>NC_037340.1:31938178-33225678 GCF_002263795.3 Bos taurus | reverse complement strand
AATGGGATGAGTCCCCAGCAGACGACGACCACTTCTTAAGTTCAGGGGATTCCCCAGTGGTTCAGTGGTAAAGAATCCACCTGCAATGCAGGAGACGCAGGTTTGATCCCTGGGTCGGGAAGATCCCCTGGAAAAGGGGATGATAACCTTCTTCAGAATTCTCGTCTGGGAAATCCCACAGACAGAGGAGCTGGTGGGCTACTGTCCATGGGGTTGCAAAGAGGCAGACATGACTGAAGTGACTGAGCACACATTTAAAGTTCAAAAGGAGAAAGGATGCTTGGATCAGAAACTAATAGCTATAGTCTGTTGCTACAAAGCTTGCCCCCCTGCCAGGGGCCACTCCAGCTGAGGACGTCTATGGCCTGGCATTCAAGACAACGTCCAGCCTCCTCCTACCACTAACCTTTCCAAATCTCTAGACAGACTAGTTACCTATTAACCTCCGGTCACATCTGTATTTCCCCCCCTTTCTCCTTCTCCTCTTTGCCCAACCAAGATGAAATCTCATTTTCTAAAACATTCCCAGAATACCCTGGGTGTAAAAATATATATTAAAATTATAGCCACAATCTATACAATTAATGACAAGCATATAATGCTTTGTGACACTGCTACAACAATTTTTACCTATTACCTACGATTCTATTATTTAACTTTTCACACTTTTATGCTTGTCCTGTAACTAAACTGAAAACTCCTTGTCTTTCTCTTATTTTTTCAGCAAAGTACTTTGTAAACAGCAAGATTTTAATTACTGTTAATATTTAAAACAGAATAGAGCCTGGGCAAACATTCTAAACCATCTATTGAAACCTAAGAAAACAAGTTGGCATAGTATAAAATAATGATGATTAAAAGTTGACCTGGCATGAATACTGTAACCCTTTTACATTATTTACAGTATTCAGAGCAGCTTAGTGACTAGCCATGGTGGGTCCTATCAATTATGTCCACTTGAAAAGCTGTGGAAGAAGTTATAAGCAAAAGAAACATTCTACAGAGAACTCCTTCCATCCAAAGTTGGAATAAAAGGTGAAATTATTATAAGCTCTTATTATACAAAGAAAATGATGTCCCAATTATAGATGCAATATTCACTATATGCCATTTAGTTCAAATTCTCAGCAGTATGGAATTACAACATTTATCTGTTTAGTTCTTACAAAAATAAGGCATTCTCATCTATACATTTTTAACATACATAAGGAAAAGAGCAAAAAACATAGGGAATTCTCTGGCAGTCCAGTGGTTATGAGTGTGTACTTTCACTGCTGTGACTCGGGTTCAATCCCTGGTCGGGGAACTAAGATCTCACAAGTCACAAGGCATGGCCAAGAACAAACAAAAAACCCCCCAGAAAACCAGAAAGGAAAAACACAAAGAAATAAGTAGAGAGCAGTGCCAGGGAACGTAAGTTAGATCTCTTATTTTCAGACACTCCGAGCTTCGGTGACTACTCACCGTGGAGCGGCATCCACGGAGGACGACGACGGGACCTTGGAAACTTGACAGTTCGCTGCAGCAGCCAGCTTTAAGGCAGACGATGGGACAGCACTTAAAGTCCTAGGTATGTGTCGTGCATTTATGGGGGTGATAGAGTTTACAGTGGCAACTGATGAAGGTACAGTCAATCGAATGTTGTTCCCAATCAGAACCTGAGTTGTGGCGGAGTTGGCAGCGGTCGCCGGGTGACCCGGCGCACTGTGGGAACCCGCAGTCTGGGTCACGCTTGCAGGCTGCAGCAAAGCCGGCCCTGCCGTCGACGGACTCGTGTGGACAAGTGCTGTGGGTGTAGTACTACTGAGGTGTAAGCCCTTGTATACTCCTAGGGAAAAGGAAAGACGCAGCTGAACAACCGCAACTTTGCTTTTGGTTTATTACTGACGTACGTCACAAAAACAATCTCAACTGCTGACATGTCTCTCTCCCTACCTGAGGCTGGAAGGACGCCGTTCACCCCAATTCCAAGCACCACATCCTCCTTCATCTTGAATCCCATCAGTTGTTCCGATGTCACCAAAGCAGAAGCAGCAAATTGAGCACTAGCAGAATCCAAAGTCTTGGACACAAAACCCTACAAAGGAAAACAAGAGCAGAGCTAATCAGCACCACTTAGTTTCCAACGATTATTAAAGCTACACAGCTATATGCCAAAATCAGTCTGCACACAAACCAAAGTGGCAAACCACTGAAATATCTCCATTTCTTCTCGACAGTCATAACTTTGATTAATGTTCAGCAACAGCATCTTGTAACCCGAGGATTATAAATTTAAAAAATAAATTCTTTTTTGCTGTACATCGCATTTTGGACCTTAGTTCCCAGGGACTGAACCAACACTCCCTGCATTGGAAGGTGGAGTCTTAACCACTGGACTGTCAGGGAAGTCCCAAGGATTATGGATTTTGATCTTATGTGACAATATATAACATGGAATTACCAAAATAAACCTTTAAAATGTGGAAATGGTAAACCTCCAACACAAAGTGTTAGACAAGAAACACACTAGTAAAACATTTCAGTGATTTGCAATCAATCAATGCATGAATAAATTCATATAATGAGTAAGTGCATAGGCAAAATTTCCTTCACCAAACTTACATACATACATACACAACCAAAGGCAGCCAAGGGACAGTAACAGAACTACCCCTTTAGAACAGAAGGAACAAAACATCGATCACATCCTAACTCAGCCTAGAGATTAAGAAGCCCCTTGAATTTTTTAAATGACATTTTCCTCTCAGATGTCTAGAGACACAAATCTCAGCCTTCCGTTAAGTTCTATAAATGTGCTTAAATGGCCAATATTTATCATGCTTTAGGTTCAAAAGTGATTTCTTTTAATAGTAAAATAAGTTATTTTAATGTAATTTTTAATACATTGTAAGAAGAATTAAAAGTTCTCCAGATAATGAGCTGGGTGGGGCTGTAAGTTAAAGAGGTACATTCACAGACTACAAGATCAGGCTTGAAGACAGGGTCTCCATCTCATTTGACTGCGCTTTTAGGTTTTACTTTTTTACAGTAGGAAGCAGAGGGTGACAGCTTCTATACTCACCTGTAATGTTCTTTCTAAACCCTGTATAGAGTGGCTATGATGTGGATTCAGGCGAAAGCCACTTTTCTGCTGGTTAGATGCAAGGTTCTATGACAACAGTTGGTAATTAGAGATGAACTCTGGTGGGAAACAATGAGGGATAATCATAAGACAGACAAATCCCTCACCTGTGGCATGGTGGTGGAGGAATTACTAGTTGCTTGCTGTTGCTGAATTTGTGCAAGCTGCTGTTTCTGCATGAGTGCCAGCTGCTGTTGATGTTGCTGGTATTGTTCGGCTGTAAATGCTGAACATAAAACGAGACAACACTTTATAGAAAGGCACAGCTATCACACGCAACTTACAATATATGAAAACAAATTTAAGCATTTAAAAAAATTTGCGCAAAATCAAAGCATTTGAGCATCCTGTTAAAGATCACTTCTGAATGAGAATTTCAGCATTTTTATAACCACGCTTGACAAGAGTGGCTTGAGTTTAAAGAGAAATAAAGTGAAACTTTGAGTTGCACATACCAAAGAGAAGTGCTCACTTCCCAAGCTTTGAAACCATTATTTTTTTGGTAAGCTGCGACACTTGTGCTAGACAGTGTAAAAGGTAATACCAGCTTTTCTCAACCACATGTTGGAAATTCAGCTTTGCACTGAGCTTAAGAAGAGATCCAATAATTACCATCTGGTGTCTTTATTTATTCATACTACTGTCCTAATCCATTCAGATGATCTCCAGCAGTTCTGTGCAGAAATACTAGCTGATCTACATAGTTCTGAATTTTAGTCATTACAAACATTTCCTCCATATGAAATATAAGGTTGTTGGTTTATTACCTTTTTTTTTTTTTTTTTAAAGAACCCATCCTTTAAGTTTAACAGGAAGAAAAGAGGCTCCAAAGGTTAATTAATTTTCCCCACCCAATTAACCCACCTGGAAAAAATCCAGTCAATAAGAACGGAGTTGTTTATGTTGGCTTACTGTACAGAATGATGTCTGAGGAAAGACACTGTGTTATGCTACTTATGTTTGTCTATGGAGAGCTCAGTTCTAAAAAAAACAAACAAAAAAATGTTCATTTATTACCCCCCCAAAAAGTGTGTGCAGTTTTTAAAAAGGAAAACCTTTTTCTTTTTTTTTTTTGCCAATTAAAAAAAAAAAAAGAAAAAAAATGTACATACAATCACAACATCTGACTTTAAGGCTTCTTTAAGAAGCCTGTGGTGTTTGGGTAAGAATTATTTCAGAACAGAAAAAAAAGGGTTAGCATGCATCCTCAGTCACTAGGGAATCTATAAACCATGCACATTCCCTCAATCTAAGGTTTAATGTCTTCAAAATGCTGTCAACTAATTTGTCATCTTTAAAGATGTCTTGATAATTTATTTAGAATATTACATCATCAAATTTTGCAATTTTCACTTATAACTCATGAGAATCTTTATCCTCTGGGGCAGAGTTTCTGCCTAGGACAACTAGAAAATACTTAGCTAGAAGTTAGGTAGAAATTCTACCATATTTTAAACAAATCAGAAAATTGTGACATAATATTTCAGAAAACCTCTGAAGTTGCTAGTACTTACACAGACTTTTTTTATACTTGAGCTGAACTAATTTCCTGGGTTACAAAGGCAAAAAATCATTTGTTGGAAAAACTCTACCATTCATTTTCCTATTTTTGGTGTTACAAATCTGTTTAGTTGATATACGTCCTTTGATGAGTTTCTTCTCCTTGTTATTTAGTCAGTCATACTCGATTCTTTTGCGACCCCATGGACTGTGTCCCCAGGCTCCTGTGTCCACAGGATTTCCCAGGCAAGAATACTGGAGTGGGTTGCCATTTCCTTATCTAGGGGATCTTCCCGGCCCAGACACTGAATCCATTATCTCCTGATTGGCAGGTGGATTCTTCACAACTGAGCCACTACGGAAGCCCTGTTTTTCTTCCTACTATGTTGGTAATCCTCACATCTGAACTCTGCAGGAAAAATTCTTTTTTTATTGACAAATACATTTTTTAATTGATAAAAGGATAATCCATAAATAGTGACATAAAAGCAAGTTTCTGTCAAAATGACCATTTCCATATAACAGAAGTTAAATCAGAACTTAAAAAAAATTTTTTTTAAATAAGGCTGCCTTGAAACAGATTATAATTAACATAATATTTATCTTTATGCTTAAAAAATTTCATAAAAAGAAACTGCTTAATGCCAAAAAGACAATTTAAGTATTGCTAATATGTTTTTGCAACTTCTACTTTAATTTCCTAAGCTTGAGTGAGTTGCCTAAATCTTGAATTTCCTGGTAGGAGATGCTTAATAAACTTGCAAAAAAAAAAAAAAGACCATAACTGGAAGGTCACGTCATTACACACCTAAAAAACAATAATTTAGCATTCACTGTAGAATAGATCTGTGTTTAGAACTCCATTTATATGAATGAAAATATTCTTTTGCAGAACTTTACTGGTGTTTGTGACTTAAAATTAGCAATATTGAGTTAAAATCAGCAATACTGAGTTAAAATCAATTTCAATAAAGGTTCCAAATATTTTACCCTATTTAAATCAACGTTTTAGTCCTCAGTCTCTGAGGGTTTTGTGAATTTCATTTTTTAAACAACTGTTAACTTCCTAATACAGATCTAGAAATTAAAAAAAATGCAACCAACACTTTAGATCACTAACACTCACTGTGATTTTAGATCCCTATGTTAGCTATTTCTTACATATCTCTATACTCCAGAGTGTAGTTATAAAAATTTCCCTGGACAGTCTGATACATTCTAGAAGAAATGCAGAGTAACATATACGCCAGAAGTGATGGTAGTAAAAAACATGGGTCTAGGGGCCAAGAGATCCTGATTTTTCTTTCATTCTCAGCTCTATCATAATTAGCTGAGTACACCTAAGGAAATTACTTAATCTTCTGGAGCTCAGTATGTTTATCTAAAATATACAAGTACTAAATTAGGTGATCATTAAAGTCCTTTTCAAGACATAACATGCTAAAGGGTTTTAGATTTCTTCTGAAAAATAACAATTCCAATCCAAAAGGCTGTATGAATGAGTAAGGAAAGCTTGGACAAAGGTCAGGTAATAACTGGGCAAATAAAAGCTGAACTGGGTTTCACACTGTTCCTTACACAGGAAACTAAGATGACCTTGGATGCCATTATAATTCAAAGCCTAACCAAATTCTAAGTGAAAATAAACCAAAATGACCATATTTCCCTAAATCTCTATCGAAAGGTTTTAGGTTGTATGTCTACCTCTAGATATGGTGTGGTAGTCAAGTTTACAATTCACATGAAGAGGGACAAGCTGGTCTGGTGAACAGATCACCAAACCTAGAATCAGAATCATTTCACAGAACCAAAGAATGTTAGATCAGGAGGGTTTCTTGGTGATTTCCTCTATAACCTCATAATAAAGATGAAGAAACTTTCATCTGAGATCACAAGGATTTTAGTAGTGGAAACTGCTAAACTACCCCGAAACCAATGAGATTTTAAATATAGAAAGAAATAGACAAAAGTTTGTTTTGGATTTAATATCATTTACAAAAAACAATCAGACGTTTTATGTAGCAACAGTGTGCATCATGCTTGCAGAGCCCAGAAACCACCACTGTTTGGGTAGGTTCTAACAATTTTCTCAGGGTAGGAATTTAGATAAAATAATCTAAAACTTCATGAATCCACTTCTTATGCAAAGAACTATCATGTGCCAGGTATACCAGCCCTGGAACAGTCTGGTGTTCAGGCTGCTGGTCTTTAAGTCACATTCCTATAGCTAGAGCAGATCAATGGAATAATCGGGGGAGGTATGGGGAGAGTGACAATTTCAAAAATGAAACAATTTCAAAATTTGAAAATTCAGTCTGAGGTGATGGGATTCTAGGTTACCAGAATATACACTGTGTTTTAAAAACAAACAAATAAACCCAAACATCTATTTTAAAAGATACTCATCAATTAGAAATTTCTTTGAGCAATATAAAGCAGAAAATTATTTTAATGCAAAAAAGAGAGGTCACTTTAAAGAAATAAACATCTGAAATGACTCCACACAGTATTACAATATGACTGACCCCTTAATCAGTAAGCTTGAATTGATAGTATGGAGGTCACAGGCACTTATCAGTTATCTAAAATACCCAATCTGAAAACAAAAATTTGTTGTAATTCATTTGATAACAAACTACAACCAAACCTGAATTCATCTGGCTGCAAACATCTTGAACACGGGATTCTTTGTGGTCAAACCTGCCACTGAGTGTGACTATTCTCGCACTTCACTACACAACTGTAGGACTACTAATGTATTTTACTATGGGCACCACCCTAGACTCTGCTGAGCAAGTAATTCTGAGTTTTGAAACATATTTGGATAAGGATAAGGTTCTACAAACTTAAAAAATCTAGCAATGAAAACATTCAGTGTTCAAATCTAGTTACTGTCCTACAATAAGATTAAAATTTTATGCTAACTAATAAGGCCTACTACTGCACAGCACAGAAAACTCTCCTCAACACTCCATAATGACCTATATGGGAAAAGAATCTAAAAAAGAGTGGATAACTGTATTAATATATGTATAACATTCAGTTTGCTGTACAGCAGAAACTAACCAACACTGTAAATCAACTATACTCCAATGGAAATCTAAAAAAATTTTTTTAATGCTACAAATAGAAGTAAACTGTGCTGCTGAGTAAGCTACAGATATGGAGACTTAGAAACTATCAATCTAGCTACAAATTTCCCATTGACTTACGAAAATAAATCTATCCTGCAGATACGGGAGTTTAGAAAAATGACTTAAAATGCTGATAAAATTTCACTGAGAAATAGGAATTCAAATCATGAATATATAATGGTGGTTTAAAAATCACTTTTCTATTTTCAGTCTTTCTGAATTAGAGTCCTTCCTAATTATGAAGAAAGGTATTAATCTGAATCCGTTATACCTTCAAACACATGCAAATGAACAGTCATGCAACCAACAGTAAGTTTTCAAAGACTTTTTTTTTTCTTTTGTCTGCACCTCATGGCTTGTGGGATCTTAGTGCTCTGGCCAGGGACTGAACCTTGGCAGTGAGAAAGTGTGAAGTCCTAATCACTGGACTGCCAGCAAATTCCTCAAAGACATTTTTGTAGATGAAAATATTAGAAAAATATTCTTGAAAATTGTCTAAATCACATTTTTTACTAAAGATTATTTAAAATACACCATTTATCCTTAAGTACTAAAATCTAGTCCTAGAAGTTCTAACATGGTGTCACCCTGCTGTACCGTATTCAGAAGACCAAGCACTCTAGCACCTGACTACCCATCTGGCTGCACAGCTATGCAAAGTGGTGAGGACCGGGAAGCAAGCAAAAGACTCTGACGCTTGCCTACAGAAGCTGTGTGCTGGAGCGCACGCCCTGTGCTGAGAACGATGGGCTTCAGATGCCATCATGCAGTTCCTATTTGCAAGTGAGAAGAGGCACTTCTAGAGGATTATTTAGAAAAGGGGTAATCAGTCCAGAGGGCATTACTCTGTCACAGCACACATATAAATATTAATATTTAAAACAATGATAGAATAATAAAAAGTGGCTAAATTGATACCCACGTATTTGGCTTAAAATAGCAGGCAAGTGTATCAGATGACTCGTATGTCACATAATGACTGGGTAAGGTCTAAAGTCAGTGTGGTAAATATTAAGCCTAAAAAAATTCCTTTAGCAAGTAACATGATGAGTCCATCTCCTTCTTTCAGTAAGTCCAACACAGCCAGTTTTTCCTCTGGCATCAGACTAGATCAGAGTTTCTGTGGCTGAATTCCAGACAGAGTAGTTATGTTTGCATTTAGGGGCTATGACAAATGAAAAAAAAAAACTACTTTAAAACTACATCAAACGAGATGAGATCTTAACAGAGGGTGAGGTAGCAATGCAGGCACTGACGCTGCAGAAGGAGCCGTAACAGACTCACTTCCCTCACTGCCAGAGTGGCTCACGCTTCTAGTTCAACTGTACTTAGAATCCTCTGTAACAGCTGAACTGCTAAATAAAGGTTTTTTTTCTCCAGGGGAATTCAATGAAGTTAAAGGTACACATGACATGAGTTCACTGTTATATACTTAACAGCGAAAAGCTTTAGGTTTCTGGAATATTCACAAACATGAAAGAATAAAGTGTTACCCTAAAGCAATTCTGTAAGTATACAGAAAGATCTAGGAAATTTATGGGAAAACTGAGAATTAAGTGCAAGAGAAAACAAATGATAAACCCACCCATTTAATCTGATCACATATATAGGGGGAAGGAAATAATGGAAAAGAAAATTACACACTTATTAAAGATTTTTTCAGCTAAATTTTCAGTAATACTACTGGTCCATGTTCATCTTTTAACATTCATTGGCAAACATAAATCAAGTAAGTGTTACACTATCAATGCTCATTTAAGTAGTATAGCAAAACAATTTATGTGAAAAGATCATATAAGATCCTTAGGATAGTTATACAACTTAAAGAAGTGGAGAAGATAAGAAATTGGTCCAACAAGCCAGTTTTCTACATCTAGTCCCAAAGAATTTTAAGCAACTTAATCTTTATCAGGGAAGCATAAGTTTATACTATTAAAATCTCTACACTCACACCATATAAGACCTTCATGCTGAAAAATCCTTTTGACTTTTAAGACTATAAAAGCAGAGAGAAACTGAATCTTCATGATATAGACTCCAAAATTAATGGGATTGTAAGTAATCTGTTAGGTAGGCCTCAGAATTATTTAGATTATCTTCTACTTGATTTCTGAAATGGGTTTATATTTCTTATGAGCTGAAAGACTTCCCTTTCATAGAAGTATTTTATTTCTAATCACAAAGAATATTAATTTATGGAACCTTTTCTGAAGGTAATGAGGCACATTTTCATGTTTCTTAGGTTTAACTGTAGCCTTACCAGATAATTAGGGGGACAGATTAAATTATCTTTATAGCCCTTTCAAAATCTATATTTAAATTATCTTTATAAATATCTGCAATAACAACTTTAACAGTGAATTCTATCATCTACATGCCTCAAACAACTGGCATTCGCTTTAAAATAGAAAACTAAAATTTGGGGAATATTTTAAGTAGATGACATTTATATTAGACCCATTTCACAGTGTAGGCATAATGCTAAAGTACATATTACCTGAAATGTTTCCAAATTATTAGAATAATCCTTAAACTTAGATGTCCTAAGTCCTTAAATGTCCTTAAAGTTAGTGTCCCTCTTATAAATTATTCTGAATTACTGTGTCAACAGAGAAAGAGTGCCTATCTATCAAGTTGCTGGCTTACTTCAAAGCAGTCTAGTAAAAGCCCAGAGAAGTATCCACTATCAATTTACGGTCCATTTTCTTTCCATATTATTTGAAAATTTAATAGCTGACTCTTGGTGGTTCACAAAGTGCAACAGGAAACAAATGCCATACATTATAAACAGCACTAAAATTCTTGGGTGTGCAGAAATGTTTAAATGAAGACACATGCACAATCGGGATTCAAATAAATTCTTAAACCTAGATTTTAAAAAAATATATTTTAAGAGAAGGGGACTTTTAGCTGTAAGAATAACAGACCACATATTCCCAAAACTGATGAACCCGAGGCTTCTACAGAAACGCACATCAAAACGAATAAACGTACCAAAGTGTGCTGAACCACTGCTGCTTTTGCTTTGCGTAGAGGTACTGCATGTCTGGGTCCCGGGTTGTGCTGTGCCTGTTCGATTTATACTCCTATACAGTTTTCGACAGGAGAGCTCATCATTGTCACTGTCATGTAGGGATGGTGTCCGAGGCCTAAAATGCCGCCATCTACATGATTTGATATTGACGAGTATCTGACTGAGGTCTTTAGAGAAAGATTTGTCCGAGGTATTTGTTTCTGAGGTATTGGCAGACTGATTGACTGGAGAATGTTGTGGTGAGGAAAGCATGTCCAGATCCAGATGGCGAAACACGCTGTCGTAGTCTGAGTGCGCTCTGTCCAGTAAGACCCTGATAAAAATCAGTCAGAAAATGTATGTAGAACAGCTATTCAGAATTTACACAAGAGTTTTTTTCTCTTCCCTCCCCAAGTCCCCCAAAGCCATCTCCTACTGAATATTTAAAAGCTATAAATTTGATTATTTCAGTATTTGGCTCCGTAGGCTAAACTCTCAATTTCTGTTAAGGTTCTTTCACTTTTTAATGGTTCGAATAGAGAAGAAAGTACTCCACCTTGAAGAATAAAGTAAGCTGTCCAACTTACAACAGAAAGCCTTCTAACAATATGTTACTGTCACCATACAAGAGAATTTGATCTTTCACTTCCATTACAAAGCACCAAAACATTTATGAAGCATTGCTAATGTATCTGTTTCTTAAGCAAAAAAAAATTTTTTTGAGGGAAGAGGTAGGAGAAAAACAAAAAAAGTATGTGATCTTTGGATATTTTACACTATTAAAATTTCTTACACACAAAATATTTGAAGTCACCACTCGAGAGGATTTATTTTTACTTTATTTATATAAACTTTATAAATGAATCCATCTGCTAACACTAACTAATGCTAGTATAGAATAAAATATAGCCAACATAGAGAACTTTCACTACTAATGATGAGGTTGAAAAAGCACTCAATAAAATGTGTCTTAACTGGATAATTCTAAACTAACATGAAGTGATAACAACTGCAATTAAGATAAAAAATGAAAGAAATGTGTATAAGTCATTAATTTACTGTAAATTAGACCCTTAGGTTTCTTCCTGAAGGCAGCTTGATCTGTTTTGCCTTTTAATTTTTTTTCACTAATACAACACGAGTCTTTCTTTTCCTTTGCTTTCATGTGTTTGGCAATCCCTCCCCTCGCCACACAACTTCTCACCTAAAGACCTCCAGAGCATCAAGGGCTCCATCAGGTCTAGACAAAGGCAGGTGTCCTGACAAGCTGAGGTCAAGATCAGGTCCTGCATGGAGCCAGGAGCCTTTCCTCTGATGAGTTAACCCAGTGTACTAGTTATATGACATTTCTTAGCCTATTTAATCCTTTTTCTCAGTATCTCCCAGAATGCCTAAAATAATTTTGGGTAATTTCTTTAATGTCATATGGGATTCCCTGATAGCTCAGTTGGTAAAGAATCCACCTGCAATGCAGGAGACCCCGATTCGATCCCTGGGTTGGGAAGACCTGCTGGAGAAGGGATAGGCTACCCACTCCACTATTCTTGGGCTTCCCTTGTGGCTCAGCTGGTAAAGAATCCGCCTGTAATGCGGGAGACCAGGGTTTGATCCCTGGGTTGAGAAGATCCCCTAGAGAAGGGAAAGGTTACCCACTCCAGTTTTTCTGGCCTGGAGAATTCCATGGACTGTATAGTCCATGGGGTCACAAAGAGTCAGACATGACATTTTTTAATGTCATAGAATTTATGTAATCATGATGTACACTTGTTTTCATCTACCTCTGAGGACAGATATCTGAGGTTTTCAATTTTGAGAAGAAAAACAGATCCATTAGGGAACCACTAGTTATGCATTAAAAGCTACTGTTATGTAACAGGTAACAAAGTGGCAAAGTATCTTAGTCAAAAAAACACAAAAAACCAGTTAAGAAGAGCAGGTGGGAAGAAATGAGCTCTTTGGAAGGATCACCTCATTCTAAACTTTCCATCACCCACATCTAAGACATCCCTCTGCTAGGAGCAGAGATGCCTCACCTTCCACCGCGCCCAACCCGTCTTCGTGCAAATCCGATGCACCGCTGGGGCACAGTCAGGGTGGTCAGGCAGTATCGGTATCGCACATCCCCTATTCCTCCGTCGCTAGGACTAGTCCAAGGCCAGTTGCCAGTTTGGTCTAAGTGAGGCTTAAAAAGAAGAATCCAAATTGTTATTTTTTGTCAACTAAAGGTAAACCGTTTGTTATTTACAAAGACAATCCACACTTACAGCGTAGTACTGACAGCCTGCCTTCCTTCGGAAAGCAAAAGGGCCATCGGGATCATTCTCTTCCTCAGCTTCTGAAGAGCCAGACAGAACCTTTAAATAAAAGGTAAGTGCATCAGATTGTGTGCCTTCCTATGTTCCTCATCTCGTTTACAGAAAATCCTTGCACTCACCTGGGAGAGAGGCTCTTCATCTGAGCTGGGGAAGTCATACTGGTTCAGGTCTTTAGCGTTGAAGACCGGCAGCGTGGTGGGGCTGGCCTGTTGAGGAGCAGCAGCAGCAGACGAAGGTAAGACTTTGGGCTTCTTTTCATATTTACGTTTAGGTCGGATAAGATCGGCCTTATCTTGCTGCAATAGTCATGAATTAAACACCAGAAATCATGGTCAACAAACTCAAAGTTTGGGGGAAGTTTTAAAATAAGTTTACTGCTAACATGGACTCATAGGAGATACAAGACTCTTACGTTTTGTCATTTTCTAATGTAAGTCTTAGAGGTCGTTCTCTGTGAAAACATGAATATGTTCCTACAACCTAAACATGATCATAAAATACTTTGTTTCTATTAAAGTAAAAGAAGAGAAGTTCTCCTGAAATCCTTTAACTACAATTAGTATTTACTGCTGGCTTCTATATCTTTTTCTTAACTTTCTACAAAAATTCTAGGAATTTTTTAAAAGGAACTTTTAGTTAGTCTTCATCCTAAAGAATTAACAAATCAATACTGGGGGAAGTAATAATGAAAACATATACACAAAGCAAACTTCAGATAACTGTTAACATAGTGAAAACAAATCCATAGTACTGAGGTATTAAAAAAATAAAGAGTAGTAAAGACTTGCTAGCTCTACAATGAAAGCAAATGGTGAGCAGTTTTAGAGGATAAAGATATGAAAGCACTAAAGCGGGAAACAACTCAGGGATAAAATACATAGGCAAGAGTGATGAATACAGTTACACATTAGAAATACACATGGCAGGTGAGGGCAGAGGTGAGGAGAGATATGAATTTGAGGTGGAGGCAACAGGCAAGGAAGATCAGAGGCAAAAGTGGTATTTGGTAGGAAGAAACAGATCATGGCGAGTATGTTTGTGTAAATATGCTAAGTATTTATATCAAGCTTTATGAAGTTTATGGCATTATGGTTTTTAAAGAAAAGTTAATGAAACTATAAGGTATCTCTCTTTACAATTTCTACTGCTATAGGCCAGTCTTAAATCAAAAGCTGGCTTTCATGGTAGGGTTTATAAACAAATTTCTTTTTACTCTGATTCTAATGATAAAAATCACAAACATTCTGATCACCTTATTAACTTTAAATTCCTTCACGTCCATCGCCTCCTGGTGTTTGAACTGACTGCTGTTGGCGATGGGGATGAGGGGGATGGTGTATGTGGGCTTCACTGGCTGCCTCTGAGCCATGACCTCAGACATGATCTCCCCACTGTAGTCACCCAAATTATACCTGAAATGGTATGAAAAGGTTTATAGAGTTAGTTCTTGTAAGCACTTACCGTCATGACAACTAATAACTAACTCAGATATTAACTATAAACCCTGATGAAACTTAAGGTAAGATTACAGGTAAACTACCTGATGAATGTTTATTAAAAGTAAAGATTACATAATTCCTATTGCTTCTTTTACTTTTTGGCTTATGGCTTTATCATGCCACCATTAATAGATAACCATGGTGGGGGAGAGGGGGATTTAATTTTAACATAGCAATTTTGGTGGCAGATTTGGTGGAGATGTTGAAATTCATGCCTGAAATGGTACTGAGGAACTTTCTGCTAATTTGAGTTGCCTGTGCCATAAAACTAATTTTTCTGAAATGAATCATAAGAAATTGAATAGTTATTTCCTTTGGGAATAGGGACCTGGAAACAGGGGAGTGTAGCCTGAAGTTTTCACCATGCTTCTGCTGAAGGATTGTGTGTGTGTATTTCGTCGCTTAGTCGTGTCTAACTCTTTTGCAACTCCATGAACTGTAGCCTGCCAGGCTCCTCTGTCCATGGGATTTTTCAGGCAACAATTCTGGAGTAGAATGCCATGCCCTCCTTCACATGATCTTCCCAACCCAGGGGTCAAACCCGCGTCTCCTGCACTGCAGGTGGATTCTTTACTGCTGAGCCACCGGGGAAGCCACACTGAAGGATTATCTAGGTATTAAGAATACGGGCCTTTCCCCCATCCCTGTTTTATACTTTCCTGTTAAAAAATCTCAGCATGTGTTAAAAAAAAATTCAGTATCATTTAGTAAACAAAATAAAAACTTTAGAAGTGACAAATGTTCTCTTCCTCATGGCTCTGCACTAACTCAAGTCTAAAAGAAAATGATTTTGAAATGGAAGTATCCTGCATAACAGTTTTACTGAACCCAGTCACTTTAAAAGTGAAACTAGAGAGAGGAAGGCATGTAAAATTACAGAAAGTACATCAACACCACATATTTCAGCAGTCTCTAACTATTATTAAAAGAATGTATTTCTGGAGTTACAGAAAACTTCTTAGGAAATAAATGACCTCTACACAAAATTCTAATGGTGCTGTGCTTCTCATGCTATTAAAACATACTTTACCTCTTTTCCATAATTTCCAGTGTTAAGTGCAATAGCTCTCTTTTACTCTTTTCTCTTCTTTTTATCATCTCTAGAATAGTAACAGCCCGGCTTAGGTCTCGACGCAGCTTAAGCATTTTTTCATAAGAGGCTTCATCATTTTTGCGATTCTGCAAGTATGAATTTGCTTGTTTAATGTCAGTAAGCATTTCTGAGTATAGCTGGTGACATATAAGAGTATATATATATTTGAAAGGTGAGATTA
This sequence comes from Bos taurus, assembly GCF_002263795.3. Lineage (NCBI taxonomy): Eukaryota > Metazoa > Chordata > Mammalia > Artiodactyla > Bovidae > Bos > Bos taurus. The sequence continues at coordinate 33,209,819 of NC_037340.1, read as the reverse complement.
GAATTTAAAGACACTGAAAGGGAACATGGATCACCGGGAAATCAATTTTGAATATGGTTTTTAATGAAACAACATAAAGATATATCATTAATAACTCAGTAATGAATTTAAAGGCAGATTCATTTTAAATTAATATTTTTCATTATAAAATGTAGAAAGTCTATCTAAATACAAAACAGGTTTCTGATGCTGAGGCATTTATAACTATAAATAAATTTTCTTACATCAAAAAAATTACAAAAAAATCTCCCCAGGTTTCCTTACTTTCCGCGTCTGCATTTTTTCAGTACGTCTTCTAAAAGCCACGTAAGGATCATTTGTGCTCGAACCATCTCGCTTCTCTTGTTTTACTGATGGGATAAGAGACGGACCTCGACAGTTTTTTCTCTTTTTAATCCAGTACTCATAAACTTCTCTAATTAATTCATCGTCTTCTTTTAGCAGTAGTTTGGCTTCCTGCAGACTGACTGGCTAAATGTAAAATCATTATGTCATTTTCATATAATACAAAGAAAAGGTTCAAAAGTACTTCTAATTTAAATGACAATCATCAGAATAATAGTATTAACAATAGCAAATATGCTGAGTACCTTGTACATGTCAGATAACAAGCTAGACGCTTTATGTAAATTATTGTATTTAATTTTCACAACAATCCTGTAATGTTTTTCATCTTTATTTTACACACTGGGAAACAGGCACACATAGAAATTTAGACCTTCTGCTGAAGGTTATATAGGCTAGAAATGGACAGAGATATGAATACAAGCTTGTCCAGAGCCTGCTCACTTACCCTCTTTCCAACTTTACACTGTTTTCACACAAAGAGATACTTTTATATGTATATATGTATATATATATATATATATATATATATATACACTCATTCATTATATATACAATGAAGCTGTACCTGCTGACCACTGCCTTTTTCTAGACGGTCAATCATCTCCTCAAACTGCAATGGGCAGATGTCCATTTTCTTCTTCAGTTTATTCACAAATACTTCATCTTCAGAATCCAAATCATAATCGGGCTGCTCAGCATCCAAACTAAAAGCTGACAGAAGAAACCACACGCGATCATTTACCGCGTGGAAACACAGACAGAAACCTCTCACTGATATCTGGGTTATCTCTAGGGAAACAGGGAAGATTTTTAAAAAGATTTTGTTTTCAGACTAGAAAACAATCTAAGCTTCCTGCATTTAAAGTTTAAGAAAGAAGACCATCTTTATTGTTATAAGTGATAAAAGACTGGCTGTGACCTGTGACCCCATCCCACACAAAGCAAACTAGAAGCCCACTAGTAAAAACAGAAAGAGATTGTTAAATGCGCTGGGTTGAACTGAACAAAAATTCTGTAGCTTAAAAATGATAAAATATCAGCAATTTCATGGGATTTAATACCATAATAGAAGGATAAGGTTTTTAAGTAAGATTGTTTCTAGAATGCTTAAGTCCTATTTTGTAAATTATTGAACCGCTTCACTGACAGCTCGGGGGTGGTATTTGAAGCTGAAGTGTTAGCCACGGCCAATAAGGGTAACAGCTGTCACTCAGTGAGCTCATTCCTGTCGAGGTTTGTTCCCTCATGAGAATCACTGTCATAGTGAGAGAAATGGGAAGTTTTCCTTTCAAGGAAAATTTCCCTTTCAAAATTTGTCAAGATTTGGGGAAAAAAAAAAAAAAGGCAAGAACCACTGCTTTACACAATACTGTCAAATGTTGTTCAATTACTTTGCAAAATTAAACTAGTTTGATAATAATGTAAGTAAAATATTAAGAAGCTTGATACCAAAATCTGTCTCATACCTTTTCCTTCATTCAACAGTTCCTCCTAAGTTCCCACCACCTTCAAACCCACAACCATGCAATTGTATGAGGCCCTTTCTGGCGGGCCTTGCTAGTTGCATCTGCACATTATGACCCAGCAACATCAAATTCCGTTTGTTTCAAACAGCAGGCTCCTCCTTCCCTGTCTTCAGGCCTTTACATTGGCTCTTTCCTGCCTGGTCCACCAGGCAAACGACTCATCTTTACAAAACCCAACCTGACATCAACTCCTGTGGAATCCTTTCTGGACTGCCCCCTACCCAATAAGTGGTTCCTAACTATTTTATCTTTTTTAGAAGTTATGAACCCTCTCTCTCCAAAAAAACATGGTGTAAACATATAGTATTTTACATAAGTTACAAGCAGAAAATTCAAATGTCCTTAAAACAGCTTGTGGCACTAAGGTTAAACAATTCCTGTCCTAGATCACTCCCCTTCTTTTGTACTACTGTTACACATACTTAACAATCTTATTTGCTAAACATTCAAATATGCTCAATTTTCTTGAGCACAGGGATTGTATCTCATTTATTTCTGTCACACTGAACACTCAACTCCTCAGTCCTTACCAGGGTCTCACATCTAGAGGCACACAATGTTCATCTGTTTCTCATAAGTGGTGATAATTTTGGTCACCAGTCAAGAAACTGCCCAATATTCCACTGTGTTATCTCTGGCCCATGCCCCCCTCCACCATCTCGTAACTAATAAGCAGTTTGTGGGGAGAGCTTAAGACCATGCAAATACCCTGCTCCTCATCAAAATTTCCTCTTAGGTACACACATTGGTGATTCTTATGTGAGTCAGTCTTGATCATGTAATTGCAAAAATGATTTTCTGGGTTTCTTTGAATTATTTTTTTAAAAAACTTTTATTTTGTATTGGGATATACAGCCGATGTTGTGATAGTTTCAAGTGGACAGCAAAAGGACTCAGCCACACATATACATGTAACCATTCTCCCCCGAACTCCCCTCCCATCCACGCCACCATAAAACACTGAGCAGAGCTCTTTGTGCTATACAGCAGGATCTTGTTGGTTATCCATTTTAAATATAGCAGTGTGTACATGTCCATTCCAAACTTCCTAACATCCTTTACTCCACCATTCTCTTCGACACAGCACCATTCTGCTCTTGGCTGGCATTCTCTACTGTAAAACCGTGAGACTGATCTTCTCCACCACTTAGCACTCTGTTTATTACCAGTATGGAACTCAGGAATTTTTACTTTTACAATGGTTCACAATTCATTACTGTACTCAACTATTCCATTGCTTAAAACGTCCCCAAACTAGCCAGCGGAAACTCCGATGTCCTCCTGTGATATGCCTCTGCCATTTTTGTGAATTCTTAATTTCTGGCATAACAAGATGTTCAGGTTTATCTTGACTTACCCTCCCCCAGCCCTGGGATCAGCCATCGTTCCACATATTCTTGGTCCTATTTAGTGATTACGGACCAGGGACTAGGTGTTAGATGTGCTTATTGCTACTGAATATTTTTGCTTCTTGGCTTTACCAGTGGACAGAACCAGAAATGCACAGATCTGTATCTTTACACACACACACACACATTCAAATACACAACAAGACTGCCTTTTAAAAGAGATTTCCTTTGAGGATTAGCAAGAGAATCTTGAGACTCAAATTTGAGGGGAAGGGAGGAGAGATTTGTTCCTGCCTATTCAGGTCAGAACTGTTTTGTCCTTTCTTACAGTATGAATAGGAAATGAGAAGTCCTAGTTGTACAATCTCAGTTCAGTTCAGTTCAGTCGCTCAGTCGTGTCTGACTCTTTGCAACCCCATGGACTGCAGCATGCCAGGCCTCCCTCTCTATTACCAACTCCCGGAGTTCACCCAAACTCATGTCCATTGAGTCGGTGATGCCATCTAACCATTTCATCCTCTGTCGTCCCCTTCTCCTCCTGCCCTCAATCTTCCCCAGCATCAGGGTCTTTTGCAAGGAGTCAGTTCTTCACATCAGGTGGCCAAATTATCAGAGTTTCAGCTTTAGCATCAGTCCTTCCAATGGAATATTCAGGACTGATCTCCTTTAGGATAGACTGGCTGGATCTCCTTGCAGTCCAAGGGACTCTCAAGAGTCTTCTCCAACACCACAGTTCAAAAGCATCAATTCTTTGGCACTCAGCTTTTTTTATAGTCCAACTCTCACATCCATACATGACCACTGGAAAAACCATAGCCTTGACTAGATGGACCTTTGTTGGCAAAGTAATGTCTCTGCTTTTTAATATGCTGTCTAGGTTGGTCATAACTTTCCTTCCAAGGAATAAGCGTCTTTTCATTTCATGGCTGCAGTCACCATCTGCAGTGATTTTGGACATCTAGAAGCTTCCAGATCACCAATTAAAAGAGAAACAACATTAAGACCCCTTGGACCAGGAGATGTTGAACAACACTCTCAAACAGCTGAGGAATTATTAACAGTTTGGAACTAAAGCAGGGGATAATGGTTTTAAAACAGGTTTCTTCCTTCACTGCTCTGATAGGATAAAAGGGAGAAAAGTATGATCTCTTTCCTAAACCTATTAAAGACAAGAATAACATTGAGATTTTCCAAATAAATGTTCAATGAAATGTTAACACAATACATGTAAAGAATACATCTGAAAAATGCTGAGTTAAAATAAACTTTCCTTTTTAATTGCAAGGTTCCCAGAGCCTACAGAGTAATATGTATTGTAACTCTGGGGTAGAGAGGGAAATATAACATGTAATCATTCTCAAATGTTTCTAATCACTACTTTTTAAGGCAATACTATCATCTTGAAAACTCCAAGGAATAGTCTGTGTAAACATTAGCTTAAGAGTTTTATAAAACAGAAATTATAAGAATTGAAATGAACCAGTCTATATACATAATTTGATACAATGTACCCTTCATAAGCAATGTATTAGACTACCTGGCATTCAATGTTCAATTGCAACTTTGCAGAAATTTGTAATATAACTAGCCTTTTTTTGTGTATTGTAATATAAAAGTCAATACCAATTTTTAAAAAATTAACATCACTTTTATACAATCTCTTCCAGAAAATAAGAGGAAACACTACCTAACTTGTTTTATGAGGCCAATATTACTCTGATACCAAAACCTGACAAGACAGAGCACACATTCACAAAAAGATTAACAATATCTTTCACGAATTTAGACGGAAAACTTCTCAATAAAATCCCACCCAACAATGTATGGAAAACACACACACACACACACACCCCACAGCCAAATGTGATTTATTCTAGGTATGCAAGGCTGGTTCAATATTTGACAACCAACCAAGGAAACCCATCACATCAGAGAATAAAGAAGGAGGGAAAAATCACATGACCTTATTAACTGATGCAGAAAAAGCAGCTGACAAATTCAATAGTCAGGATAAAAACTCCCAATACACTAGGAACAGAGAACTTTCTCAAACTCTTACAAGCAACTACAAAAAACCCCCTTCAGGTGACATAATGCTTAACGGTGAAAGACTACATTTTTTCCCTTAAGATCAGGAACAAGGCAAGAATGTCTGCTCTCAACACTGTATTCAAGTTCTAACCATTATACTAAGGCAAGAAAGAGAAATTAATAACATACAGGTTGGAAAGGGAAAGCAAAACCATTTCTATTTGCAGACTACGACATGATTTTTCTCCATTTAGAAAATCCCAAAGAACCTGCAAACATCTTCTAGAACTAACATGCAATTTCAGTTAAGGCCACAGGACACATGCTCAGCATACAACTGAACTGCATTTCTGCATACTGACAATAAACAGATGGAAACAAAAATCAAAAGTACAATACCATTTTCAATTGTGTCAAAGAAAACAGGTATAAAAAAAAAAAGTACTAAAACACCATGGATCTTCATGATGAAAATTATAAAGTGTCAACTAAAGAAATCAAAGGCCTAAATACCTGGAGAGTCATATTGTGGTCATGGACTAGAAGACTCAACACAGAAAGAAAAGATGTCAGTTCTCCCTACAATGATCTAAAGATTTAAATGCAATTCCTATCAAAATCACAGCAAGTTTCTTCGCAGACACACTTATTCTAGTGGCATTTTTAGGGAAATATTTACAGGGAAAAGCCTTAGAATACCCAACACAATCTTGAAAAAAAAAAAAAAAAAAGGAGGAAGCATTTCCCCAATGTTAAGGATGATCATATAGCTGCAGTAATCGAGACAGTGGTACTATCTTGGGATAAACACAGGGATCAGTGGAGTAGAATACAGAACCCACAAATAGAGTCACATCAATATGCATAGTTGATTTTTGTTGAAGAAACAAAAACAATCAATAGAGGAGGAATCACTTTTTCAATGAACAGTGTTGGAGCAGCGGGGGCCTAAACCTCACAGTCAAAATAGATCACACACTTAAATGCAGAACTATGAAACTCCTAGAACAGGTCATAGGAAACCATCTTTGGACCCTGGGCAAAACAAAGACTATTCTTGGAGTTGATACTAAATGGATCTAACCAAAATTAAAAACTTCTACTCTGTGGAAAACTGTTAAGAGAATGAAAAGACAATTTATATACCGGGAAAAAATATTTCCAAATCACATATGACAAGGACTTGTGTCTACAATATATAAACAAAATACTCAAAACTTAACATTAAAATACTCTAATTAGAAAGTAAGTAAGACACGCACAATCTTCACCAAAAAGGATATGTAGATGGCATAAAACACATGAAAAGATGTTTAACATATTAGTCATTTAGAGAAACACAAATTTAAAGTACAGTGAGACATCACTGTATACCTACTAGAATGGCTAAAATTAAAAAGTGATAACCTCAAATGCTGACAAGGATAAAGGAGAAACTGGATCCCACATACACAGCTGATGATACTGCAAACAGGTACAGCCTTCTGAGATAGAGGATACACTCTTGTCAAACTAAAACTGGATGACCCAGGAACTACACTTACAGGCATTTAACCCAGATAAGTAAAGATTTATGTTCACTCAAAAATTTGTACATGAACGTTCACAGCAGCTTTATTTGAAGTAGTCAAAATCTGGAAACGACTCACTCTCTCAGTGAGTGAGCAATGCAACCTGCTGCAGTGCATGTTATGGAAGACTGCTCAGGAAGAGAAAGGAACGAACTACTGATACATGCAACAGCCTGAATGAACGTCAAGGAGGCTATGCTAAGAGGATAGAGTCAGTCTCAAAAGGATATACATTCGTAATTCCATTCACGTTACCTTCATCAACAAACAGAATTACAAAGATGGACAACAGATGAGTGGTTGCCAGAGGTGCATTTAAAGGAGCAATAAGGTAGAGTCTTGTGGTGATGGTATAACTGAGTATAATTGTGGTGGTGAATATACAAGGCTTTACATATTCTGTGAATCTATAGTCATGTAAGAATGTTAAAAGAAACTCAAAGTCAGCTAACACTCATTTGGCTGACAGTGTTCATAAACTTTCCAATGTAATATGTCTTTCTAAGTTTGTACTGATGAAAAACATTTTTTTCCCAAATAATTTACAATTCTGCTTCCATTTTATTACTGTTATTTGATTACAATGTCAGCAGAGTCAATGCCTTGTTAAATATAGTACCCTGACTTTACTGACCACAATTTAACCCACAAGCTACCAATAAAATGAAATTTGTGAATTCTGGTCATCAGTAGAAAAGCACCTATTTGTAAAACAAGCATTCGAAGCTTTTTTTCTGATAGTAATGATAATGTAAATTGAATAATGTAATTTTATCTTGCTCCACCCTGCTTTAACCTGATAGCATATATTCATGAAATAATACAGCCAGTGGCTGTGGAATGCAGTGTGGTCCTGGTTAACATATACAGCAAGGATCCATTCTGGAATTTCACACTGACATGACTTTCCAGAGAATTAAAGTTTTAGGTCCTATTACTGGTAAACTTTGTTTAGAATGTCTGTGTTTCATATGTAATTAAACACGAGTAGGCAAGAAAAACACACGCCAGTTTTTTGGTTTACTTCAAAGTAATCTTTAATAAACTGGAAAAAATTTTTTTTCTAAAGAAAAAATTTTTTTCCTAACAAGTACAAGCTGTAGGTAAAGGTGAAAAAACATCACAAGTTAAAAACATCAAATGCTAACACAGAACTGTTAAGAGTCAATATGGGCATGTTTACTTGTGGTTTTCATTATGTAAGAAATAATTTTTAAAAAATGCTTAGAACCCAGGACAAAGATTAGACCATATGGAGAAAATGATAAATGAGTTAGAAAAGTAGTCAATAAGCAAGAAACTAGGTAAAGCTGGCTGCTCTATGTCCACAGAGAGAACAATAAAAACAAAACAGATTTATACTGTTCTGAAAAAAATTTAGACAGGCCCCTGGAAAAAGCTCTTGATCATAAAGACAAGACAAAAATGAAAGCTGTTAACACATTTTCCTTAGCAACCCTGCAATTACACATTTAGTGGTCCACAACATGGGGACCAAATGAACAAAATAAATTCACCTAAGTTTACAAGCTCTCAGCAGTTCATCATCAAATGTGATTAAGCTATCAAAGGGTCATTTCCACTGAAGACCTCTATCAGTACCAAGTGACACAAGTTACCAACTGAAACACTAAATTTAAAAAAAAAAAAAAAAAAAAAAAATCATGAGAATTCCCTGGGGGCCCAGTGGACTCCATGCTTTCACTGCCAAGGGCTCAGGTTTGGTCCCTGGTCAGGGAACTAATATCTCATCAACTTGTGGGGCTTGGCCAAGAAAGAAAAAAACAGAAACACAGATGGGGCTGGCAAGCTATGGCCTGTGGGCCAATACTGGACTGACACATGTTTTTGTCAAGAGAGTTTTACTGGAACACAGCCATGCCCATTTGTTTATGTACTGTCTATTGTTGCTTTTGTCTGTAACTGCAGAGTAAAATAGTTGTGACGGAGACTGAATGACCCACAAAGTTTAAAACACAATCTGACCCTTTACAGAAAAGGTTTGTTGACTTCTGACTTCTACTAAGAAATTCTTTAAGGCAATTAGTATTACTATTTCTGAACAGTAAGAAAATGATTTCTACATCTAAAGGTATATTCTTTATCCTACTCATCTACAGTAGCAGAAGATGCCATGTTGAGATGAAGCTAAAATAAAAATCTAGGCTGAAATTGTGTTCTTTCTTATCAGGCGGGAATCTCAAGCACAAGTGTAAAAGGTGAAAATGGCTCTGATAACTCTCAAGCTGATGCTGGTCAATGAAGGGGCCCCCAACAGATAAACATAAAAATCTGTTGAGATACGTAAGAACACAGTACAAGATACAGTCATCAAGAGAGTAATCACTTACGCTGTATGTGAATGAGCTGCTTTGGCATCTTGAATTCCCCAGGATATATAGACTCATAGTAAGCGATGTTACTTTCTGCTTCTGGGACTGGTATAACCATGTTATCCCTCTTCTCGCCATACACCTGCTGTGCTGAAATAGCCCGCTGAAGATGGTGTTCCTAGAAAGAGGGAGAAACAGGTACATTTACACATTAAAAAACGAGCAATCAGAACATACAGCCTTATGAAGAAGTTTCTTGTTCATTTATTTTTAAAGTAGAGGGATTTTTAGTAGCCTTGTAAGGATGCTAACAATATAGCTGTGGTGAAAAGATTTTGAGTATAAACAAGAAGATCTGGTTAGATACACTGTGTATTTCAATTTAAGAAAAGGCACTACACTGAAACTGAGGATTAAATTATATAAGATTAAAAAACAGGCTGACCAAAGCTGTTACTTAAAGTTTGCGTTTGCAGATAAATTTTTTTTTTAAAAGGGGTAAAACATTTGAACTTACTGTATGAAGAAAGCAGGCTATGTATAAAAAATATTTTATGGATTATAATCACTTATTCATACAGTGCTTCAGAAGAAGGGTACAGATTATTTTCCCCATTTTTAGTTGATGAAACTGACACAGATTCAAACCTGGTCTTCTGTCCCAAGGAATACCCTTTCTTATGAATTTCCAGAGCCCTTTCTGGACAGTAGAAAAGTACAGGGACTGAAAGCACAGGCTGCAGGGTCTGTGACTCCTGGCAAGACACTTCATTCCTCTAAATCTGTTTCCTCCAGTAAAAGAAAAATCAAATCTTACAGGGTTGGTTGGGAAGATTTAAGTAATATAAATGTGCATTAGATGTTCAGTATAATGCCTGGCGCCTGACAGGTGCTCAAAATGAGCTTCGGTTGAGTTGCCACACAGGAAGATTTTTTTACCAGCTGCTATAAAAGTACCTGTTCTCACCCACCCCTATCATCACTGAATTTTGGTAAACATTTCATTAAATTAAAACTAGTTTTAAAAATACTAGTTTTTAAAATATTTATATACCAGTTCAGGGATGAAAAACATTCCAACAGTATGAAGACAAAAAATGTCCGTCTCCATCAGTAGCCTCTGGTAATTTTATGTATACGTAGATTTCAATTCACAGCTAGGAGTTTTCTGAGTGACCTGACATCCCCTGACATATCCCCTTGACATATCCTGGAGATTTTTCCATACTGATACTTTTACTACAATTTGTGCAACAGCAGAAGTGCATTTCACTCTGTGGATGTGGAATACACACTCCAGTAGTTACTTAACCAGACACTAATAGATAGAGAAAAAAACAAAACCAAACCTGGAAACCACCTAAATGCCTATCCTTCTCCCTGAATGCTGCAAAACCCAACCCTGTACTATGATATATAGGAGATACCTATGTGGGCCCATGAGAGCCTCTGTAGGACAAGGAGAGATGCAAGTGCTCAGAGGGTACATGAGGTGACACCACCTATTCTGACCACTCTGTGTAGGAATCCTTAACATCTCTCTTCAATTTTAAAATCACCCATCTTGTTATTTTAGGTTAATTTCTTTACAGTGAGTTTTTCTTCCCTTAAGTGTTGCCATTTGCTCTTTCAAAAGGCCTGCTTTCCCTTTTCTCATTGATGTTTAAATAGGTGGATTATTTTCCTTTTCAATATTAAGGAAATTAGCCCCTGCATAATAAAATTGACAAATATTTACCTGAAGTTTGACTGGTCGTTATAATTTTTTTCCTTGTAAGAAAGTTTCACTAGTCAAATTTATTAACCTTTTCCTTGATGACTCTGTTATCCTTAATAACAGGTATAAATCGTACAGTTGCAAACACTGGTATGTAAACAAAACCTTTCCTTTTTATAATGCATTTGATCTCTGATTCTTGTGGCTCTTGGGAGCTGGTGGAAGCAGTGTGCAGGGGGCAAGAGGGGGGACTGGGAACAGGCTATGGTCCCAGTGCACTGGCCCTGGAAGCCTGAGACGCAGGTGGGGAGCTGGCCACAGGCGTGCCCTTTCCCTCTCAGATACCCTCTCAAGGCAAGAACAATTTTGTGACCTGTGCCCCCTCTACTTACACCAAACTCAAGGAGGGAGTGAGGGAGCAAGGCGCGTTACTCTTAATTTGCACTTTGTTCTTAATCAGTTAGCACGTCTCTGTGTAGGTGAACATGTGAGAGATAGTTGACCTATTTTTTGTGTGTAAGGAGAGAGAGCAAGCCACTATCCTAATGTCTAGCATAAAATCATCTATTTCCCTTAATGACTAAAAATGTCCCTTTATAACTTCCTCTTGCATTTGAGAGTATTTCCAAGCTCTTCCTCCTTATTCTATTCAAATGCCTCCTATGTCACTATTAAAGTGTTTTTTAAAAGCGCAGCCTCAGACTATTTATTAACTAGTGCTTTTTAAACACTAAATTCACTCCTCGCAATTCTTTTTCAAAAATTTCCAGGCTATTTATTTTTCTAGATGAACCACCATGAAATTTACTTTCTCAGCATGAGATGGGACCACTAAGGCCTTCAGATGTTTTGCAGTGTGGTGGTGAAGAACAGGATTTGTATCAGGAGTGCTCTGGACTTGTATGTCGGCTCCACGGTCTACCAGTTCTAGGATGTTGGGGCTTGGGACAAGATAGTTATACCAGCAAGTTTTATTACCTCTAAGTGTACACGGTGTATCTATCATAGGGGACTGTGGTCAAGATAAATGCCTGAGACACACTAATGTACCTTTCACTACTAGAGAAGTTGAAGAGTTTCCCATATGCTTGTTAATATTTATATTCTCCCTAGTGTTAACAGCTTTCTGTAGAAAGACTTCTCCTGATGTTCATATCCATTTTTCTAAATTGTGAAATCAAATTTTTGTTTCTCAATATTATAGTAAATACTTACTGCTTTTAAAAAAACTTACACATGGTTTTTGTTTTATAAAATATTTGACACAATTTCCTCATGCTTCCCTGGTGGCTCAAGTGGTAAAGAATCCACCTGCAATGCGGAAGACCTGGGTCTGATCTCTGGGATGTGAAGATCCCCTGGAGATCTTCCTCATAAGGAACTTCATAAGGACTCAAGGTATGTGTAATATACAACAAATAGATTATGGTTTTCTAAGCCTGAAAAACCTCAATAACTGGGATGTAACTATAACTTTAAACTTTCCTATTTACTGTCACCCTGTGTATGTACAAGGACTTGAGGATTGAAGGGGGCCACACACAGGTGCCAGTGTGGCCAGAGTGTGGTGAGGGGCACACAGGGTGGTCAGCATCAAATCATGCAGAGTCATGGGCATGTTAAGAATTTATCCTTGTACTAAGAGCAATAGTGTCTGAAGGGTTTTCAGTTCAGTTCAGTTCAGTCGCTCAGTCGTGTCCAACTCTGAGACCCCATGGATTGCAGCACGCCAGGCCTCCCTGTCCATCACCAACTCCTAGAGTTCACTCAGACTCATGTCCATCAAGTCAGTGATGTCTTCCAGCCATCTCATCCTCTGTTGTCCCCTTCTCCTCCTGCCCCCAATCCCTCCCAGCATCAGAGTCTTTTCCAATGAGTCAACTCTTCGCATGAGGTGGCCAAAGTACTGGAGTTTCAGCTTTAGCATCATTCCTTCCAAAGAAATCCCAGGGCTGATCTCCTTCAGAATGGACTGGTTGGATCTCCTTGCAGTCCAAGGGACTCTCAAGAGTCTTCTTCAACACCACAGTCCAAAAGCATCAATTCTTCGGCGCTCAGCTTTCTTCACAGTCCAACTCTCGCATCCATACATGACCACTGGAAAAACCATAGTCTTGACTAAATGGACCTTTGTTGGCAAAGTAATGTCTCTGCTTTTCAATATGCTATCTAGGTTGGTCATAACTTTTCTTCCAAGGAGTAAGCGTCTTTTAATTTCATGGCTGCAGTCACCATCTGAAGGGTTTTAGCTCTTATCTAAAAAAATAGATCAATTTCTATAAAGCAGAATATGTGCAGCCTTTAAGTGGTTTAGAGTTAATAGTTCAGTCGTTCAGTTGTGTCTGACTCTTTGCAACCCCATGAACTGTAGCACACCAGGTCTCCCTGTCCATCACCAACTCCAGGAGTTTACTCAAACGCATGTCCATTGAGTCAGTGATGCCATTCAACCATCTCATCCTCTGTCGTCCCCTTCTCCTCCTGCCTTCAATCTTTCCCAGCATCAGGGTCTTTTCCCATGAGGGCAGGTCTTTGCATCAGGTGGCCAAAGTATTGGAGTTTCAGCTTCAGCATCAGTCCTTCCAATGAATATTCAGGATTGATTCCTTTAGGATGGGCTGGTTGGACCTCCTTGCAGTCCAAGAGACTCTCAAAAGTCTTCTCCAACACCACAGTTCAAAAGCTTCAATTCTTTGGTGCTCAGCTTTCTCTATAGTCCAACTCTCACATCCATACATGACCACTGGAAAAACCATAGCCTTGACTAGACAGACCTTTGTTGGCAAAGTAATGTCTCTGCTTTTTAATGTGCTGTCTAGGTTGGTCATAACTTTTCTTCCAAGGAGTAAGCGTCTTTTAATTTCATGGCTGCAGTCACCACCTGCAGTGATTTTGGAGCCCCCCAAAAATAAAGTCTGACACTGTTTCCACTGTTTTCCCATCTATTTGCCATGAAGTGATGGGACTGGATACCATGATCTTGGTTTTCTGAATGTTGAGTTTTAAGCCAACTTTTTCACGCTCCTCTTTCACTTTCATCAGGAGGCTCTTTAGTTCTTAGCTTTCTGCCATAAGGATGGTGTCATCTGCATATCTGAGGTTATTGATATTTCTCCCGGCAATCTTGATTCCAGCTTGTGCTTCATTAAGCTCAGCGTGTCTCATGATGTGCTCTGCATGTAAGATAAATAAGCAGGGTGACAATATTCCTTTTCCTATTTGGAACCAGTCTGTTGTTCCATGTCCAGTTCTAACTGTTGCTTCCTGACCTGCGTACAGATTTCTCAAGAGGCAGGTCAGGTGGTCTGGTATTCCCATCTCTTTAAGTATTTTCCACAGTTTATTGTGATCCACACAGTCAAAGGCTTCGGCATAGTCAATAAAGCAGAAATAGATGTTTTTCTGGAACTCTCTTGCTTTTTTGATGATCCAGTGGATTTGATCTCTGGTTCCTCTGCCTTTTCTAAATCCAGCTTGAACAACTGGAAGTTCAGGGTTCATGTACTGTTGAAGCCTGGTTTTAAGAATTTTGAGCATTACTGTACTAGCGTGTGAGATGAGTACAATTGTGCTATCGTTTGAGCATTCTTTGGCATTGCCTTTCTTTGGGATTGGAATGAAAACTGACCTTTTCCAGTCCTGTGGCCACTGCTGAATTTCCCAAATTTGCTAGCATATTGAGTCCAGCACTTTCACAGCATCATCTTTTAGGAATTTAAAGAGCTCAACTGGAATTCCATCACCTCCACTAGCTTTGAGAGTAATATTTAATGAGATGGAAAAATCCATCAACTTATTAAGTAAAAAGAGATCTGAAAATTGTATGTTCAGGATATTTGTCTTTAATCTTTTTTAAAAGAAAAAGACATAATTGAATGTACACAACTATAGTAAAAAGTTTCCAAGTAGCTGAGCACAATCCTCTCTACACTCTTTTATCCGTCTACCTGCTGTGTCTTCCGCGGCCTTTACTGTCCTCTGATGTCACATATTTGGCTTGTTTGCTGGTGTCACCACTTACTTCCCATCCCAAACTAATCATCATGAGGGCAGGGATTTTTGTCTATTTTGTTCACTGCTGAACAGCCACCCCAAAATAGTGCCAGGCACAATGCACGGCGCTTAAATATGTACTGGATAAATGAATATGTATGTAGGTATCTGTGAATATACATAAACACAAAGAGCACAAAGGTGCAAGCATGCACACATTCCCGTCAAATTTCAAAGTATGTACACCAGTTAACAGATCACCTCCAGCTGATACAATTTTGAAACACTTCTATAATTTTATTTTCCTTATTTTCTAAAATTCTGTTTTAGTTCTTTTTGACACACACAAAAAAATTGAGTACATCTCACTACATGGTTTTCTAAAACAAACGTAATTTCTAAAAGATACAATTTATTTAGTTCAGCAAAACCCTTCCCATTTAAGTCATGTTTAGTTCAAGAGTAAAAATTATACTTGCAGGCAAAGAAAGTTATTCTTAAAACCCCAAACTATATATACTTATTTCTAAGGGGAAAAAAAACACTAAATTATATTAAAGTAACACTTCAATTTTAAGTTAAAATGAAATTTTTGCTTTGAGTAGGAAGATGTATTAAAATAGTGAAGTCAAGCAGCACACGAGATAAATTTAGAATAAGATGAGCTGTGAATCCAATAATTACAAATTGAATGCTCTTACTAAATATCTAAGATGATCCTATCCTAAATTACAATTATATAAAAAGTCAGATGTTCCCAGAAGATAGTATCTATCAAATGAAACTTTTAAATACATCTACCTGCAGCACTGAGTAAGCCAGCCTGTCCCAACTGTGTTCACTGGAATACTTAATTTCAGATTATCAACAGGTAGTCTAATAAAGAGTCTGACAGTTTAAAAAAGAGAGAGAGACAGAACACTGTTTTTTTAAACTCTAGGAATGAAAGTTTTAAACACGCTAACATAAACTGGTTGCTCATCAGGGAGGGTTCAGTCATACCAAATTTACGACCACAGAATCATTGTTTTAGAATCTATTAATAGTTCATGAAGAGCTTCTATAGTACAGAGTGGGAAATGCTGGTTCAGGACAACAACTAGAAATGCAGAGCAGAACAGCAGGGCTGGAGTCTGCTCATTAATTTAGTGTGTACTTACTAAGTGCCAACTGTGTGCTTGGCCTGAGAACACAGTGGTAAATAAAACAGACATGGTTCCCGACATTGTAGTAGGGATGACAGACAGTCATAAAACAGTCCTAGGAAAAACTGCAAAGTGTTATAAGTGCTATGAAGGAAAAGTACAGTGAGTTATGGGAAATATAAATAAGAAAGGGATTTCAAGGAGAGTATCATTTTCACTAGCGAAAAGTGACATGTAAGCCAAAATCTGTAAGAACAGGAGTTAAGAGATCATTTTAAGAAAAGGAAATAGCTGTGTTTGAAGACCATTTACTAGTCTGGCACCTTAGGAGGTGCCTGAAACTTTAATATAAAGTTTTATTTTACATATTAGGCTCAGTTTCAGAGTTAATCACCAAAGCACCAAGAACAATTGCAATTTTTCATGAAATAACAGAGGCACGCCT
This sequence comes from Bos taurus, assembly GCF_002263795.3. Classification (NCBI taxonomy): domain Eukaryota; kingdom Metazoa; phylum Chordata; class Mammalia; order Artiodactyla; family Bovidae; genus Bos; species Bos taurus. Next base: position 33,193,361 of record NC_037340.1, on the reverse strand, counting down.
CTCAAATCTGATCTTACAGGGAAAAAAGTAAATACAATTAAATAATCTAAAGAACTTTTTAATATTCAATCTTATATAAAATGGAATCAGATGAATTGTAACTTATGATTAAGCGCGCTACTTTAAAAGTTTCTCACACTGCAAGTAATTATAGATAACATTTTCTATCTATAGCAATGTGAACAATGAAAAGGAGGATCAGAAACGACTGAAAAATAATCTTTGTGTCTCCATGAACCCTGCAATCGTGGGCTCCAAATATCCACTTCTGTTACCTCTGCTCACCGAGGGCATTGGAAGAGTGTGGGACTTCCTCCCAAGTCCAGCAGGTCACTCTGCTACTTATTTTTTATTTATTTGTAATATGTAATATATATATTTTTTCTTATCCATCTTTCCCCTCTAACAATTCATGTTTTTTTCTTTTACTTCCTTTGTTATTTTTGCTTACCCCTAGAAGATTTTTGCCTTTTCAGGTGGCTTTTAATAGTCTTTTGATAAATGCATTGGCAGTACAAGCATATCACATATTTGAGGCATCAGAAATACCATTTTCATTGAGTCAGCTGAGAGTGACAGTGGCTATCGCAGATAAGATCCACCGGAAGGGAAGCACTATAGTGTGTCTGCAACATCCGTTCTGTGCTTTGTTCACCGGGATGGACCACCATTCACCAGGTTTCACCCCATGCCCCTCAAATTTCCTCTTGTTCTTCAAAACCTGGTTTAAAAGGACCTTTCTTCTGCCTCCTGGAGTACTACACTCTCTACCTAAGAAATTGTGCTGTAATCATTTATTCATTTACACACTGATGTCCAAAACGTGAGCTGCTTAGATAGATGCTAGTCTAACAATCTTTACATTTTTTCCTTTAAAAGATGTATTCTCTTGTAGTATTGGGGGCCTCAATTCTTTAAAGAATGAGAACTAAATTATCTTTGTAATTTACTTAGCATCTAGAACTATATTTTGCTTTACTGCAGGCACTCATATTTTATAAAATATTACAGAAAAATGAAGATAAGTCTAAATTGGAAAAGGTGTTTCTATCTGCTCTATAGGAAGTTCTAATAAATATTACCAAGCCAGAAACAATTATTCAAGGTTATACTGTGCAAATTCCTATGCAAAGATTTAATTATATTCATTATTTATTTAAGCAAATAATGGCTTTAACAGTTAGCCGTAACAATTAAGACCACATTTATACCTTTTAGATTACTGAATTAAAAACAGCTTATTAAAAACAACAGTATTGTGTAAGACTCCTTATGGGGAAATAAGTGATGACTCATTTTTAAGAAGCCACTTAAGAAGTTTAAACCCCTGATTATTTATGCATGGAGAGCCAGGCCTTTTTGCTACCGGAGAGCTGAATCACTTTCTCTCCTGTCTCCTAGTGACATTTGGAAGAACCAGCCAGCAATGCCTAGGGCTCCAGCAGGGGCTCCCAGGTCCTGCATCCAAACACCCAGTTCCTGCCTGGCTCATTACAGCCTCCTGACTGATTTCTCTTCTACTTTCGTCTGTCTTCATGGGAATAAACAAACTAATAGTTAAAAATAGGTAAGTCAGGCCATGCCATACTTACATCAAAATAGTCCAATTATTCCCCACCCTCACTCAGAAAAAGAGTCAAAGTTCTTAAAACTGCTTACAAGGTCCAGTAGGACTGGCATTCCCCTTTCCTTGCTGCTCTCGGGCATTATGCTCCTCTTCACTCACTCTGCTCTCGTCAAACTGGATTCCTTACTCTTTGTCAAACTTATAAGAAATTGGCTTGCTTCCTCAATTTCAACTCCTGATTCAAAAGTCCCCTTTGTAGACAATTCTTTACCAGCTCTCCCACTCTGCACCCTCCAGAATGGCTATAACCGAAAAGGCTGACAACATAGTACAATCATAAGGATGAGGAACAACTTCAACTGCACACATGATCAGTGAGAAAAAGGGGCACCAGATCTCATGAAACAAAACACACACATTCCACATGGCTCAGCCATCCCACTCCGAGGTATTCACCCAGGAGAAATGAAAACAAGACCACAAAAAGACCTGAATCAGAATTTCATGGGTTTTATTCACAATAGCCTCAAAATGGAAACAGCCCAAGTATATCCATCCTCAGGAGGACTGGTGCACAAACTGTGGTTTAGTAACACAACAGAGGACCACCCAGCAACAAAGAGGAATAAACCACATACCCACAACTCGAGTAAGTTTCAAAAACACTAGGGTGAAGGGAAATAGCTTTGCACAAGACTCCATACTCTTAGTCCATTTATGTGATGTTTAAAAACAAGCAAAATTAATCTTTGGTACGAAGAAAACAAAAACAAAAAACCTAGTAACTGCTTCTGACGCGTGGAGGCAAGGATTGAATGGGGAAGGGAATGAAAGAGCTTTCTGTGATGATGGTAAGGCTCCATGTCTTCATGGGGGTTGGGTTATACAACCATGAGAATTTGTTACAATCCAGCTAACATACACTAAGTATTTGTAAATTTCTTTTCATGTAAATTTTACCTCAAAAGAAAAAAAAAGTCAATAAATACTGAACTCTAATGAATGATATGTATGCTGAAATATTTAGGGACACGTGCACTGATGCCTGTAATTGACTTCAAAATGCCTTAAAAGATAAGAAGGACTGACAGACGGAGAGATAGCGAGTAGAGTAAAATGTTAATGGTGGAATCCAGCTACTGGGAATATGGGTGGTCACTATAAAATTCTTGAAACCTCACTGTATGTTTGAAATTTTTCATAATAAAATGTTACAAAAGTATGGAATCTCTTCCCTCTCCCCTCAATCCTACTGTATTCCCCGGCTCTGCTGTATTTTCCTGGATAGCACCTGCTTCCTCATAGACTACTGAATTTACTTATTGTTTTATTCATTATCTGTCTCTTCTTCCCAGAATATAAGACCCACAAAGGTAGGAATTTTTTGCTTTGTTTACCCCAAATCCAGAATTGTGCCTAACACATACAAGTAAACAGTAAATATTTGTTGAATAAATGAGCCAGTGAAATTACACCAGTTATTTAATGTCCACAAACTGTTCTGGTTTGAGACAGGTTATTTCATTAAAAAAAAAATTAAATTTCATGAAAGCAAAAACATAAAAAACACAAATGCACTTTGCTTTTGTACTTAGAATACTCAGGATAAACAGTTAAAATAGCTGAAGACAGATTAGACTATTTAGCTGAAGACAGATTAGACTATTTGGCAAGAAAAAGAGCAGTTCGATACTTACATTTTCTACAAGAAATGAATGGTAAAAGATTCTCAGTCTATATTACTCTCCGCTTCTCCCAACTACTGTACTCTGAAATTAGTTTTACTTCTAGATAATGAAACAGTAAAAGAAGACCTTTGCTGAGGTACAAGTGAAACACTCCAGTCTTGTTATTTCTCTTCAGTGTGAAGTATCTGTCAATTTAGTACTTCCCTTATCCCTTATTTGTACCCCTGATATCCCTTTATGGACGCAGGCTGTCAGTAGTGTCCTTGTTACAAGCAGGCCTACCTGATGCAGTGTTTGGTCATGTGAAAGGGAAGGGACTGAAATTAGTCTCTTTCTACTCTCATAAAGGTTACAATCTCATCAGAATGTTCCCCTAAATACTAAATTTTAAAAAGCTCAAAAGGCTCTGGGTTTTGTGTCAAACTTTATGCTGAGGATTTCTATACCTCCAATGCACCCCCAGAGAACCAGTAATCTGCTGTTATTTAATATCTTTTTATCACACATTCAAGTAAAATACAAAGATTAGCACCCTAAAACAACAGTACTGAATAAACTGAACATCCAGTTTAAACTGATCTAAAACGAAACATGCTTATATAACCTAATACAAGCAGACGCCATACCAAGGCTTGGTCCTTAGCCCTTTACATACTCACTCCTGCAACTTCATCCACAATTACGGCTTTAACTACCATTTTTATGCTGATGACAAATTCAGAATCTTCCTCTTTAGCCCATATTTCTGTTGAACATTAGGCACATGTATAAAGACCTCTTATTACAAGTTCACTGATATATCCCATGTAACATCAGCTCCTCACCTGCCAACTCTCCAAATCTGTCCCTCCTCATGTACTATCAATTTCTGTGAATCACACCATCATACATCCAGTCACCCAGGAAGTCTTTATTTTTCCAGCTCCATTTTGCTACCTATGTCCCTGTTTTCAAATCAGGCACCAGATCCTATCAATTTCTTCTTCATCTTATGTCTAGAAGTCTTTTTTTTTTTTTTTTGACCTTGGAGGCTCTTATCTCCCAGGAGCCCTGGGTGGGAGGGGCAGTGATTATTATTATTTTTTTAATTTTATTTTTAAACTTTACAAAATTGTATTAGTTTTGCCAAATATCGAAATGAATCCTCCACAGGTATACATGTGTTCCCCATCCTGAACCCTCCTCCCTCCTCATACCATCCCTCTGGGTCGTCCTAGTGCACCAGCCCCAAGCATCCAGTATCGTGCATCGAACCTGGACTGGCAACTTGTTTCATACATGATATTATACATGTTTCAATGCCATTCTCCCAAATCTTCCCACCCTCTCCCTCTCCAACAGAGTCCATAAGACTGTTCTATACATCAGTGTCTCTTTTGCTGTCTCATACACAGGGTTACTGTTACCATCTTTCTAAATTCCATATATATGCGTTAGTATACTGTATTGGTGTTTTTCTTTCTGGCTTACTTCACTCTGTATAATAGGCTCGTTTCATCCACCTCATTAGAACGGATTCAAATGTATTCTTTTTAATGGCTGAGTAATACTCCATTGTGTTTATGTACCACAGCTTTCTTATCCATTCATCTGCTGATGGACATCTAGGTTGCTTCCATGTCCTGGCTATTATAAACAGTGCTGCGATGAACATTGGGGTACACGTATCTCTTTCAGTTCTGGTTTCCTCAGTGTGTATGCCCAGCAGTGGGATTGCTGGATCATAAGGCAGTTCTATTTCCAGTTTTTTAAGGAATCTCCACACTGTTCTCCATAGTGGCTGTACTAGTTTGCATTCCCACCAACAGTGTAAGAGGGTTCCCTTTTCTCCACACCCTCTCCAGCATTTATTGCTTGTAGACTTTTGGATCGCAGCCATTCTGACTGGTGTGAAATGGTACCTCATAGTGGTTTTGATTTGCATTTCTCTGATAATGAGTGATGTTGAGCATCTTTTCATGTGTTTGTTAGCCATCTGTATGTCTTCTTTGGAGAAATGTCCATTTAGTTCTTTGGCCCATTTTTTAGTGCTTTCTCATCCCACTGTCACAGCCAGGCTGCAGTCAGCCTTTTTACTCCAGCAACTTACTACTGTCCACTTCCCTCTGTGGCTATTGCCAGTGGTCTTTCTAAAAGAGGAACAGGGCTTCCCTGGCTGTCCACACTTTCACACTTAATCATTGGCTTTCTGTTGCCTTTACGATCTTGGCAAGGCAAATGGAGTCCTTTATGACTGAGCTCTAGCTAATTTTGCCAGTCTAACACCTTACCACGTTCTACCCTGAATGTCCACATTCCAGCCACAGGGAGTGTCTAACAGAACTTTCCAATTACACCTATATGGGACACCCCGCACCCCATCTTTCAGTTCAGTTCAGGTGCTCAGTTGTGTCCGACTCTGTGACCCCATGGACTGCAGCAAGCTGGGCTTCCCTGTCCATCATCACCCCTGTCTTTAAGTCCACCCAAATCTATCATTTCTTCATAATTCTACTAGGATATCTCTCTTTTAGAGAGTCTTTGAAAACAGGTATATGACACTATCACGACGGTAACATACAAAAGAGGTACAGGTGATTTTCTAAATATCTATTCAATTAAGATGTTTATTGGAAACCAAACAACTCTGAATCCAGAAAAAAATTTCCTGACAGGAGTTTCAGCCCTAAGCTACCTGCCTCACATATACCAGAAAGCAAGGGCATAGCAGGCAGGAAAGCACACCAAGACCAAGACCAAGACCAAGGTCAGGAAGAAGATACTCCACTCTCAAAAGGACGTAGGTTCCCCAAATTGCTTATTAGCTGCAAGGGAAAAGTAGCAACCACACAGTGGGGAAACCAGGCCACACCCTGACTGGACAACCAGAATGAACAGCACCAACGAGAGGCAAACAGTATTACACGCCTCCAGAGGTGATACGTGAGAATACAGCATCCCTTATACAATGTGCTAGCAACACCTGAATCTAATGGAGAACACAACACCTATCTAATAGAGAAAATATCAGACAAACCCAAAATGGGATCACCCTATTAAAAAAAAAATCAAAGGGACTCTAATCTTCAAAAATGTCTACATCACAAAAGGTGAAACACTTGTTAAAATATTTAAGGGTAAAGAGCCATGATATAAGCAACTAACCTCAAAAAAATCTGCGTGTGTGTGTTTGGGGAAAAAATTTTGTGTGTCGGAGTGGGTGGGTGTGTGGGTGTGGGTGTGTATGTGTGTGTGTGTGTGTGTATGTAAGACAGAAAGGGTGTGTGGAAAAACAAAGCAAATGAGACACAATGTTAACAATAAGTGTACATGGATGTACTCCTCTTTTTCTTGCAACTTTGCTCTAACTTTGAACTCCTTTCCAAATACAGCTGATCCCTGAACAATTTGGGGGTCAGGAGCATCAATCCAATTCTCCATCAACTGAAAATCCAGATATAACTTTGAGAAAAAAAAAATCATTGAAAAAAAATTTTTTTAATTAAAAAGAAAAGAAAATTAGAGTATAACTTTACAGTGGGCCCCCTGCATCCAGGGTTCTGCATCCATGGATTCAACTAACCACTGATCTATAGTGGTGTCATATTTATAGAAAAAAAATTCACATATGAGTAGACTCGTACAGTTCAAACCTAAGCTGTTCCCGGGTCAACTATAATAACTGCTTCCTTTAAACTAAGAGCAAAAGGAAATTGGGTAGGGGGGCTGGGAAGTAGACTCTATAAGCAAGAGTAAGAGATGTTAAGTTCTTCCAGAATTGCTGCCAAGTAACTGCATGAACTCCTAAGTCAGTGACAACGGGACAAGCCTCAGAGTACGATCTTCTGAATAATGGTTCTACGGACATAACTAGGTGTTACATGATTAAACAGTTTGCTAATAGACAGTGATAGACAAGGCTAACAGTTTCTTCACTGTTAGAGAAGAATCCGAGAAGGATTCTCGGTGGTTTCACATTTGCCAAAATGCACCATGATTTTCCAAATGAATAAATCCAGCAGTCAACATTTCCTAACTATGCACTGACTGTTGTTAGTGTGATTTATATAAATGCTTGGTGGGACCAAGTTTTTACTTTTCAGTAATAAAAAGGTAAATATTAAAATAATGTTCCAAGGTTTAACTGGGGTATACAAAAAACAATGTCTTCTACAATGGATTTCATCAGTTTGGGGAAATATAGCCTCCTGGTTCCAGTGTTCAACTCATAGTGAGATGGTTTTTTACTAAGTTTATTTTTAAAAAGGAGGGCTGTGTTAAGACTACGAAATCTCTGGCAACAGAGCTCCCTTTTACAGACAGTAATACAGATGAGGGATTGGCACATTGTTCCCTGAGGGGCAAATCTGGCTCACCACCTGTTTTTGTAAATGGTTTATTAGAACACAGTCGAACTGGGTCATTTACGTATCACCCGTGGCTGCTTTTGTTCAACAATAGCAGAGTGGGTGTGACAGAGATTGTAAGGCCTGAGAAGCCTAAAATATTTACTATCTGACTGGTTATGAAAAGTTTGCAGATTCTTGATGTGTGCTGTTTAATTTTTGAGATGCAGCAGTCTGGTGGATCACTGGCACACACAAAGCTTACTCTACCATTTACATGGTGAAAATGACAGAAGAGGGAAGTTCATTAAAAATTAGACCCCAAATCAGATACTTAATCTTCATTCTGAAAGCATATTATTTTCCTTTTCTATGTAATTGCTTTATAGTGTTGTGTTAGTTTCTGCTGGACTATAACATGCTCTAAGTATGCATATATCCCTGCCCTCTTAAGCTCCCCCACCTTCCCATCTCACCGCTCTAGGTCCGAGCTCCATGTGCTGCACAGCAGCGCCCCACTGGCAGTCTGTTTTATGCCTGGTGAAAGGCGCATGTTAACGCTACTCTCAATTCATCCCGACCCCTCACCCTCACCCTCACCGCCACCCCACCATGCCCACACATCTTCTCTGCTTCTGTGCTTCTACTGCCCTGTACACAGGCTCATCCGTACCATTTTTCCAGATTTCATATAATGTTAATACACAATATTTGTTCTTCTCTGACTTATGAAGGCATATTATTATATCAATTAACACCTATTTCATAGGTAAAGTGAGGCTCAGTAAGGAAAATCACTTGCTCAAAATAGTGGAAGTAGGATTTGGACTGAGGTCTGACTCCAGAACCCCATGGTCTTTCTACTGTAGTTTAATTCCTCCTTGTTGTCTTGCCTTTCCCATGAATGACTGAGTTCTGGCTGGTACTCAGGGGAGGACTCAGAATACTAACAGAGAAGCAGAAAGGACTTTAATCAGCTGAAGAAATGAGTGACAGCATCGTGGGGGCCAGGATTATTCGGAAGCTACAACTGGGTAAGTCAAGGAAGGGGAAGGTGAAGTCGCTCAGTCGTGTCCGACTCTCTGCGACCCCGTGGACTGTAGCCTACCAGGCTTCTCCGTCCATGGGATTCTCTAGGCAAGAATACTGGAGTGGTTTACCATTTCCTTCTCCAGGGGATATTCCCAACCCAGGGATCGAACCCAGGTCTCCCGCATTGGAGGCAGACACTTTAACCTCTGAGCCAAGTCAAGGAAGGAAGGGCACATTTCCTCACTTCTCTTACTCTTCCAAGTCCTGTGCTAGATGAAAGCTCATCTAGTGACTTAACTACTGACAACACCCAGGCACCTGAATATGCAGGATGGAGCCTCTGCCTCCTTGCGCAGCTCACTACTCTTCATCATGCGCAGGTGCAGAGGCTCACAGCAAAGGGGAAAGTGTACTCTTCTCTAAGAAGTACTGCATTATCTTGTTGAATGGGCAATAGAAAAACATTACAATCTGTTACTTCTTCCCCTGGACTTTCAACACTTTGTTTACCTCTGACACTCCATTTACCAAATGTGGAGCCAAAATAATCTTCCTATAGAAATGATTAGTATTATGAGTTTCCCTCAAAGAAAGCAATCGACTTTCAATTAAAAGCAAATTATAAAGGGACCCATTTGGCTTTAGAAGTACTGCATTTAGGTACTATCATTTAATCTACTATAAAATAGAGAACAGATATCAAATGACTTACCACTCCAAGGGGGCTAAGGACTCTGTGTGATAAACTAATAAGGCTGAAAAAGAGCCACAAACTCAGATTACATTTGACCATCCCCTGTTCTATCAAAAACAACAGGTTTATCTATTGTACTTTCCTACCAGTAAATATTGCAACCAAGACTTGGCTGTTGATACATTGCTTTTATTAATACTTTTATCCCATCAAAAATTTTAAATTTTAAATAGCCTCAGACATAGAAGACAAACTTATGGTTACCAAACGGGACAGTGGGGAGAGGAGAGGCAAATTAGGACTTTGGGACTAACATATACACACTACTATGTATACACAGTAGGGTCCTACTGTATACAAGAGGGAATTATATACAATATCTTACATAATCTGTAATGGAAAAGAACCTGAAAAAGAATGAGCGTGTGTGTGTGTGTGTGTGTGTATAAACAATCACTTTGCAATATACCTGAAACTAATATAAATGTAAATTAACTATACTTCAATTTTTTTAAATGGTTAAAAAAATACATATATATAAAACTTTAGGGCTTGTATGAATGCATTTTTAAGGTAACAGGAAAATACTATAACACGGTTAGTTTGGGAAGAAGTGATAGTACATACATTGTACTTATTCACTTATGACCAAACCTAAAAATAATCTTAAAAAATTTTCTTCCTTTTCTTAAATAAAATCAAGTCTCTTGGTTTTACTAAAGCCATAAAACTCCCATGTAATTTCTGCAGTTATGCCTTCTGGAGTGGCTAAAAAAAGAAGGATCTCTGATAATCTTAAAACGTTCTTATTTATGTTTGTTTAAAAAAACACATTGTTTATTTCCCTCACTTACACTCACTCTTTATTTAAGAAACAAACACACTGATAGAGAAAAATAAACATTTCATAATTTCAAATCATTCTAATTAATCTGTTATTTGATGCCATAAAGTATCAATATTTTCTTATATGAAATGTACTGTACAGAAAAATAAACTCTGACTTTATTGGAATAGCCTGTTGGGCTCCCCTGGCAGTTCAGTTCCCTGGACTCAGTACTTTCACTGCCTGGCGTGGGGAGGTGGGGTGAGGTGGGGTGCGGTGGGGTGGCACTCTAGCTCAGCCCCTGGTCGGGGAACTGTGATCCTATAAGCCAAGCAGCGTGGCCAAAAAAAGAAAGATACTCCATCAGATAAAAAGACATACTATTTAACAGCACACATTTTTATATGTCAGAAGCTGGATTAGGATTCCAATTCTCAGTTCAGTTGCTCAGTCATATCCCACTCTTTGCGACCCTGTGGACAAATACAGCATGCCAAGCTTCCCTGTCCATCACCAACTCCCAAAGCTTGCTCAAACTCATGTCCATTGAGTCGGTGATGCCATCCAACCAGCTCATCCTCTGTCGTCCCCTTCTCCTCCTGCCTTCAATCTTTCTCAGCATCAGGGTCTTTTCCAGTGAGTCAGTTCTTCGCATCAGGTAGCCAAAATATTGCAGTTTCAGCATCAGATGTTCCAATGAATATTCAGGACTGATTTTCTTTAGGATGGACTGGTTTGATCTGCTTGTGGCTTAACATCTCTAAATCCTAATTTCCTTACTAGTGAAATGAGGTAACTGCCATTACAAGCATAAAATAAGAAATGCAGGTAAATCTCTTAGTACAATACCCAGCACACTTACTATATTAGCTCACTGTAATACAAATAATGAAACAAATTTAACCCTTTTTCCTACTAATAAAGGGCAGAAGAAGCTACCTAATTTACCAGATTGCACTGAGGATTAAATGAAGTTATAACCATAAAGCTCTGGGGCATTATTACTATATCAGGCTAATTATAATAATTTAAATTACTAAATTTCCTTCGCAGGAAAGTTATGACCAACCTAGACAGCATATTAAAAAGCAGAGACATTACTTTGTCAACAAGGGTCCGTCTAGTCAAGGCTATGTTTTTTCCAGTAGTCATGTATGGATGTGAGAGTTGGACTATAAAGAAAGCTGAGTGTCAAAGAACTGAAGCTTTTGAACTCCAACTGGGGTTGGAGAAGACTCTTGAGAGTCCCTTGGACTGCAAGGAGATCCAACCAGTCCATCCTAAAGGAAATCAGTCCTGAATATTTATTGGAAGGACTGATGCTGAAGCTGAAATTCCAATTCTCTGGCCACCTGATGTGAAGAACCAACTCATTGGAAAAGACCCTGGTGCTGGGAAAGATTGAAGGTGGGAGAAGAAGGGGACGACAGAGGATGAGATGGTTGGATGGCATCACAGACTCAATGGACATGAGTTTGGGTAAACTCCGGAGTTGGTGATGGACAGGGAGGCCTGGCGTGCTGCAGTCCATGGGGTTGCAAAGAGTTGGACACGACTGAGCGACTGAACTGAACTGAAATTATTAATAGAAATTGTTTATTGTAGCTATATATATGAATCAGTAACTTAATAGGACTAACTCAAAAATTTACTCTGTGTTTTCTTAAAAGAAATCCTTTCTCCCACTAATCCTACAAAAAAAAAACATTTCAAACCTCCAGTTAATTTTTTTTTGGGGGGCCACACCAAGAGGTTTGTGAGATATCTTAGTTCCCTGACCATGGATGGAACCCAGGTCCCCTGCTGTGGAAGCTCGGAATCTTAACTACTGGACCACCAGGGAAGTCCCATCCATTTTTCCTGGTAGACTGTCACTGTTGACAAAACAATCCTAACCTCTGAAGATAATTAAATCTCACCTGAGGACTTAAGGACTTTATACAACAAATTTAGGTACCACACTACAGTAACCATAGGCAGTCACTTTTTCAGCTTTTACAAAACAATGAGATCTCTCCACACACAAAAGAAAAAATGCATTGTAGTCTATAAGGAAGCCTCATTCTCACAAGTAAAATCAATGTAATTCATTTCAAAGATTACCTATACTACCCACTTTGTCCCACAATGGATATGAGATAAACTCCCTGGACACTTAAAATCTTTTAATGCTACCTGAAACAAATCTCTTTCTTTTTCCTACTGAAATGCAAGAAAAATACTTAACCACTTTTATTCAAGGAGGAAGGATACATGGTTGCAAATCTTGAACATACTTAACAGCACTTTCAGGTCTAATCTTAACACAATTATTATCGCTTTCATTGGTAAGTAAGAGAAAGTATATTCCTTCTTGGCAGAGGTCTTTAGGTATTACACAAGTTCTCATTATTTCATAGCAGAAAGAAATGAACTAACTAAATACAGCTTCCAGATAATAGTTAAGACAAATTCCTACAAAAATAAGTAAACCATGCTAAAAAAGTTTGTATCACTTCAGGAGTTATATTAAAATTGGTCAGAATGAAAGGTTGATTCCTCTGCACATAAACAAGAATAAGCAATGTACTTTCATGACCTCAACTTCAAAGAAGCAAACTGTGGCAGACACATAGGTAGTCATTTTTTTTTTTTTTTTTAACTTTATAAAAGGCAAAAAGTTGGCTTAAAACTCAAAATTCAGAAAACTAAGATCATGGCATCTGGTCCCATCACTTCATGGCAAACAGATGGGGAAACAGTGAAAGACTATTTTTTTGGGCTCCAAAATCACTGCAGATGGTGACTGCAGCCATGAAATTAAAAGACACTTGCTCCTTGGAAGAAAAGCTATGACAAACCTAGACAGCATATTCAAAAGCAGAGACATTACTTTGCCAACAAAGGTCCGTCTAGTCAAAGCTATGGTTTGTCCAGTAGTCATGTATGGATGTGAGAGATCGACTGTAAAGAAGGTGGAGTGCTGAATAATTGAAGCTTCTGAACTGTGGTGTTGGAGAAGACTCTTGAGAGTCCCTTGGACTGCAAAGAGACCAAACCAGTCAATCCTAAAGGAAATCAATCCTGAATATTCATTGGAAAGACTGATGCTGAAGCTAAAACTCCAATACTTTGGCCACCTGATGCAAAGAACCAACTGGTTGGAAAAGACCCTGATGCTGGGAAAGACTGAAGGCGGGAGGAGAAGGGGACGGCAGAGGATGAGATGGTTGGATGGTATCACCAACAAGTTAGACAAGAGTTCGAGTAGGCTCCAGCAGTTGGTGATAGAGAGGTAAGCCTGGTGTGCTGCAGTCCAAAGAGTCGGACACGACTGAGCAACTGAACTGAAAAAAGGCAAATTAACTTGCCAGTAGTAAATGGCACCAAAGGACCGGTGTGCACCTGAAATTAATTAGGAATTTATTTCAATCAGAGCATGACAAGCAAAACATGTCTTCTAGTGAGATATTTGTATTATAATTTGATGAATATGGTCAGAATGCAAAACTTCCTTTTTAAAAGAGTGAAGGACAGACTAGACCTTACGCTCAGAAAAGATACAACAGGGCCAGCTGGAGTTACAGCTTTGTCTTCACAAATGTCTTCTAAACATGGAGCCAGCGCGCTGCCAAAAATGCAGGGAGTTATAGGACGTAATCTGTAATACATATCCTTTTATTTTCAAAGATGACCACCGAACGTGTAACAGCCTTTAGTTTTGGACATCAAGTCGTTTCTGGCTGCCTTCCGAGGTACACAGTATGATCATGCTTTCTGGCCCTCCTGTACGTGCTGGGGCTAGGTGACTAATTCTGGCTATTGAGTTGTGAGTCAAAGTGACTTACGCTACTTCTGGTCCAGAGTATTTAACTACTGGTGGAGGATGCAAATTTTTCACAGCACTCCTCCCACTTGTCACCCTGTTTAAGATGTCTGTGCACCAGCCTGGTTCCCCAGCTGACCCGTGATAAAATGGGACGCAAAAAAGAACTAAACTTTGAAGCTGTTTGTATACCCATCATAACCTGGGTATCCTGACTGGTACACTGGTCTCAAAAGCGGGGTACTGTTATAACATAAAGACTAAAATATGTGCCATTAGCTTGGGAGTCAGGAAGCAGGGAAACTTCTCAGACGCTGGAAAGGTGGTGCTCCTTAGTAAACAGTACAAATATTTGGTAAAAGTCAAGTTATCATAGCTTGCAAAGCAGATCATTTAATTAATAAGCCTGTCTAGGCTTTCCTGATGGCTCAGTGGTTATGAATCTGCCTGCCAATGAAGAAGATGGGGTTTTTTTCCCCCTGGGCCAGGAAGATCCCCTGGAGAAGGAAATGGCAATCCACTTCAGTATTCCTGCCTGGGAAATCCCATGGACAGAAGAGCCTGGTGGGCCACAATCCATGGGGTGACAAAAGAGTTGGACTTGACTTAGCAGTTAAACAACAACTCTAGGGAAAGAGGTTAAAAAACCTGGACGTTAAAATGGTGAGTTGGTTACTCTGGGTTTGGTATTACACTAAACAAATAAATTAAAAAACCTGACCAGTTTGTAAGGAGGAATCAGAGAGAAGAGACCAAAATTTTGAGAAATTGCAGTGTTTGAAGACTGCTTCTCAACTTAAACAGTAAATCAAAAAATCAAGAGAAGGCCTTTGATTAACAAAAAGAGGGTAAGGTTCAAAGCAAGGTATGGCCCTGACGTGTGAAAAAAGTGTTAGTCGCTCAGCTGTGTCCAACTGTTTGCAACCCCACGGACTGTAGCCTGCCAGACTCCTCTGTCCAGGGAATTCTCTAGATACCCACAGTTAAAACATGAATGGATTAAAGTCTCAGAGCAGAGACCTAGTTAAAACTGGAAACACAGGCAGTGCTTTCAGTTGAACAAAATGCTCAGAGGAGAAAGACAGAGACAGACACTAAGGATGTGGCTCTTCCAGCAAAAGCAACAGGTTTCTGGGATTGACATTCAAGGGACAGAGACACCAGTAAAGACCCGAGAGGACAGGCCATCTTGCACACTGAGCTAAACGAAACATTACAAGCCTACAAGCTGCGCTGCCAACAAGCAAGCAAAAATCACGAGCCCAGATTAATAATCAACGATTCAAAAGTACAATCGGGTCTCCTACCGTCCATGGGCAGGAAGCAGGCTTTGAAGCACTTTGGCCCCCAAAGGGCTTACTTTCCAGTATTTACTTCAGAGGAGGCTGAAGTAGATCTACTTCAGGGAAGATGATGGAAAGAAAGGAAGTCTCCCCAGATGTCAATGCCAAGAGCCACACAAGCCAACGGACTGGAAGCCACTCTAGGAGCTGCACTTGGCACCTAAACAAGCACATTCCCCACATACAGCAGAAGAAGAGGCTTATAAAGCCAGCTAGGTGGGACTCTAGGGATCAGGAACTGCTGTGTTTCCATTATCCAAAGTGGGGCGTTACTGTTATTCCCACGTACACTGGATGTGTGTGTGTGTGGCGGGGGGAGGAGGTGCAGACCATCTTTTCACTCACAGACCGCCAGGCCAAGGGGAAGCACATCTAAGCCTGATCTACAGAACTGTAGGACACCTGGAAATCCTACTACTATGAGCTTTTTTTGCTGTCTAGCCGGGACTTTCCAGCTGGGCTCACGGAGGAAGAGATGAGTATATCTTGTCTGTGGGAAGGACAGTGATCCAAATATTTGGTTGGCCAGAAGGGCAGATCTGTCATGACTGTTGTTTGCCAAATCATTTTGTTCTTTGCCATCTGGTCATATGGTAGGACTGCATTTCCTGGCCAACCATATGGTTAGAAGGAGCCATGTAACTTGTTCTGGCCAACGAGTTGTAAGTTGAGGTGACGCAGAACCTCACGTCTGGCTTCCGACCAGAGCATATGAATAACTGATACAAGATATGAGACCTCCCAGAGCTCTTTCCTCCAGCATGGTGTCCAGCAATATTGGGAATGGAGGCTGTCTTGTCAGCTGGATCCTGGAAAGAAGGCCCACAGAACAGGACCCCTAAATCAACCTAGGAGGCAGTGCAGAGTTACAGTCCATCTCTGTAATAATGCCACTGAGACTTCACGGCGCTGTCTGATAAATGGAGGCAACCCCTACCATCACTGAACATGAGTCAGAGGCAAGCTTACCGATCAACTAGTTCAAGTTCCTTCTACAAATGATAAACAGGACATCTACAGTTAAGTCACAGATTTTAAGTGCCTTGCCTGGTCATACAGTAATTACACGGCAGAAGAATTTGATGGAACCATTATTTATTGTTGTTCAGTCACTAAGTTGTATCCAAATCTTTCATGACCCCATGGACTATAGCCCTCCAAGCTCCTTTGTCCATGGGATTTCCTAGGCAGAAACACTGGAGTGGGTTGCCAATTCCTGACCCAGGGATCAAACCAATGTCTCCTGCATTGCAGGTAGATTCTTTACCACTGAGCCACCAGGGAAGCCAGAACCATCATGATCCTCAAGTAATTCTAAATTACAATGTGAGTTATATTCCTATCTCTAAACACAGCTCTGGACAGACTCCACTAGAAACATATGAATAAGTTAGTAACATGTCAATCCATTCATTCACTCAACAAATAATGGCAGCATTAAGCTCCAATACTGAAGGTATCCTGAGCTCAGAGTCAGGAGCTACAGACTAATCAAGGATCTCCATAAGTGGCCTCCAAGTTTACAAAAGGGAATTGCTGTGAATGATACTATGTAACACATAACATGTAGCATGTAACAGAACTACCCTAATGGGTAGACAGCTAAGGAAGTGACCTTGAATTTAGATCTGAGGGATCAGTGGGATTACTAAACCCATTATAGAGGAATAATGTTTCAGTACTTGGGAATAAATGAGAAGTGATCCTATGGCTGGAGTGAACTTGAAGGCTCTGGAAGGACAAAACGGAGGCAAGGACCACATTTCACAAGGCCTCAAAGATAAGCCACTTTCAGAGCAATGAAAACCCCTCATAGGGTATTAGCAGGAAGTGACACAGGAAGATTCCAGTTTACAAAGGACCACTGGCTCAGTTAAGAATATTGGGAAGGGAGAACTGTGGTCTTGGGAAAACTTTTTAGGGAGTTACTGAAATCTAGGCAAGAGATGTTAGCACCCTGAATTAGAAAGCAGCATTGAAGATGATGGGCTTCTCTGGTGGCTCAGCTGGTAAAGAATCCACCTGCAATGCAGGAGACCCTAGTTAGATTCCTGGGTTGTGAAGATCCCCTGGAGAAGGGATAGGCTATCCACTCCAGTATTCTTGGGCTTCCCTTGAGCTCAGTTGGTAACGAATACACCTCTGATACGAGAGACCTGGGTTCGATCCCTGAGTTGAGAAGATCCCCTGGAGAACAGGAACAGCTACCCACTCCAGTATTCTGGCCTGGAGAATTCCACGGACTGTACAGTCCATGGGGTCGCAGAGTCAGAAACGACTGAACGACTTTCACTCACTTCACATTGATGATGATAACGTCAGCTATTTAGGAAATTAAATACCACTACTACAACTGGAATTTTTATTCAAAATAATTTAAACTCTTGCTAACCTATCTGACTTTTCATCCTAGTTCTCTAATTTCTCCACTCTGATTCACAATAAATTCAAACACATTAAACTTAGTCAAATAATACCAATATAAGGCTAGCATAACATACTTATATCACCAACAGGCCCCAGAAACACTTTTAAAAGATACACACATTCCATTATTTCCCAAATAAGGCAGGCTAATTAGTGAAAACTTTCTAGACCAGAATCTTAGAAGTCACAGATTTTAAAAATTCAAATGTAAGATTTAATCCAGGAAGGATTTTAAATGGCTGGGTGCAGAAAAAGGGACATTATAGTTCTAAAATCGGCTTCTTGCTAGTAATAAAATGTGTAAGGCATCCTCAAGAAATAAGAGCTTTAGATATGAGAAAGAATTAATAAGGTTCAACTGAGAAATTTTATAGGGGGAAAAACCTAGTCCTAAAAATAGTAAGATTAGGGAAAAAATATTAACCCTATCATTCAGACAATAATCCTATATTCTGTTCGTCTTCAAGAAAAACAGAACAGGAGACTTCCCTGGCAGCGCAGTGGACAGGAGCCCACCTGCCAATGCAGGGGACACAAGTGTGACCCCCGGTCCAGGAAGACTCCATACGACACAGAGCAACGAAGCCCGTGCACCACCACCACCACCACTGAGCCTGTGCTCTAGCGCCCACACTGTAACTACTGAAGCCTGAAGGCTCCAGGGCCCGCAAGCCACAGTCAAGGAGCTCCTGTGCTGCAACTACTGAACCCCACGGGCCTGGAGCCCGTGCTCTGCAATGAGAGAAGCCACTGCAGTGAAAAGCCCATGCAGCACAACGGGAGAGGAGCCTCTGCCCACCGCTACCAGAGGCAGCTCACACGCGGCAACCAAGACCCAGTGCAGCCAAAATAAACAAACAAAAACTTAACAAAAATGTTTCATCACTACAAAAAGACAGGAGGAATTTCTGAAGTATATTCCACAAAATCACAGTATAAAAGTTCAGACAAGAAAGTAGAACTCACAGATGTTTTAAACTGATATACAGAAAAACACAAGACAAAGGAATCAAGGAATACATTTTTATGGAATTGATTCTATGATATTTCCTGGTATACAGAAAAAAAAAGCTTTTCTACTTTATTGGAATTGCATTACAAAGGAAAAATTCACCGAGGCAAAAAAATTCATACAGAATTTTCACATCTAACAAGATATCACTATGATAGATGACAAAGGAAATTCAGAGAAGGTAATAAGGTAATTGCTACCAAAATTTTGGTTCTCAAGACACTTTCAGATCTGAAAGAATTGTAATTTAAAATACTTTACATTTAGAGTAAAATACTTTTGATTTTTGCAAGATTCTACCTATCTTTACTTCAAATAGAGGGAAGAAAAAAAGATGACTTTTCAGGAACTCAATGTTAGAAGTTGGCTCACATGGTTTTATTAGACTCTGAGTGATAACACACAAAATATCCAAAGTAAAAATAGATACAGAGACTTAAAAAGATTGCCTCAGATTATGGTTTATTTACCATATGAACTATAAGTTCCTTAAACAAAAAGACACGTCTGTGGACCCCATAATATTTAGCATTATACTTCATAAGCGTAAGTTTACAAATATTTGATACATCAACACAATATAAAATGAGTACTTTTAGCAGACATTTCACAAAATTTACTTTGGAAAGGCCATGACAATTTCTCTGGCTTAAAATTTTGGATCATTAGAATGTCTCATTGGAGAAGGAAATGGCAACCCACTCCAGTATTCTTGCCTAGACAATCTCAGGGACGGAGGAGCCTGGTGGGCTGCCGTCTAAGGGGTTGCACAGAGTTGGACATGACTGAAGCAACTTAGCAGCAGCAGAATGTCTCGTGTCCTCTTGATCTTAAGAGAAAAACACCAAAACCATAACTTAAATCCTACTTTTATTAGCCTACTCCAAAAGCTCAAAGGCAGTTAAGGCGGGTATCTATCATTTTAGAATGTAAATGATCATAAAGTACCTGGATTTTTTCCAGAACTATATAAACATAAATTAAGGGAACATTTGTGCCACAGGATATTAAGTTTTTGAGATACAATACTGTTTCTTCTTTCCAGGGGCTTCAAGTGCAGTAAAAGAAACATATAAGTGAATTTGCTTTCTAAAATTCCAGGTGACGTCACCTAGGAAGGGTGAGTCAAGAGGGCTTCATAAAGCTGAATAAATATGGGGCCAGGAAAGGTATGTGGGGGTCAAGCGGCGCAGTGTGAGCAAAGGCAGGAGTGCAGACCTCAGAGAACGTGGAGCACAGTATCCTGAGCAGCAGTCTCCAAGTTGCCCCGATGCACATCCCCCTGACCCCACACGGGGCCAGCGCTGGTCTGTGTGACCCACAGCGTGTGGCACAGTGCTGGCAGTCACCTCCAGGACAGGGTGATAAGATGGCAGATTCTTTCTGGGGCTCTGCTACCCACCTTGGCACACTTTCTTTTGGATCATCGGCTCTGGGAGGAGCTAGGTATCAGGGCCTGGGTCATGACTGCAACCTCTACTAGGTTCTGCAGAGGATGAGCCAGAGCCACCTGGTAAAGTTGCTCCTAGATTCCAGACCCTCAGAAACCGAGATTAGTGTTTGCTTTTGTAAATGGCTAAATTCCAGATCAGCAGTTATGCAGCAACAGACAGCGAACACATGTGTTGGTACGCAGTGTCCTCACTGAGTAACACAAATCTAAATTGTTGAAATGGTCTGGCATCAGACCACGGTCTTCGAGGACAGTGTTAGTGAAGCTGCTGCTAATAAAAGGCCCACGGGGTTTCACAAGGTGAGGTGAACGTTACTAGAAACCAGGTGATTTAGCTGAGGTTTCCACCAGAGAGCTCCAAGTGCTGCCTTGTTCTCCTGCTACATACAGCTGAAAAGGAGAGAGAGAAGAGATAAACTAAATGAAGAACAGTTAAGAACGAGCCAGGATTGGATGGTTTGGACTGGGTGCAGTCTCCCCAGACTGCAAACAGTGCTCCTATTCAGAAATGGATCCTGAGTCAAGATCAAATGCAGGGCACTTACAGAAAAACATGCTCTAAAAACTACGATGAGGGAGCGACTATACAATATTTTGTTAAGGCCTCAGAAAGATCAAAGATGGTGTCTTAGAGTACCATTTGGGCCAGACAAAACACTGCTAAACGGAACTGTGCGCTTCAAAGATTCTCTCAATCAAACAACAAGGCTTTTAGGAAGCTTAAGGGTGTTTTCTAGCAGCAGGAGCTCAAGGCAGAAAAAGGCTTATCACATACAAGTTCATGGGTGCGGCCTTCAATCAATGGAACAGACTCCAATGAAATTCATATAAGATCCACAAGTTTTTAAAATAATTATAAACACAGAAACATTACCAGCTTGACTTAATGGAAACAAGAGACAATACAAAATGAAAAAAGGCCGTTAAGAGTCCTAAAATTTTGGTAGGAAGCAGGTTAAGAAAACTCAGTAGCAAACAAACATGTTTTATCTTCAGGATAAACAAAGGGTGAACCAAATGCCCCAAGGGCAAAACTGAGAGCATGAATGACACCCAGGAGCTGGCATTCAAGCAAGGAATTACCATCACCTGCCTGACTGGATTGCAGCAATGCTGAGGACCAGAGACTCCTGGTGCCTACCAGCCCCACCCTCTGCCTCCCCTTGAATAGGGACATTCTGTACCCCAAGTCTGACCCAATACTGTATACTGGTGGTGGCAGAGGGCGGGGAGCAGATGACTCTTTAGCAGTACAGGTTGAGAGGGATTTGTACTTGAGACACTGAAAAAATTACATTTGAGAAGCTCAACTGTACCTGAAACCAATCTGGATGAGATCCTTATGCTATAATGGGACGAGACTTTGGGGACATTGGGAGCAATAATATTCTGCATGTGGTCAGCTGTGGCAGCCGGCCTCCAATGACCGCCCCCTACACTCTCCAGGGTTGGTCTGTGACCAACAGCATGAGACACAAGTGATGGTGTGTAACTTCCAAAATTAGGTCACAGAGGACTGTGTTCTCTCTCGGGTCCCCTCGCTCCGTGGGAAGCCTGCTACAGCCCTGATCAACAGCTTTATTGGGACTCTATGAAAGACCCCAGGCCAGCATCACCTACATGAGCTGCTCCTAAGATTCCCAGTCCTCAGACACTGTGAAACAGTTTGGAAGTAATCTGTTATGCAGCAGTAACTACTCCAGGGCTGAAGGAAGGGAAAGAAGACTGGAAATGTAGAGAGTGGTCAGAACACGCAGGGCCCAGGGAACTCCACTAAAAGGTTTCTGCATCTTATTCTATCAGAAAAAGGAGCAATATAAGAATTTTGGACAGTGAAATGACAACCAGACTCACATTTAAAAACACCACCTTGACAACTTTCAGGGGGTGTCAATTTGAAAACTAGAGTAGGGAGACCAGTTAAAGAGCAATTACAAACCCTTCAGAATTAAAAGATATCCTAATCTTTTAAAAGATTTTCTTAGATTCAAATGCATGGATGTACGTAAAGAAGCCTCAATAACTGAAAATCTGTGGAGTAAAGACAACTACATGCAGTATCCTATGAAAAACCATGATGGAAAAGAATATATAAAAAAAGAATGTGTGTGTATATACACAAAACCGAGTCACTTTGCTGTACAGCAGAAATGAACACAACACTGTACATCAATGATGCTTCAATAAAAAACTGGTAAAAAGTAAAATGTCTAAACATTTTTAAAAATGAACCACAAGCATCCCCATGACTTTCCAGAATGTTCTGAGGGTGAGCAAATGGCAATGTTGAGAAGCACTGCAGAGGAGGGAGAGTTCTCAGACGTTCAGTAACAACAGTTAAGGCCCATCTCCCGGGTCCTGAAACAAGCGTGCTGAACAGAAGAACTGTTTTTCAGCTATTTTTACACAACCATGCAGCAAGAGTGACAGGCCTCGAAGCTCATCCAGCACCGGCGTCTACCCAGAGGGCCAACCCCTCCTTGGGCTCTAACCCCATCTCTAGTTGCAGAAGGGCATTTTCAAAACAATATTTATTTGACTGCACTGGGTCTTAGTTGCAGCACGTGAGACTGTTGTGGCACGCAGGATCTATTCATAGTTCCCTGACTGGGGCTGGAACCTGGGCCCCCTGCCTTGGGAGTGCAGTCTCAGCCACTGGACCAGCAGGGAAGTCCCTGCAGGAAGGTATTTTGTGCATCTGATGTTGGCTGGATAAAGCCCATCATTGTTCACATCCATTACCAACCGAGTTCAAGACTCAGCAGCATCACTCTAGCTTTTACCACCATTTTCAGCTAATGTCCCCTCATCTAACCCAATCTTCCCCACACTCCCAAACTTCGAATCTGTTCTCTAGAATTAAGATTTATTGGTAGGTAAACACTTTACAGTCTCAAGTTCTTTCAACTTTCCCCCTTCTTCTCGCCCTATTTTTAGGCTGAAGCCCTTCCAAGCAGAAGCTGCTTATCTCCCTATGTCCCACACATGCATAGATGGGTAAAGGTCCTCCTTGCCTCCCATTGCCTCTCCGCTGTCCTTCCAGAAACCGTAACCCCTCAGATGTTCACATCATCACTCCTTCTTCCCGGAATAGCCGCATCCACCCTGTGCTGTCACAGAGCTCAGGGTCGTCTTCTCAACCACCCCCACCTCGGGGGCATCATCCTTAGGGATGGGTGATACACCTATCATGACCCTCTCACCCTCAGTGACTTACTTTTCCTCTATGCCCTCTCAGTCCCCCCTCCTGTGGCTGTTACCTCCAGACCTGCCTTAACCAGTAACTGTGACACCTGTGAAATCTAAGTTCAAGCATCTTACTCTAACTGCCACCATCCTGACTTAAGTCTCACTCATTCCAGAATGCCTCCTCCCAACAACGCTGTTCCAGGGCATCCTGCACTTCCCCAGCCTGCACCAGCTCCCGGAGGTCTTCTTCCCTCATCCCCAGTTCAGAGCCCAGGTCTATCGTGCTACCTATCTCACACACACGGGTAACCTCCTCACCCCTCTTTCCCCTCCTTTGTGCTTGTGGGGCAAACCTCAACTGTAGAGGAACCTTATTATATACCTACTTTAGTCTTGAACTCGAGTTGAATATCTGAACTATATGCCCAAGTGAGTGGACGGATCTCAATTTAAATGATCACAAATACTGAGCCCCCAGCTGATTCATCAGTCTTGTTACATTTCTCTAGTAAGTGAGCATCTCACACTCACCTTTGTCTCACAGGCTCCCTCACTCTGAGGTGATGAGCTCACCTCATACATCATAAAGAAAAAAGAATCATAGGAAAAACACCCCCATCCTCCACTGCCAATGCTCAAACCGGTGTACCACATCCTTTCTTACTTCTAAAAAGGAAAAAGTACTTCTGCTCTAATCAGTGACCAATCCCTCCAAGAAATTAATCTAGGGAAAGACAGTAAACAGTTTTTATGAACAAAGCCCTTGAGCAGAAGAGGAAATAGGATTATCTTATTCTTTTTAAAGACATCAGTCCAACTATTGTATTAGTTCTAATAACTTATTTATAATAGCTGTTAAAACATTTTTGTTCACTAATTCTATTATCTGGGTTACTTCTATATCTCTTTTTGTTGACTAACTCCTCCTTAGTTATTAGCTTTTCCAGCTTCTTTGCATATCTGGTGGTTTTCTTTTCAATGGACATCAAACATTTATTTTATGCTGTAGGATCTTCTAGTATTCCTTTAAGCACTGTGGGGCTTTCTTCTGGGACACAGTTATCTGAAATTAGTTGACTCTTTTTGAGGATAGTGTTTGGTCTTTATTAGGGTGAGTGCAGAACAGTTTAGTCAAGAGCTCACTTGGCCCTGCTACTAAGGGAACAGCCCTCTGGGAACTTGTATCAGACACCCTCTGCATTAGATCTTTTCCACTCTGGTCAGTGAGGAACCAACTCCCTGCCCCACATGGGGTCCCAGGAACATCCCTCCTCCCTTCCAGCTGCTTCCCCGCAGACAGGCTCAGATCACCTTTCAGCTAGAGAGCCCAGGGACCTCTCTGTAGACCTTCTCCTGTGGCCTGGGAACTCTTGAGGGAGTGGCCGGTGCAATGGAGGACTCAGCTTTGCTTCCCTGGTTTCTGTCCACTGGAACTTTGGAACTCATTTTTTAAAAAATCATTTGTTGATTTCCCCATCCCCTCCCCAGCCACTTTTTCAGCTACTCTCATAGCAGAACTATTCCAAGGAGTCATCCAAACTTGCACTGACCCTTTATCTTACAGTATTTCTTCTGTCCCAATCACGATTTCCTTCTGACCACACTATCAAGATAGGCCAATGGCATGTATCAGGTTAAATGGTCACTTTCCCCTCACTCATCTTCTCAGTGGCCATAGTTGACAAATGTCCTGCCTTCTTGACACAGCTTTAGACTCACTTTCTTCCTAATTCTCTAAGAGCTTCTCCTCTGAGCCTCAACGCAGTTTTAAGAAACACCCACATCCCAAAGGCTTTCAGATTGATAGTACAGCCCATGATATCTGAATTGTACCTGCAGTGCAGACTGCTCTACAGTGTTACATTCTTGCACAGGCAACTAAATATGAATAAGAGGCACTGCAAACTGAGTAACTCCATCCTTCACATACCCTCCCTCTTGCATTTTTCCCTCCCTCAGTAAGCCACCTAATCACCCATCCACCCAGCTGCTTAAGGTAAAAATCAGGGATTACGACAGAGAATGAGATGGTTGGATGGCATCATAGACTCAATGGACAGGAGTCTGAGTAAACTCCGGGAGTTGGCGATGGACAGGGAGGCCTGGCGTGCTGCAGTCCATGGGGCTGCAAAGAGTCGGACACGACTGAGTGACTGAACTGAACTGAATCCTTGATTCTCTTTCTCCATATAGTATATTCTCATCTGTCAGCCAAGCTCTGCTGGTTCTACCTTCAAAATGTGCCTCTAGTCCATCCATGTCTCTTCTTCCCTACCACCACCTAGGTCAGAGCCACTCTTGTCCAGAACGACTCATTCTGCACACGGAAGTGACAATAACCTTGAAAAACAGAATTCAGATCATGTCCTCCCTTGTCTGAAACTCTCTAGAGGCTTATTACTTCATTTCAAAACAATCCAAACTCCGTGTGAAGTGAAGTGAAGTCACACAGTCGTGTCTGACTCTTTGTGACCCATGGACTGCAGCACGGGTTCCTCTGTCCATGGGATTTTCCAAGCAAGAGTACTGGAGTGGGTTGCCATTTCCTTCTCCAGAGGATCTTCCTCACCCAGGGATTGAACCCAGGTCTCCTGCCTTGTAGGCAGACGCTTTACCGTCTGAGCCACCAGGGAAGTATAGTCGCCTGTAATAACTCACCAGAAATGGGCCCGACTGCCTCTGGGCCCTTGGCTCACACTCCTCGACCCTCTCCACATTGCCCTCACTGAACTGGCCGTGTGTGCCCTGCGCCTCAGGTCTGTCTGGAATGTTCTCCTTCAGATCTTCAGAGGGCTGGCTCCTCCCTCGTGAAGTTTCAGGGCCCATTCTTTGACCCTCTCAAGCACAGAATTCTCCTTCCATCAGAAACTCTGTACTGTCTTGATCCACTGCCACTTTTACTCATTTGCTTTTTGTCTATGTCTTCCTATTAGAATTCAGTCATTCAATTAAACGAAGACTAGACACTTACTATGCGCCAGGCACGATTTCAGGTGCTGAAAATACATCCATGAATAAAGCAGACACAAAGTTCCACCCTCAAAGAGCCTGCACGCTAGAACACAAGATCCA
The DNA here is from genome assembly GCF_002263795.3 of Bos taurus. Classification (NCBI taxonomy): domain Eukaryota; kingdom Metazoa; phylum Chordata; class Mammalia; order Artiodactyla; family Bovidae; genus Bos; species Bos taurus. The sequence goes on along the minus strand of NC_037340.1, from coordinate 33,166,928 downwards.
TGAGAAAGAGAACTGTTTGTTCACTGTTGGATCCACAGGACCTGTCACAGTCCTGGGCTCACTGTAAGCGCACAATAAATATTTGCACTCTGAAAAGTAAATGAAAATGGATTTATCTATATTTTCTTAAGTCTTTGTATACTTCAAAAAAGCCATATTTATATTTTCTTTCCCTTTCAGACTCTATTACTCTATAGTAATTACTTTTACAGTAAAAGCATGAATTTGAAACCATCAATACAAAATTCTGCCTCTAATTTCAAATTCTCGTAACAGTAAGTGTTCTGCACTCACTTATATTAGGTCCTTTAAAACACAAGCTTTCTAAACTAAACTGGAACTAATTACCCATGTATGCAGACTACTTTTACTTCTGTGTAAACTGTTTATGTGTGCAAATGAAGCCATCAACTAATTTCAAAAATTAATGATTACTATAAAATGCATATGGAAACGGATCTAGTGCAGGGATAGTGTAATATACCCATTATCACAGGAAACTATCAGAGCCCTACTTCATCTTGCAGTTAAGAAAACCCAGGTGCACGAGAGCATACAAACTCGAGTACATATACACACACATGTGCACACAGCGGGAAGTGGGATGAGGCCTTAGGGCTAATAACTCCCAGTCTGATGCTTTCTCCAATTAATAATTACCTAAACTTAAAGACACAGCTTTCTATATCATACAATTCTCTAGGGACAGGCGACACTTATACACTAGACAGTTCTAAAAACAAAGACTGTACAAATGTAAGTAGTTCTGAACAGCAACGGAAAGCAAGGCCACACTGAGTACTCAGTCAATATTTGGTAGCAATGCAGCGTGTGTTTATAGCATCCTCACATACACCATCCGACTCTCCTGAGAGCCACCTCCCTCAGGAAGTAGGTCAGGAGAGGTTGGCGCATGAAGAGACGGAAATTTATCCTGGAAGATTAAGCAACTTGTCAAAGGCCACAAATGTCAAAGTGCATCCTTCTCAGAGGATGTACAACTGGTACTTGTGATTCTCTGATAATCAATTCATCCCAGTATAGAAAAAGATCTGAACCTATATTAAATCGTCCACAGAACATTTTCAACCTCAGCTTATCTTTCCCCTGGACTTATTCTTAAGGCTGAGTCATATTTCTTCAGCTAGTACTTGCTATACTGAAGGAAATTCAACCAAAATGATTTGCTTTAATAATCTGTTGCAAAATTCCCAAACTCTCACCAGGAATATTCAAAGTTGAATCAACTGTTTAAAGATAATCTCTATAACAACACATAAATGAAGGGCTTTATCTTTTAAAGAAATGATTATATCTCTATTAATTAAAGAGAAAACAGATTATGGGTCACAGTAGATTTATTAACTATGAATTTTATTTTTGGTTTTCATATACCTACAGTGAGGCTGGTGGATGAAATACAGTTCACATATTTAAAGGTGCAAAATTGGGTATCTGCTGTTTAAAATGCTGCAATTTCTCAAAATCATTACCTATAGTCAGAGTCCTTAATAAACTTGATCAAGGTAACTCCAAGTAATTCACTGAAAGTAGTTCAAATAAGTTGTCTAAAGCATCTGAATCACTTTGTTTTCCTGGTGCTGTCCCCCCAAATTGACTTATCCAGTTGTTGCAATATATTAATTTAAGTCACACCTTAAGGGTTCAAAAGCTTACTTTAAAAGACACAATCTAGTTCAGCCTGCATATTTCATCCTTTCAATACTGCTTCTGCACTTAGAGACTCAGAATTCATTTCATTCCCAAGTTACAATACAAAATTCTCATTTCCTTGTGGGTTGTCTTCTTTTAAGAAACAGAATCACAAACCACACTATCATTCCATGACATAAAACATTATCCTCTGCTTTAAAATTATGTTTTAACCAACTACTGATAACGAATACCCTTTTCAGAAAAACTGAATCACAAAGTCAAGAATCCACACCTTCATATATATCAAATAGAACTCTTGCCATTACATACATACACATCCTCTAATACTTTACCATTACTACTACTACAGACTATGATGTAGTAAAACCTAATCTGTTTTAGATAAAATATTAGGAATGGCTAGTTTAATATCTAATCTTGGCCACAAATTTATGAACCTGATTATTATTCCTTATTTAAAAGATTTAAGCTCTCCTTTGGTTAGCTGGTACTTTAAGTGCTGCTGATTAACAGAAAGGGTAATAGTTCTGTACAAACTTCATTACAGGTCACAAGCACCCACCAAACAGCATTAGATGCGCAAGCCCATTAGTTTTCAGTCTTGTTTTGTGAGAAAATGAAGTCTGATTACAAATGATACTAATCCAAAATCCTAAATATCAAACCACACACTGAAACAAGAGCTAATATTAAGACTTTAGGCACCAGGCCTGACAGTTTTCAAGAGGCTCCTTTTGAAGGTAGGAGTCCTCAATCCTCCTACGTTGCTGATTCAAAAATATCTTGGGCAGGACAGAAAGTTGAAACTAGACTTTATTACTGCTTCTCAGTTACCTTTGATTTTAACTGATTATTTGCTACTTAATGGAAAAACCCCAAATATTCCCAATTCCTTTCTAATTCAAACTAGCTGTAAAAATTAAGCTTTGCTTCTAGTGCAATTGAGATTTCAAATATTTCTTTTCACTTACAATGCAGTGCACAGAATAAAGGAATCTAGATTCAGGACTAAGAAATTTTGGTTTTCAAAATTTTAAAGGAAAATAGGATTCTTAGTTTCTTTTAAAAAATGAGAAATCGAACTTTTAAACTTATCGCAGTGATTTGTTTTTATAAAACAGAAAAACTATAGATTTTTAAATAAAGTTTTGAAAATGTAGTGCTTGACTACTTTTCCTCTTAAGAAAGATATGTACCTACGCCCAATTTAACGCCTAATTAAAAACAAAAAATACCTACCTGGCTACTTCATAAACTTGATTTTAATAACATTGTATACTGGGCCAGTAAGAACAGTTTAAAGAAAGACAAGTGTCTGAGACTATTTTGTCTGGTGAGAACCCTACTAAATCTAAGTGTTGGCCTGTGATGGCTGGATCCTACTTCTAACAGTCCCAAAGGTGGCTGTGTAGGACAATAACAAGGCTAGATCACTATTAACATCTTAATTACATCACACATCTTACCAGAACCAGTCTTGGTGACAGAAGAGTTTAAGCCTCCACCCTTACAGTAAGAGTCACAGAATCTGGCATCCCAGTGGGGGAAAAAAAAAACCTACTAGAGGAACCAAGCAGTTCCACTGTGCTGAGCATCACTTTAAAACCTTTTTCAGAATGTCCTTTGTGAAATGAGAAGTATCCATAAAGGAGAATTTTAACAATGGAAAGCTCCAATTTGAACCAAAAAAGGTCAACTTTTTAATAAAAACATTCGATAGTACTGATACCTTGGAAAAACTATCCTTTCGTTTAAAGGTAAAGCCATAACACTAAGTAGTATACAACATTTCTTACTTGGAAGATGATAAACTTAAAATGTTAAAAAATTACAGTCGTGCAACCTCTGGCCCTGCTATTTAAATTCTGTCCCTTTTAACCCCAAAGAGACTTATTTCATATTTAGAGCTGACAGTCTATTGATTTCCTATGGTTTGAAAATTGTTATTCATTAAACCAAAGCCCTTACCAACTGTTAATTTTTTGATGTAACAAGTTACAAGGTATCACATTATACCAATTCAGACAATAAATCTCCAGCATCTATGATTCAGTCAAGTCCATTAATTCACTGCTGCTGCTGCTAAGTCGCTTCAGTCGTGTCTAACCCTGTGCAACCCCATAATTATTTCTCAATCTTCATCAAAAAAAAAAAAGGACTAAACAACTAAGTTCTAACGTTGAGTAAAATTCATGTTTGGAGGGGACCTTCTACTTAAAAGTTGTTTTTTAAAAACTAAGAGATATGCCTTAAGGCAGTGCATTCAGCTTATAATATAAAAATTAAATGAAAATATGTGTTATTTTCTGTGTTTAGACCTAGCATTTCTGTCACATTTACCACAGAAACAAAATACGTTCACAATTACCACGTATGGTCCACACGACAATTTTCATAAGGTGACACACACACAAAACTATTCTCATCTAATTCTGTCCCATCTTTCATGATCAACTCCTGACCCTAACTAACATGTCAATCACAGGCAGACGTTTGTTTTAATCTTTTGTCTTTATAAGAAGCATATCCTTCTTTAGCGAATTATCAAAAGGACTGTTTTTCCAAGGCTAACTCAATATTCAGTTACCTTTATTTGTGCGTAGTATACGTTTTCAATATCAACATTCTACTTTTAATACTGTGATTTGAGCTATACAGCCTCCTCTGGCCGGTATGAACCGCAGGACTGGAGAGCAGCTGTTCCACCTGGGACTGTTTACATTCTTCTATTCAGTATTTATTCCTGAGGTCTCCGTTTCACTGGTCATAGTTTTGGTTGGATGTGAAGTGAAACAAATTGTAAACGGATGATAGGAGAAGGTAGTCTGAGGGGGAAAAAAAACCCCTAAAAAATATGGACTCTACATGTTAGAAAATAATAAACGTCAAAATTCTTTCAGTGAATGAAAATTATCTGTAAAAATTTAATAAGCCTTGGTACTTCAGCTGGGCTCAGCTCTGATTTCAGGCTGTGGCTCTTGAGACAGTCCAAAGTGTTCAAAGAAGCCAGACCAGTATGTTTCTAAAGTGTACTGTGTAGTGCTGTTTTTAATCAAAGCTCTGCAGTTCCTTGGGGGCAAAACAATAGCCACAACTTAATTTCCAGGTCAGTCTTAACACTGACACCCCCATCTTGAAAGCATTATTTGTAAAACTTAAGAAACAAAAATAAAACCAAAAGACAAGATTCTGCAGTCACAAGTACTTTAATTTTTAAAAACAAATCACTTATTTAAAAATAAACAAACGGCACCATTCTACTCTCAAAGTTGGTAACAAGTAAAAGAAATTAGAAGATTCTGTCTCACAGGTAACGTGCTCCGAGTCAGGTCTTGACAATCTCAACTACTACACACGCTAAGGACACTACTCTCCGAAGGAAGAGTCAACTGTCACAACTCTTTGACTTTAAAAGGTTGAACAACCCAAACAGTTTCAACAGCTTTATTTTCAAAATCAACAGTACAGAGCAAAATTTCTACATTAAAAAAATTCCGTACAGCACCAAATAGAGGTATTACAGTATAGTTTTCCACCACAAAATTGTAGTACCAATCCAGCGACTCCTCGACTTCTTGAACTGTCAACACACTGCCCCCTGTTTAAGTGGCTGTACCTGAAAACCAAGGTATGCAATTCCTTAGAAGGCATCGAATGACACCGACAAGGATCTGGGGGAAACAGACGAAGTCTTGTGTCTGAGCCCAACTTCCACGACCAAGGACAGCCACACTACGACACAGTGTCTGTGAGCTGTCAACATTTAAACACTGAAGCCCACCCATGGAAAACATCTCCCGGGTAAGGTTTCACTCCACTTGAGTTCGGTGATGGATAAGAAAGAACCCTTTTTCTAAACGGAGATCTGTTAACATCTACTTAGACTGGGTCTTGTCTCCCGTAGGTTGAGAAACCAGCAATCAGGCGAACTTAGAGTTTTATTAGGAAAAAAAATAATAAAGTTACACAGGCTTTAGAAGAGCCACGGAGTTCCCTTCAAAATCTGCAACATGTTCTCAAGGATCAAAGAAAAAGTCAAGAGGAGCAGGAGTTGACAACCCTCTGATTAAGTAGGACTCGGAGGAATGGATGCAAAAGTCCCAGAAAGAGGACGAAGGACGCAGGTCGGCTCTGGGCTGGCTCGCCGGCCCGGACCTTCCGCTGCAGGACGCCTGCCGCCCCCGCCCGGCCTCTCGGCGGGTCCACGTGGGCCGCGCAGCCCTGCCAGCCTGCGGGCCGCCGAGAGAGCACGGCCACCCGAGCGCCCGGAACCTGCGCTCCCGGCGCCGGCGGCGCGCGAAGGCCGAGCCGGCCCCAGAGCGCCACCCAGCGGCCCGCCGAGAGGCCTGCAGGCAGGGCCTCCGCGGCCCGGCCGCCGCACCCCTCGCCGCCCGCCCGCTCCCTCTCCGGATGCACAAGGCCCAGCCCAAGCGCTCCGACCACAAAATGGCTGCCGGCAGCCTCGTCACGTGACCCCTTTGTGCCTTTCGGGCGCCCGAACTCCGCGGGCCCCGGGTCCGAGGGGCCAGGGTCGGCGGGTGCCCCGACAGGAGGCCTCGCCGGGCCGCGGCGGCCGGGGGGCGAGGCCGGGGGCCCCAGGGTAAAGGCCCGGCCGGCGACGGGAGTCGGCGGCGGAGAGAAGATGGCGGCCATTTTGTGTGGGTCTGCGCTCCGCCGCCGCCGCAGGCAGCGGAGGGAGCGGGGCCCGGCGGCGGGTCGGACAGGGGAGTTAACACGTACCGACTCCTCTTCCTTCTCCATTCCGGTGGGCATCTGCGGCACGGCCCGGTTTATCGAGGCGTATTCGTGCAGGTCGGGCAGATCCTCACAGCGGAAAACCGGCAGCGGCTTCGAGGCGTCTAGCGCCCGCGCCCGAAACGACAGTTTACTCATCTCAGGCGCAGCAGATACCTCTCCGCTCTGGGGAAACGGCCCCGGCCAGCGGGATCATGGAGAACCGGGGGTTCGGTCCCCACTCGCCCACCGCTGCCGGGGACTGGAGGGGCGGAGCGCGGAGCCCGCCGTCCGGGCACTCAGAGCCGCCTGGAGGTGGGAGGCCGAGACGCTCCGCTCCTCTCTCGCTCGCTCTCCTCAATACGCCATGGCCAACATGGCGGACATTAAAACTCCACTGTGCGCTCTTCAGCCAACCCCAGCCATTCCCCACACTGCATCGCGCAGCGGCGCGGGCACGCGGGGGGGGGGGGGCGCCGCGGGCTCGAGGCCGGGCGCCGGCACGGAGCGCGCGTCCCGCCAACCCCCGGCGCCCGGCCCCGCTCCCCCGCGCCCGGCAGCTCGGCCCCCGCCCCCGCGGTCGCGGGCGGACCGGCCGGGTCTGGGCGGCGCGCGGGGCACTCGGACGCCGGGGACCACGGCCGGCCTCCCGCCCTGCGCGCCCGCCGTCCCGCGCTCGCTCCCGCCGGCGCCGTTGGCTGACAGGCGAGGGTGCAGCGAAGCTACAGCCCCCACCGCGCGCCGACTCTCGGCGCGGCGGCGGCCCCGGCACCTGTCAGCGCTGGCGGCCGGGCCCTGGGTGAGGGAGGGAGCGCCCCCAGCCCCTGCCGGCGCGGCGTCTCAAGTTTTATAACGAAACTACAGACGCCATTCGGGCCGGAATGCTACTTTGAGTGAACTTTTTAACCGGCCATTATCTTTACGTGTAAGGAAACTCTGGACGGTATTTGATCGTCTCCGCTTGGATCCTGGGTCAGTTCCCATCATTGCGCTCAGTGTAAACAGGAGGCGTCCTACGTTTGCGCCAACTAGGGTTTTGGTGGTTTTATTTTTTCACCGTGCATTTTTATCGACCAACAGTCAAGTTTATTGTCATCGAAGCAAAGGGAATAATAATTATCGGGCACCGTAACCCTTAGGGAAAAAACATAAAAGCAAGACCTAGTTCACATTTTGAGAGCTGGATGATTTTTCTGCACTGGGAGAAAATGTTGCTTCAACGTAACCATGGGTTGACACTTATTTTTACCTTTACCTTATTTAACCATAGGTTGACACTTGTCCTCTGAAAAACTTTTTACAATTATTGAAGACTTACAGCACTCCTGCCAACCCCCCCCAAAAAAAATTTTAGAAAAACTATTAGAAGAGTATTTAGATGGATGTGATGACTACCATGTGGTTTATATTACACACGAAAATGAGTATCCAGAGAGCCCTCTCCAGCAGAATATTTTAAAAACCCGAAAGACTGTTGCGGTGGGTTTAATAGGTTTGGCAGCAAAATTTCAAATATTCACCGAGATCCAAAAATGCTCTGTACCTCCGCTTTTCTCCCCCAGGGGACACATAATAAAAATAATCACTTCTTAAATACTGGGTTGGATGGGAACTGTTATTAGCTTAAGGCACAGAAGCAAGGTGCTATCTTTCAGTCTGGTTTAGCTACCACCTGGATGGGGTGGGGAGAAGGAAAGGAGAAAACGGGGTTGCAGTTCTCCAAAATTATCATCAAACTCAAGTACTGACAGCTCACTTCTGTGTAGCAGACATTCACCTACAAGTCCTGTACTAAGAGGATGCATTTACTGACTCAAACATTTGAGACCTCAGGGGTCCTCTGAGTACCTGCTTATTATTCAGTGGGGCGTCCCTGATGGCTCAGTGGTAAAGAACCGGAGTGCCAATGTACGGGACTTGGGTTGGATCCCTGGGTGGGGAAGATCCCCCTAAGAAGGAAATGTCAACCCATTCCAGTATTCTTGCCTCAGAAAGCCCATGGACAGAGGAGCCTGGCAGGCTACAGTCCACTGGGGTCTCAAAAAAACTGGACAAGACTTCGTGACTAAACAACAAAAACAAAGGACAATTACTCAGCACCCACAGGACTCCCAGAGGAGCTTACGTGGTTGGAGCAGGACTCATAGATGGAAGTGCCACACCTGAAGTAAGTGTGAGGATGAAAGCTCAGGCTGTTTGGGACCAGGCAGCAGTGGCACCCAATCCATGGGGAGCGGCTCTAATGAAAACATTCGGGAAGGATTTTTGGAGGAGGTAATATCAAGGTAAAAACTAGGTAGGTTAAGTATGGGTCAAGGGTTGCAAAAAAGAAGAGAAGAAAGGTATCTTGGACCAGGAGAGCAGTTCATGGGAAGACCCAGAGCCCTGGGAGGGTGTGTCACACTCTGGGATCCTCACCACACCATGGACCATGACAGCTACTTAGCCACGTTTAACAATTCTGAAAATACTGGCTGAATATTTATTTGTATGGTAGGTCTCTCCAGGCTACATACTGTATTTCTGAAAATCCTTGCAGAATTCAGTTGATTTAGGAACCTAGAACTAAAATAGTCTTGTCATGACTGAAGCACTAAGAAAATGAATAAAACAACAGTCTATAGGGACTCCCTGGTGGTCCAGAGGCTAAGACTCCATGCTCCCAATGCAGGGGGCCGGGGTTCGATCCCTGACCAGGGAACTAGATCCTGAATGCTGCTACTAAGAGTTTGCAGGCTGCAACTAAAGATCCCGTGTACCACAACTATGGCCCAGTAGAGCCAAATAGATAGATAGATATTAGAAATAATAACAGCCCATAGATAACATTTTCTATATCCTACAATAAGCCCATAGATAACATTTTCTATATCCTACAATAGATCCCGCAACTCACTCCAGTATTCTTGCCTGGGAAATTTGTGAACAGAGGAGCCTGACGGGCATATAGGGTCACAAAGAGTTGGACACAACTTAGCAACTAAACAACAACACAAACAATAATGGGCACTATACAACTAAGTTCCTTGTTCAATAGAAATTCTAGACTCACACTTCATGGAGGGTTCAGAGAGATCCTTGCAAATTAAGCTTGCCTTTTGCAGGTGGTCTGCCTGCCAGGAGACATTTTCTTTCTGCCACTGATCCCCATTCAGCTCAATGCCCTGGATTTCTGACTTGCAGATCTTACTTGGTTCCCAAAGACCCACAGATTGCAGTCCCAAACCTCTTAGATTCAGTTCACTACCCTCCCTCCTATGGGGCAGGGAGTGTGGCAGTAAAGGCTACAGTTTAATTTTCCTCAGCATCCTTTATCCAACCAAAAAGTCACCTGTAAGAATGACTAATCCTGCCCTGCCTTTCACTTTTTCTACTCCCAGCCAAAACTTTCTATTTTCCCCTTCAAGTATCCCCAACAACAGTGATACGAAATTCTCCATCTTGCAAAAGATACATACTACTAACATGAAGCTGTATATATGAACCTTTACCCACAGGGAAACTTTGGGTTGGGAAGGAATTTGCAGTATTTAATACAGTTTTGGATTGATGCCACAAATATTTATTACATAACTAGGCAACACACAGTACCATCATCGCAGAGGCTATAAATACAGTACTGATAAAGGGATGTCCACTTAACAAAACGACCAGGACCAGGCTGATTGTGACATGTAGTGCCCTGGGAGTTCAGAAGGAAAGCAGTCTAGGTGTGTTGATCAGACATTATGGGGCAAACAGCACATTATTTGGTTCTGAAGGGTGACTACTATTCCAACTGGTAATGGGAACGAAATGGTAGAAGAAAAGGTCTTCATAGAAGAGGGCAACTCTATGGGACAGAAAATGGGGAGGAGGCAACCAGCAGGCATGTGTGAAGATGGGAAGGTTGCCCTGGCCAGGGTTCAGTAGGAGATGACAACAGCCCAGGTGTAAGATAAAACTGTCAAGAACCTGGGCAGAAGGAGTAGGAGTAGAAAGGACAGAGACGTATTTTAATGGCAATAATAATCACATACTATCATCACCTTGAAACTTGATTAATTTCGATTGGTTTCAAATATAGAACGTCTGGGACTTCCCTGGTGGTCCAGTGGCTAAGTCTCCATGCTCCCAAAGCAGGGGCCCTGCGTTTCATCCCTGGTTGGGGAACTAGATCCCACATGTTGCAACTAAAGAGCCTGTGCACCGTAACTAAGACCCAGAGCAGCCAAGTAAATAAATGAAAGAATATTAAAAAAAAAAAAACAGGATATCTGCTTAAACAACAATCGAGAATGTGTCAAATGCTATAGCTCTGACGCTGTACTTTGCTGTATACAATAAACCTGAAATACAGCTCCTTTTATTAGTTTACACCCAATATGAGCCCAAGTCTTAGTATTTCTTTGAAACTGCATCTAGGATTTGCATCCTTATTTCCATTCCCATTGTTTTCACCATTATCTCAGCTCTCATCACTTCCCACCTAGAAACAACCACCAGTCCAAGTCCTCCTTCAGTCACTCATTCCTTCAATAAGCCTTGGTGAAGCTTCTACTTCATAGGAATCTGCGCTGTGCTCTCCTACCATTGCCTGGTGGGGATCAGCAGTGGCTGGTGGAGGCTGTGGGTCCCTGGGGCTGTGTAGATACAGTACACAGCTTACTGTGTAGATACAGTACTGACTGCCCTTCAGGGATTCGCAGTACCCTGCATGCATGCGTGCTCAGCCATTTCAGTCATGTCCAACTCTTTGCAACCTATGGACTGTAGCCTGCCAGGCTCCTCTGTCCATGGGATTCTCCAGGCAAGAATACTGGAGTGGGTTGCTGTGCCCTCCTCCAGTGGATCTTCCCGACCCAGGAACTGAACCCATATCTCCTGCATCTTCTGCACTGTAGGCAGGTTCTTTACTCACTGAGCTACCTGGGAAGCATGCCCCCAAATCAAGGTGGCTAAAACCCCACTTCCGCCTGTGTCCTCCCTTCCCCAAGTCATTTATTCGTCTTGCTCATTAGAGCCATTTGTGGGGGGGCATGGTTGCCGAGGCCTCATAATTTTGCCTCACTCTCCAACATTGTTTCTCCTTAGCGCTTAAGACCAACAAGCTCTTCACTCTGGCTGGTCCGTCTCATCACCGTCTTTAGAAATCAGCCAAGTCTTTCCTGCCTCCAGATTTTTCTTTATTCCTTTCTCTCTGTTCTCCCCGTCCAGCTTCAGACCATCTGCTTCTAGCTACTGAAATGCTACTTCACAGGAATGTTTTGAAGATGAAATAAAACAACCCATGTCAAGCATTTATATGGTCTCTGGCCCAGAGTAAACATTCAGTAGATGTTATCATCCTTTAAAATCTGACTCAAAGATCACCTCCTTCATGATACTTTGACAACATCACTTCTCTGGGTTCTAATTTCCTAATCTGAAGAATGAGTAAGTAGTTAGGTGAATTCAAAATCATTCTTGAGTCTACATCAATCTTTCTCATCTCTGAACTTGTAACGTTCAATCAGTAAGAACAGTAACTACCATTTATTGAACATTTACTATGTGTCAGGCCGTGCAAAAGTACATTTTAAATGCGTCATCTCCCTTAATTCTCAGTATCTATGAAGTGCATCCTGTTAGAAAGGTTGCACGTTCTGCCTGTGATTACAAAGCTGGTGAGAGGTAATGCTGAGTCCACAATCTCTGGGTTCTGCTTCCACATTGGAGCCTCAGAAACCAGATTAACTGAAGTGAAGAGTGAACTGAGAGTGAGCTTGGGTCAGGAGAAAGAAAGAAAGGGTGTGTGTGTGTGTGTGTGTGTGTGGCTTTTCAGGTCATCACTTTTGTTGTTCTTGAAGATGGGAAAGATGTAAAGCAAAGAATCATGTAAATAGATTAACAGCAAAGACTCATGTAAATAGATTAACTTTAGCATGGTCTTCCTCTCAGAAAGGAGGGAAGGAAGGCAAGAATGGATAGTAATTCAATGAAGTTAAATTCTCATTGATGGGACAGTAAGATTAAAAAAAAAATCATGATTTCAGTTTGCAAGCTGGAGTCCAGATTCTTCTTCCTTTCAAGCATTCAACAAATCTTTTCTGGATGTTTACTGAGAGCTAGACAAAGCTGAGAGCTAAGAATAAAGTAAGATACTGTGTATTTACTTTGGGAAATGTGAAATTAATTTCTTTTAAGATGTGTAATGCACAATGCTCTCAACAGTAAAAATGATACAGTGCTTCAATTGAGAGCACTGTGCCAAAGGACTAAAAACATTTTCACCTGCAATAATAATTTTCCTTCCCTTTCTTTTTATTTCATAATAAGCTATATAAAGAAATGGCATCAAGTAATTCTTCCAACATAACATTTAGGAAAATAAAAAAGAGAAGCATTTTATGATGTGCTGTATGTTGGAAAGCAAATGTTGCAATTAAACAGCAGCATTTTTAATAGGTTGTCACAGGAACAATATCTGAATGGCTGATTTCTCTACAGAATTGATTTATGCATGAAATTCTCTATATAATATTTAAGAACAATATCTTGTAGAAAATAGGATAGTTCAGAATACATCCAGAAACAGTCTAAGGCAAATTATTAACCCTAGCAAACTACAGCAGAACAGACTCAAAATTATTTCAGTTTAACTGTGTCTCCAATATATATGACTAAAACCAAACAAGTCTGTCTGAGAATGAATTAGAATTTTACAAAATCCACAGAATGGTTTCAGCATTTCTACTGGGGTTAGAAAAAAAAAGAAGACAATGAAATATGATACATCTTATTGTGTAACATAAAATCCTAAATTTATAGAAAACCTATTCCTAGCACAGCATGGATTTTGCCAAAATTTAGACCACCATCCCAGGTCCCCTGAATCCAATCTTTGCTTCACCACCCTAGGTGCGCAGCTAAGGCGTCCTCTATGGCAGCATTTTAACGAGGACACCACTAGATGAAGCTGGGGAAGTGGCCATTGTGTGTGTTAGCTGCTTAAGTCGTGTCCAACTCTTTGCAACCCCACGGACTGTAGCCTGCCAGACTCCTATGTCCATGGAATTCTCCAGGCAAGAATACTGGAGTGGGTTGCCATTTTCTTCTCCAGGGAAATTTCCCAATCCTGCATTGTAGGCAGATTCTTTACTGTTTGAGCCACCAGTGGCAGGAGGTATAAATAGGAAATCATCTGGAACTTAATAATTTAGTACTTGAGAAGAATGTCATATATATTAACTTTCTAGAAGAATAAAAGTCCATCTTAGAAAATTAGAAATTTTGAAAAAATTAAACCACATATACTGAAAATTTTTGGTAGTATTTCTCTAAACTGGATTTTGATAAATTATTGTTATGTTATTGAATCCAATGACTGGCACTTACTGATAGACACTGTCTATAGCCTGGGTGTGGGTCCAAGTTTGTAAAGGGCAGAAGGATAAAAATGAGAGAGAGAGGGGACAGGGAAACATAGGAACCTCTGTGTCTTACAGCCTTGAGCCTGTAAAACATACTAGTTGAGTGTGATCAGTAATAGTATAAATGGTACATGAGGGGTGAAGGGGTGAAACTTAAGAGAAATAAGAGAAAAAACTGCTCATGAAGTAGAAATTTGTGCTGAAGCATTAAGTGAAAGTTACCAGTGGGTGGTAGACAAAGAAAGATGGACAGGGATGAGGACATTTAAGAGACAGACTGTGTGAATTCTCATTGTTCCCATGACCCAAGAAAGGAAATTACTTCTATTAATATAGTCCCCTGAAACATTAGTGAAATAAACATTTTACTTTCACTGGATGTGTTCTTCTTTCCCATACATTGAGTGACACTGTGTCAATTGCTTAGATAAGCACCCTGGTGCATCCAGAGAATAGAAGGGAAAGTGAGTGATTACAAAGCTGAGGAGTGAGGTAACAGGTGTGAAGAATGATTCATGGAGTAAGGAGAAGGGGCTGGGGATGGGAGCCCCAGGGAACACTGACAACTGGGAGACATCGGAGGAAGAAGAGCAAAGGAGGTGGGAAGAAGCCAGGTGGCCATTCAAGGAGGGGATCAATGAGGAGAAACCAAAAGAATGAGGATGTCCTTGGAGACAGAGCAACCCTGATTTCTATCAGACAGCGTGGGCAGGAAATTCACTCCGGTGAGCTGAGACAACTGTAGGAGTCACAGGCTGAGCCGTGCCTGAAACATGTTAATCATTTACCAGGCAAGTCAAGCCAGGTCAAGTTTTGAAGTGCCTTCTTGTGAGACTTTTCTACGTACTTGCTCACAGGAGAGACAGCGCCTGGAGGGCAAAAAAAAAATCAGGTTCTGGGACACATCATCAGCACCTCCCATGTTATACATTAGCAGAAAATTAATTGCATTATGTCTCCAGTCTTCACAAAATCCTGGTATCAAGAGGAAGTAAACCATATCTTCCATCTTTAAAATTGCAGAAACTAAGAAACAAAAGCCCAATTGGACTTAAGTGAGTTACTGAACAAGGTATACACACCACATCTAGATCTTAATATTTCTTCCGAATTAGGCTTGCCAAACACTAGACTCATCAGCCATAAACAACTCAAGGACACTGTGGTAGCACATATATTTGGACACATATTTTGACTTGAATAGATTTATTAATAAAGCCTGTTAACTTTTTTGGTGTTTTTATTCCTTCCAGTCTTTCATGGCTTTGTCTTTCACTTTCTTGTTTTATAACATTGGACTAATATTGTCTATTATCTTGTAATCCTCACTTCTCAATATAATTTGAGATAGTCCCACTTCATTCAATATTCTTCTCAGATGTTAGCTTAGTGTTTTTCAGAAGTATGTTTCAAAAATCACTAATCTGAGAAATTATGTTCTGAGATGAGAGTTCCATAAAGAGTTCCATATAAAACCAGTAAGTGAGGGAAATAACTGCCTCTTTAAAATACATAGAGGCTCACAATGTACAGGCTCAAAGAAGTCTTGCAGAAATACTGATGCTTAGAACAGTATTTTCCAAAGTTATCTCACCTTGCAACCGTTTACCATGTACTATCAATTACTACCTTTCGTTTTATAAAAGTACACCTTGGGACTTCCCTGGTGGCTCAATGGATAAGAATCCGCCTGCCAGTGAAGAGGACATGGGTGTGATCCCTGGTCTGGGAAGATCCTACATACCACGGAGCAACTAGGTCTGCACACCACACTCTAGAGCCCATGCGCCCCAAAGCCCATGCTCCACGACAACAGAAGCCGCCACGATGAGAAGCCTGCGCACCACAACTAGAGAGCAGCCCCTGCTCAATGCAACTAGAGAAAACCCGTGCGCAGTAGCAAAGACTCAGCGCAGCCAAAGTTAAAAGAAAACTTCGAAAACAGTATTAAAAGAAAACGCACACCGTGGGAAATTCTAACCTAGGCAATTCAAGGAAATAGAAGATTTTTCTGATCAAGCTATTTAATTACTTAGGAAGTCTAACATGAACTTTGAAAAAGCATAAAGTTCTTATAAATGTAAAAATGTATCTGTATTACCACTTCTTAAGATTTTTATCCTGCTAAAAACAGTGCAAGTAAGACAGGCACTAGAATTGTGCTCAGAGAAGGCAATGGCACCCCACTCCAGTATTCTTGCCTGGAGAATCCCTCGGACCGAGGAGCCTGGTGGGCCGCAGTCCATGGGGTCACTAAGAGTCGGACACGACATAGCAACTTCACTTTCACTTTTCACTTTCATGCATTGGAGAAGGAAATGGCAACCCACTCCAGTGTTCTTGCCTGGAGAATCCCAGGGACCGGGGAGCCTGGTGGGCTGCCGTCTATGGGGTCACAACAGAGTCAGACACGACTGAAGTGACTTAGAATTGTGCAGGTTGCTATACTTTAGCAATACACTTGGTGTTTGATACTAAATTAACTGAAATGCTTAGCTACATTTCTTTCTAAAAGTTTCTCTACTAAAAAGGACATAGGGAACTTTGATTCAGAGATTTTTTTTTACTCTAACTTAAGGAGAAGGAAATGGCAACCCACTCCAGTGTTCTTGCCTGAGAATCCCAGGGACGGGGGAGCCTGGTGGCTGCCGTCTATGGGGTCACACAGAGCCGGACACGACTGAAGTGACTTAGCAGCAGCAGCAAGCTCTTGGAACTGCAGTTTCTTCATCCATAAAATGGGACTCCTAACACAATGTATCACCTAGGTTGTTACACTGATTCAATGAAATCATTAGCAAAGAATTTAGCATGAACCTGACACAAAAGTCATGCTCATTACACATGAGCTATTTTTTTAAAGGATATTTTTTATTTTCTTCCTGTTAATAGGTCATTTTACTTTTCTGAGCTTTATTTTTGTACACTTAGTATAAAACATAACAGTGATTGTAAAGGTTTCAACACTCTTGGCTAAAGAAACAAAACTAAGAAATCCTCAAATGAAACCAGAAACCAAGATACATATATAAAATAATCTATGTAAACTATTATACCCATCTTCTAGAATCTTTCTGTTTTGTTTCTATGTAGGAGTTTTGTTTTTTATGTTGAAATCTACAAGGAGCTCTGCAGTACCCCACCCCACCCCCACCCACTGACAACTGATTCACCAGGCTGTTGCCCAGTGATGGCTTAATCTCCAAATCTGGTCAAGCAAGCTCTCCAGGGGGTCAGGGCCTCTCTGTACAGGTTGCTACTGTTTCTCTCAGGGTGAGTGCTTTGTGTAAAAAGAGAGTCCAATGATAAACAACATTTTGCATTCAAAGTAGCAACATAGCAGAGTGAGATACAGCATTAACTACTGGAGGGAACATTGGCTTCCACATTGAAAGATCCAGATGCTAATCTCAGGCCTACCCTTTACCAGCAGCATGCTAAGTCACTTCAGTCGTGTCCAACTCTGTGCGATCCCATAGACGGCAGCCCACCAGGCTCCCCTGTCCCTGGGATTCTCCAGGCAAGAACACTGGAGTGGGTTGCCATTTCCTTCTCCAATGCATGGAAGTGAAAAGTGAAAGTGAAGTTGCTCAGTTGCTTAGCGACCCCATGGAGTACAGCCTACCAGGCTCCTCCATCCATGGGGTTTTCCAGGCAAGAGTACTGGAGTGGGGTGCCCCACCAGCAGCATAAGCCTACAGAAATGAATTCATCATGGGGCCTTAAGCATCTCTTATGCTTGGTCTGGCTTCCCAGGTGGGACAGTAGTAAAGAATCTGCCTGCCAGTGCAGGAGATGCAAGAGACTTGGGTTCGTTCTGTGGGTCAGGAACATTCCCTGGAGGAGGAAATGGCAACCCACTCCAGTATTCTCACCTGGAGAATTAATGGACAGAGCCACAAACAGTCAGACATGACTGAGTGATATGACATACTTGGTCTAAAGAATACTTTTTCTCCTCCTTCTTAGGCCAATATGAAGAACAAACATATGGTTTTAAAAAAAAACTTTGATAATTGCAAAGTATTTTTTTTAATTTCCCACACAAATATACTAGGGAAGCCTATATTATTTTATTTCAATTTCACCCTAGTGGTCAGGAAGGGCATTACATACACTTGCTCCCAAGAAATACACTGGAACAGAAGATCCCTCAGCTGTTCAGATCATGCAGTTGGTCACAGAAGATTTCATTCCTAGTCTAAGGCCCTTTAAGCACTTCCTTAAAAAGGAGATATTTAAGGCAACACCAAAATTCACCCATTTTACCTATTTTCAGTAGTCCTTTTCTTTCACCCCCTTTAATTTATCTTGCCATATTTCTTCAACTATTTAGAGAGTGTGTCTAGTACAATATAAAATTTTAAGAAACGTACGGTAAGTTTGAATTATTTTGAGATAAGCAGGAGCTTTAAGAAAAATTGTTAAAAGAGTGTAATACAGTGGTTAGAAGTGCTGGCTCCAGAGTCAGACATGATTTGGGTTTGAATCTCAACTCTGATCTTTTCTAGCTCTGTGAACCTGAATAAAAATTCTAATTTCTACCTCTAATACTGAGATAATACATACTTCCAAGTATTGTTGTGAATAGATAAATAAGCCACATAACTAAAGTTACTGACTTCTTACCTTGGCCCGGGTGCTTTACATGTATGATCTCCCTTGTTCTTGTTCTTAGTCCCTAAGTCATGTTCCACTCTTTTGCGACCCCATGTACTATAGCCCACCAGACCACTCTGTCCATGGATTTCCCACTCAAGATCTCCGGGGGATCTTCCTGACCCGGGGATCAAACCTATATCTCCTGCTTGACATGCAGATTCATTACCACTGAGCCACCAGGGAAGCACGATCTCACTGAATCCCTATAAAATCTTACAAGATGGCTCCAATGCCTCCCTTGTGGTGAGATTTCAAAAAGTGTTAGATATTATTTCATCAAAAAGTCTGAATATTCTTCTTAAAGATTAAGAAACAGTTTCCAGTTGAGTGTGGAAAACGGGTTACCCAAGTAGGGTGACCAAGGTCCTGATTACCTTCATTTTAACATAAACACTACACCGGGTTTATCCTATCTGTTCAGTCCTCCTTTCTGTTGAACAAAAACATACAAAACCCAAATCTTAAAAAGAAAGAAATACTATCTGAATAAAAGAGTGTTCCCTCTTGAATATTTTTTCTCACACGCTTCTTCACATCAGGCTTTTATGGGACACTTTTGCATGTTTCTCCAGCATCTACCTACCCTTCTTCCATCTTTACAGAATTCTCTTTGCCTTTATTTTCTTGGGTTGTTTCATAATCTGTGCTCCCCCGACCCACCCCACCCCCGCCCCCCGCCTCAAATAACTAAACTCTCATGTTGTCCTTGAAAAACAATGGTTCCTCAGCATTATTTTTTTTAACAATATTCTGTATAGTGGTCTTTCTTAACTCTTCATGGGAATAACAAAACAATTGTAAATATAGAGAAAATAGTCTAATTTTATGATAATATTGCTTCTATTATGTGAGTTTTTAAGGTTACTTTTAAAAGCAAAGAAGTTTTTAAGCTGTTACAGTTTTATAATCATCATCAATGAATTACAAAAATAATTCATGCTAAGCTATCTCATCTGTATTACATAGTTACTTATGAGCATTTTAATTTAGAAGCTGGAGGTTCTAATCCTGGCTTTGCCACCAACTAGCTGTGTGATCTTGATTTTAATCTCCCTGGACTTCAGTATCTTCAACTTTGAAAAGGAGGACTAAGACTTAATGATCCCTTCCAAAACTTACAACTCTCAAATTGGATGATTATCTCATTTCTATTGTTGGTTGGAAAAAATGAGGATACATGAAATTTTCTAAATGGAAAAAACTAACAAAAGAAAATTAGAGACACGAGATTTTTCGGAAACTATGTCTTCAGTGTTTCCTGACTATATATTTACACAGTCTAGAAGGCCCTTGAGAAGACTGAGAGCAAATAAAGTCCTAGAAGATATGCCTTACGGAGAGTAATTTCAGTGAGTGGGTCAAGATGCTATACTGTGGGATTTCCCTGGTGGTCCATTGGCTAAGACTCCACATTCCCAATGCAGGGTGCCTGGGTTCAGTTCCTAGTTGGGGAACTAGATCCCACATGCCATAGAAAAGAGTTTGTATGCTAACTAAAGATCCCGCATGCCGCAATTAAGACCCAGTTATATTATGTTATACTATATATGTTATACTATAATTAGTAATAACTGATAATCAAGCAAAAAGTTTTTAAAAGATGCTTAGTATAAGTAGTCTTGCCTTTGTTTTTAGTATAGTTGCTAAGTTGTAACCGACTCTTTGCCACCCCATGGACTGTAGCCCGCCAGACTCCTCTGTCCATGGGATTTCCCAAGCAAGAATACTGGAGTGGGTTGCTATTTCCTTTTCCAGGGGATCTCCCAACCCAGGAATGAAACCCACGTCTTCTACGTTGACAGGCAGGTTCTTTAGCAATGAGCCACCTGGGAAGCCCTAGTCTTGCACTGTATGTTCAAATGTGAGCTGAGAAATCCACGTAGCATACAAATAAAAAAAACTGAAATATAAAAACCATTAAAACTGAAAAATAAAGATTCATAATTAATATGAAAAAAAGATAACAAACTGAAACAAAAGCTAAAGCAGAAATGGTCAAAATAATTAAGTCTGGTAATGAAAGACTGTGTGGATCACAACAAACTTCTTAAAGAGATGGGAATACCAGACCACCTGACCTGCTTCTCAGAAACCTGTACGTAGGTCAAGAAGCAACAGTTAGAACAGGGCATGGAACAACAGACTGGTTCCAAATCAGGAAAGGAGTACGTTGAGACTGGAAATTATCATCCTGCTTATTTAACTTCTATGCAGAGTATATCATGCAAAATGCTGGGCTGGATGAAGCTCAAGCTGGAATCAAGATTGCAGGGAGAAATATCAATAACCTCAGATATGTAGATGACACCATTCTAATGGCAGAATGTGAAGAGGAACTAAAGAGCCTCTTGATGAAGGTGAAAGAGGAAAGTGAAAAAGCTGACTTAAAATGCAACATTCATAAAAGTAAGACCATGGTACTCAGGTTCCATCACTTCATGGCAAATAGATGGGGGTGGGGAAATGGAAAAAGTGATAGACTTTATTTTCTTGGGCTCCAAAATCCCTGCGGACAATGACTGCAGCCATGAAATTAAGACACTTGCTCCTTGGAAGAACTATGTCCAATCTAGACAGGATATTAAAAAGCAGAGACATCACTTTGCCTACAAAGATCCATATAGTGAAAGCTATAGTTTTTCCATTAGTCATGTACAGATGTGAGAGTTGGACCATGATGTGAGAGTTGGACCATAAAAAAGGCTGAGTGCAAAAGAATTGATGCTTTTGAACTCTGGTGCTAGAGAAGAATATTGAGAGTCCCTTGAACAGCGAGGTCAAACCAGTTCAATCCTAAATGAAATCATCCCTGACTATTCACTGGAAAGACATGCTGCAGCTGAAGCTCCAATACTTTGGCCACCTGATGCGAAGAGCTGACTCACTGGCAAAGACCCTGATGCTAGGAAAGATTGAGGGCCGGAGGAGAAGGGGGCAACAGAGTATGAGATGGTTGGATGGCATCACCAACTCAATGGACCTGAATTCGAGCAAACTCAAGGAGAAAGTGAAGGACAGGGAAGCCTGGTGTCCTGCAGTCCATGAGGTCGCAAAGAGTTGGACACCACAGAGCAACTGAACAACAAAATAAAAAATCTGCAACTAGGCTAATATTCTCACTGGAAAAGTGCAGACAATTTCTATGTAATAAACTAAAAAAACAACACAGTATTATTATCCAAGCACTGACAGAAAATACCAAATAGCAACAAGAAGAACAACAATAGTAACAATTTAACCAATTTAACAATTTGAAAAGTATGATGAAAGTACGAAGAGTACCTTTAAATCTTACATCAAAAAACTAGGTTATGTGTGAGGACCTCCCTGGTGGTTCCTTGACTAAGACGCTACGCTCCCAATGCAGGGGGTCCGGGTTTTCAATCCCTGGTCAGGGAACTAGATCCCATATGCTGCAGCTAAAGACCCAGTGTAGCCAAATGAATAAATAATTTTTTAAAAGATTAAAAAAAAAAGGTTATGTATGAGATGAATTGGGAAATTGGAATTGACATATCACACTCTGTATAAAACAGATAACTAATGAGAACCTGCTGTATATCACAGGGACCTCTACTCAGTGCTCTGTGGTGACCTAAATGGGAAGGCAATCCAAAAAAGAGGGATATTAAAAAAAAAAAAGAGGGGCAGAAGGAGAAGAGGGCATCAGAGGATGAGATGGCTGGACGGCATCACTGATGCAATGAACATGAACTTGGGCAAACTCCAGGAGATGGTGAGGGACAGGGAATTTGGCGTGCTGCGTTCCTGGGGTTGCAAAGAATTGGAACCAACTGGGTGACCGAACACCAACATGTGTATGTATAAGTGATTCACTTTGCTGTATAGCAGAAACTAATACAACACTGTAAAGCAACTATAATCAAAATGAAAAAAACAGGCTTTACATAGTATAAGTTTTTCTGACATTGTTTCATTTATTGGGCCCTATCTCCGTGCAAGCATTGTATTATGAACCATGGGAGACACAAAAGAAAAAAATGTTATTGCCCTTAATGAACTTAATTCCTATAAAAGCAAATAGGGTGGCATGTCTTGTGTGTGTATTCTGGAATATCCTGTTTTGAAAGGAACATTTAAAATAATTTTATATCATTTTATTTTCAGATTTACAAATGATTTGAATAAAATATACAGGAAATGTGTCATAAATTTACTTCACAAAGTAGTTTATTTTCATCTGTTTTCATGATACTTAACTAATTTTCAGGTTAACTATCTTAAACCAAAAGTTTATTCATCATTTCAGATTTTCCATAATAAAGTTGGAAATCAGTATTTAACAATCATGGAATAGTCAGCCATCAATTTATGTGGCTATTCATTTAAAAACTCTATAAATAACACATGCTGAAGAGGATGTAGAGAAAAGGGAACCCTCCTACACTGTTGGTGGGAAGGTAAGTTGGTGTAGCCACTGTTTGAGAACACTATGGAGGTTTCTCAAACACCTAAAAATAGGATTACCATATGATCCTGCAATCCCATTCCTGGGCATATATCCAGACAAAACTCTCATTCAAAAGAACACATGTAACCCTATGTTCATAGCAGCACTATCTACAATAGCCAGGATGTGGAAGCAACCTAAATGTCCATCAACAGAGGAATGGATAAAGAAGATGTGGTGAATATATGTACAATGGAATATTACTCAGCCATAAAAAAGAACAAAATGCCACGTGCAATGACATGGATGCAACTAGAGTTTCTCATACTAAGTCAGAAAGACAAATACCATATGCTATCACTTATATGTGGAATCTAAAATATGACAAATGAACCTATTTTTGCAATAGAAACATACGTAGAGAACAGAGTTGTGATTGCCAAGGGGGAGCAGATTGGCAGAAGGACGAAAGGAGAGTTTGGGTTTAGCAGATGTAGACTGTTTTATATAGAATGGATAAACAACAATACAATAGAATGGATAAACAACAATATAAAACAAATACACACTGTATAGCAGAGAACTATATTCAATATCCAATGATAAACCATAATGGAAAAGAATATTTGAAAAAGAATATATATATATATATATATATGGAATCACTTTGCTTTACAACATAAATTACCATTGTAAATCAACTATATTGTACTTCAATAAAAAATTTTGTTAAGTAATTTCTGTGGCTATTAAGATGACAAGTAAAAGGTGTTATGGCTGTATATGGAAAGAAGCATACATGACAAGGTGAACTGAGGGAGCGAAGAGCAGCACATGAAGGACCTACCCAGGGATCATGACCTAAATGCGTTCGATGGACAATGAGAGGATCGTGAAGGAACAGAGAGGGAGTGTTCCTCCCGCAGCGTGTGAAGCAGTGTGATGCCATCTTCCTCACACTCCTGAGAGAGAGAGGGATTCTCTGTTGAGTGCAATGGAGCATTTGCACTGGTAAATTCCAGAGCTGAAAAAGAATGTACCTGGAAATTCCAATTTTCCATTTTCTGGGGGGCCACGCCACATGGCATGTGGGATCATAGTTCCCTGACCAGGGATGGAACCCAAGCCCCCTGCACTGGTAGCACGGAATTTTAACCCCTGGCCCACTGGGGAAGTCCTTCCGATTTTCCATTCTTAATATCACCAACCATCAGAATTTTAAGAAAGGTTAGTATGAGGGAATTATGCCAGGAAAATCTTATGAAATTTAGTGTGGTTATTCTTGAATTTAAGATATACTAGAAAAAATAGTTTTTTAAATAAAATTTGTATAATCATGAAAATCCGAAATTTGAAATTCCACATATTTGGCATGTAAAATAGAATGTACATTAAAATTTCTATTCCTTATTTAACTCATTTTATTCACTAGTTCCTTTAATGTAGTATAGCTGAACAAGTACGCTTCCAAAAAAATGCAAAGCCTTAAAGAGTCTTATAAAGGCATGTTTCCAATTGAAATGTATACTTAAAAAAAATTATATATTTGGCTGTACCACATCTTACTTGCAGCACGTGGGATCTAGTTCCCTGACCAGGGATTCTTCAAACCCAGGCCTCCTGCATTGGGAGCACAGATCAATGCCCCTGGACCACCAGGGAAGTCCCCAAATGTATACTTTTACATTTTATACAAAATTCTGAGTTCTTACGCATTTGAAAGGAAATAATAATACAGAGATTCTTTACCAGCTGAGCTACAAAGGAAGCCCAAATAATATATAAACTGTCTATGTTTATGCTTTCAAATGAACAGCAATGTCATTCTGCCACTAGCCAGCCTGTTATTTTTCTTTTCTCTTTAAATTTCTATTCATTTGGGGGAAATGAACACTTATTATCAATAGAAGTAGCCTTATAAACTCACAGTTGTCAAGAAATAGTAAACAAGCAAATAAATCCCTTATGCGCTCTTTCAGCTCTTCAGTGCTCTTATGCTGCCCCCTGCCGCCCAGTGTCCACACTTCACTGAAAACTGTCCCAAACTTTCAACCTTTTTCACTCTTCCCATCAAAACTTAATCTGGTTAGAGATCTATACCACTGGAGTTTTCCTCTACCAGGCTAATGGGTAAACAGATGTCTATTAACAAAGAGGTAGTTCCTTCCTATTTATCCCATCACCATTTCCAGGGCACTTACGTTTTTGAACTGATGTCTGATGGGTAATGACCGACATCCTGATTCCCAAGTCCCTTCCCGCACCCCCCAGCCTCTAGCTCCCCCACATCACAGCTTACTCTCTGCCCACACTGGACTTCCAGCTGGTATTCCCAGTGCCACGGTGTTTTGTCTCCTCTTTGCTTGTGTTCTCACGACTTTCTTTACTTGAAAGTCTCCTCTCAATTTCTACCTGTTGAAAGCCCACCCACCTTCCAAGCTCTGGTCAAAAGTACTTGCTCCATGAAGTTTCCTCCAATTCCCAAATGCTTCTCTTCCGTTTTCCCTTTAATCGTTTCAGACTCTGTCCAATATAGTTGTTGTTTTAATGTAGTAGAATCTCAATAAGGATTTATTTAACGAGTGAAGAGCAGTTAACAGAGGAACCTTAATTCTTGGAGCAACTGACTTATCAACTTCATAAAGGACATGGGGAGGATGATGAGAGCCTCTCGAATACTGCAACAACTTTATACACCAGAGTGAGGTGAACGTTTTAATTTCCATCACAGAATGTAAGGGCAGTTCTGATCCCTGAAATCAGAGGTACCTGTGAAAAAATGAACTTAGTGCCTTTGTCATGTCAGGCATTACTCTAGGTGCTTTAAATGCAAATCTCATAGCAGTCAGGTGGGTAGGCAAGATCACTTTGATTCACAGAAGAGGAAACTGGGGGTCTGGACAATTAAGTAACTGTCTGAAGGTTATAGGCATAATAAAGAGCTGATGGAGGAATTCAGATCTGTCAAAGCTGGGTATTTAGGGACTTCCCCAGTGGGGAAGTGGTGATCCCGTGCGTGGTTAAGACTCTGTGCTTCCACTGCAGGGGGCATGGGTTCAATCCCTATTTGGGGAACTAAGATCCTGCATGCCCAGTGAAAACATAAGAAATGTGTATTTAAAATGTTCCTGTGATGTCTTCAACAGAAATGTGTATGGAGAGGCTTCTAGGGAGCTATCTGGAAGTTAAAAAAAAAAAACAAAAACAAAAAACTGTTAAAAGAATTGCCTTAGAAATTGTGACCACATAGACAAAAGCCAAGAGAAAGATTCAGTGTCAATTAATTATCTGTTAATATCTGCAAGAGCTGATTGTCTTACAAGGCATAACCTGAAGGACTGTAGTAGTCTGCCAAGTTCAAAGGTCTCTCGAGGACAGTTATATATATTCTAAAAGATTAAGAAATGCAGAATCCAAATACTTGTCAGTTGATGTAGCCACTTGTGTGGGGACCAACAATTCTAACTTGACTGAAAAAAAGGTAAAGATATGACAATATCTCAGGAAAATAGGCTTTGAGAATACTTTTTTTTTTTTTTTGATACAGTGAACATAAATAGGTTCATTATGTCACAGCGTCTCAGACAGGGATCTAATTGTGTTGTAATCAAAACCTGTGCTCATCAAGAAACTTCAGTAGACAAAAAAAATAAACTGGAGAAGGCAACACTCTAATTTTTTGGTAGGATATAACTCTTTTCTTAGTAGGTAAGAATCTTTTAACTTCATAAAGAATATTAGAATAAGAAAAGAAATGTTTTTAAATCGATGTAATTGTTGTTTCACAACATTTGGAGTAAGAGGTCAGCTTAGTACACTTTCAAATAGAATTCCTTTTTATATGCAGCATTGAAACATTAAAGAGAACTTAAGAATCACCATATTTAAAAGTTAAATGTATGAGGGGCTCCCCTAGTGATCCAGCAGTTAAGAATCTGCCTTCCAATGCAGGGGAGTTGGGTTCGATCCCTGGTTGGGGAACTAGGATCCCGCATGCTACAGGCAACTAAGCCCATGTGCTGCAACCAAGACACAGTGTAGCCAAATTTTTAAAAATAAATAAATAAACTTAAAAGTTAAATTTGTGAGATGGATAAGACCTTCTTAACTTCTTGAAAATGCCTGCTAAAGTACCAAAGTAAGCAATCGGATGTAGTAAAGGTAAAATGTATATAAAAAGTTGGGAGGTTTTTAATTAAATAATGCCATAAATGAGACCAAGTTTTAAAGGACCATGATATCTAAAATTTGCAAGATTTGTAAGGTAAATTTAAAAACATAAGGAAGAACTACCTTTGGGTATGTAACTTCAATACATTTCATATTATTTTTAAATAACTTGATTTCAGAATAGTCTTTCAATATACAAGACTTACTCTTGAGGGCATCAGGTAATTTATAATTGAAGAGTGGCAGCTGGACTGCTTTTCTTCCAGCTGAAGTTGGTATTCATTAAGCAGTCAGCGCATGTGGACAGAACTGGTTTAACTGTCCAATTATTCTTTCAATCTGAAATCTCCCTCTCTTCCTAGATGACTGTAGCTTTTGAAAGACTGAAATGAGAAGTAGCAACACTATCTACTGGTAGCCCCAATATCTGGTTTAGAGGCTTTGTTCCATAGGGTCACTCAACAATCCTCAACTCCAGCAGCATGTTAGAACCCCACGGAGAGTTTTTAGAAAATACTTATGCTCAGATTCCACCGAGATCAGCTAGAACTTCTGAGGATAGGGCACAGACATTTAATTTATAAGTTTTTGGGTGATTCTAAGTGCAGCCTCTTGATGAAAGTGACAGAGGAGAGTGAAAAAGTTGGCTTAAAGCTCAACATTCAGAAAACTAAGATCATGGCATCTGGTCCCATCGCTTCACGGGAAATAGATGGGGAAACAGTGGAAACAGTGTCAGACTTTATTTTTCTGGGCTCCAAAATCACTGCAGATGGTGACTACAGCCATGAAATTAAAAGACGCTTACTCCTTGGAAGGAAAGTTATGACCAACCTAGATAGCATATTCAAAAGCAGAGATATTACTTTGCCAACAAAGGTCTGTCTAGTCAAGGCTATGGTTTTTCCAGCAGTCGTGTATGGATGTGAGAGTTGGACTGCGAAGAAAGCTGAGCGCCGAAGAATTGATGCTTTTGAACTGTGGTGTTGGAGAAGACTCTTGAGAGTCCCTTGAACTGCAAGGAGATCCAACCCGTCCATCCTAAAGGAGACCAGTCCTGGGTGTTCATTGGAAGGAATGATGCTGAGGCTGAAACTCCAATACTTTGGCCACGTCATGCAAAGAGTTGACTCATTGGAAAAGACCCTGATGCTGGGAGGGATTGGGGGCAGGAGGAGAAGGGGACGACAGAGGATGAGATGGCTGGATGGCATCACTGACTCGATGCATGTGAGTTTGGGTGAACTCTGGGAGTTGGTGATGGACAGGGAGGCCTGCCACTGCTGAGTCGCTGCAATTCATGGGGTCGCAAAGAGTCGGACACGACTGAGTGACTGAACTGAAGTGCAGACAGTGTTAAGAAGCACTGGTCCACAGTGTGAGCCTACTGTGGTGTGAAGTTCCAATAGAATTTTCTGCAATTGTGGACACTGCTATAGACTGAATGTTTATATCCCCCAGCCTGCAAATGCATACACTGAAATCCTAGTCCCAGATGTGATGGTATTTGGAGGTGGGTTTTTTTGGGGGTGATTAGGTCATGAGGGTGGAGCCCTCATGAAAGGGATTAGCACCCTTGCCTGCCGTCTATGGGGTCGCACAGAGTCAGACATGACTGAAGCGACTTAGCAGCAGCAGCAGTAAGAGATCCTAGAGAGCTCCCTTACGCCATCCACTGTGTGAAGACACAGCTACAAACCAAGAAGTGGACCTTCACTAGACACAGAATTTGCTGGTATCTTGATCTTGGTGAAGAATCCACCTACAATGCAGGAGATCTGTGTTTGATCCCTGAGTCAGGAAGATTCCCTGGAGAAGGGAATGGCTACATACTCCAGTATTTTTGCCTGGAGAATTCCATGGACAGAGGAGCCTGGTGGGCTGCAGTCCATGGGGTTGCAAAGAGTCAGACACGACTGAGCAACTAACACTTTTTATTTTCACTTGATCTTAGATTTCCTAGCTTCTAGAACTGTGAGAAATAAATTTCTGTTGTGTATAAGCCACCCAGTTTATGGTATTCTGTTACAGCAACCTGAACAACTAAGAAGCCTTCCACAAATTAGTTGTCCAATATGGTAACCAACAGCCAGGTGTAGCTACTGAATGTTTCATTTTAATTAATTCCAATTTAAACTTACATAGCCACAAATGGCTAGTGACTGCCATCCTGGACAGCACAGTTCTGGCAGATTTAGACCATTTTAAATGACCTGAGTCTATTATTACCTAGGTGCCGAGTGATGTTTTATGATATGGCTGAAAACAGCCCAGACCTGCCTCTTCGAGTACTTCATTCCAGCTTCTTGATGGGGTTTCCACTGGATGAAAGGATAACTCAATGCTTATTCAGGCTTCTGAGAATGCTAAGGACATTGAATTCACTGATTTTTTTTTTTTTTACTGATTTATGTTGGAGGTTTGTTTCTTGGACTTTATACTTTAGTGAAAAATGAGCAAAAGCTTTCAGACTTAAATTTTTTAAGTCTCAAAGCAGTGAAGCAATTAAACTCTTGGCTCCTTGGCACTTGAGAGTGTTTTTCAGTTGGAGGTTGTGACCTGTCTTAGGAGGATGGAGAGTTTCCAGTGGATTGGGGCAGTAGCCTGAGTTTCAGAGCTAAATATAGGTCACTGGCATGATGGCCTCTTTTTCCTAGTCTCATCAAAACCATGTCATTTTAATGAACATGGGGCTTTAGTGGGTGGTGGGATAAAATCTTGAGAAAACCCAGCAAGATGATGAGATACAGAAGTCTTTTTCATATGTAACTTGCTACTGAGCACAACTCAGTTCTATTTTTACTTGCTTTTAAAAATAATTTGTAAATTATAGATTACTATTTAAAAAAAAACACAAATATGAGTTGCTGGAAAAATA
The DNA here is from genome assembly GCF_002263795.3 of Bos taurus. NCBI lineage: Eukaryota > Metazoa > Chordata > Mammalia > Artiodactyla > Bovidae > Bos > Bos taurus. The sequence continues at coordinate 33,137,005 of NC_037340.1, read as the reverse complement.
ATCTCAAATGTGATGCTCATGCTGAAACATAAGATGTAGTCATTGCTCTACTCTCAAGGAGGCTATCCTGACCACCTATTCAATCCTGCACATGTATTTACTCATATATTGCCAATTATTAATTTATATCCTTTAAAGTTTGGCATATTTCAAATCCAAAACATTTTCCATGGCAGGTACCCTCTGATTCTCTAGAGCAAAGTCTCAAAGGGTGATCCTCTGACCAGCAGCATCTAGCAGCTTCAACTTCTTAGGCCCCACCCCAGACCCACTGATCCAGGAACTTGAGGTGTGGGCCCAGCCACCTGTATGTTAGGTGGTACACACTCAAGTTTGAGGTCCACTGATCTAGGCTACATTGAATCCCCCAAAAATGTCCCAGAGGGGTAAACTTCCCTATATCCCAAGGATGGAAAAGGTGGAAACATCTTGTACGTAAATGTACCTTGTAAGTTATGAAACAGAAGCCAATATTCTGTTTTGACCTAGTGTTATGAATCATGAATTTACTCACTTCAACAAAGCTTTCCTGCATCTTTACTCTCTGATCTTTTTTTTTTCTTTTCCTGATAGAATTGCAACTTCTTTTTTTTTTTATTTTAGAAATGTAACTTCTAAAAGAATTTCGGGGCTGCTCCTGAAGAGATGATATATGGTGCATGTATCTTCAGCAAATCTGACATACAAAAATTCAGATGTGTACAACTGATAATGTAGGTAAGCATTGCTCATGTCAAGAAAAGATTATTAGACTTATAAATTATTCACCAGAGGACTCATTTAAATAGGAATATCATACAGTTTATTTAAAATATGCCAATCTGGGGACTTCCCTGCTGTTCCACGGGCTGAAACTCTGTGCTCCCAATGCAGGAGGTCCAGGTTGAGTCCCTGGTCAGGGAGTTAAATCCTATATGCCACAACTAGGACCTGGCACAACCAGATAATAAATAAATATTTACTATATGCCAATCTACAGAAGATAAATTTAGAAATATCCAATGTGACGGTTAGAAGTCCGGTTCTGATTTCAGACTTCCCGGGTTCAAACTCCGGCTTTTTCATTAACTGTAACCTGGGCCAAACCTCTCTAAGCTTAGTTTGCTCATTTATAAAATGGGTATAATAATTATTCTATCTCCAAAGTTTGAGGATTTAAGGAGCTATTTAATACAGGTAGCATTTATCCTAAAGGCTGGAACATAGAAAGCTCTCATTAAATGCTTATTTTTCTAAATTAGCAGCATCCATGACCAGTCTGGTTTCTATGAAAACAGGTTTTATCACTGAAGAATGTTTTTACAAAGCAGTTAAAGTTTACACAAAGCAAATGGGAGCTAGCCACACTGAGTACTGGAAACTAGGCAGGTATTCACCTTTTTAAGAGCTCCTCCCCAGCTAAACCAATTAGGGTAACTTCAATCTCCCAGAGACAGGGTTTAGGCATGAGCATTTCCTACAAACCTGGTCAAAGAAATGTAAGAAGCAGTTTGCTGTGGGCCTCTGGGAAAGAATTTTTTCCCTTCTAAGAAGATGCTTAAGAGAAACTCTGGAAATTGTAGTATCAGGATATGATGCTTGGAGATGCAGCAGCCATCTTGTGACTATGAGGAAAGACACTGCTGACATTATGGCAATGTAAAAGAATGGAAACCAGCAAGGAACTTGATAACATTGTTGAGTTATGGAACCAGACTAGAAATGGCCTGACTCTTCATTATTAATTTAGTTGAAATAAAGGGTCCTCATTTTTTTTACACAGGATCCTATGTTAGTACAAAAGCAAACTATATGATATAATACATTTAGATAGTATTTTAATTGGCTGTATGATAAAATAATTTGCTGACTTCATTCTGGAGGTCATCTTAAAGCACACACAGAGAATTCTTAACGAATAGTTCCTTCCCTTCCAATTCATCTGTATATAACTGCAGTCTTACTTTCCTGGCTCCATATCTGATGTGCTTCACTAATTAACCATTAACTACATGTTTAATTATATTACCTTCCTAAATTAAAATACAAATGGTTATTATAAAAATGTTTGTCATGTAAATACCCTTAGAACTATTTCAGACAATTAAAAAAAATGTTTTTATTCTAATGTAATCCTTTAACACTGAAATTGTATTTCCCTGCTTCATTTCATAATTGTTATAGACATTGACATTTATTTCATGAGAATGAGAGCAAAATGTACAAAATGAGGCTTTACACATTAAAGAAAAAAAAGTTTTCATTAAATGGACCTGACAAGGACACACCCAAAATTCCTACTACCAGAATGATCCTCTCCTCTTCTCAAGCAAATTACTTAATGTTTTATTTTTCACTTTGCAGTAGTAATTTGCATTAGCTAACCATCTATGTATACAGCATCTATTAGGGCTATATCTAAAATCTGAGGGCTATTTTCCCTTCAATGTCCCAAATAATGGTCCTTCAATAGAAGAACAGAAGGACACTTGTTAAACCCTATATAGATTTCTTTTTTTAAAAAAGCTTTACCCCAGAAATATTATTTCGCCCTTATTCTCAGATGGGGACCTCCCACATCTAAGATCTTAGATTTAAGAATTTTTAAAATGTTGAACCATACTGGACTGTAAACTCCCTGAGGGCAGGAATCCTTGCCTCTTTGTCTTAATACTATATCCCAGCATTTTAGCATAGTAGCATGTAATAGGAGGAAAATATAAAACAAACCCCTAAATAGAAATAAATGTTGAATAAATCAAGTATAAAGGCCATTCCTTTCATCTTTTTCTTAAAGAAATCATTATCTTTGTTTTCCTTCCCTTTAGAGTTTCCATTTGAGAATCTTTTCGGAAAGATAAAAAACAAAGTCATAACACAAACACCCATTTGATCTCTTGTCTTCCCCTGTCTTTTCCTTTGCAAAACATGTAATGATATGTCTAAGAAAAAGAAGAGGTAAGCACACACAAAAAGAGGGTGGAATTAGAAATAGATACAATTTCAAGTCTGTCTTCCACTTGGTTTCCAGAGAGCAAAATTTTTAGCTAATTTTCCTTCTCCTAAAAAAGTTTATTCCATGTTATATTAGATTGGTTCTGGCTAATGTTTTCAGCATTTTATGATGTCATCTTTATATCACTGTAAATGTTTCTTCTCTTTGTTACTGCATTTTTCCTAATAGGTTTGCTGACCTGAAAATTTTCCCAATCTTTAGCAACACTAATGAATACAAATGAATAAATTAGGAAATCATGTGGGTTCACTAAATTAAGTCTTAATAAAATGTTCAGTTTATTTCCATTATTGACCAAACTCATAGTTTCAAGTTCATATTTAGGAGGTTTATTGTTTAGAATTTGATTTACACATCTTCTGTTTCTTTGGCATCATTTATTTCTTTTTTCTGCAAACTGGTTTTTGGCCATTTCGCTACTCATTGACCCCTCCCCTCCATCAGAGGGATGAAGCAGGGTGAGAAAAAATGATAACGATATTTTAACATAGTCAATGTTGCTCCTTACTACTGTCTCTGATAAAAAGGTGTGCCAGAAAAAAATAAGTGTGTAATTGTTGACTGAAATAACATTTCAAGATTAAAAAAAAATTCTTTATTGTTCATGATCTAGCAACTGTTACTATGAAAAACTGAGTTAGTTCCCTACATACTACATTTAATAAATAAGATTTTTCAGGATAAAACATAGTTTATTATAATCATTCTAATCATAATCTCACCAAACTCATAAACTAAATGCCTACAAAATGTTGTCAATAAAAAAATGTCTGAAGAATCAAGAGTGAAAATGAAGCACAAGGTGGATTTAAAAATGGAGAATAATATAAAACAATGAATTGTTTTGGCCTCACAGATTTAAACCTTATTTAGTGATGTAAGAGTCATAGATAGAAGAATATCTTTAACATAAATATCTATGGAAGATTTTAAAAAGTGAAGATGCAACTATAATGGTTATTCATAATCAATGATGTAATAGTCGATGATATAGGAGAACAAAGAACATTGCATAGCTACATATGGACTTCACAGAATCAGTTTGTTTTTAAAAGGGGGGCTTCATTAGACAAATATTTTTAGTTTTCACAAATTCAATGAACAAAGTCACCAGCTGAATAACAGAATATTTTAGCAATAAACATATTGGGAAGTATATTTTATTCAGTAGATTAACTTCAGAGAACTAAACTCTCCAGCACAATCAGAGGGTTAGAGAATATATTTACACCTGCAGTATTTCACTCTATAAATAATCTATAATGTCAAAACCAATCTTGATGGGAAGATTGAAATTTTATGATGAGATAAAATGTTACAGTGAATGTTTTCAAATTTTTATAGCAGAGTATAAACAAAATATAGGCAAAATTTATAATTATTTTTTAAGTTCAAGGAAAGGATTCAACACTGATAAGTAAATATGAGACAAAAAAATCAGAAATACTATTCCTAGTCATTTTCACACATTCTTTTACTTGAAAATTTTAATGATTAGTGAAATGAGCACTTACATATTTCAAAGTGAAAAAAAGATACTTTATAACTTCAAAAATGTTTACTCTCTAAAGAAATCATCTATTCAATCATATGAAAAGGTGGTCTAGGATACTATCTCATTTGTTTTTGTTTTACTTAGCAAAATAATTTGTTTTACGGTACAATTGCTGATTTTTTTCCTATGTTCTTTTTCAACTAAGGACATACTTACTATCTTCATAAATATCTAAAAATTTCACAGAGAACAGTAAAAACTATGTCATATCATAATACACATTTTTGTTCTTAGGAGGCTTTGGGCCTAAAATCTTATATTCTCTAATCAGATAACTCTTAACAAGAACAAAGATGGAAAAGATTTACCCTGCACTTAGATATATGAATACCAATATTTTAAAAGTTAAAAGCAGTTGTATCCATATTCTTAAAAAATTATCTCAATCTAAAATATTTGCTCAAGGATATACATAAATTCAACTGAAGTATCACTTCAAAATAAAACAAACAACAATGTAAGCATTATTATACGTCAAACTCCTAGAAAATCCCCAGGAGAAACTTAGAATAGTTATTTAAGAAATCCCTAGGTTCAAAATGAAATTCAACTTTTACAACATTCAGTGAACTAAAACTCAAAACATTTTGTTAAATTAAAGACGTTGGATGGATGATATTGTAATAGAAGAAAAATACAAAATGTTCCTGAGGAAAGAAAAGATAAACAGACAGCTTATTACTGAAAAAAATTGTGATCTAGAGATGATCAGATCAGATAATACACAACTGCAAACTGCACACTTGGCCTGCTGCTCCCTGACGGGTTATGACGACGTGTCTCTTCTCACCCATAGTTCACAGTTCACAGAAAACAGTAAAACAATACAACTGAATAATTCCCTTCGACCAAATCAAACTTTCTTTAAGGAAATAAAGAGAGAAGATAATAGATCAAATGTTGCCCCACCTCTTTTTTTTTTTTTCCTCCTTTTTTCTTTTAGTGAAACTGACATAAATTGTTGAGGAGAGCTACAGCGCCACCAACACAGATCAATGCAAAACAAAAAAGATCTCCCACCGTGTGCAAATAGAAAAAAAAAAAAAAAAAACTAGAAAAATGCCAAAAATTACAAAATGTCTCCCAAATGTTACCTTTCTGGAGAAAAACAAGCTAGATCTGCAAAGATTATCTAATGAGGAGCCTCAGGGAACTACTAACATGGAATACAAGTTTAGATCTGATCAGCAAATAAAAGATCCACTATTTAGTAACAGCCATAACTTAATATAAACCCGGTTATGTCAATCTCCACCTTCATTATACCAAGGGCAGCTTTTCTGTAGTTTGTATCTAAGCAATCCATCAAGAAAACTACAATAGGCCCATTTCACACCAAACCAAACTACATCTATAGTTTGCCTGCTGATCATTTAGTCCTGGACAAATTAGGTAATACATAATTTTTATAAAGAGGATATGCACATATTTGGCATTACCAACATTGCTGGCACAAAACAAGTCCATCTTGAGATAGCTGAGTTCCCTTTAGCTCATTGTAATTAAAGTATAATTTATAAATATTTTGCTTTAATCATGAGGTTAAAAAAAATTTTTTTTTCTTTTGGTAAAAATTAACCAGATAAGATTAGGTGGAAATGTGCAGAGATCAAAGCTAAAGAAAAACACCAAGACTGGTTTTGTGAGAAGAAACACAATGAAAATCCTTTTTTAGCTGGCGGCTCAGTCAAAGATGTAATGGCATAAATGTTGTAAAATGACAAACTTACCATTAGTGGAGGCAAAGAAGAAGCCAGTTCTGGAAAAAGAATTGTAACAATATAGGCTGGATACTTGTGTCCCTAGAAACAACAGCCTCCAGGCAGCGTATGGATCTTCCAACATCTTTAAAATATCTGGTAAAGAAAAAGTCAGACTTTCTTCCATTATCGGTGGCTGCATGGGGTGGCTTCCCCAGGATCTGTGGGCGTTTGGGAAAAAAATCGGAGAAATATCCACGAAGATTAAAAGCAGAGGAGGCAGCGGCAGCCAGAAGACTCTGGGGTTAACAACTTTGCGATGGCAAGCAGGCGGGCTCTGATTGGCTGGGCGGCCAGCGTCCCTACAGTCTGCACTATCCCCCGCTCCCCCCGCCTCCTGCAGCTCGGAAAAAAATGCAGTGTGAGTGCCATTTTACACTGGGCTTTTAAAAACACAGCCACCCAAACGACAAAGTCTGAAGCTCGCTACCAAGTGACACTGCAAAACAATAGCGCCCACGACTGCCCGCGCTAGCTCGAGAAAATGCCCCCTTTGATGTCTCCAGCCACATTCTTTATTTCTTGCAATTTTTTTTTTAAGGACGAGCACGCTTTTCTTAAGCAGCTTGTCATTCACCAACGTCGTGGTCTCCTTTGGATACCAGCGTGGCCAGTGAAAAATGATCCCCATCAAAACATTTTTTTAAATTGAACATCCCAAAGGTACCTAGAGAAGCCTTGCACCGAATTCACGTCGTCTCCAGGTCAGGGAGCGTTCACTCCTTGAAAAAAAAAAAATTAGAATGGGTTAGCACTACTACTTCCTCTTGTGCAGAAAATACAAATAAAATAATGATTTTAGCGGCTACGTTACAAGCAGTAGGCATGAGTACTTTTTTCTCCTTCTTAAAAAATTGTTTCAGAAACCTTTGCTGACTGATAGAATCCTACCAGCCTGCCTTACAAACAAAATGGCTGTGGTACTGAGTTTTTTTGGATCCTCCCACTGTGGCTCCTCCAGGCCTCCAGGAAGTGGTAAAAATCCAAAATAAATACAGTACTAAAAGTACATTGTCCAGGCTGAACTCGGGTGAAGCCTTGGATGGGGGGATATCTTTAAAATGTGCTGCTTTTTATTAGTTTTTTTTTTTTTAATTGTTTTGAAAAGAACATCAATCTCTAGAGATTTACTTGACTGTAATTTGAACTTCCTGTTTTACATATTTATAAGGTCTTTCACCTATCTTGGCAGGCTTTCAAATTAAGTGGGCTGGGAAATTTGATGCTCTGTGTCTAGTTGTGAGCTGAGTCAGGTATTTGGTGGTTGCAACTGGGCTTTTAAATAAAAGTGAAGTCGAAAACTTAAAAAAAAAGGATGAAGGTTAAATGAACGCTACAGTATGATTGATTGCAAATGTAAAGCCACAAATGTCAGCAAATATGGAAATATGTCAAATACCGCATACATGTGTTAATTGAACACATTCAGTATAAAATTCTTTGCCAGAGAAATTTCTGGTGAGCCAAGGGTAGTACAGGGTTTAAAGAAATCGAGTGAAGAAAGCAGCGAGCAAGTGCCTGTGTTCGATAAACCCTCCCCAACAGCCGCCCTCCGCCCCACCCCCCGCCTCTCCCCACGGTCTGGTATTTCTTCCCGTTTGGCGTTTTATAGGAAACATTCTTAGAAGAACACCCTATAGCTAGGGTGACCATATAATTTATTGTTTAAATCGGGACATTTTTTGAGAGTGAATGTTTTATTTTGTAATCTCATCAGTAGTTACCTGATGAGAGCACATTTCAATGACGTGATTATAATTAGGAAAACATCCTTAAGAAGTCATCTAATGAAGAGAGTAGACTAAAATTCTTGATACATTTTTAAGCAGTTTTCCTTGCAACAGAAAAAAATTCCTAGGGATCATTTTCATTATCTACTATCTTATCTTACCACCTCCCCAGCCCTGAGTTTTTCTCACCCAACACTTCCCCCATCCTTATATATACACGAAGATTCATATATGTATAAATACATATAGTTATGTATCCATATATGCATATATGGATGGGCATATACATATATACTTTATTATCTATAGATTAGAATATTCTGTGTGTTTTCCATAATATGCATATTTTAAGTTATATACTTCCCTACCACAGAATTTTCTTCAGAATTTTCGAGACCATATTCATGATATGCATGATTTGAACAACTTTTGTTTTGGTAAAGGTAAAATGTAGAGTGAGATGTTTTGGAAAAATTATCACTGAAAGACATTGGGTAAATAATTCTCACATTGTTTATTCAAATAGCTCTTGAGATCCTGGGATTCCCTGGTGGCTCATATGGTAAAGCATCTGCCGACAATGCCGGAGACGCGGGTTCGATCGCTGGGTCGGGAAAACCCCCTGGAGAAGGAAATGGCAACCCACTCCAGTACTCTTGCCTAGGAAATCCCATGGACAGAGGAACCTGGTGGGCTATAGTCCATGGGGTCGCAAAGAGTCGGATACGACTGAGCGACTTCACTTTCACTTGAGATCTTAGGGTGTACTAGGCATGATGCTCCTTGCTACATACACATTAATCGACAAGAGCAAAGTTTCTCTTCTTCATGAAGCTCACAGTCTTGTGGGAAGACAGAGAAACAAGCAAGTAATAGCAAATTATATAAAAATAAATTTTTTATAATTTTCAAATATATTTTTTTATAATTTAAAAACCTATACTTGGAAATTAATAATTGCCACCAAGAAATAAAGTGCAGTCTTCCAGAATAACAGGGAGGGAAAGACATAGAGAAGGGGGTAAGAAAAGTTATTTCTAAGCACATGGCATTGGTGCTAGAGTTGGATGAGAAGGGGCCAAAGTTGAAAAATAGGAGAGTAAGAGCAGACTAGGAAGTGGTTGTAGCAAATGCAAAGGCCCTGAGGCAGAATGAGACTTGGAGTATTCTAGGAAGTAAAATGAAGCCAATAGCCCTGCAGCATTTTGAGAGAAAGGGAAAATGACATCAAAAGCCAGAAATGTAGTGACATGCTACTGAAGTTTGAAAGTTACAGAAGGAGTGAATTTTATTCAGAGAGTAAAATGCTGGAATTTGAGTTTGGAGGTTTCAGTGATGATAAAATTCAAAGAAGTTGTGGTGAAATGGAGAAAAAACTCCATGCTAGTAATAATTTTGAACTTCAGTTCAGTTCAGTTCAGTCACTCAGTCATGTCCGACTCTTTGCAACCCCATGAACTGCAGCACGCAAGGCTTCCCTGTCCATCACCAACTCCCGGAGTTCACTCAAACTCACGTCCATCGAGTCAGTGATGCCATCCAGCCATCTCATCCTCTGTCGTCCCCTTCTCCTCCTGCCCCCAATCCCTCCCAGCATCAGAGTCTTTTCCAATGAGTCAACTCTTCGCATGACGTGGCCAAAGTACTGGAGTTTCAGCTTTAGCATCATTCCTTCCAATGAACACCCAGGACTGATCTCCTTTAGAATGGACTGGTTGGATCTCCTTGCAGTCCAAGGGACTCTCAAGAGTCTTCTCCAACACCACAGTTCAAAAGCATCAATTCTTCGGCGCTCAGCTTTGTTCACAGTCCAACTCTCACATCCATACACGACTGCTGGAAAAACCATAGCCTTGACTAGATGAACCTTTGTTGGCAAAGTAATGTCTCTGCTTTTTAATATGCTATCTAGGTTGGTCATAACTTTCCTTCCAAGCAGTAAGCAGCTTTTAATTTCATGGTTGCAATCACCATCTGCAGTGATTTTGGAGCCCCCAAAATAAAGTCTGACACTGTTTCCACTGTTTCCCCATCTATTTCCCATGAAGTGATGGGACCAGATGCCATGATCTTAGTTTTCTGAATGTTGAGCTTTAAGCCAACTTTTTGACTCTCCTCTTTCACTTTCATCAAGAGGCTTTTTAGTTCCTCTTCACTTTCTACCATAAGAGTGGTGTCATCTGCATATCTGAGGTTATTGATACTTACATAGCTGCAAAAACAAATGAACAAGTAACAACAAAACAGAGAATTCCCTGGTGGTTCAGTGGTTAGGACTCCACACTTCCACTGCAGGGGACCTGGATTCGATCCCTGGTTGGGGAGCTAAGATTCCACAAGACATGTGACCCGGCCCAGAAAAAAAAATCCCCCGAAACCATAGCTGCATCACAGTGTTTCGGTATTGTATTTTAAAAAATTATATTTCATCTGCATTGGGACAGCATTGATTATGGCTCAGTGCATACATAAATATGAGTGACAAACAAATATCTAAGACCATACACATTACTAACAAAATCAAAAGGAAGAATTCAGGCAACTGTTTGTTTTAGTTTTGTGCTTCTCCAGTAGTGTCAATTCTGGTATTTTTTATTCAAAGATCTTCACATCATATCAGTTGAACAAAGCTCAATTAACACTTTTTTTTTTAAGCAAATGAGGCAAAGCATTATTAAAGCTAGAATTTAAATCATATAACTGGAATATAAATAGTGTTTTTTTTTTTAATTTACTAACTGATTGTTAGCAAACCAAATCCTATGTACACATGAGCAGAAATAGTATGTTCAATTTCTTAGATTCTAAGACTTAGAAAAAGCAAGTCAAATCAATGATACGTAATCCTTTAAATGAGCTTCCATAGTTTGGGAAACTCTAAACAAATCGAATTGTGAACCAATTAGGTAATGCAAATTTTAAGATCTTTACCACTCAGAACTGTATGGGGAAGAAAAATATGTTTTGGAATTCAGATTTTTTACAATAATTTAAAAATAATAATATGATGCATTATCATAATCACCCCATAATCAAGTATAATAATACATTGTACTGAAATACATGATCAGTTATACTAAATGGAGTAAAGACAGACCGTAAGTATCCCCATATCATTTTGGGTCAGCTTTTGTCACCAAACTGACTGCAACTTTTGAGGAAGCCTTCAGTTTTCAAACATTTGGAGAATTCATAATTGTGAATGAGGGATTGTGCCACCATGGGCTTTAATCCCATTTCAGTTCTTTCATTTTTTAAATTTATCTATTTATTTGTTTAACTCAGGGCTCTTGCAGGGAAAGCGTGGAGTCCTAACTGCTGGACTACCAGGGAATTCCTTTTTATGTTTTATTGTTGTTTGCTTGTTTTTCTAGCTATGAAAACTCAAAATTAGCGTGGAGTTTTTTCTCCACTTCACCACAGCTTCTCTTGATCTTACCATCACTGAAACCTCCAGGCTCTCAAGTCTCCTCGTTACAGTGCGTGGAGGCTACTCCTAGTTGCGGTGCTCGGGCTTCTCATTGCAGTGGCTTCTCTTGTTGCAGAGCATGGACTCTGGAAGGCAGTCTTCAATAGTTGTGGTGCATGGGCTTAGGTGTGTAATATTCCTGGACCAGGGATTGAACTCGTGTCCTCTGCATTGGCAGGCAAATTCTTAACCACTGGACCATGAGGGAAGTCCTCCAGTTGTTTCTTAAAAATATATTCTTAGCTTAAAACAAAGCTTATAATCCTAATGACTATAAACAGAGTTACAAAACAATAAAGTCCTACTGTATAGCACATGAAACTATATTCAATAAAAATAAAGGAATAAACAAAGTTACAATTTGGAAATGGCCAGATTTCCATGTGTGGGCCCTAATAAATGAATATACATGGTGCTAAGAAATTTTTTTCACAGCATCATCTTTCAGGATTTGAAATAGCTCCACTGGAATTCCATCACCTCCACTAGCTTTGTTCATAGTGATGCTTTCTAAGGCCCACTTGACTTCACATTCCAGGATGTCTGGCTCTAGGTGAGTGATCATACCATAGTAATTATCTTGGTCATGAAGATCTTTTTTGTACAGTTCTTCTGTGTATTCTTGCCACCTCTTCTTAATATCTTCTGCTTCTGTTAGGTCCATACCATTTCTGTCCTTTATCGAGCCCATCTTTGCATGAAATGTTCCCTTGGTATCTCTAATTTTCTTGAAGAGACCTCTGGTCTTTCCCATTCTGTTGTTTTCCTCTATATCTTTGCATTGATCGCTGAGGAAGGCTTTCTTATCTCTTCTTGCTATTCTTTGGAACTCTGCATTTAGATGCTTACATCTTTCCTTTTCTCCTTTGCTTTTCACTTCTCTTCTTTTCACAGCTATTTGTAAAGCCTCCCCAGACAGCCATTTTGCTTTTTTGCATTTCTTTTCCATGGTCCGTCTAGTCAAGGCTATGGTTTTTCCAGTGGTCACGTATGGATGTGAGAGTTGGACTGTGAAGAAAGCTGAGTGCCGAAGAATTGACGCTTTTAAACTGTGGTGTTGGAGAAGACTCCTGAGAGTCCCTTGGACTGCAAGGAGATCCAACCAGTCCATTCTAAAGATCAGTCCTGGGTGTTCTTTGGAAGGAATGATGCTAAAGCTGAAACTCCAGTACTTTGGCCACCTCATGCGAAGAGTTGACTCATTGGAAAAGACTCTGATGCTGGGAGGGATTGGGGGCAGGAGGAGAAGGGGACGACAGAGGATGAGATGGCTGGATGGCATCACTGACTCGATGGACGTGAGTTTGAATGAACTCCAGGAGTTGGTGATGGACAGGGAGGCCTGGCATGCTGCAATTCATGGGGTCGCAAAGAGTCAAACACGACTGTGTGACTGAATTGAATTGAACTGAACTGAACAAATTTTTTTAGTTATTTGTGTGGTCTTGGGTAAACCCTTTAAATTTTATCCTTACGACTTTCCCCATAATTTTCTTCTTAAGAATAGTGAAGTTTACCATTAATTACATTTTTGGGGGCAAAATATTTTCAAGCACCAACTCACCAGATTTTTTTCTTTCCCAAATGCTCGACTATTTGGCAGAAACGCTAAGAGTGTTTACTTCAGATCTCTTTACCCGTTGTGGGATGTCTTTAGATTACTTTCATCTACTGCAAGCCAAGTGGCATTTTCAAGAAGGATCATTCCCAGGAGCAGCTTGTGACCTTCAGTGTGGCTGAGACTGCTTGCTGACTATCCAGTTTCCATCTTTCCTTAGTCCACTTAAAAAAAAAGGCACAACTTGAGAGGTGTGAGTTAAGTTTTATTTGGGGCAAAATGAGGACTGCAGCCTGGGAGACAGCACCTAAGATAGCTCTGAGAAACTGTTCCAAAGAGGCAGGAGGGGGAAAGTCATTATAAATGTGATTTTGGTGAGGGGGGAATACTTACAATCAGGCACATATTTTTGCAGAAGGTTTCTGCTAGTATTGTGAAGTTTTCTGCTAGTCATGAGGAATAGCCATGAAGGATTTTTAGTGGTTTTCTAGATACGAGGAGATATAGGAATTGGGCTCATAAAATCAGCTCCTGAAAATATCTAACTATCCGAAGACCTGTCCTGCCAGTTCCTCCCCTCCCTCTCTTCCTCCCCCTACCCGCTCAAGCACAGAGTGCCTCATTTCTGATCTTTACCCCTAACTCCTTTCAGGAGTTGTTGAAGGTCAGCAGCTGTAGCAGCACATGATTTAATCCTTGTAGAGGTAGATGGCAAGTGCCCATGGCAAGTGCCAATTTGGCACTTCCTAATAAAATTGGATTTTATACTGGGTTTGCCCCCTAGATGATCTAAGTTTCCCACATAGGTTTAAACAACGAGGTTTAATCAGAGGTCCTTTGGTCAAGGAAGCTTGTGAAGGGGGCTGACTCAGCGGGAGGTGCCTTTTGCTCCTCACCTTCGCCCTCTTTTGCTGGGAGTGTGGTCGCCACACCTGGGTGGAGTCAGGAGCTCTGTTTTGACAACAGGGAGGAGAGCTCAAGGCCATGAGTAGCTGAACAGAAAGAAAAAGCTAGGCTCTGTAGAGCCACCCTACCATGTGGATCTTTTTCTACATGGGAGAAAAAAAATTAGAAAACCACTAATTTGTTTTGAAGTACCGTTTTGTGGGGTCTCTTCCTCATAACTAAATGCAGTTCCTGGTACAAGAGTAATCTTCATTTTCTCTGTTAAATTCAGCTATTTTTCTTTTTTTCATTTTTGGCCTTCCAGCATGTGGGATCTTATTTCCCCAACCAGGCTTGATACCCGTGCCCAAGCAGAGGAAGCATGGAGCTTTAACTACTGAACCACCAGAGAAGTCTCTAAATTCACTTTTTAAAAAAATGGTATTTATTTATTAATTTTTGGCTCTCCTGGGTCCTGCCAACAAAGGTCCGTCTAGTCAAAGCTATGATTTTTCCGGTAGTCATGTATGGATGTGAGGGTTGGACTATAAAGAAAGCTGAGTGCCAAAGAATTGATGCTTTTGAACTGTGGTGTTGGAGAAGACTCTTGAGAGTCCCTTGGACTGCAAGGAGATCCAACCAGTCCATCCCAAAGGGTATCAGTCCTGAACATTCATTGGAAGGACTGATGCTGAAGCTGAAACTCCAATACTTTGGCCACCTGGTGCAAATAACTGACTCACTGGAAAAGACCCTGATGCTGGGAAAGATTGAAGGTGGGTTGAGAAGGGGACAACAGAGGATGAGATGGCTGGATGGCATCACTGACTCGATGGACATGAGTTTGAGTGAACTCCAGGAGTTGGTGATGGACAGGGAGGCCTGGTGTGCTGCAGTCCATGGGGTCACAGAGTCAGACATGACTGAGTGACTGAACTGAACTGAACTGTCCTGGGTCTTCGTTGCTGCTCACAAGTTTTTTCTAGGTATGGTGAGCAAGTGCTATTCTTCACTGTGGTGCTCGAGTTTCTCACTGCAGTGACTTCTCACTGTAGTGACTTCTTGGGGTGGGGGGCTGGGTGCGGGGTGCGGAGCTCCAGTAGTTGTGGCTCCCAGGGTTAGTTGCTCCATGGGACGTGGAATTTTCCTGACCCAGGGATCGAATGCTTATCCCCTGCATTGGCAGGTGGATTCTTAACCACTGGTCCATCAGGGAAGTCCTATCTACTTTTTAATTGCTTTGTAATACTAGGCTGAGAAGAGGAATGAGGGGCTTTATGGAAGGCAAGAAATTTGACTTAGTCTAGGCTGTGATTACCGGAGAAGGCAATGGCACCCCACTCGCTTGGTACCACTTTTCTAGGCAAGTGGTACCCTTGCCTAGAAAATCCCATGGACGGAAGAGCCTGGTGGGCTGCAGTCCATGGGGTCGCTAAGAGTCGGACCCGACTGAGCGACTTCACTTTCACTTTTCACTTTCATGCATTGGAGAAGGAAATGGCAACCCACTCCAGTGTTCTTGCCTGGAGAATCCCAGAGACGGGGGAGCCTGGTGGGCTGCCATCTAAGGGGTTGCACAGAGTTGGACATGACTGAAGCAACTTAGCAGCAGCAGCAGCAGGCTATGATTACATAGATATGAGATATGAACTTATACAAACGTAGTGAAGGTGATGTAATTTCAGCTGAGCTATTTCAAATCCTAAAAGATGATGCTGTTAAAGTGTTGCACCCAATATGCTAGTCAATTTGGAAAACTCAGCAGTGGCCACAGGACTGGAAAACTTCAGTTTTCATTCCAATCCCAAGAAGGGCAATGCCAAAGAATGTTGAAACTACTGCACAATTGCACTCATCTCACATGCTAGCAAGATAATGCTCAAAATCCTTCAAGCCTGGCTTCAACATTACATGAACTGAGAACTTCCAGATGTACAAGCTGGATTTAGAAAAGGCAGAGGAACCAGAGATCAAATTGCCAACATCCATTGGATCATAGAAAAACCAAGGGAATTCCAGAAAAATATCTACTTCTGCTTCATTGATAATACTAAAGCCTTTGACTGTGTGGATCACAACAAACTGTGGAAAATTCTTAAGGTGATAGGAATGCCAGACCACCTTACCTTCTTCCTGAGAAACCTGTATACAGGTCAAGAAGCAGCAGTTAGAACTGGACATGAAACAACAGGTTCAAAATTGGGAAAGGAGTATGTCAAGGCTGTATATTGTCACACTGCTTATTTAACTTCTAGGCAGAATACATCATGCAAAATTGATGGAGCACAAGATGGAATCAAGATTGCCAGGAGAAATATCAATAACCTCAGATACGCAGATGATACCACCCTTATGGCAGAAAGTGAAGAGGAACTAAAGAACCTCTTGATAACGGTGAAAGAGGAGAGTGAAAAAGCTGACTTAAAGCTCAACATTAAAAAAACTAAGACCATGGCATGCAGTCCCATCACTTCATGGCAAATAGGTTGGGAAACAATGGAAACAGTGACAGACTTAATTTTCTTGGACTCCAAAATCATTGAGAACAGTTACTGCAGCCATGAAATTAAACGATGCTTGCTCCTTGGAAGAAAAACTATGACAAACCTAGACAGCATAGACATTACTTTGCTGACAAAGGTCCATATAGTCAAAGCTATGGTTTTCCCAGTAGTCATGTACAGATGTGAGAGTTGAACCATAAAGAAAGCTGAGCACTGAAGAATTGATGCTTTTGAACTGTGGTGTTGGAAGAAGACTCTTGACAATCCCTTGGACAGCAAAGAGATCAAACCAGTCAATCCTAAAGAAAATCAACCCTGAATATTCACTGGTGCTGAAGCTGAAAACTTTGGCCTCCTGATGTGAAGAACTGACTCATTAGAAAAGAACCTGATGGTGGGAAAGATTGAGGGCAGGAGGAGAAGAGGATGTGATGGTTAGATGGCATCACTGACTCAATGAACATGAGTTTGAGCAAATTCCAGGAGCTGGTGAAGGACAGGGAAGCCTGATGTGCTGCAGTCCGTGGGGCCACAGAGTCAGACATGACTGAGCTACTGAATAGCAACAAATGTATTAGAGTGAGCATATCAGGAGGCTGAAGTTCCACTGGAAGTTGAACATTCTGCCCTCCTGGGCCTAATCGATTCTAATCAGGTTTTGTTGTATCCAGCTTTTCTGAATGGCTATGTCATTCTTTAAGGGTTGTACCATGCCCTCTTCCCTTCTGTCTCAATGGGATCTCATCATCTGAATATAGACAATGTTAAAGAGTTGCACAGATATAATTCTTTTAAAAAATATTCAATAATCTCCTTGATCTATATCCTAAGACAACTACTCATTTCTCTCATTTAAAAATGGTTCTCTTAATGTCTCTACATGTTTCCCCATGATCATGTTGCTGACACGGTATTCTAGAACCACATATACCATCAGTATTCACTCTCTGAATATTCTGTTTGAGAGCAATATGCATGCGTCCATCAGCAGCAGCCATCTTCATTTTATGAACCCTTAGTCTTGGCTCACTCAACTTTCTTATTCCTATATGACTTATCAGAATTCTGGCCTATTGTGAACCTAGCGAAATGATTAAACAGCAAAACCTTAGGTTGGAGATGTTTTGTAGTATGATATTGGAAATATCAGCAAAAATACAACAAAGGAATTTTTCATCTAGTATTCAATATGAAAGTTATTCTTTTTGCTATTAAAAAGTTGGACTATATAGAACTCCTTCCCTTCCAAGACCACCTCAGCAACCTCAGACTGCAGGGTAGTGATGAAAAAAATTACACATTGACACAGACCATACTGCTTAAAATCTTAGCATTGCTTATCATCAGAGAAATGCAAATCAAAAACGCAATGAAATATCACTTCACATCTGTCAGACTTGTTATCATCAAGTAATCTACAAATAACAAATATTGGCGAGGATATGGAGAAAAGAGAACCTTCGTATACTGTTGATGGGAATGTAAATTGGTGCAGACACCATGGAGAACAGTATGGAGGTTTTTTCAAAAAATTTAAAATAGAACTACCATATGAATGGTATACTATGCATACCCAGCAATTCCACTCCTAATTATATATCCCTCCACAAATGAAAACACCACTTCAAAAATAAACATGCACCCTGATGTTCATAGCAGCACTATTTACAGTAGCCAACATACAGAAACAACCTGTGTCCATGGATAGTGAATGGATAAAGATGTGATGTACATAAAATAGAATATAGCTGTGCAATGCTCAGTCACTCAGTCATGTCTGATTCTTTGCGACCCCGTGGCCTATAGCCCACCATGCTCCTCTGTCCATGGATTTTTCAGGCAAGAGTACTAGAGTGTGTTGCCATTTCCTCCTCTAGGGGATCTTCCCAACTGAGGGATTGAACCCAAGTCTATGCGTCTCCTACATTAGGAGGCAATTTCTTTAGTACTGAACCACTTGGGAAGCCCAGAGTGGAATATTCAGTCCACTTCAGTCGCTCAGTCACGTCCAGCTCTTTGCGACCCCGTGAATTGCAGCACGCCAGGCCTCCCTGTCCATCACTAACTCCCTGAGTTCACCCAAACTCATGTGCATTGAGTTGGTGATGCCATCCAACCATCTCATCCTCTGTTGTCCCCTTCTCGTCCTGCCCCCAATCCCTCCCAGCATCAGAGTCTTTTCCAATGAGTCAACTCTTCGCATGAGGTGGCCAGAGTATTGGAGTTTCAGCTTTAGCATCATTCCTTCCAAAGAACACCCAGGACTGATCTCCTTTAGAATGGACTGGTTGGGTCTCCTTGCAGTCCAAGGGACTCTCAAGAGTCTTCTCCAACACCACAGTTCAAAAGCATCAATTCTTCGGCACTCAGCTTTGTTCACAGTCCAACTCTCACATCCATACGTGACCACTGGAAAAACCATAGCCTTGAGTAGTGGAATATTACTTAGCTATAAAAAAGGAAATTCTGTCATTTGCAGCAACATGGATGGACCTAGAGAATATAATGCTTAATGAAATAAGTCAGACAGAATGTATGAAATCACTTATATGTGGAATCTAAAATTTTTTTTTAATGAATGAATATAACTAAACAGAAATGGACTCACAGATATAGAGAACACACTAGTGGTTATTGTGGAGAGAGGGAAGGAGGAGGGGTAAGATAGAGGTAAGGGATTAGGAGACACAACTGCTATGTATAAAGTAGATAAGCAACAAGGATATGTTGTACAGCACAGGGAAATACAGCTATTATTTTTTAATAACTTTAAATTGAGTGTAATCTATAAAAGTGTTGAATCACCGTGTTGTACACCTGAAACTAAAATAATATTGTAAATCAACTATAGTTTAAAAAAATGAGTATTACTAGAAGTATTTCCAAAAAGCAAGAGCGTTCCAGAAAAAAACGTACTTCTGCTTTATTGATTACACCAAAGCCTCTGACTGTGTGGATCACAACAAACTGCAGTAAATTCTTAAAGAGATGGGAATACCAGACCACCTGAAAACTGCCTTCTGAGAAATATTTATGCAGGTCAAGAAGCAACAGTTAGAACTGGACATGGAACAACAGACTGGTTCCAAATAGGGAAAGGAATACGTCAAGGCTGCATATTGTCACCCTGCTTATTTAACTTCTAGGCAGAGTACATCATGTAAAATGCCAGGCTGGATGGAGCACAAGCTGGAATCAAGATTGCTGGGAGAAATATCAATAACCTCAGATATGCAGATGACACCACCCTTATGGCAGAAAGTGAAGAAAAGAGCCTCTTGATGCAAATGAAAGAGGAAAGTGAAAAAGTTGGCTTAAACTTAACATTCAGAAAATTAAGATCATGGCATCCTGTCCCATCACTTCATGGCAAATAGATGGGGAAACAATGGAAACAGTGAGAGACTTTATATTTTGGGGCTCCAAAATAACTGCAGATGGTGACTGCAGCCATGAAATTAAAAGATGCTTGCTCCTTGGAAGAAAAGCTATGACCAACCTAGACAGCATATTGAAAAGCAGAGACATTACTTTGCCAACAAAGGTCTGTCTATTCAAAGCTATGGTTTTTCCAGTAGTCATTTATGGATGTGAGAATTGGACTATAAAGAAAGCTGACCTCCGAAGAATTGATGCTTTTGAACTGTGGTGTTGGAGAAGACTCTTGAGAGTCCCTTGGATTGCAAGGAGACCCAAGCAGTCTATCCTAAAGGAAATCAGTCCTGAATATTCATTGGAAGGACTGATGCTGAAGCTGAAACTCCAATACTTTGGCCACCTGATGCGAAGAACTGACTCACTGGAAAAGACCCTGATGCTGGGAAAGATTGAAGGCAGGAGAAGGGGACAACAGAGGATGAAATGGTTGGATGGCATCACTGACTCAATGGACGTGAGTTTGGGTAAACTGCAGGAGTTGGTGATGGACAGGGAAGCCTGGTGTGCTTGGGGGTTGCAAAGAGTCGGACACGACTGTGTGACCGAACTAAATTGAACTGGCAAGAATTTCTGCATCGTATAGATTTGTGAGGTCCAAAAGGAACTGGAATAGCTATAGGGATAGAAACACAATTGATAAAGACTTAATTAAATTATGAACCTGAACAATCATACAAAGAGAGGCCAGAATTTTCTGTGTAAGAGATCATTAAAGTTTCCATACAAGGAAGACTATGTACCGCTATGGAACATGAATTATTATTTATTATATTAATAATAATAATATAATATAATAATAATAATTATTATTATTTAAATAAAAAGAGTCAGCAAATAATTCAGGCCTAGGATGGCAAAGGAAGAGGAATTTAATAGGATCAAATTATAAATTATTTCCCTAGCTACATCTAGCTTAGAATTCTTATAATTCCTTAGTGTGGAGGGAGTTGGGTTGATGTTAATGACAGAATCTACACAGGTGGTTTATTGTATTTTAATATTTAGCCACTTATGCTTAATGCATTCTATTGTCTATATTGTATTGCATTAAAAGAACATGATAGGAATTGTTGTAATTTAGATTTGGGGACTGAAGAGCTCTCAACTGACAATTGCATTCAAAATTCTGGTGTTCAGTGTAGGTGGTGAAGAGAAGCAGTACCTCTTATAGAAAATGTGTTTTATAAGGCTTATTGCTATCTGGTTGGGTTAACATCTTCAGGGGCTTCACCCTGGGAAGCAGGGGGCCTTGATTTTGCTAATTAAGTATAAGTAGCAAAAGAGAAACAGTCCTTGCAAAGCTGGATTGCTAGTGTGATAACTGATTTCTACCTTTTGACCATTGAAAGAATCATTATTTGACATATATGTGTGATGAATATTTATATGTATACATTTACACTCTACACACTATTATCCAATGTCAAATCTAGCTTTCAGATTTTCTTAGGATAAAAATAATTTTCTAAGTGACCTTAACTCCTGCATATTATTCTCTTCTATTAATATTACATTTATTTTCTTGTGGCACCCTGAAGGAGTGTGGATGGTAAAAGTAACATAAACTCAATACCAGCCATTTGGAAAAGATGGAAATTTGTCATGAAGATCACAGTAACCACTGTAGTCCCACTTCTTTGGAACTCTTTCCAATGTCTTTCCTTGTACTTCATTTTGTGTTGGCAAACTTTCAGAATCAAGAGTGCCAACTCAGAGATCCCTATTATGTAACTGAACAAGTATATATAATAGCAGTCACAAAAATAACTCAGATGGAAATGATTACATAATTAACACAATCGCACCCTCCTTTGATAAAGGGCAGAGATTTTGCAAGAGGCTTAGGAAAACTGTCCCTTCTATAGTTCTAAATCATTTGTCAAATCACAAGTACAGACTACTTTAAATGAAATCATCAGCTTGATTTTTTGCTTCCTAATCATTTCTTAGATTATCTGAGCTGAATGAATGGGGTTACATGGGAATGAATACTGAATAGTGTGGTAACTTTGGGGCATGAAAGACTTGGAAAATGGGAAAATAGCCAATGGGCAAAAACGGCAATGGGATACTCCAAGGGGATGAGGGAGAAGAAATGTCAGGAGAGGGAACTGGAGCATAAAATAATATGGAATGGTGCCAAATAGGGTGATCAGATAATTTAGATTAAAACCCAGAACATTTCAAGAGTGAAAATGTCACTGTTAATTGCACTAGGACAACAGGTTGGATTCAGAGAAGGCAATGGCACCCCACTCTAGTACTCTTGCCTGGAAAAGCCCATGGACGGAGGAGCCTGGTAGGCTGCAGTCCATGGGGTTGTGAAGAGTTGGACACGACTGAGTGACTTCACTTTCACTTTTCACTTTCCTGCATTGGAGAAGGAAATGGCAACCCACTCGTGTTCTTGCCTGAAGAATCCCAGGGACGGGGGAGCCTGGTGGGCTGCCGTCTATGGGGTCACACAGAGTCGGACATGACTGAAGCGACTTAGCAACAGCAGCAGCAACAGGTTGGATTATACAGGATAAAAAAGGAAATATGGTCATTTTATGCAAACTGGAAAAAAAAGAAACAAACCTACAGCCCTGTTGGCAGCCAACAGTTTGCTTTTTACCAAATACATGACAAGTTTGATATTAGTATCCTTAAATTTTTGATCCCTCATCATTGACTGCTTTTCTCTTTTCACAAGCAAAAGGAAAGGCCAGGTGGATCCTCCCTGAGGGTTCTTTAAAGAGATTGATTACCTAGGAGTCAGTGTAAAAGGTTGCTGAACCCAAGATCAGGTTTCCATCGTCATAAGAGTGAGTTAAAGTCACTCTCTTTTAGGATCCAGGCTTCACTCTCAGAACTGCTAGTGAAGATCTATGCTATTGGCTCTTTGTTTTATGGTAATTCTAACCTAGAAGCTAGTGTGGTGGATTCCGTCTTGTCCTATCTGTAGTGACTGTTGCATTATATTCAGTGTCGTGCTACAAGTCTTAAAATGTAAGGTCCACTGAAAGATACCTTAAGCTGCTTGTATTTTCAAATCGGTTTGCTGGGTTCATTGTGCACATTTGGAAACCAATCCATCAAACCTCAGTCTGCAAACTGTTAACTTAAGGGATACACACACCAGGAAATAAGACTAAATTCATTTCTACTTTGAACCAGCCCTCAAGCAGTGCTTCTGGACCAGCTTTCATCTTGGGAAGGTGAATAATAAGGGCTGAACCCTTGTGGCTCAGCTAGTAAAGAATCCGCCTGCAATAAGGGAGACCTGGATTCGATCCCTTGGTTGGGAAGATCCCTGGAGAAGGGAAAGGCTACCCATTCCAGTATTCTGGCCGGGACAATTGCATGGATTGTATAGTCCATGGGGTCACAAAGAGTTGGACATGACTGAGCGATTTGCACTTCACTTGCACTTTAACAGGAAGTAGGATTTTCAATCTTTACAGAGAGGTCCTCAGGTCACTTGCCGTTTTAGGAACACTCTGTGGTAGGATATCTCATCGAGAGCTGCAATCCTTCAGGCTTGGTACTCTGAGCAGAGTACGATGCTGGCAATTTGCTGTTGCCAAAAGAACCCCAAGAGCCCTAGGTCACTCCGTGTTCCTCGGGCCACCATGCAGCATTCGGTACTATTGTGCGTGTGTGCTTAGTCACTTAGTTGTGTCTGGCTCCTTGAGACTCCGTGGACTGTAGTCCACCAGGCTCCTTTGTCCCTGGGATTCTCCAGGTGAGAATATTAAACTGGGTTGCTATTCCCTTCTCCAGGGGATCTTCCTGACCCAGGGATCGAACCTGGGTCTTCTGCATTGCAGGTGGATTCTTTACCATCTGAGCCACCAGGGAAGCCCCAGTTGGTATCATTAGAAGAGACTTTTTTTTTGTAATCATATCTCTTCCTGCTGTTCCTCTCTTTCCACAGTGGTCTGTATCAAAACAGGGCTCACTTGGGACTTCCCTGGTGGTCCAGTGGCTAAGATTCCACACTCCCCAATGCAGGGGGCCCGGGTTTCATCCCTGGTCAGGGAACTAGATCCCACTTGTTGTAACTAAGAGTTCGAATGTGCAACTAAAGATCCTGCATGCCACAATTGAGACCCAGTGCAACCTGCTAAATAAATTTAATTTAATTTAAAAAATATTAAAAAAAATAGGACTCAGTCTAGCTGGACTTGCTACTCTAGATGCCCCTAAGAGCCATGGGAGAAAGGGCTGGAACCCTAAAGAAGTGTGGATGGTACTGGGAGACTTCCTACTCTGAGAAGCAGGAGGGATGCTCCGGTACTGTGTGTCTGTCAACAGACTGAGATAGGATTGAACCTCAGATTACAGATAACTCATCTGCTCAACTGCTTTGTAAAGAATATTCCAAAGTGCAATTTCTTGAAGTAGAGATTCTGATGCCTGTGAGCTCTCTGTGAGGATTTCTAAATTTTGCACTTTCATTTCAATAATAATTTAAAAGATAATATAAGCACAGATTGGATCATCTAAACAATTTCTCTGTATCCAAGCCTGGAGGACGACAATCCATGGGGGTGGCAAGAGTTGGACATGACTTAGCGACTAAACCACCACCCTGCAAGTTTAGTCTTGGGTTTGTGTTTATAATTGAGTTGGCACCGAGCAGTTCTGTTCTAATCAGGGAGCTAATGAGAAAGAAGCAAAGCTGACTTAATATGCAAATGATGCATTTATGCCAAGCGAAGGCCATATAATATCACAACAAGCTGTAGGAACAAGTGGTTTACAGTGATTTGAATGAAAAAAAAATGATGGGGAATTGTCATTTCACAGTACCTGGCTGTCACCTGTCATTCAAGTTACAACCAGTGATGACTGTAACAGTAACATCTGTCACAGGAAATTAAACTTTTATTTTATTTACTTTTACATTTTAAAAATACTTATTTATTTATTTTTGGATGTGGTGGGTCTTAGTTGCGGCATGTGGGTTCTTTCATTGTGGTGTGTGGGCTCCAGAGTGCCTGGGCTCTGTAGTTTGTGGCAGGAGCTAAGTTGCTCCATGTGGGGGAATCTTAGTTCCCCGACCAGAGATTGAACCCCCTACATTGGAAGGTGGATTCTTAATCCCTAGACCACCAGGGAAGTCCCCTTAAACTTTCATTTTAAAACTTCCTGGTTTTATTGCTTGGCTTATATTCATTTTACGAATTGGTATTTTTTGCAGTCACATAGTTCTGTAAGCAGGAGTTGCTATCTAGTTGTATGTGAGGACCAGGATCTTTATTTTTTTAATATAAATTAATTTATTTTAACTGGAGGCTAATTACTTTACAATATTGTATTGGTTTTGCCATACATCAACATGAATCTGCCACAGGTGTACACATGTTCCCCATCCTGAGCCCCCCTCCCACCTCCCTCCCCATCTCATCCCTCTGGGTCATCCCAGTGCACCAGCCCCGAGCCTCCTGGACTGGCAATTCATTTCACATATGATATTATACATGTTTCAATGCCATTCTCCCAAATCATCCCACCCTCACCCTCTCCCACAGACTGTTCTATACATCTATGTCTCTTTTGCTGTCTCACATATAGGGTTATCATTACCATCTTTCTAAATTCCATATATATGCGTTAGTATACTGTATTGGTGTTTTTCTTTCTGGCTTACTTCACTCTGTATAATAGGCTCCAGTTTCATCCACCTCATTAGAACTGATTCAAATGTATTCTTTTTAATGGCTGAGTAATACTCCATTGTGTATATATGCCACTGCTTTCTTATCCATTCGTCTGCTGATAGGCATCTAGGTTGCTTCCATGTCCTGGCTATTATAAACAGTGCTGCGATGAACATTGGGGTACACGTATCTCTTTCAATTCTGGTTTCCTCGGTGTGTATGCCCAGCAGGGGGATTGCTGGGTCATAAAGCAGTCCTATTTCCAGTTTTTTAAGTAATCTCCACACTGTTCTCCATAGTGGCTGTACTAGTTTGCATTCCCACCAGCAGTGTAAGAGGGTTCCCTTTTCTCTACACCCTCTCCAGCATTGATTGCTTGTAGACTTTTGGATCGCAGCCATTCTGACTGGCGTGAAATGGTACCTCATTGTGGTTTTGATTTGCATTTCTCTGGTAATGAGTGATGTTGAGCATCTTTTCATGTGTTTGTTAGCCATCTGTATGTCTTCTTTGGAGAAATGTCTGTTTAGTTCTTTGGCCCATTATTTAATTGGGTCATTTATTTTTCTGGAATTGAGCTGCAGGAGTTGCTGGTATATTTTTGAGATTAATTCTTTGTCAGTTGCTTCATTTGCTATTAGTTTCTCGCATTCTCAAGGCTGTCTTTTCACCTTGCTTATATTTTTTCCCTTCATGGTGAATAAAGGAATATTTGTTGTGCAGAAGCTTTTAATTTTAATTAGAAGACCAGGATCTTTAAAGAGCATGAACTTGGGGACCAAATTTCCAGATATCAGTCATAGCTCTGAGTAACTTTGGAAATGTTCCTCCTTTTTGTGCCCAGTTTCATCTCCAGTTCTCTTGCCTGGAGAATCCCATGGACGGAGGAACCTGGTAGGCTACAGTCCATGGGGTTGCAAAGAGTCGGATGTGACTGAGTGACTTCACTTTCTTCATCTGAATAGGCATAATGATAACATCTACTATTATCTTGAGGAGTAATTGAATACATGTAAATTATTAGTATAGTGCCTGGGCCTGCTAGGTATTCCTGTGGTAAAATAATTTAGCTCATTAGCTAAATTAGCATACTAAGTGATGTAGGTCAGAAAGAGAAAGACAAATAACAGATGATATCACTCATCTGTGGAATCTAAAATATGAAGTTGTCTATGAAACAGAAACAGACTTACGGACATAAAGAACAGACTTGTGATTGCCAAAGGGGAGGGGTAGAGGAGGAATGGACTGGGAGTTCGGGATTAGCAGATGCAAGCTCTTATATATAGGATGGATAAACAACAAGGTCCTACTGTATAGCACAGGGAACTGTATTCAGTGTCTTGTGATAAATCATAATGGAAAAGAATATTTGAAAAATGTATATATAACTGAATCACTTTGCTGTGCAGCCAAAATTAAGACAACATTGAATATCAACTATATTTCAGCAAAATAAATTAAAAAATGATTTAGCTCAGAAATAAGTAAAGATATAACTGTGTGAGAAATCTCCTCTGTTGGATAAATTAAGGTATATCAAATAATAAGTAACATTTACATAGTTTATCATGTTTATAAGAAAAAACTTTTTCAAATCCTGGGTTGAGAGGATTCCCCAGAGAAGGCAATGGTGGCCTACTCCAGTATTCTTGCCTGGGAAATCCCAAGCACAGAGGAGCCTGGCAGGCTTCAGGCCATGAGGTTGCAGAGTAGGACATGATTGAACACACATGCACATTCTATTTAGGCTTCAACATCTACCCTGGAAACTAGATATTTTGTTTCTGTTATTATAAAGATGAGGAAACTAAAGCTTGAACAGTTGAAGTGATATACCCTGGAAAACATTTGCTATGAGCATTTGATATTTTTTCCCCTCATGGTGAATAAAGGAATATCTTATAACTGAACATTTTTCCCATTTTCTTTCGGGTTGCTAGGAGGCCCAGAGCTAATTTTGTGGCTCATACATGTTAGTACTTGTATAGTACTTATTAGTCAGGACAGCTATGTTAGATTTTCTGTCCTGTTCTTGATTTTTCTATTCTAATTTGCATTTTCTCTGATTCTGAAAATTTATGCCTCGTTTTATTGTTTGGAATTCTGTCTAATCTGCTCATATACATTTTGGAAAACTTTGAGCCATAAACAAATAAATTGATTCGTGATTGCATAACTAGTAACATTTAGATCTTGACATGTGCTCTTTTGACTTTGTGGGAAGTCACATTTATTTAGCATCTAGTATGTCCTGGTACTTTAAATGCAGGATCGTATGCAGTCCCCACATTAGCTGGTATGAAGTAGCTCAGTTGCTGCTGTCTTTATTTTCAGAGGAAGATACTGAAGCTTATAAAAGTATTAAGACTTTCCCAAGGTTAATAAATGTTCTACTTTCTGATTCTGTAAATTGTTAACAATTTAAACACAAGCATGTCCTTCCTCTTCTAAAGCCAGATCTTTGTAGCCATCTCCCCACCCCTTCCTCTCCCCACAGCACCCCTTGCCCTTCCCACCTCCCCGCCCCCCACCATGTGGCTTTTCCTATTATAGCTTTGCCAAGAACAAAATGGCCATTCCAACTATCTGCCACTTAAGCTATTTATCATTTTTTAGTTAAAATAATACTTAGTATTACAGCAGGAACACAAATATTTGGCAAAGATGGTCCCCAGCTTACAGTATCCTTAGTAGACTTTCCGGGCTTCTTTGTGCCATTGTTGTGCTCTTGCCCAGGACGCCTTCTAGAAAGAGA
This sequence comes from Bos taurus, assembly GCF_002263795.3. Lineage (NCBI taxonomy): Eukaryota > Metazoa > Chordata > Mammalia > Artiodactyla > Bovidae > Bos > Bos taurus. Next base: position 33,108,705 of record NC_037340.1, on the reverse strand, counting down.
CTGAATAAAGGGAAACTCAGAGACTGGTGTTCCAAGGGTGAGCTGGCACGCAAATCTATGTATGCTTCCTGATCCTGGCCAACTTGCCTGTTTCTTTTTTTTTCTTTAAGATTTATTTATTGGCGCTGGTGGGTCTTTGCGGCTGCGCTCAGACTTCCTCTAGTTGCAGTGAGTGGGGACTGCTCTTCTTCCGGTGCGTAGGCTTCCCATTGCGGTGGCTTCTCTTGTGGAGCTTGGTCTCTAAGGCACTCGGGCTCAGTAGCTGTGGTGCATGGGCTTAGTTGCTCTGAGGCATGTAGGATCTCCCTGGACCAAGGATTGAACCCATGTCCCCTGCATTGGTAGGTGGATTCTTAACCACTGGACCACCAGGGAAGATCTTCCTGTTTCTTTAGTTAGGGTTAGTCGCTCTGTCGTTTCCGACTCTTTGCGACTCCATGGACTGCAGCCCGCCAGGCTCCTCTGTCCGTGAGGTTTTCCAGCAAGGATACTGGAGTGGGTTGCCATTTCCTTCTCTAGGGGATCTTCCCAACCCAGGGATAGAACCCGGGTTTCCTGTACTGCAGGCAGATTCTTTACCAACTGAGCTACGAGGGAAGCAGGGCTTGAAGACTGTCACGCAGATTGGCTCCTGTAATATATCCTCTGGCGATTCAAAAGTGCTTCTCTTAATCGCCAGCCAGCAACAAGTGTGGTGAAGTCCTATGTTGACGGGATTAAGGTCGAACAGAAAGTTTCTTGCCATTGTGACCTAGATCTATGTCACAGGAAGTGCTGGAAACATCATTAGGTGTTGGTCGTCCAGAGACTAGAGTGAATGACAGTAGAATCTCAATATCTCAGCCAAAATTTTACACCAGTCTGTATGGTGTTTCCCAGATAGTGGGGTTTCACAGACTTCAGTCATTGGATTACCACGATTTTTGCTTATCCTCATGTCATCTTTACTTTGTATGCTGTGCTGTGCTTAGTCGCTCAGTCATGTCCGGCTCTTTTCGACCTCATGGACTGTAACCCGCCAGGCTCCTCTGTCCTTGGGGATTCCAGGCACTAATACTGGAGTAGGTTGCCATTTCCTTCTCCAGGGGATCTTCCCAACCCAGGGATCGAACTCAGGTCTCCCTCATTGCAGGTGGATTCTTTACTGTCTGAGCCACAGGGAAACCCAAGAATACAGGAGTGGGTGGCCTATCCCTTCTCCAGGGGAACTTCCTGACCCAGGAATTACACAGGGGCCTCCTGCATTGCATGCAGATTATTTACCAGCTGAGCCACCAGGGAAGCCCCATCTTTATTATACATACATACACACATCACTCATTCGTGTCCAGCTTTTTGTGATCCCATGGACTGTAGCCCACCATGCTCCTCTATCCATGGAATTCTCCAGGCAGGAATACTGGAGTGGGTTGCCATTCCCTTCTCCAGAGTGTCTTTCCAACCCAGGGATTGAACCCAGTTCTCCTGCATTGCAGGTGGACTCTTTACTGTCTGAGCCACCAGGGATGTATATCTTTACTGTAATTTATTTCAGTGTTCTTCAATGACAGTTTTACTTATATACATTATTTTAAAAGGAAACTTTTAGTTGCTGCCATTAATGAGAAAACAGTTTCACTTACTATAATAGAAGATCATCTTAGAACTAATACAATAACAACCAGACTATACTATCAAATTCTTTGCAGACACAGGGATTGGGAATTAGGAGGTCTGTCATTTATTTATTTTTTTTAAATTATTCTTTTGCTTTTGTTTTTATTTTTTATTGGAGTACAGTTGCTTTAAAATGTTGTGTTAGTTTCTGTTGTCATTTATTTCTAAGAGTCACATAAACTACTATGTAAACTATTGAACAGCATGCAAGAGCTCTAACTTCTTGTGCCATCCCTTTCCCCATTTGAAAAAGCTTCAAAGCCATTTACCTTTTTCATCATAGGCCATTATCCATGAGGAAAAGCAGAGAGTTCCCTTTGCCAATTGCAAGATGTAACTGGAGACTGTAGGGCATTAGGCTGTGGAGGGAAGGGACTAATAGAGGTCTGAAACTACAAGGAAGGAATCAGTAGCTGACACAGTGCTGAGACAAGAGGGTACCACGTGAACCCTACTTGCAGATTTTGTGTAGTAGGACCTGTAAAGAAAAGCAAAAACAGTGTCAGTTTAGAACAAAGGGCTTAGAAGCTGTTCAAAGGAGGAGAAATATCACAGCAGGAGAGAAATTTAAAATGGAAGAAGAAAAGATGATAAGTGTTCTCAGCGGTAAACATGAAAAGCCCTGATTCCTAAGCAAAATTCTGCTTCCAATGATCATTCCAGATTAATTTCTTGATTTTGGAAGTATACACATATCCTGAAGGGTTTCTTTATGTTTTTATGGGCTTATAAAATACCACATGAGTTGCTTAGATGGTAGCTACACTTGTGGATGTTATTTGTCACTGGAAATGTGTGAGATCATATTCTAAATATAATTTGTTCTTCAATAAAATTCAAATAAATTGTCTATTGCCCAAATATAGGGATTATTTTATGAGAGCCCTGATTAAAATGCCATTGGGAATGAGTTTCAGGCATATTCATTCAATGATTCAGCTGCCAAGAATGAAAGCACATAACTCGGTTAAACCTTGGATAACTTGCCATGGAAGAGGAAAACTGTGATTGATTTTGGAAGAAATATATGGATAAAAAATGAAAACTGCTAGTTAGATATTATAACAATTCTATGAACAGGGTTGAGAATAAGGAATATTTGCAAATTATTGTAAAAGAGAAAAAGCTGCAAAGATGACACAACAGCGACGGAAAGCATTAGAAAAACGTTTAACCAATTGAGCAAGATTTGAGTGTGATGATAATAATGTTGAGAATAAGTGGAATAAGCCATCACCCGTGAGTACTTTATTACAGAGCAGTGCTGCTGTGAGTATTTCAGCAGCTGCATACCTCCATTAAGTGTGAATCTTGGGAACAGTTAAGTACATGTTACCTTAAGATTAAATTGCTTTCCTAGAAAGCCAAATGACAGTTCAAAAACTTTCCTGTGATTAGCGTTTTTTGAATCCTGCGGCAAAGAAAGAGATGAAGAAGTAAATCCTATTTCTCTCTTTTATTTTATTTCATCTTACTTTTGGCTGTGCTGGGTCTTCTTGGCCGTTCTGAGCCTTCACTGCTGTGCACAGGCTTTCTCTAGTTGCAGCGAGCGAGGGCTACACTCTAGTTGTGGAGGGTGGGCTTCTCATTGCAGTGGCTTCTTTTGTTGCGGAGCATAAGCTCTAGGGCACGTGGGCTCAGTAGTTATGGCTCCTGGGCTTAGTTGCCTGCAGCAAGGGGAATTTTCCCAGATCAGGGACTGGGATGTGCCCTGCATTGGCAGGCGGATTCTTAACCACTGGACCACCAGGGAAGTCCCCATTTTTCTTTTTCCTTCTCTCCAGAGCAACAAAAATCCAGTGTTTCCCCTTCAATTTACATCCCATAGCTATAAATGTGATCATAGACTCACATCATTTTGAAGGGGCAGAGAATCTCTTGGGGAATGTGGGGGCTTTCAAAAACGTCTGCCTCTTCAGACTAAAAGATGGAATATGAGCTCAGGATCTCAGTATGATTGAATTTAGTCTTAAATTCAACATTTTCAAGATGATAGTTGACTTTTCCTGCCTTCTGGAGGTGTCCACCTGTCATGATTCGTTGTCACCACCTGCTCAGGATGAGTAGCCTTGATGTTGAGTAGATTCTCCATCACATATTAACAGTTTTGACTTGGGAAAGTTTTCTCAAAAATATGGGTATAAGCTTGGAGGCTCCTCACTTCCAAAAGTTCTCTAACAGAATCGTATGCACTTGGTGTTAGAGATATCTAAGTCAAATATATAAAGCTAAGTCTTGTCAAAGCAAACTGGCATCAGGACAGATGAGAAGACTTCTACCATAGCCATGGTCACAAAAAATTCTGACTTTTCCTGGATATGTTAGCAAGTGGCCTATGAATGGCCTTTTGTCTCTAAAAACTTGTGGATCTAAAACTTGTGATCCTTAAGGATCATTGGTGTTTCACTCAAGGAGATTTTTGGGTCATACTTATTTTATTGAATTTGACATATATTCTAAAAAGTATACAAATTTAAGAGTATATCTTGATGATATTTTACAAAATGAATAGGACCCAGATCAAGAAATAGGATACTGTTAGAATTTTAGAAATTCCCATTATGCCCACTTTCAGTTACTCCCCAACAAGTAACAACTATCCTTATTTCTAACACCAAAGACTGGTTTTGCCTATGTTAGAACCTTTATATAAACCAAATTATACAGTATATACTTTCATGTTCAATTATGTTTGTGAGATTCATTCATGTTGTTGCATATTACTCATTGCTGAATAATATTCCATTCTGGAATAGATCACAATTTATTTATCAGTTCTACTGTTGGGGGACAGATGGACACCATTTTGATCACTTGCTGAACAGACTTGGCCCAGAAATTTGACTTCTGAACTTAAAGGAAAGATGTCTAAAGTTGTCTTAGATGTGATATTGTTGAGGAAGGCTTAGATGAAAGATAAGTTGTTAGCTAAGGAGGGATCCAGATTATCATCAGGGTTTTCTAGGTCTTCTTTAAGAAGTGAGGAATATTATTCATATATTGGAATTGAGGTCTTCCAAGCATAATCAAATATTCATACTCACACAAGTTTATAAGGTAATTTCCTATCTTTCCTCAAATGAAATTATGCATGCTTTAGAATTCTGTAAATTGCAGAGTCTGTTATCCATCATCATTACCCTGAAAAAGCCAGAAACCATCACTATTTGTGCCTAAAAAGAATACCAAGATCTCTTCTAGGGAGGATGAAGGCCTGATAACCTTTTTTTTTCACTTAAAATTTTTTTTATTATTTATTTATTTTTATTGAAGTATAGTTGATGTGCAGTATTATATAAGTTACAGGTATATGATATAGTGATTCACAGTTTTTAAAGGTTACACTCTTTTGATAACTAATCCCATCATCATTTCTTTCCCTGTGAAAGGTCCAACTCTTATCATTCTTTTGCAGAAAAACTGAATAAATCAATGTATTTTTCTTATTTGGTTACACTGTTGACCCATTTTCTCTCATGGTATAAACTCAAGATGTTGAGTGATTTTCTACCATTTTGCCCTCCTTTTATTCTACCTGGGTTTCTAGTTTTGAAATTTAAATTTCAAAGTTCTGTTTTCCATACATGGCCCTGATACTTTGATTAAGTTTGAGTCTGAAATTTTGCTCCATGCTGATCTCCTCTGGGTCTTTATTTTTTAATTTTTTCTTTCAATGCTCATAGCAACTGTATTTACCTTGGTTCTAAGCCCTGATAACTCTAATTTATAAAGGTATTGTTGTCTTTATATTTAGTCTCCAAAAGCCTGGGCTTTCATTATAAAAGCTTTCATGGGGGAAGGATGGTCTCCAGCATCATGTATAGGCTTCTTTTAATACAGCTATGGGGCTTCCCTGGTGGTTCAGTGGTTAAAAAAAAAAAAATCTGCCTGCCAATGCAGGAGACACAAGTTCGATGCCTGCTCTGGGAAGATCCCACATGCCGAGGAGCAACTAAGCCCCTGTGCCACAACCACTGAACCTGTGCTCTATATCTGGGAGCCACAACTACTGAAGCCTGTGCTCTTCGGGAAAAGAAGCCACTGCAATGAGAAGCACGAGCCCCGCAACAAACAGTACCCTCCACTTGCCACAACCAGAGACAAGCCCATGCAACAACAAAGCCCCAACACAGCCATAAAAAATAAATAAATAAAAACACAGCTCTAGTGACAGGGTGATTGATCACGGATGAGCACGTGAGTCTGAATTAGGAGAAATGTAACTGTGGAGGATTCATTATGGCTGAGCCACCAGGGAAGCCCAGTTAACACCCTCAACCATAATATCAGTGTTTACAGAAAAGCCTCCGTAGTTCCCCTTGACACGGTTAGTGAACAGAAGCTTTGTGTGGCTTTGAGAAGCACAGACAGTTGACTACTCATCAGACTTCATTTCTCTTCCTATTAGGCACTGGGAAACAGTACTGAACACTTCCCTTTAAGTAAGCCTTTGGTTTTTATTTTTATTTTTTGAACAATCTGTAAGTGTGAAGACTTTATGTAGAATTAGTGCCTCCTTTCCTCCCTTCCTCCCTGCCCTCCGATTAGATCACCCTTTCTACCCATTCTTCTCCCTTATGGAGTCCCTGGAGGGCCAGGAGGCAGCTGGTATGGCAGACAGATCAATTACACACAGGGACATCGAGCCAACAAATACATACAATTTCTTACTGTTGGAGAAGGGATTTACAAGTACGGAAGGAGAGAGGCTGAAGAGAACCCCAAGGCACTGGATCGGAACTGGAAGTATTGGATGTTTGAAATAATAAGTTCAAAAGTTGATACCCTGAAAGGTAGAGAAATACAGTTGTTTGTGGAGTCTATATGTTCGTGTGTCTATGGGTACACATGCATTTATTTTGTGGCTTGAGTCTCTGTTGTAGAAACAACAGCCCAGTAGAAATAAATGTTCTGAGTGCCCAGATCTTGGTTTTCAAATATCAACATCCACTGAAAGGAACCAAAACTCGTTGTAAACGGTTGGCTCCAGGGTTGAAGTGGAGGAAGTACAAGATGATAGTAGGTCACCTGTTGCTCGAGAAAGTAAGGAAATATGCAAGGAATTGTGGACACTTGTCAAAGGACAGAGAAGCCAGCTTGAAGGGGGTCTCTACTGGCCAAATCTGGGTCATTTTGAGAATCAAAGTAAGTAGTGATAGTAACACATTGTTGTTGTTTGTTGTTTAGTCACTAAGTCATATCCGATTCTTTACAACTCCGTGGACTCTAGCTCGCCAGTCTCCTCTGTCCATGGGATTTCCCAGGCAATAATACTGGAGTGGGTTGCCATTTCCTTCTCCAAGGGATCTTCCCAACCCAGGGTTTGAACCCTCATCTCTTGTGTCTTCTGTATTGACAGGCAGATTCATTACTGCTGCACCACCAGGGAAGCCCAGTAATAGATGACAAAACATTAAATAAAATAGGAATTAACAGGACTTCCCTGGTGGTCCAGTGGCTAAGACTCCATGCTCCCAATGCAGGGGACCTGGGTTCAATCCCTGGTCAGGGAACTAGATCCCACATGCCCCAACTAAAGATCCTGCACCCAGTAACAAAGATCCCATGTGCTGCAGCCAAGACTCAGCACAGCCAAAGAAATTAAAATAAAAAAGAAAGGAATCAGTTGTCCATAGACAGGTGAATAAGTATTCAGGGAGAAGGGAAAGCTTTTCCTTAAGGCAGAATGTTAAATTTTCTATAAATCTGAAATTATTTCCAAAAAGGTAACTATGCAGTGTAAGCAAACAATGTTTCTAACACAGAGTTCCAAAATTGTACAGTTTAAAAAAGACAACAAAGTGAGCATCAGTAGGATTCCAAGAAACACAGTTGCAGAAAAATAACTCCTGGATGAGATAAAGGGGCATATTTTATTTTTTCAGAAGTGGGAGTCTTTATTCCCTTTGGATTGAGAGGTCCCAGAAAAGACTCTTCCCATGCAGCCTCCCAACGAACACCACTCATAGCAAGAAAAAAAAATTTTTTTTTCGGTTGGTGTTGTTTAGTTGCTAAGTTGTGTCTCACTCTTTGCAACTCCATGAACTGTAACCTCGCCTGGCTTCTCTGTCCATGGGATTTCCCAGGCAAGAGTACTGGAGTGGATTGCCATTTCCTTCTCTGGGAGATCGTCCCAAACCAGGGATCGAACTTGTATCTCCTGTATTGGCAGGCAGAGTTTTTTTTACCATTGAGCCTCTGGGAAGGGCTATATTATCATTTCCTTTAGACAAATGAAGGAAAAGGCAAAATAAACATTGAGCTACTTATTTCTTAGGAAAGGAGAAGTTGTTGAGCTCCAAGTTGAAAAAAGCAGAAGAGAGAGAAAAAGAGACAGACAGAAAGAGGAGTTGCTGCTGCTGCTGCTGCTGCTAAGTTGCTTCAGTCGTGTCCAACTCTGTGCGACCCCATAGACGGCAGCCCACCAGGCTTCCCCGTCCCTGGGATTCTCCAGGCAAGAACACTGGAGTGGGTTGCCATTTCCTTCTCCAATGCAGGAAAGTGAAAAGTGAAAGTGAAGTCGCTCAGTCGTGTCCGACTCTAGTGACCCCATGGACTGCAGCCTACCAGGCTCCTCCATCCATGGGATTTTCCAGGCAAAATACTGGAATGGGGTGCCATTGCCTTTTCCTAGGGGAAACCTATTTCTTGTTTGTGCCCTGAGGTATAAATATGAAGTCCGTATTAGTTACAAGTCCTTCTGAGTATGGGTTTGGACCACTGGGGTTAAGGTGGTAGCTAGAAGAAGCCTTCTGTCTCACCACTGGCAGGTGGCTCAGTTTGGTGCTATGAGTTGCTGGAAAGAGGAAGACAAGCATGAGCTTCAAGCTGGTGGTGGCCCAGTGCCTGTGGACTGCACACTGTCAGGCAGAGGTCCACTGCCTGGTGTGTAAACGCATGCAAACTCTCGTCCCTGTTTATCACCCCAGCCCCACTCTCTCCATGTTAGGCGCCAGCTGCCCTGGATGACTTGCATTCTAGAATATGACTGGAGGAATCAGGCTCCCTGACTTCAGACTATCCTACAAAGTTACAGTAATCAAGACAGTATGGTACTGGCACAAAAACCAAAATACAGATCAATGGAACAGGATAGGAAGCTCAGAGATAAACCTATGCACCTGTAGTCACCTAATCCATGACAAAGGAGGCAAGAATATACAGTGGAGAAAAGACGGCCTCTTCAATAAGTGTTGCTGGGAAAACAGGACAGCCATATGTGAAAGAATGAGATCAGAATACTCCCTAACATCATACACAAAAATAAGCTCAAAATGGATAAAGACCTAAATGTAAGGCCAGACACTATGAAACTCTTACATGGAAACAAAAGGAGAACATTCTTTGACATAAATGGCAGCTAGATCTCTTTTGATCCACTTCCTAAAGTAATGAAAAAAAGAATATGATATATCGTCGTCACTTCTTCAGAAGGTAGCATTCTTGTCTTATCCTTCTCAGTATCTAAAATCCTCTCCTTGAAACTTCCTGCTGGCCAGGACTTCCAGAATAAAGAGTTACTGCATGCCTCAGTGTGTTTTTGAATAATATTTATTCTGTCTTGTTTATTGCCAAGGGCCACCATCCATCTGCGCTCGTTCTATTGACCGTGACCATAGCACTGAGATACTCACTTGCCAGGCTGTGAGCTCACGTGGAACCCCGCACCTCTTATGGTACTTCTCACACCTTCGATTATTTAATGTGCATCTTTTCCTTGAGCTCTACGAAAGCAATGACTGTCTTGTTTACTACTCTGTGTTTAGGCTCAGCACAATGCCTGGGAATGATAGGTTTTCAGTAAATCCAGTTTTGACCAAATTTTATAGACCCAAGTAGGAGTCTGTTTTTACACTGTCCCACATTGTTGGTGGTTTAGCTCCACATGCCAACCTTTTCCAGTCTGCTCTGCCACCTGGAGAAACTGTGACTTACTTGGCTATGTTCTGTGGTTGGATAGTGACAAAGATGGCATCAGAGATCAGATTTTGATTACCTGAACCATTACTCTATTTTCAAAACAAGACTTCTGGAAAGTAACCCTGTGATTCTTTTTAAGGTTGCAAAGGATGTTTGCCAAGAGATTCAATCTGATCAAAAGGAGTTTAAGCTCCTCGATGGCTCAGCAGGTAAAGAACCCGCCTGCATTGCAGGAGACACAGGAGACGTGGGTTCAATCGCTGGGTTGGGAAGATCCCTTGGAGAAGGAAATGGCAACCCCCTCTGGTATTCTTGCCTGGAAAAATCGCATGAACAAAGGAGCCTGGCAGGCTACAGTCCATGGGATCGCAAAGAGTCAGACATTACTGAGCAACTAAGCGTAGCACAGCACTGTGTTCGTCGTTAATAAGACTGTATTATATACTTGAAGTTTTCCAAGAGAATAATCTTAAATGTTTTTACCACAAAAAAGAAATGGCAATTATGTGACCTGATGGACGTGTTAGTTAAAGCTGTGGTAGTAATTACAGTGGAGTGTATAAGGATATCAATTCAATAGATTGTGCATCTTAAAGTTACACAATGTTATACGTCAATTACATCTCAAGAAACCTGGGAAAAAATGCTGTACCTGTTGCTGTGCAGCAAGGAAACATTAAACATAAAAATCTATAAAAATCATCGTCAATATATTTTAAAAATGTATCTATTCTGCTGATGATTTAGAAAAGGTTATGCGATGGCTTTGAAATAATGAATAAGTTACTAGGCTGTGATGTATGAACGTTCACTGCTTTCATCTTCACTAGATGCTTTTGGCAGAGATTGATACTTACATGAGAAGGGACATATAATATGCTTTCAGGCTGGTGTTTCGGTTAATAGTGTTTATAGTTCCTTTTAGTACTGTAGAAGGTAAATGTGATTGGCAGGGAAAGTATAATCACAGCCAGAGGATACTTTAAATAAGAAAAAAAAATATATACATAAAAACAGTTAATGGAGGACTTCCCTGGCAATCCAGTGGTTAAGACTCCTCCTTCCTAATGCAGGGGTTGAGGGTTCAATCTCCGGACAGGGAACTAAGATCCCACATGCTGGAATGGCCAAAATAAAATAAAATTAAAGTTAAACAGTTAGTGGAGTAAAATCTGTTTGTAGTTACACTGCCTGGAAGACTTCTATGTAAAGCATATTTTCAGAGCCAGTTTTACAAAGTATTATAGATTAATTATTATTCATAAAATATTTACTCTACCCCTCTCCATCCATTGACTTTACTCTCTTCCCATTGGACTTGGTCAAAAGTCTTCCACTGGCTGATTCAATATGGTGAAGGTCATAGCCTGCCAGTTCCGAGTACAAGTCAAGAAATGCTATGGTTATTGTTCTTCCATTTGGGCTTCTACCATCTGCCACGCTCTAGGTAATCATTGGTCATTTAGCCTGAGTTCTAGAATAAGAGAGGCACTGCTGCTGCTAAGTTGCTTCAGTCGTGTCCGACTCTGTGTGACCCCATAGACGGCAGCCCACCAGGCTCCCCCGTCCCTGGGATTCTCCAGGCAAGAACACTGGAGTGGGTTGCCATTTCCTTCTCCAATGCATGGAAGTGAAAAGTGAAAGTGAAGTTGCTCAGTCGTGTCCAACTCTTCACGACCCCATGGACTGCAGCCTGCCAGGCTCCTCCGTCCATGGGCACAACTGATCCCAACCTTCAGCCTGGAGCTAAGTCTGGATAACTTAGTCAAATGTATCTGAACCAGAACTGACTTGTGGACCTGAGAGTGAGAAATGAGTGTTTGTGATTGTAAGCCACTGAGACTTGGGGGTTGATGGGATGCAGCATTATCACAGCAAAACTTGAGGAATACATTTCCCCAAACTTAACAGTATCTTTCCTTTCTTTTTAGTTTTGGCTGTGCTGGGTCTTCATTGCAGGCTTTCTCTAGTTGCAGCTGGCGGGGGCTACTCTCAAATTGCAGTACTTGGGCTTCTCATTGCAGTGACCTCTCTTGTTGCGAAGCATGGGCTGTAGGGCCTGTGGGCTCAGGAGCTGGGCTCCACCTGCCTAGTTGCCCTGCAGCACGTGAGATCTTCCCAGACCAGGGATTGAATCTGTGTCCCCTGCACCAGCAGGTGGATTCTTAACCACTGGATTACCAGGGAAGTCCCCAGAGTATCTTTTCTATTTTTACTAAAAACAAAAAAGAAAACCAACCAACCAACCAACAAAAAAACCCCAGAGGACTTGTTCCCTTTGTTAGTTCTTCTTTAAATTCACACATGACCTATAAAATATTAGTCAGTCTTCATGCGGGATACTGTTGGCCCCTCCAAAAGCACGCTCCGTTCTCTCCCACCCTTACAGGCTCTGTGCTTTAAGAGGCTTAAGGTCAGGTTTGGCCAACAGGGAGCTTTGACAGAAGAGCAGAAGGAGGGGCTTCCCTGGTGGTTCAGTAGTTAAGACTTCACCTTCCAATGCAAGGGGTGTGGGTTCAAACCCTGGTCTGAGAGCTAAGATCCTACATGCCTCGTAGACGAAAAAACCAAAACATTAAAAAAAAAAAAAAGAAGGGATAGTGTAACAAATTCAATAAAGACTTTAAAAATGGTCCACATCAAAAAAAAAAAAAGGGGAGGGGGGTGCAGAAGGAACAGAGAGTGGGAGTGGAAATGTTTAATTCCTGAACGTCCTCCCTGTTGGGCCACTGCAGACTGGCTGCATCCAGGGGTCAAAGGTCATAGCCTCTGCATCTCAGTCATAGGTCACTCCTTTTGTCCATGCGGGCCTTTGGGTGGTGAGATTCTGGTCACTAGCCCCAAGGTCCCGCACCGCCCCTGTGGTTTCCCTGTAGCCTGCCTGACCTCCACACGTAGCCCCTTCAACCTCCGTCAAACGGCTCAGTCTGAGACTGCCATCTGTTTCCTGCTGTGATCTGGACCATACCCATTCCTTGGTTAAATGTTATAAAACGTATTTACTAAGTGGCAGAAGTTCAGTTTAATTTGGCATTCTGACTGGCATGCTTTGTACCAAAAAGAAAAATGACGCCTGCCTATGTGAGAACTGTGCGTGGGTTCCCAGCCTTATTTTATTCTCCCCTGGAGACACATTTTGTACTTGCTTAGGCTCATTTCCAGGGCACTCTTTTCTGTCAGGCACCTTGATTTTTACTCCCAGCTTCAAAGTTTTATGCTAATTAAGGAAATCATAGATTTTTCCCTGTAATTCTCTCCGTAAATGCTAGACTAACTTGACTTTTCAACTTCTTCTCAGGATTCAGTACATGAGAAAGAGAAGTGAAAAGAGAGTGGAAAAGGGAGAATAATTCTTCTCTTAACTCTCTAAGGGAATTAGTTTCATTGTAATGACTTTTTTTCCCCCAGTAATAGAGAACTCCTAGGCTGCTGATCAGCTGTGAGAACTTAGGGAGCATATTCATTCTTTCTATACCCCAATTTTTTCAGGACAGTATGTCCAAGTGAGGATTTTAGAGTATCTATTTTCAGGTTTACTGTGTGAATTTAATACAATGGATGTAGAAGGACTTGGCAGTAATGAGCCTGTGTTGGGACCCAAGAAATGTCCATATACTTTTTCTTCCAACTGCATACTTAAAAGTAATGCTTTCCACGTGCTTTTCAGGTTTACTCAGTCCTTCTGCAATTGGTTTTCAGGAAGTCTGGGTACTTGGTGAACTTCCTTTTCTTTTTTTCCTTACTTAAAATTTTTTTTTAATTGTGGAAAAATACACAACATTAACAGTTACCCTCTTAAACATTTTTAAGAAAAAAGGTTCAGTACTGTAAAGTATATTCATTGTTTTACAACCAATCTCCAGAACCATTTCATCTCACAAGCCTGAAATTCTATACCAATTAAATAACAATTGCCCATATGCCTCTTCCCCAGCTCCTGGCAACTATGACTATACTTCCCTCCTGCCAAGTCATAGTTTTGTTTTTTTTTTTCTCATCATAGTTTTTTTTTAAATTGAACTATAGTTGATTTAGAATGTTGTATTAGTTTCAGGTGTACAGCATAGTGATTCAGTTATAGTATATAACTGAATATATATCTTTTTACATACATACACACACATATACATATGGTTACTTTGGTAACCATAAATTTGCTTTCTTTTTTTAAATTTTTAAAAATTAAAAAGATTTTGTCCACACCCCCCCTCCCCCATCCAACATGTGAAATATTAGTTCCTGGACCAGGAATTGAACCCATACCCCCTGCAGTGGAAGCATGGAGTCTTGACCACTGGACTTCCAGGAAGTCCAAAGTTTGTTTTCTACGTCTGTGGGTCTATTCCTGTTTTGTAAATAAATTCATTTGTATCTTTTTTTTTTTGTTTTTCGATTCTACATACAAGCAATATCCTGTGATATTTACACTCTACTTTCTGTTTCTGTAAATGTGACTATTCTAGATATCTTAGATAAGTGAAATCATGGAGTTTTTCTTTTTCTTCCTCTGGCTTATTTCACTTACAATAATGTCATCAAGTCTCATCCATGTTGTAGCCTGTGTTGGAATTTCCTTTGGTGAGCTTCCGCTTAAAAATGAATTTTCTAAGAAATACCAAAATCCCTGGGTGTCATTTAATGTTACATTTCTCTATGTGTCGAAGTTACCCCAGCACTGCATATTACCATGGTGAAACTGCAAGAGTTGTAATCTATTCTTAGAAAGTATCCTCTAGTCACTAGTATTCTCCTTATGAATATCCCCCTTTGTTTGATCAGTGTCCACATGGGGATATTTATTACCTTGAATCAGCCAGCATTCTCTCCTCTGTCAGCCCCCTTGTTCAGAATTGTTTTATGAAGTTTAATGAGCAAAAAGGAATGCTGTACAAAAGCATATTTCACACCTTAACCATGTAGACCCTCCATTGATTGGGGAATTCCTGAGCAATTTTAATTTAAAATGTGCCTTTTCCACACCCATTCCTCCTGCGACTAGATTCCTTTCCAGGCTCCACTTCAAGCCTGGCTTTCCACGTTCTTTCTTCCCGTTTGGAATGCACAGCTTCCCAGAGTTCCTGGAACTCTTCTGAACGTAGTGATTAGGGTCTCCTCTAAGACCTTTGCTGAATGTAGATGCCACTGCTCACTGCCCCAGAGAATCAGGCACAAGGCAGGCTTGGTGGTTAGCAGAAAATATTCTCTGAGTCAACCTACAGCAACTATTATTCAATCTTTTAGCTGTTGGAGTGATTTCTTTTCTCCCTCTGTTCCATGAGGTAGAGGAGATGGGGTGTGGGGGAGGGGGGTAACCCAGCTATGAAGAACACCCCAAATAGGGTCAACATTGGCCCCCTCTCCCAGTTTTACTGGGATATATGCATTGAATATAACCTTGTATTAGTTTAGGATGTTGAACATAATGATTTGAAAAATATACATATAGTGAAATGATTACCACAGTAAATTTAGTTAGCATCCATCACCTCACATGATCACAATTTTTCCCCTTTTAAGATGAGAACTTTGAGGATTTACTCTCTTAGCAATTTTCAAATATAAAACAGTGTCATTAACTTTACTCACCATGCTGTACATTACATCCCCAGAACGTATCTTATGACTAGAAGTTTGTACCATTTGATCACCTTCTCCTATGCCCCACCTCCACCTCACGCCTCTAAACCACCTGTTTCTACGAGTTGGGCTTTTTAAGGTTCTACATATAGATGAGATTGTACAGTATTTGTCTTTCTCCATCCTCCAAAATCACTGCAGATGGTGACCGCAGCCATGAAATTAAAAGACACTTACTCCTTGGAAGGAAAGTTATGACCACCCTAGACAGCATATTAAAAAGCAGAGACATTACTTTGCCAACAAAGGTCTGTCTAGTCAAGGCTATGGTTTTTCCAATAGTCATGTATGGATGTGAGAGTTGGACTATAAAGAAAGCTGAGCGCCAAAGAATTGATGCTTTTGAACTGTGGTGTTGGAGAAGACTTTTGAGTCCCTTGGACTGCAAGGAGATTCAACTAGTCCATCCTAAAGGAGATCAGTCCTGGGTGTTCATTGGAAGGACTGATATTGAAGCTGAAACTCCAATACTGTGGCCACCTGATGTGAAGAGCTGACTCATTTGAAAAGAACCTGATGCTGGGAAAGATAGAGGGCAGGAGGAGAAGGGGATGACAGAGGATGAGATGGTTAGATGGCATCACCGACTCAATGGACATGAGTTTGAGTAAACTCCTGGAGTTGGTGATGGACAAGAAGGCCTGGCGTGCTGCAGTCCATGGGGTCACAAAGAGTCAGACATGACTGAGCGACTGAACTGAATTGAACTGAACTCATTTTAAGGTCCGTCTAGTCAAAGCTTTGGTTTTTCCAGTAGTCATGTATGGATATGAGAGATGGAAGCTGACGCCAAAGAATTGATGCTTTTGAACTGCAGTGTTGGAAAAGACTCTTGAGAGTCCCTTGGACAGCAAGGATATCCAACCAGTCCATCCTAAGGAAAATCAGTCCTGAATATTCATTGGAAGGACTGATGCTTAAACTGGAACGCCGATACTTTGGCCACCTGATGTGAAGAACTGACTCATTTGAAAAGACCCTGATGCTGGGAAAGATTGAAGGCAAGGGGAGAAGGGGACGACAGAGAATGAGATGGTTGGGTGGTATCACCGACTCAATGGACATGAGTTTGAGTAAGCTCCAGGAGTTTCTGATGGACAGGGAAGGCTGGCGTGCTGCAGTCCATGGGGTCACAAAGAGTTGGATACGACTGAGCAACTGAACTGAACTGAATGCCCTTAAGATTTGTTAATGTTGTCACAAATGGCAGGATTTCCCCTTTTTTTTTTTAAATAGCTGAAACTGCTACTGCTAAGTCACTACAGTCGTGTCCGACTCTGTATGACCCCATAGACGGCAGCCCACCAGGCTCCCCTGTCCTTGGGATTCTTCAGGCAAGAACACTGGAGTGGGTTGCCATTTCCTTCTCCAATGCATGGAAGTGAAAAGTGAAAGTGAAGTTGCTCAGTCGTGTCCAACCCTTAGCGACCCCATGGACTGCAGCCTTCCAGGCTCCTCCATCCATGGGATTTTCCAGGCAAGAGTACTGGAGTGCGGTGCCGTTGCCTTCTCCAAAATAGCTGAAAAAGAATCGATATATATATCTCTCGCATTTCGCTTATCTATTCATCTGCTGATGGACACTTTGGTTGTTTCCAATGTCTTGGCTGTTGTGAACAGTGCTGCTATGAACATAGGGGTGCATATATAATGTCTCTTCGAGATAATGATTTCGTTTCCTTAAGACATATACCTAGAAGTAGGATTGCTGGATCATATGGTACTTCTATTTTTAACTTTTTCAGGAACCTTCAAGCTGTCTTCCACAGTGACTATATCAGTTTACATTCCCACCAGTAACACACAAATTTTCCTTTTCTCCACATCCTTACCAATACTTGTTATCATTTATCTTTTTGATGACAGTTGTTCTAACCAGCTGTGAGGTCATATCTCATTGGTTTTTGTTTCCTGATTATTAGTCATGCTGAGCATTTTTCTTGTACCTTTTGGCCATTTGTATATCTTTGTTGGAAAAATGTCTATTCAGTTTTTGATCAGATTTTTCTTCTTATATGTTGGAGTTGTATGAATTCCTTATATATATTTGGATATTAACTCCTTATCAGATATGTGATTTGCAAATATTTTCTCCGTTTATATCTTTTCATTTTGTGGATTGTTTGCTATAATCCCATTTCTTTTTTTTTTTAAAGATTTTTTTGACATGGACCCTTTTTAAAAAGTCTTTATTGAATTTGTTACAATAGCGTTTCTGTTTTATGTTTTGGCTTTTTGGCTGTGAGGTATGAGGGATCTTAGTTCCCCAACTAGGGGTTGAACCCAAACCCCTTGCACTGGAAGGTCAAGTCTCAACCACTGGACTGCCGGGAAAGTCCTCCCACTTTTCAATTTTCATTTTTATTGCCTTTGCTTTTGGTGTCATATCCAAAACCATCACCAAGACAGGTGTCACAGGAGTTCCATGGTTTCAGGTCTTACATTTAAGTCTTTCACCCATTTTGAATTTAGGGGGAATGATGATCCAGCTGTAGAGAATTTTCCAAGTGGGGCCAACATTGCTTGTTGAAATATATCCAATCTCTTATCATAGCTTTTCTTTGAAAACATTTGACAGTTTTAAAAGTTCATGTATTTATAAAAAACATTCATGTTAGTGACCTTCAACCCTGGCTCTCTACCATATCCCCACTCTTTTTTTTACTTTTAGTCATACCACAGAAGGTATTTTCCTCCTCCAGAAATATTTACCCAATTTCCATTCTATAGCTTTCACATCTGTTAAAATTTATCTAAAACTCATCTACTTTAAGGATCTTTCCCCGATTAAAAGGTACTGCTCCCTATAGTAATCTATTTACAAGGAGGTGCCTTACAGTTTATACAAGAGAATGATTCCTGAGACACTTGCAAATTACTTTCTTTATAGATACAGTATTTTAATGCACAGGCAAGTTCTGTGCTTACAAGAACTCTAGTATATTGCTCTATAATGAAAATAAATGCCCTTTCAATTTCTCTGTTGTGTAAGAATGTATACATATGTATGTGTGTGTATGTATGTATATATCTTAAATACAAGTGTTTGTATGCATATATAGTCTTGAAGTTAATTATGCGTGTGTGTGTGTGTTCAGTTGTGTCTGACTCTTTGTGACCCCATGGACAGAGGAGCCTGAAGGGCGTTTGCCTCTTGCGTCTCCTGCATTGGTAGGTTCTTTACTACTGAGCCACCAGGGAAGCCTGAAGTTAATTATGTGTGTGTGTGCTTAATCGCTCAGTCACTTCCAGCTCTTTGCAACCCCACGGACTGCAGCACACCAGGCTTCCCTGTCCTTCACTATCTCCTGGAATTTGCTCAAGCTTATGTTCATTGAGTCAGTGATGCCATCCAACCTTGTATTTAATGCTGTTGAGATAGACTACCTGCCTTGTGACTATTTTGGTTGTGATGGGTGGTTAAGTGCAAGGACTCTACTACTTAAAAAAAAATTATTTATATATTTGTCTGCGTTGGGTCTTAGCTGCAGCCACCCTGGCTCTCTAGTTGTAGCACAAGGGCTTAGTCGCCCTGCAGCCTATAGGATCTTATTAATAGTTCCTGAACCAGGGATTGAACCTGAGTTCCCTGCTTTGGAAGGTGGATTCCTAACCACTGGACCACCGAGGAAGTCCCTCTACTACCTTTTTGTGTTCCTCAGAAGCAGTTGGCATACTGCTCAGGCTACAGCGGACAGCTAATTCCACAAATTTATTGTGAACAATTGATTTTAATTTGGATTTCGAATTATGACTGGGGACCAGAGACTTATTTTCTACTTGTTTTTAAAGTATCTTTATTGAAATATAATCGACATAGAGTAAGTTGCTATAAAGTACATACTTTAATGTTTTCATACACACATATATATACACACACCAATTATATCACAGTTAAGACAAGCAATATAAGCATTACTCAAAAAGTTTTCTGTGCCTCTTTGATTTTTTAAAATTAACTTTATTGGAATCACTTTTATAAAAAAAAAAAAATATATATATATATATATTTGACTGCACCAGGTCGTAGTTGCTGCTTGCAGGATCTAGTTCTCTGACCAAGAATCAAACCTTGGCCCCCTGCACTGAAAGTGCAGAGTCTTAGCCATTCGACCACCAGAGAAGTCCCCTGTGCCTCTTTTGAGTAGCCCTTTCCTCTCCTTCCTGCCCTTTATCCCACCCCCAGGGAAGTACTTATCTGTCTTCTGAAATTGCAGAGTTTTCTAGAATTTTCTATAAATGTATCACACAGTATGTGATGTTTTTGTCTAGCTTTTTTCCCCACAAGACATTCAGAAGTAAAGTTACCCTCCGCCCCCAAAAAAAGAAGTAAAATTACTATAATTATTCATGTACAAATTTTCATTTCTCTTAAGTGTATACCAACATGTAGAATGGCCAGGTTGTATGGTACATATGTTTAACTTTTTAAGAAACTGTCAAAAGCTGGGTCTACTTCCCTATGGGCATCATATGAATATTTGTTATTCTACATCCATACTCACACTTGGTATCAGCAATCTTTTTAGTTTTAGATATTTTAAATGTACGGGTCTTGATTTGCATTTTCTTTTTTTAAAAATCAAATCCCTTTCTTTTTCTTTTTAAATATTTATTTATTTGGTTCCACCAGGTCTTAGTTGCAGTATGTGGGATCTCGTTCCCTGACCGAGGATCGAATTCAGGCTTCCTGCATTGGGAGCATGGGGTCTTAGCCATTGGATCACCAGGACATCCCTTGATTTACATTTTTTAATGACTGATAACTTCAAGTGCTTGGCAGCCATCCATGTATCTTTGCTGAAGTGTCTGTTCAAATCTTTTGCTGATTTTTTTAGTGGATTATGTGTTTATTATCAAGCTATGAGAGTTTTTGTATATTCTGGGTACAGATTCTTTATCAGGCATGTATGTTTTCTTGCTCTGTGGCTAATCTTCTTATTTTTCTTGACTTTTTCAGGAGCAGAGCAGAAGATCTAAATTTTGATGAAGTTCAATTTGCTAATTTTTTGTTTTATGGTTATGCTTTTAAGGCAGTGTCTGAGAAATCTTTGTTTAACCCAAGCTTACATAGATTTTTATTCCATATTTTGTTCTAGAAATTTTATAGTTTTAAGTTCTTATGAACTAAATTTAGCTAAATTTAGCTCTATGACCCATTTTAATTTTATATGGTGGGGGTATGGATCAAAGTGGGGCTTTACGAGGTGGCTTGGTGGTAAAGAATCCGCCTGCCAATTCAAGAGACACAGGAGACAAGGATTTGATCTGTGGGTCAGGAAGATTCCCTGGAGGAGGAAATGGCAACCCACTCCAGTATTCTTGCTTGGAAAATTCCATGGACAGAGGAGCCTAGTGGGCTACAGTCGATGGGGTCACAAAGAGTCAGATATGACTGACACACTCACACAGACACACACATAGACACAGGCGCGCGTGCGTGCACACACACACACACACATCTCTGTAATAGGAAGACAAAACATTTTTTTTAATGTTTATTTTTCCCTAGACTAAATCTTTTACTTTAATTGAGAGTGTGCCATTTTAGAGTAACATTCTTAAGAATTCATAATGTCTCTGGATTAATTTGCTTCTCCATAAGTTGACACTTTAATGTTTTGAAATGACCTCATAGATATTTTTACCATTAAATTTGAAGGCTATTGGGTTACATATTCTGAATTTATTTTTACACAATATCATCTCAGAAAAGATGTTGCTATAGATATATAGATATAATATTTCCATTTTCCCATTTGTAGTTTCACTTACACTATATAAAAACAAATTATCATGTAGCACATTTGAACATATTCATCTGAGTGTCTATATATAAATAAATGTTAAAGGTATTAACTCATATAACTTCTTGGCAGACATGCTGAAAGCATGTGATTACTTCAAAATATTTAAGCAAGGAAAATTAAGGGATACCCAGCTAGTTTGCTGGTATACCTGTTTGCTGATTAAAATTTATATTTGTATTTTGAGATCTACATGTTTTTATTTTCTGAATTTTTTTTTCCTTCCAGTTTTATTGGGATATAATTGACTCACAGCACTGGATAAGCTTAAAGTGTACAGAATAATGGTTTGGTTTACATGCATCATGAAATGATTACCCCAATCAGTTTAGTGAACATTGCTCGGATCTTCCCACCAGTGAGCAGGACTAGCCCCTGAGCCCCCTCAGCCCTGCCCACCAGCAGGCCAGCACCAACACTGAGACATCTTGGACCCCTCAGCCAGTCACCTCAGGATACAGCCCCATTCACTAGCTTTGAGACACCCCAGAACTTGCAGTGAGCTGTGTCAGGAATTAGCCCCACCCATCAGCAGGCTGAAGCTAGATTTGGGAATCCTGGCCCCACAGCTCCACTCCCCAGAACCTATCGGGTAAGAATGATTTTACATTTTATTTTTACTTATTGGGCTGCACCAGGTCCTAGTTGCGGCATGTGGGATCTTTAGTTATAGTATGTGAACTCTTAGCTTATGGGATGTGGGATCTGGTTCCCTGAGCAGGGGTTGAAACCCAGGCCCCCTGCTTCGGGAGTGTAGGGTCTTAGCCACTGGATCACCAAGGAAGTCCTAGAGAATGTTTTTAAACAGGGAAAGTAATATGATCTTATTTGAATTTTAGAAAAAGTGCCCCAAAGGAAGTAAGGATTTAGGATGGATGGAGAGTATGTATGTAGAGACAAGTTAGAAGTATTTTTAAGGTAACAGATGTCAGACAGGTGCTAGTCTGAGCTAAGCTGAATTAGCAATCCCAGTGGGGTTAAAGAAGAGGGAATAAAATGTAGACTGAGAAGATCTTGGTAAAGATCAGATGTAGGATATGAGAAAACAGGAAGATTTAAGTATTGTTCCTACACTTTGGCTTGTTTGCCTAGATAGATTAGAAGCAAGAGCAGATTTAGATTTAAATTTAGATTTAGAACTGCAAAATTGGAAGTAGGGTATCTAGATGAAGATGTCCAGTAGGTAATTGTATTTATAGACTTTTTTATGTCTTACAATCATTTTTGTATTATGTGGTAGATCTGTATAAACAAATATAGCCATATTTAGTGCTAGTAATTAAAAAAATTTTTTAATTGGAGTATAGTTTCTTTAGAGTGTTGTGTTAGTTTTTGCTGTACAACAAAGTGAATCAGTTCTATGTATACATATATCCCCTCTTATTTGGATATCCTTCCCATTTAGGTTACCACAGAGCACTGAGTAGAGTTCTCTATGCTATACACTAGATTATCATTAGTTTTCTATTTTATACATAGCATCAAGAGTGTATATATGTCAATCCCAATCTCCCAATCCATTCCAGCCTCCCTTCCCTACCTTGGTGTCCATATTGTTATTCTCTACATGTGTGTCTCTATTTCTGCTTTGTAAATAGGTTCATCTGTACTGAATAGATTCTACATATATGCATTAATATATGGTATTTGTTTTTCTCTTTCTGACTTACTTCATTCTTATGACAGCCTCTAGGTTCATTCACGTCTCTGCAAATAACACAGTTTCATTCCTTTTTATGACTGAGTGAAAAGGTTTGTAATTCATGATACATGGCTAAGATGTGCTCAGTATCTCAGTCGTGTCTGACTCTTAGTGAACTCATGGACTGTAGCCCGCCTGGCTCCTCTGTCCATGGGATTCTCCAGGCAAGAATACTGGAGTGGGTGGCCATGCCCTCCTCCAGAGGATCTTCCCGACCCAGGGATTGAACTGGCGTTTCTGGCATCTCCTGCATTGGCAGGTGGATTCTTTACCACTGAGATATCTGGGATTCCCACATGGCTGAGATAGAAATATAAACTTGTGACTATTAGGGTCTATGTAAAGTTTTAGGAAATCTGAGAATGAAATAACTCTAAGGAAATGAGCTGAGTGAGAAGAGGGAGAATAAAGAATCCCAGACATTTTTTTGGTATTTAAAAAGTTGGATGAGGAAGTGGGAAAAAAAAAAAAAAAGAAATACAAATAAAAGAAGAAGTCTTAGAGGAAGGAGGAGACAGAGGAAAGCATGTTTTAGTAACTAAAGAAAGAAAGCTTTAGCAGAGAGGGAATGATTTAAGTATGGTTCAGTTAGCTCAAGTATGGTGAATAAAAAAATGTTCATTTTGTGAACTAGAGGTTATTGAAGACTCTGGTAAGAGTTGTAGTGGAATAGTGGGGACAGAAACTAGATTATAGTGAGTTGAAAGTAAATGTCAGGGAAGGAAATCAAGATGGTAAATATAGATTATTCTTTGGGTTATAAAATAAAAAAGATAGGTGAAGTATGAACTGGAGGAAAACTGAAGTTGGAAAGGAAGGGGTGTGCTAAGTCGAGAAATTTCCTGAAGGGAAAGAATGAGTAAATTATCACTCTTTAGACTCTAGAGTCAGAAATAATTATGTTGAAATATTCCTCTGTCATTTGCTGTTTATATAATACTGAGCAAATTATAAATCAGCAAGTTATCACGATTTCACAGTTTCCTTATTTGTAATATGGGGTTAACAATAATAGACAGGCATAAATCCTGGTTTTGTGAAACCCTGAAGTTCATACAATTTAGGGGGGTCTTTTAAAGCAAAGGTATACAAAATAAAACATCAGATACTGCTTTGAATGACTTGTGCCATTGAATGCTTTGAAGATTAAGGTTCATTAGCCTTACAGTAAATATGCCACTGTTCATAAAGGTTAATCTCAGAGGATTAAAGGCTATAATGAAGCAGACCATAGTCTAATGCTTGGTACACAGAAAAGACTCAATAAATGTTGCTTTGACTATTATTTGAACCTGTTTATAGACTGATGGGTAGAACCTCTTGAAAGAGAGAGTGTGAAGATACAGGAGGAAGAGAGAGGCAGGAAGGAAGAAAGAGCGAGGAGTGAGTGAGCAAGAGATCATTGATGAAGTCAGATCCGGGTGGAAATGAAATGTTAGAAAATAGAGACAGGGGAAGAGAATAAAGTTTCAAACAGCATAAGTTCTTAGTTTGATGAAAAGGAGGTTACAGGTATGCACAAATAAAGCTTTTGGGTGTATAGGTATTCTTAATTCAAGCAACATGATTAATTACCTTTGTTTTACCAATAGGTTAGAGGCAAAATCACCTGTTGTACATAGAAGAATCTAGGTTGATGACCTGTTGCTTTTAAGAGCACCTGGATTAGTTTCTTGTTGCTGCCACAATGAATTGCCACAAATGTAGTGGCTTAAGACAACACAAATATATTTTGTGGTCTGCAGGTCAGAAGTCTGAAATGGGTTTGCAGGACTGTGTTCCTTCTGGGGGCTCAGGGGAGAATCTGTTCATTGTCTTTTCCAGCTTCTAGAGGCCACCTGCATCCCTTGGTTTGTGGCCACATCACTCTGATCTCTGCTTCCATCATCATATCACCTTGTCTGATTCTGACCCTACAGCATACTCTTATGATTACACTGTGGGCCTCCTCTTAATCCAGGATAATTTCCCCATTTTAAGGGTCCTTAACTTAATCTCACCTGAAAAATCCCTTTGCCATTCACAGATTCCAGAGATGAGGACATTGACATCTTTGTGAGGGGGAGAGGGGGCTATTATCCAACCTACCACATCATCTCACCATTTCCTGGTGGCTCAGATGGTAAAGAATCTGCCTGCAATGCAGGAGACCCGGTTTCAACCCCTGGGTTTGGAAGATCCCCTGAAGAAGGGAATGGCAACCCACTCCAGTATTCTTGCCTGGGAAATCACATGGACAGAGGAGCCTGGCTATCTACAGTCCATGGGGTCTCAAAGAGTTGGACATGACTGAAGCGACTACCACACACACAGGCTAGAACTGCATTTTCAGAACAAACAAGCACCACAAGTATAAACTTTTGGAAGATAACAATTAATGCATAAGGCTCCCCAAGGAAGGAAGTAGTTCCAGACAACTCTAGAAAAGAGCCAAATTCAAACAGTAATGAATTGCATCTATGATTTATCTAAGTTAATAGGTAAAGAGGCAGAAATATGGGTGGAGATACTGGTGGGTCCATAGAAAGTTGGAATTTATTCTTGATTCTTCTCCCTGCCCTCACACATCTGCCTAGTCACTAGTTCCTGCTAAATTCCACATCTGAATATCTTTCACATCTACCCAGCTCTCTCTGACCTCATTCCCTGGATTATTGGAACTGCATTCAGATAGATTTTTCTGCCTCCATTCTTGTACCAGTTTTAGTCCTTTTTCCACAATCACTTGACATGATCTTTTAAAGATGTGATATGAATCTGAGCCTGTTACTCTCCTGCTTTGAATCTCTTTAATGACTTGCCATTGGCCTTAGGATAAAGTTCTTCCCTGCTTATCAGAGCTAATAGGAATCTTCAAAAGTAGGGTCTGGACCCTCTCTCCAAACTATACTCTTGCAGGACTTTCCTAACAGTCCAGTGGTTAACACTCTGTCCTTCCAGTGCAGGGGGTGTGAGTTTGATTCCTGGTTGTGGAACTAAGATCCCAATGTCACAGGGTGTGACTCCCCTTACAAAAAAAAGCAAAACCAGAAACAACTTTACTCTTGCCACTCAACCCCTCATATACTACATACCAAGTCTGCACGAGACAGTTCCTTCTGGCTGGAACATTCTGATTTTAGTTCCTTTTCCTCTCCTTCCCCAGTGCTCCCCGCCTCTTCTGCCTGGCTAACTCCAAGACAACCTTCTGGTTTTAACGTAACCATCTCTTCTGGGAGCCTACTTCTCCTTCCTGAAAGGCTTTTATGTTCTTTGATTCCATTTTAGATTAGATTAAGTGAGATTTTCTTGCCATTTCCTCTTCCATGCACCCCATGTTTCCCTAGTTTTAACATTCATCATATTTGTAACTGCTTATTAATTTTCTCTACTTCCAAAATAGATTGAACATTACGGAGGGGTTTGACTGTCTATTCTCTAGCTGCTATACCTACATACCTAATGCAAGATTTGTTGCTTATATTTATTTGTTTTATATATTGCTAAATAAATATTTGCTGGATATGAACTGTAAATTATACTTAGTCATCCAATTATTTACCTATCAATATAGGGCCTAATGGGCTTCCCATCTGGCACTAGTTTGTAAAGAATCCTCTTGGCAATGCAGGATACGTAAGAGACTTGGGGTTTGATCCCTGGGTCGGGAAGATTCCCTGGAGGGGAGCATGGCAACCCACTCTAGTATTCTTGCCCAGAGAATCCCATGGACAGAGGAGCCTGGCGGGTACAGTCCATGGGCTTGCAAAGAGTTGGACATGACTGGAGCGACTTAGCACACATGCGTGCATAAGGCCTAATACGTGCTAGGCACTGCCTTGAGGACGGGGCTACAAAGGTAAAACTGACGTGGAACTTGATGTCAGTATTCATCATAGTTCAGCTTGTATTTTGGGTAGTTATTTAAATGCCTCTGTCTGCCACTGTGACCACTTATCTCACGTGCCCCCAAATATTATTATTATTATTATTATACTTCCAGGCCTAGGGTGGCTGAAGACAAAATTTGGCTAACATCTGTCCACTAAGTTGTTCAGGGCATCCAGGCTGTGATTGATGTAAGCTGTACTGCTGCTTGGGCAATACTGTCAAACTTTATTGTCTTGGAATTATCAACGATGCCAAGCCCAGGGGGACCATCACAAATCTAAGGAAGTGCTCTCAGGACTCATACCTGAGATGGAGGGCCTCCTGGAGGCATGCACACTGGCATCCCACTAGGGGCCTCCCTTGCCTGGTCTGAATCCTGTTCCTGGGGGTCAAGATCTCTTGAGTACCACTCTGACCTTGTTGGCTACAAGGTGATTCTGGTTATTTCTATGTTTTGTTCTGTGTGTGAGTGTGTGCTCAGTCATGTCTGACTTTTTGCAACGCCATGGCCTGCCAGGCTCCTCTGTCTGTGGAGTTTTTCAGACAAGAATACTGGAGTGGGTTGCCATTTCCTTCTCCAGGGAATCTTCCTGACCCAAGGATCAAACCCAAGTCTCCTGTATCTCCTGCATTGGCAGGTGGGTTCTTTACCCCTAGGGCCACCTGGGAAGCCTTTGTTATAGAAACTTGATGAATTCAGATTCTACGTGTAGGGTGGTCTAAGGATCCATTTTAATACGTGTTTATAGAGGTTAGTCTCCTGATAGGGCTTCCCTGGTAGCTCAACTGGTAAAGAATCTGGCTGCAATGCAGGAGACCCAGATAAGTTGAGACTGATAGATTCCCAGCCTTCTCTAGACCTTTTCCCCACTAATCCTCTCATGCCTTCTTTAACAAATTAAATATTGGGAAATAGGGTTTTTATGAGTTTTTTCTGGGGGGGTAATTAAAGGCAAGCCTCAGAGCATCACAAACTGAGATTAAGATCATAAGGTTATATCTAAGATTTTTTTTTCTGCTCTCCCCACAGTAAGGGCCATATCACCCCATAGAACACAGAGTCCAAATGACCCTTTTATGGGTATATTCCTATAGGGGTCTTCTTTTGCTTAGACAATATGTATTTATTATTTCAACTCCAGATTTGTAATATGGACCAGTTTTAGAGCACCAAGAGGCCTCTTCATCAACATAACTGTCACTTCAATAATGTCTAGCCTACAGAAAGACAAAATATCACATGTGAAATCTAAAAAAATAGCACAAATGAATTTATTTACAAAAGAGAAGCAGATTCACAGACAAACTTATGGTTACCAAAATGGAAATGTGTTGGTTGCTCAGTCATGTCAGACTCTTGCGACCCCATGGACTGTAGCCTGCCAGGCTCCTCTGTCCATGGAATTCTCCAGGCAAAAATCCTGGAGTGGGTTGCCATGCCCTTCTCCAGGGGATCTTCCTGACCCAGGGATCGAATCTGGGTCTCCTGCATTGCAGACAGATTCTTTGTCGTCTGAGCCACTAGCAGAATGGGGGAGGGATACATTTGGAGTATGAGATGCACACTACCATATATAAAATAAACAGTAAGTATTCACTGCTTAACACAGAAAACTATATTCAATTTTTTGTAGTAAACTATATAAAAAAATAATGTCCAGCCAAGGACTGTCTAAATGTCCTCAGCACTGTTGATGTGTGCTGAACTAGTGAACTAATATCCAGCAAATGTATGCTGATAAGCACTTTCTTTCTCTAGTTTACAGAGCTATCCATCCATTTATTCATTTACCCCTTCAATATTCGAGTGTTTCTTATGTGTTAGGCACTCAGTATGCAACAGTGAGGTAAAAGTCTGCACCTTCTCAGAGTTTACAATCTAGTTCGACTTGTTCCTTCCTTTTTCTTATCTCCTAGATACTGATACCAAAGGTAACTGGTGCTGTGGTCACCATCTGAGGCTGCAAAAATTCTTTTGGAAAGGCCTAGTCTAGACATTTTCCTGATCACTTTCAGATGATTTAGCCACAGAAGAAGTCCATAAATTTATGGAAGAAATATGCCAGGGTGGGAAGAATAGGTATTGGCTTTAGAAGCCAGGTGGTGATGGTCTTTATCCTGATGTTCTCAATCATCGTTAGAGTGTGTATTATACTTCTAAAAACATCTCTGTCTAAGATTTCAAGAGAAAAAGATTTAGGAAATAATTTCCCTACAGTTCGGTGTTAATGACCACTGGATGTGTTTCAAAGAACACTGTCTCCAGACAGAAGAATTATTTCTAGTTTCCTATTTAAGGATAGGAAACTATGTCTTTCGTTAGGTCCCTTGTCCCTTTGAATTTTTTCACCTCTAACACAAAGATTACACCAAAGGTCTCATAGGCTTTAAAGGAGAAATCAACTTCCATACCGGGAACTGTTAGCCTTCCTTATTCAACTAACTGTAGAAACTATCTGTGTGTTTTGAAGTTTCACCTGAGGATATAAAGATATTAAAACACCATGAACCCAGCTTTAAAAAATTTGAATAATGTTGTTTATCTACAACTGAGATTAGGCCAGCAATCCTAAGAGAGGGAAGGACATTTCATAAAACTCAAAGGGTGCCTGAAGGGTTCAAGCAAACTTTGGTTTAATTCTTTCTTTGGAGGTTCAGTATCAGTTCAGTCGCTGAGTCATGTCTGACTCTTTGCGATCCCATGAACTGCAGCACGCCAGGCCTTCCTGTCCATCACCAACTCCTGGAGTCCACCCAAACCCATGTCCATTGAGTTGGTGATGCCATCCAACCATCTTATCCTCTGTCATCCCCTTCTCCTCCTGCCCTCTATCTTTCCCAGCATCAGGGTCTTTTAAAATGAGTCAGCTCTTTGCATCAGGTGGCCAAAGTACTGGAGTTTCTGCTTCAACATCAGTCCTTCCAATGAACACCCAGGACTGATCTCCTTCAGGATGGACTGGTTGGATCTCCTTGCAGTCCAAGGGACTCTCAAGAGTCCTCTCCAACACCACAGTTCAAAAGCATCAATTCTTTGGGGGCTCAGCTTTCTTTATAGTCCACTCTCACACCCATGCATGACTACTGGAAAAACCACAGCCTTGACTAGACGGACCTTTATTGACAAAGTAATGTCTTTGCTTTTCAATATGCTGTCTAGGTTGGTCATAACTTTCCTTCCAAGGAGTGTCTTTTCATTTCATGGCTGCAATCACCATCTGCAGTGATTTTGGAGCCCAGAAAAATAAAGTCAGCCACTGTTTTCCCATTTATTTGCCATGAAATGATGGGACCGGATGCCATGATCTTAGTTTTCTGAATGTTGAGCTTTAAGCCAACTTTTTCACTCTCTTCTTTCACTTTCATCAAGAGGCTCTTTAGTTCTCCACTTTCTGCCATAAGGGTGGTGTCACCTACATATCTGAGGTTATTAATATTTCTCCCGGTAATCTTGATTCCAGCTGTGCTTCTTCCAGCCCAGTGTTTCTCATGATGTACTCTGCATATAAGTTAAATAAGCAGGGTGACAATATACAGCCTTGACGTACTCCTTTAGTTGGTCGTTAACTAATTGAAAAAGTGGAAGTGTCAGTCGCTCAGTCGTGTCCGACTCCCTGGGACTCCATGGATCGTACCCTACCAGGCTCCTCATTCCATGGAATTCTCCAGGCAAGAATACTGGAGTGGTTGCCATTTCCTTCTCCAGGGAATCTTACCATGTGGATTCAACCCAGGTGTACCTGCATGCCCAACCCCCCCCCCCCCCCCCCCCCCCCGCGGCCCTCGCCTTTTTAAATCAGGTCAGTACGACTCAACCCTTTCCAATTGGCACCCAGCTTTCTCCTGCCAGGTCTACAGAGAGCTCCACCAGTTTGAGGGCCGGAGGCAGCGCCTCCTCCAACCTCTTAAGGGGTGCCCGCCCAGGCCTGCCGCACCTGGACGCATCGCGGGTGGAACTGGGACACTCCGGAGGCGTGACGTAGCGGCCATTTACGGCTGCGGATTGGTGGGCGGGGGAAGGAGGGGCGGGCCACGTCGCCGGAACTGACGCATTCCGGAACCCGCTCTCTGCAGAGCAACCTGGACTGCGCGTTTCGAAGTTGATGCCCCCGTGGTTTTGCACATCTCTGTGCAGTTGACAGCGGATTCACTCCTCACGATTCCCCCGTCACCTCCCGCCACGTGAGTGGCATTGCCTTGTAGTGGTGTCCGTGAGCGTCGCTAAAGAAGTCCCGGGACGGGTTCGGTGGAGGTGAAGCCGCTCCAAGCTGGTCCAGCTCCAGAAGGCGTGGAAGTTCCTCCGCGTTTATTTTAACTGGGCGTGAGCCTTTCTCTTTTCTTTGGCATCGGATGGTCCTGGCACGTCGTGGGTGGTGTTCATTGCCCAGACGTTTATTGCAATTTGGACAGAGAAAAACCACCGTTTTCTGTCATTTCTCCTAGAGTAGGAGAATTCAAGCAGTAGGAAAATGTCTGTTTTCCCTAAAATATCTTTGAGACTTGAAGTTGAAAACTATCTTAAAGCGGGCTTTATGAATAAGGAGGTAGGTCAGATAAATATATTAAATGCTGTTTGCAGACATTCAAATATTTACACACTAGAGGGATAGGAAAAAAAACCCTAAAAGGCAATTAAATGTTTACAGCTGTTGTTTCTTATTACTAGCCTTTCCCAATGCATTAATATAGTATGCTGATGTCTTTCTGCAGGTATGTAATGAATCCTTCCTGAGCTAAGAGATGTATGGAGTGTATTTTTTTTTTTTTTAACATTTCAGAATGGGAAAGGAAGGAGGAGGAAAAAAGCTGCTGTGTGCTTGGAGACAGGTGTCGGGGACTGAAGGGGTTACAGGGGTGAGCAAGCAAAGATCTGTGTCCTCTGAGAATTATACGTCCTGTAGGGAAGAAACACCTGTGTTCTTACAGCACCTGCTCCGTACTCAGGTGGAAGGTACACTGTTATTCAGCGAGTGCTTGTTAAATGCCACTGATTGTGCTAGGTGGTTTGCAGACCTTTCTTGTGTGTGTGCTCAGTCGTGTCCAACTCTTTGGGACCTCATTGACTGCAGCCTACCGGTCTCCTCTGTCCAGGCAAAAATACTGAAATGGATTGCCGTTTCCTACTCCAGAGGATCTTCCCAACCCAGGGGTTGAACCCACATCTTCTGCAGCTCTTTGCGTTGGCAGGTGGATTCTTTACCGCTGAGCCACCTGGGAAACTCCACATCCTGATCTTAGCAATCTTTTTTTGGTATATATTTCATCCCCATTTTTACAGGTGAGAGAGCTGAGGATCCAAAGAGTTATGTTCCTGAATCAAATCTACATTGCTGTCATGGTCCTAATGTTGAAATCTGAAGGGAAAGAGCTTAGGTGTTAGTACAGTGGGAAAAGGAATCGATTTGGAACCCCAAGTCCCGTGGTTTGCATCTCAGTGCTTTTTTACATCTCTGAAACTTGCTTTCCTCGTTTGTGAAGTTGGAGGATATTTAACAGCACTAAATTTTCAGGGTTAAGGTATTAGTCATAAGGGTGAGCACCTGGCACTGTAGGTCCTCAACAAGTGTTCCTTCTGCGTGCTGCTGGCAGCCTTGAGCACAGAAGTCCTCAGTGAATGTTGATTGATTGCCAGGCTCGTGCTCTCTGCCTTACCATCCTGCTTGTAGGCAACTTTGTATTTTCCAAATCTTTGGTATTGTATTCAAAGTAAAGCTGCACAGATGTTAATCATTTTCAAAGATGTTGGTGAAGCCATGACTTCCAGGTTAGATTTCTATGTTTTTATTCCCAAAGATTATGTTAAAGAGCATCACAGTATGGAAAGATAAAATAGTCTCCTTTTTCCCTAAATATTTTATTTATTTGGCTGCTTTGGGTCTTAGCTGCAGCATTTGGGTCTTTAGTTGGCAGCATGTGGAATCTAGTTTCCAGACTAGGTATTGAACCCAGGCCCCCTGCATTGGGAGCTCAAACTCTTACCTATTGGACCACCAGGGAAGTCCCTGAGGAAATATCTTCTTGATTCCAAAGAACTTTAGGGAGGGTGTTAAGAGAAAAAGAGGCAGTTTTCTTCCCCCAGAATTTTTGAAATGATTAACATTGTTTTATAAAAGAAATTCAAATGTCTTTGACACACCAGTTCTTTTTCAAACATACTAACAGGATTTTACAAAAAGAAAAACTATCCCTATGTAATAAGTATCGAAAGTAGTGAAATATTCGGTTAAAAAAAACATAAACACTGAGAAAGTGCTAATATTTTTAGGCTAGTGGATTATTAGGCTGGCAAGTGGTTTATGAAGATTCTGTGAGGCAGGGGATAGTCAAAGATGACAAAAAATGGTGAAATACATGTCTTGAAGGCTTCAGTTAATTACAAGGAAACTTGGTCATTTGAGTCTTCATAACTCTTATTTCTGACAGGTATCTTGCTGGGTTTTTTTAGACAGTATCTGCTTGTTACTTTTAATAATAACGCGCATGTTTGCTCAGTCATGTCTTGATTTTTTGTGACTCCATGGACTGTAGCCCACCAGGCTCCTCTGTCCATGGGATTCTCCAGGCAAGAATACTGGAGTGGGTTACCATTTCCTTTTGCAGGGGATCTTCCCAACTCAGGGATCAAACCTGCATCTCCTGTGTCTATTGCATTGGGAGGCGGATTCTTTACCACTGCGCCACCTGGGAAGCCTAACATGTAGTATTACCATATAAAAAAAACTGATGTTGTGGGAGATTGTTGGGTGACAGTTTCAGGTGTTACATTTTCTTAAAATACTGTTTACTGTTTTAAAAGGTTGCTAGCCAATTCGCTCTAGGATATGAGATTAGCAGGGAACTAATTCTACAGAAGTGATGTAACAGTTAATATTTTTATAAATAAGTAGAATGAAATCCTGAATTTGTGTGAATAAATGTAGCAGATATGTTCAAAATGTTAATAATGCTTTGCGGTTGAGGTAGTGATTTTCTAATCCCTTTTCATCAGGTGTTTCAGTAGGCGTTTATTAGCATAACCCTGTGAAAAATCACCATAACCTTAGTGTTACCAACATGTAAACAGGAAATGAAATGGAGCGTGATTGTGGAATGATGTTTCATCAGTTGGAACAAATGTATATGCATATATCTTAATATTTTTAATGTGTATTATGAAATTGAAACAGTAACTTGTTCTTTTCTTCTTTTCAGATTCTGTCCGCTTTAGGTAAACAAGAAGCAGAAAGGAGGTTTGAAATGCTGTTACATAACTTGTCTCACCCTCCGTCATTCACCACGGTCAGAGTAAATACGCATCTAGCCTCAGTACAACATGTGAAAAATCTGTTATTTGATGAGCTTCAGAAGGTTGGTGCAAATTTTTGTCATTATGTACAGAAGGAGATTTCTCCAACTTATGCCATGTTGCTCCTAACATCATGTGAACGATACACTATAACAAGTTTACAAATAAGGAAATTGAGGATCACGAATGTTGTTCGAGGTTATATGGTGCGTGCTAATGCTAGAACTTGAACATAATACTTCTGATTCTGAGTGTATTTAGTAACTGGATATGTTACTCAACCCCTCCGGGCCTCTCTTGTTTCATCATCTTCATCCTTAAAATGCTAAGAGGTCTGTTCTTTTTTTTTTTTTTTTTTAAGAGGTCTGTTCTAACCCAAAAAGTTTGTGCTGTTGTAAGCAGCTTATAACGATCACGAGGGCAGATCATATAGCTGAAGTGAGCCCAGAGGTCAGGCGGTGCCTACTGATTGCTTGTAGAATTGTGTTTTTAATTTAATATAATAACAATGTAATTTATTGGGGTACAGTTGCTTTACAGTGTAGTGTTTGTTTCTTCATTCATTCAGCGAAATGAATCGGCCATGCATATACATATATCCCCTCTTCCTTGGGTTTCCTTCCCGTTTAGGTCATCAAAGAGCATTGGGTAGAGTTCCCTGTGCTGTACAGTAGGTTCTCATCAGTTATCTATTTTATACATCATATCAGTAATGTGTGTATGTCTATCCCAGTCTCCCAATTCCTCCCACTTTCCCCCTTGGTGTCCATACGTTTGTTCTCTATGTCTGTGTCTGTTTCTGGTTTGCAAATAGTTTCATCTGTACCATTTTTCTGGATTCCACATTTATGTGTAATTACATGGTATTTTCCTGCTTCTGACTTATTTCACTCTGTATGATAGTCTCTAGGTCCATCCACATTTCTGTAAATGATAGTTTCTTTGCTAATTAAATATAATTTAATAAAAGGAAATTAAATAGCATAAAGAATGTATTTAAAAATAAGAATGCAGATTTTTTTGGTTCAACTAATAAAATAGTTTTCATATAATACTCATTTTCTCTAACTGACAGTGGATTGTAAAATGCCTAAGAGGTCTGTTCTAACCCAAATTGTTAAAGTTTCAAATAGAAAGATAATATTTGAATTTTCTTGTTTATATTGTCTTAATTGCTTTCAAAATCTGTACATTTTGTAAGTGGAATAAGTCAGAGAAAGACAAATACTACATGATATCACTTATATGTGGAGTCCGAAAAAATACAACAAATTAGTGAATATAACAGAAAAGAAACAGAGTCACAGAACAACTAGTGGTCACCAGCAGAGGCAGGCTCTGTAGGGGTGGGGGAGGTAAGTTAGGTGTAAGATATGCTCAAGGATATACTGTATAACGCAGAGTATAATTAATATTTTACAGTAAGTGTAAGTGAAAAATAACCTTTGAAAATTATTTTTAAAAAATACCAGAAAGAAAACTCCAGAGCTGTGCATTGTGTGTTTCATACACTGTGCACTGAGATTTGCCCCCCAGGAAATGTAAGATGGAGGAGAACAAGGTGCCTGACGCGGGGTAGTTTTAGTTATTCCATTTTGCAGTTATTATTACATCCCTTCTAACAAATAACCACAGAAGGGTGTCAGCAGGCCTATTTCTACCTAAGTACCTAAATGAAAAGGAAAGAGATAAGCATAGTTAAAAGACTCCCGTTTGTATATCATAGTAGGCTGTGTTGTAAGTTTCCTCTGGATAGAACGTTGTGAAATTTTCAGAGCCTCTTCACTGGTATTGATTCTTTTTATTTTATTGAAGTGTGGTTGATTTACAGTGTTGTCTGTGCTGTGCAGCAGAGTGACTCAGTTATATATATACACGCACACATACATAATCTTTTTCACTTGCTTTTGTTACAGTTTATCACAGGATGTTGAATATAGTTCCCTGTGCTATACATTAGGACCTTGTTGTTTGATTCATTTGTTTTTTTGTCTAATATCACCACATCAGTGAAATGTTTATCATACTGTCTTTAAGAACAGTTCTATAAACTTCAAGTAGTGAGGAGAGGACCATGATGTAAGAAAAATCAGCTATACTTTTTGTCTGTATGAGACCAGAACTTAGTATGATAATTATGTAAAACTTGGAGAAAGGTTATTCTGAATTTTAATGAGTGGTAATTTTATTGACCGTATGAGGCATACAGTGTGAACGGTTCCTCTAAGCAGCTAAGATTATTACTTTTATATAGCCATGTGTATAGATTTTCAGCTTGAATAAAGGAAGCTGTTCTGTGCAAAACTCAGGCAGATCCAGGTGGTTTTCTTTTCTCGAAAATTATTCCTAGAGCTTAGATAACCTAGGATCCCAGTCTGATAGAAAGAAAGCTCAGGTGTTGTGTCTAAGACAAGGCAGATGAAATCATTCTGGGCTTTGAGTCCCTTTCTGTAAAGGTTGAGATGAGACTGAGAAAGTGGGGCTGTGGGCAGTAAGTAAGGACCTGGTGGTTGAGTCTTGCCTCTTGCTACCAGGAAAGGGGACTCAAAGGAGGTTTTAGATCGCAGATGTTCGTTTTCCATGTCCCAAAGCTCACATGTATCCCGAAGGCATATCCTGAATGGTATATAAGCGGGTGCTTTGTCTCCAGATTTCTCTGGGTCACATATTGAAATTTCATCTTTTAAAATTTCATTTGACTAGCGAGGATTTGGAGAAGCTGGAACCTGTCTCCACTGGTGGGAAAGTCAAGTGGTCTGGCATCTTTGGAAAAGTCTGTGGTCTCTTAAAAAGCTAAACATAAACTTACTGTACAACCCAGCAATTCCACTCCTATATATATCCAAGAGAAGTGGAAACATATGTCCATGCAGAGACTTGGACATGAATATTATTAGCAGCATTGTTTGTAATAACCAAAAGGGGGAGACTGTCCACATGTTCATTGACTGGTGAATAGAAAAACAAAACGTGGTTAAGTTCACAGCATGGAACGGAACTCAGCAATGAAAGTGATGAACTAATACATGCTACCACGTGGGTGAACCTCAGAAATACCACAGTGAGTGCAAGAAGCCAGGCACAAGACCTCCTGTAGTATGTGATCCTATTTGTATGAAATGTCTAGAAAAGGCAGCTTCTAGAGAAAGAAGTAGGTTAGTGGTTGCCTGGGGTTGTGGCTTGAACAGGGATTGACTGCAGATGGGCGTGAAGAATCTGTGTGTGGTGATGGATAGGACCTAAAACTGAATTCTAGTGATGGTTGCACAATTCCGTAAATTTGCTAAAAAAAAAAAAAAAAATCATTGAATTGTGCATTTCATATGGATATATTTTATGGTATGTAAAGTAAACCTCAATAAGGCTGTTTTAAAAAGGGCACAGGGTAGAAACAAACAGAAAAAGAGGCCTGTGGTATGTTTGGTTAAAAAAGTGTGTGATATTTTTATGAAAGTTAGGCACACGTGATTTTATGAAAGTTTTACTTCTGTATTGTTTTAATATCTGATAGAAAAGGAGAGAAGGAAAATCTTGGCCTGAGCAGGGTTGGTATCTGTGTAGAATATCTCTGTAGTATGGAGAGAGTGTAGTGCCTCCGAAGCAAAACAAAAACAAATGACAAAATTCATTATCTTCTCCTTGCAGGGATCATAGTCTAGACACTGTAAGGCAACGGTCCCCAACCTTTTTGGCACCAGGGTCTGGTTTTTCCAGTCTCCCAGTTGAAGACAGTTTTTCCGTGAACCAAGGGAGGGGATGGTTTTGGAGTGATTCAAGTGCATTGCATTTATTATGCACTTTATTTCTATTATTATTTCATCAGCTCCACCTCAGATCATCCCAGAGGTTGGGCACTCCTGCTAGGGTATCAGAGAGAACAGGAGGAAGAGAGGGGAAAAAACAGAGAGGTTTGTTTGAATGAGTTCACCCTCAAGATGTCTTACTATGCTGTTGGGTATGGTTAGTTCAAAATTCCCTTTGCTCAGAGGAAGCAGAACTCAGAAGAGCTGTTGAGTTAGTAGAAAAATAGTCTGATTTCCAAAATCTGAAGAATTTTTGTTCTCTTTCCTTTCCAACTTAGAAATAGGTTGATTTTGGGTTTTCGATAGCTAGTGTATTGATACTACAGTGCAGCACAAGTATCTATTATTGTTACTGCTTTGGTGCATTATGTGAAGATGTGTGAGTCTAATCAGTGGCATACACAGCCCAGACTTGTTTTCCAGTATTTGTGTGTGGCCCTCTGATAGACACAGAGTCCTTGCTCTCCATTCCCTTCTTTTATGGGGAGTGCCCAGTTGTCTTCTGTCTGTAGCCATGGTGTGCTGGTACATACCAAACAAACCCCTTTCTAGGAAAAATAATGCTGGTTTGTAGTGTTTGCTGTTTTTTGTGGTGTAAATGCTCCCACTCTGGTCAATTTTAAGCTGCCAGCATGACTATTGACTTGGCAAGAGATGCACACAGTTGGCTCCCATGAGACTGCTGCTAAGTCGCTTCAGTCGTGTCTGACTCTGTGCGACCCTGTAGACGGCAGCCCACCAGGCTCCTCTGTCCCTGGGATTCTCCAGGCAAGAATACTGGAGTGGGTTGCCATTTTCTTCTCCATACCCATGAGATTGGGAGTTGGCTTTAGCACCTACGCTGCTGGCCCTGCACCTATTTCTAGTCTGAAGGCCAAGTATGGTGGAGGATACTGAATATATTCAGCCTTTGCCAGGAAGCATCATCAAAACTGATGTGGCAGGACTTCCCTAGTGGTCCAGTGGTTAACACTCTGCGCTTCCACTACAGGGGGCACCGGTTCAATCCCTGGTAGGGGAACTAAAATCTCACATGCCACGGTGCAACCAAAAACAGACAGACAAGTAAACAAAAAACTGACATGGCATTCAGTGTTGATAATATATAATACACAGCATTTAAAAATCTCAGTCCTTAATGTCCTATTCATGCAACTCTATACTGGATATGTGTTTTCAAAGTAGGTCACTTAAGGTCAACATGGTTTGTGTTTACAAAGTCAAACTAAACAAAATTGAGCCTTTTTCTTGTAAAGAAGTCAAGAAACTCGAGAATCAAATTATAGAGAAAATGTTGTTTTGAAGTCTTTGATTTTTTTTTTTTTGTAGTATCCCATGGAAAAAAATGAGAATAATCCTAAATCAAACTTTATGCTCTGTTAGGTAATGATAATGAAAAGCTCTGTAATTTGAAATTTACCCAGTGCGTTGATTGCTTTGTAATCCTCTGTGTTTATTTTCAACAGCAGTTTAATGGATTAAGTTTTCCTGTTCTTCAGCATCCAGACCTTCAGGATGTCTTACTTATTCCTGTTATTGGACCTAGGTTTGTAACTATTTCATTTTCAAATTGTATTCTTATAAATAAAAATTTGTCACAGGTTCTTTTTTTCGCTGTTTGGTGATAGTACTAAGTTTCTCTATTAGCAACTTTATTTGGATAGGAAATCACAAACTTGATAAATGTTGACTAGATTGTCTGTCATGGAGAATACTACAAAAGAACACTGGGAATGGACTCAGCTATCTTGAGAGGAATGCATATTAGTTCCATTTAGTGGTGATTGATTTTTTTTCATTCTGTAAGACATTTGTTTACTTGCATATCATAAGAGATTCCACTGCTAAATTAAAAATTTTTGGAGCTACAACAGAAATACAAAGCAACAGTGTTTCCTATTTTCATAACTGATATATTTGTAAAATTTTTTTAATTCACGATGATGTTAAATTACTGTATTCTCTGAGTAGAACAGGCTACCGTGGTAGCTCAGCTGGTGAAGAATCCTCCTGCAATGCGGTAGACCCCAGTTCCATCCCTGGGTCGAGAAGATCCCCTGGAGAAGGGATAGGCTACCTACTCCAGTATTCTTGGGCTTCCCTGGTGGCTGAGACGGTGAAGAATCGGCCTGCAATGCGGGAGACCTGGGTTTGATCCCTGGGTTGGGAAGATCCCCTGGAGAAGGGAATGGCAACCCACTCCAGTATTCTTGCCTGGAGAATCTCCATGGACATAGGAGCCTGGCGGGCTAAAGTCCATGGGGTCGAAAAGAGTTGGACACGACTGAGCAACTAAGCACAGCTAAATAGAAGAGATACTGTGTTTGGAAGGCATGTGTTTAAAAAAGGAAAAAAAAAATAATAGGCTTTTATATTATAATGGGAATTCTGTTCCCAAAGAGCATTTTAAAATCCCTAATTGTGATAAAAAAATTTTAATACTCCTAAGAGTAGTAATAAACACAAAAATGTTCATTTTGTTAAAGCTTTAAAGTATTGATAATTTAGTGTCAACAGTAGAGTAATGGTTTTTGGTTTATCCATTCAGTGGAATATTATACAGCCTTAAATGTGGGAGAATTATATGTACAAATAAATGATATTTACAATTAAATACCCAAAGCATATGCTCTGTGTAGGATAATCACATTTCTTTTGCAATTAAATATTACAGATTTATGTATGTATACTTATGCACAGAAAAAAGCCTGGAGGGTATAATATACCCAACTGTTAACAGGGATTAATTCTGAGTGCTTAACTCTGAGGAGGTTGGGAGAAACTAGGTAAGAAGAGGCTCTAATTGTAACATTTCTGGTTTATTTTATTTTATTTTTCTGTAAACACGTATTACTTTTGCAGTTAAAAATTGAGTCTGTAAACTCCTTATTGTGTATTTTTGTTAAGAGGAACATTGCATTAGTGAATGGAGGAGTCTTACTTAAGTGTGCTGAGTTTTGCTAAATTCATACAACTATATAGTCAGGACTCACTCCCATCAAAATATACACCATTTCCATCACCAGAAAATTCTCTGCATTTTGCCCCTCATACTAGGAAACCACTGTTCTGATTTCTCTCATTCCTATTTAGTTTTAAACCAACTAGTTACTATAGTTGATCAGTCACAGGTCTTCTGAGATCTGCGATTCATTTTGGAATACACTGGACGTCATTCCACGATGCCCATAGTTTTCTATAATCTATGTAACTGTATTTCATTCTTACTGGCTTCATAATAATCCTTTCATCCTATTCTTTGTAGTGAGTAAGCTACTCATTAAAACATTAGTGAACTGTGTAACACAGACGGTGAGTTACAGGAAAGCACTGAGAAATCTTTTAGGATTGTGGATTCATATACCTACCTTTGATTTCTGAAAGGAGCATGTCAGCTGTTTTTTGTCTTTTAAACTCATCACCAGTTTTATTAGGTATCTTTTGACTTTCCACTATGAAAAATGAAGAAATTCTTATAGCTGCCCTAAAACTTCCACCAACCAGTTTTTATTTACTGTTAGTTTTTTTTTTAACATTATAAAGCTTTATAACATTTTTTATTCAATTCAGGTGAATGCAGTGTTTGACTTGCAATAACAGTAGTTTATTTCTGAGTTCTTTATCTTGACTGATTGGATATTGTCATTTAGCATAGGGGTCCCCAACCTTCTGGATCTAATGCCTGCTGATCTGAGGTGGAACTGATGTAATAATAATAGAAATAAAGTGCACAATAAAAGTAATGCATTTGAATCATCCCCAAACCATCCAAACCGCCCCCCCCCCCAGCCCCCCGGCCATGGAAGAGTTATCTCCATGAAGCCAGTCCCTGGTGCTAAGAAGGTTGGGGACCCCTGATTTAGCAGGTCTGCAGCACCTGCTTCTCTTCTCCCAGGTATGTTTCTTGTATCCTCTACATTCTCACTTGAGAATTGCTTGTTGCCTTTATATTTATTTTAAATATTTATTTATTTATGGCTGCGTTGGGTCTTGGTTGTGTCACGCAGGCTTCTCTCTGGTTGTAGCACCTGCGTTTCAGAGTGCGTGGGTTCAGTATCTGTGATTCACAGGTCTAGTTGTCCCACATCATGTGGAATCTTAGTTTTTCGACCAGGGATTGAACCTGTGTCACCTGCATTGCAAAGTGGAATCTTAACCACTGACTGAACCACATGGGAAGTCTTTTTGTTTTTGCCTTTATATGTAAGTAAGAACTTGGTTAAGTATATGTAGTCGTTTCAGGTCACATGTTATTTCCCTTAGAACTGTGTAGACACTGCTTCCACAATCCTGTGGCCTCATGTGTTGCTGTGAAAAAAATCTGAGGCCAAAAAGTATTTTCCCTTTTGCAACAAAGTCTTGATCTTTCACTTGGAGATCTATGAGACTCTTAGGCATTGGACTGTAGAAACTTGGCTGGGATATCCCTTGATTTTGGTTATTCTCTTAATTTTGATTGAAACACAGTGGGATTTTTCAATGATAAGTCTTCTGGTAGTTCTTTGAAGATTTTTCCATTACATACCTTTGCCTTCTGTGTTAGGAGGACACTAATACTCTGTATGTTGGATTTCCAGTGAGAATGTTCCCTGTGTTGGGCTCTCCTAGACAGCCCAGGGTCAGTAATGAGCTGGAAGGACTCCCCAGAACTCAGCATCTAGTCAAGGATTTATTGGCAAGGATTTATTGCATGAAAGGGGTACAAAAACCATGTCAGCAAAGGGAAGGGCATATGGGGGTAGAGTCAGGAGGAAACCAGGCATGAGCTTCCAAAAAGTTGCTCCCCATGGAGTTAACCAGGATGGGCTTCATTCTTTCAGCAGTCAGTTTTGACGTGAGTAAAACTGTCTGTGAGGGCAGCCCATTAGAGCCTCATCACCCAAGGTTTCAGTTGGCAGGCCCCCTCTGCCTGGCATGTGCCAAATTCCAGACTCCCAAAAGGAAAGCAGGTGTTCCGAATGACCACACTGCTTGTACAAACAGTAGCTGACTGTTACTAGAGCTGGTTTTATATCAGTGCTGGGAACTGTTTCCCAGTCAAGTTTTCAGATGCCAGCCAAGGGCCACCTTCTAAGCAGGCTTCTTTCAGAATAGCTGTCTCAAGTCTGTTATGTTAGCTCTTTAATTTCAGGAGATTGACCATCCTTTACTTGCTGAGCTAAGCTAGTTCGCTTTTCTTCTTTTTTATCTTGTTGTTGTTCTCTGTTTTTAAAGGTTCTTTTTAGTTTCTTTGAGGGCTTCCCTGGTGACTCAGATGGTAAAGAATGTGCCTGCAATGCAGGAGACCTGGGTTTGATCCCTGGGTTGGGAAGATCCCCTGGAGAAGGGAATGGCAACCCACTCCAGTATTCTTGCCTGGAGAATCCCATGGACTGAGAAGCCTGGCGGGCTCTAGTCCACAGGGTCTCGAAGAATCAGACATGATTGAGCAACTAACACACACACCCATTTTCTTTGAAACTAGAGAGAGGTTATTTGAGATTTTGCTCTTTTTTGGTCTGTACAGTTTGTTTTGCCTTTGGTTTATTATAGCTTTGTTTAATGCTACACACATCCCTTGGTGTTCATGGGCGATTGGACCCCCTTCCCCCCAACAAATACCAATATCCACAGTTGCTCAAGTCTTTTATGTAAAATGGTATAGTATTTGCGTATAACTCATGCACATCCTTAGCATACTTTAAATAATTTCTAGATTACTTGCAATACCTAATACTATGTGAACAGCAAATTCAAGTTTTGCCTTCTGGAACTTTCTGGAATTAAATTTTTTTTTTCCTGTCTGTGGCTAGTTGAATCCACAGATGCAGAAGCTGAGGGAGGGCCATCTGTACCTAGGCATCTGTCCCACCTTGAATGAATACTCAAATGAAAACATTTACATAGAGTCACCTGGTCTGCACTTTGGGTCAAGTGTGTAACCGGATAACTCATCAGATGTGTTTTTTGAAAACACTTTCACCACATCTTTTCTAGTGGCTTATCTCTAGTTCTGGTGAGCTGAGCTGATGAAGGCTTTGCTGTGAGGGGCGGGGGGTGGGTGGGGCGTCTAGCTCATAGCTGTCTCGTTGGGGGCTTTAACTTTTGGTTATGCTTAGTGAACTCAGGGGAGGAGTCACAGCATTGATGGCACTTTGCTGTTCTTCCCTTCACTACTTCAGGAGAGTTTATCCAGGTTTGTTAGAGAAAACTTGTCTGCTTGTGCCACTTCTGCCAGTCCACTTCCTCTTTCGGCTTTATCCATAGGGAATGGGACTGACATGACATACCCAGACCTTGCTTTTTTCTGCCTGACCTTTGGTCCTGTTTCTGAGTAATGAATAATTGTTTGGGTATCCAAGAGCCTTTCCTTTTCAGAAACAGTCATACCCTATTGAGGAATTGGATTTGATCCAGATTTCATTGTGTCAGCTAATTACTCTTCACTTGCATCTTAGCTGCTGCTTAGATTTCTTGCAAATGGAATTTTCTTTCAAATTTTTCTTCCCCCATTTTTGTGAGCTTTAGAAAAAGAAATATATGTGTACTTTTACTTGTTGACAAATTTTTTTTTTACTAGAAGCTCAACATTTCACAGAGATTTAGGATATCAAAATGTAGGTTAAACTATTTAAAGAGAGAGAACAATTCAAAAAGTAAATCTCACCATAAAATTCAGGTTCCTTCATTTTATTTAACATGATATTTAATTTACTGAGCAAATATGTGTATATATAAAATAATTTTTTTAAGT
This sequence comes from Bos taurus, assembly GCF_002263795.3. Taxonomy (NCBI): domain Eukaryota; kingdom Metazoa; phylum Chordata; class Mammalia; order Artiodactyla; family Bovidae; genus Bos; species Bos taurus. The sequence continues at coordinate 33,064,292 of NC_037340.1, read as the reverse complement.
TTTAAAATTTATTTCAGTATTGCTTCTGTTTTTTTTATGTTTTGATATTTCAGCCCCAAGGCATGTGGGATCTTAGCTTTCCAACCAGGGATCAGACTTGCATCCCCTGCATTGGAAGGCGAAGTCCTAAGGACTGGACTGCCAGGAAAGTCTTGATCAAATATATTTTAATGTTAGGAAGGTTTTACCAATGGTAATTAGATTGAAGTAAGGTGGTACTGCTGAAGTTGATGGTATCAATGTCAACTATATTGAAAAACTTAAAAGAGAGAATTGAATGCCAGTCTTCTCTTGATCCAAAGTATTTTTCATTTTTTGAATTGAAATATAGTTGACTTATGGTGGGATGTTAGTTTCAGGTATATAGCAGAGTGCTTCAGTTATATATTCCTTTTCAGATTCTTTTCCCTTAAAGGTTTTTACAAAATATTTGGTTTAGTTCCCTGCGCTATACAATAGGTCCTTGTTGATTATTTATATTATATATATTAGTGTGTCTGTGTTAATCCCAAACTCCTAATTTATCCCCCCATATAAGAGTATCTTTTTAAAATGTTTACTGTTGTATAGTTGATTTACAATGTTGTGTTAGTTTCTGCTGTACTGGAAAGTGAATCAGTTATACATACACATATATTCACTCTTTTTTTAGATTTTTTTCCCATTTCAGTCGTTACACAGTATTGGGTAGAGTTCCCTGTGCTACAGAGTAGGTCCTTATTATTAATAGTTATCTCTCTAACTTATAATAGTGTGTATATGACGGTCCCACTCTCCTGATTTATCCCTCTCTTGCAGTAGCCATAAGTTTGTTTTCTGCATGCATACAAGAGTATTTTATTTTATTTTATTTTTAATTTTATTTTATTTTTAAACTTTACATAATTGTATTAGTTTTGCCAAATATCAAAATGAATCCACCACAGGTATACATGTGTTCCCCATCCTGAACCCTCCTTCCTCCCCATACCATCCCTCTGGGTCATCCCAGTGCTCTAGCCTCAAGCATCCAGTATCGTGCATCGAACCTGGACTGGCATCTCGTTTCATACATGATATTTTACATGTTTCAATGCCATTCTCCCAAATCTTCCCACCCTCTCCCTCTCCCACAGAGTCCATAAGACTGTTCTATACATCAGTGTCTCTTTTGCTGTCTCGTACACCGGGTTATTGTTACTGTCTTTCTAAATTCCATATATATGCGTTAGTATACTGTAATGGTGTTTTTCCTTCTGGCTTACTTCACTCTGTATAATAGGCTCCAGTTTCATCCACCTCATTAGAACGGATTCAAATGTATTCTTTTTAATGGCTGAGTAATACTCCATTGTGTATATGTACCACAGCTTTCTTATCCATTCATCTGCTGATGGACATCTAGGTTGCTTCGATGTCCTGGCTATTATAAACAGTGCTGCGATGAACATTGGGGTACATGTGTCTCTTTCCCTTCTGGTTTCCTCAGTGTGTATGCCCAGCAGTGGGATTGCTGGATCATAAGGGAGAAAATAATAGCAAATGAAGCAACTGACAAACAACTAATCTCAAAAATATACCAGCAACTCCTACAGCTCAACTCCAGAAAAATAAATGACCCAATCAAAAAATGGGCCAAAGAACTAAATAGACATTTCTCCAAAGAAGACATACAGATGGCTAACAAACACATGAAAAGATGCTCAACATCACTCATTATCAGAGAAATGCAAATCAAAACCACTATGAGGTACCATTTCACACCAGTCAGAATGGCTGCGATCCAAAAGTCTACAAGCAATAAATGCTGGAGAGGGTGTGGAGAAAAGGGAACCCTCTTACACTGTTGGTGGGAATGCAAACTAGTACAGCCACTATGGAGAACAGTGTGGAGATTCCTTACAAAACTGGAAACGAGTGTTTTAAACACCGTACCCCAACCATTTTTTAAAGACTGCATTTAAATCAGTGGAATTTTTTAGGCCAATATTCAATTTGTAATTTTTAAGAATCTCTTTATATTGTCTGTTGGTATTCTTTCCTTTTAGATAAAAATCTATTTCTAGCAGGTCAGAAAATTAAATTTCCCTAAAATTGAGTGTATAATTCAGTAGCAGAAATATCTTGAGATACAAATGAGGTTGAGTTTGCCTTTCTCTTCCAGCCGTTCCATTTCCGTTTCTCATAGTTGCCTTGCTACTAGCGTTAGCACTTTGGTTTTCAGTTACTGTTTGTATGTATGAAATAATAGGGTGAATACAATGGAATATTCACGTAATTGCTCAAAGACTGCTGGTTCAAGTGGTTGACATGCAAATGAGATATCATGATCGTGTGATATCTCAAAATTATATTCTGCAAATGAGATACCAGATTCAGTTCAGTTCAGCCGCTCAGTCATGTCCGACTCTTTGTGACTGCATGAACTGCAGCATGCCAGGCCTCCCTATCTATCACCAACTCCCAGAGTTCACCCAACCATGTCCATCGAGTCAGTGATGCTATCCAACAATCTCATCCTCTGTCATCCCCTTCTCCTCCTGCCCTCAATCCTTCCCAGCATCAAAGTCTTTTCAAATGAGTCGGCTCTTCGCATCAGGTGGCCAAAGTAGTGGGGTTTCTGCTTCAACATCAGTCCTTCCAATGAACACCTGGGACTGATCTTTAGGATGGACTGGTTGGATCTCCTTGCAGTCTAAGGGACTCTTGAGAGTCTTCTCCAGCACCACAGTTCAAAAGCATGAATACTTCGGCACTGAGCTTTCCTGACAGTCCAACTCACATCCATACACGACCACTGGAAAAACCATAGCCTTGACTAGATGGACCTCTATTGACAAAGTAATGTCTCTGCTTTTTAATATGCTGTATAGGTAGGTCATAACTTTCCTTCCAAGGAGTAAGCGTCTTTTAATTTCATGGCTGCAATCACCATCTGCAGTGATTTTGGAGCCCAGAAAAATAAAGTCTGACACTGTTTCCACTGTTTCCCCATCTATTGCCCATGAAGTGATGGGACCGCATGCCATGATCTTCGTTTTCTGAATGTTGAGCTTTAAGCCAACTTTTTCACTCTCCTCTTTCACTTTCATCAAGAGGCTCTTCAGTTCTTCACTTTCTGCCATAAGGGTAGTGTCATCTGCATGTCTGAGGTTATTGATATTTCTCCCAGCAATCTTGATTCCAGCTTGTGCTTCCTCCAGCCCGTCGTTTCTCATGATGTACTCTGTTAAATAAATTAAATAAGCAGGGTGACAATATACAGCCTTGACGTACTCCTTTTCCTATTTGGAATCATTCTGTTGTTCCCTGTCCAGTTCTAACTGCTTCCTGACCTGCATACAGGTTTCTCAAGAGGCAGGTCAGGTGGTCTGGTATTCCCATCTCTTTCAGAATTTTCCACAGTTGATCGTGATCCACACAGTCAAAGGCTTTGGCATAGTCAATAAAGCAGAAACAGGTATTTTTCTGGAACTCTCTTGCTTTTTCGATGATCCAGCGGATGTTGGCAGTTTGATCTCTGGTTCCTCTGCCTTTTGTAAAACCAGCTTGAACATCTGCAAGTTCATGATTCACATATTGCTGAAGCCTGGCTTGGAGAATTTTGAACGTTACTTTACTAGCATGTGAGATGAGTGCAATTGTGAAGTATGAGCATTCTTTGGCATTGCCTTTCTTTGGGATTGGAATGAAAACTGACCTTTTCCAGTCTTGTAACCACTGCTGAGTTTTCCAAATATGCTGGAATATTGAGTACAGCACTTTCACAGCATCATCTTTCAGGATTTGAAATATCTCAACTGGTATTCATCACCTCCACTAGCTTTGTTCGTAGTGATGCTTTCTAAGGCCCACTTGACTTCACATTCCAGGATGTTTGGCTCTGCTGCTGCTGCTAAGTCGCTTTAGTTGTGTCCGACTCTGTTCGACCCCATAGACGGCAGCCCACCAGGCTCCCTCGTCCCTGGGATTCTCCAGGCAAGAACACTGGAGTGGGTTGCCATTTCCTTCTCCAGTGCATGAAAGTGAAAAGTGAAAGTGAAGTTGCTCAGTCGTGTCCGACTCTTCGTGACCCCGTGTACTGCAGCCCACCAGGCTCCTCCGTCCATGGGATTTTCCAGGCAAGAGTACTGGAGTGGGGTGCCATTACCTTCTCCGTGTCTGGCTCTAGGCAAGTGATTACACCTTCATGATTATCTTGGTTGTGAAGATCTTTTTTATACAGTTCTTCTGTGTATTCTTGCCACCTCTTCTCAATATCTTCTGCTTCTGTTAGGTCCATACCATTTCTGTCCTTTATCGAGCCCATCTTTGCATGAAATGTTCCCTTGGTATCTCTCATTTTCTTGAAGCAATCTCTAGTCTTTCCCATTCTGTTGTTTTCCTCTATGTCTTTGCATTGATCGCTGAGGAAGGCTTTCTTATCTCTCCTTGCTATTCTTTGGAACTCTGCATTCAAATGGGTATAGCTTTCCTTTTCTCCTTTGCTTTTCGCTTCCCTTCTTTTCACAGCTATTTGTAAGGCCTCCCCAGACAGCCATTTTGCTTCTTTGCATTTTTCTTGGGGATGGGCTAGATCCCTGTCTCCTGTACAGTGTCACTAACCTCTGTCCATAGTTCATCAGGCACTCAGTCTGTCAGTTCTAGTCCCTTAAATCTGTTTCTCACTTCCACTGTATAGTCATAAGGGATTTGATTTAGATCATACCTTAATGGTCTAGTGGTTTTCTCCACTTTCTTCAATTTCAGTCTGAATTTGGCAATAAGGAGTTCATGATCCGAGCCACAGTCAGCTCCCAGTCTTTTTTTGCTGACTGTATAGAACTTCTCCATCTTTGGCTGCAAAGAATATGATCAGTTTGATTTTGGTGTTGACCATCTGGTGATGTCCATGTGTAGAGTCTTCTCTTGTGTTGTTGGAAGAGGGTGTTTGCAATGACCAGTGCGTTTTCTTGGCAGAACTTTGTTAGCCTTTGCCCTGCTTCATTCTATACTCCAAGGCCAAATTTGCCAGTTACTCCAGGTGTGTGTTGACTTCCTACTTTTGCATTCCAGTCCTCTATAATGAAAAGGACATCTTTTTTGGGTGTTAGCTCTAGAAGATCTTGTAGGTCTTCATAGAACTGTTCAGCTTCTTCAGCGTTACTGGTTGGGGCATAGACTTGGATATTGAATGGTTTGCCTTGGAAACGAACAGAGATAATTTTTTGTTTTTGACATTGTATCCAAGTACTGCATTTTGGACTCTCTTGTTGACTATGATGGCTACTCCATTTCTTCTAAGGGATTTGTGCCCACAGTAGTAGATATAATGGTCATCTGAGGTAACTTCACCCATTCCAGTCCATCTTAGTTCACTGATTCTTAGAATGTCGATGTTCACTCTTGTCATCTCCTGTTTGACCACTTCCAACAATGGCAACCCACTCCAGTACTCTTGCCTGGAAAATCCCATGGACAGAGCGGGCCTGGTGGGCTGCAGTCTATGGGGTCGCACAGAGTCGGACACGACTGAAGCAACTTAGTAGCAGCAGCAATTTGCCTTGATTCATGGACCTAACATTCCAGGCTCCTATGCAATATTGCTCTTTACAGCATCGAACCCTGCTTCCATCAGCAGTCCCATGCACAACTGGGTGGTGTTTTTACTTTGGCTCCATCCCTTCATTTTTTCTCGAGTTATTTCTCCACTGATCTCCAGTAGCATATTGGGCACCTACCGACCTGGGGAGTTCATCTATCAGTGTCTTATCTTTTTGCCTTTTCATACTGTTCATGGGGTTCTTGAGGCAAGAATACTGAAGTGGTTTGCCATTCCCTTCTCCAGTGGACCACATTCTGTCACACTTCTCCTCCATGACCCAGCCATCGGCATGGCTTAGTTTCATTGAGTTAGACAAGGCTGTGTCCGAGTGATCAGATTGGCTCGTCTGTGATTGGGGTTTCCATCTGTCTGCCCTCTGATCCCCTCTCAGTGCCTACCGTCTTACTTGGGTTTGTCTTACCTTGGACGGTGGTGTCTCTTCATGGCTGCTCCAGCAAAGCGCAGCCGCTGCTCCTTACCTGTGATGCGGGGTTATAAGATATCAGATTATATGTATACAGATGAGATATCATGATTGTGTGATATCTCAAAATTATATTATCTTCCTTTTATTGTAGGGTTGCTAATATATGCAGTTAAATACATGCCAAGTAATAAGTGTATTTTTTATATGCTTTTTAGTGGGTCATTCTCATATCTCGACCCTCTCTTTAGTGGGTCTTTAATTCATAGGCATCTCATTTTTAGCTGTTTTAATTAGTTTTCTCTTATTCTAAGCACCTTCTTACTATTTTTCTCCAGTCTTTATTACTGTATTCTTGGAAAATCATCTTTCTTTAATGCTATTGCTTCACTCTTTTGTTTAAAAACATTTTAATAAAAATCAAGCGTTTAGTATTTATGGCCCTACATCGACTTTTATATTTCCTCACTAAAGCTTCAGCAATGCTGATTTGCACCTTGACACTTGCATATATATACAATCTTATATTCTTACACAGTTAGTAAGTACTTGTGTTGAAAGATTCCCGAAGACCATTCCCCAGCTCAGTGATTCTCTTGGAGGACTCAGAGGATTCCACATGTAGTCGTACTTGTGACCATGGTTTATTACAGTGAAAGAATCTGAAGCAAAATCAACAAAACAAAAGCTGCCTGGGATGAAGTCTAGGGAAAACCATTTGTAAACTGCAGAGTCTTTTTCCGGTGGAGTCATGCAGTGTGCAGTTAACTCCCCTGGCAACAAGGATGACAATGCATGTGTGAGATGTCACCATCCAGGAAAGCTCCTTAGAGACAGGCATCCAGGGTTTTCATTTAGGGCTGGTTGTGTGGGCACCTCGTGCCTGGTAGGTACCCAAATTCTGGCCTCCCAGAAGGGAGGTCAGTGTCCACCATAAACCATATTATTTGTTTACAAATTGTTATAGATAATAGAGGAACATTGAGCTACCCTTGGTGATGGCCAGGGAGGCCTGGCGTGCTGCAGTCCATGGGGTTGCAAAGAGTTGGACATGACTGAGCAAATGAACTGAACTGAACTGAATCAGTTAAGAGTGGGAACTCCTCTGAGTTCCAGGATGCTAGCCAAGGATCAGCCTCATCACCAGGCCTTTCAAAGAAAGGATAGTAGTTCTTTTTCATTGTGGTTTTTTGTTTGTTTTTATTTTTGGATGTGCTGGGTCTCTAACTGAGGCATGTGGGCTTAGTTGCCCTGCAACATGTGGGATCTTAGTTCCCTGACCAGGGATTGAACTCATGTGGATTCTTAACTGCTGGACCACCAGGGAAGTCCCTGGCCCACTATGTTAATGCTCTTCCCCATAGTCTCCCATTCTCTCCTTTCAATGAAATGGTTATTCTCTTAAAAACTTTCTGATTAACATTACAGAGTTCCATTTCACAAAATATTTTTTGAAGATTGAGGGGCAGGAGGAGAAGGGGACAACAGGATGAGATGGTTGGATGGCATCACTGACTTAATGGACATGAGTTTGGGTGGACTCCAGGAGTTGGTGATGGACAGGGAGGCCTGGCGTGCTGTGGTTCATGGGGTCGCAAAGAGTCCGACACGACTGAGCAACTGAACTGTGTGTGAGAACCAAAGATACTATACAGATGGGTGAAACATAGTGTAAAAGCAGGTGAATATTGGTACAAGTCAAACTGCAGTAGATTCCTGGGGAGGGATATGAATTAAGTACCATCCAAGCAGAGAAGAGGAAGAGCTGAATGCAAAGAAGTGGGTAAAGATTTTCTCCAAAGAGATGTTATTTCCCTTGAGCCTTGTGGGTGAGTGAGAAGGAGGTAGATGAGATAAAGTAGGCGAGGGTACACAAGGTAGAGAGAAAGTACGTGCAGAGGTACAGAGGTGTGAAAATATATGGTGGTTTGTGACAAAAGTGACTGGGAATCTATCAGTTTTCAGAGAGGTTGGTGAAAGAAGATGTTGAAGTTAGAAGAGGTAGAGTGGAATGTGAAGGATTCATTTTAAATTTGATTAATTTTTATTGGAGTATAGCTTTACAGTGTTGTGCTATTAATAGTTTCTGTTGTGCAGGAGAGTGAATCAGCTGCATTTATATACATATCATATATATGTATGATATGTATTGCCAATAAGATCATCTATACCATTTTTCTAGATTCTACGTATATGTGTTCATATACAGCATTTGTTTTTCTCTTTCTGACTTACTTCACTCTGTATGACAGTCTCTAGTCCATCTACATCTCTACAAATGATCCAAGCTCATTCTGTTTTATGGCTGAGTAATAGTTTTATTGTATATATGTGCCACATCTTTATTCATTTCTCTGTTGATGGACATTTAAGTTGTTCTCATGTCCTGGCTGTTGTAAATAGCGCTATAGTGAACATTGGGGTACATGTGTCTTTTTGAAGGATGATTTTTTAAAACTAAGAAATGTTTTATTTCTTCACACAGCATATAGGACCCAAATAATTTTTATTACAGTTGTGATTTTAGAAATACAATACTGGTAGTAGCATAAAGCTTTTTTTCCCCCAAACTGCATGTAGACCTTGACTCATTAGTAGGTTGTGAAATTCAGTTTAACTGGTTGTTTATAGTTTTTTCTAAGGAATAGGGATTTTATTATATAATATCCTGGAGTGTACATGGTAAGGTGTTTCGTGAAACATTTGCTATAAATGTAAGTGTGGATAGGCACACGTGTACTGGGATGCCGTTCAAGTGCATTTCTCACATTGGATTGCAGCCAAAAAAGCCTGAAAACACTTTTTTCAAAAGATGAATTGCAAGCCTAGAGCCGAGTTAGGGAGCTATTTTAGTCTTATCTCCAGCAGTATGGTGAACTAGATAACTTGAGAATTTTTCTGCTACTTAGGCCTAGGAACACTGAACAAAAAATAGGTCATAACATGCATAGCAGAATGATTAAGGACCTTAGTGAGATACTCAGGGGTTAGAATGAAGGGTAACTGAAAATTGAGTAGTAAGTGCGTGAGCTAAGATTAAGGGTTGAGGGGTTTGAGGGAGAAGGTGCTTGGTCCCCTGAACTTAGGGGCATTGGTTTTAACAATAGGCTGTTAGTGCTAAGAGGTGAGAACCATCCAAAAGTCAGTGCAGGGCATTAATTAGGAGTTGGAGCTCTCTTGCCATGGAGCCTGGGTTGAGGGGAAAAAATCTATGAGATGCACAGCTGAGCTTCCATATCTGTAAGGGTTTGGAGTGCAAATTCATACTACCCATGTGGTCTTGACACCTGTGGTTTGGGAAATTGACATAAGAATTGGATCCTAAGCCAGTTCTTGAGGTGCTTGGCAAAAGCACTGCAGAGTGGCACCTGTCAGCCCAGGCCATGCTTCTTTCTTATAGTTAGAAGCTACACTGGGAATCAAACTACCATGAGTGAGAACCAGCATATACAACAGACTGAGGGATTAGATTCCCCAGAACTGCAGCCAGCCAGTGTGTACTCAGTCATGGCTGACTCTCTGCGACTCCATGGACTGTAGCCCCCACCATGCTCCTCTGTCCTTGGAATCTTCCATGCAGGGATACTGGAATGGGTTGCCATTTCCTACTCCAGGGATTGAACCCACATCTCTTGCATCTCTTCCATTGGCAGGTGGATTCTTTACCAGCTGTGCCACTTGGGAAGCCCAGAATGTAGCAAAGAGAGCTAATTGGTAGGCACTATAAAATTAGTCTCCTTGAAAATGATTAAAAGCAAAAGGGAGAATCTAAAACATAAAAGACCCTAAGAGGGAAAAAAAAGAAAAAGAATTTCTAGACATTAAAATTTCATTAAAATTAAAAAGTCATTCTGAGTTAAACTCTAGACTCAACAGATGAGAGAATTAATGAACTAGAAGATGGCTTATGGAATATCACCTAGAATACAGCAGGTAAAGAAGGTGTAAAGCAGTAGGAGATATGAAACTGAGTCATGAGAACAAGAATGAAAAGTTACTACTGTTCCTAATGAATCCCAGGTGTAGAGATTAGAAATAATGTGGGAGAGACAATATTCAATAATATAATGAAGAATTTTCCAGAATTGATGAAAGTCAGATTTAAAAAATACAGTGTCTGAAGGCAAAAGTAAAGATAAATACATGACTAGGTGCTTCAGAATGAATCTGAAGAACACCAAAGACATCAGGAGGATCTGAAAGCAACCAAAGATAAAACACAGACATTAGATCACTGGATAAAACAATATCCAGTGATCAGATGATGCAAGTCTGATGTCGAGGGTGGAAGGGCCTGGGAGACGTGTCAGAGAATTAGAGGAGGCATCGTTTGGTAACTCAGTGAATGTTGAGTTACAAGTTTTAGGAGGAAATTCAAGATGATGCCGGGATTTGTGTTCTGGCTGCTCAGGTAGATAACGTCATTTTGACTGGAACGCAGGAGGATGAAGCTTTGGGCTGTTGCCAAGGATTTGAGGAGTGGATCAGGGAATCATAACATTGTTTAGGACTTGTTGAGTGTGAAGTAGCTGTAGGACGTCTGTGCACAGCTGTCTGCAGATAATCAGTCTAGAAAGGCTGATCATTAGGTATGTGGGTTCACAATGAGGTCCAGCTGTATAGCACAGGGAGCTATAGTCAATATCCAGTGATAAACTACAATGGAAAAGAATATGAAAAAGAATAGCTGGTTCACATTGTGGTACAGCAGAGATTAACATAACTTTATAAACAACTATACTTCAATACGGAGAAGGCAATGGCACCCCACTCCAGTACTCTTGCCTGGAAAATCCCATGGATGGAGGAGCCTGGTAGGCTGCAGTCCATGGGGTCGCTAAGAGTCGGACCCGACTGAGTGACTTCCCTTTCACTTTTCACTTTCATGCACTGGAGAAGGAAATGGCAACCCACTCCAGTGTTCTAGCCTAGAGAATCCCAGGGACGGGGGAGCCTGGTGGGCTGCCATCTGTGGTGTCACACAGAGTCAGACATGACTGAAGCGACTTAGCAGCAGCAGCATACTTCAATAAAATAAAGAATATGTAGGTTATCTTTGTAAGTGGTCACTGAAACCATGAGATTGCCAAGGTTTGGGATACAAAGCGAGAAGAGATGATATCATGTTTAAGAACCTGGAGAAATGAACCTTGTCCAGAAATAGCTGGAGAATGAGCAGTGAGTGTGTGGGACCTGGAAGGAGGAGGATAAATGTGAGAAGCTTACTGAGATTTGATCAGTTGGAGATCTTGAAAAGAAAATGCACTTAATTCTTTGAATTCGCTTAAAATGCACTTAAAAGTACAAGGAGTTAGGACCATACATATGACATGTTGCCAACCAGGGAACCCCATCAGAAGTGCAGTACTTGAGACGTTTATTTGGGCTTATCACATAGGTACCCCCGACCTTTGAGAAGGTCTGCTCTGAGTGTTGGAAGTGATACCAGGCTTCAGTGTTTCAAGGGATGGATGGGAGGTGAGAAGTTGGAGAACACTGAAGAAAGTTAGATAGCAGAGGAAGAAAAGACTTACCTTTGTCTTGTTTAAAACATTAATAACTTACCGTGTGCCAGTCTACCACTTCAGAAATGTTTTTGCATTTCTCACATGTCTGTCTTAGTCTTTGAAGATAGAAACGTTATTGCTCTTCTCTCCTAATGCTATTATGAAACAGCAGTGCTTGTTAAATGATGAAGCATTTTTTTTTTTCCTTTGGGGTTGTGGTTTTAATCTACATGGAGCTTCATTGGATTAGAATATAAACACTTGATCGTGTCCCCTCTAACACTGAAGGCATCAGAGCTGGTGAGAACAGACACAGGCTGGGCCCGAGGGCTGCCTTGGCCTCTTCTACTCTGTGTGCCATTTCCTATGACCTCAGTCCTGCCTTAGTTTTTTTTTTTAATTGAGGTATAGTTGGTATAAGTTATAGGTATACAATGTAGTGATTCACAATTTTTAAAGGTTATGCTCCATTTATAGTTATAAAATATTGGCTATACCATAAAAAAAGAATGAAATGCCATTTGCAGCAACATGGATGGACCTAGAGATGATCATACTAAGTGAAGTCAGTCAGAGAAAGATGAATACCACATGAAACCACTTGTACATGGAATCCAAAAAAAACGAAAAAGATACAAATGAATTTATTTACAGAATGGAAGTAGACTCAGACATAAAAAATAAATTTGTAGTTACCAAAGGGGACAGGTGAGGATGTGGGATAAATTAGCAATATAGGTTGAACAGACACTGCTGCTGCTGCTGCTGCTGCTGCTACTGCTACTACTAGTACTACTACTACTACTACTAAGTCACTTCAGTCGTGTCCGACTCTGTGTGACCCCATAGACGGCAGCCCACCAGGCTCCCCCGTCCCTGGGATTCTGCAGGCTAAAACACTGGAGTGGGTTGCTATTTCTTTCCCCAAAGCATGAAAGTGAAAAGTGAAAGGGAAGTCACTCAGTTGTGTCCAACTCTTAGCGACCCCATGGACTGCAGCCTACCAGGCTCCTCCATCCATGGGATTTTCCAGGCAAGAGTACTGGAGTGGGGTGCCATTGCCTTCTCCACAACAGACACTACTATATTTGAAATAGATAAGCAACAAGGTTCTGTTTTATAGCATAGGGAACTATATTCAATATATAGTAATAACCTATAAGGGAAAAGAATATGGAAAAGTGTGTGTGTGTGTATATATATGTATATGTATGTATGTATAACTGAATCACTTTGCTGTATACTTGAAACTTACTCAGCATTGTAAATTAACTGTACTTCAGTATAGAAAAAAATATTGGCTATATTCCCTGTATCATAGACTCTTGTAGGTTATTTTAAGCATAATAGTTTGTTCCTGTTAATCCCCGACTCCTGTCTTGCCCCACCCAATCTCCCTCTCCTGACTAATTTGTTCCCTGTATCTGTAAGTCGGTTTCTTTCTTGTATTTATTAGTTGTATTTGATGAAGCAATTTTTGGTGCCACTTACTACCTTGCACCAAGATTTTCTTCTCAAGTGCCCATCCTCATTGTAATTAAAAAAACAAGCCCAAACTTTATTATTTACTTTTGGCTGCACCGTGTCTTTGTTGCCTGTGGGCTTTCTCTAGTTGCGGCCAGCAGGGACTCCTCTCCGGCTGTGTGTGTGCTTCTCATGGTGGTGGCTTCTCTTGTTGCAGAACACGTGCTCTAGGGCGTGGGTTTGGTAGTTGTGGCACAAGGGATTAAGTTGCCCCACGGCATGTGGAATCTTCCCGGATCAGGGATGGAACCCACGTCCCCCTGTGTTGGCAGGTGGAGTCTCAACCACTGGACCACCAGTGAAGTCCTTTGTAGTTTTAAAGAAATTATTTCTTGTGTATTGATCTTCTTTCTTCCACCTTTTCCTCATTTATTCATTTGGAATAATGAAGACTAAAGAGGTTATTTAGGGTTAGTTTGAAACCCTGAAAAGGTTGGTTGACGTTGGAGATGCATCGTTCTTTACACTTGAACTCCTTTTGCTTCTGTAGGAAGAATATAAAACAACAGACTTGTGAAGTCATTGTTGGGGCCCAGTGTGGCAGTGCTGTGTTACGAGGAGCCCATGTCTATGTCCCTGGAATCGTATCAGCCTCAAAATGTGAGTATACTGTTCAGGTTTCTCTGTAAAATAGCTGCTAACATTTATGTGTATCATCGAATTGAAAATTCATTAAATCCTCACTTAGATACATTTCAAATTTGCTTTAACAAAGATCTTTGCTAAGTTGTGCATTTAGTATAGCCTGTTGAGGTGTGTATCTGAGAAGGACTAACGAATCAGGCATCCGTATGTGGGTTTTCTGCCCATTTCTTTTATTCCCTTTGAGGACATCTGTGATGAAGTTAGAGGATCATGACTGATGAAAAGAGTGGAAGATGTCAGTGAAATTTTGTTTTCCATTCTTTACTCAATTGTGCTGAAAGCTCAGGCTGCTAAACTGTCATTTGCAGGGGAAACATTCCAAGTCTGGAATCAATATTGGGATGAAACTCAGTATTCTTAATTTACTCTTTTAAGTTATGTTAGATTTGAGGAAAATAATTGAAATAGAAGATACCTTTCCTTTTCTGCTCAGCTAAAGGCTTTCAATTGAGGTTGGATGTTTGCTGTTTTTTTTTTTTCTTGACCCTCGCAAGGCATGTGGGATATTAGTTCCCAGATTGGGGGTTGAACAGATGTCCCTTGTATTAGGAGTCTTAACCACTGGACAGCCGGGGAAGTCCCTGAGGTTGGATGTTTCGAAGACTCTTCTGCATCTTTGTTTTCCTAGGGAAAAAAAATAGATTTATTGTTGTCAAACATTTGAAAGTAAACAGTTGTATTTTCTGTCAGAAGTTATAGTGAGACCATGAGCCAGGTTAGACTGCTTCATGTCCACTACTGATGCCCCTAGGCTTCCCCAGTCTTAAAGCTTGAAGAATTTTCGCGGTTCTGCCAAAGAACAGTTATGTCACTGTAATATGACTTTCTTCTTTTCTCTAGTTATGAAAGGTGGAGATGATGTTTCCGTATACTCTGACATTAAAGGCAAATGTAAGAAAGGAGCCAAAGAATTTGATGGAACAAAAATATTTCTTGGAAATGGGATTTCTGAACTAAGCCGCAAAGAGATCTTCAGTGGGCTGCCTGAACTGAAGTATGTCAGCAACTGTTGTTTTGGGGAAAATAAGCATCCTTTTTGTGGTTTAAAGAAAATGTAAAATAATGTAAAAATATGTATAATTGCATTATATGACTAATTTTTTTTGTTATAAGTTCAACTGGAAAATACTTGTTTAACACATACTGCCATTTTTTGGGTGGGGGGAAATATGCTTTTAGTTAAAAGCATAAATGCTCAGATTAAGGAGTCTCTTAAGTTGAAAAGTTTTGCATCTTTGATAACATTATTTATCTTGATAAAGGATGAGTTAGATGGCCTCTCCAGATCTTTTTTAACAGTCTGTGAGAAAAGCTTATAGTTTTAATATTAAAAAGAAAAAAAAATTTTAACTAAAAAATTTACCAGAAAGCCAGTACTGATATGAATACTTGTGGTTAAAAATTAACGTTTGGATTTACTCACACCTCACTTTTATTATTTTTTTAATTTAAAAAATGTATTTACTTATTCCCACGCTGGGTCTTCGTTGTGGTGCCCGGGCTTCTCTTGTTGAGGAGCTCCGGCTCTCGGCGCAGGGGCTTCAGCAGTTGTAGCCTCGGGCTGCAGAGCACAGGCTCCGTAGTTGTGGCGCACGGGCTTAGTTGCTCTGCGGCATGTGGGATCTTCTCAGATGAAGGATCGAATCTGTGTCCCCGGCATTGGCAGGTGGTTTCTTATCCACTGGGCCACCATGGAAATCCTGCTCACCTGAATTAGAACAAGTTAGTGTAAAATCATCTCTGGTCGCTACAAGTGAAAGTGAAAGTCACTCAGTCATGTCCAACTCTTTGCGACCCCATGGACTATACAGTCCATGGAATTCTCCAGGCCAGAATACTGGAGTGGGTAGCCTTTCCCTTCTCCAGGGGATGTTCCCAACCCAGGGATCGAACCCATGTCTCCCACATTACAGGTGGATTCTTTCCTAGCTGAGCCACCAGGGAAGCCCAAGAATACTGGAGTGGGTAGCCTATCCCTGCCAGTGGATCTTCCCGACCCAGAAATCGAACTGGGGTCTCCTGCATTGCAGGTGGATTCTTTACCAGTAGGCGCTAAGCAAATTAAATCTGCGTCTAATCCAGTTTCTTATAATTTTTAAAATCAAAATACAGTTGATTTATAGTGTGTTCATTTCTACTATACAGCAAAGTGACTCAGATATACATATGTACATATTCTTTTTTATATTCTTTTCCATTATGTTTATTACAGGATATTGAATGTAGTTCCCTATGCTATACAGAAGGACCTTGCTGTTTATCCATCCTGTATATAAAACTTATATCTCTTAATCCTAAACTCCCAATCCACCTCTTGCCCCAACTCCCTCTTGGAAACCACAAGTCTGTGAGTCTGTTTCTGTTTTGTAGGTAGGTTCATTTGTGTCTTTATTATTGCTTAGTGTTTTCAGGCTGTTTCAGAAATTCTGTAGACAGCTCTGTTACTACAAAGTTGACAGCTAATGGAGACACACTGAAAGCTGTGAATTTATTCAGCTAAAAGACAGCCACTTACCTGATTCCTGGGACAGTTTTTCATATTTCAGCAATTTGAATTTATAGTTGATATTAATTCTTCTAAAGACATAGGCTATTCCCTCCATCCAGAGGTGGCAGTACTTTCCAGATGACCAAGAACAAATAAATTCTTCATCTTGGAAGTGCTTCTGAATATGAAGATTATGCATACATTGATGTGTTAATCTTTGGGTCTGTAATAGGGAGTTGATAGTTTGACTGCTTCCTTTAGTTTGTTATAGGCGGTACACATTTCATCTTCTTCTTTGATGTGGTGGTTCCAGTAATTGGGTCCATAGACTTCTGAGTACTGTTCTGTTTGTTGGTAGGAGTAGAATGTAGCCATCTTTCAAGAAACTGTTGATTTTTAGAAAAAATTCTTAATTTTTTTTGGAGTATAAGAATATTTACAATGTTGCATTAGTTATAAATGTACAGAAATGTGATTTAGTTCATATATCTATTTTTTGGATTATTTTCCCATATAGATTATTACAGAGTATTCAGTAGAGTTCCTTATACCCTATAGTAGGTCCTTGTTGATTATCTGTTTTATATATAGTTCAGTTCAGTTGCTCAGTTGTGTCCGACTCTTTGTGACCCCATGAACCGCAGCACGCCAGGCCTCCCTGTCCATCACCAACTCCCGGAGCCCACCCAAACCTGTGTCCATTGAGTCAGTGATGCCACCCAACCATCTCATCCTCTGTCGTCCCCTTCTCCTCCTGCCCTCAATCTTTCCCAGCATCAGGGTCTTTTCAAATGAGTCAGCACTTCAGGTGGCCAAAGTATTGGAGTTTCAGCTTCAACATCAGTCCTTCCAGTGAACACCCAGGACTGATCTCCTTTAGGATGGACTGGTTGGATCCCCTTGCAGTCCAAGGGACTCTCAAGAGTCTTCTTCAACACTGCAGTTCAAAAGCATCAATACTTTGGCACTCAGCTTTCTTTATAGTCCAACTCTCACATCCATACATGACCACTGGAAAAACCATAGCCTTGACTAGACAGACCTCTGTTGACAAAGTAATGTCTCTGCTTTTTAATATGCTGTTTAGGTTGGTCATAACTTTCCTTCCAAGGAGTAAGCGACTTTTAATTTCATGGCTGCAGTCACCATCTGCAGTGATTTTGGAGCCCAGAAAAATAAAGTCAGCCACCATTTCCACTGTTTGCCCATCTATTTGCCATGAAGTGATGGGACCAGATGCCATGATCTTCGTTTTCTGAATGTTGAGTTTCACGCCAACTTTTTCACTCTCCTCTTTCACTTTCATCAAGAGGCTCTTTAGTTGTTTTTCACTTTCTGCCATAAGGGTGGTGTCATCTGCATATCTGAGGTTTTTGCTACTTGTCCCCGCAGTCTTGATTCCAGCTTGTTAATTCCAGCCTCTGATCTGTCCCTCCCTGTTGTCTTTCCCCCGGTAACCATATTTGTAATCTAAGTCTGTAAGTCTGTTTCTGTTTTGTAAATATGTTCATTTGTATCATTTTTTTTTTAGATTCCGCTTATGAGTGATACCATATGATATTTGTCTTTTGTCTGACTTACTTAGTATGATAATCTCTAGGTTCATTCATGTTCTTGCAAGTAGCATTATTTCATTCCTTTTTATGACTAATATTCCATTACACACACACACACAACACACACACACACACACACACACTCACATACTCACACACCACATCTTTATCCATTTCTCTGTCGATGGACATTTAGGTGCTTCCATGGTGACTGCAGCCATGAAATTAAAAGACGCTTACTCCTTGGAAGGAAAGTTATGACCAACCTAGATAGCATATTCAAAAGCAGAGACATTACTTTGCCAACAAAGGTCCGTCTAGTCAAGGCTATGGTTTTTCCTGTGGTCATGTATGGATGTGAGAGTTGGACTGTGAACAAAGCTGAGTGCCGAAGAATTGATGCTTTTGAACTGTGGTGTTGGAGAAGACTCCTGAGAGTCCCTTGGACTGCAAGGAGATCCAACCAGTCCATTCTGAAGGAGATCAGCCCTGGGATTTCTTTGGAAGGAATGATGCCGAGGCTGAAACTCCAGTACTTTGGCCACCTCATGTGAAGAGTTGACTCATCAGAAAAGACTCTGATGCTGGGAGGGATTGGGGGCAGGAGGAGAAGGGGACGACAGAGGATGAGATGGCTGGATGGCATCACTGACTTGATGGACGTGAGTCTGAGTGAACTCCGGGAGTTGGTGATGGACAGGGAGGCCTGGCGTGCTGCGATTCATGGGGTCGCAAAGAGTCGGACATGACTGAGCGACTGATCTGATCTGATGTCTTGACTGTTGTGAACTGTGCTGCAATAGATATGGGGGTGCATGTATCTTTTCAAAATATGATTTTCTTCAGATATTATGCCCAGGAATAGGATTTTTGGATCACATGGTGGCTCTATTTTTAGTTTGTTTTTTTAAGAATTTTTATTTTGTATTGGGGTATAGCTGATTAACAATGTTGTGATGGTTTCAGGTGAACAACAGAGGGACTCAGCCATGGATATACATGTATCCATTCTCCCCCAGACCCTGCCTCCCATTCAGGCTGCCACTTAACACTGAGCAGAGTTCTGTGTGATACTCAATAGGTCCTTGTGGTTATCCATTTTAAATGCATACATGGCCACCAATCTCCCTAACTATTCCTCCCCGCCCAACAATCATAAGTTCATTTTTTAAGTCTGTGAGTCTCTTTCTGTTTTGTATCATTTTTTTTTTAGATTCTGCATAAAAGACATGCATATGGTAATTCTTCTCTGTCCGACTTCCCTCAGTATGACACGCTCTAGGTCCATCCATGTTGCTTCAAATGGCATTATTTCATTCTTTTTAATGGCTGAGTAATATTCCATTGTATATATGTAACACATTTTCTTTATCAGTTCTTCTGTTGATGGACATTTAGGTTGCTTCCACGTCTTGGTCATTGTAAACAGTGCTGCAGTGAACATTATTGAGCATGTATCTTTTTGAAATATGATTTTCTTTGGATATATGCTCAGGAGAGGGATCGCTTTATGTGGTGGCTCTATTTTTAGTTTTTTAAGGAACCTCCATACTGTTCTCCAAATTGCACCAACTTACATTCCCACCAACAGTGTAGGTAGGAGGGTTCCCTTTTTCCCGCACCCTCTACAGCATTTATTGTTTGTAGACTTTTTGATAATGACCATTCTGACCTGTGTGAGGTGATAACTCATTGTAGTTTTGATTTGCAGTTCTCAAATAATTAGTGATGTTGAACGTCTTCTTATGAGCTGTTTGGCCATCCGCATGTCTTTGGAGAAATGTCTGTTTAGATCTTTCCATTTTTTGATTGGGTTGTTTGAGTTTTTGATATAGAACTACATGAGGTGTTTGTATACTTTGGAGATTGGTTGCATCTTTTTCTCCCATTTTGTTGGTTGTCTTTTTGTTTTGTTTATGGTTTCCTTTGCTGTGCAAAAACTTTTGGATTTATTTAGGTCCCATTTGTTTGTTTTTGTTTTATTTTCATTACTCTAGATGGTGGATTCAAAAAACTATTGCTGTGATTTATGTAAAAGAGTGTTCTGCCTATGTTTTTCTCTATAGAGTTTTGTAGTATCCAGCCTTACCTTTAAGTCTTTAATCTGTTTTGAGTTTATTTTTGTATATGGTGTTAAATATATTCTAATTTCATTCTTTTACATGCTGCTGTCCAGTTTTCTCAGAACCACTTATTGAAAAGACTGTCTTTTCCCCATTATATATAGTCTTGCCTCCTTTGTCATAGATTAATTGACCAGAGGTGTTTGGATTTATTTCTGGGCTTTATGCCCTGTTCCATTGATCTGTAAGTCTGCCTTTGTGCCAGTATGAGACTGTTTGGATGACTGTAGCTTTGTAGTATAGCTTGAAGCCAGGGTGTCTGATTCCTCTGGTTCTGTTTTTCTTTCTCAAGATTGCTTTGGCTATTCAGGGTCTTTTGTGTTTTCTGCACAGATTTTAAAAATATATATATTTATTTACTTACATATTTATTTGGCTCACTAGGTCTTAGTTGTGGCATTCAGGTTCTAGTTCCCTGACAAGGGATTGAACCTAGGCTCCCTGCATTGGGAGCATGGAGTCTTAGCCACCGGACCATCAGGGAAGTCCCTGCATACAAATTAAAAAAATTTATTGTTCTAGTTCTTTGAAAAGGAATTGCATTGAACCTGTAGATTGCCTTTGGTAGTTATTTTGAAAATATGTTGAAAATATTTCCAACCCAAGAACATGGTATATCTTTCCATCTGTTAGTGTCATCTTCGATTTCTTTCATCAGTGTCTTATAGATTTCAGAGTACAGATCTTTTGCCTCCTTCAGTTCAGTTCTGTCACTCAGTCATGTCTGACTCTTTGCGACCCCATGAATCACAGCAAGCCAGGCCTCCCTGTCCATCACCAACTCCCGGAGTTCACTCAGACTCACGTCCATCGAGTCAGTGATGCCTTCCTGCCATCTCATCCTCTGTCGTCCCCTTCTCCTCCTGCCCCCAATAGTTTATTCCTAGGTATTTTATTCTTTTTGATGCAGTGGTAAATGGGATCATTTCCTTCTCTTTATGATCTTTTGTTTTTAGTGCATAGGAATGTAAGAGATTTCTGTATATTTGGTACTCTGTAACCTTACTGAATTCATTGATAAGCTCTAATAGTTTTTGGTAGCATCTTTAGGATTTTCTGTGTATAGTATTATGTCATCTGCAGTAATAGTTTTCTTTTCCAACCTGGATTCCTTTTATTTCTTTTGGTTCTCTGATTGCCATGGCTAGGACTTCAAAAACTGTGTTGAATAAAAGTGATGAGTGGGACATCTTCTCTTGTTCCTAATCTTAGAGGAAATGCTTTCAGCTTTTCATCGTTGAGAACATGTCAGCTGGAGGTTTGTCACGTGTGGCCTTTGTTATGTTGAAGTATGTTCCCTCTGTGCCTACTTGCTGAAGAGTTTTCATCACAAATGGGTGTTGAATTTTGTCAAAAACTTTTTCTGCATCTACAGAGACAATCATGTTTTTTATTCAGTTTGTTAATGTGTGTGTCACACTTATTGATTTACAGATATTGAAAAATCCTTGCATCCCTGGGATAAATCCCACTTGATTATGGTGTACGATCCTTTTAATGTATTGTTGCATTTGGTTTGCTAGTATTTTGTTCAGGATTTTTGTATCTATGTTTATCAGTGATATTGGCCTGTAATTTTCCTTTTTTGTGTGGAATCTTTGGTTTTGGTATCAGGGTGACAGTGGCCTCAGAGAAGTTTGGGAGGGTGCCTTCCTCAGTAATTTTTGGAAATAATTTCATAAGGATAGGTGTTAACTCTTTTCTAAACATTTGATAAAATTCACCTATGTAACCTTTTAGTCCTGGACTTTGTTCTTTGGAAGTTTTTCTATTTTTAAGTTTTGCCTGTGCTGGGTCTTCACTGCTGTGTGTGGGTTTTCTCTTGTTGCAAAGAGTGGGGTTACTCTCTAGTTGCAGTGCACGGGTTTCTTGTTGCAGTGGCTTCTCTTGTCGTGGAACACAGGCTCTAGGCGCTCTGGCTTCAGTAGTTTTGGCTTGCTGGCCCTAGGCTGTGTGGGCTTCAGTAGTTGTGGCGCAGGGGCTCACTGGTTGTGGCTTGCGGGCCCTGGAGCATGCAGGCTTTAGTTGCTGTGGCTTGCAGGCTCTAGAGCATGGACTCAGTATTTGTGGCAGATGGGCTTAGTTGCTCCGTGGCTTGTGAAATCTTCCCAGATCAGGGATTGAACCTCTGCATTGGCGGGCGGGTTCTCATCCATTGTGCCAGTAGGGAAGTCCCGTTGGGAGTGTTTTAATCACAGTTTCAGTTTCGTTACTTGTGACTGGTCTCTTCTCATATTTTCTATTTCTTCCTGGTTCAGTTTTGGGAGGTTCATTTCTAAGATTGTTCATTTCTTCCAGGTTGTCCATTTTATTGGCATATAGCTGTTTGTAGTAGTCTCTTGTGATACTTTGTATTTCTGTGGTGTCCATTGCAACTTCCCCTTTTTCATTTCTAATTTTATTGATCTGAGCTTTCTTCCTCTGTTTCTTGATAAATCTGGCTAAAGGTTTTTCGATTTTGTTCATCTTTTCAAACATACGTTTATCTTTTAGTTTCATTGATCTTTTCTGTTGTTTTCTTCATTTCCATTTCATGTATTTCTGCTCTGATCTTTATGATTTTCTCTTTGATTTCTTCAGTGATCCACTGGCGGTTTAGTAGCATATTGTTTAGCTGCTGTGTGTGTGTGTGTTTTTTTTCTTATAATTTATTTCTAATCTCATAGTATTGTGGTTGGAAAAAATGCTTGATATGATTTGAATTTTCTTACATTTTCCCAGGCTTGATCTGTGGCCCGAGATGTGATCTATCTTGGAGAATATTCATGTGCACTTAAAAAGAAGGTGTATTCTGCTAGTTTCAGATAGAATCTGCTATGAACATAAATAAGTCCATCTGGTCTAATGTGTCAATTAAGGCCTATTTTTTCTTATTTTCTGTGTGGATGACCTATCTATTGATGAAATCTGTGTTAGAGTCTACCAGTATTGTTGTGTTATTGTCAGTTTCTTCTTTTATGGCTGTTAGCTTTTGCCTTAAATGTTGAGGTGCTCCTATGTTGGATGCGTGTATATTTACAATTGTTGCATCTTCTTGGATTGATGCCTTGATTATTACGTAAAGTCCTTATTACTTGTAATAATTTTTATTTTAAAGTCTATTTTGTCTGACATTAGTGTTGCTACTCCAGCTTTTTTTTGATTTCCATTTTTGTGGAATACTTTTTTTTCATCCCCTTACTTTCAGTCTATATGAGTCCCTAAATCTGAAGTGGTTCTCTTATAGGCTGCATGTATATGAATTTTGTTCTTGTATCCATTCACCCAGTCTCTGTCTTTTGGTTGGAACATTTAATCCAGTTACATGTAAGATAATGATTGATATGTATATATTTTTATTTCCATTCTGCTAATTGTTTTGGATTTGTTTTTGTAGGTCTTTTTCTTTCCCTTCTTCTTTTGTTCTCTTCTGTTGTGATTTGATGACCAAGTCTTTAGGGTATGTTTTGATTGCTTTTTCTTTTGTGTGTGTGTATATGCAATAGAAAATTTTTGGTTTATGTTTCCCATGAGGTTTTGATACAGCAGTTTATATGTATTTACAAGATTGTTTTAAGTTGCTGATCTCCTAATTTCCAGTGGATTGTCAATATCCTGCATTTTACTCTTCTCACAGTTGCTGGTTTTGACATCATATTTGTGTATGGATTATTTCCTACCTTTACTGTATATTTGCCTTTACTGGTGAGCTTTCCCATTCACAATTTTCTTGTTTCTAGGGTGGCCTTGTCTTTTCCCTCCAGAGAAGTTCCTTTGACATTTGTTGTAAAGCTGGTTTGGGGGTGCTGAATTCTCTTAGCTTTTGCTTGTCTGTGAAGCTTTTGATTTCTTTGTCGAATCTGAATGAGAGCCTTGCTGAGTAGAGTATTCTTGTAGTAAGATTTTCCTTTCATTGCTTTAAATGTATTGTGCAGAAGCCCTCTGGCCTGCAGAGTTTCTGCTGAATAATCTAACAATCTTATGGGAAAACCCTCATCTTTTATTTGTTGCTTTTCCCTTGTTGATTTTAGTGTTTTCTTTGTTTTTAATTTTTGTCAGTTTGATTAATACACATCTTGGCTTTTCCTCCTTGGATTTATCCAGTGTGGTATTCTGCACTTCCTGGACTTAGGTGACTGTTTCCTTTCCCATGTTAGGGAATTTTCAGTTTTTATCTCTTCAAATATTTTCTCAGGCCCATTCTCTCTTTTCTTTCTGAGATCCCTGTAATGTGAATGTAGGTGCTTTTTGATGTTGTCCCAGAGGTCTCTAGACTGCCCACATTTCTTTTCATTCTTTTTTCTATATTCTGTTCCACAGCAGTGCTTTCCAGCATTCTGTCTTCCAGCTCATTTATCTGTTCTTTGTCCTCATTTATTCCGCTATTGATTCCTTCTAGTGCATTTTTCATTTCAGTTATTATATTTCCAATGCTGTTTGTTGTTTAAATCTTCCAGGTGTTTATTAAACATTTCTTGTATCTTTTTGCTCTGTGCCTCCATGCTTTTTTGAGATCTTGGATCATCTTTACTGTCATTTCTGTAATTCTTTTTCTGTCTCCTCTTCACTTAGCTGTTTTCCTGGTGTTTTATCTCATTCCTTTGTCTGGAACGTATTTGTCTGCTGTCTCATTTTATCTAACTTTCTGTTTTCTGTTACACAGACTGCAGGATTATAGTTCCTCTTTCTTCTGGTGTCTGCCCCTAGGTGGGTGCGGCTTGTCTAAGGGGCTTGTGCAGACTTCCTGGTGGGAGGGACTGGTGCCTGCCCACTGCTGGGTGGAACTGGGTCTTGTCCCTCTGGTGGGCAGGGCTTTTCAAGGGGTATGTGTTCAGGAAGACTTTGAAGTGTGGTGATGAGTGGGACTGTGTTTTTGCCCTGTTGGTTGGTTGGCCTGAGCTTCCCAACACTAGATCCTAAGGGATATATTGGGCGGGACTGGGCCTTGGTGCCAATGAATACTCCCCAGCACCCCTGCCACCAGTGTCCTTGTCCCCACAGTGAGCTACAGGTGCCCCTCACCTCCCCAGGAGACCCTCCAAGACCAGCAGGTAGGTCTGGCCCAGGGTCCTATGAGGTCACTCCTTTTCCAACTGGGTCCCAGGGCACATAAGACCTGTGTGTCCTCTGGGGCATTTGTTTCCCCTAGTCCTATGACATTCCTGTGATCAAGCCCTGCTGGCCTTCAAAGCCAAATGCTCTGGGGTCTCATCTGCCTGATGCCAGACCCCCAGCCTGAGGAGCCTGACATGGGCTCAGAAGTCACTCTCCGAGTGCATGGGAGAACCTCTGTGATCCTGTTATTTTCCAGTTTCTGGGTCATCCATCCATCTGGTCATTCATCCATCCGGGTACAGGGTTTGATTGCATTATGAATGCATCCCTTCTGCAATCTTGTTGTGGCCTCTTCTTTGTCTTTGGAAGTTGAACATCTTTATTGGTGGGTTCTGGTTCTGGTTTGTTGATGGTTGTTCAGTATTCAGTTGTGACTTTGGTGTTTTCGTGAGAGGAGGTGAGCTCAGGTCCTTCTGTTCCACCATCTTGTCAGGAAATCAAGAAGCTGTTGATTTTTAAACTCAGCTTTCTGTTAGGATTTCTTTGTCTGCCTATGTGAAAAAAAGCATGCTTCTACAACAAAGAAATGCTGCATTTATATACTGCTTATATTCTTTTTAAACTTTAGAACCAACTTCACTAATAGTATATTTGAACATTCAGTTAGTGAATTTGTGTCCATTGGTTTCTTGAATGCAAGTTGTGTCGAATCATCCATAGGCTCAGATTGATTAATATACCAACAGATTGTTTATTCTATGAGATCTTATATTTTGCATTATTATATGGAGGTACATTGTACAGAAATAGTTTTAAAGGGAAAGAGTAAACTCATACATGAGCAATAACTGGCTAAAATTATTCTTTTTCATGTTATTTTCAATTAAATACTATACAGATGGATACTTTTTTGCTGGTAGGTGTGGTCAGGAGGAGATAGTCAAAGGGGAACCAGATCCTGAAGTATAGGTGGGACCTGAGTTAGGATGGCAAGTATATGTTAATTTCAGTATTTTCCAGAGGACTGAAGTCCTACAGGTCAGAGTCATTTGAATTACAGAGGAGTGATCATTCAGAGCATGCAGTATGGGTCTAGACTCTGGGGGTTGGGACAAGGTGTTGATCAAAGTGCCCAGTTGTCTCAAGGAAGAACTGACTTTTGAATATGAGGCAGTGATGTTTCAAGTCTTTGTATTTTCTGCTAAGGGGAAGGAACCATTTAATTTAAAAGTGGTTTGATTTAATCCTGATTGGAGCAAGGACTAGAGTTTTAACTCTGAGTGAAGGTGCAGATTTGGAAAAACCAAGTGTTAAACAGACGAGTGAGGGTAAAGGCATGGGATGAAGAAGAAAAGGAGTTAACCTTTGTTGTCAGACCCACCGCAGTGACAGTCATGAATATCTACTGAAATTATGTCACTCTTACAGGGCAGCATAAACTTACTCTGCTGTGGCATAAGAAGAAATACATAGGGAATTACCTGGCAGTCCAGTGGTTTGGATTCCATGCTTCTTCCATTGCAGAGGCCTGGGTTTGCTCCCTGGTATGGGAACTAAGATCCTGGGAACTAAGTGCCACTCAGTTCAGTTCAGTTCAATTGTTCAGTCGTGTCTGACTTTTTGCGACCCCATGAACCGCAGCATGCCAGGCCTCCCTGTCCAGCAGCAACTCCCAAAGTCCACCCAAACCCATGTCCATCGAGTCCATGATGCAATCCAACCATCTCATCCTCTGTCGTCCCCTTCTCCTCCTGCCCTCAATCTTTCCCAGCATCAGGGTCTTTTCTAATGAGTCAGCTCTTCGTATCAGGTGGCCAAAGTATTGGAGTATCAGCTTCAACATCAGTCCCTCCAGTGAACACCCAGGACGGATCTCCTTTAGGATGGACGGGTTGGATCTCCTTGCAGTCAAAGAGACTCTCAAGAGTCTTCTCCAACACCACTATTCAAAAGCAACAATTCTGCACTCAGCTTTCTTTATAGTCCAACTCTCACATCCATACATGACCACTGGAAAAACCATAGCCTTGACTAGATGGACCTTTGCTGGCAAAGTAATGTCTCTGCTTTTTAATATGCTGTCTAGGTTGGTCATAACTTTCCTTCCAAGGAGTAAGTGTCTTTTAGTTTCATGGCTGCAGTCACCATCTGCAGTGATTTTAGAGCCCAGAAAAATAAAGTCTGACACTGTTTCCACTGTTTCCCCATCTATTTCCCATGAAGTGGTGGGACCAGATGCCATGAACTTAGTTTTCTGAATGTTGAGCTTTAAGCCAACTTTTTCACTCTCCTCTTTCACTTTCATCAAGAAGCTCTTTGGTTCTTCTTTACTTTCTGCCATAAGGGTATGCACTTTCTGCATATCTGAGGTTATTGATATTTCTCCCGGAAATCTTGATTCCAGCTTGTGCTTCCTCCAGCCCAGCGTTTCTCATGATGTACTCTGCATAGAAGTTAAATAAGAAGGGTGACAATATACAGCCTTGATGTACTCCTTTTTCTATTTGGAACCAGTCTGTTGTTCATGTCCAGTTCTAACTGTTGCTTCCTCACCTGTATACAGGTTTCTCAAGAGGCAGGTCAGGTAGTCCCATCTCTTGCCATCTCTTTCAGAATTTCCACAGTTTTTTGTGATCCACACAGTCAAAGGCTTTGGCATAGTCAATAAAGCAGAAATAGATGTTTTTCTGGAAATCTCTTTCTTTTTCCATGATCCAGTGGATGTTGGCAGTTTGATCTCTGGTTCCTCTGCCTTTTCTAAAACCAGCTTGAACATCTGGAAGTTCACAGTTCATGTATTGCACAAGCCTGGCTTGGAGAATTTTGAGTATTACTTTACTAGCGTGTGAGATGAGTGCAATTGTGTGGTAGTTTGAACATTCTTTGGGATTGCCTTGCTTTGGGATTGGAATGAAAACTGACCTTTCCAGTCCTGTGGCCACTGCTGAGTTTTCCAAATTTGCTGACATATTGAGTGCAGCACTTTGACAGCATCATCTTTTAGGGTTTGAAATAGCTCAACTGGAATTCCATCACCTCCACTAGCTTTGTTTGTAGTGATGCTTCCTAAGCATCACCTGACTTTGCATTCCAGGATGTCCGGCTCTAGGTGAGTGTGAGTGATCACACCTTCGTGATAATCTGGGTCGTGAAGATCTTTTTTGTACAGTTCTTTTGTGTATTCTTGCCACCTCTTCTTAATATATTCTGCTTCTGTTAGGTCCATACCATTTCTGTCCTTTATCGAGCCCATCTTTGCATGAAATGTTCCCTTGATATCTCTAATTTTCTTGAAGAGATCTCTAGTCTTTCCCATTCTATTGTTTTCCTCTATTTCTTTGCATTGATTGCTGAGGAAGGCTTTCTTATCTCTCCTTGCTATTCTTTGGAACTCTGCATTCAAATGGGTATATCTTTCCTTTCCTTCTTTGCTTTTCACTTCCCTTCTTTTCACAGCTATTTGTAAGGCCTCCTCAGACAGCCATTTTGCTTTTTTGCATTTCTTTTTCTTGGGGATGGTCTTGATCCCTGTCTCCTGTACAATGTCACGAACCTCATTCCATAGTTCATCAGGCACTCTGTCTATCTGATTTAGTCCCTTAAATCTATTTGTCACTGCCACTGTATAGTCATAAGGGATTTGATTTGGGTCATACCTGAATGGTCTAGTGGTTTCCCCCACTTTCTTCAATCTAAGTCTGAATTTGGCAATAAGGAATTTATGATCTGAGCCACAGTCTGTTCCCAGTCTTGTTTTTGCTGACTGTATAGAGCTTCTCCATCTTTGGCTGCAAAGGATATAATCAGTCTGATTTTGGTGTCGACCATCTGGTGATATCCATGTGTAGAGTCTTCTCTTGTGTTGTTGGAAGAGGGTGTTTGCTATGACCAGTGCATTCTCTTGGCAGAACGCTATTAGTCTTTGCCCTGCTTCATTCCGTAGTCCAAGGCCAAATTTGCCAGTTACTCCAGGTGTTTCTTGATTTCCTACTTTTGCATTCCAGTCCCCTATAATGAAAAGGGCATCTTTTTTGGGTGTTAGCTCTAGAAGGTCTTGTAGGTCTTCATAGAACCGTTAAACTTCAGCTTCTTCAGTGTTACTGATCAGGGCATAGACTTTGGTTACTGTGATATTGAATGGTTTGCCTTGGAAACGAACAGAGATCATTCTGTCGTTTTTGAGATTGCATTCAAGTACTTCATTTCAGACTCTCTTGTTGACTATGATGGCTACTTCATTTCTTCTAAGGGATTCCTGCCCACAGTAGTAGATATAATGGTCATCTGAGTTAAATTCACCCATTCCAGTCCATCTTAGTTCGCTGATTCCTAGAATGTCGACGTTCACTCTTGCCATCTCCTGTTTGACCACTTCCAATTTGCCTTGATTCATGGACCTAACATTCCAGGTTCCTATGCAATATTGCTCTTTACAGCATCGAATCTTGCTTGTATCACCAGTCCCATCCACAACTGGGTGTTGTTTTTGCTTTGGCTCCATCCCTTCATTCTTTCTGTAGTTATTTCTCTGCTGATCTCCAGTAGCATATTGGGCACCTGCTGACCTGGGGAGTTCATCTTTTAATGTCCTATCTTTTTGCCTTTTCATACCGTTCATGGGGTTCTTGAGGCAAGAATACTGAAGTGGTTTGCCCTTCCCTTCTCCCGTAGACCACGTTCTGTCAGACCTCTCCACCATGAGCCGTCTGTCTTGAGTGGCTGTACATGGCATGGCTCAGTTTCATTGAGTTAGAGAAAGAAGGCTGTGGTCTGTGTGATCAGATTGGCTAGTTGTTCACATGCCACTGGAGGTTGCCAAAAAAAAAAGCAGTATATAAAAAATTTGATCTTTGTCCTAGGTTCCTGACAACTTGCTCCTAAAACCTGTGGAATCTTAGGAGTAATAAGAGTGTTTTTGTATCCCCTCCAGACAGCTATATCCCCATAAAGAATGGGGGCTGTTTGCCAAAGCAGCTAAGTGTGTGATTAGAAGGTTGGCACTTACAAGTGTCTTTGCTGTATCTCTGGGGAAGAAAAAGGGACTGGAGATTGAACTAAGCACCAGTGACCAGTGATTTAAGCACCAGTGACTAGTGTATGTAATGAAACTGGGCTTCCCGAGTCGCTCAGTGGTAAAGAATCGCCTGCCAGTGCAGGAGACATGGGTTCAATCCCTGGGTTGGGAAGATCCGCTGGAGAGGGAAAGGGCAACTCACTCCAGTTTTCTTGCCTGGGAAATCCCATGGACAGAGGAGCCTGGCGGGCTGCAGTTCATGGAGCTACAAAAGAGTTGGGCCAACTGAGCAGCTACACAACAACAACAGTGTGATGAAGTCTCCCTAAAAACCAGTGAAGGACAGGGCTTGGACACTTTCCAGGTTGGTGAACACATCCAGGTGCTGAGAGGGCGGTGCCTCCGTGCCCCCTCCCGTAACTTGCCCCGCATCCCTTTTGTCTGGTTGTATCCTTCATAATCAACTGGTAATCATAAATACACTATTCTCTGGAGTTGTGTGAGTCCTTCTGGTAAACTGTTGAAGCTGAGGCGAGAGTCTTGTGATCTCCCCGTTCACAGCCAGGTGGCGGCCTGGGCAGTGCAGTTGGCACCCAGCTCGGGTCCAGTCTTGTTGGACTGAACCGGTGGATTCTGACGATGACCCCAGGCAGTCTGTCAGAAGGGAACTGAATTGTAGGTTATCCACTTGGTGTCCAGAGAGATTGAGAGTTGCTGGGTGTGAGAAAGAACCCCACACATTTGTTGTCAGAAGTGTTGTGAGTAGAATTAGCCCACCTGCCTACAGCAAGTAGGGTCCACACCGTCTGTGTAGGTGCTTCTCTGCCCAGCCCAGTTCATAAGCTCTGAGCTCGTCTCCCTGCTGTGTCTATAGGCTCTGGTCTTGTTCTGCTGCCCTGGACTCTTCTCTGCTTGTACCCTTGAACTCATTCAATCCTGATTCTTTTTTAATTTTTAATTTATTTTTGGCTGTGTTGGCTCTTTGTTTTTGCTGGATGGGCTTTTCTTCATTTGCAGAGGGCATGGGCTGCTCTCTAATTGCAGTATGCAGGCTTCTCATTGCAGTGTCCTCTCTCGTTGTGGAGCACGGGCTCCAGGGCATGAGGGCTTCAGTAGCTGTGGCACATGGGCTTAGTTGTCCCATGGCATGCGGGATCTTTCCGGATCAGGGATTGAACCTGGGTCCCCTGCACTGGCAGGCAGATTCTTTACCACTGAGCTACCGGAGAAGCCCCATGTCCTGATTCTTGTCTTTGCCTTTATGATCAGACTGTGCTTCCTTCTGTGGTCTCTAATCCTTGCAACAGCACGTCGATTCCCCCTTGTCCTCTCTCCCTCTGGTGTAGCCTGTGGACCTGGCCATGCTTGGCTTTTCTCAAACAGTGTACTCGTGTTCTCTGGAGAGACTCTGAGAGTCTTTCTGACTGCAGTATCTGTTTTGGTGGATCCCTTTCCCCTGTGCTGTCCTGGTTCCTGGCCATTCCTTCTGTGGTCAGTTCCACCGCCACTCACAGTAGGGACAGGTGGTAAAGGTCAGCCCACGGATTGTGTCAGCACTGGGCAGTTACTCTCTAAAGAGTTGAGAGGGAAGCAGGGAGGCACGTTTGTAATGGCTTACCACCAGTGTGATTCTTACATAGATTTTTATTTTTCATACAAATACTGAGCATAGTGGCTGGCCAAATGAAGCTTTCACAAAATGTTTATTGAATCGAAAGGGCAATAACAGTGGTCATAAATCTACTCCCAAAGATGAGAATGCATCAGTGAGTAAAGACTCAGAGGGTCTTTGCTTTTTAGTCTATTCACATCTCTAAATGCAGTGGTACCTAATGTGTCTTTATCCTTTTTAGTGCTCCCAGTGGCCTTCTCTATTTTGGGTAAAAATCCAGAAATAATCCACAGGAATACTCTTAAGTATCTTGTGTTGAATAGAAAAAGGTTTTTAAAAGGTGGAACATCTTACATTTGACATACCAGTTGAGTGTATTCCTAGAAGTGGAGTTTGTCTTGTTCAGTCTCTTGAGTCATGTCTGACTCTTCACGGCCCCATGGACTGCAGCACGCCGGGTTTCCCTGTCCTTCCCCGTCTCCTGGAGCTTGCTCAAACCTGTGTCCATTGAGTTGGCGATGCCATTTGATTAGACTGTTTAATTTACACTGAGTAATATTAGATTTCCATTTTTCAGAGGTGTGGGCGTAAGAATGACAGAGCCAGTGTATCTCAGTCCTTCGTTTGATAATGTCCTGCCCAGCTACTTATTTTTACAGGTAAGTGTTTGTAAAAACAAATTTTAGTGACATTGAAATATCCCTCAGTGAATTATTTGAAATCTAAGGATTTGTTTTGATTCTGTTCACATTTTTTTTTGCAGTGTATTTTTTATATTTTCTGATCTACCTTTGGTAGCAAGAAAAAGCTGAGATTTTTAACTACGTTTTCCCTCTTTGCCCAACATTGTTTTAATAGCTTATTGTAATGATTGCTTTCCATCTCAGCATATTAATCCTTAAATAATGCATGCATTTGCTATACATATTAGTGTTCCACATGTGACTGTGAGATTCCAATGGTTTACTATTAGCAGATTTTGGTCAGATGGTTATCAATTGCTGTGATATAACAATTTGTTTTGCTTTATCTAGTTTATGATGTACTTTCATATACAGTAACTGATATGATTTGTTACAATCTACTGGTTAGGTGGCAGTATTTATCATTACTGTTGTTATTATTTCCAATATAAGATGGAGAAGAGGAAAGATTTAACAATATGAATGCAGAGTTCCAAAGAATAGCAAGGAGAGATAAGAAAGCCTTCCTCTGTGATCAGTGCAAAGAAATAGAGGAAAACAATAGAATGGGAAAGACTAGAGATTTCTTCAAGAAAGTTAGAGATACCAAGGGAACATTTCATGCAAAGATGGGCACAATAAAGGACAGAAATGGTATGGACCTAACAGAAGCAGAAGATATTAAGAAGAGGTGGCAAGAATACACAGAAGAACTGTACAAAAAAGATCTTCATGAGCAACATAATCACGATTGTGTGATCACTTACCTAGAGCCAAACACCCTGGAATGTGAAGTCAGGTGGGCCTTAGGAAGCATCACTACGAGCAAAGCTAATGAAAGTGATGGAATTCTAGTTGAGCTCTTTCAAATCCTAAAAGATGATGATGTGAACGTGCTGCACTCAGTATGCCAGCAAATTTGTAAAACTCAGCAGTGGCCACAGGACTAGAAAAGGTCAGTTTTCATTCCAGTCCCAAAGAAAGGCAATGCCAAAGAATGCTCAAACTACCGCACAATTGTACTCATCTCACATGCTAGTAAAGTAATGCTCAAAATTCTCCAAGGCAGGCTTCAATAGTATGTGAACCATGAACTTGCACATGTTCAAGCTGGTTTTAGAAAAGGCAGAGGAACCAGAGATCAAACTGCCAACATCCTCTGGATCATGGAAAAAGCAAGAGAGTTCCAGAAAAACATCTATTTCTACTTTATTGACTATGCCAAAGCCTTTGACAGTGTGTATCAGAACAGGCTGTGGAAAATTCTGAAAGAGATGGGAATACCAGACCACCTGACCTGCCTCTTGAGAAACCTATATGCAGGTCAGGAAGCAACAGTTAGAACTGGACATGGAACAACAGACTGGTTCCAAATAAGGAAAGGAGTACATCAAGGCTGTATATTGTCACCCTGCTTGTTTAACTTCTATGCAGAGTACATCATGAGAAATGCTGGGCTGGAAGAAGCACAAGCTGGAATCAAGATTGCCGGGAGAAATCTCAATAACCTCAGATATGCAGATGACACCACCCTTATGGCAGAAAGTAAAGAAGAACCAAAGAGCCTCTTGATGCAAGTGAAAGAGGAGAGTGAAAAAGTTGGCTTAAAGCTCAACATTCAGAAAACTAAGATCATGGCATCTGATCCCATCACTTCATGGGAAATAGATGGGGAAACAGTGGAAACAGTGACACACTTTTATATTTCTGGGCTCCAAAATCACTGCAGATGGTGACTGCAGCCATGAAATGAAAAGATGCTTATTCCTTGGAAGAAAAGTTATGATCAACCTAGACAGCATATTAAAAAGCAGAGACATTACTTTGCCAATAGAGGTCCATCTAGTCAAAACTTTGGTTTTTCCAGTAGTCATGTATGGATGTGAGAGTTGGACTATAAAGAAAGTTGAAGGCTAAAGAATTGATGCTTTTGAACTGTGGTGTTGAAGAAGACTCTTGAGAGTCCCTTAGACTGCAAGGAGATCCAGCCAGTCCATCCTAAAGGAAATCAATCCTGAATATTCATTAGAAGGACTAGTGCTGAAGCTGATACTCCAATACTTTGGCCACCTGATGCGAAGAACTGACTCATTGGAAAAGACCCTGATGCTGGGAAAGATTGAAGGCGGGAGGAGAAGGGGATGACAGAGGATGAGATGGTTGGATGGCATCACTGGCTCAATGGACATGAGTTTGATTAAATTCCGGGAGTTGGTGATGGACAGGGAGGCCTGGTGTGCTGCAGTCCATGGTGTTGCAAAGAGTTGGACACGACTGAACTACTGAACTGAACTGAAAGAAGTCAAGTAGAAACAGAAACATTTTATGGATTTGCATGTATCTCTGTCAGATAAATGAAAATGATTCCTGAAAAGTTTAAGATGGCCACTAACTTAAGGCAGTGATATTTGTAACACATAGAACAAGTCATTTAGTAGTGTGTCAGATTTTGGCTTTTTTCTTACACTTAAAATGTGAGTGCTCTCTTGTTTGAAATAATTTTTACTAAAACCTAAAATAAGAAGAAACTACACAAGGACTAAAATTCCATTGAGATGACCACGATTTTAAGACCTTTCAGTGAACAAGCAAAAATCGCTGGAGGTTAAATGGAGAAGGCAGTAAAGAAAGAATAACTTTGTGCCTGCTTTTATTTCCCCACTGCCTTCCAGTGCCTTTACCACCCCCGCTTTTTTTTTTAACAATTAAAAAAATGTTTATTTTTGGCTGTGTTGAGTGTTCTTTGCTGTGTGGGCTTTTCTCTAGTTGTGGTGAGTGAGGGCCACGCTCTAGTTGTGGTGTGCCAGCTTCTCATTGTGGTGCCTTCTTTTGTTGTGGGCACAGGCTTCAGGAGTTGTTGCACATGGGCTTAGTCTCTGTGGCACATGGAGTCTTCCCATACCAGGGATTGAACCCGTGTCCCCTGGATTGGCAGTGGATTCCTATCCGCTGTGCCACCAGGGAAGTCCTCAGAGCCTTTAAATACCATCGTGTTAACAAGGAATTTATTTCAAACCACAGTCTGTATAGACCATTTTCTATGTAGCTGTATTTTTTAAAAGCTAAAAAATGTTCAGCTGTTGCTGAAAGTCACAGATGTCAATCAGTTCATCAGAAATACCTTAAGCGTCGTCTGAACTCCTTTGCTCCCGATGTTCCTTTCAGATCACGACAAAAGTGAAAACGTAAAAGGTTTCCCTAGACCCAGATGTCGAATGTTCCTTAGGATCTATCTCATCAAGCAGGCAGTGGACAGATTTATTTGCTTTCTTTCCTATCCATTGATTCAACATTTAAAAAAAAAAAATTACTTCCCAAGTGGTGTCCTGTGATGTAACGTGTTAGAAATGTAAACATTGATCTTTCCGTTCAGGTCTTTATATTTTGTGAGCAGCAGGTTCACTCCTGGTGTCTTCAACATCATTGGTTTAGCCCATCCAATAGAATTCTTTGTTGGGAACAAGATTGACAAAATGAGCAAGATGATTGGACATGGCATAAAAAGCCGAAATTGCAGCTATATCCCAGGTACCTTCTTGGTTGAGGCTGTGCACCTGCAGCTTTTTGAAACAGTCATCTATTACATCATCAGCTTGGGAAATAGCGAGCACCCTTTCCAGCATTGCCTTTTCCTGGGCAGGGAGGTCAGACTTTCTCTAGTTAACGCAGACCTGGTCAGAGAGTGCTGGCTTCTTCAAGAAGACCCTTTACTGGGCACTGTGGACGACCACGCTATGTGACCACGTTGGCTAGGCTGATCACCCAAATGAGAGCTCCCTGTCAGCTTTGCTGCGCTGGTCTGTTTCCTTTTTCAGGTGGCATTGTAATAAGCAAAAAAGCTCTGAATTTCAATGGCCAGTGAAACAGCACTTTAAATACATTTGGTAAAAATCCTGTCATCAGCCACACGACACTGAGGCTGCAGAGCGCTGACATGTGCGTTGGTCTTAATACTCGGTATACGCCCTTCTGTGCACAGAGAGAAGGAGAGCTTGCTTGTCTGTGTCTCCTTCCTCACCATTGGTTTTCTCTTTTGAAGGGGTGATCTTGGATTTACTTGAGCATTGTAACCCTCTCAAATTTCTGAGTACCTATGAATCGATGTGTTTCAGCGTAAGAATGAATGGAAACCTTTGAACTTAAAAAATAGCACACATGTTGGATTTCCCTGGTGGTCCAGTGGTTATGACTTCATGCTCACAGAGGAGGGGGTACAGATCCAATCCCTGGATGCCTCTTGGTGTGGCCTGAAACACTAAAAAAATGAATAAATAAAAAATAGCCCTATGTTTCTTAACCTCTTATTTTTTTTCCTGCCAAGCAATTTTTAAAATAAATGATTATGTAATGTTATTCTATCATACTGAAGACTGACCCATCATCCTCCAGTCTTTATATAATGAATACTAATAATGTGTTAATTTAATAAAAATTTATACCTATAAATGGAGATACTTTTGGTTTGTGTAATCTTTCATAATATACTTGTGAGTGCTAACCAGAAATAGCTAAAATGTTTTCACTTTCTGTTGCTGAAGTGTGGTCATGGTGGGGAGATAGGAACCCAGATATGCCTTTAAGAGGCATCAGTGGCATAAAACGAAGATTCTTCGGTCGGAATTAGCAAAGCATCTCATATGGCAAGGTTTTGTACATTTTCTGGGTAAAGATACAAAGCTTTTTCACACTTATAAGACATATCTTGCTTTCAGAATGTTGAGAACCACTGAATTGAAAAAGGACAGTGTGCATTTTTTGGTGAATTGGTTGGGGAAATGCGTCATATGTGTGTGTGTGTGTGTGTATGGATGCCTTGTGAGATCACAAGATACTCTGGGAAATTGAGAATTTTCTGACACTGGTATGTTTACAATAAACATACTCTTGGCTGAGGATGTTGTACTGGGTTACCTCTGGTAATCTCTTCTTAAAATTATTTGTTTTTTCATGGCTGCTCTGGGTCTTTGTTACTGAGCATGAGCTTTATCTCATTGTGGTGCGGGGGCTACTCTCTAGCTGCGGTGTGCCAGTTTAGTTGCTCTGCGGCAAGTGGGATCTTCTGGACCAGGGATCGAACCTATGTCCTCAGCGTTGGCAGGCAGATTCTTAAGCACAGAAGTCCCTCCAGTAATCTCTACTTTCTCTGTTTCTGAAATTTAAAGTGATCTAGAGTCACTGACAGCTGATCATTTTATTTTTTCCTTATAGAATTTGCCATCTGCTGTAGTAAGCCATGTTCTGGATCCTCAGCCTGGAGAGAAGATTCTAGATTTGTGTGCAGCACCCGGAGGCAAAACAACACACATTGCAGCACTGATGCACGATCAGGTGAGGCCGTCCGTGTGCAGAACTGCCCATGGTGCACTGTGTCCCTGTCATGAAAGAGAAGTCTGTCCTTGGGTAACTGTAGCTCAGATTTTACTGCTTTTTCCTTCATGTGCATATTTGCTTGTGGCTTTGTAACCCACTCTGTGCTTCAACTGAGATTCTTCAGCTCAAGAAAAGTTTGCAAGTTGATGTTACCTTTCCTGTTTGTTTCAAATTCCATAAAACCAGATGGTTCCTAAAATATACATGCTAGTAGCTTCAGTTACAATAGCTTTATTTCTTCAAAAAATTATTTTATATTGGAGTGTAGCTGATTAATAATG
Organism: Bos taurus; assembly: GCF_002263795.3. Taxonomy (NCBI): domain Eukaryota; kingdom Metazoa; phylum Chordata; class Mammalia; order Artiodactyla; family Bovidae; genus Bos; species Bos taurus. Next base: position 33,026,468 of record NC_037340.1, on the reverse strand, counting down.
TTGTGATAGTTTCAGGTGGACAGCAAAGGGATCTAAAATGAGGCAATGAACTTATAGCTTTCTTGATCAAGAGTCAGATTTTAATTGATTGCTGGACTGATTTTAAAAAAGACTTATCCTTACGATGAGTACTGGGGTACACCAATAAACCAGAGTGACCAAAATGTCCTTCTTCATGGAGCTTACGCTCCAGTAAAGGGACACAGATAACAAATGAGTAGAAGATAAGGCATATGTAATTGTGGTGAGGGCTGTGGTGAAACACAAAGGGAGGGCCCTGGGGCTTGGGAATATGGCGAGACGGGAGAGTGAGTTTGCAGTTTCATGTGGGTAGCAAGGGAGAGCCCCCCTGCGAAGGTGGTATTTGGGGAAGATTTACAGGTGTGAAGGATGTTCCAGTGAGAGGAAATCATAAGGGTGAATGTGCTGAGGCTGGAGGCTGTCTTGACTTTTATGGGGAACCTGAAGTAGTTTTGCTGTGTGGACTAAGTGACGAGGGAGAGAATCAGAGAAATGGGGTCAGGCCCGAGGCATTTTGGTGGAGGAGCTTTGCCAGGGTCTGAGGGGACTTCACACCTGCTCCAGAGATGGGAGATTGCTTCTTACATTGGCCAAGGCCTCAGACAAGCTGTAAGAGGGCGGAATAGATGCAGAGAGACCACTTAGGAGACAGTAGGTCAGGGGACATCACAGAGCGGGTGAGAAGTTGGGCAGGTTCTGGCTATATTTTCAAGCTGGAGCTGTTAGGAGTTGTTGGTGGGTTGGACGTGGGTTGTGAAATGAGAGAGTAACTGAGGGTGACTCCTTAGGGTTTTGGCCAGAGAACCTAGAGAAACAGAGCTGCTGGATTGGGAGGATTCTGCAAGGAGTGCATTTGGCAGGGAAAAATCAGCCATGTTGTTCAGTTCCTCAGTCGTGTTCAGCTCTTTGCGACCCCATGGACTGCAGCACACCAGGCTTCCCTGTCCGTCACTATCTCCTGAAGTTTGCTCAAATTCAGTTACTGATGCCATCCAGACATCGCATCCTCTGTTGTTCCCTTCTCCTCCTGCGTTCAGTCTTTCCCAGCATCAGGGTCTTTTCCAGTGAATTGGCTCTTCATATCAGGTGGCCTTTGGCTTTAGCATCAGCTTTGTTTAAAAGCAGCCACACAGCCTGGGTGGCTTACGGCTTACTCCTGAGTCCATTCTGGAGTCTGTGTGATTCAGTTGATCCCAGCCTGCCTGGCTCTAGCACTGGGTCAGTGATGGGTTAGCCAGAGGTTCTGATGACCTTGATGGGCTCACCCACTTGGGTTGGATGGCATTGGCTCAGCTGAGGCCACTGGAGTGTCTTGCTTCTGGTTCCTGCGTCTCTCAGCTTCCGGTGGGGCCAGGGTGTTCGCCCAGCAGAGGGTAGTAGTGATGATCAGCAGTGGCAGAGGACAATGCAGAACAAGGATGCTGCTGGAGTGCTTTTTGCATCTCTGCCTACATTACCTTTGCTGTCATCCTATTGGCCAGTGGCTGAGACCAGCTGGGACCAGCCGAGTGTTGAAAGGTCAACAGCAGAGGATGAGAATATGTGAAGACTTAAAAAATTGGGGCTGTTTAGGCAATGTCCCCGTGGGCCAGCACCCCTGGAACCTGAATAGAAATAACTGAGTCAGAATTGAATCCCAGATTTCATTACTGCTTTTGATTTGTTGTCATTGTTGATTTGTTTTAATGTAGTTAATCAGACTCTGTGTAAGTGTAGCCTCCTGGCTCGTACTTCTGTAAAAGCAGCCTTCAGCCAGCATACTTTCTCCTTCATTGTAGTTACACTGGAACCTTATTCTGGTAGTTTTTGCCTACTTTTCCAGTTCTACTTGCTTGAAATGGTTTTCCTGTCCATCACAGTATTAATTGGAACTGTGCAGACTGCTCAACCCGGTGTCACCTCCAGGAACATGATCAGCAAATCTTCAGTACTGTATAGTCTATGCAGTCAGTGCATATGTCACACAAGAAGGGAAAAAAAGCAAAATACAATGAACAGTGTGTGTCACTATCTCTGCAGAACCATTTCACAGAGTATTTTAAAATACCATGTGAATATCACAGTTCAGTTCAGTTGCTCAGTCACATCCGACTCTTTGCGACCTCATGGACCGCAGCACGCCAGGCTTCCCTGTCCATCACCAACTCCCGGAGCTTGCTCAAACTCATGTCCATCGAGTCAGTGATGCCATCCAGCCATCTCATCCTCTTTCGTCCCCTTCTCCCGCCTTCAATCTTTCCCAGCATCAGGGTCTTTTCAAATGAGCCAGTTCTTGGCATCAGGTGGCCAAAGTATTGGAGCTTCAGCATCAGTCCTTCCAATGAATATTCAGGACCGGTTTCCTTTAGGATGGACTGGTTGGATCTCCTTGCAGTCCAAGGGACTCTCGAGAGTCTTCTCCAACACCACAGTTCAAAAGCTTCAATTCTTCAGTGCTCAGCCTTCTTTATGGTCCAACTCATCACATACATGACTTCTGGAAATACCATAGCTTTGACTATGAATATCACAGCCTGTTCAGAAAACTGTAGCCTCTTCTCTTTAATGACTTTTTTAAAAGATTTTTTTTTATATGGACCATTTTTAAAGTATTGAATTTTTGCAGTATTATTTCTGTTTTTTCATGTTTTCTTTTTTTGGCTGCGCCGCTGCATGTGTGATCTTAGCTCCCCAGCTGGGGATCAAACCTGCGCCCCCCACCCCCCCCCCCGCCACCGCCTCCTTGGAACATGAAGTCTTAACCACTGGACTGCCAGGGAAGTCCCTGTTGATTTTGACTTAAAGTGTTTCCATGTAAAATTATTTTTGAACTATTTTTTTATAGTTCAGAACATTTTGCTGTGATACAGGATTATATTTTTCTGTCTTTAGTTGTCAGAATTCACATGAATTTTTGTTACATGTACATAGCTCAGAAAGTACTGGGATAAAGGCTGGATTTTACAAGTAACATTCGTTTGCATCTCAGAGTTCTAGAAGGCAAATGTCTCAGAAAAACATGCTCTTCCAGAGGTGAGCAGGGCATATCAAATTGGTGATATTTTAATACTTATCTCAAATGGATATTTTAAAGTTTCTTTGCGTGGTAAGTCGCTTCATTTGTGTCTGAGTCTGTGACCCCATGGGCTGTAGCCCGCCAGGCTCCTCAGGCAAGAACACTGTAGTGGGCTGCCATGCTCTCCTCCAGGGGATCATCCAGACCCAGGGATTGAACCCATGTCTCCTACATCTATCTCCTGCATTGGCAGGCAGGTTCTTTACCACTAGTACCACCTGGGAGAAGATTGCTAACACTGCTGTTCAGTTTTGAGTTCTGTGGAGTAAAAGTAGATGGGCATTATAAGAAAATTATCTGGCAAGATTGTGTTCTTTAAAAGGAAATGCTTAATAGGTAGTTGATGTAAAGTTAGTGTACATTTGAATGATGAATTCACCTTTAGAACTGGGGGAAACAGAGTGGGGAAGAGTATAATTATTCATGAGATCTTTTTTTTGATAATTTTCATGATTCCTTTGTATTTGCACTTTTTTATGTTTCTTTTCTTTTTTTTTTTAGGGAGAAGTGATAGCACTGGATAAAATATCCAAAAAAGTAGAAAAAATAAAGCAGAATGCATTATTGTTAGGATTGAATTCCATCCGGGCATTTTGCTTCGATGGAACAAAGGCCCTTAAACTTGATATGGTTAAGGACACAGACGGTGAGTTAAATTTTATCTTTGAAAGGTTTCTGTAATTGGCATTTACAGTCAGATTTTGCTGCCTTTGTGCCAGCCCCTAAATATCCATAGGGCCTTGAAACTCTGTCGTGGGTCTAAGATATTTTGGCATAGTAGATGTCTTTTTTGCTTTTCATCTCATCTTTGAATATCCAGTTTTAAATACAGAATCAAACCTCCAAGACTTGGTCAAACTCTTCGTTCTTAGCCTGTTTTAGTTTCGTATTACAGCTCAGGAAGTTGAGATTCTATATAAGCCTTTCAGTTTTATGATTCTTCACGCTTCATTTTTCTTGAGGAATTGGTGATATATAGAACTAGAAAGGAAAAACTGCAATGATTCTTGTTCTGGAATAAAATATTGCATTGGTTAAATCACTCTATTTCTCTGTCTTTGTTTCTATTTAGACTTTATTTCATAAATTACTCAAGGAACTTGCGTATTTTAATCAATTATGGGCATTGTTTTCCTGGAATGTTTATTGATTAGATGCTGTTCAATTCATGTGATTTATAAAAAGCAGTTTTTTAACTGGAGGATAATTGCTTTACAATTTGGTGTTTCTGCTGTACAACACTGTGAATCAGCTGTACGTATACACGTATCCCCTCCCTCCTGAGCCTCCCTCCCACCCGCATCCCACCCCTCTAGGTCACTACAGAGCGCCGGGCTCCCAGTGTTATGCAGAAACTGCCGCTCGCTGTCTGTTTTACCCATGGTAGTGTGTATATGTCAGCACTGCTTTCTCAATTTGTTCCATTCTCTCCTTCCCTGCTGTGTGCACAAGTGTGTTCTCTACATCTGTCTCTTCCTCTCCTGCAGATAGGTCATCAGTACCATTTATCTAGTTTCCATATATATGTGTTAATGTATGATATTTGTTTTTCTCATTTACTTCACTCTGTGTGACAGACTCTGGGTTCATCCACATCACTGCACATGACCCAGTTTGGCCACTTTTTCTGCCTGAGTAATATTCCATTGATACATGTATCACATCTTCTTTGTGTGTTCATCTCTCTGTAGACATCTAGGTTGCTTCCATGTCCTGGCTACTGTAAATAGGGCTGCAGTGAATGTTGGGGCACGTGTGTCTTTTTGAATTTCGGTTTTCTCAGGGTTGTGCCCAGTAGTGGGATTGCTGGGTCACATGGTAGTTCTATTTTGAGTTTTTACAGAACCTTCGTACTGTTCTCTGTGGTGGTTATATCAGTTTACAGTCCCACCAACAGTAAAAGAGGGTTCCCTTTTATCCACACCCTCTCCAGTAGTTATTATTTGTAGATTGTTTGATGATAGCCATTCTGACTGGTGTGTGGAGATAACTCCTTGTAGTTTGATTTGCATTTCTTTAATAAGGAGGGATGTTGAGCATCTTTTTTTTTTTTGAGCATCTTTTTATGTGTTTGTTGACCATCTATAAGTCTTTGGAGAAATACCTGTTTTGGCCTTCCACCCATTTTTCGATTGAGTTGTTTGTTATTTTGATATCGAGCTTCATGAACTGCTTCTATGTTTTGGAGATTAATCCTTTGTCTCTTGTTTCATTTGCAATTATTTTCGCACAGTCTGAGGGTTGTCTTTGTGTCCTGTTTATGGTTTCCTTTTCTGTGCAGGGGCTTTTAAGTTTTGGTCCCATTTGTTTATTTTTATTTCAGTTACCCTAGAAGGTGGGTCAGAGAGGATCTTGATGCCATTTATGTTGAAGAATGTTCCTCCTGTTTTCCTCTAAGAGCTTTATAGTGTCATATCTTACTATAGGTCATGGGTCTTATTTTACGTCTTTACTCCATTTTGAGTTTATTTTTGTGTCTGGTGTTAGAAAGTGTTCTGGTTTTATACTTTTACATGTGAAATGTGAAAGTGAAGTTGCTCAGTTGTGTCCGACTCTTTGCGACCCCATGGACTGTAGCCTACTAGGCTCCTCCCTCCATGGGATTCTCCAGGCAAGAATACTGGAGTGGGGTGCCATTTCCTTCTCTAGGGGATCTTCCCGACCCGGGGATCGAACCCGGGTTTCCTGCATTCCAGGAAGACGATTTAACCTCTGAGCCACAGGGAAGCCCTGTAGCTGTCCAGTTTTCCAAGCACCTCTTATTGAAGAGACTGTCTTTTCTCCATTGTATATTCTTGCTTGATTCATGTGACTTAAAAATTTTTATTTTATATTTGAGTATAGGTGCTTAACAACCTGTTCGTTTCAGGTGTACAGCAAAGTGGTTGTTGTATATATCAGTTCAGTTCAGTTGCTCAGTTGTGTTCAACTCCTTGTGACCCCGTGGACTGCAGCATGCCAGGCCTCCCTGTCCATCACCAGCTCCTGGAGTTTACTCAAACTCATGTCCATTGAGTTGGTGATGCCATCCAGCCGTCTCACCCTCTGTCATCCCCTTCTCCTCCTGCCTTCAATCTTTCCCAGCATCAGGGTCTTTTCAAATGAATCAGTTCTTCACATCAGGTGGCCAAAGTATTGGAGTTCAGCCTCAGCATCAGATATATGTATACATGTATCTATTCTTCTCCAGTTTAGGTTATTACAGAGTATTGAGCAGAGCTCCTTGTGCTATACAGTAGGCCCTTGTTCGTTATCTAATTTGAATATAGCATTGTGTGTATGTCAGTCCCAAACTCCCAGTCGATCCCTCCTCCACACCCTTTCCCTTTAGCAATCATAAATTTGTTCTCTAAGTTTGTGAGTCTGTTTCTGTTTTGTAAATGAGTTCATTCGTATCGTTGTTTTGGATTCTGCATATGAGTAATGTCATAGGATATTTATCTTTGTCTGATTTGAGTTCATTTAGCATGATAATCTCCAGGTCCATTCATGTTACCACAAATGGCATTATTTAGTTCTTTTTAATGGCTGAGTAAATACTCCATTGTATATGTACACCACATCTTCTTTATCCATTCATCAGTCACTGGACATTTAGATTGGTTCCATGTATTTGCTGTTGTAATGGTGCTGAACATTGGGTGCATGTATCCTTTTGAATCATGTTTTTCTCTGGTTATAGGCCCAGAAGTAGGGTTGCTGGATTATATGGTAGCTCTGTTTTTAGTTTTTTAAGGAACCTCCATACTGTTCTCCATAGTGGCTGTACCAGTACATTCCCACCAACAGTGTAGGAAGGTTCCTCTTCCTCCACATCCTCTCCACCATTTATTGTTGGCCGTTTATTGATGATGGCCACTCTGACTGGTATGAGGTGATATCTTATTGTAGTTTTGATTTGCATTTCTCTAATAATTAGTTATATTGAGTATCTTTTCCTGTGCCTCTTGGCCATCTGTGTGTCTCCTTGGATAAATGTTTTTTTAGAGTTTTTTTTCCCATTTTTTGATTAAGTTTTTTTTTTTTTTTCAGACATTGAGTCATATGGCCTGTTTGTAAATTTTGGAGATTAATCCCTTGTTGGTCACATGGTTTGCAAACATTTTCTCCCATTCTTTGGGTTGCCTTTTGTTTATGGTTTGCTTTGCTCTACAGAATCTTCTGCGTTTAACTAGGTCCCATTTGTTTGCTTTCTTTTTGTTTTCATTATTCTAGGAGATGGATTGAAAAAGATATTGCTGTGATTTATATCAGATAGTGTTCTGCCTATGTTTTTCTCTAAGAGTTTTATATTATCTGGTCTAACATTTAGGTCTTTAATCCATTCTGAGTTTATTTTTGTGTATGATGTTAAAGAATGTTCTTTAATTTCATTTTTTTACATGTAGCTGTCCCATTTTATCAGCGCTATTTATGGAAGAGGCTGCCCTTTCTCCATTGTAAAGACTTTCTTCCTTTGCTGTAGATTAATTGCCCATAGTTACATAGGTTTATTTCTTGGCTTTCTGCCTGTTCCATTGATCTGTATTTCTTTGTTAAATGCTAGTACCGTACTATTCTGATCACTATATCTTTGTAGTATAGTCTGAAGTCAGGGAGCCTGATTCCTCCAGCTCTGTTTTTCTTTCTCAAGATTGCTTTGGCTGTTTGGGGCCTTTTGTGTTTCCATACAAATTTTAAGATTTTTTTCTCTAGTTCTGTAGAAAATACCATTGGTAATTTGCATTAAATCTACATATTGCTTTGAGTAGTATAGTCATTTTGACAATATTGATCTTCCAATTGGAGAACATGGTATATCTTTGCATCTGTTTGTGTCATCTTTTCTCTAGAAAGAGAGCGAGGGCTGCTCTTCATTGCAATGCAGTAATTCTCCTGATGGTGGCAGAGGATGGGCGTTGGCTCAGTAGATGTGGTGCATGGAGTTAGTTGGCCCCTGGCATGTGGAATCTTCCTGGTCCAGGAGTCGAACCCATGTCCCCTGCATTACAGGTGGATTCTTAACCACTAAACCGCCAGGAAAGCCCATGATGGAAATTTTGAAATTGGGAATTATGAGTCTTTCAAGTTAGTTCATCTGCAGTTTCTTCTTTGCTAATCTGGATGCCTTTTGTTCCATTTCATTGCCTCATTGCTCTTTCTAGAACCTTAGTACAATGCTGAGTAGAAGTGGTGACAGGGATCCTCCATATCTGGTTCCTGATTAGTCTTTTTTCAGGTGGCTTAAAACTGTAGGTTTCTCATAGATAGCCTTTATCAGGTTGAGAAATTTACTACTATTTCTGGTTTGTTGGATATTTTAAATCATGAAATGGTGTTGGATTTTGTCAGATGCTTTTTCTGTATCTTACTCAGATGATCATGTGGTTTTTTACCTTTATTCGATTACTTTTCAGATTTTTGAATCAACCTTTCATTCCTGAGACACATCCCACTTGGGCATAGTGTATAATCTTTTTCATATATTGTTGGATTGAGTTTGCTTGTATTTCGTTGAGAATATTTGTGTCCATGTTTGTAAGAGATACTGGTCTGTGGTTTTCTTTCTTGGGATATCTTTGTCAGGTTTTGGTGTCTCTGGTCTCATAGAATGAGTTGGAAATTATGCTTTTCTCTTACGTTTTTGAAAGAATTTTTGAAGACTTGGTATTATTTAAGTTCGGTGGATTCATCAGTGAAGTCGTCTGGGCCTGGGCTTTTCTTTGTGGGATTTAAAAAAATGTTTGAGTCTCTGCTTATTATAGGTTTATTCACATTTTCTCTTTCTTGTGTCAGTTTCAGTAGTTTGTGTATCTTTTTAGTAATTTGCGCATTTAAGTTATTTATATAGTTTATTGGAGAAGGAAATGGCAACCCACTCCAGTATTCTAAAATTCCATAGACAAGAGGAACCTGGTAGGCTGCAGTCCATGGGGCCACAAAGAGTCAGACACAACTGAGCAATTAAACAGCAACAGTACAGTTTATACTATTCCTTTAGAATCAGTTTTACTTCTTTAAGACCAGGAGCAGTGTCCCCCTTTAATTACCAATTTTAGTATTTTGAATCTTTCTTTCCGTCTAGCTAAAGTTTTGTCAATATTGTTGATGTTTTTCAAAGAGCCAGCTTTCAGTTTTGTTGAATCTCTCATTTTTCTTTTCTCTGTTACATTAATTTCCACTCTGATTTTTATTGTTTTCTTTTTTTTCTGCTTTATTTTTACTTTGCTCATCTTTTTTCAGTGTCTTAAGAATGGAAGGACTGAGTTGTTGGTTTGAGATTTTTTGATGTAGGTATTTATAGTTATAATTGTCCCTCTGAACATTATTTCACCACTTCCTGTAAGATTTAGTATGTTGTGTTTTCATTCACATCAGAGCATTTTATGATATATACCTGTCATTTCTTTGACCTATGGTTATTTAGGAGCATGTTTTAAAATTTTCACGTCCTTGGAATTTCCTAAATTTCATTCTGTTGATAACTTTTATTTTCATTTTGTTTCAGTGGGAGAACAAATATTGTATGAGTTTAACCTTTGTTAAATTTGTTGAGCTTTGTAGTATGGTCTTGCCTATGGTTTGTCCTAGAAAATGATCCCTGTGCATTGGAGAGGAGTATGTATTCTACTGTTACATAGAGTTTTCTGTGGGAAAATCTATCTGGTAGGTCTAGTTGGTCTATAATGTTGAAAGTGTTTTCTTTCCTTTTTGGTCTTCTGCTTCTTTGTTCTTTTCATTAGTAGTGGTTCTGTTTTTAATTTTTTTTTTAGGAACCTTTATACTGTTTCCCATCATGGTTGCATGAGTTTACATTCCCACCAACAGTGTAGGGGGGTTCCCTTTTCTCCACATCCTTGCCAACATTTGTTACTTGTCTTTTTAACTATAGCCATTCTTCCCTGGTGGCTCAGTAGTAAAGAATCCACCTGCAATATTGGAGACTTAAGTTCAGTCCCTGGGTCGGGAAGATCCCCTGGAGAAAGGAATGGCAACTCACTCCAGTGAAGAATACTCCAGTATTCTTGCCTGGAGAATCCCATGGACAGAGGAGTGTGGTGGGCTACAGTCTATGGGGTCGCAAAGAGTTGGACATGACTGAGGCAGCTGAGCATACATGCATTCTGATAGATGTGGGGTGGTATCTCATTGTAGTTTTTATTTGCGTTTGCCTGATGATTTGTGATGTTGAGCATCTCTTCATGTGTCTGTTGGCCATCTGTTTGTCGTTGGAAACATGCCTGTTCAGGTTCTCTGCTCATTTAAAAGAAAAAGATTTATTTATTTGTTTTTGGCCACGCTGGGTCTTCATTACTGCATGCGGGCTTTTTCAGTTGGGGTGAATGGGGGCTGCTCTTAGTTGTGGCATGCGGGCTTCTCATCGTGGTGGCTTCTCTGGTTGTAGAGCACAGAGTCTAGGGTTTGTGGGCTTCAGTAGTTGTGGCTCATGGGCTCTAGAGCCCTGGCTCGTGGTTGTGGTGCATGGGCTTAGTTGCTCTGCAGCATGTGGGATCGTCCTGGATCAAGGTTCAAATCTGTGTCCCCTGCATGGGCAGGTGGGTTCTTAACCATCAGATCACCAGGGAAGTCCTCTGCTCAATTTTTTAATTGAGTGGCTTTTGGTTTTTTGATACTGAGTTTTATGAGTTCTTTGTGTACTTTGGATTTTAACCCTTATGAGACAGCTCGTTTACTCCAATGGGTTGTCTTTTCATTTTGTTGGTAGTTTTTTCTGTGCCAGCAGCTTTTAGGTTTGATTAGGTCCCATTGGTTTACTTTTGCTTTTGTTTTTCTTGGCTGAGGTGAAACAAAATTGCTAAGCTTTCTATAAGAGTGTACTACCTGTGTTCTCTAAGAGGAGTTTTGTGGTTTCTGATCATACATTTAGGACTTTTATCCACTTTGAGTTTTTTAAAAAATATACAGCATGAGAAAATGTTCTAACTTCATTCTTTTGCATGTTGTTGTCCAGTTTTCCCAAAATCACTTATTGAAAACTTTATTTTTCTTCCTCTGTATATTTTAGCCTTCTTTGCCATAGGTTCATTGACTGTAAGTGCACGGGTTTATTTCTGGATTCTCCACAAAGTTTAGGGGAGAGGCTCCCTGGAGCCAGGATTCAAAACTCCAAGGAAAGGGGTGTTCCTAGCTGCTACTCAGGATTGAGAGCAGGTGATCTCAGGTAGCTGGAACTTGCCACTTGAGGCAGGGGCCTCTATCCACTTTGTGATACTTCAGGGAAAAAGCTGGAAACTGTAGCTGCTGAGGCAAAGGGCTGTGCCTGGGGTTGTTTAGACAGAAACAACAAGCCTTTGGGAAGGATCGTCTCCTGTCCTCCACCCCTCTTATTGTCCACCCTCTATCCACCTTCATTGCTTCTCTGCCTCCTGTTGGTGAATCTTGAAATCAACAGGCAAAGAAGTATTGTAGTTCAGAGTTCCCACCTCAGCATCACACAGCAGAGTAGAAATGGGTTAACTTGGAGCTCAGGAAAATAGAGCTTAATTACGAGCACATTTGGAGCAGAACTTGAAATAGGTTCAAATATCTATATAAATTTAGCATATGATAAAATTAGCATTTCAAACCTAGAGGGAAAAGTAAATTTGTCAATAAATAGTTCTTAGATGATTTTTTTTTGCAGTGTGGGGAAAGGATTATACACAAAAGTAACTTCAACATGGATTAAAGCTCACTGTCAGGAATTAGGCTGGGATGGTAACAAGAAGCAGATATAGATGAACATTTATTTGATTTCATAAGGGGGAGGATTTTGAAGCATGAAAGCAAACATAGAACTCAGCAAAGAAAAAGAGAAATTTAATACCTAACATTTCCTGTGGTCATGTATGGATGTGAGAGTTGGACTGTGAAGAAGGCTGAGTGCCGAAGAATTGATGCTTTTGAACTGTGGTGTTGGAGAAGACTCTTGAGAGTCCCTTGGACTGCAAGGAGATCCAACCAGTCCATTCTGAAGGAGATCAGCCCTGGGATTTCTTTGGAAGGAATGATGCTAAAGCTGAAAGTCCAGAACTTTGGCCACCTCATGCGAAGAGTTGACTCATTGGAAAAGACTCTGATGCTGGGAGGGATTGGGGGCAGGAGGAGAAGGGGACGACAGAGGATGAGATGGCTGGATGGCATCACTGACTCGTTGGACGTGAGTCTGAGTGAACTCCGGGAGTTGGTGATGGACAGGGAGGCCTGGCGTGCTGTGATTCATGGGGTCGCAAAGAGTTAGACATGACTGAGCGACTGAACTGAACTGATGTATGTTTAAAAACCTATGGCAGATGGCAAATTGTGGGGAATATTTGTAAAATATTTAAGAAAGGTGAGATTAATATCCTTGATGTACAAAGAGCTCTTCTAAACAAACCAGTGAGAAAAAGGTAACTTCCAGTAGAAAGGCAACAAGGACAGTGTGACCATATAATGGGGGAAAATAAAAGGTCTATAACATAATCACACTCATGCTATTGGTAGTGTAAATTGGCATATCTTTCGAGAGGATTTTATCAGTGTGTATTAACACATTATTGACCAGGGAATTTTTGTAGAAACTAATGCCTGTGGCCAGCAATTTGTTAAGTTTCTGGTCAATCACATTCAGGTAACAAAAGATGTATTAATAAGTCTTTGGTCAATAAGTTGTTAAAAATTTTTAAATTTTAAAATAAATTTTAAAAATGCTTACCTTGATAAGATATTTCTTTGGAGGCAATTGATAAGAAAGCAAGAATGGTTGTAGATAGAGAAAAGTTTAAATTGATAAGAGCTTGTGTCTAATAGCTTTGCAGTCAGAGAAAAGCAGAAGGTTCTCTTGGGATGTGACTTGAAACATTGCAGTGGGTGCCGTAGGAAATCAGCTAACTTAGTGTAAAATCAGTTAGCAGTAATATCTTACAGTTAGGGAGCATAAGCAGACCCATTTGGTTTCATGACTTTCTCCAGTAACACTAAACAGATGAGAAGTTGGAGTGGAGAAAGTTATGTAAGTGAATGCAAAGGGAAATCCGTGGGAGATCGGATTTGGGGATATGTAGACTCGTTCTAGAGCACAGCCTTGTTCATGGCTACAGTAGTGAGGAGACCGAGGAATTGTAGAACTGGTATGTTTGACTAGAACCTGAAAGGTACCCTCTCTTTCTGGGGCTGTCTGGAGTAAGATTTCCTAAGAAAATATCAGCCCTTAGAACGACTAGAATTAATTTCAGGTCCTAGCTTTGATGAAGTGTGGCTTCTGACATTGAGGGTGCTAAGTCTCGCTTGATTAAACCTTGGCTTGTGCTGTATCAGTTTATTCAATAATAATGACGTCTTTAACTTTTTTACATGTAAATCAGTCAGCTTAACCAGCTACTTGGCTGAATGGAGAAGTTGTTTCTCATTACTTTCTATTCTAGACTATGATCTTAAATTCCTGATGATTGCATCTGCCTCAGGAGTTTTCTGTGTTAATAGGGCAGAGAGCAAATAAGTTTAAAAAAAAAAAAAAACTTTTATGGGAGGACTTCCATGGTAGCTCAGCTGGTAAAGAATCTGCCTGCAATTCAGGAGATCCTGATTTGATTCCTGGATCAGAAAGATCCCCTGGAGAAGGGATAGGCACCCACTCTAGTATTCTTGGGCTTCTCTGTTGGCTCAGATGGTAAAAAATCTGCCTGCAGTGTGGAAAACCTGGGTTTGACTCCTGAGTCAGGAAAACCCATGCCTGGAGGAGGGCATAGCAACCCACTCCAGTATTTTTGCCTAGAGAGTTCCCATGAACAGAGGAGCCTGGAGGGCTACAGTCCATGGGATTGCAAAGAGTTGGCTACCACTGAGCGACTAGGCATAGCACACACACAGTTCCTTTCCAAGGTTGCATTAGTTTTAGGTGTACAGCAGAGTGGTTCAGTTATACAAATGCATATACCCAACTTTTTTAAAGATTTTTTTTTCCCATATAGGGCATTACAGAGTATTGACTTCCCTGCGTTGCACAATAGCACTTTGTTAGTTAGTGATATAAATAGTAGTATGTATATGTCAATACCAGTCTCCCAATTTATCCCTCCTACCTTATCCCCTAGTAACTTTGAGTTTGTTTTTTTCACTTCTGTAACACTACTTGTGTTTTGTAACTAAGTTCATTAGTACTCTTTTTTTTTTAGATCCCACGTATAAGCAATATCATATTTGTCTTTCTGGGTCTAACTTGTTACTTCACTCAGTATGACAATCTCTAGGCCCATTCATGTAAATGGCATAATTTTGTTCTTTTTTATGGCTGAGTAATATTCCATTGCATATAGGTACCACATCTTTATCCATTCCTCTGTTGATGAACATTTAGGTTGCTTCCATGTCTTGTCTATTGTAAAGAGTGCTGTGATGAACATCGAGGTGGTGCATATACCTTTTGGAATTATGGTTTTCTTTGGATATATGCCGATGAGTGGGATTGCTGGGTCATATGGTGGTTCTATTTTTAGTCTTTTAAGGAACCTCCATACTGTTCTCAGTATTGGCTATACCAATTTACATTCCTACCAACAGGGAAGAGGGTGTCCCTTTTTTCCATGCCTTCTCCAGCATTTATTGTTTGTAGATTTTTTTTTTATGATGGGTATTCAGACTGGTTTGAAGTGACAACCTCACTGCATTTTTGATTTGTGTTTCTCTAATAATGAGTGAGCCATGTTGACCATCTTTTTGGCCATTGTATGTCTTCTTTGGAGAAATGTCTTTTTAGGTCTTCTGCTCATATTTTAGTTGGATTTTTTTTTTTTTTTAATATTGAGCTACAGGAGCTGTTTGTATAGTTTGGCAATTAATCCCTTGTCAGTTGCTTCGTTTGCAAATATTGTCTCCCATTATGAGGGCTGTGTTTTTTTTATGGTTTCTTTTGGTATGCAAAAGCTTTTAAGTTTATTTAGGTCCCACTTGTTTATTTTTGTTTTTATTTTCATTACTCTAGAAGGTGGATTGAAAAAGATATTGCTGCAATTTATGTCAAAGAGTGTTCTGCCTATGTTTTTCTCTACGAGTTTTATAGTGCCTGGCCTTACATTAAGGTCTTGAATCCATTTTGAGTTTATTTTTGTATCTGATATTAGGGAAGTGTTCTAACTTCATTCTTTTACATGTAAGTGGCTAGTTTTCCCAGCACCACTAATTGAAGGGGCTGTCTTTTCTTCATTGTATACTCTTACCTCTTTTGTTACAGATTAGGTGACCATAGGTATGTGGGTTTAGCTCCAGACTTTCTGTCTTGTTCCATTGATTTATATTTCAGGTTTTTGTTCCAGTATCATACTGTTTTGATGACTATAGCTTTGTAGTATAGTCTGAAGCCAGGGCCTTCCTGCTGTTTTTCTTTCTGAAGATTGCTTTGGCTATTCAGGGTCTTTTTTGTTTTTATACAGATTGTAAAATTTTTTGTTCTAGTTCTGTGAAAAATGTCATTTGTAATTTGATAGGAATTGCATTAAGTCTGGGGGTTGCTTTGGGTAGTATAGTCATTTTCACAGTATTGATTCTTCCAATCCAAGAACATGGTATATGTTTTCAGTTGTTTAGGTCATCTCTGATTTTGTTCATCAGTATCTTATAGTTTCTGAGTACAGGTCTTCTGCTTCGTTAGGTAGATATATTCCTAGGTATTTTACTCTTTTTGATGTGCTGGTGAATGGGATTGTGTCCTTAATGTCTATTTCTGATCTTTCATTGTTAGTGTATAAGAATGCAAGAGATTTCTTTTGTGTGTGTGTGTGAGACGTCCACGCTGCTGTATTTATTCATTTTTGGCTGCACTGGGTCTTCGTTGCTGCACGTGGGCTCTGTGTAATTGCCGAGAGCAGGGCTACTCTCCGCTGCAGTGCACGGGCGACTCACTGTGCTGGCTTCCCTTCTCGTGGAGCACAGGCTCTAGGCGTGCGGGCTTCAGTAGTTGCAGTGTGCAGACTCGAGGAGTTGCAGCTCGCTGGCCCGAGAGCATGGAGCCTTCAGTAGTTGTGGCAGACGGGCTTGGTTGCTCTGTAGCGTGTGGAGTCTTCCCAGACCCACATGGGATCAAACCCATGTCCCCTGCATTGGCAGGCGGCTTCTTATCCACTGTGGCACAAAGGAAGTCCAAGAATGCAAGAGATTTCGGTGTATTACTTTGGTATCCTGCAGCTTTACTGAATTCATTGATGAGCTCTAGTAGCTTTCTGGTGGGATCTTTAGAATTTTGTACGTATAGTATCATGTCATCTGCAGTGTCAGTCATACTTCTTTTCCAAGTTGGATGCTTTGTATTTCTTTTTCCTCTCTGCTTGCAATGGCTAGGACTTCCAAAACTATGTTGAATAATAGTGGCCAGGGTGGACATCTTTGTTTTGTTCCTGATCTTAGTGGAAATGCTTTCAGTTTTTCACCATTGAGTATGATGTTTGTTGTGGGTTTGTCATATATGATCGTTCTCATGTTGAGATATGTTCCCTCTGTGCCCACATTCTGGAGAGTTTTTCTCATAAATGAATGTTGAATTTTGTTGAAAGCTTTTTCTGTATCTATAGAGATGATCACATGGTTTTATTCTTTAATTTTTTTAATGTTATATATATCACACTGACTGATCTGTGGATATTGACAAATCCTTATTTCCCTGGGATAAATCCCACTTGATCATGGTGTATGGTCCTTTTACTGTGTTGCTGGATTTGATTTGCTAATATTTTGTTGAGGATTTTTGCGTCAGTATTCATCAGTGATACTGGCCTGTAATTGTCTCTTTTCATGGTATCTTTGTCTGAAGGGGAGAAGGAAATGGCAACCCACTCCAGTGTTCTTGCCTGGAAAATCCCATGGACAGAGAAGCCTAACCAGCTACAGTCCATGGGGTTGCAATGAGTCAGACACAACTGAGCGACTTTTACACATTTTGCTTTCAGGTGGCTCAGATGATAAAGAATCCACCTGCCAGTGTAGGAGACCCAGGTTCCATCCCTGGATCAAGAAGGTCCCCTGGAGAAGGGAATGGCTGCCCACTCCAGTATTCTTGCCTGGAAAACCCCATGGGCAGAGGAGCCTGGTGGACTATAGTCCATGAGTTCGCAAAGAGTCGGACACAACTGAGTGACTAACACTTGTCTAATGGTGGCCTCACAGACTGAGCCTAGAAAGTGTTCCTTCCTCTGCAGTTTTTTAGAAGATTTTCAGAAGGAGCAATGTCAGCTCTTCTCTAAATATTCAATAGAATTCACCTATGAAGCCATCTGGTTCTGGACTTTTTTGTTTGTTGGAAGATTTCTAATTACACTTTCAATTTCATTACTTGCGATTGGTCTGTTCTTATTTTCTGCCTCTTCCTGGTTCAGTCTTGGACCCATGGCTGCTAGAGCCAGACCCGTCCCAGCTGCAGGAGCAGTTTGGATGTTTTGTAGGTGCTGAGTTTAGGAAGCTGTCCACAGAGATGTGACTTCACAGTTTGAGCAGCTGTGAGGAGGGATTTCAGCTCTTCCTTCTTACTCACACAGCCCCTGAGGTTCAGCTGTGGTTTCAGCTCATCTTCTGGGGAAATGTCTTAGGGGAGCTATTCGCGCCTCCTGGGATGCCGTGGGCAGATCCTAGCACTGATAGGTTTCCCAGTATGTATGTCGGGGGGGTGGTATTTGCGTCCTCATAGAACAGCAGGGTGGGTTCTGGCACCCACTGATGGGTTTCCTAGTTGCAGAAGCTCACTGTGCCACCCCCCACCCCCCAGGACAGCATAGAAATATCCTGGAGCCCTCTGGTGGAATTCCTAGCATGCTGGCGCTGTCTGTGCCTTTCCACAAATATGTTTATAATTTTCTTTACAGGAGAACCTCCATTCTTACCAGAATCGTTTGACCGAATTCTTCTCGATGCTCCCTGCAGTGGAATGGGACAGAGGCCAAACATGGCATGTACTTGGACTTTGAAAGAAGTGATGTCCTACCAACCATTACAGCGAAAACTCTTCACTGTGGTATGTGATGCTACTTTGTTGTGGAAGAAAGGTGACCTAGTTCGATATTTTAAAGACTGAGAGCAGTTTTCATAGCAGCATTATTCACAGTAATTAAAAATGTGGGAAAAACCCATATGTCCATCAGTAGATGAATGGATAAGTAAAATGTGTTTGTACAAACAATGACATTTTAGCCAGCCTTGGAAAGGAATGAAATTCTGATGCATGCTACAACATGGATGAATTTTGAACATATTATGCTGAATTATATAAGCCAGACACAAAAGGACCAAATGGTGTGTGTGATTCATTTATATAGTGTCTAGAAAAGGCAAATTCATAGAGACAGAAAGTAGAATATAGGTTACCGGAGGCTGAAGGAGCAGGAGGACGAATCGGGAGTTAATGTTTCATGGTTCAGAGTTTCAGTTTGGAAGAGTTCAGGCGATGGATAACGGTGATGGTTGTACAACAGTGGGAATATATTAATACTTAATGCCATTGAATTTTACACTTTAAAATGGCTAAAGTGGTAAGTTTTATACATACCACACACAGAGAGCACCAGAGACCTAGTGTTCCTTTACATTGACTCATTCTGTCATCGCAGGCAGTAGTTGAATTTCTTCTCTGAGACATTGAGTGAATTTGAAACATTCTGCTTTACCTTAAAAATAGAGGGTTGTTAACATAGAGTTACTAACTGATGTAAAACATTTGGATATAAAGCAAAATACTTTTGAGTCTTCCCTGGTGTCCAGTGGTTAAGACTGCGCTTGCCCTGCAGCGGGGCACAGGTTCGGTCTCTGAATGGGGAATTACGATTCCTTATGTCGTGTGGCATGGCAAAAATAATTAGATAAATAAATAGCTTTTTAATAGACTTCCTAATCATCTTCGTGAATTAAAGGTGGGAAATCCAACAGAGGTGAACTCGTTCATGAAACTGGGACGTGACAGCATCCAGTGTAGGATGTAGAAGGACCAGGCAGACTTAGCAAGTTAGACTGGTCTCCGGGATGTCTCACAGGAGGCCCTGATAAGACGCGTGAGAGTTTCTCTCAGCCTTGTAAACATGATTTCATGGATTCCCCAGGAAGCAGACAGCATTGGATCGAAGTCGGTCCCGCCATTTCCTCTCAGCTCTCTAATTATAAACACACAGGCTATAACAACAGCGGATATGCTCCGATGACTCCCTCTCTGGAGTTGTCCTTGAGTGCCTTTCTCTTCAGCACTCCTGGTGTCTCCTTTCCTACCCAAAAGTGGCACTGGGAGTGGATTGTTGCAGTGGATTCTTTCTCTTCTATATGGTCTTGAGAGAACGCATCCTGGAAGTCGAAACAGCAAGCAGAGAAAAAGAAGCTTTGCTTATAGCTACAACCCACTTTGACGTTTGGGTAAAATTTTGTTGCTCCTGTTGTTTAGTCGCTAAGTCATGTATGACTCTTTGCGACCCCATGGACTATAGCCTGCCAGACTCCTCTGTCCATGGGATTTCCCAGGCAAGAATACTGGAGTGGGTAGCTGTTTCCTTCCCCAGGGGATCTTCTTGGCCCAGGGCTCAGACCCGTGTCTCCTGCATTGGCAAGCAGATTCTTGACTGCTGAGCCACCAGGGAAGGCCAAGGATAAAAAATTAGGACCCTGTTTTAAGAGACTTGGCTTTTTGTTTGTTTCAGCTCCTTTAGGCATTTTAAGAGGCCACTGGGAGGAGATGTGTTGGTCTTAGTGACAAGGAGCCCCTGACCATGTGCAAGAGAGAGTAAAATCCAGCACATGAGCCTTTGGGTGAGGGTGGGAGTTGAGACTGGATACGGTGTCTCTGCATCAGTTACTCTGGATACCTGGGTTTCATGACTGAGAAATGGGGAGGGTGCCTCCACCTGATGGGGTTGCCTCACTGGAGACCGGAACCATTCCTCTGGCAGTGATAAGATTTGTTGAGAAAAGCCATGTAATATGCTCAAATAGCAGCTAGCAAAGTTTAAATTTTGATTGGTCTACTATGGTTAAGAGATACTAGTATATGCTTTTTTTTTTAAGATTTTCATTAACATTTTTAAAAATTTTCATTAACATTTTTTAAAAATTTAGGGATTTGAACAAAGCTTTAATTATTTGGGGAAGGTTCATTTTCATATTACACTTTATTTCTTGAACAAATACATACTGGGCAGCTCCTGTGTGCTAGTGCTGGGTGCTGATGATATAATAGTTAACCCTTGCCCTTTTACATGAGGTTTCTTTTATTTTTTTCCAACTAAAGTAATTTATTTGTTCTTTTGGTACATAGATGACATAATTATAGACAAGTTTTGATACATAAGAAAATCCTTCTGTCCACCTCTGTTTGCTAAATGAATCTTCACAGTAATTTTTACAATTTTTAACACAATACAGTTTCCTTGAACTGAAGCAATCGCAAGAACACATTGGTACTGGTCTATTAGAGCTTACGTGGGGTCTCTCTTCTAACTGGTACTGTGCTTTGCAAGTCGCTTCAGTTGTGTCCGACTCTTTGCAACACCATGCAGTAGAGCCTGCCAGGCTTCTCTGTCCATGGGATTCTCCAGGCAAGAATACTGGAGTGGGTTGCCGTGCCCTCCTCCAGGGGATCTTCCTGACCCAGGGATTGAATCTGCATCTCTTACATCTCCTGCATTGGCAGGCGGGTTCTTTACCAATAGTGCTACCTGCATTTCTAACTGGGGAGGAATATAAACAGAGAGATGAGTAAGTGATTTTGTGTATCCAAGGTGTGACCCTATGGAGCAAACTGAAGAGAGGAGCTGGTGGGGGGCGGGGCAGCCAAAGTGGAAGCAGAGAGACATGGATGATGCGCAGGGAGCAAGCCCTGCAGGGAAGGAACAGGCTCTCTGGGCTGCTGCTGTCAGGGGTGCCGCGCCAGCCAGAACCGCAGAGGCTGGTGGGGCTCAGGCAGGACAAGCCAGGCAAACAGAGGGGAAGGCTGCAAGGGGCTGCTGTACGTATGTCGGGAGGGCCACTCTGAGGCCATGAGCTTTGACTCCAAGTGATGACAAGGAATACTGGAAGGGTTTTTTGTTCTCTTGGCCGTCCCTTGAGGCATGCATGGTTTTAGTTCTGACCAGGGATTGAACCTGGGCCCCAGCTGTGAAAGTGCAGAGTCCTTGGCCACCAGGGAACTCCCCAGGGAAGGGTTTTGAGCTGCGAAGAGGCAGTTTTAAAAGCACCACTTGGGTTGCTGTGTTGAGAATAGATGGGAGGAGGGCAGGGAACAAAGCAGGTGGGAAACAGTTGGAATAACCCAGGTAAAAAAAAATCATGAAACTAGGAGCAGAATGGCGGCAGTGGCAGTCGTGAGACTCCTGGGTCTGTTCTGAAGCTAGAGGCAAGAGGATTTACTGGACGGACAGGAACGTGAGGGAAAGAGGCGCAAAAGATGATCCAGGGTTGGGGCCTGTACCCCAGGAAGGACGGGGGGATCCTTCTCCTGGAGGCTTCAGAGGAAGGTAGGCGTTCAGTGTGGGATGGGAAAAATATTGAGAAAGCAGTTGAATATATGGGAACAGAAATCAAAAAGGAGTCTCACCTAAAAATGGTGAATTTTCAGCATAAAAATGGTATCTAAACCCATGAACAGAGAAGGCAGTGGCACCCCACTCCAGTACTCTTGCCTGGAAAATCCCATGGATGGAGGAGCCTGGAAGGCTGCAGTCCAAGGGGTCGCTGAGGGTCGGACACGACTGAGCGACTTCACTTTCATGCATTGGAGAAGAAAATGGCAACCCACTCCAGTGTTCTTGCCTGGAGAATCCCAGGGATGGGGGAGCCTGGTGGGCTGCTGTCTCTGGGGTCGCACAGAGTCGGACACAACTGAAGTGACTTAGCAGTAGCAGCAAACCCATGAAACTGAATGATCATATTTGGGAAAAGTCTTGGTCCAGATGGGCTGAAACAGCTCTGAACTAATGAAATGCATCTGGTCTGGAACATTGTTTTTTTTCAATAATCATATTTTTCTTTGGATACTTTTTATTTTGCATTGGGGTATAGCCAGTTAACAATGTTGTGATGGTTTCAGGTGCGCAGCAAAGGGACTCAGCCATCCATACAGATGTATCCATTCTCTCCTAGACTCCCCTCCCATCCTGGCTGCCATATAACATTGAGCAGAGTTCCCTGTGCTGTACAGTAGGTCGTTGTTGATTATTTACATATATAGTTGTTTAGTTGCTCAGTCATATCCAACTCTTTATCGACCCCACGGACTGTATCCTGCCAGGCTCCTCTGTCCATGGGATTTCTCAGGTGAGAATACTGGGGCCGGTTGCCATTTCCTTCTCCAGGGGATCTTCCTGACCCAGGGATCTAATCCTTGCCTTCTGCCTTGGCAGGTGGATTCTTTACCACTGTGCTACCTGGGAAACCCATCTTACGTATAGTAGTGTGTGTATATTAATCCTAGTCATTCAGTCAGTTCAGTCGCTCAGTTGTGTCTTATGCTTTGCGACCCCATGGACTGCAGCACGTCAGGCTTCCTTGTCCTTCACAAACTCCCGGAGCTCACTCAAACTCATGTCCATGGAGTCGGTGATGCCATCCAACCGTCTCATCCTCTGTCGTCCTCTTCTCCTCCTACCTTCAATCTTTCCCAGCATCAGGGTCTTTTCCAAGGTGTTAATCCAAACTCCTAATTTATCCCTCCCTTCCACCTTTCCCTGGTGGTTCAGAGGTTAAAGCGTCCGCCTGCAATGCAGGAGACCTAAGTTCGATCCCTGGGTTGGGAAGATCTCCTGGAGAAGGAAATGGCAACCCACTCCAGTATTCTTGCCTGGAGAATCCCGTGGACGGAGGAGCCTGGTGGGCTACAGTCCACGGGGTCACAAAGAGTTGGACATGACTGAGCGACTTCACTTCACTTCACTTTCCACCTTTCCCCTTTGGTAACTGTTTGTTTGTGAAATCCGACCTGTGTATATGTGCCACACCTCTATCCATTGCTCTGTTGATGTTGCCTCTGTGCCTTGGCTATTGTAAGTAGCGCTGCGATGAACACGGGAGTGCATGTGTCCTTTTTTATTTTGTGTTGGAGTACAGTCGATTTACAATGTTGTGTTTCATGTGTACAGAAAAGTGAATCAGTTATACATATATCTACTATTTTTCATATTCTTTTCCCATGTAAGTTATTGCAGAATATTGATAGGGTTCCTGTGCTATATGGTAGTCCCTGGCTGATTATGTATTATATATAGTAATATGTATATGTTAATTCCACCTCCTGGTATATCCCTCCCTGCTGCCTTTCCCCTTTGGTAATAGATTTGCTTTTGAAGTCTGTGAGTCTGTTTCTGTTTTTACGTAAATTCCTTTGTATCATTTTTTTGGACTCCACACTAACTGATGTCATACGATATCTGTCTTTCTCTGTTGGGCTTATTCCATTTAGTATTGTGGGTAAGCTCCGTATGGCTTCAGGCGTCCTGTCTGCTGATGGGTGGTGAGTCTGTGTGTTCCTGTCTTGCTGGTGGTTTGGTTGGAGATGTTCCAACACTGTAGGCTGTTGGGCAGGGCCAGGTCTTGGTGCTAAAAGACCTCCTGGAGAGCTTACACCAATCGGTATTCCCTGGCGTCTCTGCCACCAGTGACCTTGCTCCCACAGGGAGCCACAGCAACCCCCGCCTCCCCAGGAGACCCTCCACAACCCTCAGGTGGGTCCGGCCGAGGCTCCTGTGGAGGCACTGCTTTGCGCTGGGTCCCAGTGCACCTGAAACCTGCGTGTGTCCGCCCGGACTGAAGTCTCTGTTTTCCCCCATCCCGTGCAGATCCTGCATTCAAGCCTTGCTGGCTTTCAAAGCAGATATCCTGGGGGCTGCTCCTCTTGATGCCAGACCCTCAGGCTGGGGAGCCTGACGTGATGCTCAAAACTTTCACCCTGTGGGAAACCTCTGCGATATAATTATTTTCTAGTTGGTGGCTCCCCCACCAGTGGGTATGGGATTTATGTTGCAAAAGCGCCCCTCCTGCCATCTCGCTGTGGCCTCCTCCTTGTCTTTGGAAGCAGACTCTCTTTACCGGTAGGTTCCAGTCCTTTCACGTTGGCAGTGGTTCGGCAGTTTGTTGTGGTTTTGGTGTTTTTGTGAGAAGAGAGGTTGGGTCCGTCTACTCCTCTGTGTTGTCTGGAATCGAGGGGGTGGATGCTTGCTGCCTGTTTGCTCAGTACATGCTGGCCCTCGTTCCCTCGTTACGGGGGTGCAGGTGTGGTGGCCGTTGCTTGTTCCCGGGATAGCAGGGGAGTGACAGTGCCCGCTTGCAGGTCTTTCGGCCGTGGCAGTGGCCTGGGCCTGCCTGTGAAGCCCACAGTGGTGTTGGTGGCACACGCCCACTCCCAGAGCCTGTGTGACCATTGTCCTGTTGCCTGGGAACAGGCATGGGGTAGGCAGCTCTTGTGGTTTCTCTGCCTCTCTCCTTGGGTGCACCCCCCTGACGACGGTGCCTTGCCTCTCTGTCAGGCCCTGGCTGCTGCTGCGCGAAGCCTCACTTGCCATAATGCCACCTCTGCAAGCTGTCCCCATGCAGCCAACCCTGGGCCTCTCCCTGGGACTGTCTCCAAAGCCCGAGCTTCTGCACCCAGTCTCCACCTGAACTGACAGATGGACATCTCAGACTGAGGAGCACGGGCTGGAGGTGCCATCCTTATGAGCGACCCCCTCCTCTGGGTGCTGCAGACTGGATGGGTTCTTCCACCGCCAGTGAGGGGACTTGCCAGGGCGCAGGAATCTCTCCTCCTCCATTCACAGCTCTCTCCCTAGGGTGCAGGGCCCGTCCTGATTCCATTCTCTTGCCTTTTCCTTTTGCCCGGTTATGTGGAGGTTTTCTTGTCCCTTCAGAAGGCTGAGGTCCTCTGCCAGCATTCAGTAGATGTCCTGTGCAAATTATTCCACCTCCAGATGTTATTTTGCATATGCATTTCAAATGTGTGCTTGCTCTCCTGACGCCTGTGGTCTGACCGCTCTTGTCTTCAGGCGGTGGAGCTGCTGAAGCCGGGGGGCATGCTGGTGTACAGCACGTGCACTGTTACCCTGGCAGAAAATGAGGAACAGGTTGCCTGGGCCCTCGAGGCGTTTCCCGGCCTTCAGCTTCAGCACCAGGTGAGGACCGTGGCAGCTCTCTCCAGGTGATCCAGTAGGTCACGGGAACGTAAGTGTAGTGATGAACCGAGTTACGTGAAGGGATACGTCATGCAAAACTCCTGAAACAAATCTTGTGGCGCTCAGGGCGGTTTTTCCAATGAAAGCCGTTCCAGATGGTCCTGGAACATCTGGAGTTTTCACATCCTGATCCAGGATTTCCAGGCCTTTACTCTTACTGACCAGAGATGTGTTAATACGTAGTTTGTTATCCAAATGTTATTGACTGGAGACGTATCAGTATTACTTACATAACGAATTGCCAGCCACAGGTGTTAATTTCTGCAAAAGTCCCCCAGTCAGTAATGTGTGTAAATGACCATAGAACTCAGGTGGATTTTTGATACATGTTTGACTTGTTGCTCTTGTTCACGTTATTTGGAATTTTGTTTCTAAAACCCTTTTCCCCTGTCTCAGTCCTGTATTTTTCTGGTTTGGGGAAATGGTGAGCATTTTTTCTCATGACATATCAAAGCCCAAACAGGCTTTGATAACCGGGATTCAAAAGAGTAGCCAAGCGGGGGAAGGTAGCGCAGGTTAATCTCTTCCTTTGGTTTCTTAGATACGATATAGAACATTTTAAAAACTCCCTTGCACTTTCTTTTACTTAGCACTGCCTTTTAGTTCAGGTTTTTATTAAAATATATTTATGACTAGATTTTTCTGCCCATGATGTTTGAGACTAGGTTTAAATCTGTAGTAATGCTCACATTAATTCGGATACATTGGACGTTTAACTTCAGACTTTCCAGGACAGAATTCTAGTAAGTAAGTGGATACGTAACTAGAAAGCAATCTGGAGATGCTTTCTAGACTCAGAAATTAAGATAATTACATTGTAGATGAAAAGAAGACTTGAGAATTCACTCCAATTTTGTGTGTGTGTGAGTGAGTGCATGTATATTCAATGTATACTACCAGAGATGGAACCCCACCATGCGTTAGTAGACAGTAGGTTTTCTGATAGAAGCCTAAGAAAATGTATCTTCAGTAACATAAACATTTATCTGTGAAACGGTGCCTAAAGTTAGGCTTGTGCAATTTTTGGAGTAGCAGTTTGCACAGACCACTCAGTTCCTTATGATTCTTTATTCTTCTAATCAGCACAGCCTTCGTTTTCTCATCTCTTTAGATATTCTAGTACATTTAAAAAACAACAAAAAAAGAGAAATTTTTATCATCCCATTGGTATGGACCAGAGAGAGGCCTCCTGTCAGGTGCCTCCTGTCAGCTTTGGGAGGGTCTGACAGATAAAGCTGAATTTTCATCTCGTGATGTGCCCATGAGTATGTCAGGCCCACAGACATACTGAGTGCCCACTGTGTGTCAGGCATGATATCACCTTATTTAAGCCTCAGAACTGAGTATTTTATCTGTTTGGTAGATGAGGAAACAGGTAAATTATTGTTCTAAAGTCACACGGCTAAGATGTGCAGAGCTGCACCTGGAATCCATGTGTTGCTGACTGGTGCTCAGGCCTTCTGCATGTTGTGGTCCTTGATAAGCGTAAAGCCCATCCTAGGAGTTCAGTCATCAAGGGACTGCTCTTACCATTATCCTACTTTATTATACAGAAAAGCGGCATGTCCATTTCTCTCTCTCTCTCTCTCTCTCTCTCTCACACACACACTCACACACACTCACACACACACACAAAGGTATTTACTTATTTTTCTGTTTCTGGAATTGGTGGTAATTACAACTCAGTTTGTCTTTTAACATTAATGGTGCACAGGCACTCTTACTAACACGAGGATGTTCATCTGTGTTTATTCTTCTCCTGAGCAGGACCCACAGGTGGGAGGAGAAGGGATGCTGGGAGCTGGCCTGTCACCTGAACAGTTGAAACGGCTGCAGCGATTCGATCCCTCTGCAATGCGGTCACTGGACCGTGACATTGGTTCTCTGAGAGACGCCAGCATAGAAGACCTGGTTTGGCTGGCAAATAAGGATTGTATAGGTTTTTTCATAGCAAAATTTGTAAAATGCAAAAGCACACAGTAGGAGGATCTTTAGAAATTAAGATTCCAAACATGTGCCTGGTGGTTATTATTATTTTTTTTTTAAATCAAACTCTCATCAAACCATGTGATTGATGTCATGGTTGCTGGAGAAACAGAAAAGGCTGCCAGCTGTTCCACCAGTAATCAAGAGACTCTGCTTCACAGAGAAAGAAACTGGAGGGTTGGGGTGGGAGTGGGGTGTGTGTTGAGATTATACTTTGCGTTTTTAAGAAAATTTTTCCTTTATGGATTTAGCAGAGTATAAAGAAAAGGAGGTGCCTGTCGATGTCTGGAACATATTTTCATTTGGGGTCTTTGTTTTAATTTGTAAAGAATGCAAGTCATTTTTAATGTTAAAATGAGTGGATTTAACAAAAGGAGTAAAATTAGCAGTATTTAATTTGGTTATAAAACATGTTTTCTGTTACTGAGTTCCTAAGTATGAGTTCCTTCAGAATTCAGGGTGTGTAGTCCGTAACTTATTATCATGTACCAGGAACCGAGCTGAGGGTTTCACTTGACTTCTGTTACTGTTTGGTATATCAGCCCCTCTTTCAGATGAGTTCTGGATCACTCCCAAGTGACAGTCACCCTTCACTGTGTTTTCTTTTTCCTTCATGTTTTAAACTAAAAACTACAATGAATTTTAACTCTGTAGATTAAAAATGAGACTATTATAGAATTTGGGTACCTTTCATCATCTAATGGAAGATACAGATTATTAGAGGTATGATTGGTGAGAAAGAGAAGACCGTCTTGTGAGAGCTGGGAAGTGGCCAGGCCTTGGTGTTTTCCTGCCAACTCCATAGAACACCAACCCCAGACCATGCAGCTGTGACTAGGATAGATCAAGATAAAACAAGACTACTTCACCATCAAATCTGAAATCACCCAAACCACAGAGGTGACCAGACATCTCCCGCAGTGGCCAGTATATGTGGACTGCCTGTCAAATGACTGTAACTGTGGGCTCGCTTCATCCCACATGCTTTTTAGATGCGATCTATTAAAATACCCACCATGGGTTAAAAGGTGTCTCATGTCATGTTAAATGGATCTGTTTTGTTAATTTGAATCACCTCAAAATTCCTGAGCCTCTGGGCATTTAAAGTGGATACCTAATAGTTTTTTCCCCCTCCCCGCCCTTCACAGGTCTCCACTGGGCTTCATTGGTGGCTCAGCGGTGAAGAATCTGCCTGCCAATGCAGGAAATGCAGGTTTGATCCCTGGGTTGGGAAGATCTCCTCGAGAAGAAAATCGGCAACCCACTTAAGTATTCTTGACTGGGAGATTCCATGGATAGAGGAGCCTGGAGGGCTACAGTCCATGGGGTTGCAAAAGAGCTGGACGTGACTTAGGAACTAAACAACAGCAACAAAGGGTCTACGTTAGGAATTGCTCGAAACTTCTTGTGTAGAGAAGAGTGCAAGGTCTTGGATCAGGTGAGATCTTCAGAGGCCTCTGCTCTGAGCGAGCATTTCTTCACACTCTTCTCTGCAGCTGGGCCGTCTCTGCACCCCTTGGACCTCTGACTCCTCCTGTCACAGCACTTGACACATCACCCTAGGGAACAAGGCATGTCCTTGACACCTGCCCCCAGGAAGGCAGGAACCTTGTCCTTTCTGTACAGCTTCAGAGCAGATCACTGTTACTCCCTTACTGAAGGAGGGAAAACCCACACCAAGTGCCCTAAGACTCACTATGTCACTAACTTCTTTCCATCCCTCGTTCTGCCCCACACCCAGCAGGTGTCATCTGTCTAAAGGGAAACACTGTTGACCTGTGTACTTGTTTCCAGGGCTCAGCATACCCCTGGAACTTTCAGTGTGATTTTAAAACACAGAAAGGCCATCCCTTCTCGTGCTCTCTGCAGAACCTTAGGTGCTAGGCTGGGATGGAAATGGTCGGGAAGGAGCCTCGCAGCAAACATGAGAAGTTTTGATTAATGCCAGCAAACACCAAAATATAAACAGTACAGGCAAAACAGAAGAAAAAATTTGCACGTTGAAAGCAGTAATGGCAGATAAGAAATAGGATTAACATTTGTTTCTTTAACAGACATTTTCCAGTGGTTTCTTAAAAAAAAAAAAAAAAAGGAACACAAAACACATTCAATCCTAAGGAACGCAGACATTTAAGAAAAAATATGATAGATGGAAGAAAGGGAAGTGCAGAGGAGAACGAATACATTTTTTTTAACATATTTAATGTTGTCATAGTTATTTCTGAAACAGAAGCATTTTAATTCCACAGTGAGTACATTTTACTTCAAAACCGTGTATCACATTTTAAGTAGTAAAGTACAAATACTTAAAAATGTAACTTAACCACAATTCAACCACTGACCCAGAGACATCTAATTACCTGTGTCTCCACCAGAGTGACTCTTGACCTGTTAACAAGATTGGACCAGCAGCATCATGTCATTGAGCCAAGGGCGAGGATTAAAATGAAGATCTGATGATGGATCAGTTTAAAGGGGAAAAAATAAAATTCAACATCGGAGGCAAGAATTGCTGAACATGTAAGGATGAAGGTGAGAGGAAGCTGACGTTGCTGTGCTCAGACCCCCGGAGACCTTTGACCTGCTGGAAGCTGGCACTTGGCAGTCGTCGTGGGGAGGGGACTGCAGCCCATGACCTCCCCAGACCTGGAAGATGAGCCACGTGAGGGAAGTGTAGGTAAGTGTTTAACATACTTTCACCTGTAAGAATCACTCCTGAAATGGCAATTAATACTACTAATAGTAAACAGTGCAGAAGCCAGCTCTTTATTGTTTGAATGACTTTAAACCAGGCTTGTTGAACAGTTTGGTGTAGCTGACAGTGAAGGTTTGACATGAATGCAGAGCAGACCATGTTCAAATGTGGCATTGTCCTGAAGTACAGGATAACTAAGACGGCCTACATTTAGCAGCACCTTTTTGTAACAGTAACTTAAATGAGCAGTAGAGAGAGAGCAGAGGGAAAACCGAAATGGGTTTGACAAGGGAAAAACCCACAGAACTATTCAGAACATTTCCAGCATTTTCTAGGTTAACTACAAAAATCATGATTCTACAACCGAGTTGGTTAAGCTGAAACCTTTGCTGTGTGAAAAGACTTAGAATTTTACATTCTACGAGTCAGTAAATATCCCATTGTCCTTGGGATTGTTTCTTCATTTACATATTTCGCACACACCGTTTACACATACACCCACTAAAAAGTCTTCACAGATAGATGTGCTTATGTCAGATCCTACAGTAGAGGTTTCTGAGGAACACTCTGATTTGGACTAATGTGTTTCACAGTAAAGTGAGAAACGAAAGGTCCAGGTACAAAATTTTTAAAAAGGGAATCCGTTAATGTAGTTCTTTGAAAGGGATTAATGGTAGCAGCAAAAAAGATACATACCAGTTATACCTCAAGAATTTAAATATTCCAAAATCATGAACTGGAATGTAACTTTGTATAGGAAAGGTTGGGGGCCGGTGATTAGTGGACATCTTACCGTGATGGAAAGTTGACTGAAAGTATTTTATAAAAGTAACTTTAATTGGAACACGGTTTCCCAATGATGTGACTAATTTACACTGAAAATTTATATATTATGACTAGTGTTTTTATATTCAATAAAGGTATGAGTACAGAGCTAATTAACAGATTGAGGGAAATGGTTCCTCTATTATCTGATAAAACACTATATGTATAATTCATTTTTATAACTCTTGAGTTTTCTTTGGGGGAGGAAAATAATGAATTAAACATGAGACAGTTTTACTTGTAAAGGTCCAAGGATATTTGGCAAGAACCTGGAATAACCAAAGAAGCGAAATAAAAATAGCCTTATTTAACAAAATAAGAATTTTTAATGTCCAGGTCTGAAGGTAGGCAGTCATAGGAGTTTTCCAGGAACAGACTTCAAGTGCCAGGTCCGTGCACACCTAATACTGTCTTACCTGTCCAGGCATTACTGGACAGATGGACACGTAAGAGAGGCAGAGCAGGTTTCAGCCTCAGCGTGACAGCCACCTCGCAGGCTGCCGACAACGTGTCCCTGACACCAGGCTCAGCATCTTCTGGCTTCTCCTTCAGGGCAGGTGTCCCACGCAGGAAAACCTCAACATCTTTGTTCACTTCAAGTCACCTCATTTTGCCCTGATTTCTTCTGAAGAGCAGAAACTTTGGTTTTAAGAAGCACTTCTAGGTTTTGACGGACAGTGAAAGTGTCGGAGTGGGTGGGGGAGATGGGGATGGAAAGGGAGGCGATGGATTGAGGAGATAAGAGGGGAACAGCCAGTGGGGCGGGAGGAATCAGGGTCTCTGATTTTCCCCTGAAATTATTCTACAAGCTGTGTAAACGTTTCTCCCTACGACAGACACTCGAACACACGAGAGATCAGACATTTCCAGTGGAACACTCACAGTTAAAAGCGGCCCGTATTTTTCCTCTCCAGGGGCATGACCAAGGAGCCAGCAGGTGGGAGCTCTCTGAGCGAGTCTCCTTTGGCAGCGAGCTCCCCCTACGCCCTGGCGGCTCCCGCAGCAGCATAGTGAACGGTGGAGCCAGGTGGGTGTGCGCCCGTGGCCCAGGCTGGATGCTTCTTGCGTCTTCCACACTCACACCCTCCACTTGCTCGCACATGCTCACCCCCAGACCCACACGCACACGGGTTCCAGCTCCTAGACTCCAGTGCTGTGACCTCAGACACAAGCTACGCAGGACGTGGTCGTCACAATCAGTGTGAACTGCACGGAGTAGAACAACCCTTGGAGTTTGGTTATATATTTCCCATAATTTATGGTCAGAAATGATAAACTTACAAGGATGGTGAAACATTCAGAAATCAAGCCTTTTCAAGTCAAGCAGCCACACGTATTTACAGTATGTACAGACTAGTGAACGGGGATGGGCGTCGAGTCGATGCTATTACAAATTTCCTGAAGGTGGGCTTTTCTAGTCCCTGTAATTCATAAAGCAGGTCTGCTGACTTGGCATTAAGACTCTAAA
Source organism: Bos taurus (assembly GCF_002263795.3). NCBI lineage: Eukaryota > Metazoa > Chordata > Mammalia > Artiodactyla > Bovidae > Bos > Bos taurus. The sequence continues at coordinate 32,994,285 of NC_037340.1, read as the reverse complement.
ATAGTGTGATCAAACTGATATATATATATATATATTATATATAATATATATAATTATCGTAAGAAGGTGTTTGCAGAAATAACATTTACAAACTGTCTATACAGTACACAATACTAGTACATAGAAAATAGATTCTGACTTTATGATCCCCTTTGTGTAAGGCAAGACTGAATCTGTCCCCAAATTTAGTCAGCCGGAGGTACAAGCAAGAAACAGTGGTCCATGGATGAATATGCAAATCAAGTGCCTACATATTAAAAATTCGGCAAGAATCAGGAAACTCCACTTTTTATCTGGGCCAGTTCTAGCCCACTGGATATATCAACCACATTTTCGAAAACATCAGCTATGCTTCTTAAAATACCAACGCCACTCAGACGGCAACAGATTTGTTCAAGTGGCAGCTACCCCAGACGGGGTTCAAGGTTCCATAGACAGCCAGAGGCCTGCAGCCTTTCCAGGCCAATTGATAGAGCACTTACAAAAGAAAAAAAAAGTGTATTAATACTCTATTTCATGCTGTTGCAATCCAAGCAACAGCAGTACAAAATATACAAGACAAATCACATGGTTGCGGTGTAGACCCCCTTCCCCCCAAGATCGATGTGGGTGGGTGGTGGGTATACAAGACTTAAAAAAACAACAACACAAAAGGGCAGGAAAGTCATTGGCGGATGTAAACATCCCTGTTCCAGTCCGCGGCCTCGTTGCGTCTCCGGGACAGCCCTTCCCCGTCCTTGTCACAGTAGCGATCCTTGGATTTGTGGCGGCTCCGCTGTTTGTTGGACTCGTTGTGGTCCTGCTCTCGGTCCGGGTCCCTGGAGCGGTGCCGAGGCTCCCTGTGTCTGTGCTCACCGCCCCCGTGGGGCTCCTCTCGGTGGTTGTGGTCACGGTGCGGGGCGTAGTGGTCCGCGTGTTCGTGCGAGTACTCTTCCTTGGGCTCCGCGTAGGCGGAGTCGCGACTCTCCTGCGTCTCCGAGTCCAGGGTCTCTTGCCTGGAGAGGCCTCGGCTGGTGCCACTGCGATGGTTGTGGTGCTGGGTGGAGGAACGATGCTGGGCTTTCTTGACCGGTTCCGGGCAGTGTTCTTCTTCAGCTTGGGAAGCAGAGCGGCCCGGAGCCCCGCGATCTGTCCTCTGATCCCCTTGAGAACCCTGGAGACGGAGGAGCAAATACAGGAGAACCCCCATCACAAAGGCAAGTCCTTTTACGTCCAGTCCCTTTGCGCTGTCCTTGGCGCTTACAAATTAACATCAAATCCAATATAATATAAATGCTACTGGATGTTACCAAAAGAATTAAGCAAGCAAGCTGGGTTAGATTTCATTTCAGCCTTTTAGAGACTTTGAACAATGACTTTTAGATGAAGGAAGGAGGGATTTCTTTTATACGTTCTCTTGTGGTTCAAATACAGATACAAATTCCTGAGATCTGTCTACACCTGGGTGAACACTGAGCCACACCTCTGCTCAGATACAGATAGGAAGAGAAATTCTGGGAATGTGGGCTTTAAGGGAAAAAAAAAGATAAACAGATACTTAAATGGCACTTAATGAGACCAGCCCTAGCATAAGATAGTCACATGTATCAAATTATTAATACAACCCTCCATGCTGCTCTATGAAGGGTCACAAGATGCAACCCTTGGGCCCCATGAGGTTGGTGCCATTAGATGCCTGGGGCACAGGGCCCAGGAGGGATTTGAACCCAGGTGGTCTTGAGTCCAGAGTCTGTGCTGCCGGCCTGTGGAAAGTTTCTCCTCTCTTCCTGTCTTAATAGAGTTAGTGGTCTGTGGTAACCTAGAGCGGGGGATGATGGGAGGGCAGTCCAAGAGGAAGGGGATAGAGCTGATAGACATATAGCTGTTCCACTTCCTTGTAGGAAGAAACCCATACAACCTTGTAAAGCAACTCTACACCAATTAAAAAAAGAATATGGGGAGAGGGGATCTACATTCACAGGATGCTGTTTACATTGCTTTTCTCACAGCTCTCTCAGGAGAGAGCTGCCTGATGGGAACAAACGCTGCGTTGGCACCCCGGGCGTGGACGAGGGCTCAGCTTACCTGTGAGTTGGAGGCTAGCGTGGGGCTGACGGGCAGGGTGGAGGTGGCTAAAGTGCGGCTGAGAAGGGGGTTGGGGAGACTGCTGCTGGGAGGGTGGGTGGCCTTCCAGTAGGCCTCCAGGTAGTCGGCCAGGTGTTCACAGGCGTCCTCGAGCTGGTTCTCATCCAGGATCACATCAAACAGCTCCTGCAGGGGCAGACATTACAGATGGCCCCCGACTGCCCCCCCCCACCTTAGAGGAGAAAGCAGGGAGCCCCTTGGTCTCCGCTCGTGCTGCCTGACTCCTCCACACACTGTCCTCTGGAGTCAGCTTACAAGCATTGGTCCTCCTCGGGTACGTGTTGACACGAATATCAGTAGTATCAATGATTAAGAAGTGGACAGGTGTAATAACAGTTGTTAAGGGCATGATAGAAAATTTGCTAATAGTGAAAAAAAGGAATTGGCCCTATGTTAGAAGAGAGATGTAAAAAAGAAAAGAAGACTATAAGCCAAACAGTATAGGAAGAAGTCTGTTTTTGACATAGAGACTGTGAAAAGCTGAATCTTGGAAATAGCTGCGGCAAGGGAAGGACATGAGGAAGCCAAAGCCACCTAGAAGGTAGGTTGGGAGGTAGGCAACATATGCTTACGTATAGCTGGTTCACTTTGCTGTACAGTGAAAACCAACACAACATTGTAATCATCCTCTCATTAAAAGCTAAAACAAAACCCAGAAGCGTAGTGTCCCCAAGCATGGTATGCACAACAGGGATTCAAGGTAGGAATGGGTTCAGGTGTCAGAATCTGCTTACTGACTGGTTTGGAAATTGGTGTCTGCATGGTTTCAGATCAGTTTCATAGATGGCGATAAAGAGCCAGCAACTTGCTCCCAGATTAGAAGTGAACAATAAACCAACCCCCAATAGATCCATCTTTCCAACCAGCGTTCTGAAACAACTGTGTTTCATTTACGATACTATGGATGTGTTAGATGTTAACAAAGCGACATCCCCATGGAACACACTGTAGCCGTTTGCAAGCCACGACCATGACCTAGACACGTGCTCATGGCAAGAGGTGGACAGTTCTCCACTTTGGGAAGAAGCCCACTGCTAATGGAGAAGGTTCTCTTCTGGACAAGTGTTTACCTAGTCTGTCTGGTTTTTCTTAACAGAAGGCTGGGCTTATGACTTCAAGTGGATTATACTGAACAGAGAGACTTACTGGAGGACACTGAGCTAGCTTATCTGCCGCCACCATCTGGACATTGAGGTGCTTCGCTTGAGATTTCCCTCGAGACTTTATTAACCTCTGTAAAACCTGCAAAAGACGAGGTTTTTAAACAGGAGCGTCTGTACTCAGGTAGACAACAAGGTTCATTATTCACGCTTTTCTCTGGGACCTTTTTCATACAGCACTCACGGTTTACTAGGCAAGAAAACAATATCTAAGATGATCTGGAAAATTAATACATCTTGGTGGCAAGCTTCAAAAACCACCAGGATGTATTATTCTGAACCTTTTTTTTAAGGCTAGCACTTCTCAAACTTTATCACTCATGATTTATGTTTTTAAAAACTGTTGAGAAATCCCAAGAGCTTTTTATGTGAACTAGAATATTACATACTAGACATTAAAACTGAGAAATTCATTTAAGAATGACCAATAAACTTGTTGCATGTTAACTTACATCACTTATTTCGATAAAAATTGTTTGCAAATTTCTCTACAACCTGACTTCACAGAAGATAACCAATGTTTCCTCTTTCTACATTTAATCTGCCACAGTACATTACTTTGAAATACGTGAAGAAAATCCAGCCTCTTCCAGATACATAATTTAGAAGAGGAGGACTATTTTAGTAACCTTTTCAGATAATTGTGGATATTTTTCTTTGATACTACAGTAAACAAGTGGTAGCTTTTTAAAGATTAGCTGCCATGGAACATCTGAAACCCTACTCTATTAAATTCCATTGATTTGTCCTGAAATTTGAATGGCATGTCATTTGTTCTTTCCAATAAAAATGGTGTTCTAAGATGACTGCAATAGTCATACCAGTAGTTGTCCTCAAGTAACTGACTTTGAGTGTGCAGATGAAGAACTTGACGTGTGCCTCCCATTTTGTTACGTAGAATATTAAAAAGGCTGGTAGCACCTTTTTGAAGAGTCAAAATTTAATAAACAATTTTGCTACTTCAAAGTACCACAAATAACACTTTATTGACTAAATATTAAAATAACAAATAGGATATTTTTGGCTTAAATAAAATACATTCTTAAAACTAATATCACCAGTTTTTGTATTTTTAGTGTGGACACCAGAAATTGTAAGAGTTAATGATTGTAAAATCTTAATTTCTAGCACAGTTAACTTATTAATACTCAGACATTTCACAAGAATCCATCTAAAATCATAGGCGAAAGAGGCATCTTCTCATCTAACTTAAAGGTTGCCAGTAAAAAAAATGTACCTTATTCTGACCTAGTCTGGGACATAGTTTTATATTTTAGTAATGCCTTTAGACAACAGTAAGGATCTCCTGTCAAAATACATACCAGGAACTAACGTATCCAGTGTTTTCAAACCCCTCTAAAAAAGTGGCAGTAGATGGATTTTCATTAGGACATTAAGTGAAACTTATAACCTGGTAGCTCATGGTGAGGAAGAATGCAGCAGCTGCCGGTGCTGGTGTGGTCTTGCTTCCTGCTTAGACATTCCCACCACTTCTTTTGCACCATCAGTACAAAGGTCAGGCCAGTGGAAGAGGAGGACAATGAGGATTATCAGGGAAATGACCTAGGTCCTCTGAAAGTGTCTCCAAACCTCCCCCACCAGGACTCCACAGGCCACACTTTGGAAATCACTGTTCTCAGCCATGAAACTTATCATCACTCTCTGCTTATATGAATCTTAACGCTTCTCATCTACCACATCTATCTTCAAAGCCTTAGTGACGGATTAAGAAGCAGCCTGTTCTGAAAGCAGACTGTAAGCACACATTTTAGTACAGTTTCACTGCAGAACAAACGGTTAACAGCCCTGCTTACCTTAGGAGAAGAAATCTTGACATACACTATAATAGGGGCCAGAGAGGTTTTACTGAGCTGGGCTGGGTGATTGATAGTGTCCGCGTCAAGGACCACCAGTTGCAGTGTTCTTGCAAGTTCAAAAATCCTTTCGATTTCACTCTGAACTTCCGCTGTAAAAGGTGAAGCAGAACTTTATTACTTAAAAGTTCAGCATTTCTAGACCAGATTGAGAGAAAGTAAAATGGTTACTCAGGCAGGTGAGCTCTACAGGTAAGAGGGCTGACAATAGGCATCGTTTGCAAAGAGCCACTCCTTCACAACACCTCGAGAATTTAGGAATTCCTCTCTCAACCAGTTATGAAATTTATTTCTAGTTTACCATGATGTCTGTGAGAGTCAAACTTTTTGGCTCTCTGTGCTAATTTGTTTTGGGGGCTATAAAACGTCACTCCATGGAGTCATTTTATTAAAATGTTGTAAAATAGAAACATGTGTGTGTGTTTCTGACCACTCAAGCCTAGCAGCCCATCACCAGCCTTCCTGTCACTGCACAGGCTTACCTGCATTTACATGCCACCTTTGGTATGGAGTCTAGAGATGTTTATGAGCAAGCTGAACTATAGCAGGAAACAGATTTTCAGAATGTCTATGACAAACCTAGCCAGAAACACACTTCTTGTATTTTCCACCAACAAAAAGACGGTCTTGTAACATTCATGCTCTAAAAGGGCAGTTATGTATTGGAGGCAGCACCTCAGATATATAATGTCAGACTTATAGAAAAACATAAATATACTTGAATGCCGAAGTATTTTCATTCAGTTCATCTATTTCTCCATTCTCTCTCTTGAGTGTAAAAAGGGCTGTCCTAGAATATTTTCTCTGATGATGGATATATACTGTATCACTGCTATGGAATACCTGAAATGTAATTAATGTGAATAACTAAATTTTTGAGATTCAGATTAAAAGTTAGATAGCCAGGAGCTACGTTTCTAAATATCACAGATCTGTAAAGGATAATATAGCTTCCAGTGCCCACTACAATCATGAAGGGCCAGTCCCACGAGATGCCTGGACCTACAGGACACCATTGAGCTCTTCTTGTGCATTTGCATCCATGCAGAAGGTTCCTGGAGATAATTTTAACTTGTGTATTATTCCAGAAAAGGCAAGCCACTAGTCATCTGCCTCTTACAACTAAGAGTCCTTTTGTTTACCTGGATGTCTTTAAAATGCCCCAAACCACTAGTGATACGAGCTTTAAAGTAATATTTGGTCACATTACCACTCATGACACAGTTTTGCTAAAAGAAAAAAAACCTATTAAGCTTCTCAATAGACAAGTTTATCAGAAATACAGAGAACAGACAGTTGTGTAAACTAGCCCAGTGTAATTTAGTTAGCAAAATTCAGTCTCTGAATACCCTGCAGGATAAGTAGGATAACTGACCTAGTTTCTTAAAAAAATTACAAGGAGATAAAAGATATATGGAAAACAGGATTAAGAGATTCAAGGACCTAAGAACCAATCACAATGTGTGAAGTTTATTTGGATCCTAATTCAAACAGTAATTTATATATTTTATGATGCAGAAGTAAATAAAATGTTTATGTATATATATATATGTGTGTGTGTGTATAAAATATATGTGTTTGTACCTATATAGTATATGACAGCTGGGAAATGATACATGGCTGAGTGGCAACGTGATGATACCAGGGGTTATTATTAAGGTACAACAGGGACTTCCCAGGTGGTCCAGTGATTCAGACTCCATGCTGCCAGTGCAGGGGCCCAGGCTTGATCCTGGTCAGGGAACTAGATCTTGAGTGGGGCAACTCAAACCTGGTGCAGCCAAATAAATACACAGTAAAAAAGAGGTACGATAATGCATTATGGTTTAAATAAAAGGGGTCTCCACTGTTCAGAAATACACACTGAAATATTTATAGATAATGTAAGTATCTTGGATTGACTTCAAAGTAAATGGTTGAAACTAGGTAACCAGTACCTGGGCTTTCTTACCACATACTGTTCATATATATTTCTTTCAATCATTCCTTTTGTAACTGTGTTCTAAAACATTACTAATAGTTATTTGCTCTCTTCTCTTGCTTCTTAAATTTTTTATTCCGATTATAACCTTGCTTCTCTGTGCCCTGTGTTTGCACAAGCCACCGATCACCAGTAGTAAAGTTCCAGTCTAAGTTTATTGTAAGCATTAAGAAATCTGATTAGTTTACAGCTGACATCATACTCAGTGGAAATGCTAGAAGCTTTTCCTCTGAGATTAGGAACCACATAAGGATGTCCACTCCCGCCACCTGTTTCAACATTGGATTGAAAGGCGTAACCAGAGCAAGTAGGCAGGAAACAAAACCAAGGCATACAAATTGGAAAGGAAGGAAAACTCTCACTGTTTGTAGCTGACATGATGAGATATATATATATATATATATATATATATATATATATAAGACTCTACCAAAAGACTGTTAGAACTAATAAATGAATTAAACTGCAGGATATAAAATTAGTATGCAGTACAGCTCAGTGGAATAAGATGAGTCTCTCTCTCACACACATACACACACACAATCCTGCCATTTGCAACAAGACTCATGGACCTTACCAGCTTTATGCTAAGTGAAATAAGAGACAAATATATAATCTTACTGAAATGTGGAACTGAAAAAAAAAGCAACAAGTTCATAGATACAGATAACAGGGTGGTGGAGGGTGATCAAAAGTACAGTTAAGTCCCAAGGATGTAACTGGAGTTAGTGATACTATTTCAAAGTTGCTAAGAGAGTGGATCTCAAGAGTTCTCCTCACAAGAAGAAAATCTGTAACTACATAAACTTGTAAGTAATCTTTCTGTGATCGTTATACAGTATATACATGTGTCAAACCATGTTGGAGACCTGTCACGTTTCATTAAAAAGAAATTTGATCGCAGAGATTTTCATCTGTGTATCAGTTAATTACAGCTACTGACACAGTCACAAGAGTCCCATGCCTTAAAAATAACTTGTTTTTTAGAGGTTTGAGCACTATTAAAAAAATGATTATGAATGTAATTCATTGTTTAGTCGCCAAGTCGTGTCCGACTCTGCAACCCCATGGACTGGAGCTGGCCAGGCTCCTCTGTCCGTGGGTTTTCCCAGGCAAGAATATAAATGTAATACTTGTTATTAAATCTGGGTAACAGATAAACAAAATAATCCATTATCTTATTATATATCCAAAAATTATATCTATGTCAATAGCTTAATATATGTATCATGGACATGTGTGTATATATGCATATATTCTAGTATTCTTAGATACACAGATACCTTCCACTTTTTAAATTAAGGTGGAAAATGAGATATTCTTTAAAAACTTAAAGATTTTTTTAGAAACCTAATGCAACATATTTGTAAATAAACCTTTTCTGAAGAAAATGCTTTTAACTTCCAAGCACAAAATGATGCTTTCAAAGAAACGTGCCCATACTAGTAGGTGGGCACACTAGTATGTACTCTTGGACGGAGTACATCATGCTGAGAATTTATTTCAAAAAAGAAATGTCAGTGCTGCTGATGTTCATTTCTGAAACAAAAGCCTTATTTATCTGTCCAGATCCCAATCTCTTACACCTACTGAATTTAAACTTGCTGCTGATACTATGAAAAACAGTATAGAGGTTCCTCAAAAAAGAGTTGCTATATGATCCAGCAATCCCATCCCTGGGCATATATTCAAACAAAACTGTAATTCAAAAAGATATGTGCACCCTTATATTCATATCAGCACTATTCACAATTGCCAACACATGGAAACAACCTAAATGTCTGTCAACAGATGAGCAGATAAAGAAGATGTGCGTATACACAGTGGAATACTGCTCAGCCGGACTCTGTGGGAGAGGGGTGGGGGGATGATTTGGGAGAATGGCAATGAACCATGTATAATATCATATAAGAAATGAATCGCCAGTCCAGGTTCGATGCCGGATACAGGAAGCTTGGGGCTGGTACACTGGAATGACCCAGAGGGATGGTATGGGGAGGGAAGAGGGAGGGTGGTTCAGGATGGGAAACACGTGTACACCCGTGGTGGATTCATGTTGATGTATGGCAAAACCAATACAATACTGTAAAGTAATTAGCCTCTAATTAAATTTAAAAAATAAAAATAAAAGTAAAAAGAGTAACGCCATTTGCAGCAACATGAATGGACCTAGAGACAATCATACTAAGTGAAGTCAGAAAGAGACAAATACCATATGATACTCCTTACATGTGGACTCTAAAATGTGACACGAACTTATCTGTGAAACAGAAATGGACTCAGAGGGCAGACTGTCAGTAATGTAATAGTCATTCCAATGCCATTTCATAATCACTAAGCACAGATTTTTCATTTTGGCAACTTCTTTACTTAGCCTGAGAAGGGAAATCTGTTAAAGCCCTCTGTCAGCCCCGTCTCCTTTCCCCAGACCCAGGAAGGTTTGCCTCAGGGCACCCACTTCCCAGGCACCAACATGGCTTCTTAATCCAGCTGTGTGATCCTTGGGTAACAAGGCTTAATTTCTCAGACCCCCTAAGTATTCTTTTCTGAAACATGGAAATGAGGACTAAGTGTATCAACATGCAAAATATTTATTTTGGTGCCTGCTTATAGGAAATGCTTAATAAATGTCAAGTATTGCTTTGTGCCAACCTGCTAACATGTATCACACTGCGTTTTGATGATATGACTGAAAACTTTTCCAACAGGCAGTGAACTGATAGGAAGACTGGCAATAATACATACTTACTTTGATTCCTTCCCTCAGGACAGTGCTTAGGACATACCTGGGACTCAAAAATTGTGTTGAAAGAATGGGTTAAAAAGGCAAAGAAAAAATATAATCATTGTGTGTGTATATATATATAATGTAACAAATATTTGCCTTTTAAAAAATTGTGTTTACTTAGAGGATAATTGGTTTACAGTGTTGGCTGCTGCTGTACAACAGTGTGCATCATCGCACATCATTATACATATATTTAGACCCCTTGCTCTTGGACCCCACCATCCCACCCCTCCAGGTCATCACAGTGCGCCGAGCTGGGCTCCCTGTGCTGTGCCGCAGTCTCCTACCAGCTGTTTTACGCCTGGTAGTGTATATGTGTCAACGCTGTTCTCCACTTGTCCCACCCTCTCCTCCACCCACTGTGCCGTCTCCTCTCTGCGTCTGTGGCTCTATTCCTGTAGGTTCATCAGTACCGTTTTTCTAGATTCTGTATATCTGACAATATACAATGTGTTTTCTCTTTATATTTGCCTTTTTAGTTGACTATACATATATGAGAAGCTGCTGTTGTAGAAAAAAATGCATTAAATCTTCAAAAACATTAATCGTGAACTTGGCAGCCAAACTATATATAGGTGAAGTACTCCCTTTGGGTGGAGATATGTGTAGCTGGGCCATCAGAGCAGTGTTGTGGAATTTTAAGTGTTAATTCCTTAAGATAGATATGGCTATGCCTGTAATGATTAATTAGGTCATTAATTAGGAGGAGGGAGGAAGTGAGATTCAGATCAATAGGCCCATAAATTTTTTTCCTAAGAGAAGGCAGATGGTCAAGTAAAAGTAATCACATCACGCACTGCTCAGTGGAGGAAATCCTGGAATGGTAGTCCAGATGCCCAGGGTCTAGCCTTAGCTTTATTCCTTAGTGCCTTACCTACACCACACGGATCCCTTCCCTTCCTGTGGTCCTTAGGTCCTTCACTGCACAGTGGTGACAAGATGGGTAGTTCTCAAACCCTGGCATGCACAGCAGAGTCACCTGGCAGGCTTGTTGAAACAGACTGCAGGGCCCCGCCTCCAGAGTTGCTGACTTCATAGGTCCAGGTGGGGTCTGAGAAGGCGCATTCCTAACTGATGCTCCCAGTAGTGATGCTGTTGATGTGGAGACCACACCTGAGGACCAGTGAGCGAGACGCGCGCTCGGGTGTGCCACCCCAGTTCCACAGTGTTACCACGTAAGGGATGAGTTTCTCTTTAATTGACGCTCCTCCTGAGACAACTAGATTCACAGCAGTTGTAAGAAACGACGGCTCCCAGTGCACTTTATTACCTAGTTTTCCTCAGTGGGAAGTCCTGCAAGACTACAGTGCAACATCACAACCAGGATAATCCGTCTTCCTCAGACTGCCTGAGTTTTATGTACTCATCTGCATGTGTATGTGTACTGAGTTCTATGCAGTTTTATCCCATGTGTAGCTTCCTGTATCCATCACCATAGTCCAGAAACACAGCAGGTCCATCAGGATAAGGAAGAAGAGACCAACTTTTAACAAGTTATCTCAGCTGACTGTTCCACTGGGCTAAAATCATCTACCAAGCTGTAAACATTTTTGTCTGACCATCTGGTTGCTAATATACAAAGTGAATGAATTCCTCTCCTCCCATGCATTGTCTGTTACAACTACAGCCAAATGCCAACTACATCTAGAAAAACATCTATTTCCGCTTTATTGACTATGCCAAAGCCTTTGACAGTGTGGATCACAATAAACTGTGGAAAATTCTGAAAGAGATGGGAATACCAGACCACCTGACCTGCCTCTTGAGAAACCTGTATGCAGGTCAGGAAGCAACAGTTAGAACTGGACATGGAACAACAGACTGGTTCCAAATAAGAAAAGGAGTTTGTCAAGGTTGTATATTGTCACCCTGCTTATTTAACTTATATGCAGAGTACAGCATGAGAAATGCTGGGCTGGAGGAAGCACAAGCTGGAATCAAGATTGCCAGGAGAAATATCAATAACCTCAGATATGCAGATGACACCACCCTTATGGCAGAAAGTGAAGAAGAACTAAAGGGCCTCTTGATGAAAGTGAAAGAGGAGAGTGAAAAAGTTGGCTTAAAGTTCAACATTCAGAAAACTAAGATCATGGCATCCGGTCCCATCACTTCATGGGAAATAGATGGGGAAACAGTGGCTGACTTTATTTTGGGGGGCTACAAAATCACTGCAGATGGTGACTGCAGCCATGAAATTAAAAGATGCTTACTCCTTGGAAGGAAAGTTATGACCAACCTAGCTAGCATATTCAAAAGCAGAGACATTACTTTGTCAACAAAGGTTCATCTAGTCAAGGCTATGGTTTTTCCTGTGGTCATGTATGGATGTGAGAGTTGGACTGTAAAGAAAGCTGAGCTCAGAGGAATTAATGCTTTTGAACTGTGGTGTTGGAGAAGACTCTTGCAAGTCCCTTGGACTGCAAGGAGATCCAACCAGTGCATCCTAAAGAAGATCAGTCCTGGGTGTTCATTGGAAGGACTGATGTTGAAGCTGAAACTCCAATACTTTGGCCACCTCATGCAAAGAGTTGATTCATTGGAAAAGCCCCTGATGCTGGGAGGGACTGGGGGCAGGAGGGGAAGGGGACAACAGAGGGTGAGATGGTTGGATGGCATCACCGACTCAATGGACATGGGTTTGGGTGGACTCTGGGAGTTGGTGATGGACAGGGAGGCCTGGCGTGCTGCGGTTCATGGGGTCGCAGAGAGTTGGACACGACTGAGCGACTGAACTGAACTGAACTACATCTAGCTTCACTTCCTTTACTCTTTTATTTGCTTGTATTTTCCTACTTTCAGTATATAGTTTTTGCTATTGTGTGACAGAAATAGACCCCATGAAGCACAGTTGTGTATAAATGTGTGCAAAGATGTAGCTTATTCTCCTAAATTGACTTGTTCCTAGAAAACTGCTTGGGGTAAAACCAAACCACAGTTGCAGATAGTATAAAGCTGGGCAGTTTAAAGACACTAAGGTGAATTACTTTATAAAGCAATAGTTAATTATCTGAGTTTATTATTTTTAAAAGTTTGGATTTGGAATTGGCAAATAACTGTATTATAAGAGCCTTTACTATTTTAATTCAAATAGTGTTTTTAGTTCTATAATGTATAGAAGTACATATTTGTGTGCACAGCTAATACACATATTTTAACTTATGATGCCTGACCAATATTACAACTGAGAAAAAAAGTGAGAACTTTTTATGAGCCCATATAAAGACATCCATACATGCACAGATGTCCTATACCACTCCGAAAATCTGATGATGTACATAAAGCTGGAAAATTTTCATGGTTTTTTCCTTCATGCCATATGGTGGCATATTAATATAATCAACTCCAAATGCAACATACTGTACTTTTGTTTATGTAATGAAAGTTTTCTAAAAGCTCAAGTATAAAGTAAATTTTTACCTATTATATCTTCAATGTACTGGATCGTTCATCCTTTCTTAAATAATTGCTGCAATTGATCTCATCTATTAAGTTTGAGGTCAGTATTCTCAAATTTAGTTTTTACTAAATGTATACAAGAAAGAGATGCTTTTAAAATAAACTACCCCCACGTCCTGCATTCAGCCCTACCTGCCCTTGGGCTCAAAGCACTTCCAGGATAATAAATAATGGTTGAAAAAAACTCTTAGGCGTCCTCTCTGGCCCCAAACTTGCCTCTAGCATACAGTCTCCAGCTGTTTCACAAACACTACAACATTAGCACTGATTTAATTTGACCTAGATCTTTGAAATGCTAATATTCTTTAAAAAAAAAAAAAAAAAGCAACATTACAGAGAACCCATTGTGCAGACTGAGAAGAATGTGCTACATAGAAATTGGTTTGTTTTTTACTTTATCTGTTTACTTTCTGGGCTTCCCAGGTGGCGCAGCTGGTAAAGAATCTGCCTGCTAGTACAGGAGATGCGAGAGATGTGGGTTCGATCCCTGGAGTAGGAAATGGCAACCCACTCCAGTATTCTTGCCTGGAAAATTCTATGGACAGAGGAGCCTGGCCAGGGCTACAGTCCATGGGGTCACAGGGACTTGGACATGCCTGAGCACATGCTGGCTATGTACTTACTAGTTACTAAAATTTTAAGTTCTAGGATATATTTCTTCTATCAGATCTAAATTAAGTATATACTTTAATGAGTAAAAGAATTATATAAACTATGCACTGTTTGAAAAATTAGAAATAAAACTACTCATAACAGCAGCCACCATTAACTGATCTGCTACACATGCCACGAACTTCTTCATGTGCTTCTCACAATAATCCTAGTAGGTATCTTGGTAGTATCACCATTTTAGAGATGGGAAATGGATACAAAGACTAAATAATTTCCAGGTTAAAAACAGTACTCTTGCCTGGAAAATTCCATGGACAGAGGAGCCTTGTAAGCCACAGTCCTGGGTTCGATCCTCTGGAGAAGGGAATGGCAACCAACTCCAGGGATGGAACCCAGGGTTATCCAGTGAAAGTGAAGTGAAGTGAAGTCACTAAGTCGTGTCCGACTCTGCAACCCCATGGACTGTGGCTTACAAGGCTCCTCTGTCCATGGAATTTTCCAAGCAAGAGTACTGGAGTGGGTTGCCATTCCCTTCTCCAAAGGATCTTCCCAACCCAGGGATAGAACCCAGGGTTATCCAGTAAGGAGTCTTTAAATAGAAAAATGATGCAATGAGGTGATGTGCAGGTCAGTGGATGAAAATGTGGGGACCAGGGGCTTGCAGGAACCTAAGCCTGCATTTCCGCTGAATTCACGAATTCAGTATTTGCTGTGACTTCATAGACTATGACACCTGTGAATACTGAGAATCCACTGTGTGTTAAGCCCTGTCCTCTCTGGGAAGTTCTAGCTTCGTGTCTAGTTTCCCGCTGGATATCTGGATGTCCCACAGTATTGCAAATCCAACATGTGCACAAATGGAGCTCATTCCCCTCCCCAGACCCCTGCCCTCCATGACTTCCTCATCCTGAGACCCTTATCCCCAGAATAATACCATCTTCCTCAAAGCAAATACGCAGGAATCATCCTGGGGTTTTCTCCTTCATGTTCTCCATCCAGTAGAGAAATCCTGACCCTCTCACCTCTGGATTCCCGCCAGTCTTCTCCTTCCCTCTGTCACTAATTTACAGCCTCTCTTATTCTCTAACCTGAATGACGACAAGTCCCCTAGGTGACCTCCTGTCCAAGTCTTTGCCACACCCCAACTCTGCTGAAGGGATACTTCGAAAGGCACCACTTAAAAAAAATTGCAGTATAGTTGCTGTGAAAAGTGAAAGGGAAGTGGAAGTGTCAGTTGCTTAGTCATGTCTGACTCTTTGCGATCTCATGGACTGTAGCCTGCCAGGCTCTTCTGTCCTTGGGATTCTCCAGGCCAGAATACTGGAATGGGTAGCCATTCCCTTCTCCAGGGCATCTTCCCGACCCAGGGATCGAACCCAGGTCTCCTGCATTACAGGCAGATTCTTTACCGTGGGGTTGCAAAGAGATGGGGAACATGAAGGAGAAAACTCTAGGACGATTTCTGCATTATATAAGGTGCATAGATGTACAACAGGGTGATTCAAGATTATATTCCATTTATAGTTATAAAATACTGGCTCTACAGGCTTGCCAGGAAGCCCAGTGACTAAGACTCCATGCTCCCAATGCAGGGGGCCTGGGTTCGATCCCTGGTCGGGGGATCAGATCCCACATGCTACAAGTAAAGATCCTGCATGCCATAACCAAGACTGAAGATCCAGCGTGCCACAGCTAAGACCCAGTGCAGCCCAATAAATGAGTATTTGAACGTGAGCTCTGTTCCCCATTTGTACAGTACATCCTTGTAGCTTATTTTATACCTAATGGTTTGTACCTCAGTCTCCTCCCCTTAGCTTGCCTCTGCCCTCTGCCCTGTTCCCACTGGTAACTGGTCTGTTCTCTGTATCCCATCAGCCTGTAGAGGCGCCGGTTTTAGTACTTACCTACTCATCTACAGAACGCACTATTTCTCTCTGAAGCTGCTTCGGCAGAACAACAGAATCCTAATTTCCCTCTCCCCTCCCTCCTGCCTGTTCCTTTTCCCTTCTCCACATGTGCCATCAGAGATCCTTCTGAAACGCTAGTCACCTTGTGCCACCCCTCTGCTTCCATGCCTCTTCCTATCACATCCGCAGTTAAAGGCCCAAGAGTGCGACCCAGTCAGGCCCTCCACCACCTCTCTGATCTCACACCCTCCTCATTCCACTCCAGTCACACCGGCTGTCCTGCTCCCCCTTCAGCCCACTGGACATGCTCCTGCCTCAGGACCTTTGCACCTACTTCCCCTCTGCCTAGAACTTCTCTCAGGTAGCTGCCAGGATAAAGAATTCATAACACAAATGATTCTGCTAAAAGCTTACCTCCTCGGAGAGGCCTCTCCCAACTTCCTCATATAAAATCACGCCCTCGTCCTCAGCCTACTCTCCACCTGTCGGCCTGTGTCTTTTTCCAGGACTCATCAACCACTGACACCAGGTGTTAACTGTCTGCAGCCACATCTAGTAGCTTCTGTCCATATTTTCCCTGTGAAACGTGAGCGAGAAGACGTCCTGTCCTTCACATGTATGTCCTCATGCTCACCCCACTCGTTTCACGGGGAAGATACAGACAAGCCCTCAACACAGGGGGCCCGGGTTCAATCCCTGGTCCAAGAACAAGATCCTGTGTGCTGCACTAAGAATTTCCAAGCTGCTGCTAAAAGATTTTGCATGCCACAATGAAGACTGAAGATTCCTCATGCCATAACTAAGACCCAGCGCAGCCAAGTAAACAAATATTAAAAAAAACCTAATAGTAAGTTACATGTGTAACAGCCATTAATGCCAAATAGATGGAATAGTTGCCAAAGCCATTTCATTTGATCAAATTAGTACTTGACAATAAACAGGATTCGAACACAAACCTGCAGATGTGTTAACTAAAATCTCCAAATTGTTTTTACAAATGAAACAAAAATGTTGACACTGATATAATTACTGATATAATCCAAGTATGAAGGGAGTTGGGGTTATAGCCATCGTTTATGGAAGTCGCACTATGTTTAACCTTTCCAGTAATTCCACAAGGTAGCTAGTATCATCTCTTTCTCTCTCTCTCTTTTTGGGTTTAGATGAAGAAATGGCACCATATCCAAGTCCGTGAGTCCTTGTCCTTTGAAATAAAAGACTTTTTTGCTTTAGTCTCCCAGGCCTCCCTGAGTCTCAAAAAGCTGACTTAAGAGTTAATGATTGGGCAAAAAGTGGGCAGAAGCCCTAAATAGACATTTCTCCAAGGAAGACATAAAGATGGCCAAGAGGCACATGAAAAGATGCTCAACATGAGTCATTTTGAGACTAATGCAAATCAAAACTAAAATGAAGTATCAACTCACACCAGTCAAAACGGCTATCATCAAAAAACCCACAAACAATAAATGCTGTAGAGGGTGTGGAGAGAAGGGAACCCTCCTACACTGTTGGTGGGAATGTAAATTGGTGCAGCCACTATGGAGAACAGCAAGGAGGTTCCTTTAAAAACTAATAGAGCTACCATATGACCCTGCAGTTCCGTTTCTGGACACATATGTGGAGATAAAGATAGTCCAAAAGAATACATGCACCTCAGTATTCATTGCAGCACTGCTTACAACAGCCAAGACACGGAAGCAACCTAAATGTCCATCCACAGGGGAATGGATAAAGAAAATGTACATATACACAATGGAATATTACTCAGCCATTAAAAAGAATGAAATAATGTCATTTGTAGCAACATGGACAGACCTAGAGATTGTCATACTGAGTGAAGTAAGTCAGAGAAGGAGAAATATTGTATGACATCCCTTATATGTGGAATCTTAAATGATACATACAAACTTATTCACAAAAAAGACTCACAGACTTAAGAGAACAAATTTACCAGGTACCAGGGGGAAGGATCGGGAGAAGGGATAGTTAGGGAGTTTGGGATCGACATGTACACACTGCTGTATTTAAAATGGAAAGCCAACAAGGTCCTACTGTATAGCATGGGGAACTCTGCTCAGTTTAATGTGGCAGCCTCGATGGGAGGGGAGTTTGGGAAAGAATGGATACATGTATATTTACGGCGGAGTTCCTTTGCTTTACACCTGAAACTATCACAACATTGTTTTTTAAAAAAAGTTAATGATTGAGAAATGTGAAAATGTAGAAGCAAAGAATAGCTGTTGGGCTGGGAAACTAGTAATGATTTAGACTATAAAGCAGCCACATAGCAGAAACAACAAACTCCCAGTTCTTGAAAGATATAAAGGCTGGATACACATTCCTAAATTGTTTTTACAGGAAGCAGACCCCCACCAGATGAAAACTGCCGACCGTAAGAACAGAGAAGCTAGACTGATTGAAACCAGAAGGTTGATGATGCTTGAGACGTCATCTTGATGCCAACCAATCCTAGAACTGTGCACGAGCTGATCTTCTCCCCTGCAGCCCCTTCCCTGAAGCCATCAGGGAGTTCAGAGCATTTGAACATGGGCTGCCTGTTCTCCTTGTTTGGCAGCTGCAACAAATGCTGCACTTTCCTTCACCACAACCCTGCATCAGTAGACTGGCTTCACTGCATGCAGGTGAGCAGAGCCAAGTCTGATTCAGTAACAGAAACTGAGCCTTAGAGATATTAATGACTTTGCTTGTGACAACACTGTTGTCAAAGCGAGGAGTTTATTTAGAGTCTATAGACACCAAAGCTCATGTTCGTGAAAACAGACACCATCCAAAACATTCATGCTGACAGCCTGTGGAATTTTTAACTCAAAAACTTTCAAAACAAATCCTTCATACCATGAAATCACTAAGACAGTAGCAGTGGCTACTGGTGACACCTGTCTGTTTTGCCTATGCACTCTGACACACGGAATTATCATCTAGTCAGATCTGCTCACTGGTGGCCTCAGCAAAAAAGGTTTAAATGGCTTCAGCTCATTGGTGACGGACACTTACCTAAGCTTGACCTCGTGTTGGATCTTTCTATTATTGCATGCTTACTGGGATTGTTTAAGACAGAGCGTTTGGCCAGTGAGATGTCGGCGGTGACCCTTGTGATGGAAATCCTGTTGGCGAAAAAGCAACAGAAGATCTGAGGTTAATCACTGAATAAAAGGGGACAGAAATGCATACTCCAAACTCATCCAAGTATGATACATGAAGTGAAGTGTGAAAGTATTACTCAGTTGTGTGTGTCCGACTCTTTGCAACTTCATGGACTATACAGTCCATGGAATTATCCAAGCCAGAATACTGGAGCGGGTAGCGTTTCCATTCTCCAGGGGATATTTCCAACCCAGGGATCGAACCCAGGTCTCCCACACTGTGGGTGGATTCTTTTACTAGCTGAGCCACAATATAGACCATATTTTCAACAAAGAAATGTTAGGGCACTTAATCATTCATTTTTCTCTTTAAACTTTTTATTTATTTTCTGTTGGGGTATAGCTGATCATTCATTTTAATTCTGTACCTACCTAACTCAGCATGTATCGGTTGCTTACCAAGTGCCAGGCATGCCCTCAGCATTATCTCATTACCCAGATTAACTCATTAAATCATTCTAAAAACTTCAGTGGAGAGGATATTCTCCCACTTTTGTTGATGCAAAAAAAAAAAAAAGAGCCATGGGTAGATTGTTTATCTAGGGCTATACTGTTCCTAAAAGTGATGAAGCTGCAATTTGAACCCAGAACTCCAGAGAGCCTATATTCTTAGCCCCTGTGCTGTAATCCCTCCTGTAAGTATGGTGCTGTGATTGGCCTGAGGAATAAATAAGAACAAGACAAACAAGATCTTCTCTAAGAGAGCCGAGCAGCAGAGATGGGTCGTAAATAAGAAATTAATACAGTAGTACAGGTTAAGAGGACTGTTCTGAAGAAGACCCAGAGCGTGTTGTGACAATCATGAGTCAAGGAGTGGGGAGTCATTTCAAATAGGGTAGACATGGGGACAACAAAATTGGGAGCTGGGCAGAGTAAATGACTTAGGCTGGAGACTGGGCTGAACGAACAAGCCAGCAGCAGGGAAAATGTGGAGTAAAACGGCTCATCAGGCCTCTGAAGGTGGTGGTGGAGGGGGCACGAAAAATAAGAGATTTGGTTAAAAGTCTGTTCCACAGTTCGACCCCTCCACCTCCCCTTTATTACATCAAGCCACGAGGTGGCCGTCCTTTTCCTGTGTGGTATAAGACCACTGACTGGTCTAGTCTCTCCAGGAAGTAAAATAGGGTATCTGGCCAGGGGGTGCTACAGAGAGCAGGGACAGAGAGAAGAAGAGGATTCGAAATGTTGAGCCCCCAGTCCTCTTCCTCATCCTAGAATTTTGGTAGCCAAGGGTATATCCCCTAGGTGTCAGAATGGAAGATTCTTCTCTGGGGGAATCTGACCAACAAATAGAAAAGACCCAAAGAATAGGCTTTGGGGGTTTCCCATGGAGACTGCCCAGTGGGGCTGTCCTACAGGGAACACTGTGTCTTACGAGCACAGAATCTCCAGTTGATTATTTGATGTTCTGTTATTATACTTGAGCACACCAGTCATCCCTGGGCATCTCAGGAGAACTCCTCACATGAGAGACCAAGACAAACAGAAAAACCACCTATGACTAATGCCCAAAGCTGAATGCTAAGACATGATTATACCTACGAAACTAGAACAAAATTCTATTTAAAGACTCAGACTAAGAAAGCATTTTTGGAGATTAAAAATATAACAGTAGAAATGAAAATTCAAAAGAGGGGCTGGAAGACCAAGTTAAGGAGATCTTCTAAAGAGTAAAACTGAAAAGACAAAGAGATGGAAAATAGGAGAATAAAGGCATAAAAACTAGAGAATTACCCAGGAAGCTCAACTTCCAGTAAGAGCTCCAGGAAAAAGAGGGCAAGGAAAACACGAGAGAGGAAAGTTAAAAAAATAGAATTAAGAGTCTGATTTTCCAAATGGAAAGGGGGAGCCCAGCAGAAAGCTTGAAACTTCCACATCAAGACATGTTCTTGTAAATGTCATGACGCTAGGCACAAAGAAAAGCCTAAAAGCTTCCAGAGGAAAAGGTGGCTCCCCTACAAAGGGTCAGGAATGGAAATGCTTGCTCTTCTCAACAGCAGCAACAGTTGACACAACACTATAGATCAACCACACTTCAATAAAAAATATTAAGATTGGAACCCCCCCCCCCAAAAAAAAAACCCCAAAACACATAACAATGGAGACAGAAGGCAATCGAGCAAAAATCCTTACAAATTCTGGGCAGGGGACAGGGAATTATTCCAATCAGAATCCCATAACCATTTTAACCATTTATCAGTTAAATAAGAGGGCTGATTAAAGGCATTTTAAAAGACATTCAGGGTCTCAAAAGTTTTAATGTCCTCTTTCTAAAGAAACTGTCAGAGGATATTGTTGACAAAAATGATGGAGGTGAATCTTGACAGAGATCAGCTGATCTAGGGAAAAGGGGTTCACACCCCCAAAAAGGTGGTGATAGGCATAATGAGCAGAGCTGTCTCATAGTGACATATATGCACTCAACACAGAGACAAACCACCCAGGCCGGGGCAGGACAGGACATTCCTGGAGAGAGGTTCGGGAAGACACAGCCGAGGGACACCTGGATGTGTACGAATCTATTGTGAGGAACTTGAAACAACGAGGGGAAGAGCGTGCGGCTGGACTGGCACCAACTATATAGAAAATTAAGCATGTGTGAAAAGCAAAATTATTCATCTCATAGATGCCACAAAGAAAACACATCAGAAAAAGTAATGCGAATATATGACATGGCTCATTGAAATCTTATTTACACGGTCACAATGCATCCAAAATATAGAACCAGCCAAAATTATGATGTACCTGTTGGGAGAGTGAAGGATGAGATGGATGCAGGTGTGTAGATGTGAGAGACACAAACAGGAGGAATATGCATGAGGCAGCTAAATAGTCTTCATCGGAGGAAGTCCAGAGAGAATCCTATCGGTGAGTGAAGCATGTGATGTAGAGGCAAGGACTGAAAACTGAAAGAGTTAAAAGTGGTTGCCTCTGGAGAGCAGGACATTCGGTAAAGTGTGGAAAGGGAGTTACTGGCTTTTGCAAAATAAAACTCTGTTGATTTATATACTGTAACCTTTACTGTGTACAGTTTCCTGAATTTGGACCAATTCATAAAGTCCTGTCTCCACCATCACATTCATGACATGGAACAGTTCCATTAGCTTCCTGACCCCACCCCTGTCAATCACGGGCTGTTTTCTATCCCTATGGTTTTGCCTTTTCCAGAACATCGCTGTAGCCTCTTGAGCTGAGCTTCTTTCACTCTGCATAAGGGATCTGAGATTCACTCATGATGTTGTATCAATAGTTTATTCCTTTACATTGTGGAGTAGGACACCTATTTACAAAAATTAAGTGCATTTGATTAAGTTTGTTGTATAAAGAGGACAATTTTACTTTACATGGAAAAAGCGATAACCAGAAAAGCAATATTAAACCCAGCCACTAATATTAAACAGTTTCATTTTGACTTCCCAAGGCATTCACAAGTTGAGTTCAGATGACAGGTGTTCAGCAATTCTTTAAAAATGTCTTTATTTATTTGGGGGTTGGGGTGGTAGAGTAGAGTGATGTAACGATATTCCTTTCAGCGCCTGCATGGCATGGAGGGTATCGGTCATTCCACACAGACTTATGAAGTGCCTACTAGGTGGAAATCTTCATTCAGAGCACTATTATGGAACTCAGATTCTTGTGGGGTGGAGGGAGGCAGGGATATAGACAGAGTCTGATGTCAGGTGGCATTAAATGCCATCAAAAACACAGTGCAGGACAAAGGAATGAAGTTGGGTCATTTGTAGAGATGCTGATGGACCTAGAGTCTGTCATACAAAGTGAAGGAAGTCAGAAAGAGGAAAAACAAATATTGTATATTAAAGCATGTATGTGGAATATAGAAAAAAGTACAGATGAACCTAGTTTCCAGGGCACGAACAGAGACGCAAACGTAGAGAACGGATGTGCGGACACAGGGGGAATGGGAGGGTGGGATGAACTGGGAGATGAGGTTTGACATAAATACACCATGTGGAAAATAGAAAGCTAGTGGGAGCTGCTGTATAGCACAAGGAGCTCAGCTCAGCGCTCTGTGATAACCTGGAGGGGTCGGGTGGGGTAGGCTCAAAAGGGAGGGGCGCACGCACACACGCGCACACACACATGCACACACACACGCACACGCACACAGACAGCTGATTCATGCTATTGTACAGCAGAAACTAACAGAACATTGTAAAGCAAGTATCCTCCAATAAAAAAATTATGCATGACAATAAGGACATATGGGGATGCTGTGGGTAGGGTTTTGTATGCAGAGAAGGAGTCAGGACCTGAAGTGCTGGGCATTAAACCAGGACCCCTGAGTGGGACCCAAGGCCTGCTGAGGACCAGGATCTAAAGAGCCCTGGACACTCACTGGGAGACAGGCTGCCCCCTGACAGAGATGCCCTGGGGATACAGTAGTGACAAGACACACAAAACCAGGCCGGAAGCCCCTCACAGTCAGCCTGGGGGGATTCAGCCAGGGGACAGGATTTTCTTTAATGATCCAACTTCCTTTCTGCCGCACAGGCTTTGTTTTATCCGCACATGGTATTACTTGGCTGGGCTTCCACTGCCCTGCTTGTGTGGTTTGCTCTATAGGCTGCAGGCGGAGAGCTACTGTTCCGTTGCAACTCCTTAAGTGATGCTTCTGGAATCGTCACTGCTTGAGGTTCCACCAAAAAACAGACCCTGAAAATCCTAAAGGCAAAAGCCTGGGGACAATTCAGTGTAGAGGAGTGGTCCTCAACACTTGCAGTGTATCAAAGCTGCCTGAGAAGACTTTACAGTTAAATCAAGTCCCATCCTAGACATTGGGCTTCACTTAATCACAGGTGGGATACAAGTCCATGACTTTTTTTTAATTAAAAAAATTTTTTTGGCCATCTCCTAAGTTTGCTACATTTTAAAACCTCTGCTGGTTTTAAATCGGCAGCCAGGATAGACAACCACAGGTTCAGAAGAACCTGCCACACATCTAAGTACGTTTTCCACACGACAAAGTGATGTCATGTTTCCCAGCACTGATTTCCAGTAAGACTCCTTAGCACAGGGTTCACCACGGACCCCTCCCTACAGAATTCAGTACACATGCCAAACGCTTCTGTGACAAGACCTGACATTTTCAGAATCGCTGGAGAGGACAATTGAATTCATCACTGATGGTGGCTTTCCTTTCTTGCCCCCAATTTCCTTGTTAATTTACCTGTCATTGTCCTACTAAGTGAACAGGAAGATTGCTTTGTTCACGGGGTGACACGGTTGTTTAGGGTGGATCTGACTGAAATGGGCTTGTCCAGTGCACATAAGAGAAAGGACAATGAGTCATCATCTCTTCTCTGACATGACACACTTAAGGCTATTTTAGCAATGAAGGTCTTGATTCTGACAACTTTCCAGGGCATCAACACATGAACCTAACTGGGTTTTAGCACAAAAAATAATTCCTATCAAGAATCTTTTTATCCCCAATCCTTCCTTTCATATTTTCTCCCTCTTGGGCTTTACATTTTTTTTAAAAAATATACTTTGTTGAGTTTTCCCTGGTGATCCAGTGGTTAAGACTTCACCGTTCCAATGCAGGGGATGTGGGTTCAATCCCTTATCAGGGAACTGGGATCCCACATGCTGTGTGGCATGGCCAAAAAAGTATTTTGCTTAATAGATAACACAGGAGTGATTCATTTTCCCCTCCTATAACTGCATATCTATTTAGGATTAGCCACACTCATACTTGTTATGAGTTTCCACCCTCTGTGGCTGTCTGGCCAACCAGAAGCAGACAGTGTGTGATTTACTAACTCTGGATGTCTTGCCTTGAGTGAAAGAGTTAATGTTTTGCATGACTTTATTGAAATTCTGCTTTACAGACCCTATTCCTTCCTCTGAAAGTGAAAGTGAAAGTTGCTCATTCGTGTCCAACTCTTTTCGACCCCATGGACTATATAGTCCATGGAATTCTCTGGACCAGAATACTGGAGTGGGTAGCCGTTCCCTTCTCCAGGGGATCTTCCTAACCCAGGGATCAAACCCAGGTCTCCCACATTGTAGGCAGATTCTTTACCAGCTGTGCCACAAAGGAAGCCCAAGAATACTGGAGTGGGGAGCCTATTGCTTCTCCAGTGTATCTTCCTGACCCAGGAATTGAACCAGGGTCTGCTGCATTGCAGGTGGATTCTTTACCAACTGAGCTAACAGGGAAGCCCCTTCCTTCCTCTGAGGATTTTTAATTGGTGATCACAGGCCTATAGTGGTGAATTCCAGTTTTAAGAATTCAGAGGAACCATGGCAGGTCCATTCATAAAGCCACATGGCAACTAGTTTGGGCCAGAAACAGAAGACTGATACAACACTGAAAATACTGTCTTTGTTTCTTAAATGAAATCAATCTGGATGGCTAACACTGTAGAACATGGGTCCATGATGCACCCTGTAGCTGGAGTCTATCTTCCAAGTTCAAAACTTAACTCAGGTTGAAATAGAGGTCAGGGAACCCATCTCATTCCCCCATCTTTGGCATTTAGAAAAGAGCAGTGGGTTAACTCAGTCATAGAGAGTAAAGTGCCCGGTCTAGCAGAATTTTCTGGGTAAGTAGGTTCATGTAGACAATTCTAAATGGTGATAAATGACAAAGTCAAGAACACAGAAGTGAAAGCTACATGGGCCCAATTAGAGGTTGGGCCAGAGCCTAGACCAAGCTGAAGGCCCAAAGATCAAGCTGTGATTCCCAGCATGAGATAAATTATATTTTATAAACCATGCAAAGCAAAACTATCTACTGAGGAACATCTGATTAGGAAGACTCTGATTCTAAAGTCTTTGGTTTTTTATTTTGGCTGTGCTGGGTCTTCACTGTGGGACACAGGCTTCTTTTTGAGTGTGGCATGCAGGCTTAGTTGCCTCGTGGCATGTAGGATCTTAGTTCCCTGACCAGGGACTGAACCTGCGTCCCTTGCATTGGAAGGATGATTCTTAACCACTGAACCACCAGGGAAGTCTCGTGAAGGCTTTTTTGAAACACAGATTCTAGTTTTCATTTTCTGTCTCTTTCAGTCCTTTGCTTTCAGTTCTACTACTATTCCAGTAGTCATGTATGGATGTGAGAGTTGGACTATAAAGAAGGCTGAGCTCTGAAGAATTGATGCTTTCGAACTTTGGTGCTGGAGAAGACTCGAGAATTCCTTAAACAGCAAGGAGATCAAACCAGTCAATCCTAAAGGAAATCAATCCAGGATATTCATTGGAAGGACTGATGCTAAAACTGAAGCTTCAATACTTTGGTCTCCTGATGCAAAAACTGGCTCATTGGAAAAGACCCTGATGCTGGGAAAGACTGAGGGCAGGAGGAGAAGGGGGCAGCAGAGAATGAGATGGTTGGATGGCATCACTGATTCAATGGACATGAGCTTGAGCGAACTCTGGTGGTTGATGAAGGACAGGGAAGTCTGGTGTGCTGCAGTCCAAGGGGTCACAAAGGGTCAGAAAAGACTTTGCAACTGAATTGAACGAACAATATCCTACTATAAAAGCTCCCCCCTTTGCCCTGCCTCCCCTACTGATTCTGGCTGTGGAATAGATTTTGGTCCTTGTCTTTGAAGAAACAGTTCAACAAAGAGACAAAATTTATTGGAAGCACAGTATGTATGGAAAGCACATGGGGGAACCTGGAGTAAGCTTGCACAATAGAAAGTTGCTTATTGGGGCAGTTTTCCAGGTTGTCTCTGGCTAATCATCTCGCTTGTGCCCAACTCTGGTCTTTCAAAGGGCAGCAGGATGCCAGCTTCAGGTGTTCAGCCTGGGGCTTATCTAACTCCTACCTCATGACCAGAAATCAATATAAACATGAAACAGTCATGAAAGCTGGTGTGTTCAAGGAAGAAAGTGAGAGACTTAAAAGAACAGTGAAATCTACAGATTCCATTTACTGCACTTGTATTGCCAGACAGGAAAAGGAAAGGAATGTGGAGAAGAGAGGCACCCAGTGTGTCTCATGAAAGATGCAGAAATACACCCTAGCTCTGTCTGCTCCCAGGTTCCCATTAACCTATGCTTAGTTTACGTTTGGAAGCTTCCAGTTTAGACTCCAATCCTATCTTTGATGCTTCTGAAGTTGGCTGAAACGTTACTATGGTGCCTACTGGTTATTTGATTCAAGGCTGCCATTCAATACACCCCCAGTAAACTCAATGAAGCCAAGGCCCTTGTCTGATTTTGCTCCTCACAATACCTGGCTCAGCAGAGAAGGGGAAGGCCTGTGACAGCTGTGTGGGTGGAGATGGGGAATGGGATCCAGCCCCAGGTAGAGGGTTGGCCATCGCTCACAGTAACAGGAGAAAAGGCAGAACATTCAGGCAAATAAGCAAGGGGGTGGGTGTGCGGCTGGTGGGAACACCTGGATAGTCTCCTCTGCTTGCTTCGTTTGCTCAAAGCAACAGGAAGCCAGTTCACCAGGAAGCTCGAGAGGAGAAGGGTTTGATGAGAAAGGAGATGCTGTGAAAGCCTTTTAGAAGAGTAGAAAAGTGGATGGAAGAGGCACACAGAACATAACTCCTGGGCAGCACCGAGGGCCAGCTCGTCGTGAATTCAGGGGGAGACTCGTCAGCAGGGGTGTGACCAAATTCAGCTACAGACACAGGTGTAGGAACGGACAGCTGAGGTTGTGTGGACTAAGTATGATAAATATGTACTGAATCAGATCGAACTGAATGGAACTTACATCCTGTCACCACAGAGGCTTGAGAAGCCAGTGTTCTCTTAGGATCCACCCGCCTGTCCCACCCAGCTTTCAGTTTCATCATCTTTAAGGAAAAGATCCACAAAACCCAGAATTCTGAAATACTCACCGCCCTTCGAATCTGTGTTTTAAAAAATCGAACAGTGCTTTTTGCATCATATCTGTGACCTGCAATTGAGCAAGCAATAAGACATGAAAAAAACATTACTAATTATGATAAAACAGTCTTATTCCTCTTAATGTTAAAAATCCAGGCGTCCCATTGGGAAAAAGTAGCATGTGAGGGTCGCTCCCTTTTTCTGTGGCTGAGCTTTGATATATTAACAATGAAAAAAGACAAAGTTCCCCAAAATCACTCTTGGAGGGACTGTTAACAACATTGCAAGGGGCCTCCATCATTCTCCATTTGACACTCTCTCCCCAGACTGAGTCAACTGTGGTATGCATACATCTCCAAGGCAACAAAATGGAACAGAACTGTAGCAATGTACCCCGTGGCTTGAAAACAACGTGCTTTGCTGCCACCAGCTTTTTTCCCAGTTCAAGAGTCAGGAGAGGGAGGTGTGCAAGGTCAGGTCAGCATGCAAGGTCAAGGATGCGCCAGAGGGCAGCTACCTACCTCATACCCCTTCAGAGAGGGGCCCACCAGGACCACAGGTCGCATAGAAGGGACCACATCATACGGAGGGGTGTGCTCTGTCTGCAGAGAGAGGAGACGCCTTCAGATGGTTAAAAGGCAGAGGGAACTCAAATATATAAGGCACAAGCTGTTCTTTCTCAACTCTGTGATACCAGGCACTAACTTCCCAGACACTGCCATTCTTTTTGCACTGGCTTCTTTTTCTAAATAAACCCAACCCAAGACTGGGTGGTTTTATTTCCTTCATGTTTCAAAGTGACTGAGTTGTCTACAGTTTTCTGGCTCTCCTCAAATGCTCCTGATGTTCCTAATGCAGGAGGGGCTGCTTTTGAACAAAAAAAACTAGTTAGAACAGACAAAAACATGCCTCATGCAGGAGAGGTGCTTTTAAAAGCTTGACCGGAGGTTAATACTGCTTTTCAGATGCATTTGAGTTTTCTCAAGAGTGGAATGATCAGACCTCATGTGGTTAATGACAAAGAAAAGAAAGGTCTTTGGGTCTTAGATGTTGGTCTTACCTGGATAAAACCTTGGTCTTTTGTGACCAAATACTCGACAGTTTCTGTTTTGCTGTGAGAGTTTGGAGGAGCCTGCATGCTTGTTTCAGTAAATGGAATCATGATCACTCTTCACAGCTGATGGATTTATATGTTTAGATTTTTGGTTTCTATCCTTTGGAACTTAAACACTTATAATGTCAGGTTTATGGGTCTTGGAGGGAAGCTGCTTCTGATGCGTTAAAATGCCCGAGCAGGCCTCCATGGCCTCACAAGGCTCACTGTCCTCCTGCAGTTCTCATGTGCTTCTCAAGAACTGGTTAGGAGGTGTTTCCCTTACATAACTAACTCATTCCCTCCCACAAGAATTTCTTTCTTTTTTAGAAGAGCAGGGGGAGGACCTAACTTTGTAGCCATTTCTAAAACTTGCAACAATTTTCAGCTCTTCTGCTTCTAATACAATAATGACAAAAAAGATTTCCCCCAAATTAGATAACTTATTTGTTTAAAGATCTTAAAATTGGCTATTTTAATAGAAGAAAATGTTAAAATGACTGGGGAAAAAAATGACTTCTTTAATGTAGAAGACAGAACTCTGGCCTAAGACACAGATAAACAAATCATGCTGGCAGGAGTCTTCCTGCACTAAGTGTCTGAAAAATACATATATGTTAAGAATCACCCAGACCAAAAGAAAAATCTTCTCTGAACTACTGGAAGAATTTTGTCAACTTATTGCAAGCGTGAATGCCATTTTTGCATCAGGCTGTCGTTCAAGAACACATTACTGTTGCTTAAGATGGCCCTTTACCAACTTTCTGACTTGGATCGAATTTACTTTGCTTGGGGCATGGCGAGGGGATGAAAAAGCATTTCAAATTCAAAAGTTTCCACTGGAGTTTTGCCCATAGTCATGGACGATAGAATCGGAGGGGAGAAGATATGACTGTGACTGTGCTGTCTCAAATTTTACTGCTGAAAGCTTTATCTAGTGCTCAAAATGAATTTTAATAGATACAATCAAGGTAGAATACATTTTTAAACAGAAAAAAAACCAACCAACCAACAAACCCAAGACAAACATAATACAGTGACAGCACAAAGGCCACACAAGCATCACTCTAAAAGCAACCTAAAACATGGAAAACAGTCTTACTGCATCTCAGGTTGTTTTTTTTTTTTTTTGGTTTTGAAAAGTCTATATTGAAGCTGACCACATCATTAACAACATAAGAAGAATGAATACCTGTGCCGAAGGCATCATAAGCATATTCATGAGATTATGACATGAAATTAATTCAGCAAAATTATTCAGTTATTGCATTTATACCACCTGGGATCAGATTGAAAATATTTAGAAGCCAAGTCCTTATAACTATGCGGTCTAAGAATACCTTTTCCATCATTATAATTAGGAATATCAGTTGCATGCATTTTAGCTTCCAAGAAATTTTATTTCAAGTCTTTAAATATTCAGTGGCCCAGTATTAGATGGGTCTTGGGTTCCTTTGATTTGTGACTGCCAACTATTAATAGCAATGCTGCTAATCAATCAGCTTCTTCATCAGTAGGGTAGCTACAGAAATTACCTTATTTGATGGAATATTGGAACTTTATACCCTATGAATCAGGACACCATCCTTTTTTATCTGTCCTCTCCTGCTAAGTGTAATTTGTTCAAATTATTTAGTGGAAGAATTACAATAAACATTTTTCATGTTTTGGAATTTAGGAGTCCGCAAACTTCAGAAAAACCTATCAATAAACACGGTTTTCATTCATGTTCCTGTTGGCTAAAGCTCGGAGTAGCTGAGCAATGCTGAATTTTTAGGTTTCTGCTGCTCTGAACCCTGTTAAGTCACCTGGCTCTAAGTTTTAGCGGTGACAAGAAGAAAGGACCAGAGAAATGGACCCACTGTCGTGGATGGATAGTTGGCTGTGGCTTTCGGTGGTCACACAAAAATCCAGGGGTTTTAATTTTTGCTTGGAGTATCTCAGTCTTCCACAATGAAAGCAAACACAATTTATTTTTTAAAACAAAACAAAACAAAACATAGTTCAGCATCTGACACCTCATTGATGACTCAGTTCCTCCACAGGGCAGAATCCTACTGTACAGAAGAGAAGGGCTCAGGGTGTGGAGAGCTGGAGGCAGAGGAGGTTTGACTCCATGCCCACGTATGTCGTGAGAGGTTGTGCTGGACTTGCTGACATTAGAAAGAATGACTCTAAAGACAGCACAGCACAACAGGCGGTGGACAGTGGTATATAAAAGAAAGAAAGGAGTGGGGATTGTGGACGGGGAGATTATCCTCAAAAAATAATGCTTCAGAGCTACAAAATGTGCTTGGAAGAAACAGATTTTGGAGTCAAGAGAGCTCAGCAGTACCCTAGTTTGCAGTCAGGGAACCAAGAGGATCACTGGGTAGCATCTTGGTTGGCCAGTGGCAAAGGCTCTAAGCACAGCCACCGTGTCACCGTCCGATGGGTGGGATGCTGAGATCTGAGTGACGGAGGAGGCAAGAACATGGGGAGAGGATTTATATATGACAATAGGAAGAACTCACAGTAGACCGCCAAAACAAGCCTGCAGTTTCCACTGGTCTTGTTCATCTGCAGATTTTGCACCTAGTGGATTAGAAGTTTAAATAACTGACTAAATTAAAAATTGAAGAATTGAAAAAAAAATTTTTTTTTTAGTACAAGCTATGTATCTGGATATCATAAATCAGAATCTAATAATGGTTTTTCATATGCTTGATTATCAGTTAAATTTCCGGAGGAAAGAAAGTGACAGAGACAGAAGCATGCACGAGAGAGGTGCATTACAAATGGAGTCTTCAGCATTGGACGTTCCTAGAATGTTGGAACGAATGCCCTTGGTGGTAGCTGTTATTCCATCAAAAAGGCTAGGTACTGTAATGGTGCTTCCACAGGTCACTCACTGAATTTAGCTGGTCTGAATGGACTCAATTAGCTGCTTGATACATTCTTTTCTTAGGACAGAAATGATCGTGTTGAATATTAACTGTGGGACTGAATGCTAATGATGCCAGGGGCAGGATAAACACAGCTTATGTCAATGTGAACTTACCGATTTCTGCTTCTGCTTAGCTACAGCAGCATGGAAAAGAAACAAAGAATAACAAAGCATGCATGTTATTGGCTTTATCAAGGACGCAGACAGTCCACAGGACTAGAAATGTGACGCAGTGCAGTTGAGCGCGTGGACAGACGCAAGCTTGGAAGTTCATGTT
Source organism: Bos taurus (assembly GCF_002263795.3). Taxonomy (NCBI): domain Eukaryota; kingdom Metazoa; phylum Chordata; class Mammalia; order Artiodactyla; family Bovidae; genus Bos; species Bos taurus. The sequence continues at coordinate 32,962,106 of NC_037340.1, read as the reverse complement.
ACCTTCTTAAAGAAGGGCATTCTTTTCTCTTTGGAGTGGGGTGACGTTACACTGTTTGCACTGGGTTTAGGGGAGCGGTGGTTTGCTGGAATATCATTGTCTTCTGCATCTAAGCCAGTAGCATCTATGTCTATAGCTATATACAGACAAACAATTCAAAAATCATCAGGTAGACGGGAGAGGAAAAATTGGTTATCAAAAAAATAAAATGAAAAGCAAACAAAACTAATCACAGTCAAAGATCTATCACACAGTGCTAAGCACAGTCAACAAAGTAAAGTTTCAAGGTCAAACACAGAAAGAATGTCATCAAATTAAAGATCCTCTCATAATATCTGTGTGCTTGGATACATTGGTTTCACGCTCAATCTATTGAATAAGATTTTGTTTTTAGAGAAACAAGTTTTTTAATTTGTAGTTTCAAATATAATATTGATATTTTCCAAATCAGCTGTCAGGACAGAAAACCTTCAATTCTTCCCATAGCTTAGGCCAGCTTTCAGATAATCAGCAACCTTGATCACTTTATGCCTCCAATTTCTTCTTGAGCTTGGCTGAACATAAGGGCAGTGTGAAATGGTTCACTGAAATTATAAAAGGCATGTGAGGGACAGAGAGAACAGAAAATCCTAAATCCAGTGACATAAAGAAGTTATACACAAGACAAATGACTCTAGAGGGTCCCAGGATGGACCAGATGGAAATGATTTCACCATGATCTGGGCACTCTTGAGGCAGGTCTGATGGAAAACTAATTAGAAGCCACTGGATGTGATGACCTCCAAATGAATTTTATACAACAGCCTAAATTGCCTCCTGATGATTTTATATAAATTCGCTGGATTTACATGAGAGGCAGCAGCAGAAGGGCAGTAAAACCCAAGGGATTATACCACTGATCTCCTCATCTGGAGAATGAGGGGTTTAGGTCTGTGGTTTGACATGCTTTCACCTTTTAAATTCATTGGCTCTGAAAACAGAGCACTGAAAAATTAACATCTTCAATGAAAAAGATTCATCATCTCCCTATGAGGTTTATACAATGCATCCACATGCAATCACTACAGAATTTGATCCATGGTAGAAACCAGAGCTGGTAAGTATTTGCATAATCAACGGCAACTCTCTTATTTCTCAAGACTGAAAAGATAAATTCTCAGAGTTGAAGGGACTTGTTTTTGGCAAAAGCTCAGTATCTGCTTCTGCCTCTCTGGCGCTATATGCTCCACCAGGCTGCCTCTCCAGCTAAGATCCTGCAATGATCCTGGTGCTCTCATCCAGTTCCCTAAGCTTCCCGAGTAGGGTCATGTCCTCAAGAGTCAGGATTCAGGAAGACATTATGGAGTTGAGCCCACTAGAAAATTATTCTGTCCTTTAGATGGGATCAAGTAGAAGAAGAAAAGAAGAAATCAACTTGTCCCAGGAAAACCTCATATTACGTATGTCACTCTCTCTCTCTTTTCATGTCGTTCTCTTAACATAAACCACAGTCCATTCAGATTTAAGGACCAAATTACTCTCGTGAAAGGACAGACAGCTTGGTGTTTCAACACCGTAGCTTCCATGCCCTATGAAAAACTGGCTGCCCTGGCTCACGACAGGCACCGTGAACCTTTCCAAATGACCGGAGATCATCCAAAAGCCGTCACGTTATTTTTCAATGTTGAAGTTATTATGGATGTTAGATGATTCACTCAGCCTTTCAAAAATGAGCTGTCTTGTTGAATTGTTCCTCTTTATTTGATTAGGTCGAAATACTGGGATGGAGCAAACACCTGGCAGTTAGCACAGTGTTGCAAATATCAGCTCTTGCGTGCATAAAGCTGAGGTCGGGTGCTCTTTCTCCATGAGTCATATGGTCTGAATTAATTCCTGGTAGGTAGTTAGATATGCCCAGTAAATATGTCTTTCTCTTTATCCCATCTGTGCCTTTGGATAAGCTCTAGGATCAGCATGTGTTGTACAACAGAAACATTATGAAACATGCCCAGTGATTTGAACTAATGCTGACGTGTACACCACCCATTGAGGCTCTTCCTTGAATCTCAGTTTAGGGAGCATGTTATTCGTGTCTTCCTGCATAAGATGGAGAGGGTGTGGGTCAGGTTTTCATTAGTCCCACAGTACAGTGGTCTGCCACCATTTGGGGACCAGGAACCAGTTTTGTGGGAAGACAATTTTTCCATGGACCTGGTTGGGGGAATGGTCTGGGGATAACTGAAGGGCACTGCATTTATTGTGCACTTTATTTCTATTTTGTGGTAATCTCAAGATATTATGTCTTGACTTTAGGGGTTAGGGTTCACACTCCTATGAGAATCTAATGCCGCTGCTGATCTAACAGGTGGAGCTCAGGTTGTAACGTGAGTGATAGGAAGTAGCTGTAAATACAGATGAAGCTTCACTGGCTAGCCTGCTGCTCACCTCCTGCAGTACAGCCCAGTTCCTAACTGACTAGGAATCCCTGCTATAGTACGTCTTAATCCAAATCAAGGGCTTCCCAGGTGGCTCAGTGGTAAAGAATCCACCTGCCAATGCAGGAGACATGGGTTCCATCCCTGGGTCAGGAAGATCCCCTGGAGAAGGAAATGGCAACCCGCTCTAGTGTTCTTGCCTGGGAAATCCCATGGACGGAGAAATCTGATGGGCTACAGTCCATGGGGTCACAAGAGAGTCTGACACGACTTAGCAACTAAACAACAGCCACCCAAATCAGTTTCCCTTTTGGTGGTCAATTCCAATATGCTCTACCTTTCTAATCTGTTATTGGACTTATAAAGGCTACATTCAAGGGACAGTACCCTTGACAGCCTCTCTGAAATTGAGGGTACTCAGTGGTCTTTCAGAGTTGACAGGACCTTGGGATGGTAAAGTTCAGGAACTGAATTTTATGATTGGTCCATTGGGTTTTTTATTTAAAGGAAGAATGGCAATGCAGAAAAAGTTGAGCTGAGCCATAGCCCAGATGTTTGGCTACACACACACACACACACACACACACACACACACAGCCTGAGTCAGGTTTGCAATTTACCTGCATTTATATAAGGGCTCAAAATCCCAAACTGAAGACTTCACAGTTTTCTAGTCCTGACTTTGGTTAACTTAGATCTAAAAGCATCTACATTTGTCCTGAGACACAGAATTCTAAATCATTTGGCTACTTTCAAAACACATTCAAGAAATTTACTAAAACTTGAGAAGCATGTTTGACTCTTTAAATGAGTCTATATACTTTAATAGGCTCAGATGGTTCTTATTCTGAGAGGTGTGAGATGCTCCTTTTAAATTTCATGCTTGCATCAGCATACCTTGGCAAACATTAGTATTTACTTGGGAAAACTGTCTCCTTTAAAAATAGTTTATTTTTGTCCTCTTCATGAGCATGCTTTAGTTTTAAAAATTGTTTTGCTTTTGGCAGAGAGCCTTGGAAATGTTTTTTTGAACTCTAAATTCAAATGTAATCTTAGACAGTTGGGTCGAGTTGAGTGATGTGCTAGGGTTGCGCACACGTGTAGGTATACAGTATGCTTTGTGCAACCAGCTACTACCTCGTTCCCCAGGCGTGAGGTGGAGATTTTTTACTTTTTCTTTTTACGTTCATTTATTTTCAGCTGTGCTGGATCTTTGTTGCTGTGGCCTGGGTTTCCTCTAGTTGTGGAGCACAGGGGCTGTTCTCTAGCTGTGGTGTGCGGGCTTCTCACTGCGGTGGCCTCTCTTGCCGTGGAGCTCGGGCTCTCGGTGCATGGGCTCCTGGAGTCGCAGCTTGCAGGCTCAGCAGTTGTGGTGCGTGTGCTTAGTAGACCCGCAGCATGTGGGGTCTTCCCAGACTCGGGATCAAACCCACATCCCCTGCATTGGCAGGTGGATTCTTAACCACTGAACCACCATGGAAGTCTGAGGTGGAAATTTTTCCTTTCCCAAATCCTGGAGACCCTCCAATTATATTTACTTGGGGCAAGTGCTTCTATTCTTTGGTCTTATAATGGGTGAGCTTACTCGTAGACAGGGCCTTGGGAAACAAAAGACGATTAATCATTGGAGGCCAATCCACGTTTGATAGGTTCAACAGGTTTCCCTGGAACTTCTCTATAGAAGATTGGGAGAACTGCTCTGTAGAATTTTCTTAGGTTTTTCTATTAGGTAAATTGTAGTATTGATACAAAAACACAGCAGGAGCCTAACGTACTTATTAGGGCTTCACTGGTGGCTCATGGGTAGAGAATCCACCTGCCAATGGGGGAGATGCAGGAGACATGGGTTCAATCTCTGGGTCGGGAAGATCCAACTGAGAAGGAAACGGCACCCTGCTCCAGTATTCTTGCCTGGGAAATCCATGGACAGAGAAGCCTGGAAGGTTACATTCCATGGGGTCTCAAAGAGTCAGACAGGACTTGAGAGACTGAGCACTCACATGCCTACAATGTATCTATTACATATTTTGTAGGTGGTTAATATTTCTAGTTCACTTAGTCACAGGGTGGTTTGCACTTGGTATTCAGAAAAGTGATTCCAAATTATAAAACTGTCTCTGCATAAAACTTGGGTGAAGTTAAAAATCTCTTTCTTTTCTTTACACTGTTTTTTTTTTTTTAACCAAATAAAAATGTCAGCACTTGCACGTTGTAAGGTGATGATGATGAAGAGATTGTTTTTCAAAAATTATCCATGTGTTAAAGAATATAATTTGTACTTTTCTCTTTTTAAAATTGAAGTATAGTTGATTTAACATATCATGTTAATTTCTCCCATACAGCAAAGTGATTCTATAATACATTCTTTTTTACATTCTTTTCCATTATGGGTTCTCACAGGATATTGAATAAAAAATCATCTTTATTATATGAAACTCTTAACTGAACTTGATGTTCAGGAATGACTAACGGGCATGGCAGTATTCTCCAGTTTTCCTCCCTGGAGAATCTCATAGACAGAGTTCATAGGATTGCAAAGAGTTGGACATGACTGAAGCAACTTAACACATACGCACATAACATCCAGCTACAGAAATGAAATGTTACTTTCGAAACACACTCACTCATTCTTCAAAATGCATGTTATTAGCTCTCATTATATTGCCAAGATGATGAGAAGGCTACATTTCAATTAAAGGAAACAGAAAACTTCTGGGTTGACAGAAGTGGGGCTGGCAATCTGAGGGCAGGGATGCTATTTAACACAAGGAACTGGCATTTTCCTATTTGAGGAGCTAGTGACAGTTCTCAGGAGTCTCTGAGACAGTTCTGAAGACACAGAGGAAGAGAACAAGGTTTGCACTACAATTGCTGCAACTCCACCCATTTGAGGGGTAGAGAGAAGCCTCCTTTCCACTGGGCACTCAGGGAATATCTAATCACCACCAATCAGGGGAAGACAACCTCACATCATACCTAAAGGGCTCTGATGTTTCATTTCAAACATACTATTTTACTTAACTTAGAATTATAGCTAGTTGTAAGTACTCGACTTTGGAAATCAATATACATTCTAAAACAATTGATTTCTTATTGTGCTCGGACTTTGCTCACTTAACAAATCCTCCAGTTTTAACTAAGAAGCTGGGATGGGTTTATGAAAGCTGCCAACATCGGGGAACAAGGTACAATCATCAGTAACAAGGGGGACCCTTAAGACCTGGCAGTCATGGTGCAATTATACTGTTCCTTCATTTCTCCACAGGGGCAGAAGTCTCTGTCTTTGACCTCTTCCCACTTCTAGCTTCCTAGAAATCACCCAAATGCTCCACTGGCCCATCCTTACCATCTTCCTCTGACTCTCAATTGCATCTCTTAGCAAACTAAGACTCCGATCATAAATTTTCACCCAATTCAACCCATTTGTCTCCTATTGATATAGAACTCCAAGTTCAACACAGAATGGTAGAGTTGCCAGGCTGAGCAAATACAAATTCAGTTAATGAATTGCAGATAGACAAGGAATCATTTTTCAAGTATGTCTTGAACAATACTGACTTATACTAAAATAATCAGAAATTCACATTCTTCTTCAGGGCTTTGGGAAGAAAACAGTCATTACTCTTCCTGGAAGTGTTTCCATCTTTTGTTCAGTGTCTCTGTATGTCTTCTCCATGTTCCACGGAGCTTCCTGGGTAGAGTTCACGTCAGACCCATCAATCCATCATCACTTTATCCTTCTTTCTTCACTTTTCTAAACTTTTTAATCCTTCTCTTTTAATTTAACACTGAGGCCAACACCTCCCACGGCACTCTGATTGACGGTGAATGTTCATTCATCTACAGACCATGACAGTGTGCCAGGGACCACCGTGTAGAGGGGACTAGAAAGTTAGATCTGCTCATCATCTTCTAAACCGTGAACACACTGACACCATGTCTGGGTTTTTCAAAGGCAGCAAGTTGCCCATATTGTTCCTAACACCACTCTCATTTCTGCTCCCTCTGAACATCTTGAGGGTTAACGAGTGACTCGGTCTATGGACACTCCCACAGCTAGGTAAGACGGAGAAAAGCATGAAATGCAGCGTGCACTGTTTAGCACTTACTACCTACTTACCAGATGATGGAGGTGTAGATTTTCTGGAACTAGGTACTATGTCACCCAAACTGGATGATGAATTTCCTCCTGATTTACTGGAGTAAAGCAAAAGTTTATATTACAACTGACACTTATTTCAGAGATGAAGACATTTGTACTGCTCGATAAACATGATTACTCATTATGTTTTTATTGAACTTTAAATCTGCCTTGCCTCCAAGGAGGCAAAGAGTAATTTCCCAGTGGGTTCCTGAAGTGCTTGAAACATCTGTGTCAAGGTCTCTTGTTTCAGATTCAAGGCTCAATTTGAAAAGGCCCTGAGAGACTGAGGAAAACTAGGGTGCCTGCTGCACCCGTCAAACTCTGCCAGGATCGCAAATAGACTAAGAGCAAAGATTTCCTTTGTTTCTCATTTTCAAGATTCTCGGAAGCAATGCATAGAACCCGCAGGCTAACACCCAAACTTGTTTCTTTTTCATTGGGTTCCTGCTCCTTTTTCTTGTACACCAGAAGCAGCTTGCTTCTTTTTGTGTACCAAGATGTACAGTATTCAAGTGTTCATGAGCAATCTATTAAAAAGAAAACCCAACAACACAGCAATAATAAAATTTGCCAACCTCTAAAACAGTGGTCCTCAACCTTTTTGGCATCAGGGACCAGTTTCATGGAAGACAATTTTTCCAAGGAACAAAGGGTGTGGATTGGTTTTGGATAATTCAAGTGTGTTACATTTACTGAGTTCTTTGAGCAGGAGGTGGAGCTCAGGAGGTAATTCAAGTGATGGGGAGTGGCTGTAAATATAGGTGAAATTTCACTTGTGTGCAGCTCACCTTCTGCTATGGGACCTGGCTCCTGACGGGCCAGGGACTGGTACTGGTTCATGGCCTGGGGGTTGGGGATCCCTTCTCTAAAAGACACCTGAGAGAGCGTGACAGTGTTCCATGATTTAACTCTCAGAGTATACCTCGAACATTTCTCAAACATGGCTAACATGGAGGGTTCAACTTGGCTCATTTAGGAATGATCTGAACTTCAGAACTACCAAATTCTAAAGTTTGATCTGAGACATGCTTTAGTGTCTTAAAAACTTTGGAGTTAATATAAGATCAGTGGCATTGATGTTTTTACCAGTGACCTGCATGCAAAATGATACACTACATGACCCCCTCACAGAGATGGATGGAAAGGAATATTTTAAGAGTGACATGGAATGTCAGCAAGACAATCCTATGGCCAAACATTTATTATCATTGCAAAGCCCAGGTCTAGTGGACATAATCTGCTACAGTGTCTATGTATCCAAGGGTGAGATTTTGTAAATATTTATATATGTTTAATATTTTATGACTATTCAGAAGAAAATATAAATTCCACTAAAATTCCAGTGACAGGCTGAATTTCGTTGCTACCATCCTGGCATTTTAATGCGTAAAAAAGACAAACATCAAAAGCTTTAAGCAACCACCAGAAGGCCTCTGTGGCTTTTTAAGGTTCTTAAAAGATACCCCAGCATGTTTAACAAGGACACCAGACACCATGTAAAAGTAGTAAAAAAGTGGTATTTAGAGAAGCCATTTCTGGCAGTTATTTAAAAATACCCATTAGCAAGATCAAAACATTTTCTTCCAGAAGTTTTTTTTTTTCCCCCTAAACTATTAAGTCTTTGAATTTATTTTACATTCTCTTTGAATTTTCCTAACAAAGTATTATTTGAGTTGTGTAAAACTGTGACAAACAGTGCAGAGAGTCAAAATGTCCAGAATGCAAATTTGCCCTTCACGTTTAATTCCATAAAAATGTCATGTTCTTGAGCCAGGCTCCAATTCTACTGCTTTTGATTTCTGCTGATTTTTTTTTTTCACTTACAAATCTGAGTTTTATAATACTGCTGAATTCTAGCTATGCCCTCAAAACAAAAGTATATTTAAAATGTTTGGAGACAAATGTAAAAACCTCTGAATAAGAAAACAAGAAAAAATATTTTCACCTACTTAGGCAAAAAAAGAGAAAAAAAAAATACTAGTGAATGAAGATGGATGTTCCAAACCACAAAGCATCTTATATTTGACCTGTGTGTGGGCACTCAAAAAAAATTCTTGCCGACACTAAAATATGGTCTTTGACAAAGGATTTTTTGTCCTCATAGAAACAGATAAAACATAAACTTCAGGAAACAAAAGCTTAGTGATTTGCATTAAAGAAAAGACTTGCCTATATCATATCCTCTCACTGGAAGAAGCAAATCGTGTTCCTGTACTTGTCTGCAAGGGGGTCATTTTCACATTTACTCCATATTCGAGGAGCCCTTCTAAAGATTCTGGTGAGGGGCAAACAGCCTTAAGACTCCTAGGAAAAAAGATCGTTTGGCCCCAGCTTATTACATAACTCTTCTAATTGCTATCTGCAAGGACAATTTTAACTGCTTTCTTACCGAGTTTCTCTTTAAGTGTTAAGCAGTGGGTAGAACTGAAAATTGAGTTTCTTAAGTGAAAGTGAAACTCAGAGACCACAAGAGCTGCTCTTTGCTGGTCTCTGAGACTGTCATTTCTAAAACATCTTCCTACCATGCCAGGCAGCTCCGGATACTGGGATTAGTCACCACGATTGCTTGATGCCAGAGTATTTTCAGCAAGATTAGGGCTTCAGAATTTCCTCTGCACTAAAGCCTGAATTTAATACTCTATGACCTTAGCTCTTTTCTTTCCTTCATGGTAACACTTAATTTGATTCTCTCTTGAAGAGGATGAAAATGAAAGGCTGGGTGATGTTTTTAAAATACAGGATTTGTAATGCTGTCAGTAAACCGTATCACCAGTCTGAACTAAAAGAGCCCGAGAGTTATAAAATACTAGTGAACGGAGATGGATGTTCCAAACCACAAAGCATCTTCTATTTGACTTATTTGTGGGCGCTCAAAAGAGATTCTTGGTGATACTAAAATATGGTCATTGACAATGGATTTTGCATCATTATAGAAACGAATACAATGTAAGTTTTCTAACACAAAATAAAGATTGGAGATTACAGCAACCAATGGTTCATGAATGATAATACAGTCTGAACTCTGACACAAACACTTGATATTTGTCTCCTACCTGGAGTAGAATTTCCCTTGCTTGGCTCTCTGTTCATGCTGTAGCCTCATGTTTTCTAGCTTGACTGGACTTGGAATGAATCCGATTTCACAGCCTTCTTTAACCAATCGCCCTATCCACCAGTCATTGTTAAATTTCTAAACAGAAAATCAAAATTGTTCAGATCAGTGCACAGAAGTTAAATGAATCTTCACATCCTTTATCTTCCCGGTTAACATTTTTCAGGGGAGAGAAGTATTATGGCAATTACAGAGAACTCTGGCTCAAATACCACAAGTCAAGAAACCTGTAGGTTCAGGTGTTGAGTATGCTAAAAATGAAGTATTTTCGGGATGCTCAACAATCCGTCTCTGGCTTGACTCTGCCTTCACTTTCCTCACCGTGAGATTTTCTGAATTCCATTGCAGCTGCTGGCACCACGAGGAGGGTAAACTCTTCCTATTCAAAGATTAACAGCTCTTCCTGACAAGAGACCATTAGGAACTAGGGAATGCTACAGAATGTCTTCCTCTTGTATAATCAGAGTAGTTAGAAGTATTATGAGTGAAAAATACTGACATTCACCTGAAATATCTGATGTCAGAGCAAAATGTGTCTTTGTTGCAAACAGGTTTATAATGACCACAATCTGGTGTTCACAAGTGATTTCTCGACTTATGTGAATGTTGGTAATTTCTCTCTTGTGCCTGGAGTATTTACCCTATACCTTTAGGATCTGGTTTGATGTCCCTCAAATGCATAGTATTTTTCAAGCCCGTTCTTGAACGTTTCTGTCAACTACAAACTGGCAACGGGCACTTGTCATCTACCTCTGCAAGGATTAAATCATGTGCTGTTGCAGCCACTGACCTTCAGCACTCCCTGAAAGGAGTTCAGGGTGGAGGACAGAAATGAGGCACTCTGTGCTTTGAAAAAACTGGCAGAACAGGTCTTCAGATAGATATTTTCAGGAGCTGATTTTATGAGCCTAATTCTTACATCTCCTCATATCTAGGAAAGCACTAAAGCTCTTCCTGATGATGACTGCTCCTCATGACCAGCAGAAACCTTCTGCAAAAATCTGTGCTTGATTGCATGTACTCCTCCTTCACCAAAATCACATAGATACTGGGCTTCTCCCCTGCCTCTTTGGAGCAGTTTCTCAGAGCTATCCAAGGTGCTGTCTCCTGGGCTATAGTCCTCATTTTGGCTCAATCAAAACTTAATTCGTAACTCTTATGTTGTGCTTTTTTTTTTCTTTTCTTTTTTAAAGTCAGCATTTCAAAGAAGAAAATCCATTCTGTTTTTCTTTTCTTTCTCTAAGTATCAGCCCTTGGGATGGGAGCCTGGATTCACCTAACTTTCTGTTGTAAAGTCAAAGTTAAGGCTTGTTGTACTTCTGAGAATTTTTTCTGTTTTTCCTTCCTAGCCAAGGGACTTCCTTCCCTGGTGGCTCAGATGGTAAAGAATCTGCCTGCGATGCAGGAGACCCAGGTTCAATCCCTGGGTTGGGAAGATCCCCTGGAGAAGGGAATGGCTACTCACTCCAGTATTCCTGCCTGGAGAATCCCATGAACAGAAGAGCCTGGTGGGCTACAGTCCAATGGGGTAACAGTCAGATACGACTGAGCGACTGACACTTTAACTTTTAATTTTTCCTAGCTGAATAGAAATAACAGCTCTTTTGAAAAGTTAAAGAAATGGTAGGCTCTATATTCTCTAGGCTTTTTCAGTGGCAGTCATCACCTCTTTCGCTCATAGCCTTTAGTGCCTGAGTAGTTACATTGACATATGCTCCCTAGGACACACTGTTCCCTAGATGGAAGTGTTCCAATGGTAAATTCCTACAGGTTCAAGAAAGTCTCATGCTCACAGCCTGAGAACATTATGGAGGGGAAATCTCTGGCAGAGCAGGCTTTGATAAATGTTGACTCAAAATAAACCTTAATTAAGAGTGAATTTTTTCCAATTTACAGACTGAGTCATTGTTAACGGAAAGTGGAGGCTTTTGGCATGGTGGAAAAGGGATGTTCCTGATATCTATTTCTTGTCTCATTGGCTCTAATTCCATCCACTTCTCCTTCCCCTATAGCATTTCACCACCAAAGAAGGAGAAAGTGCACCAGCGGCCTGAGTTTAGACCTTGTTAGCACAGAGAAGAGACCGTGAATTCTAGATACTATTATTAAACTCTCCCCAGATGCTTAAACTTGGGACATGAGCGACAAATGACACATGGTCAAGGTTAAACATTAAAAGGAAAAGTACAGGTTAAGTATAAAAAAAGGATCATCTACTCCAGTGGTTCTCGATTTCTGGGTCACAGAGCCCAGGGGAGCCTTGAGGTTATTCCAAGAAGCCTGTGACTTTTTTCTTCTTTAAAAAGATTATATTTATTTTGGAAAAGGTTGAGAGGCACTGATTTCATGTGTATGTTATATAATCATGGCTGTACACGTGCTATTTCATAGCAATGAGAAGAAGTGATATTTCAAGGTAAAAAAAAAATCATGCAGCTAGAAATTGCAGTTACTCTCCTTACTTCCTTAACATGCAGAAAATCTTTTGCTTCAAATGAGATGGCCATGCCTGGCACGGGAACATCGTCTTCGTGGGCTGCACTGTAGCTGACATTTGTCCGAACTGCAAATGCAACGGGCTTTGTCTAAAATGGAAAAAGGGGGGAAAAATAAAAAAAGAAACAAGTGTTCCTTCTCTTTCCCCCTCAAAATACAAACATACACGGAATAACGGCTGTCACAGTTGTTGTTTTTCCTCGATTTGGTTCTTTATCACAAAACACCATCTTAGTATTTCCAACAGGGGAAACCTTTGGGCGCTCAGCCACATACACCCATTTCTGAACTAGAAAAAGGCCATTGTGCTTTATGAAAGCACTCCAAGCAATGAAAGTAAAGATGAACTACTGAAATATGTTTACACAACATAAAAACTTGTAACAAATGGAAATCAGGAAACATACACGGGGTTGAAATGCCAAGTTCTTGTGTTTCAGTGAAAAAGACTTGGCCACTGCCATATCCACCCCCAAATCTACTTTAATTAATAATAGAAGATGGAACTTCCCTAGTGCCCCAGTGGTTAAGAATCCATCTTCCAATGTAGGGGACTCTGGTTTGATCCCTGGTTGGGGAACTAAGATCCTACATGCCATAGGGCAACTAAGCCCTCATGCCACAACTAAGACCCAATGCAGCCAAAAATTAAAAAAAAAATTTTTTTTAATGACATAATTCCAAAACATACTATGTTTTGCATGAAGAAAGAACCAAGGAATATATCTTATAACTATTAAAAACTACATTCATGGCTGCTGGGTATCATGAAAGCAATGACTTTCTATTCTAATATTTGTCCTCCTTGAGTTTTCTTAGTCACTAAAGATGATAACATTTAATAAGTTATTTTTCATTATTTGATGCTTTGCAAATTTACAGATACATTTTGTCCTCTATCAAGCAATACTTGCTTAATCACAAGGTTAAAAAAAAAAAAGGTAAACTCAGAAATAGTAAAAGGAGGTATTGCTCTAACTAGCACTGGGTTTCTTTCACAATGTGGGCAAGTGGATTTCTTCTGAGCTGTTTCTTCTTATTCAAAGAGCTCTTCATCAGAACTGCTCATGAAGGATGATGGGGAACTGGAATAGAAAGAACCCATCTTCAGTTCTGAATTTTCCATAGTTAATCTGTTCTAGCTGACTACTGTCTGGGTGAGGACTGAGTTCAGAAGAGCCATGGTTACGTAGATTCATCCACAATATGCAGAAAGGAGGTCCAGGTCCTAGACAAAGGCACAGTAGACAGGAAGGGGACTGAAAGGCATGGAATCCGATTCGTGACATCCATTACGAATTTTAATAACAGAAGAGGGCTGTTCCTCGTATGGAAATATGAATTTTAAAGAAGAACAGTAAAAGTTGCCTAATAGTTCTACCACTGAAACACAATCCTGTTTTTTTTTTTAATTATTTATTTTTACTGGGAGGACAACTGCTTTACAATGTTGTGTTGGTTTCTGCTGTACAACAGCTGGAATCAACCATAGGTATACATATGTCCACTCCCTCCTGAGCCGCCCTCTCTCCCCACCCACCCCTCTAGGTCATCGCAGAGCACTGAGCTGAGCTTCCTGTGCTAAACAGCAGCTTCTCACTAGCTAGCTATCTTACACATGGTAGCGTATATATGTCAATGTGTGACCATGTGAACGGTATTTCAGGGGAAAAATGGAAATATCATTTTAAATAATATGTAAATTTGTTTCCCATAGCTATAACCATAATGTACCTAATTCATATCCAATTCTTAAAGTAATATAGTAGTTTTTCATGTGATACACTTCTTTTTACTCTACCATTTAAAAAATTACCTCGATAATTCAACCCCTTTTTCAATGTTTAGGTTTAGAGGTTTTTTCATTATGATAAATATTCTGCTTTGAAAAATCTTTGTACCAAAAGCCTCTTTCTATTTAGGATTCTCTCCTTGGGATAGATTCCCAGAGGTAGCATGAGTAAGCCATGAGTTATCAAGATCTTTTAAAATTCTTTTCCAAACTACTGTCCAAATGGGCTCTGCCATTTTAAACTGCAATATATGTTGGTGCCCTTTTCCCTAAGATGCAGTTTTAATTAGACTCAGTTTTACTACTAGAAATAGGATTTTCTTGAGTATAATCAATCCACTATTGGAGAGAGTTTCTGATTCCTAAAATATAAATCCAAGATTTTTTTTTTTTAATGACACGATCTCTCATCTCTCTCAGGGACTTCTTAAAAATTTCTTGGAGGATACAGAATTTAAGTGTAGTGTGTAAACACACACACACACACAAAACACATATATTTAAACCACTGGAAGACCTAAATTTTAAATGTACAACTCTATATAGGATCCCATGAATATCTCTTCTCTTTTTCCCAATGACCAACTTTTCAGACACTGGAGTGGTAGGAAGAGGGAACACTGAGAAAAGAAAAATAAAGAGGTGGTGAAGGTTAGCCTATAATAACCAGGATAACAGATGATGATTTTATGTTCTTAGATTAAGATTACAGTTCAGAGTGTGACTCCCCACCTGGCTCACCTCCTATGACCAACCATGTTTCCCTTAGATAAGGAGCTTTACACAGCAAGCCATATAGGAGCCCAGCTGGCAGGTTCAGGGGGATGGATTGTGGGCAGTTCTGAGGCCACAGGACTTGATTTTCCCCACAACCTAAAGAAGCTCCATTGGCATCTTGGAAGCCTGGCCCATGGAAGCCCCTAAACGCTGGTCAGAGATATGTTTTAAGTTTATAGCAGGAGCAATTATTATTTTTTCATAGTCTTCTAGAATCACTAGACCTAAGGCTGTCAGAAAATAATTACTGTTAAGTAGGAGATCATTAACTAAAAAATCTCTTTGGATCCAGCAATTCCACTTCTGGGCATATATCCAAAGAAAACAAAACAACTACGTCAAAGAGATATCTAGACTCTTAGGTTCATAGCAGCATCATTTACAATAGTCAAGACATGGAAACATCCTAAGTGTCCACCAACAGATGAATGGATAATAGAGATGTGAGATATACATGCACACATGCAGGAGTACTATTCAGCCCTGAGAAAGAAGGAAATCCTGCCATTTGCAACAACACGGATGGACTTGAAAGCATTAGGCTAAGTGAAGTAAGAGAAAGACGGTCTGCTCTCACTTATACATGGAAGCTCAAAAACAAAACAAAACCCCCTAATCTCTGGTCATGAAGTAGGAAAAATAAATTATCACAAATTTATGGCTTTCTTTTGAGCTTGCCTCCCAAACAATAACTTAATGAATTAAGAGTGAAGCTAATCCTTTTAATGGCTACAACAATGTTTACATACAGTTAATTAAAAATGTGCTAATGATGGAATATCTACTGTTAAAAAGCAAAATGAAATTCACTCAAATAAGAATAAAAATAGAATTCTGATAATGATTAATAGTAACTTGAATTTTCAGGCATCAATTTCTTCATTTCTTAATTTCTTAACGCATTTTATTAATGTAAATAGCAAATTATAGTTTTCCATTTTCATTCAGAGACCATTAATAGTTAATAACATATAAGGGAAATCCATAGTTTGTTTTCAAGTCTACAATGGATTTTTCTTAAATATGAAGGACTTCCAATTTGAAGTATTTTTTAAAGAAATTGAAAAGTGTAAAGAATTTAAATGACCTATTATAAAAGACTGCAGAAAAGAGAGCTTAAAATTTTAATGAGTTTCTGATCCATTTTCCTGTACATAATAATTTCCTATAAAACTTGCTATGCTTTTCTATGATTTTAAATGACTCAAGTAGGACTATAACCATTGAGTCTTAAAATGGAATTACTCAGACAAAGATATGGTGAGGTACTTTCAGAAACAAGATCAGAGCTTTCTGCTTTATTAATACTTACCTATCACTGATCTTTTAAAAAATCTTTGGTAGTTTATTCTAAAGTATCAAGGGTAGTCTGAGAATTCTTTAATAGCAAACCAAAGCAAACCACAGTGATAAAAAGAATGTAACAACCATTTATGTATCCTGATAACTGAACACTGAATCAGACTGAATAAGCAAATAATCACAGATTTGTCATAAAATAAAATTTACATATGTAGTTAACTGATTTGAGAAATTCAAGTTTCCTGTCTCAAATGGGTTAATTTAATGAATATTTATTAAGTACATGCTTACTATCACACGTTCTTACCCTCACAAAGTTTAACCTATATTCCAGTAGAGGAGATATCATAAGCAAGATAGTTGATGATTTCAAATAAGGAATAAAGTAAAACAAAGTTATATGAATAGAGTGGCCATGAGCAGAAGATGGACTGGCAGTGTGAAATGAGGTATTTAGGGAAAGCCTCTTTTGAGTTTTCAATTATCTCTTTATCCACCCACCCACGCATCTATCCATCCACCCACCCACCTATCTGTTCATCCATCCATCCATCATTTATGTGCCAGGCACTGTTTTGGACAGTTGGATTACATCAATGACCAACAGAAACTAAGATTCCCTGCCCTCTAAGGGCTTACATTCCAGAGGGGGACAGGCAGGTTATAAATAATAGACATAATAATCAAATAAAGTATATAACATGTTAGAGACAAATTCTGTGGAAAACATGGTAGGGAAAGCCAGGGTGTCAGGTGACGGGGCAGGGACAATTTTCCATGGTAGTATACGTAGCCTGCCTTGAAGAGGTAACGTTTGGACAGAAGCATGAAGAGGTAAGAGAATGCAGGTGCCTGAACTCCAGGCAGAGGGAAGAGCCAGTGCAGAGGCCCTAACGTGGGAGCAGGTCAGAGGAGCTCGGACAGGACAAGGAGCTCAGAGTGGCTGAGTGGAGGGGACCAGGGAAGCTAACAAAAGATGAGGTCAGAGCTCTCAGGTGATACCTGACTGTGTAGCTCAGAGTCAAGACGCGTGGCTTTTATTTTAAGTGAAATGAAAATCACTGGAGGGTTGTCAGCAGAGGAGTGATGTGGTCTGACATGTTAAAAGGACTGTGATGGCTACTGAACTGAAAAGAAGATTTTGGGGACTTTGAAGTAAAAACAGGGGAATCAGTTGGAGATGCTCACAGTAACTCACGTGGAGAGATGATGGTGGTTAAATCAGAGCAGCAGCAATAGAAATGGTAAAAAAAAAAAAAAAAGTCCAATTCTGGATATGTTTTCAAAGTAGAATCAACTAAATCTGCTGATAGCTTTGATAAGGCTGAAAAAGAGCCAACAGTGATGCCAAAGGCTTTGGGTCTGAGCTATGAGAAGGATAATGTACTCATCAGGTGATACACAGGGGAGAGGGCTAAGTGCACAGGAGGCAAAAATAAAAAAGTTTACATTTCCTTTAAATTGAAGTATAGTTGACTCACAACATTATATCAGTTTCAAGTGTGCAATTAGTTATTCAATATTTTTATAGATTATACCGAAGTTTTACATGTTTTGAATGTGTAAAGCTTGAGATGATATGAAACATCCAAGTAGAATTTGGAAGAGGGCTCAAGGTCTGAAAGTTTGACAGAAAGATCTGGGTTAAAGATACAAGGTGGCAGGGACTTCTCTGTCGGTCCAGTCATTAAGAGTCTGTGTTTCCACTAAAAGGAGCGTGAGTTCAAGCCATGCTCAGGGAACTAAGATCCTCCATGTCTTGTAGCATGGTCAAAAGAAAAAAAATAGATATAAGTTGGTAAGTCTGGATGACAGTGCCAAGGAAATCAACATATGTGAGGGCACTCCAACTATAAAAGTGCCTCAGCTTCCAAAGAGTGGAGAACAACTGCAAAGTGGAGAATGACTCCTGGTTTCCAGGAGGTGAGTGTCTCGAGGAGCAGGAAGTGGTCAACTGCATCAGATACTGCTCATCAGTCAAATACGGAAGGCTGGCACCGCCATGTGGATTCACAACCTGGAGGTCGTTGTTGACAAGAGCCCACTCAGCTGCTTGCTGGAGATAAAGTCATACTGGAGTTAAAAGAGATTAAAAGGAAAGGAACTGGATACAGTAAGTATAGACAATTCTTTTAAGGACTTTTTCAACAAAGGGAAGAAACAAATGGGGTGACTGGTGGTAGGAAAAGTGAGTCAAGTTTTTTTTTTTTTTTCATTTAAAGTAGGAGAAATAACAAATATCAATACTGATGGGAATGAGTCAGTAGAGAGGGAGAAAAAAAATGTGACGATTTATGAACCAGAGGACAGAAGTGCTAGAACGCTGTTTTCGCTTTGGCAGAGGAGGCAGTGAGATCCAGTGTGTAAGTGGAGGACGGGCCCCTGACAGAGGCAAGGAGGCAGCATGAACAAGGGCAAATTCTGGCCACAGAGGTGATGCGATGTCCTCCTCTAATTGTTTCCCTTTCCCAGTGGAACAGGAAGGTGGGAGTAAAGACAGGGCAGAAGGTATTGGAGGTTTTAGAAGAGAATAAAAAACTCAGTGAAGGAATCCAGAGTGTGGAAGACTAAACGAACAAGGGCAGTAACTACGGTGGGAATGGCATGAGCATCATCACAGAGACAACAGATTTAAAACCACTGTCCCTCAGTTGTAAAAGACCATGGCCTTAATGACCTACTGCATAGCACAGAGAACTCTGCTCTATGTTATGTGGCAGCCTGGATGGGAGGGGAGTTTGGGGGAGACAAGACACATGTATATGTATGGCCGAGTCCCTGTACTGTCCCCCTGAAACTATCACAACACTGTTAACTGGCTATACTCCAATATAAAATAAAAAGTTAAAAAAAGATAGTGGCCTTAAAACTACCATTCCCCATCTTGTTTTGAATTTTCTACAGCAATTTCATAGATGTGTCTATTACAGTATATATACAAATAAAGTTTATATATTCAGGAACATTTTAACCTACTTTCCTGAGATGATCTTTCAACTAGGTTATAACCCTTTTCAGGCAAATGATTTATATTCCTATTTATTTTTTATGCCAGCCTCCAAGCCTTTACCAAAGTGCTAGGTATACATTAATAATGGTTAAAGGACTGAACTAAAGGATTGATTCCTTTCTGTTAGAGGAATCAATCATCAGGAGCTTATCCAGCACCTACTCAAGGCAAAGTTCTGTTACCATGGTTCCAGGGCCCACAAAAATTGAATGGATGAATCATTATGGAACTAAGGTTGGTCTCATTAGGATTTTGTTTTATATGATTAATATGCATATATGTAAGTGCAAGTGTACATATATATTTATGAAATTGAAAATAGCTATATTAACTAAGAATCAAGCAAAGAAGCAAATGTTTAAAACAAAATTTGAAATAGTATCTCCTTAAACACCACTGAAATGAGTTACAATCCTGATATAAGTTAAATTTATTTATAAAGCAAAAGATAAGGAATATCTGATTTTTCCCTTTTTCATAGATGATTAAAAAGTAGATAAGCTCTTGCAAACGTGTTTTGGGGAGTGAATAACGGTAATCCTTAAAATATTATATTCACCTTAAAAAACTGAATTGAAATACATTATTTCTGAATGCTGAAATCAGGCGGTACTCAAAGTTACAAAATCAATGTGCATGGTGAAGATCAGAATAATAATGATATATAGATCTACCTTTCTAGGTAGGAAGACATATGGCACCTTTCCCATTTGTTTATCAGAGAGCTCATCACTTTGGATCTGAGGTCATATAAAAGATTAATTACCAGTCACCAGGAAAAGCAACCATCCAATAGATAAATTTACCAAAGGAGAAAGTGAAAGTGAAGTTGCTCAGTCGTGTCTGACTCTCTGCGACCCCATGGACTGTAGCCTACCACGCTCCTCCATCCATGGGATTTTCCAGGCAAGAGTACTGGAGCAGGTTGCTATTTCCTTCTCCAGGGGATCTTCCCAACCCAGGGATCAAACCTGGGTCTGCTGCATTGTAGACAGAAACTTTACCATCTGAGCTACCAGGGAAGTCATCAAAGGAGAAATTCTATACAAAGGAGATAATATCTGCAATTTTGGTGCAGTCTGCCATCATTCAGTATTAGTAAAGCCTTCTCTGGACTTCCCTGGTAGAGCAGTAGGTAAGAATCCACCTGCCAATGCAGAAGACACGGTCCAGGATGATTCCATAGGCCACGGGGCAACTAAGAGTCATGCCACAACTACTGAGCCAGTGCTCTGGAGCTGGGGAGCCACAGCTACTGAGCCCACGCACCACAACTACTGAAGCTTGCACGCCCTTTCGTCTGTGATCTGTAAAAAGACAAGCTACAACCATGAGAAGCCCAGGCACTGCAACTAGAGAGTAGCTCCCGCCCATCCCCCAGAGAAAAACCTGCGTGCGGCAATGAAGACCCAGCGCAGCCGTGAAAATAAAACTCTGCTTTCAATAACAGTGTACTGGCTTCATTTTCCCTGTGGAGCTGTCTCTCCCGAGAATGGCATCTTCAAAAGGCACTGCAGCTCCTCCAGGTCACTGGGGAAGAAACCAATATGGCGACAAAGTGCTGCACTTTATTTATTCTGGGTTATAAAATAGCTGTCTCCCGGCCTGAGAAGAAAGGTGAAGTCGTTTTCAATTAAGTCAGCCTCTTAAGAAGAACAGAACTGTCTGTATTCAATTTTACTACTGATTAGTCTTACCAAGCAGGAGAACTGTAGTTCTTAAGTTATTTAGAATCTCATGGTATAAATCCAGGAGCAAGCAAGTTTTATTTTAGGCATGTTGTACAAAAAAAAAAAAAAAAGGAAGAAGAAGAAGGAAAAACTAAAATGCCTCAGTTTGTTTTTTCTTCAGTTGTTATGGACTCAGTGTTTGCTTAGAGATGGTCATAAGGGTGTGGCCCTAATCCGATGGGATTGCTATCCTTAGAGGAGAAAGAGGAGACCCCAGAGGCCTCAGAGGAAAGGCCATGTGAAGACACAGGGAGAAGGTGACCGCCTACAAGCCAAAGTGAGAGGCCTCACCAGAAACAGTCTGTGATCAGAATTCTGAGAATACCCATTTCTGCTGTTGAAGCCATGCAGACAATGCCATTTTGTTATGGGAGCCCAAGAAGACTAAACAGCTGTCTTAAGCAAATCAATATGGGGCGTCTATATTGCTAATGAAAAACATAAGTTTAATTTACATTATTCTGATATCAAAGTCATTTGCAACCAAAGATTACTTTGCTATCCAAAATTCCTATATACTTTTCAGAGAAAATCAGGAAAATGTCAAGTCAATCAAAATTCACTCCTTGGGACTTGCCTTGTGGTCCAGTGAAGAATATGCCTTGCAATACAGGGTATGTGGGTTCAATCCCTGGTCGGGGAACAGAGATCCCACATGCCATGGAGCAACTAAGCCCATGCACCACAACTACTGAGTCTGTGTGTCACAACTTAAGAGTCTGTGCCCCACAAGGAAAGATCCTGCATGATGCCACGAAGATTCCATGTGCTGCAACTAAGACCCAGACCAGCCAAATAGATAAACACTAAAAAAAAAATTCACTCCTTTTTTTCTAACACATTTTAGCATCTATTTTGTTTAAAATCCAACACTGCAAACTTCACAGGGCAGGATGCTACAGGATACAGGGTTCCTTCCTTAAGCCCATTGAGATCCTAGCCAGGAAACTTGTGTCTACAGCAGACCTGGCAGCTTCAGCTAAGGCAGCTGATAAGAGGCTGGGTTCAAACATACCTGTTGACTCTCTTTAGCTCTTGGTTGGCTACATTTTTGGTACAGCTGCTACCTCCAACTCCCGAATAACAATCTGACATTTCCATTCATTCTCTTTGCTTACCTGTTAAAATTTCACCCGTGTGGCTGTCCCAATTTTTAGTTGGTTTTCCCTAATTTATACTATTTCTATTTTTCTGAAAGAGTAAAAACTTAAAAAACAAAATAAAAAGTGTGGTGGTGGAAGACCATCTCGACAGGGACTGGGCATAATGCTCTATGAAACACCTCCCTCCATAATGGGCAGTTCAGAATCATCCAGAATCTCCAAGTGTTTTTTTTTTTTTAACATGTCACCACCATGGTTCTCCTTACTATTTTTATTCCACGACAAGGAAAGGACTGAAAGAATTAAGAGGAATCAACAGGGGTATCCCTTCCAAACTACTGCTTTGCATTTAAAACTGTTATAAAAATGTCTATTCTGCACTGATTTAGAAAATTATACACTACAAAGAATACCCCAGGGAGCATTCTAAACAAGTGCAAAGAAAGCCTTTACAAAGTACAGGCTGACAAACAGGGAGAGACACATTATATTTTGTTTTAATTCTGTAATCTTCACTTTCTTCTTCCCTCCAACAGCTGTGATTTCAGTTAAGGCCACACAGTTCTAGGGATCCAAACTTAGGCAAGTCTGTTGTGTACTGACTTTGTTATTGTTTATTTCACACTGAGTGTTCTGTTTTTCTTCAATAGAAAAAAAAAAAAAGAAAACAACCTTCAAAAAACCAGAGCAGAGTATCTCCAGGACCAAAACCAAATGTTTTGGCAGGGAATGAATCAGTGCAGAGAGCCGTGGGTGGCAAGATCTGAACGTGAGACCGTTTCTGGTCACTCTCTGGACACTTGAAAAATGTATGTTGCTACCCGTACTTATTGGTGTAAGATTTTCCCAAGGTTTGTGACTAACTAGCACTGTGCCGGAGAGGGTAGAACAGCATCCTGAAGGGATCCAAATTGAAAGAAGGCAGAAAGCAGCTTAAAGGGTGAATATTCTCCTAATCATGACAAACGCTGAATATTAACTGGGTTGTATTTTTAGATGCAAAGTTATAATTTGAACACCTACCATTAAACTCTGACAATATCTATGTTACAAGATAAACTGAGGCATATAAAAATTTCCAAGGTTTTAAAATTATTTACTTATTTTTGCCTCGCTGTGCACCACGTGGGATCTTAGTTTTGCCGATCATGAATTGAATCCACATCCCCTGCAGTGGAAATGCAGAGTCTTAACCACCAGATCACAAGGGAAATTCCTCAAAGCTTTATTCGAGCAAACATTGAAACAAATCAGGTAGCACCAAACCAAAAGTGTTGAGGGGCATTCCAACCAACAGGAGCTAGGCGTTCATAGAGAAAATACAGCAGCAAAACAAGGAAATCATGTGATTGGCTACAGCTTTAGTGGTTGTCTTGTTTGGGAAAACCCGGTTGGCTGTTTGTGATTGATTGTACTTAAATTTTATTTTCTGGGTGAGCATGCAGTTAGAAGTACAAGGCTCTGGCTTAGGTGTGCTTACCGAGGTTATCAAGTCATTAGAGACACCTGCCTAATGGCCTCCTGGTTTAATTACTTTAACACTTGTAGTTACTCTAAAGATTGTTGGTAAAGGCATCTCAAAGATCTGCTCAAGACATTTTCAGTCAAGTCGGGGATATATCCAACTTCCCCATGACTTTCTGTGAGTCAAGGTTTCAGAGAAAGCAGATGGTTACTGGTACAAATAATGTATTAACTGTGACTTACTTGAGCATATCCGTGGCAATAGAAAGATATGGCTTAGCTTGGTAAACAGACTTATTTTCTCAAATATTATTAGACCACAATAACTAAGAAATGCTTAATTCATTGTGTACTTACTACATAGAAACAAGTGAGTTTAAAAGTCTTTTAATCTCCATAAAAATCTTATACTCGTGAGTCTAATCAGTAAGGATCCAGGATTCAAATCAAGGTATTTTGGGGCTACAAAAGCAGATGTTCTTATAGACACTGTGTTGTTATCAAGACAGACTACAGCCTCTTCTGTAACACCTTCATTTATTTCTACTCATTCTTAAATTTTCCCACAATTCCTATTACATGTCATAATATCCCATGACAATACTGTACAGCTGACTTATTTCATAACTTCTCATAAAGTTTCACTTACTCATATTTGCACCTACTTTTCAAATAATTTAAATTCAGTGTTCCTTCATTATAGCTTTTACACTTGTTTATAGTTTTTCATGGAAATTCTTATCCCCCACCAAATATACCAACTGAATTGTTCCTTTAAAAAATTGTTACTGCAAAATAGTGAATCAGAGAAAGAAAACGTCATCTATAATTCAATCGCTTAACACTTTAGAGATGATACACAAGCTTTTTAGAAAACAAAAATACTAGTACGTCTCGAGTAGTCCCTTTGATTTGGGCACTCTTCCCACTCAGGAAGGCTCCACCCTCATGACCTTATCACCTCCCAAAGGCCTGCCTCTTAATAACTTCACTCGGCGGGGCTAGGATTTCAACATATAAATTTGGGGTCAGAGGACAAAAACAGTCTATTGCACACATCTAAAGTATTGGGCTTCCTTTGTGGCTCAGCTGGTAAAGAATCTGCCTGCAATGTGGGAGACCTGGGTTTGATCCCTGGGTTAGGAAGATCCCCTGGAGAAGGGAAAGGCTACCCACTCCAATATTCTGCCTGGAGAATTCCTTGGACTGTATAGTCCATGGGGTCACAAGGAGTCAGACACAACTGAACGTCTTTCACATGACGACATGAAAGTATTCTATCCTGGGAGTAGAGTTTGGGGAGAATGAATATATATACGGCTGGGTCCCTTTGCTCTCCACCTAAAACTATCACAACATTGCTAATCAGCTATACTCCAATATAAAATAAAAAGTTTAAAAAATTTAAAATAAACAAGTAAAAAAATATTCTATCCTTAATTATTTCTTTACATACATTCTTTAGATCAAAGGGCATTTATATCTGCAAAGATTTGATACATATTAACAAATTTTCCTCCAGAAGGATGTGCTAATTCTCTTGTCCACCAACAGGGTATAAGATTACTGATTGTCTCTTAACCCTGACCATAGATCCTAAGCTCTAGGAATCTAGATGATATTGCTCAGTTACTTCAGTTGTGTCTGACTCTTTGTGACCCCAAGGACTGTAGCCCACCAGACTTCTCTGTCCATGGAATTTCCCAGGCAAGAATACTGGAATGGGTTTCCATGTTCTCCTCCAGGGGATCTTCCTGATCCCAGGGACTGAACTTGTGTCTTCTGCACTGCAGGCAGATTCTTCACTGCTGAGCCACTGGGAAAGCCCTCTAGATGATATGCTAGTGATATAAAAATTCTGAATTCTGTTATCTGCAGCTAAGCTGGGCTTCCCTGGTAGCTTGGCTGGTAAAGAATCCACCTGCAATGCAGGAGACCCCAGTTCGATTCCTGGGTTAGGAAGATCCACTGGAGAAGGGATAGGTATTCTTGAGAATATTCCAGTATTCTTGAGTTTCCCTGGTGGCTCAGCTGGTAAAGAATCTGCCTGCAATGTGGGAGACTTGGGTTCGATCCATGGGTCGGGAAGACCCCCTGGAGAAGGGAATGTCTACCCTCTCCAGTATTCTGGCCTAGAGAACTCCAGGGACTGTATAATCCATGGGGTCGAAAAGAGTCAGCTACTTACATTTAGTAGAATTAGCTCACTAATCAAATTGTTTCCTCTTTAATTGATTGTATAGTTATTGAGTTCTTCTCAATGCAATATGTCCTCTTTATGGGAGCTCAAGAGAGAAAGTTTTTGCTCTATGAAGTTGATATCCTAGCAGGAGAGAAATAGTGAAGCAATAATATTATTCATGGCACTTGTGATGTTTTAGAAAGGAGTTGCATTATATGTGATGGTGCATACCGTAGTCAGTGTTTAAACAGGACTTATTCTAGAGAGTCAAGGAGAATCAGCCTTTCAGTAATCAGATTGGTAACAAAAAGAGAAAAAAAAAAAATCTCACACCTCTCATACTTAAAATACAAATTAAAGGGAACCTCCCTGGTGGTCCAGTGGTTAATACTTCGAGTTCCAAGGCACGGGGTGTGGGTTCAATCCCTGGTTGGGGAGATAAGATCCCTGGTTGGGGAGCTAGGAGCTGGTCAAATGAACCAGACATAAAACAGAAACAATACTGTAACAAATTCAATAAAGACTTTAAAAATGGTCCACATCAAAAAATCTTTAAAAAATGCAAATTAAAAAATGAACTGTGATCATCAAATAATTGGAGTGATTTTTTCCCTAACAAAGCAGATGCAAACTTATGCAAGTTAGTTGTGACATCTTCAAGAAGGTGTTCTTGGAAAATAAAATGTATGTTTATTCCAGGGTTTCTTCCACTGTTTGAAATTATTTAAAATTCAGTTTTTGAAAGCATCAACAAAGTCAAATGTGTACTATTCTGAATGCTCTAAACACTGATAAGTCATTTTCCTTTGAGAACAAGTGAGTTTATCTGGAATAGCCCAGAGTCATTCAAAGCCAAGTTCAATGGATCATGATCAACCTGGGAGATAAATGTTTAAAATTAAAACCATGGCTCGACTCTAAAAGTGATGAGCTGTCTTCCTCATGTACTTCCAGTGTTGCCTTGAAGGACAGTCCTAAATAATTTGTCAATGCCTTTTCAGAGAGTCAGTCCCTACCAAGGGTCCTTGAAGTTTTCTTAATTTTATGGTTCTCAAAAGTTGTCTTCTTGGAATTTTTATTAAGAATTTCAGGTATCCCTATAGAAATTTCTCACACAGGGCATCATAGACTCTGTGGTTATTTGTGTTTACTCCTGGCAGAAAAAAAAATCAGGTAAAGGGTTTCAAGAATATATAAATATATATAGAAATATCCAGCTATATTTATACCATTATCTATCCATCCAACAAAATTAAATCTTTTTACTTTCAAAAAGAAATGGTAAAAATTAAAACATTTTAAGCATCCAAGTAGCCCTAGATTTATAGGATTTTTTCCCCCTTCCCACGTGTAATAGAAGAATTTGGAAGAAATTAATTACAATGTACATACTTCCTCCTGTGTATCTTAGTCATTTTATTTAAATTCAGGTGTGCTGGGTTTCCCATAATTGTTCAGGCTATGAGTAATTTGCAGTGCACCCATGGAGGGAGCAGATTCCACATGTTCAATCCCATACCTCTAATATTTAAAATACAAGTTAAAAAATGAACTGTGATCCTCAAATGATCTGAGTATTTTTTCTTCCTAATCAAGTATATATAAACTTATCCAAGTTTGTTGTGACACCTTCAAGAAGGTATTCTTGGAAACAAAGTGCATTTATTCCAGGGTTCCTTCCACGTGTGAAATTATTTAAAATTCAATTTTTGAAAGTGTCAACAAAATAAAAACATACAGCATGTTGTATACCTTAAATATTGATAATTCATTTTCCTTTGAGGACAAGTTAGTTTATCTAGAATATCCCAGAGTCATTCAAAGCCAAGAGAATTTGAAGAGAGTTTTCTTTTCTAAGTATCTCCTTAAATAAAAATTCCAGCTTTATCAACAATAGCTACGGATAGTCCTGTGTGTGTGAAAGTTGCTCAGTCATGTCCGACTTTTTGCAACCCCATGGACTATACAGTCCATGGAATTCTCCAGGCCAGAATACTGGAGTGGGTAGCCGTTCCCTTCTCCAGGGGATCTTCCCAATCCAGGGTTGAACTCAGGTCTCCCCCATTGCAGGTGGATTCTTTACCAGCTGAGCCACGAGGATAGTCCTAGAGAGAATTTTTAATCTAGATCTTTTTATAGACAACAAAAGAATTAAGAAAAATGGAACCTCCATTATGGAATGAAAAATATGCCCAACATATCTTGTTGCAACAGAAGCATGATTGTATGTAAGAAAATTACAAATCACTCCAAATTGTTGTGGATGGTGACTGTAGCCATGAAATTAAAAGACGTTCGCTCCTTGGAAGAAAAGCTAGAGAGCATATTAAAAAGCAAAGCCATCACTTTGCTGACATGGGTCTGTAGAGTCAAATCTATGGTTTTTCCAGTAGTCATGTATCGATGTGAGAGCTGGACCATAAAGAAGGCTTAAGTTCAGTTCAGTTTAGTCGTTCAGTCGTGTCCGACTCTTTGCGACCCCATGAATCGCAGCATGCCAGGCCTCCCTGTCCATCACCAATTCCCGGAGTTCACTCAGACTCACGTCCATCAAGTCAGTGATGCCATCCAGCTATCTCATCCTCTGTCGTCCCCTTCTCCTCCTGCCCCCAATCCCTCCCAGCATCAGAGTCTTTTCCAGAGTCAACTCTTCGCATGAGGTGGCCAAAGTACTGGAGTTTCAGCTTTAGCATCATTCCTTCCAAAGAACACCAGGGCTGATCTCCTTCAGAATGGACTGGTTGGATCTCCTTGCAGTCCAAGGGACTCTAGCACTGAAGAATTGATACTTTTGAATTGTGGTGCTAGAAAAGACTCTGGAGAGCCCCTTGGACTGCAAGGAGATCAAATCCATCAATCCTAAAGGAAATCAGCCTTATTCATTGGAAAGACTGATGCTGAAGCTTCAGTACTTTGGCCACCTGGTACAAAGAGCTGACTCACTAGAAAAGACCCGAATGCTGGGAAAGACTGAAGGCAGGAGGAGAAGGGGACAACAGAGGATGAGATGGTTGGATGGCATCACCCACTCGAGGGACATGAGTTTGAGCAAACTCTGGGAAGATAGTGAAGGACAGGGAAGACTGGTGTGTAGTCCATGGGGTTGCAAAGAGTCAGACACAACTGAGCAACTGAAAAACAACAAGTTACAAATGGTGCATCTCAGGGTTTTATGTTAATGGCCACTTATTCTTTCTATGGGTGAGTGGCTCAGAAATCTTCTATACAGTATAATATAACACCTCCTTTTCTCCCAAGTCTAGGCGAAACTGATACATCTCTGCCCAGGATGGCAGCTTCTGTTGTTTGTCTCTAAGGCCCCTTCATACAATAGCAGCCTGTCTGCAATTGTCTGAAGTTTGCTATAAATATACACTTAAGAAAGTTTATCCAAAAATTTGTTTTTTTCTAGGGTTCTTTCTTAACAAACAATACAACCTTATGCCAATTATTCAGAAATCAGAGAACGTTTTTCTCTTCTACTGTGTGGTCCTTATCAGTTCTTTTTCTCTGTGCTCTTCCCATATTGAGGTCTGCCTCAAGCTTAAAAATAGCCTGGATTGTCATGTTGATGTTTGGTAGAAACCAACACAATACTGTAAAGCAACTATTAAAAATAAATGTATTTAAACAATAACCTGTATCCATATTCTGTTCTTGGTGAAAGAGGAGCTTCCCAAGTGGGTCACACATGGATCAATATGGAAGCCACCATCACTGCGCTCCCTCCTAACAGCCTCCCCTTACAAGAGCATAAAGAAAATCTACTCATGAATTTCATGATCTAAAAATCAAGTGGCTGTGCTAATGGGCCACCTATTTTTCACTGTATACAGTTCAAATATCTTAATGGACACATTAAAATATATCCAACAATCTCACTCATGGGCATGCATCCAGAGAAAACAGTAATTTGAAATGATACATGCAACCCTATGTTCATAACAGCAGCAACAGCCAAGACATGGAAGCACCAAAACACCCATTGACAGATGTATAAAGAAGATGTAGGGTGTGTGTATATATATATAAAACAGAATATCAGCCAGTAAAAAGAATGAAATAATGCCATTTGTAGCAACATGGATGAACCTAGAGATTATCACACTAAGTGACATAAGTCAGAGACAAATACCAAATGTTATCATTTATATGTGGAATCTAAAAAAAAAATTGATACAAATGAACTTATTTACAAAACAGGAGCAGACTCACAGACTTTGAAAACAAACTTATGGTTACCAAAGGGGAAAGGTTGTGGGGAGGGATAATTTAGGAGTTTGGGATTATCATATATCCAGTACTATATATATAATAGATAATCAACAAGGGCCTACTGTATAGCACAAGAGAACTTGACTCGATATTCTACAATAACCTATGTGAGAATCTGAAAAATAATCAGTTCAGTTGCTCAGTTGTATCTGACTCTTTGTGACCCCGTGAACCACAGCACGCCAGGCCTCCCCGTCCATCACCAACTCCGAGAGTCCACCCAAACCCATGTCCATCGAGTCGGTGATGCCATCCAACCATCTTATCCTCTGTCATCCCCTTCTCCTCCCACCCTCAATCTTTCCCAGCATCAGGGTCTTTTCAAATGAGTCAGCTCTTCGCATCAGGTGGCCAAAGCTTTGGAGTTTCAGCTTCAACATCAGTCCTTCCAATGAACACCCAGGACTGATCTCCTTTAGGATGGACTGGTTGGATCTCCTTGCAGTCCAAGGGACTCTCAAGTCTTCTCCAATACCACAGGTCAAAAGCATCAATTCTTCAGTGCCCAGTTTTCTTTATAGTCCAACTCTCACATCCACACATAACTACTGGAAAAACCATAGCCTTGACTAGATGGACCTTTCTAATTGAATCAGTTTACTGATTAAGACATGGTGATTAGGTTTAGAAAAGTTGATGGCTCTTTTTTATGCAAAAAACAACTTTTTGCATAAATTTGCCAAAGTGTATATTTATTGTGAACTTCAGACAATTGCAGATAGGCTGCTATTGTATTAAGGGGCCTTAGGGGCCTTACAGACAAACAGAAGTTGTCATCCTGGGCAGATATGTATCAGCTAAGCCTAGACTTGTAACTAACACTTGAAACTAACACAACATTGTAAATTAACTACACTCCAATATAAAGTAAAAAGTAAATTAAAACAAACAAAAAATATCTTCAACAAGTTCTAGAGAATATTAGAATTGGAAATCATCTGAAAAGGAATATTGAGATCACAAAATTCGTAAGAATACTGAGCTACGGTTCATTACAGGTCAGGCCTCTTCCCAGTGGTTCTGTGGGAAACAAGACATAGTCATTATATTACAGGGAAAGCCTGGACAGTCCATCCTTGGCCATGAACGGTCTGTGTGACCCAGTGCCCATCAACTTTTCTAAACCTAACCCCCAGGTCTTAAAACAGTAAGACTGGCTTATCTGGGAGCTGGGAGGCAGGGTCAGGGGAAATACCAGTGAACTGCTTCTTGAGCCAAAGATCAATAATTACTGGTTTAATTAATCAACAAGGACCTACTGTATAGCACAGGGAACTCTACTCAGTACTCTGTAATAACCTGTATGGGGAAAGAATCTGACAGAGTCGATATATATGTATGTATAACTGAATTACTTTGCTATTCACCTGAAACTAACATTGTAAATTAACTAAACTCCAACGTAAAATAAACATTTAAAAAATTACAGCCCTACTCCTAGAATGAGGTCCAGGGCTGAGCAGGCACCACAACACTGAGCAGGCATCACTAGGTTACCAAAGCAACGGTGAGTCTGATCTTTCAAAGCGCAAACTGGAGGTTTCCCTGTTGCTTCCCAGCTACAAGCTCATCCCTGCACCTCCTCCCTCCCGCCAACCAGGTCTCTCTCGGGAAAGCCAGATAGTCCCTGAGTAACAGGGCATGAAGGAGGAAAACAGGGTGAGCTAGCATCTTCACTTTCGTACAGCTTGATCACGCCGCCTTAGTTCACGAACCTGACTAAGCCCCTGGCCTGGTTCCAGGAACCTACGACAGAACAGAGTCCCCAGTTCCTGGATGTCACCCTGCCTCTCTGTCCCTCGCGTCCTTGTATGTGAGGTAACAGATTTGTGGGTGCCTCTGAATTCTAACACGAGCTGATCCTTCAAGCTGTGGCCAGGTCTAGATTCACAAGGTTCCCCTCCCTCACCGTGAGAGCCCATTCCTTTCCCCAAAGTATCATTATATATGTTCCAAAGGCCCTTTTTCTAGGTGAGAAATTTCAGTGAAATATGCTGAAACATAACATTTCATCATCTTGACGTTGAGAGCTAAAACAGCCTTTCATGAGCCTCATTTCCATGCCTCTCACTTTCAAAATGAAAACGATGAAGCCCAGCAACTTGGGGTCTCATTCAAGGTCATGGACAGTCGCGTGGCAGGAAGCAGCATCTGAGGTCCGAGCCCCTTGTCCAGTGACACCCTGGCTCAGGCTATGACACATCAAAAACACAGGAGAAATCTTCGGAAATGATTTTTAATTTGTCAAGGCAGTTTGCCATTGGTATTGTACAGTCAGCAAAAGACAAGTATTTTGAAGAAGCAGGAACAATTGAAAAGTCAATCTCCTTCCTCACTTTGGCTAATTAAAGCAGGCGGCATTAATTCTCGGTGTGGCTGTGTAACTGACAGGAAGCAGCACACTTTGCTGGCACCACTTCCTGACACACCAGTGCACCAGATGAGTACTGATGGATGGCTTCAGACACTACTAAGTCCAGAGTCTGTTCCTAGGAAAATGCTTTGCATGCGTCATTAAGGCTATTTTAAGGCTTGCTGTCTTGAGCTGAATGTATACTAGCACTGGTGACTCTGAATTTAAATGCGATTTCATTGAGGGAAGAAACAGCATCATATTATTTTCAGGGTTTGGTGGTAGCAATATCTCAAAAAAAAGAACTGGTAGCAAATCTGTAGACTTATGAGATATTACATCTATAAATTCACTTTTTCCCAGAGATCTCAATTACAATTTTATTTGGGTGAATTTAAGTTTAATCTCTATTCTGTATGAATTACACAGTTGCAATCATATCTTAAGTCAAATTTTATATGCTGCTTTCACTTATGAGTGGTTTTCCCAGCTATGCATGTAACAAGCTTAATATTCAATCACTACATAATATTTAACAACATGGATGCATCATTAATATAACCACTCACTTTAACCATTTCAGTTATTTCCATTGTTCACTATTATAAAAATTCCTGTAAGATGTACAGAGCATGCAACAAAGATTGCACAAAACATTATCCAGAAGACACCCCTTAATAGTCCTCTAAAATCCATACTCTGAACAGGAATGTTACACCTATAAATTCTTTAAACAACAACTCCAATATTGCCCTTATATTTAATGACTTACTAACTTAAACTGGAATACTGCTATCCCCAGCATGCATTTATTTCCACTGCAGATGTATCAGACCATAGTATATCAAAGAGAATGGCTTGTTTGTGATACTTTTTTAAAAAAAGGGCTCCGGGCCCCACCTGAAAAGTATTGCACTGAAATGCCAGCAGGTGGAGCCAAACCACAGATTTTTTTTTTTTTTAATCACCATGATTGACACACATCTTCAATTAAGAATCACTGATCCCTAGAACACAATGCAAATTTTCCTTTATCTCATTAACAACTCCTCATACTCAGGAATGGGAATCTCCACTTGAAGAGAGTGTATTCTATGGCGGTGATGCTTGAATTTTGTTTTGCATCAGATTCAGTTGCTGGGGGTGGGGCTTAGTAATAACACAAATGGCCAGTCTGATCCAAATCTAAAACGCTGCGTTTTTATTTAGGACTTCCCTGGTTATCTGGTGGTTAAGACTCAGAGCTTCCACTGCAGGAGGCACAGGTTTGTTCCCTGGCCAGGGAAGTTCTGCATACTGTGTAGTGCGGCCAAAATACAACACCCTCCCCCCGCCCACCGAAGCGTTTTTAACAAAGCTATACAGAATACTCAGAAATACAGAGTTGAAGAATTAAAACCTTCTGGAAGATTTTCTAAAAGGCCACATGGTTTCTAAAATTGAGCTGAAAATAGTAAACCAAGAAGAAGATGTAACTGTCAGACACAATTTGAAACCAGACCTAATTGCACCAAGGCACTAAAGCTCTTGTATCAACTCCCTACACCTTCCCACTGTGTTAACATGAGCTTAGGGAAGTGGCTGACAGCATGGAAGCAAGCGGGGAGGGCAGGTGGAATGGAAGGATGGCTCAAGTGTCATAGAAATTGAAATTCCCTATTTAGAAATGCGGAGAAGGCAATGGCAACCCACTCCAGCACTCTTGCCAGGAAGGTTCCATGGATGGAGGAACCTGGTAGGCTGCAGTCCATGGGATTACTAGGAGTCACTTTTTACTTTCATGCATTGGAGAAGGAAATGGCAACCCACTCCAGTATTCTTGGGGAGAGCCGGGTGGGCTGCCGTCTCTGGGGTCGCAGAGTCAGACATGACTGATGTGACTTAGCAGCAGTAGCAGCAGCGTTCAGAAATGACTCAGATGGTCAATCATGGGGTTTAAGAAGATAAAAAGGGAAATGAAGGAAGGTATGTTCCACCAAAGAAAATTTAGGAACCTAGACTTCTAAAGTGCATCTGAAAAAGAATAGATATATGTGTATGTATAACTGAATCACTTTGCTGTATATTTGAAACTAACACAACATTATAAATCAACTATACTACAATATAAAATAAAAATTAAAAAATACAAAAAAAATAAAAAGAAAAAAGTATATCTGAGATCAAAGAGCTGATGGAGGGAACTCCCTGGCAGTCCAGTGGTTAAGACTCCATGCTTCCACTTCAGGGGGCATGGGTTTGATCCCTGGTCAGGGAACTAAGATCCCTCATGCCGAATGGTGTTGTCAAAGGAAAAAAAAAAAAAAAGCTGATGTAGCTGATGGGTGTGAAGCAGCCATACAGAGACAAGACTGTAGCTAAACAGGGAGATACTGGGTTTAACACATCTACGGTGGGGGTGCAAATCTCTACTTTACAGAAAGCAGTGGTGGAGGTACTCCAAAGGCAGTTAAGTAGAAAACAAATGTGTTGTGCGTCATGATGCTGATGGCTGGGGCATGACGTCTGTAGAGGAGTTGCAATGCCTAAGACATCTTTCCAAGTTCCTCTTTTACTACACACGTCTCTTCCCCAGCCATTTCTTCTGTGCCTCC
Source organism: Bos taurus (assembly GCF_002263795.3). Classification (NCBI taxonomy): domain Eukaryota; kingdom Metazoa; phylum Chordata; class Mammalia; order Artiodactyla; family Bovidae; genus Bos; species Bos taurus. Next base: position 32,927,358 of record NC_037340.1, on the reverse strand, counting down.
AGTGAATTACAGATTTCAAGATCCCTTCTGAGTCAGAATGTCAACAGCTTTTGGTGTGTAAATGAAGTATAATTACTTCTACTTTGCATATGAAGAAAATCAGAGGGCAGGCCTCAAATCGCATGACTCTATGTGGCAAAGACTGGACTCTAACCCATAATTCCAACTGCACTGCACCATAATTTCTGCTAACTAGTGATCCAGAGGAAGTGGAAAATCCAGAGGCTTAAACTAAGGGCAGTTTAGTAAAGACCAGAGGCACCCAGAAAATAACTTCCTCTCCTAGAGCAAACAGAATTCCTATTCCAGGGCTACTTAATTTTATTTTTGATGACTACATGCCGATAGAGGTCTCTGTTATTTAAAAATGCAAGGGACTTCCTTGGTGGTCTAGTGGCTGAGACTCCATACTCCCAATGCGGAGGACCTGGGTTCAATCCCTGGTCAAGGAACTAGGTCCCAGGTGCTGCAACTAAGAGTTTGCATGCCATAATTAGAGCTCCCACACGCTGCAAATAAAGATTCTGCGTGCTGCAAATAAACAAGATCCTGAAGACTCCATGTGCCACAACTAAGACCGGACACAGCCAAATAAATATTTTAAAAAATGCAATGGTGTAACCTCTCTTCAGGGCTCAACTTGTACCTGGTAAATTCATTAATTCCTCTATTTACTCATGCAGTGAACACTTTTTGGTGGCGGGGGGACACTCACAACATTCTAGGTACTATGTGGGACAGGAGGGATTCAAAGATAAACAAGACAAAACCTATTGTTTTCATGAGTCAGAATCTCCAAGGAGAGACAGACATGCCAACAACTGCACTGCATCCCAGGTACTTCAGCAGAGGCAAAGAGAAAGAACAGAAGTGTTAGGGTTGCCAAGGAGGGACTGATCAACTGCCTGGTGAGGGGTGCAGGCTGATAGAAAAGCTCCATTAGGTGAAGCCACCTGAATGGGGTGCTAAGTGCTAAGTCACTTCAGTTGTGTCCGACTCTGTGCGACCCCAGAGACGGCAGCCCACCAGGCGCCCCCGTCCCTGGGATTCTCCAGGCAAGAACACTGGAGTGGGTTGCCATTTCCTTCTCCAATGCATGAAAGTGAAAAGTGAAAGTGAAGTCGCTCAGTCGTGTCCGACTCTTCGAGACCCCATGGACTGCAGCCTACCAGGCTCCTCCATCCATGGGATTTTCCAGGCAAGAGTACTGGAGTGGGGTGCCATTGCCTTCTCTGCTGAATGGGATGAGAAGTCAAATAAACAGACCTTCAGGTTCCTGGTTGCTGCTGTTGGATAGAATAAATGATTCCCCAACCACTCTTACTAAGCTCACCAGATTCCCCCCTGAGAAACCCTGTAGCATTTACTATGCATGTTACTTCATAAGGAGTTGACACTGACCTTTTTATAATGCTCTGTATCTTCTATGCAGGTCTTATCTTACACAACAAACAGTAAAGTTGTAGAGGTAGAAACCACCTCTTATTATCATTGTGTTTCCAATGCCTGCCATAGGCTGGGCACTCAGTGAATATTTCTTGACCTCAAGGTTAGATTTTATGCTCCCAGAGAACACAGATGGTCTTCAAGGGGATCTTCCTGACCTAGGTGTTGAACCCAGGTCTCCGGCATTGCAGGCAGATTCTTTACCATCTGAGCCACCAGGGAAGGCCAAATCATCTAACACTGAAGTTTAAATACGAGTGCTGACCATCATCAGTAAAGATTTGATGTCTGTGACACAGGAGATGGCAATGTGAATTTGTCATGTCAATAGAATGGCTTTAGGATGGATGATCTGGGACTCTCAAAAAAATGATAATGACTTTTTATATTATCTCACTTAAAACATTAACATTTGCAACAACATGAATGGACCTTGAAGGCATTATGAGAAATGAAATAAGTCAGAGAGAAAAAGATAAATACTGTATGCTATTACCTTATATGTGGAATCTAAACAAAGAACCGCCCCCCAAAAACAAACTCATAGAAAAACAGATTAGACTTGTGGTTATCAGAGGTGGGGGGTGGGGAAGGGGAATTGTAGGAAGGTGGTCAAAAGGTACAAACTTCTGCTTATAAAATAAGTAACTACAAGGGATGTAATGTACAACATGAGGACTGTTGCTAACACTGCTGTATGATATACAGGTAAATTGTTAAGAGAGTAGATCCTAAGAGTTCTCTTCACAAAGAGAACAGTTTATTTTCCCCTTCTTCTTTTCTTTTTATTGTTTCTGTATGAGAAAATGGACGTTAGCTGAACTTACGTGGTAATCATTTCACAACATATATCATGCTGTATGCCTTAAAAAAATTAAGTCAGAATTATTTGGACATTACATGAATTTCACATTTTGTTTAGATTTATTTAAACCTGTGGTGCTTCCTTGGTCAGGCTTCCCTGGTGGCTCAGCAGTAAAGAATCCTTTTACCAATGCAGGGGATGTGAGATTGATCCCTGGGTTCGGGAAGATCCTCTTGAAAAGGAAATGGCAGCCCACTTCAGTATTCTTGCCTGGGAAATCCCATGGACAGAGGAGCCTGCTGAGCTATAGACCATGGTGTCAAGAAGAGTCAGACATACTGACTTAACAACAACAAACCCTGTGGTCCAGTTTATGAATGTGTGTTTCTAATAGTTGGTCTAGAAGTTGTCCTACCACCAGTGAACCAGACTTTTTAGATGAAGATTGTGCTGCTTAGTTGCTCAGTTATGTCAGACTGTTTGAGACCCCATGGACTGTAGCCCACCAGGCTCCTCTGTCCACAGGGATTCTCCAGGCAAGAATACTGGAGTGGGTTGCCATGCCCTCCACCAGGGGATCTTCCCAACCCAGGGATCAAACCCAGGTCTCCCGCATTGCAGGCAGATTCTTTACCAGATGAGCCATCAGGGAAACCCAGGGAAGATCATCATATTAAAGAGGTCCATTAAAGTAAGAGTCTCTTATTCCTTCAGCAATTGTTGATACCCATGATAGATGATCAAATTAAGTGGTTACAAAGAATCTGATTTTCTTCCTTCTGCCAAAATTCCAAGATAGAACCTTCCATGTGGGACTTACATACAATTCAAAAATTAACAGCCATACTCATAAAATCAAGCCCATTGGGAGTATAGGTAAAATTGTTAGTCTCTCAGTCATGTTTGATCTTTGCAACCCATGGACTGTAGCTCACCAGGCTCCTCTGTCCACAGAATTCTCCAGGCAAGAATACTGGAGTGGGTTGCCATTCCCTTCTCCAGGGGATCTTCCTGACCCAGGGATCAAACCTGGGTCTCCTGCATTGCAGGCAGATTCTTTACCATCTGAGCCACCAAGAAAGCCCTTATAGGTAAAAGAGATGAAAACAGACCCCACTTTTAGTGCCTAGATGTTACAATCACTCTGACGGCCAAAAGGTTTCGTGTGCTACTCTGAGATTCTTGGCTTTGTGCACCAAAACTGGAATGTCAGATAAGCCATCCCCCGGGACAGGAGGTGTAACTGTATTTGTTTGTCAAGTGTTGTCACTCTCCTCCTAGGTCTAGATAATTGAAGATTGCTGAGTGCCAAGATGTTCAGCAGCAAAACCCTTATAAAGAAAGGGGACCTATGTGCTTATCTTTGTGAATAACAAGCCTGAAAAGGTACAGGGGACATGGTGTTTCATTTTGCATGTATCCTGGGGAGGAGACAGCCAGGGGTAAATGGAGGGGCTGGGCAGCTGGAAGGAGACAAGATATGCAGACTTAGATCTGAAGCAAGAAACAGAGGGGAGATACAAGGAGTCAATCAGAGGCTCAGAAGCAGGACTAACATGGTTATTTTCTCATCTATACATTTTCCCCAGGGGATTTCATCCACTTTCGTGGCTTCAGGTATAAACTGTAATGTTGATTCTTACATCTATATATTCAGCCCTGAAAGCTTGGTTTTACTTGTCTATATCCAATTGCCTCAAGAATATCCATCAGCTTATCCACAGTTCAGCGGGTCCAAGAATCAAGTCATCGAGTCAAAACCTTTAGAACTTCCCCATTTTATTTCTTAGACTGCTTCCTCTTAGTTCTTTCCCACTGGCTTACTGTAGTGTGACTGTCCTACCTGTTAAATATATATAAATATATATATGTAATGTATTCCTGGGGATGACAGAGGATGAGATGGTTGGATGGCATCACCAACTCAATGCACATGAGTTTGAGCAAGCTTTGGGAGATGGTGAAGGACAGGGAAGCCTGGTGTGCTGCAGTTCATGGGGTCACAAAGAGTTGGACACGACTGAGCGACTGAACACCAACAACTTCCTCTCCTATTTCAGTGTCCCTGCTGAAATACAGATTTTGCCAATTTTCTCTAATTTTTCTTTAAGATTTTTTTTTTGATCTTTTTAAAAGAGACTATTCACCTGGACCATTTTTAAAGTCTTTATTGAATTTGTTACAATATTGCTTCTGTTTAAAAAAATTTTTTTTTAATTTTTTTGGCCCACAAGTGGGATCTTAACTCCTCGACCAAGGATAGAACCTTTATCCCTTGCCTTAGAAGCCCAAGTCTTAACCACTGGACTACCAGTGGTTAAGTAAAGAATTTTAAAAAATAAAATAATAAAAAATAAAAAAGTAAAGAATTTTACTTCTTTAACAAGCTGGAAAGGAGCAAGAGTAGGACAGAACCCAGATGCGAGATGACAGTGGTTTGGATTTGTGTGGCAGTGGTAAAGCTGGGTACATTTTGGAGGTGGAAATAAGAGGACTTATTGGTGGCTGAGACCATTCCTGAGACGGAGAACCTGAGAAAGGAATACATTGGGCCACAGTGGTAGGCAATCAAGTTGACTTTGACACCTGTGTGGACAGGTAAGTGGAAAAGCTCTAGAGAAAGTTGGAAACATCAACTGGAATTCAGAGTGGAGTGAAAAGAAAGAGCCAAGTTCTGAGTGCTGTAGAATTCCAACTCTGGGAGGCTCAGAAGAGAGGTAGGAGCCCACCCTAACACTCGCCCCACCCACCAAAAATACTGTCAAGGGATGGCCCAAAAAACATGGTGTCACAGAAGCCCAGAGCAGGCATTTCAAGTTGGAGGGTGATCTACCACGTGGAGTGCTGCTGACAGCCTGAGAACGGTAGCACAAAGCTTATGACTTCTTTGACGATACAGAGATTGTTGACTGGGTTTGGAGCCATTTGTTGGGGTTGCTGCGATTCTGAGGGGTAACGTCTGGACCAGTGAGGGGTGGGGAGGGGAGAGGTTAAGTGCAAATGATTCGTGCAGACTTTGAGAAAGTCTGCTGGGAAGTAGGGTGGAGATATGAACCTGTAGCTGGAGGACATGCGACGCAGGGTTTGGGGGCTTTTAGGATGGACACCTCCATACTATGTCATATATGAATAGTCCAGTAGAGAGGAAAGACTGGATGCTGTAGGTAAGAGATGATGACTGGAGGCAGGAAATTCTTGGAAGGGGAGAAACTAAGCAAGAGGATTCCCACAGCAGGAGACATGCCTCTTCTATTCTCACATGAAGGGAGGAAGAAATCATGGATACAGATGAAGACTGGTGGTGGTAGGATGATTGTGGCACCATCCGCAAACTTGTGTTTTCTCAGTGGGGTGTGCAGTGAGGGGTGATGAACTGAATCAGTGAAAAGTATTCAAAAAATAACTAAAAGTGAAGGAGGATAAGAAGACTGAGGAGAGAGGAAAGGAGGGAAAATTATCTTGGATTAAATGAAAATGGACTATCTTGCTTAAATTAATAAATAGCTGGTGGGGCTTCCCTGGTGGCTCAGTGGTAGGGAATCCTCCTGCCAATGCAGGAGGCATGGGTTCGATCCCCAGTCCAGGAGATCACACATTGCATGCAGCAACTAAGCCTGCGTGCCGTAACTATTGAGCCTGTGCTCAGAGCCTGGGCACCGCAACTACTGAGCCGGTGTGTCGCAACTGCTGAAGCCTGTGCCACACAATAGAAGCAAGCATGATGAGAATCCTGTGCACTGTGACTAGAGAGTGTCTCCTGACACCCAGGAAGCAACAAAGACCCAGCACTGCCAAAACAAACGAACAAACCGTCTCATTTGTTGTCTTACGGGCACCAAAGAGAACTACTCCTACTTTCATATGTCCTCATAGTTTTCCACTGTGACTCCTCTGTCCCAGGATCCTCAGACATCCTGCAAGTTCTGGAAAAACTTGCCATCAAAGGGAGCTGGGAGTCTCACACTACTGGTTTCTGCTTGAGAGAAATGGCCAAGATGGAGTATTAATTTCCCAGAAATGAATGAGTTCTGGACCATGAGGGTGGAGGGGTATTTCTGGAATAAGTAAACATCCCAGATGGAAAAAAGAAAAAAAAGAAACCTGAGCCTTAAGTCCAGGAAGATTTCAGTACTCTGAGACAGCTATGCCTAAACTCCCTCCTGGTTAGTGACACTGGCTAGACTGAGGCCATTGGTTTTTCCCAACCCATACTATCTAAGGAGTTCCAGCCTTTGGCAGATGTATGTTGCTCAGTCACCAAGTCGTGTCTGACTCTGTGACCCCATGGACAGCAGCATGCCAGGCTTCCTTGTCCCTCACCATCTCCTGAAGTTTCCCCAAGTTCATGTCCAATGAATCGGTGATGCCATCCAACCATTTCACCCTCTGCCACCCCTTTCTCCTTCTGCCTTCAATATTTCCTAGCATTAGGGTCTTTTCCAATGAGTCGGCTGTTCGCATCAGGTGGCCAGAAGTATATGGCCCCCAGATAGAGACCTTTATCAATACGCTGAAAACAAAGGACATACAGTCTGAAGATCTCATTTATCTAAATAGAATCAAGGGGGAAAAAACATGGACACTGAATTCAAAGGGAACTAGACAGGGGAAATGATCTCAAACAGCAAGTAAAATTAAAAAGGAGTCAATCCAGGCAGGAATATGTCCATAGACACAAAATCATTCTGGACAAAGGTCAGAAGACACGGCTGTACCTTCACTACTGCCCTGAGGACTGTGGTTTGCAGAAATGAGGGTCACTGAAGAAGGGACGCTGGGTTGAGAAATAACAACCCCAGGGATCCCATCTCAGGAGAGGGTTTCCACACATGGTCCTCTGCCGAAAACAGAATTTTACCCCAAATGATGGCTCAACCTCGATACAACTCAACTCCACATAAGTGTACATCAGAACTCCCACAGGGAAAAAAAAGATGAATAATTTGAAATATTCCTACAGGTATTAAAAAAAAATAAGTCCTCTTTAAACATCAGAGCTGTGACTGCATAAATCCTGTACAGCAATGAAGATGGGAAAGCCTTCCATCAGAACTAATTTCTACCCAACCTCTGAGAAGTCATCACTGAGATGAAGACTGAAAATGTGGAAGCAGAGTCCAGTCCATTAGGCTAGAAGTAGATCTCAGTTCTTCCCAATCTGCTATATGTTAATATTTTGAGAGCCACAAACAGAGAAGTAAAACATCAATTAACATAAGACTCCAGTGGGATGAACTAAGACAGTAGCAGTGACATATATACACTACCATGTGTAAAACAAATAGCTAGTGGGAAGCTGCTGTATACACACACACACACACAATGATAAAATGTGATTTTCTTAAAAGAACCCCTGAATATCTTAGTATTCTGCTTTTACAAAATACTGGAAAGTAAGAACTGCCCTGTTTTATCATGCACACTGTCTAGAATATTATGGATATTAAAGAAATTAATTTATTTTCTCCAGGCCAGGGACATCAATTTTTTAAAAGTCTCTATTAAATTCATTACAATGCTGCTTCTGTTTTATGTTTTGTTTTTTTGGCCACGAGGCATGCAGGATCTTAGTTCCCTGACCAGGGTCTGAACCCAGGCCCTTCTGCATTGGAGGGTGAAGTCTTAACCATTGGACCACCAGGGAAGTTTCTGAATATTTTAAATTAGGAATAAATGGATAACAAAATTAAGTGGAGAAAAGATTATGGGCTATGTTGGTGAATTTGGGCATTGATTACGTCATGAAACACTGCCCAGGCTCCTGACCGGCAGCATCACTGCGTGGTGATCTTCAAAACCTGAAGGATTTGGTGTTTCACAGAGGTGATCTGTCAGTGGGGGCTATCCTCCTCCAAGTAAAATAGTCAGAGTCCAGGAAAAAACATGTCCAGGTGGATGATCTGGGCCACCTCTTTCCTCTAAGAACTGTTCCAGAGGATGGTGACATTTCTGCAGCAGGAACAGCCCATCAATTAGGGTGGGGGGTTGTGGATAGGGTTAGGGTTAGTTAGCTGGGAGGGGCAAATGACAATTTATCTCAAGTTCCTAATGTTATCAATGTATGTGACATTTTTGTATCCACAGGAGCAGTTGTAAATTTCAAGGCAATTAGCCCTCTTTTTTTCTTTGGCTTTTTTACAAAAGCCAAGAACTATAGATTTTTTTAAAAAAACAGTCATAAAAATTCATAAAGAGAATCAATCCTCAATGCTGAGTAACTACTATCATATTTTAAAGAGCTTAGTGGAAGTTTGCCTTCTTAACTTGCTTCATACTAGCATGAGTAGACCATGAATTAGTTGGTGATCAAAGTCAGGATGACAATAAAAAATAAAAATCTCGATTTTATAGGTATTATTACTTATGTCCTTTATCATTTTTTGGTCTTGTATAGGATATTTCTTAAAATTCTGTTTATTAATTTTACTTTAAGGAACAAAAGAAGTCTACTGAAGAGCTTCCAAATGACACTGTTGGGATAAATAATTTGTATCCAGTAAGTGTCATCTGTATACGATAAACAAAACAGACAAGATTCCCATCTTTGTGGAGTTTATACACGAATCAATACATGGCGAAATTCACTACATGTCAATCAATTGTGGAACATGAAAGTGAATCAGGATAAAGTTTTCACATGTTTTCTAGACTGACACAGTATTTGTTAAATATATTTTCACAATAGGAGCTCAATATTTTATCTTGAATTGCTACTGTCTAGGAGGATATGAATTTGCTTGCAACTGAACACTTTAAAGGACTTTTTAAACTTAAACGTTTGCACAGCTTCAAATGCTTATATACATTTAAAGAGAATATTTCATAAAAGGCAAGAAAGTTACAGAATTGGTAAAATGGTTCCCTTTGGCATCATTAAAGTATTTCAAAAATAGTTTGCTGACTTAAGTGAAATGCATTTGTAGTCTAAGAATGGTGATTATCTAAACCAATTAGCCATGTTGAGAACAATATAATCAACTAAAAATAAGCTGATTTTTATTTTTAGTTCTCCAAACATTTCCCCCTAATCTTCTTTTACTCTATAAAGAAGCTGCTGAAAAAGAACATTATTCTACCAAGGGAAGCTGGTACATATTTAAATTTAAATTAAAAACTACTATTACCTAGCAGCAGTTTCAAATGAAGTATTACATTGTGTAGGAGAAAGTCAATTTATGCCATACAGTATAAGGTAATAGCGTAAGTTTTCTGAACATAATTAATAGTGTTTCTTTTAAAAGTTCCTGGAAGTATATTGTACATTTTTGTTCATAGCAGCATTATTTACAATAGCCTAAAAATATACAGAAATAACCCAATTGCCCACTGACAGATGAAAGGATAAACAAAATGTGGTAGATACATACAATGGAATATTATTCAGCTTTAGAAAGGAAGGAATGACTTTGCTGGTGGTCCAGTGGTTAAGACTCTGTGCTTCCACTGCTGGGGGCATGGGTTCAAGCCCTGGTTGGGAACTGAGATTCCACATGTCTTGTGACTTTGCCAAAAAAAGAAAGAAATTCTGACACATGATCCAACATGGATGAGTCTTGAGGACATTATGTTAAGTGAAATGTGCTGGTCACAAAAGAGTAAACGCTGTATGGTTCCACTTACATGAGGTACCCAGAACAGCCAAATTTATAGAAACAGAAAAGAGAATGGTGATTGTTGGGAGGAGGAGGGGAGGAGTGTGGAGAGTCAGCGTTTACTGGGTACAGGGTTTTAGCTGGAGAACATGAGAAAGTTCTGGAGATGGATGGTGGTGATGGTTGTATAACCGTGTGAATATATTCAATGACACTTAACAGTAGACTTAAAATGGTTAAAAACATTAATTTTGTTATACATATTTGTATATTTTATCACAATAAAAACTGCACCCCCTCCAACATTATACAAAAATTTAAAAAATAAACTTCTTTTTTGGGGTCATGCCACATAACTTGTAAGATCTTAGTTCCCTAACCAGGGATCGAATTCGTGCCCCCTACAGTGGAAGCATGAAGTCCTAACCACTGGACAACCAGGGAATCTCGCCCCCTCCCCACTACCCTGTCCCGCCCCACCCCCCAAAAAAAAATTCCTTAGAGGTGAGTTTTCATGTTAATAATCTGTTAATGTGCAAGCAAAGGGGAAAATTTTCCTAAGGACAAACTGTCTATACGTTCATCCAAACAACTGTCATCCAATATCGTTTCTCATTTGTTAAGTGCTCAAGTAACAAGTGAAATTCACACAACATCCATTTATTTGGTGCATTCAAGATGACACGTGTCTAGTGTGTCCACGCATACAGTGGTAAGCCATCTCATGGACTGGAACACTGGTTGTATAAAAACAAGCTGAATCTTAAATGAACTCAGGAGGTAACTCGATACAATACCAAAGGAGGACTGAAATAGGGTGACAACCACCAGTTCAAGCCCTGCTAGGACTCAGAGTAAGGGTGTTCACCTTGTTTTGAAGTTAGTATGACAGGATTTGTTATGTATTTAAGCCCAGATCTGTACACAGAATATGTCTAATGATAGAAGGCAGAGGTTGGGGCACTAGAAGAAAACAGTAGGAAGGCTGTAAGCCTGTGAAAGGGGAGTTGTGGAGAGGCACTAAAGGGAACAGATGTTAGGAAAAAGGAACAGATTAGATCTTAGAGGTTGCACTTGGAAAGAATAATGAAAAGGAAAAGCTTCAGTACAGAGTGACATGGCCCAGCCACTTAATGAGTTTAGCAGTCTGCAGGGAATACTACAGATTGGCAGGAAGTTCCTTAAGGGCGATGCATCATCCAAGGGATGATTTACATTAATCTGACAAGAAAACGGGCTTCCCGGGTAGCTCAAACCAAAAAGAATCTGCCTGCAATTTGGAAGACCTAGGTTCGATCCCTGGGTTGGGAAGATGCCCTGGAGAAAGAAATGGCAACCCACTCCTGTATGCTTGCCTGGAGAATCCCATGGACAGAGGAAAGTGAAGATGGCACTAAACAGATGAGGAAGAAGAACTGGGAAGAAGGAAGCTGATGAAGTGGGATATGGAATAAAAGTCAAGGATATAGGAACCCTCCTACACTGTGGATGGGAATCTAAGTTGGTGCAGCCACACTATGGAGAACTGTATGAAGGTTCCTCAGAAAACTAAAAACAGAATTACCATATGATCCAGCAATCCCACTACTGGGCATATATCCAGATAAAATAATTCAAAAACATACATTCACCCTTATGTTCATAGCAGCACTATTCCCAGTAGCCAAGACATGGAAGCAACCTAAATACCCATCAACAGATAAATGGATAAAGGAGATGCGGTACATACACACAGTGGAATACTACTCAGCCATGAAAAGGACAAATAATGCGATTTGCAGCAACATGGGTGCAACTAGAGATTATCATACTAAGTGAAGTAAGTCAGAAGGAGAAATCACACACCATATGATATCACTATATGTGGAATCTAAATATGGCACAAATGAACCTATCCCTGAAACAAAAACATTCACAAACATAGAGAACAGACTTATGGTTGCCAAGGAGGCAGGGAAGTTGGGGGAGGGATGGATCGGAAGTCTGGGGTTAGCAGATGCAAACTATTATATACAGAATGGATGAACAAGGCTCTACTGTATAGCACAGGGACCTATATTCAATATCCTGGGATAAACCATAATGGAAAAGAATATAAAAAAGAATATATACATATGTATAACTGAGGCACTCTGCTGTACAGCAGAAATTAACATGTTTCTTCAATAATAAATAACACAACTGTACTTCAATAAAAGATGAAGGTAAAAACAAGCTAAGGATGTATACATACGTAAAACTAGGAAATATCTTGTCTCTTGTATAGCTGCAAAAACACTCCTTGGTATAAATAGGAACATCAACTTTAAAGGAACTAAATGTCACCCTTGCTGAGCATCCTTCATGGACCATCAGGCTAAGTCACGCCTCATTTCACTGCACATCAGGAAAGCTCCATTCCACTTGGCTAATGAAAAGAAATCCTGCTAGAAGGACAGAATTAGAAGCCTGCCACTTTCAGGGGTTATGCCTTTCTTATTATGATACTGAAGCAAAATCCCAATGTACTTCTCCAAAGTAACAGCTGGAATACAAACACGGTTAAACCATCTAACCAACCTTAATGCACTAACCTTCTTAAAATTCCTGATAGATAAGCTAGTGGAAAGTGTTGAGTGAGATATAATTTGCCCTTGGGCTAACTTCCATGATAAAAACTCCTCCCCCAAGCTTTCTCCACGTCACTTCTATACACTCTTTACTCTCCAAGGAACAGCCACCTGGTATTTACCTGTTTTAATGAACAGAACTGTTGCAAACAGAATCCACCTCCAACCATAGCAGCAGTGGGGTATAAGCCAGACTACTCACTCTTTTTCTGGACATGTTTTCTAATCTCCATGAACTTTGCACACAGCTCTCCTACCCATAATTCTCCCAGGTAATGTGAGCAGCACTCATTTACCTAATCATTTAATTACCATTTCTAAATCATTTCTTAGACACCACCTAAATCATCTTCCCAATATATCACCAAGGACTCAGAATCAACCAGCCCCCACATGTTCCTTTCCAAACTGTGTAATGATTACTGTACATTTGTCTGTCACATTTTCCCCTAAAAATACAAGTTCTTCTGCTGCATTCTTTAATGCTCTCAACCATACATCGGTGGATATTATTACGTAAACTCTTGCTATGATTTTAATGGTGACTTTTCACTCAATGAGCACATATATCACATTAAAATTTTTTTCATCACTTTTTCCTCCAATTGGAAAAAAAAAAAAACTTAAAAAAAAACACAGTACCCAGTCCATTTGACATTTAAAGAGCAAGTACTACAAAGACATATCAACTGCATTTTTCATCAAAACTTGGACTTCTGATCAATATTAAATGGTTTAATACATGCATTTTCAATGGGAGAAATTTCACCCCCATCCCCAAATGGGTAAGAATTTGCTCTTAGAAGATGACAAAGGTTACTCTTTTTATGTAAAAAGCATAGGTCTACATAGAATACATTAACAGATATACAGTATATTTGTGGTATGAACATTGGGAAGAGGAGATGGTGGTTAGGAAAATACTGTCTAGAAAACATTTCCCCTTAAGGGGGCAATAATAAAAAAAAAAGGTTGAAAAACATGGTTTTGATGTAAAGATGATGAGAAATTAAATGGTAATACTGTAACCTCCAATCTAGTTATTTAATCTAGTTTTAGATCTTTGAAACTCCTAGACAACATTTCTTCTCAGAAACTTCCTCTCATTCCTAAGTAGGTGGTACTATTTCTCCAGGATATTCCTAGGATGTAGAATCCTTCCCACATCATCCCTCCATTGCACTGTATTAGCATCGCCCACTAGACCATCCCCTCAATCCTGTTTACTTCAAGAGAAGGGAGACTATGAAGACAGTCTACTGAAAGAAAGGGACTGGGCTCAGCCCTGGAAAAACAGTGACAAACAAGTGACTTTAGAGCACTGGCCTCCTGGCACTCACATCTACCAAGACAGGAGAGAAACACTCATGACAAGACCTTTAAGCTATTTTCTTACAGTTCTGTGGAGGAAACAAACAGAGTGGGATGACAGCGACAGACATGAATACGTTACAGAATGCTGTCATGTATTCTACTGCAGAGGACCTTGGAGATCTTCCTCAGCTCAAGTATTTGGGGCCCAAGACCTAAGGTCTTGGTTGGACCTTTGTTGGACTGAAGGCAAAGGTAGAGAATAAAATGTTGGCAATTACTACTCCCACTAAGAGTAGCAGACATTTGCCTTGCTGTGTGTCAGGAGTCTCATGTGACCCTGTGAGATATGGCACATTTATTAGTCCTGCTTTAGAGACGAAGAAACAGGATTGGAGCAGAAACACAGCAGAATGGCTAAGACCATGGACTGTGGCATCACACCATCTTCTCTGACTGCTGACTCACTGGCTGTGACTTTGGGCAAGTTACTTCACCGCTCTGTTCCTCTTTCCTCACCTGTAAGATACAGATGATAGTATATCTGACTCATGTAATCATGAGAGTGGAGGATGTGACAGTCAGCTGTGTGATGCAGAGGAGAAGATTCCAAGCCCGACGGACAGAGTTTGGGGAGCAGACTGTGGAGGCAGTGAAGGGAGACGGCTCATGGGGACGGTGGTGTGGGGAAGTGAGAGGAATGGATATTGCGCAGTCAGGCCAATGGAAGCCTTGGAAACCATGGTGAGGAGCTCTCTTTGAGCAGTGAAAGGTCCTGGTAGAATTCCGGCCAAGCCATTGACGTTTCTCCAGAACTGTGAGAAAAATGTCTGTTGTTTGTAAGTCACCCGGACTATGGTATTCTGTTGTTGCTGTTTAGTCACTAACCTGTGTCTGACTCTGTGTGACCCCATGGACTGTAGCCTGCTAGGTTCCTCTGTCCGGGGGCTTCCCAGGCAAGAATACTGGGGCAGGTTGCCATTTCTTTCCCCAGGGAATCTTCCCGACCCAAGGACTGAACCCACACTTCATGCATTGGCAGGCAGATTCTTTACTGCTGAGCCACCCAGGGACACCTCTATGGTACTGTTCTATTCAGTTCAGTCGTGTCCGACTCTTTGCGACCCCATGGACTGCAGCATGCCAGGCCTCCCTGTCCATCGCCAACTCCTGGAGTTTACTCAAACTCATGTCCATTGAATCAGTGATGCCAACCAACCATCTCATCCTCTGTTGTTCCTTCTCCTTCTGCCTTCAATATTTCCCAGCATCAGGGACTTTTCAGATGAGTCAGTACTGTTACAGGAGCCCAAAGAGACAAAGATACAAGGCCTAGAATGAGAGCATTGGTGAAAAAAGATGTTTATGTGGAGGGAGTGGTGATGGGAAGCAGCGGTAAAGCCAGATGTGAGTTTGGACCACCGTTTTTACCCTGGTGACCTGAATTTATACAAATGCTAAAAAGGAGCAGGTAAGGGTCGTTCTTGCGCTATTTGGCTCCCTTCTGCTTATGCTGAAATGCTCTCATGACAGGAAGTAAGGAGGAGCACCTAGATCTTGGGGTTCCCTTGCCACCCACACTATCTCCAGCTGCAACCCTGGGTGAGCTGGCCTCATCACGTGACTCATAACAATCTCCATGTATTCTTTCCCAATAATCACTAAAAGCACTGGTTTTAAGGTGAGGAGATAAAATGTATCAAAAAAAAAAAAAAAAAAATCCAACAAGAGGGGACTTCCCTGGTGATCCAGTGGTTAAGAATCTGCCTTGCAATGCAGGGGATGTGGGTTCGATCCCTGGTCAGGGAACTAAGATTCCACATGCTGCAGGGCAACTAAGTCTGTGCCACAAGCACTGAGCTTGTACAACTAGAGAATCTGTGAACCACAATGAAAGATCCTGCTGCTGCTGCTGCTAAGTCGCTTCAGTCGTGTCCGACTCTGTGCGACCCCATAGACGGCAGCCCACCGGGCCCCGCCGTCCCTGGGATTCTCCAGGCAAGAACACTGGAGTGGGTTGCCATTTCCTTCTCCAATGCATGAAAGTGAAAAGTGAAGTCGCTCGGTCGTGTCCGACTCTTCTCGACCCCATGGACTGCAGCCTACCAGGCTCCTCTGTCCATGGGATTTTCCAGGCAAGAGTAGTGGAGTGGGGTGCCATTGCCTTCTCCAAAGATCCTGCATGATGCAACAAAGATCCTGTGTGCTGCAGCTAAGACCAGATGCAGCTAAATAAATAAATATTAAAAGAAATCCAACAAAAAAATGAGAGAACTGAGATGGTAAAAGGATGCTCTCACTCCCGTTGAACATGTTGCTGGCCCAACAGGGTAGGAAGAGCGTTTTCATTCAAACCACGTGATTCAGTATCGCTGGACTTTCTAAGATTAATTAAAAGACTTATTTTTATTTATTTGGCTGCACTGGGTCTTAGTTGCAGGGCATGGACTTTTTTTTTTTTCCCCTTCAGTTGCAACATGAAGGATCTAGTTCCTTGACCAGGGATTGAACCCGCCTCCCCCCCCGCCCTGCATTGGGAGTGTGGAGTCTTAGCCACTGGACCACCAGGGAAGTCCCTGGACTTTTATCTTTTAAAGAAGAGATATAAAGAGAAATGTAGTACATGCGTTTGTTGTAAATCAATCATTCCTTAGGATTGCTGGAGTTGTGTGTTAACAGTCCAGTTCTGGAGTTTACAGACTTAACTTGAGAAGGACATAGACCCAGGAATAGACAGAGAAAACAACCAATCCTTTTATACCAAAGAGAAATGAGGTCACTGAGTGGATGAAATGCTTTCTGCCTAATGCCCCCACCCTGCCCTTCTATTCTGGTGGGAAGGGGGTCCTTTGAGGGCTCTGAGTCTGAACTATGAGCCATTCTGTCTCATCCTGCCTCCTGCTGCAAAACCTGGCAGAGTGCAACACCACGAGGGGCCTCTTTTCTACTCTGATGGTGTATGTACTTCAATCGTGTTCAAGGAACTGCAGCTCTGGGATAATCCAGTAAGATGGAGCACAGCCCCTAGGATGCACTCCAAGGCCAGTCCCTGGGAGGACAGTCTCCTCATTGGGCACTGGCTCCCGGGGAAGGGACCTGGTAGAGGGGTGACGGAAAATCAAAATGCCAGGTCAGCTTGGTGAAAGCCTGTCAAGCTCCCCAGAGACTGTGCCTGGATTCCTTTCCTGGCTTCACCATTTACTAGTTGTGTGAACTTGGCAAACTCCTTCATTTCTCATGACCTCATTTCTTTAACTGTAAAATGGGGTAACAGTACCAACGTCACAGGGTCCCTGTGAGGATGAAGGAGTTGCTACATGCCAAGTGCTGGGGAAGGGCTTGCTAGTCTCCTTAGATCCCCTCTGACTCTGCCTAAGCTGAAACACTAACTCAGCTTGATTACATCAATTCCCTCATGACTGTCTGTAATAAAGGCTGTGTGTTCTCTTACTCTTTTTAGCCAAATGAACTTGGTGGACACAGTAGGGGGTAAGGGGAGAGTGGGATGAATTAGAAGAGTAGGACTGACGTATATACACTACCATGTGTGAAATCCCTGGGGGAGGGCATGGAACCCAGTCCAGAATTCTTGCCTGGAGAATCCCCATGGACAGAGGAGCCTGGTGGGCTACAGTTCATGGGATCCTAAGAATCAGACATGACTGAACGACTAAGCACAGCACAGCACATGTGTGAAACAGATAGACAGTGGGAAGCTACTGTATAGCACAGGCAGCTCAGTGATGCTCTGTGATGACCTAGAGGGGTGGGATGAGGCGGTGGGTAGGAGGTCGGTCTAAGAGAGAGGGTCTGTATATATATACACACATATGGCTAATTCACCTTGTTGTACAGCAGAAAAGTAACAAACATTGCAAAGCAACTGTATTCCAGTAATAAAATAAAATAAGAATGAGCTCAGATGGTCTTTGCTGCCCCTGATACAATTCCTAGACCACAGGACCCCACAGTCATAGCCTATCTAATATAAGAGACATCCCTTTCGCACGTGGCCATTGTGGAGACCAGAATGCTGCTGCTGCTAAGTCGCTTCAGTCGTGTCCGACTCTGTGCGACCCCAGAGACGGCAGCCCACCAGGCTCCCCTGTCCCTGGGATTCTTCAGGCAAGAACACTGGAGTGGGTTGCCATTTCCTTCTCCAATGCATGAAAGTGAAAAGTGAAAGTGAAGTCGCTCAGTCGTGTCTGACCCTCAGCAACCCCATGGACTGCAGCCTACCAGGCTCCTCTGTCCATGGGATTTTCCAGGCAAGAGTACTGGAGTGGGGTGCCATTGCCTTCTCCAAGAGACCAGAATACGCCACCCCAAATATGCCATACTGGCATAAGGACTCTTTTAGAGCTGGAGGCCTATGAGGAATCAAGAGATGCAGAAACATACTTTCTTGTAGCTTCCTTCGAGTGATTAAAGGTAGAAACTTTGGATAAATAGGGACTGTCACAAGTCACTTCTTCTAGGGAGGCTTTATGGCCAAGAAGATGATGGAAAGTTGGTGCCAAAAGGACTTTTCCCAACAAACCTTACTTCATTGTTTTTCCCCATCTATTCACCTTCCCACAACTTGGGAATGAATTCATCCTAGAAACTCAAACTCCTTTTCTTCTGTCTTGTCCTTTCTCTGAACATCTGTTGTCCTTTTCTTAAGATGCTATTGAAGCCCGAGTTCTAACCACCCCTTGAAGTCACTCACTCTTCACTGAGGTTTCCCTGGTGTGATGTGTGCTGCCCATGTTAATCAACTGTTTTTCTCTTGTGATTTTGTCTTTTGTCAACCTAACGTTACAGGGCCCAGGTGGGACAACCTACGAGACTAGAAGGAATGAGAATTTCCCTCCCCTACAAAGAATTTTCCTTCCTTGATGGTTTCAGCACTGGATTCAGAGCATTTTCTTCTGTCTTGTCCTTTTTTTTTTTCTTTTTGATGTGGTCTATTTTTAAGGTCTTTATTGAATTTGTTACAATATTCCTCCCTTTTTTCCCCTTGTTTTGATTTTTTGATCACAAGGCATGTGGGATCCTAACTCCCCAACCAGGGATTGAATCTACATCCCCTGCCCTGGAAGGCGAAGTCCTAATCACTGAACTTCCAGGAAAGCCCCTATTCTGTCCATCTTCACTGCTCAGAGACAAGAAAGCAGAGCAGGCCTCTGACCTTGCTTCTGACCTGCCTGGACACTGCCCTGATGATGTGTCTGCTTGCCAGTGTATCAGTTGTTACCAGTAAGCTGAGTGGCACTACAGATAAGATAGAGAGTGGGTCTTGGAATTCTTGAGCCCCTGGAGGTCTGGCCAACCATGCTTGGGGTTTAACAAAAATCCTGTGACTCACAAAATAACAAACAGCATTGTAAAAACGTTAAAGTGAAACTAGAGCTGCATTTTTGCTCACAAACTGATGATAATATCAGTTTGCAGATTAGGATTATAAGCAGGAACCCCCCAAAACTGCAATTTAACGTCTAGCCCGTCAGATAGATGCACTGTCCGGGACCTTTTCCCCACTGGGACTTCCCAGCACCGTTTGAATCTGGATGTTAGTCGGCCCAGTTCAGTGATATATGTGCTATTACTCTCCTCTAATGCTTCTATTTCTCTTTTCTTTTAATGATTGTATATCGAAAGTAAGTTAGATAATTCTCTATTAAGTATTTAAATTGTTTATTTGTGCATAACAAGTGGTTTCTTCTGTTAACGAATCCTTTGAACCTGAGACGAAAATTAAAACTTGGGGCAAAACAACCATCAAAATTTCAGTATCCCCAGTCACAACTTGCTGGCTTGTATCGTATTCTTCAATTCCAGAAACTGCCATCACTGTTGTATCCCCGTTTCAAAATTCTATGTGCCTTTATCCACTGTTTCTTCTTTCACTTCTGGTCATTTTCTCATAAACAGGTGTCTTTTCTCTTTCAAGGCTCACCTTCAATTGGCAACCTGGGTTCTGCACTCTCCCTTCTCTAGAGCAGAGGCTCTCAGATTGTGGTCCCCAGATCGACAGCATCAGGAACACATGGGAACTTGTTGGATATGTCAGTGGGTTCCGATATGTCAATGGGTTCCCAGATCTACTGAACCCAAAACTCTAGGTATAGGGTGGAGTGGTCTATATTTTGTTAAAGACTTTTTTTTTTTTTTTTTTTTAACATGCACTACACTTTAAAGCCTTTAGTGACTTTGTTACAACACTGTTTCTGTTTTCTGTTTTTTGTTTTTTTTTTTTTGGCAGCAAGGCAAATGGGATCTTAGCTCCCAACTAGGGACTGAACCTACACCCACTACACTGGAAGGCAAAGTCTCAACCTTTGGTCTGCCAAGCAAGTCCTGGGGCACTCTGTGTTTTAACAAGACATCTAGAGATTCTGATGCAGGCCAAAATTTAAGAACTACTGATCCAGGAATTTAGTGGTGAAGCTAATATTTCTCTCTCCCCCATTGATCCCTCTTTTCTTCTACTTCATCTTTTGCTTAATCCTTAAAGGAAAGTCTGAGTCCTACTTTTCCTAAAACTTACATTCAATATTTATTTCATTGATAACTTTCTCTATACAAGGAATGAAATATACTTTGCCGTCATGCTTTCTCTTTAAGTCGCTCCACTATCTCCTAAACAGGGCTTTCATCTCTTATCACATTTTATTCAAACTATTCTTTCCAAGGTCAGTAACTTATCTTCCAAATCTTGAAAGTCCCATCCTTATTTACTTAAAGGGTAAGATCCCAATTCTGCTTCTGACCAAGCCTTTCTGGGTCTCTGTTGCCATTTCTCTCTCTTCTATCTCACAGATATCCCAGAAAGTTCTCTCTTCTGAACTGATCTCACCTTGGTGGGTTCAATGATCATCTCTAGATGATAACTCCAAATTCATCTTTCTACCCAAACCTCTCCTTTTAGCTGAAGTTCCAGGAAATATGCATGCTTCTAGACATTTCCAACTTGCATGGGCTCTGGCATCTCAGATTTAACACCTCCTATGTCAATGTTATCCTTTTAATCCAATCAAATTCTCACTTCACTTTGCAAGTTTTTATTAATCACGTCATCATTCTCCAAACATTGCAGTCTGTGTGTTACTCACTCAGTCGTGTCTGACTCTGTGCGACCCCATGGACTGTAGCCCACCAGGCTCCTCTGTCCACGGAATTCTCCAGGCAAGAATACTGGAGTGGGTTGCTATTCCCTTCTCCAGGGGATCTTCCCAACCCAGGGATGGAACCCAGGCCTATTTATTAAGAAAATGAAAAAAGAATTTCTAAAAAGTTCTGCATTTTCAGAAACATTATTATTTTGGGATATATTTCAAGCATAGTAAAACATGTCCCCAAATAATGTTTCGGAAAATGCAGGATTTTTTAGAAATTCATTTTTTAAAAAGATGTTTCTGTGGACAAATAAGTTCAGGGACTGGGACAAGGCCATCTTCTTTAAGGAGAGTCACAGTGTATATTAGACAATTAGAGGTTTTTGAGAAATGCATAAATACAGAAGAAAACACCACAGAGAGCTGCAACTTGATTTGGGCAAGATTGTAATTTCTTTGGTGATGCTAAGTAACGTCATGGAGAACACCTACCAATACACATATCTATGTTCTGGCTCATCTCCGCCCCTTACATCTGATTATTAGTCCAGGCTGGTGGGTCTTCCCTTGCAGAGATCTCATTCCCAGTCCTACGGTCCCCTCTCCACACAAGGGCCCTGCAACTTCTTGCCCAAGCATTGCAACGCTTTCATCTCACCTTCATCCTCTAGAACTTTTCTTTAATTGCTTTTTAACATGAACATTTTTAAAGTCTTTATTGAATTTGTTTCAATATCGCTTCTGTTTTATGTTTTGGTTTTTGGCTGAGAGGCATGTGGGATCTTAGTTCCCCAACTAAAGACTGAACTTGTACCTCCTGCACTGGAAGATAAAGGGAGGTTCCAGGGATCACCCTGCACATTCCCTGGATCACTAGGGACGTTCTCAATCCTCTTGAACATTCCATGCAGCCTGAGTTTTTGAGGTCAGATTACTTGGCTTCAAGTAAAGCTTAGGTCATTTTGCTCCTTGGTTCAATATCATCTCTAAAGAATAATCGTCATCATAAAGAAAGTAACATTGAAGGTCCTCTCTAACCCAGGATAACCTCTATTTGCCATCCCTTTCTCTCCCTCCATTCTTCAGTTCCCTGTATTTCATCTCATATGGACACTGACCTTCACCTTTCCTCACATCCATGCTCTGGACCACACTCTTCTCCTGCTGTTTCATGAGAAGTTCTCCCAAAATATCGTGGCTTCTCAAATATGACTTCTTCTCTCCAGTTCAGCAACAACACCACCACTTCCAGGAAGGTTCTTAATGTCCCCAGTTATCAATTGTCACCACTCCTAAAATCCCATAGTGCTGTGCTCACCTCACTTGCTGTATCTGGTCTACGGTCTTCAGAATAAGACATGGTAAGGACATCTCAACCCTTTCTCATGCATATTCATCTCCCCAGTGTCTTGATCAGACATAACTGAATAAGGATCAAATCACATTGATCTGTATACAGAAAAGGAAAGGAATGCTCTTAAATTCGAAACCAATGACACTGGAAACCCTTTTACCAAAAGAACATGGGTGATGGGAAAGAAAACTCTCTCTGTTCTTCCCTCAAGTGCAAGCCTCTTTTAAATACTCAGTGCTGCAATTTTGTTAAATTGAGGCTCTGTGGCTAGCTGTAAATACCCTAGTTCAAGATAAACTATCAGACACAGCAATTTGCACCAGTTCTCAGAGTGCCAGCTGCTAGACAATGTCCTTTCCTGTCCCTGAGAGGGATCAGATGGGGTCAGTTTCCCAATGAAACTTGATATGGAACTGAGAAAAAGAGAATAACATTAAAGGACTTGTTGTTATTTAGTCTCTAACTCACGTCTGACTCTCTGCAACCCCACGGACTACAGCCTGCCAGGCTCCTCTGTCCGTGGGATTGCCCAGGGAAGAATACTCAAGTGGGTTGCCATTCCCTTCTCCAGAGGATCTTCTGGGCCCAGGGATCAAACCTGCATCTCCTGTACTGGCAGGTGGACTTTTTTTTTTTTTTTTTAAACCACTGAGCCACCTGGGAAGCCCTTATCCTTATTACACAAGACGATTCTATTAAGGAGACCAGGATCAACTCAATGTTATATAACCAACAAAGTACAGGTCCTAGGGCAAAAACAAAACCCCAAACTCTGAATGACTAGTTCAACAACGGTTTTGAATCTTTCCAAAATATAAAGGTCAATCTAGGGAAACTTAGTCAAAGGGTTAGACAAAAGTCCAAAAAAAGCCTGTTCCTTTTGGTCTGTTTCTCACCACATCATTGTTTACACTTGTGCTCTCAATTTATGATTCCAACTGCAGTGAGTTTTCACCAATACTTCAGCCAGTTTATTTGTCACTTTATCCTCTAAATACATATTTACTTACATATTTACATGCTACCTAATCCTCTAAATATATGTATATTTACAAATATATCTGTTATATAAGATGGACATATGATATATATTTTATATGTATGTATCTATCTATATATGAATTGATGAAATAAAAGAACAGGAAACTAACATTTACTGAATTCTCACAACTGTTGTCAAGTAGTTATTATTGTAGAGTCCAGAAATCCACAGCAGCATAGCAGGGTAGGTTAAATACATTAACCCTGAGAATAATCAGGTGGGTTCAAATTCTACTTAGTTACTAGCTGTATGATTTTGAGCAAGTTACTTAATGGTCTCCCTTGAGAAAACAAGAATACCAATTGTACCAATTTCCTAGAGTTACAACAAGGATTAAATAAGGTAATGTCTTTAAAGTACTTAGAACAATACTTGGCACTTGTTAAGATCTTTATATAAATATTTGTTGTACAGAAAACACAACTGATGCAGGAACTTGGTTGAGAACTCACAGCT
Organism: Bos taurus; assembly: GCF_002263795.3. NCBI lineage: Eukaryota > Metazoa > Chordata > Mammalia > Artiodactyla > Bovidae > Bos > Bos taurus. The sequence continues at coordinate 32,903,643 of NC_037340.1, read as the reverse complement.
GGGTAAGTCAGCAAGTCTGAATTTTAACCCAGGTCTTTCTGACTCTTCTCACGCCACTGTCCTCTGGAGAAAGTACCGCTTATAAATTAACCAAGGGAAAAACACAGGACTGTAGTCACCATCCTCTGTGCAGTGGCCTGTTATGAGTTGAACTATGTCTCTCAAGATTCATGTTGCAGCCCTCACCTCAGAACATGACCCGATTTGGAGGCAGAGTCTTTATAAAGAGAATCCAGTTAAAATGAGGTCATTATTGTGGGCGCTGATTCAATACAACTGGTGTCCTTATAAAAAGGGGGAAATTTAAACACACAGACTCACAAAGAGAGAAGACGATGTGTAGAGAAACAGAAAGAAGACTTATCTGTCTACAAGGAAAAGAGAGAGGTCTGGAACAGACCCCTTCCTCCCAGTCATCTGCAGGAACCCCCCCAGCTTTTGCCCCTCATTCGGCCACCCTAGACATGTCTGCTTGTAAGGACACCAGTCATACTGAATTAGGACTCAGGGCCTACGTCCTAACTTATTTTTTTAAAGGCCCCATCTCCTAATACTGTCGCATTCAGACATATATTGACGTTAGGGTGTCTACATAGGAATTTGGGTGTAGGGGGTGTACCATTCAGTCTAGAACGCAGGCTGTGGGTGCCCAAAGACTCGGAGAAACATGAGTCATTCCCCACCACTGTTCATTTTACTGAAAGACTTGTGAGCAAATGTTAAATACTTTAACCGCTAAGTATCTAAAATATTTCTCTTAAATCACATTTTGAAGTAAAGGTAAATTTTACATGGGGTTTTACTTCTTTATTAAAATTTTAAAAATATTTAATTGAAGTATAGTCATTTACAATGCTCTGTTAATTTCCACTGTACAGCAAAATGACTCACATATATATATATATACACACACATATATATACACACACACACCTTTTTTAACATCTTCTTTTCCATTATGATTTATCACAGGATATTGAATACAGTTCCTTGTGCTATACAGTAGGACCTTGTAGTTTATCCATCCTGTATGTAATAGCTTACATCTGCTAATCCCTAACTCCCACTCCATTCTTTCTCAACCACCTCCCCTTGGCAACCACCAGTTTGTTCTCTATGTCTCTGAGCCTGTTTCTGTTTTACAGATAGGTTCATATTTTAGATTTGTATTATAATTTAGATTCCACATATAAGTGAGATATTATATAGTATTTGTCTCTTTCTGATTATCTTAGTATGATAATCTCTACTTGCATCCATGTTGCTGCAAATGGCATTTAAACTTTATTTTTTTATTGAAGTATAGTTGATTTACAATGTTGTATTAGTTTCAGGTGTATAGCAAAGTGATTCAGTCGCACGAACTGAATATACTTAAGCTTTTTAATATTCTTCAGTATTGTCACCTTCATCCTAGGCACAAGAAAACTGAGTCTCACATTACCTCACTGAGCTAAAAGGAGGAGCCACATTCAAACCAGGAGTGTCTGCCACCAAGGGCAGGCCCTTCTGTTCCCTCACATTGGCTCTGTCCATTCATCTCAATCAGAGGACTGGTTTTCCAATCATAGAATGTTCTAGAAGGAATTAGGAAGCGCCTAGCTTGAAGGTACTTAGAAAATAAAGTCACAATTGCTAGGAGTCAGCAAATGCTGATGAACAACAAGCCTCATTAAGCAAGTCTTATTCTCTTTTTGAATGGTTACTCAATTGGTAGGTCAAGAAGCAAGGTAAACATAGCTGTCTGGACAATGAATTAGCTACTTGACTGTCTCCTGCCTTCACACTTCTCCCAGTTCCACAGGCTTTCCACAAAACAGCCAGTGCTTCACTTGCTCTTCCGTTTTCCTCTCTCCCCTTCTCCTCCCTCCCTTCCTCACATCCTTCCTTCCAATGTACAATTTAAATCAAATTATGTCCGCTTCTTGCCCAACACCTTCCACTGGGCCCTCCAATACTCAGAACAAAGTCCAAACTCTTCCCCATGGTCTGTGAGTCCCCATGTGACCTGTGACCTGCCTTCCCTTCTCTGAGCTCAGATGCACTGGTTTCCAGCTGGACCCAGGAGGTAATTCTGAACTAGTGCCTGTCATCCCCTCTGCCCAGAACTCTAACCTCCAGACACCAGCATGTGTACACTCTAACCCCATCCAGGTCCCTATTCAAGTGCCACCCACTCAGAGAAGCCATTTTTGATCATTCCCCAAACTCTGCATCCTCCTGCTTCTTAAAATTTGGTTTTTAGGATGTTCTACTATGTCACAGCATATATTTATATGTTTGGGTGTGGCCTGCTTGCCCCAACTAAACCATAATCCCCTGGAGGGCACAGGCTTTGTTTAGTTTATGGCTATTCCTAGTGACTCGGAGAAGGCAATGGCACCCCACTCCAGTACTCTTGCCTGGAAAATCCCATGGATGGAGGAGCCTGGTAGGCTGCAGTCCATGGGGTCGCTAAGAGTCGGACATGACTGAGAGACTTCACTTTCACTTTTCACTTTCCTGCATTGGAGAAGAAAATGGCAACCCACTCCAGTGTTCTTGCCTGGAGAATCCCAGGGACGGGGGAGCCTGGTGGCTGCCATCTATGGGGTCACACAGAGTCCGACACGACTGAAGTGACTTAGCAACAGCAGCAGGGACAATCCTTGGCACATACAAAGCTGAATGAATGAATGAAGAATGAGTCTGTGTTTCAGTTAAGGGTCAGATGAGACCTCTTACCCTTGTGGAGAAGCTGACAGAAGCTGAATGACTGAATAATCAAGCCGATTTGTAACTGCAAAGCAAGAGAACCTCGGGACTTTCCTGGTAGTCCCCTTGTTAGGACTCCAAGTTTCCACTGCAGTGCGCACTGTTCAATCCCTGGTCAGGGAATTAAGATTCCACATGTTGCATGGCATGACCAAAAAAAGAAAAACAACCCACAAAACGAGAGCCTCAAGAATCCTAATTCATGCTGTGATCATTTGAAGAGAGATTTAGAGCATGATTTTGAAGGTGGTTATGAGGGGCTGAGGACTTATGCCCCCAGAGGAAAGCAGTATGGAATAACTGGAGTTGGGAGGCTGGGGGCGGCGGGGGAGGCATCAGATTATACCTTGAAGGGGGTCAGAATATGCTCCAAAATAAGCCTCTTTGCCAGAAGGATTATTTTGAGATGAAGGCAATTCAGCATCAGTAGACACAGTAAGGTTTGGTTTTCTGCTCTCCCCTTATCTGCCCAAGTTCGGGGTGTACTTTTTCCTCATGAGGTGTCTTCCTCTCTCAAACCAGGAACAGAAGGGAAACTCATTCGCAGAGGTAGGCACTTGGCCCCAAGCTGAGTCTGCACAAACAAACCTGACTAAAATAGCTCTTATCTTCCACTGGTGTTCCCTATATATTTCCGATTCACTTTCTATTTTGTTTGGGGCCCGAACTTCCTTTCCTTTGTTGAGAATGGTACACAAGCCCTTAGGTCTAACCAATTCTTTGAGTTTCACTTATTTTCTATGAACTCTCATGCATGTGACATTAATAAAACTGGATGCCTTTCCTCCTGTTAGTCTGTCTGATGCTAGTTTAATTTGCAGGTCCCCAGAGGATAACTCTAAGAGGGTACAGGAAAAGCTTTTCCTCCCCAATAACCTTCACTTCATCACCATTCCTTGCACCTTCTGAGTCCATTTGATTTAGTGCTTGACTAGATCACAATGAAAGTACTTAATTCAATGTGTGCTCTACTTTGGAAGAGCTGTATTTATAGCACGTTCAGATAGGAACAATCAGCAGAAGGGCACAAAAACATATCGTATGAGGACTTAGGGATCTTTAGCCTAGAAGATAATAGGTCTTAAGGAGGAGGTGATCATATACTTCACAGGCCCATGGAGCAAAGTACTGGCACCAAAGAGTTAATGTTAAAGCAAGAGAGACTGCACTGTACATAAACCAGGGCTTTCCAACAGAGCGGTTGGCATTGGACACCAGCTCCTGGGCCAAGAGGAGAAGACACAGCCTTTTGGAAAGAGGTAGGGCAGGACAGCAGATGGATAACTGGCCTGGATCACTACTGAGGGTGGACAGTGTAAACACAAGCAGCACACAGGTGGTCTGGAAAGGCGGGGTTCTCAACTAACCCCCATTCCCACCAATCTGGCATCAGGTGCTTCATCACTAAATCAAGGTGGATATTTTTCTTAAACTACTAAAATTTACTTTATTTTTTAAAATATAAGTATTTATTTTTTGGGGGGCATTTGTAGTTTATTATGTTTTATTTATTTTTATATACACATGTATCTATTCTTTTTTCATTTAGGTTATGACAGGATATTGAGCAGAATTCCCTGAGTGATACGGTAGGTCCTTGTTGGTTATCTATTTTCTTTAAAAACATTTTTTTTAACTTTTTTTTTTGTATTGAGGTATAGTTATGGCACCCCAGTCCAGTACTCTTGCCTGGAAAATCCCATGGACGGAGGAGCCTGGTAGGCTGCAGTCCATGGGGTCGCGAAGAGTCAGACACGACTGAGTGACTTCACTTTTCACTTTCATGCATTGGAGGAGGAAATGGCAACCCACTCCAGTGTTCTTGCCTGGAGAATCCCAGGGATGGGGGAGCCTGGTGGGCTGCCGTCTATGGGGTCGCACAGAGTCAGACACGACTGAGGCGACTTAGCAGCAGCAGCACAGTTGCTTAACAATGTGGTGATAGTTTCAGGTAAGCAGTGAAGGGACTCAGCCATACATATACATGTACCCATTCTTTCTCAAACAGTTATCTATTTTAAATATAGCAGTGTATACATGTCCATCCCAAACTCCCAATATATTCCTCCCTCTCTTCCCCCATAACCTTAAATCTATTCTCTAAGTCTGTGAGCCTGCTTCTGCTTTGTACATAAGTTCATTTAAATCATGTTTAAAATTAGATTCCACAAATGAGCAATATCATATGATATTTGCCTTTCTCTGTCTGACTGACTTCACTTAACACTCTAAGTCCATCCATGTCGCTGCATATGGCATTATTTGATTCTATTTTAGGGCTGAGTAATACTCCACTATATATATGTGCCACATCTTCTTTATCTGTTCATCTGTCGATGGACAATTAGATTGCTTCTATGTCTTGGCTATTTTGGGGTGCATGTATCCTTTCAAATCATGTTTTTATCCAGATACATGCCTTGGAGTGGGATTGCTGGATCATATGGAAGCTCTATTTCAGTGGCTAGCAAACTCAGTTCCTCAATAGCTCATACAACAATAAGACAATAAACAACCCAACTGGAAAATAGGCATAAGACCTAAATAGAGATATCTCCAAAGAAGAAATACAGATGCCCAACAGACACATGAAAAGATGCTCAATCCTGCTAATTATTAGAGAAATGCAAACCCAAACCACGATAAGGTACCACCTGCACTGGTCAGAATGGTCATCATTAAAAAGTCTACAAATAACAAATGTTGGAGAGAGTGTGGATAAAAAGAAACCCTCCTCCACTGTTTGTGGGAATGTAAGTTGGTGCAGCCATTATGGAAAATAGTATGTAGGCTTCTCAGCAAACTAAAGATATCATTACCATATGATCCAGCAGTCCCACCTGCGGGAATATAACCAGACAAAATAATTTAAAAAGATTCATGCATCCCTATGTTCACCACAGCACTGTTTACAATAGCCAAGACATGGAAGCAACCTAAATGTCCATCAACAGATGAAAGAATAAAGAAGATGTGGTTAATATACACAACGGAATACTACTCAGCCACAAAAAAGAACAACTAATGCCATTTGCAGCAACATGAAGCAACTAGTGATTATTACACTAAGTGAAGTAAATAAGAGAAAGCCAAATATCATATGATATCATCTACATGTGGAACCTAAACTATGACACAAATCAACTTATCTATGAAACATAAACAGACTTATGAACACAGAAAACAGGCTTGTGGTTGCCAAGGGGGAGGGGATTGGGGCAGAAATGAGTGGGAAGTTGGAGTTAGCAGATGTAAGCTCTTATACATAGGATGGATAAAGAAAAAGGTCCCACAAGGTCTAACACACACAGGGGACTATATTCAATGTCCTGTGATAAACCATAATGGAAAAGAATATATTAAAAAAGAATGTGTGTGTGTGTGTGTGTGTATATATATATAAAACTGAATCACTTTGCTGTACAGAAGAAATTAACACAACATTGTAAAACAATTATACTTCAATAAAAAATAAAAAATGATGACAGTATTGCAAAACAGCGTCTGCACCTCCACGCCAATGCTCAGAGGAGAGCCACTCAGTGGATGTTGGACTGTGACAAACATGAGAAATTAATCTTTACCGTGTTAGACCAATGAGATCTCTATGATAATCTGTTAGAGCAGGTAGCATTACTTGTCCCACTGGAAATGTCTATGAAAATTTTAGTTTTACACAATACTATTTAAATATCACATCATATATAAACTAATACAAAACCAAATATTCCTCTTTCCAAATCCTTGTTCAGATTTCATAAATCAACCTTCTATAAGGTTTACACATGTCTCACGATTATCAGTGGAAACACAGACTCTTCTTACTCCTTTCCAGAGGAAATATCCAAGTGTTTGGAAATAGTACTTTTTGGAATCTTTAGTTCACCATAGTCCATATTTATCATTGTGAGGTCATATTCCCAGAAATTAATATTAAATTTCTATTTAAAATTTTAAGTCCAATTTATCAGGTGACTTATATAAATACTCCCCAATAAGACTCAGGCCAATGTACCTTCAGCAAACAATGTCTTGTTACTCAAAATACAGTAATTAAGGATGTGCTCGGGTTTCTCTGGTGGCTCAGTGGTAAAGAATTTACCTGCCAATGCAGGAGACATAGGCTCAATCCCTGGTTTGGGAAGATCCCACATGCTGCAGAGCAACTAAGCCCAGGCACCACAACTGCTGAGGTCTGCACGCCAGAGTCCATGCTCTGCAACAAGAGAAGCCTGAGCACTGCAACCAGAGAAAAAGCCTGAGCAGCAACGAAGATTCAGCACGGCCAAAAAATAAATATATAAATAAAAATTTTAAAAAGTGCTCCCTGTACCAGAAGTGTTACTGAGGGTTCAAATATAAGGGGACACTCTCTTTTCTGAGGGAATTTTGGAGGAAAACGCTTCATTTTATATCCAGGGTATACGGGGCAATCTTTGGCAAATTTATATTTCTGAACATTTATTTTTGCAAATTTTCTTTCCAAGTGCATATGGAAAAAATAAACACAATTTATTCTTGTTTGGTTGTATAAGCTCATTTGGTTCTTGGCATCTACATGGAGTGGGAACCTGGTAACATCTTGTATGTATAAGAATCTCTGAGTATTTTGTCAGGTGCCTTTGTGTTGAGCAAATACCAAGCATGCTCTGTAAGCAACAGTACTTCTGATTATAAAGCCATATATGTTAGAGAGAACTCATTCACATATGTATATGATCTAAGTAGCCCTTTCAAGGGCCAACTATTATCCACAAATCTTGGTCTAATTTTTCTTTACTGGTAGAGGGCAGGCAATGATGAACAGAAACAAAACAGCACTGTTCTGGCTGGCTGATTAGGTTTTATTTATTAGCTAGACTCTGCTTTGTTCACCATGAATAAATTATTGCTGAAGGTTCACATTTATACTTTCCTACTAAAATTGCTGGCTTAGCAAAGTATGCTTGAAATGGTTTCTAAGATCTTGTTCAAATTTGAAATTAAGCTGACATTTCTCAACTTATCTACCAAAGAAGGGAAAACTTAATTAGTAGGCTAACTATTAATGAACAGACAATGTAAATTAATTCACTATGTGTGTTCCTACTCTTCTTTTACTAAAACTGGCTTAAAAATTTTCAAGGTAGTACCTAACTCTTATCCTTTGGAACATTCTTCATAGAAGGTAAAATATTCATTTTCATTTTAAAATACTCTGATAACCTTACTAATTCACTAAAAATGATTTAAGAACACTCTAGATTTTTATGCTGCTTAAAAGGTTATTCTACAGTGAAGGCTTATAGGACAATGGCTAATATTCTGGGCTCACTGATGCTATGGTTCTCTGAATAGGATCAGAATTTGTGGGGCTCCTGGGATTTCTTTGGAAGGAATGATGCTAAAGCTGAAACTCCAGTACTTTGGCCACCTCATGCGAAGAGTTGACTCATTGGAAAAGACTCTGATGCTGGGAGGGATTGGGGGCAAGAGGAGAAGGGGACAACAGAGGATAAGATGGCTGGATGGCATCACGGACTCGATGGACGTGAGTCTGAGTGAACTCCGGGAGTTGGTGATGGACAGGGAGGCCTGGCGTGCTGCGATTCATGGGGTCGCAAAGAGTCGGACACGACTGAGCAACTGATCTGATCTGATCTGAAGTAGATCTCAGTGCTTTTGAGGTGTGTCTGCAGCACATACACAGATATGTACACAGAAAAACAGCATTTCAGGAGCGATAAATCTATTGACAATTTTTGGTGAAAATAGTCAAAGATTTATTAGGTCATTATTTCATAGCTTTATATCTGTCAAAGACTGAGACAAAGGGTATAACTGGGTAGGGCTTTAGGAAATTCATGAAATAGCAAGGCCCCCACCCTCATAGAAATGACCCTTCATGCAGATGCTCTAGTGTCACACTGGGTAGATTTTCATGGGTTTTAAATAACATTGTTAGGGGAAATAGTGACTGAAACCACCCACTCTGACTAGGGACAACAATAACCATTTGCATGAGTTATTTTATGACAAGAGTTCCTGGTAAGGAACATGGAACTAACAAGCCACCATCAACTGGAAGAATTTGGAAAAGTCAAAAGGAGACTCCAATCCATCTGTCCTACCAACCTCCCAGAATCCTCCTCACTGGAATCCATCTTGGCTGAGCCATGCATGTGCCATCCAGAAGGACCCTGAGTCAGAATAACTAGCCAGAGACAACTCAGAAACTAATTCTATCACCATAAGAACTGAGACTGGGAGCCACATGGCAGAGCAGTTCCCCTGGGTTTCCTGACCCTCCTGTTCTCCACCTGGGCACCCCTTTCCAATAAAGTCTCTTGCTTTGTCAGCATATGTGCCTCCTTGAACAATTCATTTCAGACTGTTAGACAGGAACCAACCCTCAGGCCCTGAAGGGGGTCCCCCTTCCTGCAACAAAATGTTGTGTTGGATTATCTGTTGCCTGTTTGGCTCTATGCCATTCCCTATACTCTCCCATACATCAAAGGGCATAGATACCTGGGAATAACATTTATAGAACTTCTACCAGCAAGGAACCCAGCTGGATTTCCTCAAAGAAAGGCACTTGTGTGAGATGCAGAAAGCAGGACAGAAGTCATAATATTGCTCTACCATCAGCCATCAAGAGGTTTTCCAGTAAAATAGGTCAGCAGTTCTCAAAGTATGGTTCAAGAAACGCTAAAAGTTGCTGAGATCTTCTTGGGGGGTCCACATGTTGAAAGTATTTTTATAACCACAATGAGCCATTTCTTAATTCCCCTAAAGCTATTAGCAAACCTGAGAACTGGTAGTTTTCTCTGACTTCATTTCTTTAGTTCCTTTACATTTTGTAAATTTCTAATTCCCTGTCCTAGATTCCTCCCTCTATTAAATATTTAAAGTGGTTTTTGTTTTCTTGACCAAACCATAACAGGATTGAACTGATGTTCAATATATGACACAATGGATTTATTTTTAATAAATCTTTAAAAATCATATCAAGTAGGAAATCTTTTCCTCACCTCCATCTCTACTCCCACTATGAATTAGAAGAATCTCCTCTCAAAACATTTCCTATTAAAACTGATGGTCAAAACGCTCAGTTTGTTCTGTTTTAAAATGGCTATTCTATATTAAACATGCTACGTGCCTTTCACAGAAAGCTCAAAATTAACTTAAAAGCTTTACAGGCAGGCAACTCTACCAGAGTTCTTGTTGAAATGGACGTGAATACTGTAACACATTTTGTTCTAACCCAATACTTACATTCTGAGTTGTTCTATGCTACTTAAAAAAAAAAACTCCATCTGATTAAAGACAATAGTTTTGATTGTGGAGAAAAAATCTAAGGCTAGAAAGTGCCAAATTCACCATAACATATTTATTCTTCCCAGGGGGTATTTATATAAGTCTAAAAGTTCGTCTCCAAATATCACTCAGTTCAGTTCAGTTCAGTTGCTCAGTCATGTCCGACTCTGCGACCCCATGAATCACAGCACGCCAGGCCTCCCTGTCCATCACCAACTTCCGGAGTTCACTGAGACTCACGTCCATCGAGTCCGTGATGCCATCCAGCCATCTCATCCTCTGTCGTCCCCTTCTCCTCCTGCCCCCAATCCCTCCCAGCATCAGAGTCTTTTCCAATGAGTCAACTCTTCACATGAGGTGGCCAAAGTACTGGAGCTTCAGCTTTAGCTCATTCCTTCCAAAAAATCCCAGGGCTCATCTCCTTCAGAACGGACTGGTTGGATCTCCTTGCAGTCCAAGGGACTCTCAAGAGTCTTCTCCAACACCACAGTTCAAAAGCATCAATTCTTCGGCGCTCAGCCTTCTTCACAGTCCAACTCTCACATCCATACATGACTACTGGAAAAACCATAGCCTTGACTAGATGGACCTTTGTTGGCAAAGTAATGTCTCTGCTTTTGAATAGGCTATCTAGGTTAGTCATAGCTTTCCTTCCAAGGAGTAAGCATCTTTTAATTTCATGGCTGCAGTCACCATCTGCAGTGATTTTGGAGCCCAAAAAATAAAGTCTGACACTCTTTCCACTGTTTCCCCATCTATTTCCCATGAAGTGATGGGACTGGATGTCAGATCGTCATCTGATTACATTTGCACAAGGAAGGGTTTTTCTTGGCTTATCAATACCAGTCAGCCTCAGCATATACAGATTCTTAGACATTCTTACCACTCTTGACCCCTTTTTCTGATAAACCAACCCAATTCAAGCAAAGCTGTTGAGCTGTGAAAACAACAGCTGTTTTGGGGGGCGGGGAGTTGGTCTTGATAATCGCAACAATACTATCAAGAGGAATCTGCACAATGTAGACCTTGATGCCTCATTCATCACATGGTTTCCACCAAAACTGAATTACAAGAAATGCTGGGTAACTTTACAAAATAGAAACTAGTTATTGGGGTCTCTTATCCAGTTATTACAGGGAGGGAACACAGCCCCAGATTGGATTAAAGATTTACTGAGCATGGCCTTGCCCACCAGAGCAAGACCCAGTTTTCCCCACAGCCAGTCCCTCCCATCAGGAAGCTTGCACAAGCCTCTTATCCTCATTCATCAGAAGTCAGACAAAATGAAAACCACAATCACAGAAAACTAATCAAAGTGATCACATGGATCACAGCTTTGTGTAACTTAATGAAACTATGAGGCGTGCCATGTAGGGCCACCCAAGACGGACGGGTCATGGTGGAGAATTCCAATAAAACATGGTCCACTGGAGAAGAGAATGCAAATCACATCTGGTCCCATCCCTTCATGGCAAATAGATAGGAAAAAATGGAAAATGTGACAGACTTTATTTTCTTGGGCTCCAAAATCACTGCAGATGGTGACTACAGCCATGAAATTAAAAGATGCTTGCTCCTTGGAAGAAAAGCTATGACAAACCTAGACAGCATATTAAAAAGCAGAAACATCACTTTGCCAACAAAGATTTGTATCATCAAAGCTATGGTTTTTCCAGTAGTCATGTATGGATGTGAGAGTTGGACCATAAAGAAGGCTAAGTGCTGAAGAATTGATGCTTTTGAACTGTGGTGCTGGGGAAGACTCTTGAGAGTCCCTTGGATACCAAGGAGGTCAAACCAGTCAATCCTAAAGGATATCAACCCTGAATACTCATTGGAAGGACTGATGCTAAAGCTCCAATAATTTAGCCACCTGATGCAAAGAACTGACTCATTGGAAAAGACTCTGATGCTGGGAAATATTGAGGGCACGAGGAGAAGGGAGCAATGGAGGATGAGATCATTGGATCACATCATCAACTCAATGGACATGAGTTTTAGCAAATTCCGGGAGATAGTGAAAGACAGGGAAGCCTGGCGTGCTGCAGTTCATGGGGTCATAAAGGGTCGGACACAAATGAATGACTGAACAAAAACATCCAGTTATATTAAGCTATTTTCTGTTCTTACAACAAATATCCCTCTCTTCTGTCTTTGGGAGCATGATGACCCCCTTGCATAAAATATACTATCTAGATCATCTCTCTATCTTCAGCATTGCACACTGCCTACTAACAAATAGGTTCTCAAATAAATACATAAATACATATACGTGTATGTGTTTGTATACATACATATTTTAATAAATAAATAGTATTACCTAAAATGTTACACCCTAATGAGATTCAACAAACAAACAAGCACAGCATCATGTAGCCTAAAAGGAAGATATGCTTATAGATAGGATTAGGAAGGGGCTGACACAAGTCATCTATCTTTCATTTCAATGGTGTTAAAACATTTATTTTGGTTGGATTACCTATTGCTTTTAAATATAACACCAAATGAGTTTCTGTTTCCAAATTGTTTTTGAAAACTTATTTTTGTATTTTTATTTTTATCGGTAGTATTGAAGCATAAGTAGTGCACATGTGCACACACAGAGTACAATCTGGTAACTTACCTTTTGTAATTAATTAATTAACTTAACTTTTGTAACTGATTTTTAAACTTTTGTAACTATATGGAACTACCACAATCAATCAAAACATGTCTCAGGGTATCAGGAGGGATGAGAAGAAAGGATAACAAAGGAGCAGGAGGAAAACTTTTAGGGGTGACAAATATGATTAATGCCATATTTAAATTTTAAATCTTATTTCAAATAGAATATATGTGATATTTTTGGTCAATCTGTGTCTAGTTTCAGAGTCAAGGGAAAGCCTTAGTGAGTAGAAGATTTAAACAAGTTTTTGGAAGATTAAAACAAGTTTTCATTTATTTTTTCACAAGGCTTAGAATCACATTATAATTTCTAAAATGAATCTGGGGGGGGGGTTTAGTCATTAAGTTATGTCCAACTCTTGCAACCCCATGGACTATAGCCCACCAAGCTCCTCTGTCCATGGGATTTCCCAGACATGAATATTGGAGCAGGTTGCCATTTCCTTCTCCAGGGGATCTTCCTGACCCAGGGATCAAATCCAGGTCTCCTGCATTGCAGGTGGTCTTACTGACTGAGCCACAAGGGAAGTGCAAAATGAATCTATTCTTCCTTAAAAAGATAATAATGATCTTGTATCAGATATATATTCATAGAAAGGACATGAAAGGGGTTAACAAAAATATCCTTGGAGCTTATCCATTTTGTTTCTTGACTTTTATCAGAAATGTGGACAGTGGTTTTGCCTTGGTTAATTTCCTTGATTTTTTGGCCCTTTCAAGGAGCAGAATATTGCTATTTATATGTCAAGCTTTTAAGCAAAGGGAAAAACATGGTTAGCTCTGTACTTGTCATATTATGGGTTATCAGAAGGAAAGCCTGTGTTTAAGTTGATATTTTCACTAACTTCACTGAAGTGTTTTCCTGATTTAAATAGAATATATTTGCTCTTAGAAGGAATAACCATAGTAAAAGGCCAAATTAGTTTTTTAGGTAGTGATGGGAAATTGATAAAAAAGAATTCAGGGCCTACTCTAGGCATCAGGAGAGAAGCAGATTCATTCTCTTTCCACAGACAAATGTAAATGGATGGGGAAGGCAAACAAGATATTGATTGTAAGCTGTTAAAAGCATATAAAGTCTCAGAAAAGGACACATCTGCATATAAATAGAACTACACAAGCATCTGACTAAACCCAGATATAAATTATTCAGAGATTATCTACTTCAATCCTCCATTTGGTTAACATGTGAAATATAAATTTATAAATTCTTTTCCTGATAAAGAAGAATTGAATACATATGTACTTATCATACTTCTCCCAGCTCATTTATGGACCAGAATCCCATCTACTCTTTTTGCTCATTTCCTTTTGAAAACATGTCTCAACTCACAGTACAGTCCCAACACTTCACACTGCCCAGTCCCAGTTGAGACACTGAACTCTAATAAAATACTTTCAGAAGGTGACCAGCAATCACTGGACTTCTCCAGTGGCTCAGATGATTAAAAGTGCCTGCAGTGAGGGAGACCTGGGTTTAGTCCCTGGGTTGGGAAGATCCCCTGGAGAAGGAAATGGCAACCCACTCCAGTATTGTTGCCTGGAAAATCCCATGGACAGAGGAGCCTGGTGGGCTACAGTCCATGGGGTCGCAAAGAGTTGGACATGAGTGAACATGTCCGGCAATCCACTAAAAAAATTCCTTACATGTAAATGCTCTGTGCTACTATGAAGCTCTAAGGCATGTTTATATGGATAAGTCTAACTCAATTTTATCATTTTATCTAATATTTTTTATGGGGACCATTTTTTGAAAGTCTATATTAAATTTGTTACAATATTGTTTCTGTTTTATGTTTTGGCTTCTTGGCCTTGAGGCATATGGGATGTTAGTTCCCCAACCAGTGATTGAACCTGTGTCCCCTGCATTGGCAGGTGGATTTTTAAACTAATGGGCCACCAGGGAAGTCCCAGTCTTATCATTTTAGAGGAGCTCATATTAATCTTGGCCTACTTAAGAAGCAGTTTCTTTTTCCCTCTTATTTTGGGTACTATGACCCTTTTTAAAATATCTCAATTTTCTGTCTAACTTGGTAGGTAAATACGTATAAAATGAGTAGAGGATTTTACCAAAATCCAAATGCAATAATGTAGCTTTTCTCCCAAGTCTGACAAGAAGGCAAACGACATTTTGGACAGCCATTTCTTTAAAGAATAGCTAACAATGTTAAATTAATTATTGTTTTTGAACCTGTCAGAGATCATGGTAGAGAATTTTCCGGGCTAGGTAAAATACTCAAATCTTCTGATTTTAAGAGGTATGAGGAATCCCAAACAGAATTAAAAAAAAAAAAAAAAAAAGGAAATCTGCATCTTGACAAAGCATACTGACATTGCAGAACACCAGAGAAAAGAGATCTCAGAGCAGCTTGGAGAAAAAGAAAGTGTATACAGTCACGCTGAGAACTGACTTCTCAACAGCCAGAAGCCACAAAATGGTAAAATTCACCATCCCAGTGCTAGGAAAAAATATCAACCTAAATTGTTTTTAAGCAAAACTCTCTCTCATAAATGAGTTTTCTTTTTTTGTCAGAGAAAAGAGACTTTCTCACCAAGAATGTTTTCATGGAAGAAACTAACAATGGTATCAGAAAGAATCCTTAATACGTGAAGGAAATGGTGAACAAAGGCAGGAATCATGAAATGGATAAATCAAAACAAATACAGAATTGATTTTAAAAGATAAGTAGTAATAATAATAATACTATCTATCATGTAGGATTAAAAAAAGCAGATAAGGTGAAATTATTAGCAGAAATATGTCAGAGAGGAGTTATCAGGCTTAAAAGTTCAAAAGTGAAAGTCAAAGTCTCTCAGTCATGTCCAACTCTTTGCGACCCCATGGACTACACGATCCATGGAATTCTCCAGGTCAGAATACTGGAGAGGGTAGCCTTTTCCTTCTCCAGGGGATCTTCCCAAGCCAGGGATTGAACCCATGTCTCCCGCATTGCAACTGGATTCTTTACCAGCTGAGCCACAAGGGAAGCCCTAGAAGTTCTAAAGTCCCTATATTGTCCAAAAGGAAGGTTAAATTACTGATTAACTTCAGATTATTGTAAGAATTCACGCTGAAATTTCCAAGGTGCCAGTAAAAAACAGAAGTATAATGTATAACCTCCAAGTTAGTAAAGAGTAAAAACAGATTTAATTCAATCATCTCATGTTGAGATGGGAAATAAAATAGAAATCTGTAACATACTAGAGGCACAAGGGCTTCCCAGATGGCTCAGTGGTAAAGAATCCATCTGCCAATGTAGGAGATGGGCATTTGACCCCTGGGTCAGGAAGATCCCCTAGAGAAGGAAATGGCAACCCACTCCAGTTTTTCTGGTATGGAGAATCCCACGGATAGAGAAGCCTGGCGGGCTATAGTCCATGGGGTCACAAAGAATCCAGACATGACTTAGAGACTAAGCAGCACCAACAACAGATGTGATGCACAAAGTGAGATTGTGGTGCAAAATAAGAACAAGTATGTATAATTCTAATCAAAGGAAGATGATGAATTGCTATATTTTAAAAAGAAAAAAACTGTCATATTGAACCAAATAAATAGAATTGAGCCATGACTCATTTGAAACAGACCTAAAATCAAAGAACAGAGAAAGGTCAACAGTAAGATAACCTACACACATTTGGGAATTAGCACATTTCTCGATAATTCACAGCTGAAATAAGGAATCAAAATTAAAACACTTAAAACTGAACAATAACGAAATCCTACATGTCAAAATTTATAGACTAAAGGAAATATGGCTCTTCAATAGAAATGTAAAAGGCATATGTGATTAACAGAGAGGAAGAGAAATAATGACCTACGTGTCTGACTTGAATGAAAAAGAAAAAAGAAATCAGAAGGAATTTTTAATAGGGAGGATTAATAAAACAGAAAACAGAATTAAAAACTAAATTTTATTCTTGGGAATTATTAATCAAATGGATAAATATTAGTGAAAGTAATCAAGTAAAAAACTGAAAGGGAAAAAGGAAATGTAATATAGATACTACTGGGATTAAATAAGATAAACAGAATACTATGAATAAGTTTATGACTAAAAAGTCTTAAAACAGATGAAGTGGAAACAGAATTTAAAAGTTTTCTTTTTAAAGAAAAGATAGATTACTTTTAACTAGAAAGATATTCTAAAGAATTGGAATCAATTGTTAAAAAAAATCTGCCCATCAAAAAACAAAAACCACAGCATGTATAGGAATTTTCCTAATGAGTTCTAGAAAATATTCAAGGAAAAAATGTTGAAACAGCATAAATACTCCCAGGGAAGAGAATTAAAAAAAAAAAACCAAAAAAACCTAACAAACCAATTTTACAAGAGTAACAAACTTCAATTTCAAATCACGTTAACAGTACAAAATAGGGGTATCTCCCCTGCAACCACACACACACACACACACACATCTTAGACAGTTAAATCCAGCAAAATATCAAAGCAGGTTGTTTATCCCAATATGTAAAGTCAGTTTAATGTAGAAAATCTATTAATATAATTAACTACAATGAGAAATTTAAAGCAAAAATCATATGATGATTACCTTAAAAGATGCAAAAAGGGGCATTTGAAAAAATTCAGTATCAGTTCATGATTTTTTTTTTAACCCAACAAATTAGAACCAGAAGAAAACTTCCTGTTAAAGTCATCTATAGAAAACCCACATCAAATATTTTGCCTAAGAGTAAATTAAAAGCATTCTCTTTAAAAACTCCAACCCATATGCCTACTATTACCATGGACAACCAACACTGCAGTGGATGGACTAGTCAGTACAATAAGATGAGAAAAAAAAAATCAGTAAGTTAAAAGGATTGGGGAGAAAGAAATGGAATTTTCTTTATTCATGTGGTAAGACTGCTCTATCTATGTCTGACAGAAAACCCAAGAATCTACAGAAAATTTATTAGCAGTTATCAATTGCTTAGAAAGACTGATGAATATAAAGATTTTTCATAAAAAATCAACTACATTTCTATACATTAGCAAATAAAAACTATGACTTGAGAGAGAGAGAGAGGAAGGAAAAAAGTGAGACAAAGGGACTTTAATAGTGAGTAAAGAAAAAAAAGATACTTAGGAACAAATACAAAAAGGGTAAGCATAACCTTTATGGACAAAATAATAAAACATTCAAGAACTGAATTAATGGAGAGATGTTTCATATGCATGGATAAGATGACTCAATATTGCAATAAAGGCATTTTACCCTAAATTAAACCATACACTTAAATGAAATTCTAAATCTCAGTTAGGTTTGTATTTTTTTCTTTGTTTTTCAATTGAGTTTCATACACATGTTATCTAAAATTTATATAGAAAAGTCCAAGAATATCCAACTCTGTCCTGAAGAATACATTGGGTTGACTTGTCCAATATTTAACAGTACAGTAATTAAGTAGTATAGCACTAACACAGGAAAAATATTCCAGAAACAGACCTACTCATATATTGAAAACTGATTTGTGACTGAGCAGGCATTTCAGACCAGCAGAGAGAGAGATCACACTATTCAAAAAACAGCTCTGGAACGAACAGATGCCTTAAATGAAATAAAGTCCCTATCTCATGTTATATACAACAGTTAATTTCAGAAAAACTACAGCAATTAAACATGCCAAGACAAAAGTTTTTAAATGTTAGAAATAAAGTTAGAAGAATTCTTTAGGCGCTCAGGATAGAGAAGTAATGGATGAGGACACAGGGAGGGCTGGCAGCATGATCACGTGATCAGCAGACCACGCCAGACCAGAGCACATGTCTGCTGAAGGAAAGTGAACCTCTCAATGGAATCCTAAATCTTTGACAGGAAAATATCTCCTCCTGGGAACATTTAATATGTCATTTGTTTTTCCAAGAAGCCAGAAAGATGAAAGGAGATTTCTGTCTAATCAAAGAAAAAAAGAACAATTAGGCAACGGAGAGCCAGAGCCTAATATTCTGTAACCTGCAGGTAGGATCCCTTCCACCTAGCTTGTCAGTGTCCTGGTTATCCCATCCCAACAGATAATCTAAGCAAAGAATGGGTTGGTGGTGGTTTTGGTTGCTAAGTTGTATCTGACCTTTGCAACCCCATAGACTAGCCCACCAGGCTCCTGTCCATGGGATTTCCCAGGCAGGAATACTAGAGGGGGTTGCCATTTCCTTCTCAAGATCTTCCTGACCCATGGATTGAACCCCTGTCTCCTGCACTTCAGTCAGATTCTTTATTGCTGAGCCACCACCCTAAGCAAGAATAAACAGGAACAAATACGAAGATATTTTCTGGAAGCTAACACAGATAAAGCAAGTCAGAAATTCACAGATCAGTAAACCAACCCAGGAAGATTCACTATCTTCCTGTGAAACTTGAAAGGACCTTTCAGTTGTGTGCCCCTTCCTACAGGTTACTGGAAAATATGAAAACAAAACAGCATTGAAATCACTCATCATTGACAACTGTTTAAACCAGAACATCCTTTACAGCTATACAGCACATAAAGTATTTAGAGTATTGTATATCTGCCCAACCTCTGCTTCCACACTAGACTAAACACTATAGCTGAAATGAGAATTCCGAGAAGAATGTATGTGGTCATTGCCTCAAGTATCTGGGAGCAAAGGAAAACACTTCCCAGAATTAGGACCATATCCCACGGTTTGGGGGACTTCCCTGGTAACTCAGACCATAGAGACTCTGTCTGCAATGCAGGAGACCACGGTTCAATCCTTGGGTTGGGAAGACACCCTGGAGTAGGGCATGGCAACCCACGCCAGTATTCTTGCCTGGGAAATCCCATGGACAGAGGAGTCCCGTGGGCAACAGTCCATGGGGTTGCAAAGGTCAGATACAACTGAGTGACTAACACTACTACTATGCCCATAGTTTTTAGGATTGTCCAGGTGGCGAATTGGTAAAGAATCTGCCTGCCAATGAACAAGACTCGCAAGAGACACCAGTCTGACCCCTGGGTGGGGAAGATCCCCTGGAGGAGGAAATGGCAACTCACTCCAGTATTCCTGCCTGTGGAAATCCCATGGACAGGGCAGCCTGGCGGGCTACCACCCATGGGCTAGCAAACGAGTTGGACATGACTGAGCACAGTGCCCCTCACCGCCCACCGTCCACTCATGGTTTTTAAGGCATCAGCCATTCTAACTGGAGGAAGACTAGGATTCTTAACAAAGGGTCTTCTTGTACTTTGTAAACTCATAGGGTACATGGATTTGTCTCAGGGGTCTGAGGGCCACTATCAATGTCCTCATTCATAAATGGGCTAAGCCTCTGTCATCCCTTTCTCATGGTGTAGTTGCAAGGGCCAAGCAAAGTAACACCCTGAGGATTTCAACACTGAGACACGGAATAAACATGAGCCGCTATTGCTGATGGTATGTAAGCTGACTGTTTCTCTGGAAAAGCCTCAAAGATTTCATCATATATTCAAAGGCATTCACAATCCAGAAAAGAGGAAGAAACTGTTTTTTAAAAATCCTTGATCTTCTGTACAACACAAGGAACCCTACTCAATATTCTGTGAAAACCTATATGAGAAAATAATCTAAAGAAGAAAGAATACATGTACACATATAACTGAATCACTTTGCTGTACATGAGAAACACAATGTTGTAAAGAGACTGACTATACTCCAATAAAATTAAAATATTAAGAAAACAATAAAAATCCTGAAAAAGTTTCCATATTGATGATGTTATAATAAACATTTTTTTTTTCAGCTAAGGAAATACCATATATATTTCAGGGAAATATAAGAAATTACTTCAAGACCTAAGATTATAAGGTACCCTGTTTTTCTAACTCCAATGGATAGTTTTTCTCAAAGAGTGACTGACCTTTATTAATATCAATCATTTTATTTTATTTAAAAAATTAAAGAAAAAAATCTTTTGGGTGAACACAGCTCAGCTTGGTGCTCTGTGATGACCTAGAGGTGTGGGAATGGGGGGTGAGGGGGAGGCTCAGGAGAAGGGATATATGTATACTTAGGACCAATTCACTTGGTTGTACATTAGAAACTAATACAATGTTGTAAAGCAGCTATACCCTCCCCATCCCCGCCTCCCCTCCCCCACACAGAAAAAGCTCCAGGCAGTTCATAAACCTTAGCATACGGTTCTGAGAAGCTGTGGAAGCTGGGCTCCAGGGGATCAACTTGTCTCTTTCATTTTCGAGTGAGGAGGTGAACAAGATTATACTGTATGTTCCCGTGGGGTTACTAGTTAAATGTCCTCTTAAATGAACTCCTGATAATCAGGGATCAAGGCTTAACCACTTTATATCCTCTAGCATCACCCATATTACAAGGGAGGTAACGGAATACTAGTGTGTCAAATGAATAATGCATTCACTTTGCATCTGGAGATTTCTATTTAAAGGATTTTTTTCTACTTCATTGTATATATCCATTAGAGGACTATCACACAAGTCAGACTACTTAAACTCACAGACTTAAGCTAGTAGTGTATGCCAATGATCTGCTATAATTCTGTATGGATGTGTGTGACATCAAGTTGCCTTGTAAATCAACTTGTCCCTTGACTTTCACATGCAAGGAACATAGGTTGACTCAAACATAAGGTTGCAGTGGATCTAACAAGTACTTGATTCAAAGATGACCACGGTTCCTCTAAGAAGATAAAAGGAAGAGTTAAAGTGTTTAAAATCCAGGGAATGGATCTGGAAAGGAGAAAGACTGGACCACTTGACTGATGACTGACTACTGACATTTTTGCTTCCCTCCTGCCAAACACACTTCCTGGTCCCATTTTGGGAGGGTAGGGTAAGCAGAGTACTAGTCTCAGTCTTCAAGAACTTTTTTTTTAAGCAACAAGTGTTAATCCTGCAAATATCAGTATAAAGAACTATTAGTAGGGAATCACTAGAACAAAAATAACTTTCACAGCTACTGGTATCTTCCATCTTTTTCAAGACAGATTTAGTTAAAATAAACTAACATTTTCTCAAGCCACTAAAGTTTCCTCAAAACCATCACTAAGGCAGTTTCCTAGTTTTTCTTTACAACACATTCTCATCTCTCTTGAGTCAATTATAACATCTAACGTCACATTTTTGGATGCTATAATTTTTAGACCATTCGTTCACCATTTTTTTTAATCTTAGCAGGAAACAACACTTATGAAATTTCTTTTCATACAGTTTCATTGTAATTTCAATCTTCTCTCCCTTGCCCCACTTAAAATGTTTCTTTAGCATTCTCCACCCAACCTGTTTCCTAGATATTTGATTGTGTGTGCTCCGTCACTTCAGTCGTGTCTGACTTTGTGTGACCCTAAGGTCTGTAGCCTGCCAGGTTCCTCTGTCCATGGGATTCTCCAGGCAAGTATACTGGAGTTCGTTGTCATGCCCTCCTCCAGGGGATCTTGTGGACCCAGGGATTGAACCTGTGTCTCTTATGCCTCCTGCATTGGCAGGCAGGTTCTTTACCACTAGCACCACCTGGGAAGCCCTTAGTTTTCCATTTCTCTAAAGGAAGACCCTAGTCAAAATTTTTTAGGTGCATTCCATTTGGATCTCCATTTAACCAAAAATATAGTATACAACATATCCTGAATGCTACTTCTTTGGTTAGATTCAAGACATTTTAGCTCAAAGTTTTTGTTTAAAGGATATTAAAAAGGTAAAAAAGCACCCCTTCCAAATCAGTGGCATAAATATGATGCTACTGCTGCTGCTACGTCGCTTTAGTCGTGTCCGACTCTGTGCGACCCCATAGACTGCAGCCCACCAGGCTCCCCCGTCTCTGGGATTCTCCAGGCAAGAACACTGGAGTGGGTTGCCATTTCCTTCTCCAATGCATGAAAGTGAAAAGTGAAAGTGAAGTCACTGAGTCTTGTCCGACTCTTAGGGACCCCATGGACTGCAGCCCACCAGGCTCCTGTGTCCAAGGGATTTTCCAGGCAAGAGTACTAGAGTGGGGTGCCATTGTCTTCTCTGATAAATACCATAAATTAAACTTAAAATGCAGGGGGAAAAAGATATTTTGCTTGTAAACTCTAATTGTACTTACCTAGATACAATAGCAAAGGAAAAAAAAATAGCAGAGGTGGTGTTTTTACTTTTAAACTTGTTTTAACAGTTGCCATGCTTTTTTTCTTGCTTTCGTTATTTAAGAAAACAAGTTTATCCCTTTAACTCCTCCAGAGCATGAAACAAAGAGGTAATGTTAGTGCATTCTTGGTTTATATCTTTCTAAGAAGGGCTCACCGATTAGGTGAAAGAACATAGGACAGACTCTTACAAAAGAGAAGCCTGGGGGCTTCCCTGGTGGCATCCCCCAGCTAGTGCTGGAGACATGGGTTTGACCCCTGCTCTGGGAAGATCCCACATGCAGTGGAGCAGCTATGCCCGTGAGCCACAGTGACTGAGCCTGTGCTCTAGAGCCCGGGAGCTGCATCTACTGAGCCCATGAGCCGCAACTACTGAAGTCTGCGCCCTAAAGCCCTTGCTCCTCAACAAAGAGAATCCACTGCAATACGAAACCCATGCACTGCAACTAGAGTAGCTCTCGTTTGCCCCAAGTGGAGAAATGCCCGCACGGCAACGAAGACCCAGCACAGCCCAAAATAAATAAATAAAAATCATGTATAATAGGGAGAGAATCTTGGGTCCTTGTACTAATTCCACCACTGACAGCTCAGTGAGCTTGGGCAAGACTCTTCAATGTCTTGAAGAGACACTGCCTCAATTTCCTCATTCTTAAAACGGGGAACTCTGCCCTGCCCATTGAGTAGTTGCAAAGACCAAGCAAAGTAATTCTTTGGGATATTGGAGATTTCAACACTAACACAACATACAAACATAAGCTACTGTTGGCTGATGGAAAAGCTTAACAGCATCATTGAAAAAAAAAGTCCAAGACACACAAAAAATTCTTTACAGCATTATTCACAGTAGACAAGAGGAGAAAGCAGCCTACAACAGATCCCTCAGCATGTAAATGGATGAAGAAAATGTGGTCTGTTTACATAATGGAGTATTATTTGGTCTTAAAAAAGAAGGAAATTGTGTCACATGGTACAACATGGATAAGCCTTGAGGACATGATGCTGAGTAAAAGAAACCAGTCAGAAAAGGATAAATATTGTGGGTCTTCTCTGGTGGTCCAGTGGTTAAGAATCTACCTCCCAATGCAGGGGATGTGGGTTTGATCCCTGGTCAGGGAACTAAGATCCCACAGGCCACAGGGCTACTGAGATACAACGAAGCCAAATAAATAACATATATATATTTTTAAAAGGAGCAATACTGTATGATTTCATGTACACGAGATACCTCAGGTAGTCACAGTCAAGGAAAGAGAAAGCAGAATGATGGTTTCCAGGACTTCTCTGGTGATCTAGTGGCCAAGACTCCAAGCTCCCAATGCCGGGTTGGATAGCTGGTCAGGGAACTCAAGATCCTATGTGCTGCAATGAACACTGAAGACCCTGCAAGCCACAACTAAGACCTGGAGCAGCCAAATTAGATTAGAAAAAAAAGAAAGGTAGTTTGGTTGCCAGGGGCGGTAGGGAGGTAGAAAGAGGTGTTGGTCAACAGGTAGAGAGTTTCAGGTGTGTAAGACGTGACAGTTCTAGAGATACTACATGACGTGAATATGGCCAACATGGCTGAGCAGTACATACGCTTCAAAATGGTAAACAGAATTAAAAAGAAAAACACTTCAGGGCATTGATCATTCAAGGTAAATTGGAATTAGATGGTATTTAAGCAAAATTAAGCCAAATAACGGCCTTTGTCGAGATCTTCGACAGTCAATCTTGATAACCTTAGAAAAAGCACATCACTGGCTAGCAAAGGTCTATTCCTGAAGAGACATGCACTGCACCGTGGGGGCCCCAGTAAGCCCTATTTCTGGTCTCCAGCCCTTCTCCACCCCAGCCTTATTTCCATCCACCTGCTCCCCATCCCTGCAGGGTCTGGCTCACTGTTGCTGCTGTTATTTGCTCAGCTATGACTCTTTGCAACCCCAGGGACTATAGCCCACCAGGCTGCTCTGTCCATGGGATTTTCCAGGCCAGAATACTGAAGTGGGTTGCCATTTCCTTTTCCAGGGGATCTTCCTGACCCAGGATTGAACCTGTGTCTCCTGCTTGGCAGGTGCGATCTTTACCACGGAGCCACCTGGGAAGCTCTCACAGTGACATGCATGTTTGGCATCGTCATTAATCAGCCCATGAGTTTCTTGAGGGAGAAACCACATCGAACAGATCTCTGATATCCCTTCTTCTAGCTCCTAGCTCAAAAGCACAAAACCACCCATCAAATGTTTCCTAATTGAACAAATTCTGCTCTTTCACAGTTTGCAACATCTTTCACTTGGCTCTTGGTAGGGCAAAAGCTCAAGAGCAGAGAGACGTTGTCTATTTTAAGTGCTTAAAGGTCTTTGTGTTATTCCCCGTTCATATATGATAGAGAGAAAAAGAGAAGAATCATGTATTTATAGCTATGTTTATAAAGATATCACAAAGATGTTCAGTTACAGCTCTTGACAAAAAAGAACACTTGAGCAGCAAAGTTTATAATAATCCTTTCCCAATCCATTTATGGTTTTGAAACTGCCAGAAGTCTGTATTATGTTAACAGTCTTTATAAGGGTTCTTACACCAGAACGCAGTTTGAATGTGGGCAAACCTCAGATTCCTAGAACTTCCATTAATAAAAACCATAAATCCACTGGAAGAGAGTGTTGAATTCGAGTATCAGGTTCTCTTTTAAACATGTAACTCTTATCCATAAGAAACTTAAAACTCACTCCTGGGTAGACTGCCAAGATAAATATAACCATAAAGAAAGAAGGAACGGCGTGTAATTTTATTCCTAAAATACTCAAGTGTTACTCAGGAAAGAGCCCATGAGAAGAACAAGAGAGCATCATTTGTTAACTTGCTCTTGATAACAGAGGCAGGAGTCTGCAACCATGAGATGAAGAAGCTTGTCCTTACAGTGTCCTTACACAGCATGAACACGTGTTTAGTTGCTCAGTCATGTCTGACCTTTTGTGACCCCAAAGACTGTAGCCCGTCAGGCTCCTCTGCCCATGGGATTTTCCCGGCAAGAATACTGGAGAGGGTTGCTATTTCTTTTCCCAGGGGATCTTCCTGACCCAGGGATCAAACCTGCATATCCTGCACTGGCAGATGGATTCTTTACCACTGAGGCATCAGGGAAGCCCAAGCCACTCAGTTGTGTCCAATTCTTTGTGACCCATGGACTGAAACCTGCCAGGCTTCTCTGCCCATGGAATTCTCCAGGCAAGAATACTGGAGTGGGTAGCCATTCCCTTCTCCAGAGGATCTTCCTGACCCAGGGACTGAAGTCTGGTCTCCCACATTGCAGGCAGATTCTTTACCATCTGAGCCACCAGGGAAGCCCCTTTAAGAAACATAGAGCCTCTGCCTTTACTTTCAAGAGGCTTACAGTCTAGTGCTGGGGACAGGACACCACCTCAGTCCTGGGGATGGACAGGGGCACAATTGGACCTCATCAATGAGCTGTGAAGATCATGTGATAGTGCAAATGTTACACAGGACAGCAGCCAGTACAGATGTGTTACCCAGGACCCACTACCAAGCCAGGAACAACTCGAATATGGTAGCGACCGAGTAACAGAGCAGGGCCCTACAGGGCTTTCCAGGACAGATTCTCCACCCCATGCCCTCCGCCTGCCTCTTGTCTGTAGAAAAACTTGAGACTAATGAGAGACATGAGAAAATGTAGATACAAAGGGAAATGGTCAAAAAGACAAAATAATAAATAGTTTCATCATTAAACAAAGACAAGGACCTTTATTGTCAGGAGCTATGGATAATATTCTGAGCCATGTCCTTTGAGCTGTTTGGCAGAGAATGAAACGCCCACCAGGCGGAAGAAGTTAACTACATGATGACCAGACTACAGCCCTGATATGAAATACTCCGTCTTGCATAATTCTGAGAACTGACCTCAAGGAAATGGGAACAGAACCACTCTGGAACTGAAGATTAACTTTACTTAGAACAATCAAGATGACACTGATCAGACCACTATATGACCAATTTCAAGATGACTGTCAGAGCTGACTCTGCGGTTCTGCATGTAGCTCCCTTCCTCTGCTTATGCACAGCCCTGAAACTCTCCTTTATCCTGATCAGCAAGGAAGAGTTGGTTTTTTAAGATGTGAGTCCACTTTCTTCTCAGGATTGCCAGCTTCCTCAGTAAAGCTATCTTTCCTTTAACCCAACACTTGTCTCTTAGTGGATTCTTGAGTGATAAGCAGCCAAATCTGAGTTTGGTAACATCCATATACAATGGCATATGGTGACCTTGCACAACTGAAAGGGGAATGAAATGAGGAGTTGCATCACTTCTAATACAGATACCCCATTAGACACTGACATTGAAGGCAGGAGGAGGAGCTGCCTGTGCCCATCCCAGTCCCCTGCCTGGGAACTCTGCACTGGACAGGCACCAGCTCATGCAGTTATCACTGAAACCAAGAGCATCACATATAACTTATCAAAAGGTCAAGCAGTCTATGCAGAGATGGAATCCAAACCCAGGTTTCCTTGAGTTGAGTAATTGTGAGAGACCACATGACCCACAGCAACTAAAATATCTCCTATCTGACCCTTTATAGAAAAAAACCCTGGTGACGCCTGAACTAAGTCTGTGGGTTTTGGAGGATGACATGAACACCAACAGAAATTTTTAGAAATGCAGAAAAGAAAAGGTTTGAAAGAAAAAATTGGGTAGCTTAATTTTAAATAGCTGAATTGATAGAGATCCCAAAAAAGGGAGATGTGAGATACTAACACTAGGGAGAGAGGTCAGGGGCAGAGGTACAGAATTAAAGAATGAAAGTGATGATGAACCAGTGTGAAGGATGAGATGGTAAAAGGAAAGACAGAAGTGATGTAAAGCTTGTTACAGAGGTGAAATTCTATATTGAAAGAAGAAATTACACAGAAGTCCCAATATGTCAAAAAAACAATTAATAACAGAGCTGCTTCAGCTGAATCCAGGAGGAATGCACCAGAGCACACACTACTAGGTAGCCCTCTGCCTCTGCTGTGGCTCCTCAGGAATTCACTGGTTTGAAAACCAAAGTCATGCCTCCAAAGATAAAAGCCAGTAGGTCAATGGAATTCTACTCAGCTATTAAAAAAATGAAGTAATGCCATTTGCAGCAACAAAGATGAAACTAGAGATAATCATACTAAGTGAAGTAAGTTAGAAAGAGAATGACAAATACTATACGATATCACTTATATGTGGAATCTAAACTACAACACAAATGAACCTATTTATGAAACAGAAACAAAATCAGGGCCATAGGGAATAAACTGGTGGTTGCCAAGGTGGGGGTGGGAGAGGATAGGAGTGAGAGTTTGGAGTTAGCATATGCAAACTATTACATATAGACTGGATAAACAATAAAGTTCTACTGTATAGCATAGTGAACTATATTCAATATACTGTGCTAAACCATAATGGAAAAGAATATGAAAAAGAATATGTGTATATATATAGCTATATAATATATATCTATGTATATCTGAGTCACTTTACTGTACAGAGGAACTTAACATTGTAAGTCAATTACACTTCAAATAAAAAATGAATTTTTAAAAAGTCAGAAGGTCAAGGTTGTTGCATTTGGTGGAACAAACTTCCAGACTTCAGTGGAGGGAAACAGTGAAAGAGACTGAAAAGGAAGAGAGGTAATAGAAATAGGCTTGTGTTGTAACCAGGACCTATCATTTCAAATAGACTTAGTAGAGATGAAAAAAAAAAAAAAAAAAAGGCAAGGCTTACAAAGAAGTCCAGGGACCAGTTAATAAGAGGTCAGTGAACATCGCTAGAGAGCATCAATAAAGAGAGACAGAAATTGGTTTCAAGGAAGTGGGGAAGAAATGACAGAAGAGGAAGTGAGAGCTAATGCTGGTATAATTCAGGTTGGCACTAACAGGAAGGGAGAGATGCGGATGGGAGGAAGTCAGGGTTGTCAAAAGGTAGGGAGACATTTGTTCTTCCAGAGGGAAGGGAGAAAAAAAGAAGAGTGCGGCAGACAGTTTGCTGAAATTGGCTTTAACAATTACCCACCAGAATCCATGGCCCTGGGCATTCCCTCCCACACCCACTACAGGCTGAGAGTTTGAGCCAGAGGGTATTAGCACACAGGAAACAAGAAGAGACTCGAATATTGCCCTCTGGGAGCTGTTCTCTCTTTCTGTGCTTGTAACCCTGAGAACACTGGGAGGAGGAGCCAGCCAGCCTGCTGGCGATGGGAGATCACCCAGAGGAGGAGGAGCAGCCCAACCTGACAGCTGCCAACCTACAGACACAGGCAAGAGGCCATCCCAGATCAGCCGGTCACCAGCTCACCTGTCAGCAGGCCAGTAATGCACAGAAGATCATTGTGACCTAAGCCACTGAATGGAGAGTAGTTTGTCCTGATGTAAAAGACAGTAAAGAAATTGATACTGTCTGTGTTACATGATCGTAACTGCTCTGTTCAGTCACTCAGTCGTGTCCGACTCTTCGCGACCCCATGGACTGCAGCATGCCAGGCTTCCCTGTCCATCACCAATTCCTGAAGCCTGCTCATACTCATGTCCATTGAGTCAGTGGTGCCATCCAATCACCTCATCCTCTGTTGTCCCCTTCTCCTCCTGCCTTCAACCTTACCCAGCATCAGGGATTTACTTGTATCTAGATAACTGCTCTAGAGGATTTAAAAATGCTCTAGGATGAAGAGCTTTCCTTTTTCCTTTTCTAGCTTTCAAATTGTTTACAATGAACAGTAATCACTCAGTAAGTGCCATTATTACTGCGTTATTACTGTTATTGTCAACTAACATTTGAGATGAGTGGAATTACAGCACCAACGTATATGATCGTACCTACCTACTCATATTTAGGAGCTACACAGAAGCCTATCAGGTCCATGGGGCTTTCACACACTTTTTCTTTCTTACAGCCTAACCTAATTTATATTTGAACAACAAACTAACTCACAATGTTGGAAATTAGACATATTTTGCCAATTTTCTAGCACAATTTGGAAGGTAATTGCTATGAGTAAAAGAGGGCTGACGGTTTTTCAACGCAAAAATTAAGAGACAGTACTAAAGTGAGCAGTGGGAAAATAATCTAGTCTAAAATATTTTCCAAAGAATGTCTCCCATACTTTATGTTTTTGATGATGAGACCTCTCTGCTGGATTTTATTTTGTACCAATTAAATGCGTTTTTTCCCCCTATGTGGAGCCATCTACTCTAATACCTGCCACATGTTCTTTGAATTCTGTCCAATAGTGGGTTTGCCCCTATTGAACACACTTCTGTGTCCAATATCTTATAGGTTTAAGAAACTATGTGATTAGGCATACACACATCTCTCCTACCTCCCACATGCTTTTCTCACTAAGATACATTTTTAGAAACATGTCTAATGTTTTTTAAAATAAAAATTCATCTTCGGGTTGAAGGTGAATGAACACATTCCTGTTGATTCATTCTTCTGAAAAGGCCAGGTAGGAGATATTTCCAGCTGGATAGGATTCTCCCACTGTCTAAGGCATTTACAAACTAAGGTAATATGAAAAACATTTTTCTTCTGCTATAGTATGCTTATTGATAAATACTAAGATTAAAAACCTGGTGAATTGAACAAATGCTTCCTCCTGAAACTATTTTTTTTTCCTGTGTGTGAAAAAAGTCTAAACCCATAGCTTTAGGACAGCCAATGAGATGGAAGTAGACAAAACCTTAGAATATAGAAAACAAGAGGCAGTGGCAACTAGCAAAGTAGAAAGAGGGAGAATTAAAGTAAAGAGACCAGGGACTCCTCTGGGCACACTGACCAGATGAAGAGAAACTCCCTCCCACCACTACCCTATAAAAAACTAGCAGTCAAGAAGCTTTACCATCAGTCTGAAAGCTTCCACTCAGCTTTATGTCTTGCTCTTAACTATGAATGTGCTTTGCGTACTCAGTTGCTCAGTCGTGTTTGACTCTTTACGACCCCATGGACTGCAGCCTATGACCCCATGGACTGCAGGCTCCTCTGCCCATGGAATTTTCCAGGCGAGAATACTGGAGCAGATTACCATTTCCTCCTCCAAGGATCTTCTCAACCCAGGGATCACACCTGCATCTCTTGTGTCTCCTGCATTGGCAGGCAGGATTCTTTACCGCTGTGCCACCTGGGAAACCCTTAACTATGAATGGAAATCCAAAATCAAACTTTTGAAGAAAATCTCCAGATACATAAATAAAATCCAATTAAAAGTTTAAAAAAACACATTACATAAAACCTAAAAGAAATCTTAAGAGATATAAGAGAAAATATTATAGCCATGGAATAAGGAGGACAAGAAGCTATAAAAGGGGAAATGACAGGAAAGCTGTTGGGAATTAGAAATTTTCAACAACAAAAAATTCAGTAAGTATGTTAAAGGTGGAGAAAAACTCAGAACAAAAAGACAAAAAGGATAGTAAGAAAAAAAATGAGTAGGGAAGAAAACCCAAACCAGACATCTGACAAATGAGAGAACCAGAAAAAGGAAAGCAGAGAAAGAAATGATCAAAAACAAATAAATAAACAAATAACACACTTTTCAGAAGTGAAGAGACTGGCCCTTCACAATGAATATTCATATGAAATGCTGCTCACCAGAAATAACAAGCTTCACATCAAGGCCAAATTTCAAACAGCTCTCAAAGTATAAGAGAAAATCATGTAGAAATCACACTCAGAGACAGAATGGCACTGGCAATCACAACAGCCGTGCTGGATGCCAGAGGAAAACAAAACAATGTCTTGAAAATTCTGGGGGAAAATGCTTTTCATATATGAATATTATACCCAGCCAAAGCAGTAATTAAATAGGAGACTACAAAAAGACATCTTCAAGTTGGCAAGATCTCAGAAAACTAATCCTTCCTCTAGAAGGTTCCATGTTTTCTTTCCTAATGTTGGCCATTCTTCACATTGCTTATCAAGTTTTCCTTCTTGTCCACTCCCCAGTTTCTACTTTACAACCTAAACTGCATCTATCCATATTGGAAGGTATAGTTTAAAGCCATCACCACCCCCAAGAAGAATTTTCTGTTCCTGCCAGCTGGGGGCAGTC
This sequence comes from Bos taurus, assembly GCF_002263795.3. Lineage (NCBI taxonomy): Eukaryota > Metazoa > Chordata > Mammalia > Artiodactyla > Bovidae > Bos > Bos taurus. The sequence continues at coordinate 32,871,784 of NC_037340.1, read as the reverse complement.
TGTCTGGAGACCAAAATACTTCTACTCTGCTTCTGACTAGCGTGGTTTAAGGCCACAACTTTTCTCCCTGAACAAATATTAGAAGCCTTCTGCAGAGATATTTTGCTTATCTGTCTGTTTTTTCCTTATGGTTCTGGCCTTTCAATGCCTCCTCTACCCATCAACTGTAACTAATACAGTTCAATACAATAGATATTTACTGGTAAGAGAACAATTGACTTAAAATTTCACATTAATTCATTTATCTAAGCATGCCACACCAAACCTATTTCATTTCTGCCTCAGTGCCTTCCACATCCAGATTTCTCAACTCAGAATTCTGCACAGAGGAAAGATCATTTTGAGGGAAGTGAAAAGGAAAAGGAAAAAAAAAAACTTTCAATAAAAAAATGATGATTTTAGAACCCAGCAATGTCCATGCAAAATTTTTACATGAATGTTCATAATGGCATTATTCAGTTCAGTTCAGTCACTCAGTCATGTCCGACTCTTAGCGACCCCATGGACTGCAGAATGCCAGGCCTCCCTGTCCATCACCAACTCCCAGTTTAATTAAAATCATGTCCATTGAGTCAGTGATGCTATCCAACCATCTCATCCTATGTCGTCCCCTTCTCTTCCCACCTTCAATCTTTCCCAGCATCAGGGTCTTTTCCAATGAGTCAGTTCTTCACATCAGGTGGCCAAAGTATTGGAGCTTCAGCTTGAACATTAGTCCTTCCAATGAACACTCAGGACTGATCTCCTTTAGGATGGGCTGGTTGGATCTCCTTGCAGTCCAAGCGACTCTCAAGAGTCTTTTCCAACACCACAGTTCAAAAGCATCAATTCTTCGGCGCTCAGCTTTTTTTATAGTCCAACTCTCACATCCATACATGACTACTGGAAAAACCATAGCCTTGACTAGACGGACCTTTGTTGACAAAGTAATGTCGCTGCTTTTTAATATGCTGTCTAGGTTGGTCATAACTAATCTCATGGCTGCAGTCACCATCTGCAGTGATTTTGGAGCCCCCCAAAATAAAGTCAGCCACTGTTTCCACTGTTTCCCCATCTATTTCCCATGAAGTGATAGGACTGGATGCCATGATCTTTGTTTTCTGAATGTTGAGCTTAAGCCAACTTTTTCACTCTCCTCTTTCACTTTCCTCAAGAATCTCTTTAGTTCCTCTTCATTTTCTGCCATAAGGATGGTGTCATCTGCGTATCTGAAGTTATTGATATTTCTCCCAGCACTCTTGATTTCAGCTTGTGCTTCATCCAGCCCAGCGTTTCTCATGATGTACTCTGCATATAAGTTAAATAAGCAGGGTAATAATATACAGCCTTGACATACTCCTTTTCCTATTTGGAACCAGTCTGTTGTTCCATGTCCAGTTCTAACTGTTGCTTCCTGACCTGAATACAGATTTCTCAAGAGGCAGGTCAGGTGGTCTGGTATTCCCATCTCTTTCAGAATTTTCCACAGTTGATTGTGATCCACACAGTCAAAAGCTTTGGCATAGTCAATAAAGCAGAAATAGATGTTTTTCTGGAACTCTCTTGCTTTTTCAATGATTCAGCAGATGTTGGCAATTTGATCTCTGGTTCTTCTGTCTTTTCTAAAACCAGCTTGAACATCTGGAAGTTCACGGTTCACATATTGCTGAAGCCTGGCTTGGAGAATTTTGAGCATTACTCTACTAGTGTGTGAGATGAGTACAATTGTGTGATAGTTTGAGCATTTTTTGGCATTGCCTTTCTTTGGGATTGGAATGAAAACTGACCTTTTCCAGTTCTTGCTTAAAGATGGAAACAACCCAAATGTCCACCAACTGATAAACGAGTAAATAAAATGTGATAAATGCATACAATGGAATATTACTTGTCAAGGAAAAGGAATGGAGTGCTGATACATGCGAAAACAGGAATAAATGCTGAAAATGTTACTTAAATGAAAGTAGCCAATCACGACAGATCTCCTATTGCATGATTTCATTTATATGCAGTAACCAGAACCAACAAATCTATAGAGACAGGAAACTGAATAGTGGTTGCCTAGGGCTGAGGTGGGTGGGAAGAACAGCACGTGACTGCTAATTTACAACATGAGATTTCTTAGGGGGACAATGAAAATGTTCTAAAGTTGACTACAGTAATGGTTGCAACACTAAATATTCTAAAATCCATGGAATTGTACATTTTATTTTTTATTTACTATTTTAAAGATTTTTTTTTGGTGTGGACCATTTTTAAAGTCTCTACTGACTTGGCTACAATATTGCTTCTGTTTTATATTTTGGTTTTTTGGCCACAAGGCATGTGGGGTCTTAGCTTTTTGCCAGAGATCGAACCTGTACCCTCTGCTCTGAAAGGTGAAGTCAATCACTGGACCACCAGTGAAGTCTCCAAAACGTTACACTTTAAATGAGTGAATTATATCTCAGTAAAGCTGTTCTACTAAGAAGATCAATGTGGGAATAAATTAAGCTCCTATATTATTTGCCTTTAAGGCAATATCAAAGAGCACCAGATTTAATAGGGCAGGCTCTTCAAAGTACAGAGAACCTGAACAAGATCGAAATGTGCATGTGGGATCAGAAAACATCAAGTTAAAGAACAAGGTCATGTGAATTATTTGCCTCAAAATAAATATTGAATCTGTTCACTGTAGAGTTTACTAGTTTAAGAGAAGCTGTAACAAAGAAGTAGTGAAAAGTACTGGGGTTTATGCAAAGCACAGAGGGCCAGGTTTTATAATCCTATGTAGGTCAGTTAATTTCAAAAGCTATTTTCTCTAGTTTCATTCCTTGTCAATCACCTTATTTCATAGGCGTATTCTTAAGGCAATTAATGGATAATATATTTCATATTTACAGAGTGCCAGGGTCTGAAAACACCACTGAGGTTTATTTCAGGCACTTGCATAGGATTTTTGTTTTTAGTTCATTTGTCTTTATTATGATTCCATGATTGTTTCTGGTTGAAAGATCAGTGTTTTTGATACTGCACACACTTATGGCAAGTGATCTGCAGGGTAGGTGAGTTAAAAGCACCAAGATACAAAGGCTTTCTACTTGAAGGATGTTATGATAGGCACAAAATAAATGTAAAAAACATTTGCGTCTTTCAAAATGCTTAGAAAAAGTGCTTAAAACTATCTTAAAAGTAAACAATGATTTCATGTATTTTTGAACTTTAAGGTTTCATTTTGAAATAGATCCCGCAAAGTCATGATGATATATTGGAAGAGGAAAATAGATTAAAAACAGCCCAATGAATAACCCATGTGTGATCCTTTTTTTTTGTATACCTTCTTCAAAAAGATCAGATGTAAGAAATCAGACCTACCAAACCATGATTTTAACCAGAAGTACACTTAAATCCTACTCTTTGTTTCTTCCTTCAGAACATATTCAAATCCTCATTCACTTGAGTGTAACTCATATATTTGAATCCAGAGGTTTAAGATAATTGGCCTAATTTTAAAGAATAAAAATGAATGTAAGTTGTTTTCATTAAACATAGGATATAGCCCTTCAATTATTTTGCTTTTGTTTTAAATTCTTTTCATTTTCTTTCATCTTCTACTTCTCTTGTAACTATAAATGTTTTAGTCTGTATGACAAGTAACACAAATCTGGCTTGATTAAAGAAAACATTATGATCCATACTGGGTTGAAAGATACTAAAAAGTTCTGCCATATAACACAGGGAGCCCAACCCGTCTCTGTGATGACCTAAAGAGGTGGGATGGGGGCAGTGGGTGGGAGACTCAAGAGGGTGGGAATATACTTATGGCTGATTCGAGTTGTTTTATGGCAGAAACAAACACAACATTGTAAAGCAATTATTTTCCAATTAAGACAAAAAAAAAAAGTTCTATGCAGCTGTGTCACTGAACTCAGGATTTAAACAGCAGTGAGAGACAAAAATGCACCAACAAATAACTAAAGACTTTGTGGTTGATGAAAAGCAAACCTACAAGACACTGGATTGTATGATGATGGGATATGAGCCGGAGAAACTGTTTAATTTTAGCATGTGAAAAATCACACGAATAAACAAGTGCAAATAGAACACTCTTATTTCTGGAATACAAACTGTTATTTAGTTTTTTTTCCTTGACTTTATTTTTTTTTTCCTTTGGAACCCTGGTGCAAAATATAGAATGCAGAATTAAGATTCTAAATTGCATCATATATTAGCTACAAGACAAATTTGGGGCAATTAACTTCATTGGTTGTACATTCATTAATTTCAACTTGGTAATTTTTCTATTGCAGTAGAACATTTACCAAGAAACCTACCCTTTTAATAATTTTTAAGTGAAGAGCAGAACTGTTGCCTGTACTATATTCTAGACACAATGGTGTACAAGAGATCTCTAGGACTTATTCATCTTACATAACTGAAACTTTCTATCTGCGGAATCTCCCCATTTCCTCCTCCTCCAGTCCCTGGAAACCATCATTCTGCCCTCTGCTTCTAGGAGTTTGACTACTTTATTATTCTTTTATTAAAATTTTTTTTTAAATTGGAGGATAGTTGCTTTACAATGTGTTGGTTTCTTCTGTACAACAACGGGAATCAGACAGAACTATACACACACACACACACACACACACACATATCCCCTCCCTTCTGAGCCTTCCTCCTTGACTACTTTAATATCTCCTATCAGTGGAATCATAAAGCGTCTGTCCTTCTGTGATCAGCTGATTTCACTTAGCATATGTCCACCACTCTCACCCATATTGTCACATCATAATGTTTTAAATGGTTAACTTCAGCAGAGCAGATTTGTTTGTGGCAACGGGGCCACACCTTGCTTTATCAGTTTTCTGCTTCTGCCCTTTATGAGTCCTTTTGCAGTCAAGACTGTCACACCTGGAGATGACTTCCCTGCCCGCTGAGGTGAGAACACTGTTTTGATGTCCAGAAGTACTTTTGTTTTTTTTTTAAGTCAAGGTCTCCTGGCAGCTCCTCTGCAAACTACTATGGCAGCTGGGCTAGAGGTCATGAATATTACATAAGGGCAGTCCATGTATTCAAACCAGCATCTCCAAGCCATGATTCCCATAGCAACACACAGAGATTTTACTCATCTTGGAGACGAAGCAGCCAGCAGAAGTATTCTAATGTTACCCTGGACTTTTTTTTTTTTTTTTTTAGCAAGATCAACACTTACTCTTTTTTCAAAGCAGTGATTTTTTTCAAAAGAAAACCAATGACCTCGTTAAAATAGGTTCATTTAAAAATTACCAAGTATCACACACACCAAGGCCCTTTGAACTTGAACAACAGCAGTCTATGCTTTAGAAATAGCTGCTATTTGAACCACTGCAGGGGAGAAAGAATCCAAATCATGGCAATGTGTGAAATGAAACAGTCTCAGCTAAATTCTGTACTTCTATGTTTCATATTTGGTTTCCAGTCCCCCTTCCACTTAATTATTACAGGATAGAGAAGAAAGAGCTCCAAAGGGAGGGACATCTTTAATTAATAAAATCCTTTCTTGCTTTCTTTCTGAAAAGCATAATGCAATCCATTTTTTTTTAATATAAGAAAAATACCATTATAAAACACCTAAGGAGTAAAAATGAGGGGAAAGATTGTTCTAGTCTAAGAGAATAAACATCAGCTTGAAGAAAGTTTGTTTTTCTAAGCAGAGAAATGGTTTCCTGAAAAACAAAACAATTCTATTAGAAGCAGTTTTTCCTCTTTGTATATTCAGGGATCATTTTTCTGCATCTAAATAAACCATCCACCCATGGAAACAAGTTGCTTGGATTATAAAACAACATAAAAGGCAAGACCACTCATGTATTACACTGCCTTCTTCTACCAAGGGAAGACAATACATTCCACATCCTGTACCTCTTTACAGCCAATCAAGGAAGCACAGTAACAGACCAGATGTACATTTCAGAAGGAATTTCCGCAGGTGGCCCATCATGGACTCAGCACAATGGACAAAGAGCTTGGCAGAGAAGGAAGGGTTTTACCTTTGCTTTTTCCAGCTGGGCCTGGGCCTGTCGCTCTGCTTCTCTGCGCACTGCCTCCCGATCTTCCTCCAAAGAAACATCTGAATCGGATGGACGGCTGGTGTAGGAGTCTGCCGAACCCTGGAGAGGAAAATGGACATTTTAAAAGAGATTCTGTCTATGATGCTGGCCACAGAAAAGTCTCACTGACACGGCAGTTAGCTTCCTAGATTGTGCTGTCCATTCCTGAAAAGAGGAATAAAAATAATCCATTTTGGTGGCAAACCAGCTACACACATCCAGCTTTGGTTTGCAGACCACTCACTAGGAGAGTTACGCCATTCAAGTTATTGATACCCTTCCTTCCTAAGTCGTATGGTCCAATTAGGAGCCTTTGTGGAAGCCAGAACAAGTTCTCTCATCATTAAACCGACTGTGGTGCAGTGCAGTGAAGGACACACACACCGTTTTCAAGGAGAGCTTCAAGAACAGTCCACAGCTACAGTGAGAATTTACAATTAGGAAGAAGATAGGCTAAAAAAACAACAACAGCAACAAACATAAAGTCAAGGGAGTTATCAACTTGAACTCTCTGACACGCCACTACCATAGATGACCCTCTCTTTGATCTTAAGCATCCTTTGGTACCTCTGTATTCACCCAATGCCTCCTCTGACAAAATTGTAAGGCAACAGCTGCCAGCTTCCCTCAATCTTTAAGCAACATATCTTTTTCAATCCCTTTAAGTGGATATTTCATCAAAGGCTTCTACGGGAAAACACCTGCCCGGGGGGAGCTCCTAGGGAGATAAACCACCGCAGAGGAAAGGGAGCTAGAGGATTAGAGGACTCTCTTCCGCTCCCTCTTTCGCAATCAGCATCATATTACTAATCACAGGAGCCCCAGAGAGCCCTCACTTGTACCAGCGACAGAAACAACGACAAAATAACGTCTCCCCTCTACGAAAGCCCTGAAGCTTACACAGATATCCGAATTCTTCAGCCTTCCTCCCTTGGCGCGTTTCAGAAGCCTGATCCAGGTGGCCTTCATCAGCCAGACAGCGCCTTTCCCGTCCGCAGCTGCAGCCGCGGGCACCGATCCTCAGTGCGCGCTGAGCCCCGCAGAAACCCTGCTCGGTTCCCATCCATGCTCTGGGCAAACCCCCGCTTCTCCGTCCCTTTCTGCCTCCGGGGCTTTCACTTCCTACCCCGGAGGACTCCAATCCAAAGAGATTCTTATTTTCCCATCCCAGTGGGGAGGGGAAACAAACACTTGGATGCTTTCGATTGCTTTAAAGATAACACTTCAAGCGCATCCAAAGACAGGCATCAACTCGTCCTAAACTTCACGCATCTTATGACCCTCTCATCTTCCCTGTTCTTGGATTGTTCAAAGACATTAGTTGTGAGAGAACCTTAAGGGGGGGGGGAAAAAAAAACCAACCTAGTGCAAAACGTATGCAGTGACATTTGCAAGTGCAAAGTTCAAGGCTTATCTTCAGAGATCTGGAGGGGGAGGGCGGAGGACGCGCTCACCGCACTGGGCATGCTCCGTCTGTAGCCTTTTTACGCAGACGCTCACATCACCCGGTTAGTCTGTCAAATTGCCATTTTGCATCTGAAGTGTAAACAGCTGGAAAGGGCTTTTTGACTCTATAGTACCAGGCACCTGGGATGTTTGACATGCTCCTATTTCAGATGAAACGTCTCAAAGATGAAACCTGTACTCTCTCCCTTTTTCTTTTCCTCTTAACAATATCCTTCCATTAATCTGCTGCGGAAAGTATATCCTATGCCATAGGACAATTCATAGATAATACATATGATATATGATATTGTTGGGCAATCGAAATCAAATCATGCTCATCCATTCAATATAAAGCCGCTCTTGATAGCTCCATTTCCTAAACAAAATGCAAGAGAGAGATTTGCTCACTGAAATAGGACTTGAAAGTAACCACAGCGCTAAGCAATAACGGAGCTCAAAGTGGCTTTGAACCGCTTCTCCAACTGAGCAACTACCCTTCCAAATAAAGTCACTGGGATAAATAACCATGTGAAATTGCTATCACAGCAATTAGGAACAAATGTAAAATCTTGGTTGATTTATTAGCTGGAGTTAATATTTATAGAACCATTTAGTCCAAACTCTTCTTATAAATAAAGTGACTGAGGCTTGGGAAAGAATCATACTTATTCATTTCCAGTATTAATGGGAATACTTTTTTGAAAGTTTATGAAGAAATACACACTTCCAGGCTTCCTAAAGTAAACATAAAATTCTATCACTGCATTCTAAACTATGTTTTGTTTGGGGGGGCAATTATTTTGTAAAGTCTCGTGCAAATGAAATAAAGCATTCTTAAGAAAATCTTCCTTACTTTTCCCCTCCCTCCTTCCACCCCACCACCCTCTCACTTCTCCCCATCCCTATTCCTTTCATTTCTAGGTTAAGACCAATCTTCATGACTTAAATAGAAAATACAGGAGAGGCTCTAGAATAAACACTGTAGATCAAATGCACCCTCACTGTGGTATCATAACATAAATTAATAGATTACTTATATTTTTATCAAGTGAATATAAAATGCATGGGACACAGAAAATGCATTGCAATTTTTTGGTTCTTGTAAAATTCACAGGGGTGATAGGAGTTTTTCTACACCAACACACATGCTAGGGTAATCCTAATTTTCTCAGAGGGGTTCCTATAGCAGGAATTGTTTAGTCCCTCAGTCGTGTCTGACTCTTTTGTGACTATATGGACTGTAGCCTACCGCGCTCCTCTGTCCATGGGATTTCCCACGCCAGAATACTGGAGTTGGTTGCCATTTCCTTCTCCAAGGGATCTTCCTGACCCAGAGATCAAAGCTGTGTCTCCTGGATTGCAGGGTCTTTTTTTTTTTTTTTTTAAACATGGAGCCATCAGGAATGCCCACAGCAGGACTAGCATAGTAGAAAATTACCAGGAAGCACAATTATATCCCATAAAGGACATTAGGCCCCCCACACGGTCAGGTCACACCTCAGGGAGGATACAAAATTTCTCCTATTAAGAAGCCCATAATGAGAGGAAGAGTGTAACACACACACACACACACACAATTGTGTGTGATCTTCTTCCACTATGAACAAAGATTTAAAAATCCTTTGCTTATAATCAGATGACGCTTTTAATTACATAGTCATTTTGAGACCTGTTACCAGGTTGAAATAAGTAAGCAGCGTAAAATACCCTCTGCATTGAGTTTTGGTAATGATCTTTTGAATATCTGCCACAATATATTAACCTCTGACCACTTTACAATGTGAGCTGTGACTTGAACTGATGTCCTCATGGCTTTCATTCTTTGGATCAGTGAAGTATGCTGCTGCTGCTAAGTCACTTCAGTCATGTCCGACTCTGTGTGACCCCAGAGACAGCAGCCCACCAGGCTCCCCCATCCCTGGGATTCTCCAGGCAAGAACACTGGAGTGGGTTGCCATTTCCTTCTCCAATGCATGAAAGTGAAAAGTGAAAGTGAAGTCGCTCAGTTGTGTCCGACTCTTAGCGACCCCATGGACTGCAGCCTGCCAGGCTCCCCCGTCCATGGGATTTTCCAGGCAAGAATACTGGAGTGGGGTGCCATTGCCTACACTTTCAAAATATTTTTAATTATAGAAGTTACATGTATCCATCGTAGAATGAAGAGAGAGACAAATAATCTCTGCCTGAAATTTGCCCACCCAAAAAGCCTCACTATTAAATGGTAGCATAGTTTAGCCTCCAGAGTTCTTGCATTTTCAAAAGTCACCCTCCCAACGTGTGCCTTACAATTAATCTCCTTCCTTTAGGAAGTGTTGATTTATGCAGTTAGAAGTGGTGTATCTAATTAAGCTTTTGCCTTTGGGACCATAAGGACTTTCTGGGTCATTCTGCCTTCTGTCAGGAAGAGCTGGCGGTCATTTTCGTAAATCCAAATGAGGTTCATCGCAAGCTGTACCCCTGATCTCTTGGGTTCCTTCAGTACGATTAGTTGAACTTTTGTAATATTTGCCCTGGCAGGTACATCTCAGATTTCCTTTTCTTTATCTTAATATTCTCACTCCTCATCATACAGTTCCAAAATGCAACCTGCTCCTAATATCTAACAATAGCTCATCTGGGATCACTTACTTATCTCCTCAGGACCTTTACTCCAAATGTGCATTCTTTACTTACAGGAAATGTTAGTTAATTGGATTAATTGATGCTTCTATTTATTCTTCAATTTCTGTTGTTTTCCAATTTATGTCAAATAGTTGCACACAAAGCATTGCCTTTTTCCTTTAACACATTTTCCTGGATTTATAAAGTTGGCTTTTTTCATGCTGCACTCTACTGTTTCAATCATATGTCTATTTCCATGTCTATCTTCACATCTTTCTTGAGTGCTCTTGTACTTCCGCTTTTAAAACCAAAAGGCTAAGAGTCGTTAGTCTATTGAGGAATGGCTTCCTGGATCCCAAGTGGGTCATCTATTCCTGTAGGAAATCTTCATATGAAGCCTAAAGCAATGCTCCTGGGCAAAATCAAATTCCTTATAGTATCCCGAGGTTACCTCGATTGTAGACCGAAGTGCGTCCCATCTCAGACACTCAAGATTTCAAATGTACAGGACTCGTGTATAGGACAATGCTAAGTCAGTGGCACAGTGGACTTCCATTGCTTCCCCCCGACCTTCTGTGGCAGCAGTACTTTTTGGCACCAGGGACTGGTTTCGCAGAAGGCCAGTTCTCTATGGACTGAGAGCAGGATGGTTTGGGGATGATTCAAGGGCTTTCCTGGTGGCTCAGGTGGTAAAGAATCTGTCTATAATGCAGGAGACCTGGGTTTGATCCCTGGGTCGGGAAGATCCCCTGGAAAAGAGAATGGCTATCCACTCCAGTATTCTTGCCCGCAGAATTCCATGGACAGAGGAGCCTTGTGGGCTACAATGCATGGAGTTGCAAATAGTCAGACATAACTGAACGATTAACACTTTCACTTCCAAGTGCATTACCTTTACTGCGCACTTTATTCCTATTATTATTATATCCGCTTCATCTCAGACCATCAGGCATTAGATACTGGAAGCTGGGAACCCCTGTTCTATGGCATAGACAGACAAGCCATTTCCTTATTGATCAGGCCAATTTTAGGGAAAAAAAGCAGAATGGGATAGACTTCCAAGGACAAAGACTAAGACGAAAAGGGTTCTGTCTTGTATCACATGCTTGTCTTGGCTGGGGGAGATGATTCTTTCATTTCTCATATTGTCATCTATTTTCATAGTTTTAGAAAAACTAACTTTTTCCCTGTGAAGTCATCTGAATGTCTCTAAGAAAATGAATTGCTGACCTCTGCTTTGTTGGTTTCTTTAGGAACAAAACCATAAATTGCCTATTGATAATGAGAGTTCTTGACTCAAAGTTCAAAAATGACACAAGTTATTGAGATGAAGCCCATTTTCATTAATATTGTTTACTTCGGTTTGCCAATGTCACAAAGTTACTATTCAAACCCATTCAGTCATGAAAGTCTCAGATGTGACTGGCCTGCCATTTGGATAAACTTGAAAATAGTGTCAGAGGTGATGGTAATAAATCTATGCAAGTTCAATCTGTTATGACTAAGTACCAGCTAAAATATTAGCTTCAATTTTCTCAGGAGCACAGGAAAATTTGTAAACTCTGTATACGTTTCATAAGTACTGGTGAAGACATTATAGTTTGCCCCCAAACAAAACAAAACACCAAAACACCCACCACAAGCTTTTATTCAGTAGTTAATACTTTGGGACAATAAGTGCTATAACGGTAAGTTAAATGCTAGGAATATGACCTTGTTCCCATCATGGAGCCTGACATTCTAGTGAAGAAGGTCCATTAAAATAATTACCAGAAAAATAATTACAGGGAGAAAACAGTGAACAGGCTGAGATGAGAGAATGATGGTGGGAAGATACCACTTTAATTGGGAAGACAAGATAATCCTAAGAGATGATATTTAAGTTGAAATATCCCAAAAGATAAACAAAAAACAAGTCAGCCTTGGGAGGTGCTGGGAAAAGCAATATAGGAGAGGGAATGGCATATGCTAAGGCCCTGAGGACAAGGAATGAAGCACGATCAGGGACGCTAATGTGCTATTCTGCTGGTGTGTTTATTTAAACTTCCTCCTCTTTCTCTTTCTGTAGGTAATACATGTGGAATATGTATTCTGGGAATCTCTTCATTTATGTGGCACAACCTCACAGAAAAACTTCTTACACAAGTTTGATTTTCTAAATTAGAATTGGCATTTAAGTTGTCAGCAAATTCCACATTATGGGGAAAATCAAGTCTTCTAAGGTTTAAAGGGAATTCTCTCATTTTCTTCCTTCTAAATTAAGGGCTATCTCATAAAGGCTAATGTCAGGATGTTTTTGAGACTTTTCTATATTATGTGAATTCAAGCAGTCAATTTATTAAGGTTAGACAATGTACACAAGTGATAATAACAATTGCTATTTAAAAAAAAAATATTTTAGCCTCACCATGGGGCATGTGAGATCTTAGTTCCCCAATCAGGGATTGAACCCATGCCCCTGCATGGCAGTGCAGAATCTTAACCAATGGGCCATCAGGGGATTCACATAACTGCTAATCTTGAATGAATGCCTATACTGTACTAGGCACTGTGTGGATTCGCCAATATTACATAATTTAATCATTAATTTTTCTCCATTTTTCACTGATGAAAAAACTTTAGCATAGAGAAGTTACCTGAGCGAGGTTACAAAGCTAAAAATTGATGGAGATAGGGGTCAACCTTTAGCAATCTAAATTTAAGTTCCATACATGCAATCAGTTCAGAAAATTAAAAGCCAGAACAGATCCTTACATGCAACTCATCTTTCTGTTAATCAAAAATACATTTTTAAAAATTCTTTAAAAAGTTGAAGTATAGTTGATTTACAATGTTGTGTTAGTTTCAAGTGTGTAGTAAAGTGATTCACTTATATATATTATGTATATATGTATGTGTATATATATAGGGTTCTCAGGTGGTGCTATGGTAAAGAATCCACCTGCCAATGCAGGAGACAAGAGATGCGGGTTCCATCCCTGGGTCAGGAAGATCCCCTGGAGAAGGGAATGGCAATCCACTTCAGTATTCCTGCCTGTAAAATCCTATGGACAGAGGAGCCTGGTGGGCTACAGTCCATGGGGTCACAAAGAGTCAGACATGACTGAGCACAAATATGTGGGTATATATTTGTGTGTATGTGTGTGTGTGTGTGCATATATATTCTTTTTCAGATTCTTCTCCGATACAGGTTATTACAAGATATTGAATATAGTTTCCTGTGTTATAGAAAACATGTTTCTGTCTGCCAGGCACACACATAACCATTTCTAAAGGTCCTAATTTGTCATGACGACTTTCAAGTTATTAGCTCTATCTTTGCTGAACCTGGAACTCTCCCCACTCCCTTTCTCCCCTTCCCTTCTCCCCTCCCTTCTGACACACTCTCCCCCTCCAACCACTCCACACACACACCTTCACAGATTCTCCAATTTTATCTTCCCAAAGGCACAATGAAGGTGCAATGAAACAGATAATTTCTCATTCATCAGTGTAACACAATTTTGTGACAATGTGCCTACTACCCTGAAATTTTCTTCACTTCAGAGTATCTCAACTGGAAAGCATTCTTTTTGTTACTTATCTACAATGGAAAGTAGGTAACTAGAATAGGAAAACAATGGAAGTCAAGAAACCGGCTATTGAAAACTTCCCCTTTTCCCTAAAAATGAACATAAGTTTGGCAAGCTGGTCTTCAGTAGCCTCTTTGGCAGCTACTCTTGTCTGAAGCTGGCTGGAATTCAAGTGTCTCCTGAGTAATCTTTCAGTTCAATAGGAACCATTGTAGTGGCACTGAAACTAAAATTACTAAAAAGTAGAAATGGTAGGTCCAAGGCTCAGTGACGTGACTTACATATTTTTCAGAGTACATTATATTACATTAAAACACTTACACTCAATTATTCTTCGAACCAAGGGTATGATGGCTATTTATGTTTTGTAGAAGAGCTTCTGTCCAATATTTGTAAAATTTGACACTTTCACAAAGAACCATTTTGAGAAAGCTAATGTGGCTCAGACCATGAACTCCTTATTGCCAAATTCAGACTTAAATCGAAGAAAGTGGGGAAAACCACTAGACCATTCAAGTATGACCTAAATCAAATCCCTTATGATTATACAGTGGAAGTGAGAAATAGATTTAAGGGCCTAGATCTGATAGATCGAGTGCCTGATGAACTATGGAATGAGGTCCGTGACACTGTACAGGAGACAGGGATCAAGACCATCCCCATGGAAAAGAAATGCAAAAAAGCAAAATGGCTGTCTGGGGAGGCCTTACAAATAGCTGTGAAAAGAGGAAAAGCGAAGGGCAAAGGAGAAAGGGAAAGATATAAACATCTGAATGCAGAGTTCCAAAGAATAGCAAGAAGAGATAAGAAAGCCTTCCTCAGCAATCAATGCAAAGAAATAGAGGAAAACAACAGAATGGGAAAGACTAGGGATCTCTTTAAGAAAATCAGAGATACCAAAGGAACATTTCATGCAAAGATGAGCTCGATAAAGGACAGAAATGGTATGGACCTAACAGAAGCAGAAGATATTAAGAAGAGATGGCAAGAATACACAGAAGAACTGTACAAAAAAGATCTTCACGACCCAGATAATCACGATGGTGTGATCACTGACCTAGAGCCAGACATCCTGGAATGTGAAGTCAAGTGGGCCTTAGAAAGCATCACTACGAACAAGGCTAGTGGAGGTGATGGAATTCCAGTTGAGCTATTTCAAATCCTGAAAGATGATGCTGTGAAAGTGCTGCACTCAATATGCCAGCAAATTTGGAAAACTCAGCAGTGGCCACAGGACTGGAAAAGATCAGTTTTCATTCCAATCCCAAAGAAAGGCAATGCCAAAGAATGCTCAAACTACCACACAATTGCACTCATCTCACACGCTAGTAAAGTAATGCTCAAAATTCTCCAAGCCAGGCTT
Source organism: Bos taurus (assembly GCF_002263795.3). Classification (NCBI taxonomy): domain Eukaryota; kingdom Metazoa; phylum Chordata; class Mammalia; order Artiodactyla; family Bovidae; genus Bos; species Bos taurus. The sequence goes on along the minus strand of NC_037340.1, from coordinate 32,856,755 downwards.
CAGCAATATGTGAACCGTGAACTTCCTGATGTTCAAGCTGGTTTTAGAAAAGGCAGAGGAACCAGAGGTCAAATTGCCAACATCCACTGGATCATAGAAAAAGCAAGAGAGTTCCAGAAAAACATCTATTTCTGCTTTATTGACTATGCCAAAGCCTTTTACTGTGTGGATCACAATCAACTGTGGAAAATTCTGAAAGAGATGGGAATACCAGACCACCTGATCTGCCTCTTGAGAAATTTGTATGCAAGTCAGGAAGCAACAGTTAGACATGGAACAACAGACTGGTTCCAAATAGGAAAAGGAGTTCGTCAAGGCTATATATTGTCACCCTGTTTATATAATTTATATGCAGAGTACATCATGAGAAATGCTGGACTGGAAGAAACACAACCTGGAATCAAGACTGCTGGGAGAAATATCAATAACCTCAGAGATGCAGATGACACCACCCTTATGGCAGAAAGTGAAGAGGAACTCAAAAGCCTCTTGATGAAAGTCAAAGTGGAGAGTGAAAAAGTTGGCTTAAAGCTCAACATTCAGAAAACAAAGATCATGGCATCCGGTCCCACCACTTCATGGGAAATAGATGGGGAAACAGTGGAAACAGTGTCAGACTTTATTTTTCTGGGCTCCAAAATCACTACAGATGGTGACTGCAGCCGTGAAATTAAAAGATGCTTACTCCTTGGAAGGAAAGTTATGACCAACCTAGCTAGCATATTCAAAAGCAGAGACATTACTTTGCCAACAAAGGTTCGTCTAGTCAAGGCTATGGTTTTTCCTGTGGTCATGTATGGATGTGAGAGTTGGACTGCGAAGAAGGCTGAGCGCCGAAGAATTGATGCTTTTGAAGTGTGGTGTTGGAGAAGACTGTTGAGAGTCCCTTGGACTGCAAGGAGATCCAACCAGTCCATTCTGAAGGAGATCAGCCCTGGGATTTCTTTGAAAGGAATGATGCTAAAGCTGAAACTCCAGTACTTTGGCCACCTCATGTGAAGAGTTGATTCATTGGAAAAGACCATGATGCTGGGAGGGATTGGGGGCAGGAGGAGAAGGGGATGACAGAGGATGAGATTGCTGGATGGCATCACTGACTTGATGGATGTGAGTCTGGGTGAACTCCAGGAGTTGGTGATGGACAGGGAGGCCTGGTGTGCTGCAATTCATGGGGTCGCAAAGAGTCGGACACCACTGAGCGACTGATCTAATTTGATCTGAATATTAGATGGGAATTCTCATATTATTGTGAGTTTTGGATTTCAAGCATAGGATAAGTAATTTCTCTTCGTAATTACAGTATTCACGTGTGTGTGTTGGGGTAGTTTTTTAGGCTTATTATATTTACTGATAGTAATAGATGGAAAATGTTTTTCATGCTAATATAACTTCTTTAAAAATTCACTTTTCATTCATGAGAAAGGAAATGAATAGGCAAGAAGCAGAAAAATAGTGGCTTGGGAGAGTTGAACTTTCTCAAAATATTGATGAAAAAAATTGAATGAGGAAAAATGAGTGAATGAACCACTTGCAGGAAATCTGCAGTATAGGAATTCATGACAAGTATGGATACAGCCATAAACGCTGAGTGAACATCACTACCTTTAGTCTTCCTACTGAGTCTGCTCAGCATACACACATACTATTATTTCCATTTGCGTAATCAATGTGATACACCACATCGACAAAAGAAAAGACAAAAACCACATGATTATCTCAATAGAGGCAAAAAAAAGCATTTGATAAAAGATAACATCTAATCATGATTAAAAACTCTTAGCAAATAAAGTGGGTATAGAGGAAATGTATCTCAACATAATAAAAGCTATTAATGGCAAACCCAAAACCAATCTAATACTCAGTGATAAAAAGCTGAAAGCCTTCCTGCTAAAATCTGGAAAGACAAGGATGCCCCACTCTCACTACTTCTTTTCAACATAGTATTGGCAGTCCTAGCCACAGATATCTGATAAGAAAATGAAAGAAAAGTGTGTAAACTAAAAGGAAAGAGGAAAATCTGTCATTATATGCAGATGACATACTATTATTTCCTCTGCCTAAGAAGACCTCCCCTGAACTCCATTTTCTCTGCCAATTTCTACCTCATTTTTTTTTTTTTTTTTTGCTCTCCTTTGTAGGAAAAAAAAAGCTCATGCTCACTTCAATTCTTCTTTATGGGTCTTTTTTAAAGTTACTCTCTCCCATCACTGCCCTCAAAACTGCTCAGGGTCATCAGCAATAAATGGTTAAATCCAATGGTCAATTCTCAGTGCTCATCTTACTTGGTAGGTTAATATCACTCCCCATCCTTTCAGGGCTTCCCTTGAAGCTCAGTTGGTAAAGAATCTGCCTATAATGCAGGAGACCCGGGTTCGATTCCTGGGCTGGGAAGATTCCCTGGAGAAGGAAATGGCAACCCACTCCTGTATTCATGCCTGGAGAACCCCATGGACTGAGAAGCTTGGCAGGCTATAGCCCATGGGGTCGCAAGAGTCGGACATGACTTAGCAACTAAACCACCACCACCACCACGCCATCCTTTCAGGATTCCCAGGTGGCACTAGTGGTAAAGAATCTGCCAGCCAATGCAGGAGACTCGGGTTCAGTCCCTGGGCTAGGAAGATCCCCTGGAGAAGGAAATGGCAACCCACTCCAGTATTCTTGCCTGGAGGATCCTATGGACAGAGGAGCCTGGTGGGCCACGGTTCATAGGGCCACACAGGACGTGGCTGAAGCAGCTCAGCACAGCACCCATCCCATCATTCACTTTCTCAGAGTTGCTTTCCCAAACCCCTCTCTCGTGGTCTTTCTCTTACCTACTGGCTGTTCTTTCTGAGTCTCCTTGGTTGGATCACCTCTCCCACCACCTCCTTTTTGCTTCAACCTCACTGAAGCTCCTCACAGGCACCAGGAAAGCTTTCTCCCTAGATCGTCACAGTACAATCACCTCCTTTAAGTCTTTTCTTAGCTGGCATCCTTTCTTTTCTTTTTTTTAATTAGCCCACCAAGGGTCTTAGTTGTGGCACATGGGATCTTTCCTTTAAGCACATGGACTCTGAAGTTGTGGCATGCAGGCTCCAGAGTGTGCGGGCTTCAGTAGCTGCGGCACACGGGCTCTCTAGTTGTGGTGTGCCGGCTTAGTTGCTCGAGGCATGTGGGATCTTAGCTCCCCGACCAGGGATTGAACCCATGTCCTCTGCATTGCAAGGCAGATTCTTCACCACTGGACCAACAGGGAAGTCTTGGTGACTTTTCAATGAGGACTTTCCTAACCATCCTATTTAAAATTGCAATCCCCCAAGCCCTCCAGCATCTCTAATCTCCTTTAGCCTGTTCTACTTTTTAAAAATGGAGCTTTCACCTTCTAACATACAATATAGTTTAATTATGTTTATTGTTTAGTGTCTCTCTCCCTCCACTAGACTATAACATCCATGAAGGCATAGATCTTTTCTCCTGTTTAATTTACTCATTTATCCCAAGTGCTTAGAACAGTGCCTGGCACAAAACAGATGCTCTATAAACATGTGTTAAATGAATGACTAGGGTTACCAGAGAAAGAGAGCCTTTTCTTTCTCACATCCTAGAGCTTGATACTCTTAAAACATTCCTAAATATTCTCATGTCTTTTCCTTACTATTGGGTTGGTCAAAAAATCTGTTCGAGTTTTTCCCATAAGAACAAAATTTTTGGCCAATCCTCCTCCCCCCAAAAAAACCACACCCACAGAAATCTTCCTGACTCATAGTTAATGGCAATAAATATTTGCTATGATGAGTAGAAGAATAAAACAAAAACTTCAGCCTGAAGATATATTTGGAATTTTATCATAAACCTCAATAAATACCAAGTTCATTAACTTAGTGTAAATGTCAACTCTAAGTCAGTAGATTAAATAAACATGTTCCATAACAAGCAAACTACTAAAAAGAGAAGACATTATACTTAAAATTTATATAGCATCCTTCTTCCAAGGAATGTAAGAGAGACTTTACGTTCTGAAAATGTGATTAACACTTACTTTCTATGAAGCTTCTTTTTCCATTAATTTTCCTCCCTCACTCCAGGGACTTATAGTTCCAATCCTAAAACTGCTAATGACTCATTGTGTCGCCACAGGCAAGTTATGTAAATACTCCTCAGACTCATTGCCCCCATGCAATCTGAGTACAGTAAGTCAAAGCTACTAGAAAGAATATTCTTGAGAATTTTCTTACAGATGGTTGAATATACATTGTAAATATGACATATTCTATGACTGTTTACAGACTGTTACTTCTCATACACTACCCCTGCCAGTCCTAGGAGGATAGAGTTTAAATTCACAGCAGAAAAAAGCGTGACTATACATATAACTTCTAGTAAGATGGAATGTTTTAAAAAAATCAAGCCAGCACAGGAAAAAGATATTTCTGCAAGCAATTTTAGAACATATATTTAAAAGGAATTCAAGTAATAGCTGGACAAATAAACAACTCTGGAACATCTTCACAGGCTCTCTACTACTAAATAAAGGTCACCTCAAAAGATGGCATGCTCAGCTGTGAGCCTTTTCTTGAGTGGCAGAACCATCAGACAATGAATCTTGGTTCCTGCCTTCCAGGGAAAATTTGCTGAGGTGACAATGAACCATCAATCCATAGGCATTCAAGGACAGTCAGCACATGTATCCTCCAGGGAATCCCAGAGCTGTGAAAGGGATAGGGCTTCAGTCCTGAAAGATTTTACCCTCTAAAATTTTCTGTGCATACAGCAGTTATTCTTACTGGTACAAAACACAGTAAGAGAACAACAGACAAGCGGACAAAGGATATGGATACAAGATTCACCAAAAAATCAGCTAGTCATAAGCATCTGGAAAAAGTGTTCAGCATCACTAAATTAAGATGCATTTCCTTATTAAATGTGTACTGTTGCCAAAATACCAATTCATAGTGTTATGAGAAGACACTACAACCAACACTTTCACATCCTGTTGATAGTCTGTTTTACTTTAGTACAGCCCTTTGGGAAAATCACGTTCTTTTGGTTTCTATCTAGATATGTATCTTGACTAATAGGTATCCAGACTAATGATTGTACTTTAAACATTCTTGGACTTTTCTGGTGGTCCAGTGGTTAAGGATCTGCCTGCCTATGCAGGGGACATAGGTTCGATCCCTGGTCTGGGAGAATCCCACATGCCATGGGGCAATTAAGCCCATACGCCACAACTACTGAAGCCCCTGTGCCCTAGAGCCCACGCTCTGCAACAAGAGAAGCCACAGGAATGAGAGGCCCTCGTATTGCAACTGGAGAATAGCCCCAGCTTGCTGCAACTAGAGAAAAGCCTGCACACAGCAACGAAGACCCAGTGCAGCCAAAAATAACTAAAATAATCAATTAATTAAAAAAGAATAAAATTTCTTAAACTATGGTTCATATACTTACATTATGACACAACCTTAATGATGATTATAAAGGCTAAAAGGCATTATAGGCAAATGTTTATGGTGATAATATTTGGTTAAAAAAAAAGGAAAGAAATTTTGAAAACCTGAATCATTTCCATAATCATATACATTCATGTATGTAAAAATGCTGGAAGTATACAAAAATAACAGAAGATATAGGAGTATACTATTATTTTTTTTAATTCTGGGGTTACTTAAAATTTTTTTTCTGTAACGTTACCATTTTTCTGACTAGAAATAAAAACCTCATTCTTGTTGCAAATGAACTGTGCAACAAAACACTCTGAAAATATTTTTGGTGTTGCAAAAAGAGAGTTTGCAGATATAAACTGTCCCTAATTTGTTAATTTAACCTTGAAAGTTTTTTGCATGTGGGGAAGGGAAGAAAACTTGAGATCTTCTGAAAAACTCTTGGTGCACATTACAAGAAAAGAAATAGAGTAAATGTTGATGTGGGAATTATATCAGGTAAGAAACAAAAATGAAAAGAAAAGTACTTTGGCATGAAATGTTAGCATTTTTAAGTATTACATTTCTCTGTAGACAATGTGTTAAAGTAATTATTTGAAGTTTCTGCTGAAACACTGGGCTTGTCTCATATGACTGCTTAAATAATTTTGTGGTACTAGGTGAGATACTGAAGCAGGCCAAATGACTCAGTAATTTGGTAATTCATTGTTAATATACTGCTCTCAAAGCCTAACCTTCCAGAAAGATATGACTTGGGTTCAAAGAGATTTAATATTAAAAATAGGCTACACGATCAGGGAGTTGGCTGAAAAAGGACCTGGTATGTAGTAGTTAGTAATAAAGTACCCTACTGATCCAAAACACTTACTGCCTCCTTTAAGCAGCTAACCTACCTTCAGGAAGTGATTTAAGAACTAGAGACAATTTGGTTCATACAAATCCATGCTTAAAAATATGCTGCAAATTTCAGATTGATTAGCTGGAAATATGCCATTGGTTCTATTAATTATTATTAATGTTAGAAAATCCAGACTCTATTAAGAATATTTCAGAAAACACTGGACATAGACTGTTGGTAAAATGCAATTCATGGCACTTCCCTGGTAGTCCAGTGGTTAAGAATCCACCTACCAATATAGGGGACAGGGGTTTAATCCCTGGTCTGGGAAAATCCCACATGCCTCAGAGCAGCTAAGTGCATGTAGCACAGCTACTGAAAGCAGACTGCCCAGAGCCTGTGCTCTGCAACAGGAGAAGCCAGTGCAGTGAGAATCCCCCGCACTGCAGTGAAGAGCAGCCCTCACTCCCTGCAACTAGAGGAATCCCGAGCACAGCACTGAAGACCCAGCACAATCAAAACATTTTTTAAAAAGCCAATTTATACATTTCATTTTTCACAAATAAGAAAGCATTTTTAAACTGCAAATATTTAATACATGGTGCCATAGGCTGAATGCTTGCATTCCCCCCCACCCCCCCAAATTCACATGTTGACACTGGATCCCCAAGGTGATGGTATTAGGAGGTAGGGCTTTGGGATGGTAAATAGATCATGAGCAGGAGCCCTCATGATGGGATTAGTGCCCTTGTAAAAAGACCCCAGAAAGCTCCCTTGTCCCCCCTACCAAGTGAAGACTTGGTGACAAGATGGCCATTTATGAACTAGGAACTAAACTCTGCCAGCACCTTGATCTCAGGCTTCCAGCCCCAGAACTGTTAGATATTTCTGTTGTTTATAAGCCACTCAGTCTCTGATATTTTAAAATAGCAGCCTGAATGGACCAAAAGACATGAAATTGTATGCTTTGCTTTAAGTTCCAAAGTATAATGAACTTAAATGATAATAAAACTTCCATCAGGCAGGGGAAAACACGGCTTGACAGTTTGGTAAAGATTAGGGAAGACTTGGTGACTGCTGGCCATGTCTGCTGACCTTTGCCCTTTGGCCTGATGGTACTATTACACAGATGCTACAGCATGCTTGTGTTATATGCTAGAGGCTTCCACTGCGAAAACAGACACCAACCTCAAGTGCTCCAAACCAAAGATACACCTATGTCTTCTACTTCATTTAAATGACAATCATTTAATATAATATTGCAGAAAACTAAATATTATCTCCCTTCCCCCAACATCCACATACATTAGAATCTAATGTCCAAGAGAAGGGCAGGGATTTTTTTTTTCACCTCTGTGTCCTCAACAGCAGTGTGTATGAGACAGACTGGAACCTGAGACCCTTTACTGCAGTACTTTTACCTGGACAAACGTCTCCTTGAGCCACAAAATACAAAGAAACTATAGCGTGTGCATGCTGAGTTGTGTCTGACTCTTCTGCAACTCCATGGACTGTAGCCTGCCAAGGCTCCTCCGTCCATGGGATTTTCCAGGCAATAATACTGAAGTGGGTTGCCATTTCCTACTCTAAGGGATCTTCCCGACTCAAGGATTGAACCCACGTCTCTTGCATCTTCAGCATTGGCAGGTGGATTCTTTACCACTAGTGCCACCTAGAAAGCCCAAAGAAACTGTGAAGTGAGTGAAGTTGCTCAGTCGTGTCTGACTCTTTGCAACCCCATGGACTATAGCCTACCAGGTTCCTCCATCCATGGGATTTTCCAGGCAAGAATACTGGAGTGGGCTGCCATTTCCTTCTCCAGGAGATCTTCCCAACCCAGGGACTGAACCCAGGTCTCCCGCGTTGTAGGCAGATGCTTTACCATCTGAGCCACCAGGGAAGCTGTAAGGGACTACAAATAACCATGTGCTTTTGCAGTTAGGACAAATTATGGACAAGAAGATACAAAAAGACCAAAAATCCAACTGCCATTTCTGAAGAGCTGGGAACAAAAGCAGAGTGCTGGGGGAAAAAAAAGCAGGCTACTGCGCATGCCCCCTGCATAATCCACCACCTAAGGGGTGGGCAAACTACCTAAGCTACCCCTCCAGCCCAACTCCTGGACACACCCCTACCCTCAGGCCATATAAGGAACCAGCTCACTCCTGCCTCGAGGACTTAATGGTCAAGGGAACCAGTTGTTCTTGTTCCCCTCTGGTGCAGCAGAGGGCCCCAAGAAAGCCTTGCCTGAATTTCCTGTCTGGCCTTTTATCAATCTCTATTGATTAAGGAGGCCAAGAACCCTGGCTGGTAGTATGTACATCTGGGAAGAAGATAAGATTGGCGGGGGCAGGTAGGGGGGGCCTCGACATTCTAGTGAGGGAGACAGATATGACAGAGGTGAATAATTCAACAATTGTTTTATGACTACTATATCATACAAGGTTGCTCTACATGGTCTCGGTGCCAGAGACCCTGGTATTCTCTGGCCAAATGGTCATGAGCCTGTTTCTCAGGACTGCGTGGGCCTCTTTTCATATTTCTCCTTCTCAGAATACATCTCTCCACCTGTGTGCAGACTCTTAGACCCAGGTCTGCTGAGTGGGGAGTGATGAACAGGGGCTTGAATGATTAGGCTTGGCTGTTGACGCACACCACACACCTTCAGAAAGCCTAATGGGACCTGGGGGCTGTGTGCCAGCTCTCTACCCCCTGCCATGCTCTCATGTAGAGCTCTGAGGACAATTAAATTCAGATCTGCCTTCCCAGTCATTATAAAGGTATGCACTCCACTGGTCTGCCATTGATCTTCCTGCCAACAAGGACCGAGGTCGTCCTTTCCCCAGCAGAGAAGGGTCTTAACCACAAGGCCAGGGACTTTCTGTGTTAATATTTGGAGCTTCTGCTCCTGACTGATGAGCTGGCACCCACCTTGGTACTTATCAGGCACTTGATAAGTTATTCTGGGTAAGTGAATACAGTGTGTGTCTATCATATCAAACTCTGTGTAACACAGGGTTCTGCTGCTGCTGCTAAGTCGCTTCAGTTGTGTTTGGCTCTGTGCAACCCCATAGATGGCAGCCCACCAGGCTCCTCTGTCCCTGGGATTTTCCAGGCAAGAGTACCGGAGTGGGTTGCCATTTCCTTCTCCAGCAGCCTGTGCTACACAGGAACAAAGATAAATTCTGCGACCTTGTAGGTGTTCCGTGGAACGTTTAGCCAATAAGATAGCATCTATATTTCTTCCCAATGGGGCATCTAATTATGGGTAAAACAGTACTTGCGCCATCCAATGGTCTCAGAAAACAGAGGAAAGACACCACGCAAACTCAACAAGAAATCTTCAGTACAGAGAAAGAAAACCTCAGTAAGTGGAGAGGAAAACAGTTCCTGGGGTGACGGGCATTTGCAAAGTCCATCAGAAGAGACAATTATCCTGAAAAAATCAGGCAAAATTTGGATGATGCTAGAAGATGGGAGATCCAGGCTGAGGCTGGACATGGTCTTTTTCCGTTCCTTTTTCTTTCTTTTCTCTCTCCTCTTCCTTCATTCCCTCCCTCATTTTTCCTTTTCCTAAGAATTTTATCCTTCTTTAATAAGCTGAAAAACACAAATTAATATCAGAGCCCTAGTGTATACTGTTTATAAACATAAAAATTTTTTGAGGACAATTTAACTTATATGCAGAATACATCATGCAAAATGCTGGACTGGGTGAATCACAAGCTGGAATCAAGATTGCTGGGAGAAATATCAACAACTTCAGATATGTAGATGATACCACTCTAAAGGCAGAAAGTGAAGAAGAACTAAAGAACTTCTTGAAGAGGGTGAAAGAGGAGAGTGAAAAAGCTGGCTTGAAGCAACACTAAAAATCTAAGATCATGGCATCCGGTCTCATCACTCCATGGCAAATAGAAGGGGAAAAAGTGGAAACAGTGACAGCTTTTCTTTTTTCTTTTTAAAATTTTTGAATTGAAGGATAATTGCTTTACAGAATTTTGTGGTTTTAAGTCATACATCAAAAAGAATCAGCCATGGGCACACCCATGTCCCCTCCCTCCTGGACGTCCCTCCTCATCCCACCCTTCAGCCTGTCACAGAGCCCCGGTTTGAGTTCCCTGAGTCATACAGCTAATTCTCATTGGCTATCTACTTTACATATGGCATTGTAAATTTCTGTTACTCTCTCCATATATCTCCCTTTCTCCCTCCTCTCCTCTCACCGTGTCCAGAGGTCTGTTCTCTATGTCTGTTTCTCCATTGCTGCCCTGAAAATAAATTCATCAGTGCCACCTCTTCAGATTCCATTTATGTGTGTCAGTATACGATATTTTAGAGAAGGAAATGGAAACCCACTCCAGTATTCTTGCCTAGAGAATCCTGTGGACAGAGGAACCTGGTGGGCTGCTGGTCTTGGGGTTGCACAATCGGACATGGCTGAAGCGACTTAGCATGCACGCATACATTGGAGACGGAAATGGCAACCCACTCCAGTGTTCTTGCCTAGAGAATTCCAGGGACAGAGGAGCCTGGTGGGCTGCCACCTATGGGGTCACACAGAGTCAGACAGGACTGATTTAGCAGCAGCACCATATGATATTTATATATACTTTAGATATACTATATTACGATAGTATATTGTACTATTGTAATATGATATTTAGATATACCTTATATCAGTATCTCTCTTTCTGACTTACTTCACTCTGTATAATAGGCTCTAGCTTGGTCCACCTCATTAGAACAGATTCAAAACGTTCCTTTTTATCACTGAGTAGTATTCCATTGTATATATATACCACAGCTTCTTTATCCATTCATCTGTTGATGGACATTGAGGTTGCTTGCATGTTCTAGCTATTGTAAATAGTGCTACAATGAACATTGGGGTACATGTGTCTTTTTCAGTTTTGATTTCCTCAGGGTATATACCTAGGAGTGGGATTACTGGGTCAAACTTATATGCAGAGTACATCATGAGAAACGCTGGACTGGAAGAAACACAAACTGGAATCAAGATTGCTGGGAGAAATATCAATAACCTCAGATATGCAGATGACACCACCCTTATGGCAGAAAGTGAAGAGGAACTCAAAAGCCTCTTGAGGAAAGTGAAAGTGGAGAGTGAAAAAGTTGGCTTAAAGCTCAACATTCAGAAAACGAAGATCACAGCATCTGGTCCCACCACTTCATGGGAAATAGATGGGGAAACAGTGGAAACAGTGTCAGACTTTATTTTTTTGGGCTCCAAAATCACTACAGATGGTGACTGCAGCCATGAAATTAGGAGATGCTTACTCCTTGGAAGGAAGGTTATGACCAACCTAGATAGCATATTCAAAAGCAGAGACATTACTTTGCCAACAAAGGTTCATCTAGTCAAGGCTATGGTTTTTCCTGTGGTCATGTATGGATGTGAGAGTTGGACTGTGAAGAAGGCTGAGCGCCGAAGAATTGATGCTTTTGCACTGTGGTGTTGGAGAAGACTCTTGAGAGTCCCTTGGACTGCAAGGAGATCCAACCAGTCCATTCTGAAGGAGATCAGCCATGGGATTTCTTTGGAAAGAGTGATGCTAAAGCTGAAACTCCAGTACTTTGGCCACCTGATGCAAAGAGTTGACTCATTGGAAAAGACTCTGATGCTGGGAGGGATTGGGGACAGGAGGAGAAGGGGACGACAGAGGATGAGATGGCTGGATGGCATCACTGACTGATGGACATGAGTCTGAGTGAACTCCGGGAGTTGGTGATGGACAGGGAGGCCTGGCATGCTGCGATTCATGGGGTCGCAAAGAGTCGGACACGACTGAGCGACTGATCTGATCTGATCTGATGGTGGTTTTATTCCTAGCTTTTTAAGGAGTTTTCATACCATCTTCCATAGTGGCTCCATCAGTTTACATTCCCACTAGCAGTGCAAGAGTGTTCCCTTATCTCCACACCCTCTTCAGCATTTATTGTTTGTAGACTTTTTGATGATGCCATTCTGACTGGTATGAGGTGGTATCCTATTGTAGTTTTGACTTGCAGTTCTCTAATAATGAGTGATGCTGAGCATCTTTTCATGTGCTTGTTAGCCATCTGCATGCCTTCTTTGGAGAAATGTCTCTTCAGGTCCCTTTCCCACTTTTTGATTTGGTTGCTTGTTTGTTTTTCTGGTATTGAGTTGTATGAGCTGCTTGTATATTTTGGAAATTAGTTCTTTATCAGTTGTTTCCTTGTTATTGTTTTCTCCCATTCTGAGGGTTGTCTTTTAACCTTGTTTGTAGTTTCCTTTGCAGTGCAAACGTTTTTAAGTTTAATTAGGTCCCACTTGCTTATTTTTGTTTTTATTTCCATTACTTTAGGAGGTGGGTCAAAGAAGACCTTGCTTTATGTCACTGAGTGTTCTGCCTATGTTCTCCTCTAAGAGTTTAATAGTTTCTAGTCTTACATTTTAGATCTTTAATCCATTTTATCTTTGTGTATGGCATTAGGTAATGATCTAATTTCATTCTTTTGCATGTAGCTGTCCAGTTTTCCCAGCACCACTTATTGAAGAGGCTCTTTGCCCCAGTGTATATTCTTACCTCCTTGTGGCAGCTTTTATTTCTGTGGGCTCCAAACTTGCTTCGGACAGTGACTGCAGCCATGAAATTAAAAGATGCTTGTTTCTTGGAAGGAAAGGTATGACAAACCTAGATAGTGTATTCAAAAGCAGAGGCATCACTTTGCCTACAAAGGTCCATATAGTCCTAGCTATGGTTTTTCCAGTATGGTTCTTCCAGTATATATGGATGTGAGAGTTGGACCATAAAGGAGGTTGAATGCTGAAGAATTGATGCTTTCAAATTGTGATGGATAAGACTCTTGAGAGTCCCTTGGATAGCAAGGAGATCAAACCAGTCAATCATAAAGGACATCAACCCTGAATATTCATTGGAAGGACTGATGCTGAAGCTGAAGCTCCAATACTTTGGCCTTCTGATGCGAAGAGCTGACTTGCTGGAAAAGACCCTGATGCTGGGAAAGATTGAAGGCAAAAGGAGAAGTAGGTGGCAGAGGCTGAGATGGTTAGATAGCATCACTGACTCAACGGACACAAATGTGAGCGAACTCTGGGAGACAGTGGAGGACAGAGGAGCCTGGCATGCTACAGTCAATGAGGTCATGAAGAGTTGGACATGACTCAGCGACTTAACAAAAACAATAATGTTAAAAATACTTGAACATTTCCTCTGTAATGGAAGTTCCATCATTTTCAAGTTACCATCTTGTGATATCCATGAAGCTCTAAGAATGTTTCCACACAGTGTCCAGACAGATGCCCAGAGTGGGCAGTCTTTCTCGTCTGAAGCCGGCAGGATTTCAGAGTGCTGGGTGAGCTACATCACAAATGCATGGCTGTCTATGTAAACCATGCATTTTATGAAGGCCAGGCTCACTACTATGATTTTGGCCCTCTATACTCCAACCTCTGGAGGCAATTAAGTCACAGTGAAACCAACCTCCTATTAGGGAGGAGGGGAAGAGACTCCTACCTGTTATTCCTGACAACACAAGAAAAGGACAACAGCCAGCAGTGCAATTTCCCCAGTGAGCACTGCCTCTGCAGACATGGTCTCCGCAGTGAGCCACTCTGCTGATCTTTTTTCTTCCTACTTTCAGAGAATCCACTGCTCCCACTGGGAGTGCTGACAAGCACTGTCCCCCATGATGAGAGGAAACATGTGGATTAATATAAAATTTGGATTATGTGGGGACTGCATGGAGAAAAGTCCACATATTTTCTAAAAGGGGGATTCCTCCAGTTAGGATATTATTTCTTTGCTTTCCCATTTGTCTTGTCTTTAGTGATATAAAAAATTCAGAATAGCCTGATGTGCCTTCCTCTAAAAATAACCTGCAAAAATCAGTTTCTCAAATGAATCATTTCTCACTTACTTTGAAAAAGAATTTTAAGCAGGACCTTCCTCAAAAATAGTTCTTGACCCCCATGCAAAGAGTGCACTTTGGTTTTCATAGTTAGACAGGAAGACTCCAGGACTTTCAACTAATAAAACCTTTTATTGTTTGACTAAACCAAAGCTAAAATGAAAATGTGGCTTGGTGATCCAGTTAAGACTAATACATATTTTATATATATATATATATATTTTAGGATTTCCCTGGTGGTCCAGTGGGGCTTCCCCAGTGTCTCAGTGGTAAAGAATCCATCTGCAATGCAGGAGACACAGGAGATGTGGGTTCGATCCCTGGATCAGGAAGATCTAGAGAAGAAAACGGCAACCTACTCTAGTATTCTTGCCTGGAGGATCCCATGAATAGTGAGCCTGGCAGGCTACAGTCCATGGGGTTGCAAAGAGTCAGACATGAATGAAGCGACTTAACACACCAGTGGTTAAGAAGCTGCCTGCCAATGCAGAGGACACAGCTTCAATCCCTGGCCCAGGAAGATCCCACATGCTGTGTAGCAAGTAAGCCCATGCTTTACAACTGCTGAAGGTCGTGCGCCCTACAGCCTGTGCTCTGCAACTAGAAAAGCCACTGTAATAAGAATCCCAGGCAGAGTAACTCCCACTCACTGCAACTAGAGAAAGCCTGCACGCAGCAATGAAGATGCAACACAACCAGAAACAAATAAATAAATTATAAAAAACTACCTAAAAGTTATATATATATGTATGTATGTATATATATATATTTTAAAAGGAATTAGGAACACTTGTTCTTAAAATAAAAGCTTAAAACTGACTGCATTAGAGCTAGAAGTTTTTATTTAAAAATTTTAAAATAGCTTTTATTAAAAAAAATCTTGCAGGTATTATGCTGAGGACGGAAGCCAATCACATAAGGACCACTACTACATGGTTCTACTTCCAGGAAGTATCAGCAGAGGTCACATGCACAGGGACAGAAAGTAGATTGTGGGTCCCAAGGGCTGGGCCCACGAAAGGGCAGGGAATTCATGTGTAATGCACGTACCTGATGCCACAAAACTGTATACTTAAAGATGGTTAAAATAGTAGCTGTGGTACATATATACACTGGAATATTACTCAGTCATAAAAAGGAACACATTTGAGTCAGTTCTAAGGAGGTTGATAAACCTAGAGTCTACTATGCAGAGTGAAGTAAGTCAGAAACAGAAAAACAAATATCATACGTTAATGCATATATATGAAATCTAGACAGATGGTACTGATGAATCTATCTTCAGGGCAGCAATGGAGATGCAGAGATAAGAGAACAGACTTGTCAAAACACTGGGGGAAGAAGAGGGTCGGGCAGATGGAGAGAGGAGCATGGAAACATACACAGTGCCATATGTAAAATAGCCAGGGGGCATTTCCTGTATGACTCAGGAAAGTCAATGCGGGTCTCTGTGACAACCTCAAGGGGTGGGATGGGATGGGAGGTGGGAAGGAGGTTCAAGAGGGAGGCAACATATGTATATCTGTGGCAGATGCATGTTAATATATGGAGAAACCAACACAATATTGTTAAGCAATTATCCTTCAATTAAAAACAAATTTAAAAAATGGTTAAAATGGTAAATTTTGCTACATCTATTTTACCACAATAAAAAAAAATATTACAAGAAACCTCAACATGGTTTTGGACAGAGAAATTCTCATAAGCTTTCAAACTTAAATAAACTAACAAATATGATAGAAAGTCAGCTCTAGGAAGCAAGGCCTGCTCCTGCTTTTTTTTGTTCTGGGTTGGGGGGTTGTAGGGAAGGGAGGAATGGGAGATATTTTTTTCATTTCTTAAGTTGAAGTTTGAAATTTCAACCAGCCTCAAACTGTTCGTAGGCTGAGTCTGGAAGATTTTTTTTTTTTTTTTTACTACCAAGTCACCATGGAGTCTAATAATTACAGTTCTGAATTATTAATTGATCTACAGCGAGTGCCTCAAATACATTCTGTAAAAAAGCAATCACATCTAGAGGAAGAAATTCTGTGTGTGCTATATAATTATAAAAATCAGAAACCTTCAGATTGTGTCAGTGTTTTAGGTAACAAATAATTTCAGCACTAAGATACCCAATTAGCACTCATTCAGAATTAAAATGTTGACATATCACCAACTATGCTGTCTTGAGTTTTCTTTGTCACTGGTCCTTGTAATTTAATCCTCCCAGGTTTCTGCTCCTTCATACTACCCCCTCCCTGCTCTGCCCTGAAACACACACACACACAAACACACACACACAAGCTCATGGCTAGACCTTTCCTCTAATAATAATACCTTTCACAAGCAGTGGAAATATCATGTTCTTGGATTCCAATTAACATAAAGACAATGACCCATCCAAACAGCCAAAAGGAAGAGTTCAAGGACTGTGTGTATTTCATAATCATCATTTTCATTCAATTTCCAGATCCAGGTAGAAATTCAAACATGACATCTGAATTAGGAGCAAAGGTCATTTGTGCTGGCAAACATAATTTTTAGAAATCTTAAAAAAATAGCTCTTTACACAAGGACATCTATAGTACATTCCCAGATTTTATACCAGGCTCAGGGAGACAGCATTACACATTTCCTGGTATAAAAATATCTTCAGGACTCTAACCACACAGATCCTAGCAGGGACCTGCCAGCCCGCTGCCTCTTTTTGTACACCTCGGGAGCTAAGAATAATGTTCGTAAGTAGCTCAAAACAATCAAGAGAACAATATCACATGACATGAAAAATACATGAAATTCCCATTTGTGTGTCCATAAATAAAACTTTATTGGCACACAATCACACTCAGTCAGCTCTACATTTCCTGAGGCTTCTTTTGTGTTACAAAAGCAAAGCTGAGTGGGTAAGAGAGAATGTATGGCCTGAAAGCCCATAATATTTCCTATCTGGCCTTGACAGGAAGTTTGTCAACTTCTGTATTACATGATATGCCAGACTTAAAATTATACAGCTCACACAGTACTGATACTTAATCAAATTATTCTGTATTCCAATTTCTTTTTTTTTTTTTAACAAAAGCAAAAAGGGTTTATTTTTGGAGGACAATTCTGTGTCACAAGAAAAATTTCCTCCCTTCTAGAAATATTTCCTAATAGAAATTACTTATACTTAAATTAATATCTTAGTACAGATGGTTTTCAAACCAGTGACTGCTTCAATGGATGAGAAAAGAGTTGTCTTCTCCAAATTCATGTACAAGGCATGTGGGGGCAGCTTTATGGTAGTTTTCAACACATTCTTAAATCAGGAAAATTAAACCATCCTTCAAACAGAGACACAGGCAATACCATTCAGCCAGTCATTCACTGTCCGCATCTACTGATAATCACATCTAATATTCACTGTAAGGACTGATGTTGAAGTTGAACCTCCAATACTTTGGCCACTTGATGTGAAGAGACAAGTCATTGTTAAAGACCCTGATGCCGGGAAAGATTGAGGGCAGGAGGAGAAGGGGAGGAGAGAGGATGAGATGGTTGGATGGCATCACCGACTCAGTGAACATGAATCTAAGCAAACTCCAGGAGATAGATAGTGAAGGACAGGGAAGCCTGGCATGCTGTAGTCCATGGGGTCTCAAGGAATTGGACACAACTTAGTGACTGAACAACTGATTATCAAGTCCAGGCCTTTGAAGACCAAGATCATGGCTCAGAGACCAGAACCCCATGCATCCCATATAAAGCTCAAGGAGAAATGAATTTTCACTTCTCACTAGCAGTATTTTGTGATAAATATTGCCTTCTATTTCTCAGTTTCAAGGAACTAAATTACTTAGTAAAAAGTTTTGTTTTAGGTCTTCATCAATTCAGTTCAGTTCAGTCGCTCAGTCGTGTCTGACTCTTTGCGACCCCATGAACCTCAGCATGCCAGGCCTCCCTGTCCATCACCAACTCCCGGAATTCACCCAAACCCATGCCCATTGTGTCGGTGATGCCATCCAACCGTCTCATCCTCTGTCGTCCCCTTCTCCTCCTGCCTTCAATCTTTCCCAGCATCAGGGTCTTTTCCAATGAGTCAGCTCTCCACATCAAGTGGCCAAAGTATTGGAGTTTCAGCTTCAACATCAGTCCCTCCAATGAACACCCAGGACTGATCCCCTTTAGGATGGACTGGTTCGATCTCTGCAGTCCAAGGGACTCTCAAGAGTCTTCTCCAATTAAAAGCTGCTTTTTCTAATGTCAAGTGCCTGACATTTTCCTAATGCACAGCTGTAAACAGAATGCAAAGAGTAAATAATCTCTCTCAGAGAATTTGGAAAATGATTAATTTAATGATGAACTTCATCCTTATTAGCCCATTGAAATAATCTTTACATTAATAAAGATACATGTATCTTTCTCCTTTCCAGCATTGATATACAAAGTCGGGAGGGTGGTGAAATTACAGGACAACAAATAAAAAAGAATAGCACTCAACAAAACACTCATCTCTCTGTCACTTTCAATCTCTAACATCACAAAAAGTAGGAACTGCTCCTCAGGTTACCTCTGAAACACAGCCTTCTGTCTTTACTAAAGAACTTGAAACATGTTATTGAAGTATAGTTGATTTACAATGTTGTATTAATTTCTGCTGTATAGCAAAGTGACTCAGGTATACATATATGTAATTTTTAATATTCTTTCCCATTATGGTTTATTACAGGATATTGAATATAGTTCCCTGTGCTATACAGCAGAATCTTGTTGCTTATCCATCCTCTATAAATTAGTTTGCATCTGCTAATCCCAAACTCCCACTTCAACTCTACCTTCACTTCTCTACCCCCTTGGCAACCACAAGCCTGTTCTCTATGTCTGTGAGTCTGTTTAGTAGATGAGTTCATTTCTGTCATATTTTAGACTCCACTTGTAAGTTATATCACATGATATTTATCTCTTTCTGGCTAACCTTATTTAGCATGATGGTCTCTAGGTGCATCTATGTTGCTGCAAATGGCATTTGTTCATTCCTTTTAATGGCTGAATAATATTCCACTGTATATATGTACATTCACTCTAGATAAATGAGATGAAAAGTTCCCCCATTCATCTCAAAGGGACTTTTCTTTAGGGGGCAGGGTAACAAATGTTAAACTTTGCACTCTGTTGGGTGACACTGGATGCGTTACTGAACATCTTTAAGGCTGAGTTTCTGTGCCTGGAAAATGAGGAGACAGCACCCCCTGTATGGAGTTGTTGTGATGTTAAATAATACTTGGAAAGGATAGTGTGGGTACAGAGGTGCCCAGGAACAAATGCCAGGTAGGGCTTCTCTGCTCTGTTATACACGACAGGAGGGGCTAAGTATGTCACTGAGAGGGCAACAGAATAAGGAAAATCCACCCGGTGATAAGAGACGTCCTTTGAAACAGGACTCAGCAATTCACGAGCTTTGACTAATTTTATTAGTGAAAGTCGCTCAGTCATGTCCGACTCTTTGCGACCCCATGGCTACAGAGTCCATGGGAATTCTCCAGGCCAGAATACTGGAGTGGGTAGCCGTTCCTGTCTCCAGGGGAATCTTCCCAACCCAGGGATTGAACCCACAGTCTCCCACATTACTGTCTGAGCCACCAGGGAAGCCCTCGCATCTTTATCTCTCAAGCTACCCTTTCTCCTTCACTCTAAACCAAAGAGCTACCTCCTCCCTTCCTTATTAACTCAGGATTAACACATGAAGGAGATCTTATAATTCCATCTGTCCCTTGCACCCCTCCCCTCAGTTCTACCTGGCACCTCTCAGCCACTGTCCTTCCACTAAGCCTTCTCTACCTTCTGGAAACCTCAAATGACATCTTGTGTTCACGTTTTTCTCCTTCATCAACTGTCGTGCTTAGTATGGCTTTCAAGGTGATCCAAGCAGGCTTTCAATGTCCTTCAAAACATGACTGTATGTTTTGTATCTTTACGGTTTCTACTTCCTCTGTCATTCTGTCTATCCTGAGTCACTAACTCACCCTGATGTACCTGTAATTATTTATTCTCTAAATCAATGCAGGTATTCAGATGCCAATGGGGTTAGGGAAGGAAGAAGGTTATTATTATTTTTTACAGTCACATCTATTCCTTTCAGGGTTGAACATCAGTATCTTCTTGGAGAGAATACCAATATGAATGTGTACCAATGACACCTGGATTTTCCAGGAATCTATGGGTAAAGGTGTGCTGTGCTGTGCTTAGTCACTCAGTCATGTCCGACTCTGAGACCCCACGGACTGTAGCCACCAGACTCCTCTGTCCAAGGGGATTCTCCAGGCAAGAATACTGGAGTGGGTTGCTATGCTGTCCTCTGGGGGATCTTCCCAAACCCAAGGATTGAAGCCATGTCTCCTGCATTGCAGGCAGATTCTTTACCATCTAAGCCATCCCCCAAAGGAAATCAAAGACTGATAGGTTTCACAATTCTAAAACCTTAACCATGAATAAAAACAAAAATCTCTAAGGAAAAATCTGAAAGAATATATAGGCTAACTCCTAAGGCTTAAGAAAGCAAGTGGAGAAACCTTGAGAGGAGTGGCAAGGAACAATTGGAGGGTTTGATTTGGCCAGGGGGTTGACTTAAATTTGAATTCTGGTTCTACCTTTTATTAGCTATGTGACCATGGGCACCTTTGAAACTCTCTCCAAACTCAGCTTCCTCGTCTATAAATTGTGGATGGTAAAAAAAAAAAAGTTTTGAATAATCAGTATATGTAAATCACTTATATTAGTGCCTTACACATAAATATTCCATAAGCAATAGCTGCTGTCTTTATCCTTCTCCTCTTCCCCACTCCCCTCCTCATCATCAGCTCTGCACAGCAGGTTGTGGACCCTTAAGGAAGACTGTCAAGCCTAACTAGGGAGAAAGAGAAATAGGAATTCAGAATATCAAACTAGAATGAGATACAAATCAACCTGAGTTCAGGGCAGGAGGAAGTCAAGAACTGGCTTAAAGAAAGGGTTCGATAAATGTCGAATGATAAAATGAATGAAATGAGAGGGCTTGCTCTGCCTTCATCACAGATCATGAGAAACTTCTCCAAGAAGAAAAGAAGTTTCTTTGTGATCTCTGAATAGTATGGGCTGAGCTGAAGTTGCCTGGTCTGTAGGAAAATGTGATCTTCCTTCGGTCAATGATTTTGCATTTCATCACAAAGTTTTTTTCTCTTTTGCTTCCCCAACCCCTATCCCTCTAAATAAGAGGCTCTAGGGTGCTTCCTGAAACCATCCACAGAGAAAACCTCCATGGAGAGCTGCACACAATTTGGACTGCCAATAGCCCATTGGCGGGCACTCAGCGGCTCCCAAGACAGAGAGGGTTGTAGTAGAAGATGCTGGTGGCCAAACTGGTGAGCTTCTTCACTTGGGAATTATAACCACAAAGCATGGTCTTTGGGGAGCATCAAGGGACTCAGAATTTCTCACTGTAGTTGTGCAGAACCAAATCAAAACTGGGAAATTTTTCATTGAATGAAATACCTATTTGGTTCGTGGGGCATAAAGCTGAGTAAAAGCAAAAGTTATCAGTCCGTTAAGAGACTTCCCCCTTCGTGGTGCACAGTCATTAAATAGGCAACACTCCTTGGGCAGAGCATCAAATTGGGATTTGGGAATGACACAGCTGTGAAAAGAAGAGAAGCAAAAAGTAAAGGAGAAAAGGAAAGATATAAACATCTGAATACAGAGTTCCAAAGAATAGCAAGAAGAGATAAGAAAGCCTTCTTCAGCGATCAGTGCAAAGAAATACAGGAAAACAACAGAATGGGAAAGCCTAGGGATCTCTTCAAGAAAATCAGAGATACCAAAGGAACATTTCATGCAAAGATGAGCTCGACAAAGGACAGAAATGGTATGGACCTAACAGAAGCAGAAGATGTTAAGAAGAGATGGCAAGAATACACAGAAGAACTGTACAAAAAAGATCTTCACGACCCAGATAATCACAATGGTGTGATCACTGACCTAGAGCCAAACATCCTGGAATGTGAAGTCAAGTGGGCCTTAGAAAGCATCACTATGAACAAAGCTAGTGGAGGTGATGGAATTCCAGTTGAACTATTCCAAATCCTGAAAGATGATGCTGTGAAAGTGCTGCACTCAATATGCCAGCAAATTTGGAAAACTCAGCAGTGGCCACAGGACTGGAAAAGGTCAGTTTTCATTCCAATCCCAAAGAAAGGCAATGCCAAAGAATGCTCAAACTACCACACAATTGCACTCATCTCACATGCTAGTAAGGTAATACTCAAAATTCTCCAAGGCAGGCTTCAGCAATATGTGAACCGTGAACTTCCTGATGTTCAAGCTGGTTTTAGAAAAGGCAGAGGAACCAGAGATCAAATTGCCAACATCCGCTGGATCATAGAAAAAGCAAGAGAGTTCCAGAAAAACATCTATTTCTGCTTTATTGACTATGGCCAAAGCCTTTGACTGTGTGGATCACAATAAACTGTGGAAAATTCTGAAAGAGATGGGAATACCAAACCACCTGACCTGCCTCTTGAGAAACGTATATGCAGGCCTGGAAGCAACAGTTAGAACTGGACATGGAACAACAGACTGGTTCCAAATAGGAAAAGGAGTTCGTTGAGGCTGTATATTGTCACCCTGCTTATATAACTTATATGCAGAGTACATCATGAGAAACGCTGGACTGGAAGAAACACAAACTGGAATCAAGATTGCCGGGAGAATAACCTCAGATATGCAGATGACACCACCCTTATGGCAGAAAGTGAAGAGGAACTCAAAAGCCTCTTGAGGAAAGTGAAAGTGGAGAGTGAAAAAGTTGGCTTAAAGCTCAACATTCAGAAAACGAAGATCATGGCATCCGGTCCCACCACTTCATGGGAAATAGATGGGGAAACAGTGGAAACAGTGTCAGACTTTATTTTTCTGGGCTCCAAAATCACTACAGATGGTGACTGCAGCCATGAAATTAAAAGACACTTACTCCTTTGAAGGAAAGTTATGACCAACCTAGATAGCATATTCAAAAGCAGAGACATTACTTTGCCAACAATGGTCCGTCTAGTCAAGGCTATGGTTTTTCCTGTGGTCATGTATGGATGTGAGAGTTGGACCGTGAAGAAGGCTGAGCGCCGAAGAATTGATGCTTTTGAAGTGTGGTGTTGGAGAAGACTCTTGAGAGTCCCTTGGACTGCAAGGAGATCCAACCAGTCCATTCTGAAGGAGATCAGCCCTGGGATTTCTTTGGAAGGACTGATGCTAAAACTGAAACTCCAGTACTTTGGCCACTGATGCAAAGAGTTGACTCATTGGAAAAGACTCTGATGCTGGGAGGGATTGGGGGCAGGAGGAGAAGTGGACGACAGAGGATGAGATGGCTGGATGGCATCGCAGACTCGATGGACGTGAGTCTGAGTGAACTCTGGGAGTTGGTAATGGACAGGGAGGCCTGGCGCGCTGCGATTCATGGGGTCGCAAAGAGTCGGACACGACTGAACAACTGATCTGATCTGATATTTAAAACAGATAATTAGGGACTTTCCTTCCCTGGTGGTCCAGTGATTAAGAATCTACTTCCAGTGCAGGGGACATGGGTTCGATCCATGGCCGGGGAGCTAAGATCCCACAGGAAGCAGAGCCATTAAGCCCGAGGGCTGCAACCATTGAGCCTGTGTGCTACAACTCAGTCCATGCGCCGCAACTAGAGAAAGACTTAATGCCACTGTGAAGCCCTAGCACAGCCAAAAATAAATATAAACATTTAAAATAAAATAACCAACAAGGACCTACTGTATTTGTATAGCACAGAGAACTCTGCTCAACACTCTCTAATAACGTATGTGGGAAACAATTCTGAAAAAATAGATACATGAATATGTATAACTGAGTCACTCTGCTGTACAGCAGAAACTAACACAACACTGTAAAGCAACTATAGTTCAAAACAAAGTAAAAATTAAAATAAAAAAAGGCAACACTCCTAAAATGTCAGGTAGGCCTCTTGGCCATACACACCCCCTAACAATGATCCTAACAGATGGCACATAACTTCTGCTGTGTGCAAAATTACTGTCCTAGATGATTTACATATAGATGGTTCTAGTGGTGGGTCTTGGGGATGGTCTGGATCCCTGTCTCCTGTACAATGTCATGAACCTCCGTCCATAGTTCATCAGGCACTCTGTCTACCAGATCTAGTCCCTTAAATCTGTTTCTCACTTCCACTGTATAGTCATATGGGATTTGACTTAGGTCATACCCGAATGGTCTAGTGGTTTTCTCAACTTTCTTCAATTTCAGTCTGAATTTGGCAATAAGGAGTTCATGATCTGAGCCACAGTGAGCTCCCAATCTTATTTTTGCTGACTGTATAGAGCTTCTCCATCTTTGGCTGCAAAGGATATAATCAGTCTGATTTCGGTGTTGACCATCTGGTGATGTCCACGTGTAGAATCTTCTCTTGTGTTGTTGGAAGAGGGTGTTTGCTATGACCAGTGCGTTCTCTTGGCAGAACTCTATTAGCCTTTGCCCTGCTTCATTATGTACTCCAAGGCCAAATTTGCCAGTTACTCCAGGTGTTTCTTGACTTCCTACTTTTGCATTCCAGTCCCCTATAATGAAAAGGGCATCTTTTTTGGGTGTTAGTTCTAGAAGGTCTTGTGGGTCTTCATAGAACTGTTCAACTTCAGTTTCTTTGGCATTACTGGTCAGTGCATAGACTTGAATTACTGTGATATTGAATGGTTTGCCTTGGAAATGAACAGAGATCATTCTCTCATTTTTGAGACTGCATCCAAGTACTGTATTTCTGACTCTTTTGTTGACTATGATGGCTACTCCATTTCTTCTAAGGGATTCCTGCTCACAGTAGTAGATATAATGGTCATCTGAGTTAAATTCACCCATTCCAGACCATCTTAGTTCACTGATTCCTAGAATGTTGATGTTCACTCTTGTCATCTCCTGTTTGACTTCCTTTGATTCATGGACCTCACATTCCAGGTTCCTATGCAGTACTGCTCTTTACAGCACTGAATCTTGCTTCTATCACTAGTCCCATTCACAGCTGGGTGTTGTTTTTGCTTTGGCTCCATCCCTTCATTCTTTCTGGAGTTATTTCTCCACTGATCATTATTTAACTTATATGCAGAGTACATCATGAGAAACTCTGGGCTGGAGGAAGCACAAGCTGGAATCAAGATCACGGGGAAAAATATCAATAATCTCAGATATGCAGATGACACCACCCTTATGGCAGAAAGCAGAGAAGAACTAAAGAGCCTCTTGATGAAAGTGAAAGAGAAGAGTGAAAAAGTTGGCGTAAAGCTCAACATTCAGAAAACAAAGATCATGGCATCCAGTCCCATCACTTCATGGGAAATAGATGGGGAAACAGTGGAAATAGTGTCAGACTTTATTTTTCTAGGCTCAAAAATCATTGCAGATGGTGACTGCAGCCATGAAATTAAAAGATGCTTACTCCTTGGAAGGAAAGTTATGACCAACCTAGATAGCATATTCAAAACCAGAGATATTACTTTGCCAACAAAGGTCCGTCTAGTCAAGGCTATGGTTTTTCCAGTGGTCATGTGTGGATGTGAGAGTTGGATTATAAAGAAAGCTGAGCACTGTGGAATTGATGCTTTTGCACTGTGGTGTTGGAGAAGACTCTTGAGAGTCCCTTGGACTGCAAGGCGATCCAACCAGTCCATCCTAAAGGAGATCAGTCCTGGGTGTTCATTGGAAGGACTGATGTTGAGGCTGAAACTCCAATACTTTGGCCACCTGATGCGAAGAGCTGACTCACTGGAAAAGACCCTGACGCTGGGAAAGATTGAGGGCAGGAGGAGAAGAGGACGACAGAGGATGAGATGGTTGGGTGGCATCATCGGCTTGATGGACACAGGTTTGGGTAGACTCTGGGAGTTGGTGATGGACATGCAGGCCCGGTGTGCTGTGGTTCATAGGGTCTCTTTACAGTTCACAAAGAGACGGACATGATTGAGTGACTGAACTGAACTGAGTGGTGGGTCTTCCCAGGTGATGCTCGTGGTAAAGAACCTGTCTGCCAATGCAGGAGATGTAACAGATGTGGGTTAGATCGCTGGCTCAAAAAGATTCCCTGGAGAAGGTATGGCAACCCACTTCAGTATTCCTGCCTGGAGAATCCCATGGATAAATGAGCCTGGCAGGATACAGTCCACGGAGTTGAAAAAGAAAATCAGACACTACTGAAGTGACTCAGCATGCATGAGTAACAACCTTAATCCTCACAACAACCCATGCAGTAGGTAAAACTACTTTTCCTGTTTTACAAGTCAAGTGACTGTGCCTGAAATGTCACACAGCAAGTAAGTGACAGAGCCAAGGCCTGAACTCAGGGCAGGTGACTCCAGAGACTACTTCAATCACCGTGTTTATATTGATCTCTTTTTAAAATTAAGATGTAACTTGATATATAACACTGTATTCATTGTAAATGTACAACGTAATGATTTGCTATATGTACCTATTGTGAGTTTAATTAACAGTCATCACCACACACTGGTATAATTTTCTTATGATGAGAACTTTTCAGATCTACCCCCTTAGCACATTTCAAATGGACAATAAAGTATTGCTAACTAGAGTCTCCATGCTGTACATTATACTCCCAGGATTTATTTTATAACTGGAAGTTTGTACCACCTTCACTCATTTCACACCCCATCACCCCCCAGCTCAGCCAACTACCAATCTGTTCTGAGTTGTTTTCTTTTTTAAGACTCCGCATCTAAGTGAGATCATACAGTATCTGTCTTTCTCTGTCTGACTTATTTCACTTACTGCAGTGCCCTCAAGATTTATCCATGTTGCCACCAATGGCAGGATTTCCTACTTTTTAATGTATGAATAGTATTCCATTGCACCAAATTAACCTTTTTAAAAGTGACAATCAATATTATAGTGAAATGAACTCAAACACTGCTGGTGGAAGACTTCTAAATTAATGCAATGTTTCTGAACAGACATTTGTCAAGACATATTTCTCTTCTAAAAGTACATATTCAGTAATTCTGTTTTTTAGAATCTATGTGAAGGAAATAAAGATGCATAAAAAAATTTATGTATGAGAATGTTCACCATTGGATCACACACACATGTATGTAATATACACACATACATGTGTGCATGTGCAAAGCAATCTAAATGTCCAACGATGACAGAATGGTTAAATCACAGAAAGTACTTTGGAAATTATATTCTATAAGCATGGATGACTTTTTTAGTGCCAAAAGAATGATGGGAATTTTAAATAAGTATGAGCTTTTATTTTTAACTAGCAGACTGTTCCCACCCCCACTCAGGCTAGCTCCCTGATGAAGCTCCATTTAATAAAGATGAAAACTTGTGACTAATAGCTTGAGCTCACCCTGGGTTCATTCTTTTTGAAACAGAATTTGCTGAAAAGGAAATTCTGGCTGTACTCCCAAGGAGGCCTGCCAGACATGTCCCTCCACACTGTGTAACCAGGACAGCAGAACTTACTTTGCTGCGGCCCCAACCATGAATAAGAGAGGGGGCCAGAACTTTTAAGACATTTTTTTTGGGGGGGAGGGATTCCATAATCTCTAGCATAGGAAGGCAAAGAGGAATTTTAAAGGAATGAAGTGACTGCTTTGCTCTCTGACCGCCAGTTTAAGGACCCTTTGATGGTTCAAAGAGGCTGGGTCACTATTTCTCACTTTAATCCTAAATATAAAATATGTGAAAAAAAATCACACCAGAAGACTTCAGATCTTCTTTTCTTTAAGACAGGTAACCATCGTTTAGACTTTGCAAAGCTAATTGTGATTTGGAAGAAAGACATATCCAATCATCTAGGCCTGCTAAGTTTAGTCTGCTTATCTTACTTTGAAAGGCATGTAATATGCATTAACAATAATAGCAGTTAAAACCAACCTTTAGGGCTTCCGTGGTGGTACAGTGGTTGAGAATTAGAGTGCCAATGCAGGGGACACGGGTTCGATCCCAGTCCTGGAAGATCCCACATGCCCTGGAGCAACTAAGCCTGAGTGCCACAACTACTATGCCCATACACTCTATGGCCTGTGCTTTACCCGAGAAGCCACCGCAATGAGAAGCCCATGCATGGCAGCAAAGAGTAGCCCAAGCATGGTAACAAAGAGTAGACCCTGCTCACCGCAAGTAGAGAAAGCCTGCACATAGACCATGCACAGCCAAAAATAAATAAAATAAAAGGAAAAAAAAATCCTTTATTGATGGTTTACTCTGTAAACACTTTACTAACATTATGTCAGTTCACCTTCACGGTAGCTGGACAGGTACCATTTTGTGAGCACCCCAATTTGATAGAAGGGGAGCTGAGGCTTCAATAGGTTGATTTATCCAAAGTCACTCAAAGCCAACAAGTGGAATAGCTGGGTTTCAACTCCTTGTCTAACCTCAAAGTCTGTGCTCTTAACCTCTCTTCCAATCTCAAAAATTAACTTCTCTGAAAGGAAAGAATTGCAGACTTGAGTGAAATGGAACACTCATTTCATCTAACCATTGAGTCTATGTAAGAATGCCTTTCAGACCAGCTCTGCAAAATGATAATGACCTGAAGAATTACCTGACAAATCTCACTAGAATGTGGATTCTGTTTCAGTAGGTTTGGGGTGGGACCTGGGATTCTGCATTCCTAACAAGCTTGGATGTGATGCTGGAACTCCTGGTCTGTGGAGCACAGTCTGAGTAGAAAGGAGTCATTTGTCTGTCTGTCTGTCTGTCTGGCTGTGCTAGGTCTTAGTTGCGGTATGAAGTATCTCTAGTTGGGGCATGCAGGATCTAGTTCTTTGACCAGGAATTCAACCTAGGCATTCTGCATTGGGAGCATGCAGTCTTAACTGGATTGCCAAGGACGTCCCAGTAGAAGCCATTCAGATTTAATCACAAATTCAATTTTTCAGTCACCACATTTCAAGTGCTCAACAGTCACTCATGGTTAGTGGCTGCCATATTGTCATTGCTCAGTTGCTAAGTCGTGTCTGACTTTTTGTGACCCCACGGACTGCAGCATGCCAGCCTCCTCTGCTCAAAGTCATGTCCAGGATGCCACATTGAACAGCATCTACATAGAAAACTTCCATCGTGAGGAAAAGTTCTACTGAACAGCACTGGCCAGAGAGTGACCAAAGCAGGATACAATACTTCTAGAGATGGGAAGTTGGGGGCTTACTTCTTAGTGGGTTCACTTATTATTTTTCAAACTGAAAAGTGACACACTTTCTCCCTTCTTCCAACTTCCACTATTGGCCCCAGTTCCAACCTCTTCAAGACAACAAGGAAATATACCTTCTTAAATCAGGTAGTCCTCTCAAACGCAGCATTTTAAATACATTTCTTGCTAACACAGGGCTCTTATTAAAAATAAAATCACATTTGGAAATCTGGAATTAATTATACAAACCACTATATGTAAAATAGATAATCAACAAGGACCTACTTTATAGTATAGAAAACTGAGTATTCTGTAACAACCTACATGAGAAAAGAATTTGAAAAAGAGTAAATACATGAGTATGTATAACTGGATCACTTTGTTGGATAACTGAAACTAACACAACATTGTAAATCAACTCAGTTCAGTTCAGTCGCTCAGTCGGGTCCGACTCTTTGTGACCCCATGAATCGCAGCACGCCAGGCCTCCCTGTCCATCACCAACTCCTGGAGTTCACTCAGACTCACGTCCATCGAGTCAGTGATGCCATCCAGCCATCTCATCCTCTGTCGTCCCCTTCTCCTCCTGCCCCCAACCCCTCCCAGCATCAGAGTCTTCTCCAATGAGTCACCTCTTCGCAAGAGGTGGCCAAAGTAGGTAACTGAAACTAACACAACATTGTAAATCAACTATACTCCAATATAAAACAAATATTAAAAAAAAAACTATATCAATAATCTTAAAGGAAAATGGCAATATTACTTCCTCACAAAAATAAAAATTCTGGTATGGATGCATTAAAAACATCAAAGTTTAGACTACTGCTTCCTGTGCCACAGTAAAGTACAGAACATCTTCAATAATAATGACTAATCTTCAAAAAAAATTAGTGGCACAGATAGAATATTTGACTCAAGGGAGAAAAGTAGAAGATAGACTTTGGAATTAAATTGAAAAAAAATTCTTTTTAAAAATGTATATAACTGTTCTTTATGAAGTCTAGTAAAATTAACCAGTTCTGGCAAGTTATAAAACCTAGAAAAATTATCAGGGTCAATTTTTGAAACAAGTTATGTAGATCTCACCTTATAGAACAAACACACTGAATTCTCAGATGTCAAAGAATATTCTGAGACAGTTTTCAGATTTTTAAAAACATTTCAATACTTAACACAAGAAATGTTCCAAATTTGGTCACAATCACCAAAATGGCCTAAGTTAAAGAATTTACGGCTTTAAATTAATAGCATACTTCAAATGAGCATCATATCCTTTAAGTTTCTGTTGTCACACTTAGAGCAGCACTTTAAAAAAATATATAGTGACTCATACTGTAACTGTTTAACACGATTGCAGACTTTAAATACTTTCTTCTTCATTATAGAGCATATGGTTTCTTAAATTATGCAAAAATTATGTAAAAAATGATGCAAATTATTCATGAAAAAAACTGGCTTCTGTGCATAATCATATACAACAGGTGTGTATTTTATGGGGGTAATTCATCAATGTTTGTATTCCTAAAATACTCTTTGGGCTGTATTCTAGGAAGTAATTCCTGCATTGGTTTATATTCTTTATCAGAAAAATAATGAAAACCTGGAACTCATTATCAGGAGTGCTTTGTTTAAAATGTTAACATCATTCCTCAAGATACTGGGTTGGCCAAAAAGTTTGTCCAGGTTTTTCTGCAGCATCTTACCGAAAAACCTGAACAAAACTTCTGGTCAATCCATTTTCCTGTTTGACAGCACATGATTATGTGCAATTCTTAGATAGTTTGAAAATTCTGCCTCAGCCACATGCAATGGAGATAATGACAACAGAAAGTAAGATTTCAGTACTGGAAGCAATTCTGTATTATTATATAGTAGGAGTTTTATATGTGTCATTCTGAAAACTTTTAACCCCACAACCACTTTAAATTCCTGGAAACATTCTAATGGAGTCACAGCCCAGTCTTTCAAAAAAAAAAAGTTTGCTTATTATGATGGTGACCTGACAACAAAGAACAAGAGACAAAATAACTTTTATTATTTATTATAACTTCCTATTTTTTATAATTTGTAATATACATAATCTTTACTGTTAAAATATGGCCATTCCAGAGAAGACCATTTTGAAATTTCTAATGAAAATCTTCAACTCTCATTCTGAAATAGTTTAAGTATACCATTCTGAGGGACAGAATGAGGAAATCACATGAAATAGGAAAGTGTGTGATCTCAACTTACTCTGTTTAGAGTTCAGTTGCTTTGGGGGAGATTTTTGCTATTTGACAAGAAGTGAAATTACCTCCCTCTATTGTGCTCCTACACAAATCTACAAGGGAATTTGGTTCAGTAGACTATAACCAGAAAGCTGAAAGTCATTCTTTCACACAGGGCTATTACTTGACAGTTAAACTGTCAAACTTATACATTTTTCTAAAATTAGATCCAATTATCATCTCAATTCATCAAGATATTAAGGAACCAGAGATGTAATTATGGAATTTGAATTGAACGATAAAATATTTCAAAGTAATATATGGTTTAAAATATCTTTCTACAATTTCAAAAATGTGTCTATAACTCAAAGTTTAGCTTCAGTTTCATTTGCATATAAGAAACATTTACTTTTCCTTATATTCACTATGTATAGATTAATGTGAACGTTTACATATTTTATGATTGAGAACATGTGATATCATAATATGCATATGTATGTAAATACATATTTTTAATGTTTAAAAAAAAGCATTTCTTAGGGTGAGATTTTACTAATACTTATAAATGATCCAAAGAAATCTAAATTGTTATAAATGAACTTATTTCAAAACAGAAACAGACTCAGACTTAGAAAACAAACTTATGATTACCTAACCTAAGGTGGTGGGGGAGGGATAAATTAAAACACATAACCAATAAGGACCTATAGCACAGCACAGGGAACTCCACTCAATACCTGGTAATAAACTGTAATGGAAAAGAATCTGCAAAATAATAGATATATAGTTGTATGTCAGTGGTAAAGAATCTGCCTGCCAATGCAAGAGACATGGGTCGGATCCTTCGGTCAGGAAAATCCCCTAGAGAAGGAAATGGAAACCCACTCTAGTATTCTTGCCTGGAAAATTCCATGACAGAGCGGCCTGGAGGGCTGCAGTCCATGGGGTCACAAAAAGTCAGACACGACTGAGTGACTGAGCACACACAACATGGATATATGTATAATTGAATCACTTTGCTGTAAACTATACACCAATACAAAATAATTTTTTTAATTATCCATAGGAACTTTTATTACATATAAATCTCTCAATTCAATTACTTTCAATTATATTTAACATATTTTCACCAGGGAATTGAGATTTTTTTTTTTTAAAGAATCTAAATTGCCTTACAAGGACTTTTAAAAAGACTTTTTAAAAAGACATGATAAGATATTGATAAGCATTTCAAACCCAAGTTCAAGTACAAAAATAATCTCAAGTACATCTGATACTAAAATTAGAAATTACATTTGTTAATTTCAAACTTTGTTCTGAACTGTTTCAACATTTGTGCTAGTCCCTTGGATACAGGCTATTTGTTTTGTATTACTGTAATGACATTAAGCACTTGGGAGCAAAGGTTAAAAACAAATTCTGAAATGACTGAAAAAAAAATTGATGAAAAATGCTAGATTTCAATGAGCTGGAAAACAGTTCCTTACCACATGAGAATGTTCACTGCCATTGTGGTACATGTTTCCTACACACCATGGCCACAAAGAAGCCCTTTTATGGGAAGCTAGGGTGCATTACTACAGTGATGCTGTTTCCTCAGCTGGAACACAGTGCTATTAGTTTACTATGCTTGGCAGTGCTCTTAAAATAGGCTCTCAGACACCAAAAGCCAAAAACCTGACTATTTGCAAGCACTTTAGAAAATGATGGGGCTTCCCTGGTGGCTCAGCTGGTAGAGAATCCACCTGCAATGCAAGAGACCTGGGTTTGATCCCTGGGTTGAGAAGATGCCCTGGAGAAGGGAAAGGCTACCCACTCTAGTATTCTGGCCTGGAGAATTTCATGGACTGTATAGTCCATGGGGTCACAAAGAGTCAGACATGACTGAGTGACTTTCACTCTTCAGGAAATGATGGTCTGAAAAGCTGAGTGAAAATTCCACAACTAAACAAAATCAGCTTTTGATGTACAATAGCCATTGATTCCTAAAAGCAAAGAGACGAAAGCGAATGCTGGGCCAGGTGACACTCATTTATATTTCTGTTAAGTGGCTTGATCACATACCCCAGCCATTTCATGGAGGGCTAGGAAGGACTATAATAATTATAAAACATTATAGGGCTTCCCTGGTAGTCTAGTGGTTAAGAATTCACCAGCCAATGCACGGGACATGGGTTAAATCCCTGGTCTGGGAGGATTCCACATGCCATGGAGCAGCTAAGACCCTTTGCCACAACTACTGAGCCCACGTGCTGCAACTACTGAAGCCCTTACAACCTAGAGCCCGTGCCCCACACAAGAGAAGCCATCACAATGAGAAGCCCATGCACTGCAAAGAGAGTAGCGCCCACTCACTGCAATCAGAGAAAGCCCATGCGCGGCAACAAAGACCCAGCACAGCCAAAAACAAATAATAAATCTTAAAAAAATTATAGTAAGAATGTACTAAGAAAGACAAATTTCCCAGTTATTTAAAGAAACAAAGATTTTCTAGGAATTCAAAGGAAATTTGAGTGTTAGTTTGGGTAAAATTAAAGGACTTAGTAACTTACTGGAATTTATATCCTGCACAAATTACCTAATATATTCTTATCATTCTTATCTCAACAAAGATACTTCTTTACATTTCTTTTCTTTCTTCATCTGCATTTACTTCAAATTATGAATAATTTGTGTGGGAAGGTTTACAAAGAAATCCATGAATGGTTAATACTATACTGGTCCTTAAATGAAGAAAAATGTGGCTCCTTTGTCCATTTTCAGAGGTAATACAAATGTCATATTGTCTGTTGCAACATTGTGATCCAAAAAAAATATTTCATTTTCCTACAGCCTTTTGAAAAATGATAACAAACATCTTGCCAAGCATCCTTGTAGTACAAGGACAGGATTTCCGCCAAGGAAGCTGTCATGTTTTAATTAGAAATAATTTAGCCAAATACTGCTGCTGCTGCTAAGTTGCTTAAGTCATGTCCGACTCTGTGCGACCCCTTAGACAGCAGCCCACCAGGCTCCCCGGTCCCTGGGATTCTCCAGGCAAGAACACTGGAGTGGGTTGCCATTTCCTTCTCCAATGCATGAAAGTGAAAAGTGAAAGTGAACTCGCTCAGTTGTGTCCAACTCTTCGCGATCCCATGGACTATAGCCTACCAGGCTCCTCCGTCCATGGGATTTTCTAAGCAAGAGTACTGGAATGGGGTGCCATTGCCTTCTCCAAGCCAAATACTGGACAAGTGTAATTGGTTGTACAGACTGAAATACGGTAATGCTGCAAAAGAAGTTCCACCTTGGGTGGCACTGGGAAAGAAACACAAGGACATAATGCATACAAGAATCCAACTCACCTTGTACTAGTAAATAACTGGCCATCACAAAGCTGTTAAATATGATGGAGGAAATTCGAGTATTATAAAGATAGCTTGAAGAGTAGCTGGTCCTCTCATTCTCTGAGAATCTGAAGGCCAGAAAGGTTAAGTAAATTCCTCAAAGTCAATCAGCTAGATTGTTTGCTGGGAACAAACCAACCCCTAGATAATGTCCTTAACTAAACTCTAAAAAGGGAAGCACAATACAGTGGCTAGCAGAAGTGAAAAGAAACAAGAGTCCTAACACCCGAAACAGTCCTAACTATCAACACAGTCGGTAATTGACTTTGGGATCCAGGTCAAGTCACTTAACTCTCTGGACATTTGCTTTCATCTTTAAACCACCAAGTAGATTGGATTTGAAGCTATCTCCCTCCTGTCACATCTAACCGTCCAAGATTCTGGGCATACCAATAAAACAGCACTTGCCTAAAATGCTATCATAAAAAACAACACCAATTGTATAGACTTCTGGATTTCTGCTGAAGCTGAAGCTCCAATACTTGGGTTACCTGATGTGAAGAACTGACTCATTAGAAAAGACCCTGATGCTGGGAAAGACTGAAGGCAGGAAGAGAAGGGGATGACAGAGGGTGAGATGGTTGGATGGCATCACTGACTTGATGACCATGAGTTTGAGCAAACTCTAGGAGTTGGTAATGGACAGGGAAGCCTGGCGTGCTGCAGTCCATGGGGTCACAAAGAGTCGGACATGACTGAGTGACTGAACTGATCTGAACTGAAATTTACGCAAATTCTTTTATCTCTGGTCAATTTTAAACCCTATTAGAAGAACAAGAAAGAAAGCTGAAAAAGAAGAAGAGGAAGAAGAAGGAGATAGAGAAGGCAGAAGGATGGGGGAGAGGTAGGAGGATAGGGGAGAGGGAGGAGGAAGGGAGGGAAAAGAAGGAGAGGGCAGGAGGAAGCAGATGTGGAGGAGGAGGCAAAGGAAGAAGAAAGCTGCATGAGAAATGGGATTTGACAGGAAGAGGCAAACTGGAAAAGAAGGGGGAGAGAGAGAGGAAGCAATAAAAACAGGCAGACACGCAGGAAAAAGATGTGGGTCACAGGTAACAGTATGTAGAGCACTAGGAGAGGAAAAATTAGGCTGAAGATGTTGAAAGAAAGACAGGAGAAAGCAGAAGAATTAACTGCATTGAAGGCCACTTTATTTCAAACAGCATTAATAAATGTTTTTATTAATTAATATTTTATAGCAGCTTATGATATAGAATATGCGTCCCCAAAACTGTTTCTTTGTTCTTAAACCAAATGTTTTTGTTGGTATTATTATGCTTATTATTCCAGCAAAAAAAAATGGAATTTATATTCAGAGGTTTTAGGTAGCATAGCCAAAGTCGCATATGTACTAGGAGTACATAAAACAAGTATATGAATTCAGACTCTCTAGTTCAGATATATGAGCTACCATATCATGCTGCCTGTTTAGTTATACCTTTTAAAAAAGGATGCTCTTAAACACTGTATGACTAGTACTTACTATTAATAGTGCTAGTGGTACTCAGGCTCATATACAGGCTTCAGAGACAACACACTACTGACAATCTGAGATGGAAACACGTCAGCAAATGACTATCCAGACAGGCAGAACTCAGCATCAGAAGATGGGCCTTCATGGGGAACAGAGAAGATCTCAAGAAGGAAGAGGATTTGAGCCAGGCCTCAGAAGACAGCTAGGGTTATTGGTACAAGAGATATATACACATATATATATGTGTATATATATCTTGCCTTTTTTTAACTGGAAATTTGTATTGGAATTTTTCTTCCTTTAATATTGCACCAAGAGCCAGAAAGCCTTGGAACATTGAACGAAGCCTAGGACTGACCTCTCATAGAATCAACATCTAGGTAAAATTTGTAACATAAACAAATTCTTTATCCTAAGAGAGTTCCAGAAAAACATCTATTTCTGCTTTATTGACTATGCCAAAGCCTTTGACTATGTGGATCACAATCAACTGTGGAAAATTCTGAAAGAGATGGGAATACCAGACCACCTGACCTGCCTCTTGAGAAACCTATATGCAGGTCAGGAAGCAACAGTTAGAACTGGACATGGAACAACAGACTGGTTCCGAATAGGAAAAGGAGTACGTCAAGGTTGTATATTGTCACCCTGCTTATTTAACTTCTATGCAGAGTACATCATGAGAAACACTGGGCTGGAAGAAGCACAAGCTGGAATCAAGATTGCTGGGAGAAATATCAATAACCTCAGATATGCAGATGACACCACCCTTATGGCAGAAAGTGAAGAGGAACTCAAAAGCCTCTTGAGGAAAGTGAAAGTGGAGAGTGAAAAAGTTGGCTTAAAGCTCAACATTCAGAAAACGAAGATCATGGCATCTGGTCCCATCACTTCATGGGAAATAGATGGGGAAACAGTGGAAACAGTGTCCGACTTTATCTTTTTGGGCTCCAAAATCACTGCAGATGGTGACTGCAGCCATGAAATTAAAAGACGCTTACTCCTTGCAAGGAAAGTTATGACCAACCTAGCTAGCATATTCAAAAGCAGAGACATTACTTTGCCAACAAAGGTCCGTCTAGTCAAGGCTATGGTTTTTCCTGTGGTCATGTATGGATGTGAGAGTTGGACTGTGAAGAAAGCTGAGCGCCGAAGAATTGATGCTTTTGAAGTGTGGTGTTGGAGAAGACTCTTGAGAGTCCCTTGGACTGCAAGGAGATCCAACCAGTCTATTCTGAAGGAGATCAGCCCTGGGATTTCTTTGGAAGGAATGATGCTAAAGCTTGAAACTCCAGTACTTTGGCCACCTCATGTGAAGAGTTGATTCATTGGAAAAGACTCTGATGCTGGGAGGGATTGGGGGCAGGAGGAGAAGTGGACGACAGAGGATGAGATGGCTGGATGGCATCACTGACTCCCTGGATGTGAGTCTGAGTGAACTCCGGGAGTTGGTGATGGACAGGGAGGCCTGGCGTTCTGCGATTCATGGGGTCGCAAAGAGTTGGACACGACTGAGCGACTGAACTGAACTGAACTAGCTGTGCAATCGGCAGCAGGGGGCGCTGGGTGAAGTCCACACTGCTGATTTCCTTCCAAGGAGCACAATGCTTGGCTGATGCAACAGCCCAGCTCCCCTTGGCGGGGCTGTGATCAAGGGGCCAGCCTGCCTGCAGGTGGAGAGTCCCAAGCTTGGCTGATCAACAGAACTAGGTACAAGATATTCTTAAGTGAGTAGACTTGCTAGGTAGTAACCAATCACTCAGTCAATCAATCAACCAGATGGAGGAGAGGAGCGCTATGCGAACGTGAACAAAAAATGGGATAAGTGGTCAACTCAGACCAGCAGCCTTTTCTTCACTGGCAAAACCAATCAGCACCTAGTTTATGAACTCACTCAATGAAGAGTTTGCTGAGGATTCTGCTCTCATTAGCCATATTTTAGCAACATTTAACAATGCTACACACTATAGCAATATTTTTGTGGATTATTTTTATGGTCTTTAAAATCTATTATCTCACAGGTTATTATTTTTGTTTATTCCATTTAAAGGATTTTAAGATCTATTTGCTTAGCAATTTTCAAATATACAATACAGTGTGATTAACTCTAGTTACCATGATGTACATTATATCCCTAGGATTTAGATACTTTATAACTAGAAGTTTGTACCTTTTGACCACCTTCACCCATGTCTTTACCTATTGATCTTAAAAGTTCTTAAAAGTAGATCTTAAAAATTCTCATCACAAGGAAAAAAATTGTTACTATGTGTGGTGATGGATGTTAACTAGACTTATCTTGGTAGTCATTTCATAATATCAGTTTAGTTCAGTTGCTCAGTCGTGGCCGACTCTTTGCGACCCCATGAATCGCAGCACGCTAGGCATCTCTGTCCATCACCAACTCCCGGAGTTCACCCAAACTCATGTCCATCGAGTCGGTGATGCCATCCAGCCATCTCATCCTCTGTCATCCCCTTCTCCTCCCACCCCCAATCTCTCCTAGCATCTGTCTTTTCCAGTGAGTCAACTCTTCCAATGAGGTGGCCAAAGTATTGGAGTTTCAGCTTTAGCATCAGTCCTTCCAAAGAACACCCAGGACTGATCTCCTTTAGAAGGACTGGTTGGATCTCCTTGCAGTCCAAGGGACTCTCAAGAGTCTTCTCCAACACCACACTTCAAAAGCATCAATTCTTTGGTGCTCAGCTTTCTTCACAGTCCAACTCTCACATCCATACATGACCACAGGAAAAACCATAGCCTTGACTAGATGGACCTTTGTTGGCAAAGTAATGTCTCTGCTTTTGAATATGCTAGCTAGGTTGGTCATAACTTTCCTTCCAAGGAGTAAGCATCTTTTAATTTCATGGCTGCAGTCACCATCTGCAGTGATTTTGGAGCCTCCAAAAATAAAGTCTGACACTGTTTCCACTGTTTCCCCATCTATTTCCCATGAAGTGGTGGGACCAGATGCCATAATCTTCGTTTTCTGAATGTTGAGCTTTAAGCCAACTTTTTCACTCTCCACTTTCACTTTCCTCAAGAGGCTTTTTAGCTCCTCTTCACATTCTGCCGTAAGGGTGGTGTCATCTGCATATCTGAGGTTATTGATATTTCTCCCAGCAATCTTGATTCCAGCTTGTGTTTCTTTCAGCCCAGCATTTCTCATGATGTTCTCTGCATATAAGTTAAATAAGCAGGGTCACAATATACAGCCTTGACGTACTCCTTTTCCTATTTGGAACCAGTCTGTTGTTCCATGTCCAGCTTTAACTGTTGCTTCCTGACCTGCATATAGGTTTCTCAAGAGGTAGGTCAGGTGGTCTGGTATTCCCATTTCTTTCAGAATTTTCCACAGTTGATTGTGATCCACACAGTCAAAGGCTTTGGCATAGTCAATAAAACAGAAATAGATGTTTTTCTGGAACTCTCTCCCTTTTTCCATGATCCAGTGGATGTTGGCAGTTTGATCTCTGATTCCTCTGCCTTTTCTAAAACCAGCTTGAACATCTGGAAGTTCACAGTCCACGTATTGCTCAAGCCTGGCTTGGAGAATTTTGAGCATTACTTTACTAGCGTGTGAGATGAGTGCAATTGTGCAGTAGTTTGAGCATTCTTTGGCATTGCCTTTCTTTGGGATTGGAATGAAAACTGACCTTTTCCAGTCCTGTGGCCACTGCTGAGTTTTCCAAATTTCATAATATATTTGTATGTAATTGCTACGCTGTATACCTGAAACTAATGTCAAGTTATATGTCAAATATATCTCAATTTAAAAAAAGGATTTTGGCTTCCTCCATGTCTTGTCTATTATAAATAGTGCTGCAATGAACACTGGGGTGCATGTATCTTTTTGAATCATGGTTTTCTCTGGGTATATGCCCAGGAGTAGGACTGCTGGGTCATATGATAGTTCTATTTTTAGTTTTCTAAGGAACTTCCACACTGTTCTCCACGGTGGCTGTATCAAAAATGCATGGATGCCAAGGGGAGCAAGGAGGGTGGGATGAGTTGGGAGATTAGGATTGACATATATACACATTTATACTATGTATAAAATAAATAACTAATGAGAACCTACTGTATAGCACAAGAACTCTACTCAGCACTCTGTGGTGACCTAACTGGGAAGGAAATCCAAAAAAGAGTGGATATAAATAAACGTATAGCCAATATACTTTGCTGTACAACACAACACTGAAAAGCAGCTGTAATTCAATAAAAATTAATTTAAAAAATAATTTAAAATCAATTCCCCTAAGGCTACTTCTGTGTTAAGGCTCTAAAGTGAACCTTCATATAATCACTTACAGGAAAAGAAACAAGGAGGAAATAGTCATCACACAATATAAAGGAATAATTAGACAAAACTAGTCAAAGTTTGATGAATTTTACAAGTACTTATTACTACAAACAAAACATTTGGAAGAAAAGGTCTTCAGATAAAGATCTTTTAAGTAGTTGTTCAAGACAAAAATACACACAGTGCTAAATGGATCATTACTATTCTGAAATACAAATTAAGCTGAAATTTTCTTTTGTTGAAACAAACATCTTTAAGTTCTTCCAAGTAAAAAAGATGGCTAAAAAGAAAAGGATAACTGGATGGATATTGAAAACAACACTTATAAGAGACTTAAATCATTAGGTGAACAACCATCAATCAAACAGACTGACCATTCAGTATTAATGAAGCTGACCTAGACTTGTATAAATATGCGATGACAATAATACAGATGTTAGAAGTTGAATTGGTTTGGGATGGTTCCTAAGCTTATGCTTCTTGCACTCAGGGGAGGTTATTAGAAAAGAACAATTAAGAATTTTACTTCAAGCATGCTAGCAGTGGTGGAGCAACCATGGAGAGATGTTGTAGAACAAGCCATTGCACTTATA
Organism: Bos taurus; assembly: GCF_002263795.3. Lineage (NCBI taxonomy): Eukaryota > Metazoa > Chordata > Mammalia > Artiodactyla > Bovidae > Bos > Bos taurus. Next base: position 32,815,433 of record NC_037340.1, on the reverse strand, counting down.
TGACTGGATTTTTTTTAAGTTTTATTCAAGGTTAGCTATGTAAAGGTGATGGTTGAATCCAGGGAGTACAAGAGACAGAGAGGACTCACTTTTAGTAGGTGTGGGGTGAGAAATGGAATATTTCCTGCCGTATCAGTAAACAACAATCTCACAGATATCAGCAATTATAGCCCTCCAACGTGAGCCAGTGAACCTGAGGAAACTCTGGAAGGAAAAGAATACCAGCCATCTAGCAGCCATCAGACTGCAGCCACTCCCTACAGTGAGTCCTGAGGGAACTCAGGATGTAAAAACACAAGATACTGGCCCCAGATAGCTGAGGTGCACATCAAAGGAATGATTTCAGTCAGCCCAGACTCCTGCATTTTCCCTTGCCTGGTTGCTATTGTTGTTCACTTGCTCAGTCATATAAGACTCTCTGTGACTCCATGGATTGCAGCATGCCAGGCTTCCCTGTACTTCACTACCTCTCAGAGTTTGTTCAAACTCATGTCTATTGAGACAGTGATGCCATCCAACCATCTCACCCTCTGTCGTCCCCTCCTCCGGCCTTCAATCTTTCCCAGCATCAGGGTCTTTTCCAATGAGTTGTCTCTTTGCATCAGGTGGCCAAAGTATTGGAGCTTCAGCATCAGTCCTTCCTATTCAGGGTTGATTTCCTTTAAGACAGATTGGTTTGATCTCCCTGCCGTCCAAAGGACTCTCAAGAGTCTTCTCCAACAACATAGTTTGAAAACTGTGAATTCTTCGCTATTCAGCCTTCTTGATTGTCCAACTTTCACATCCATGACTACTGGAAAAACCATAGCTTTGACTATATGGATCTTTGTTGGCAAAGTGATATCTCTGCTTTTTAAAATGCTGTCTAGGTTCGTCATAGCTTTTCTTTCAAGGAGCAAGCATCTTTTAATTTCATTTCCCAGGCACAGAAAAGTGCTAAATTCCTTAACTTGGGATATGTGGTTTTAAGTAACAATAATCTTTTGATGTTCTTTTGATGTTCCAACTATCTGCCCTTTGTTGCAAAACTTCTATTATAACATGGTTCCTTCCCCTTACTTCCTGGGAGTAGTTCTCTCAGGGTTACTTAAGATGTTGTCTCCCGGGCTTGAAGTCCTAAAAATTCCCACCGAGTGAAACATAACTCTCAACTTTTTGGTCGTGAATACTTTTTAAGTCCACAGGGGAAAAGCCAGCCAAGAGAGAGAAGTTATTCTCAGAGAAGGAGAAGGCAAGAAAAAACAGATCCTGATGAAAGAGAATGCGCTTGAGGCTGAAAAGGAAGATTAAGAGGTGTGAGGACAGTGGACAACAGCCCTTGGCTTTGATGCTTAGAAGCCATTCATGGCTCCTTACTACAACCACTAGAGAATTCACTGGGTTTTCAACATGGAAAGTGGAAACAATGTGGGCTTTGAAATCTGACAACTTTGTTCTGTTATGTGCTAGCTCTGTGTCCAGCAGGGCCCCTACCTGATACCTGAGATGCCTTCCTTGAGTCCTGCCCTGCCCCTTCATATCTCAGCTCCATACCAAAGCTATCACTTAAAACTTCTGCACCTCAGTTTCCCTATCTGTAAAATGGAAATACAGACCCATTTCCCATGACTCTCTTAGGGATAAATAACTAATCATAAACACACAGTAAATATTTGTTTAAAAAACCAAAGTCTTTGAGCTTTAGTTTCCTTCTCGATACAACAGAGGGGAAAAAAAATCACCTATTTCTGAGGTTGTTTGAAGAGCTGATGTCAAAGACATTTCAATTTTCATTCCCTTATTCTTCCAGTGTTGACTCACTATCAATTTATTAACGTAATAAATCTTTCCTGAGTGCCTATCCTGCAATAGCATTGTGCTACTTCACGCTCCAGGGATGCTCTTACTCCTAGCATTAGACCCTGTTCCAGAACTGATGGCTCACTTTGAATACTTAAGAGTTTAGTTTGCCTTTTGTGCTGGAGACTCAAATTTACAACCCCGGGCTCTTAAGTGCCACTCACAATGGCAGAAAGCATAAAAGTCAATCTTCACATCAAAAGAATTCAGAGAATAATATTTAAAATTCAAGAGTTTTGGCCAAGAAACACGCCAGTTTAAGAATATGAAGTAGCATTGAAACATACAGCACAGGGAGCTCAGCTCAGTGCTCTGTGATGAGGTGGGATGGTAAAGGATGGGAGAGAGATTCAAGAGGGAGGGGATGTAAGTATACTCATGGCTGATTCACGTTGTTGTATGGCAGAAACCAATACAACACTGTAAAGCTATTATCCTTCAACTAAAAACAAATTAAAAAAAAAAAGGAAGAACATGAGTTGTAATCATATCCAAACATCATTTGAAACTGACATCTACTTTTGGGGGTCAGGGGAGGTGGCTTCTTAAAGGGGACCGGCAATTTTAGTTATAGGTTGTGCCAGCAAAGTAGCTCTCCAAACAAACTACAAGTGAAAAAAAGGAAAAGGTGGCCAGAGGTTTAATGAGTTATTAAGACCCCCTCAAGTATTTCTTTTCAGGAAAAAGAAAAAAATCAGATCAAACTCAGGGAGCCTCATCAGTGGGGTTCACACCAGATACTCTGATTATAACTAGAGTGCTTGGCTTGAGTGGAGCCTCTGCCGTAGTATAAAAAGAAATTAAATCACACTTGAATAAATGTCGTCTGAATTTTTTCAATCATTTGTGTGATACCACTTATCCTGAGAACAAATTATATGTAAAATTAACACCCAATGGTGAGTGACATATGGAAACTCTGGTTTTTAAAAACTTAAAAAAAAAATCTAATGAGTTTTCTAAGAGTTTCCCAGGTGGCACTAGTGGTAAAGAACCCATCTGCCAATGCAGGAGACATAAGAGACACGGGTATAATCCCTGGGTCAGGAAGATGCTCTGGAGAAGGAAACAGCAATCCACTCTAGTACTCTTGCCTGAAGAAACCCATGGACAGAGGAGCCTGGTAGGCTACAGAGCACACAGCGTCACTAAGAGTCAGACACGACCGAAGAGGACATGACTCCTGACTTTTCTAAGGAGATTCACGCCTAGAAATGAAACGCTACAAGTAAGATTTACAAAAGGAAATTCCTTTGTCTAGAACCCAAAAATCAGGAAACTCCCAGGAGGTGTTAGAAGTATCATGTTAAGCACCATGACACATGGTAACACCTTCCCTTCAGAAGTGACTTCTGAAGACAGAAAGCACACGGGGTTCTAATGGGTTGTGTTATGGTTTCATTCTCTGAACCCCTGCCAATCCACCATAGAATATGTAGAGAGTTAACTTAGGTTTAGAATGAGAGAAGCTCTCTCCTCTTGTTTGCCTCCACTTACTTCTCCTAAGTACCCCATTCATTCTTCTGCTCTTGGGCCTTTGGCCCCACTGTGTCCTGAGACAGTTCTAAAGATGGCCTCCTCTTCTCCAGGGTCCTAATTGCAAAACAAACAAACAAACATGAACAGCGTCAGCAAAATACAAATACTGCTGACAGCGGACACGACTGGGCAACTAAGCACAGCACCCAACACAACTGCCTGCTCACACTCTTCTGCTCCCTTCAGGCCCCATTATAACCGTCTTGGCGGCATCGCCATTTTCGTCTCCTTAGGACTCTTTCACCAGCTTTTTGGCCTCTTCAAAGGCATAGCAAAGTGGTGGAGGGAGGACCTCCCTGGTGGCATAGAGGATAAAAATCAGCCTGCCAATGCAGGGGACAAGAGTTAAATCCCTGGTCAGACATGGTTCCACATGCCTTGGAGTAACTAGGCCCAAGCGCCATAAATGCCGTCTGCTGTGGAGTCTGGGAGCCGCAACTATTGAGCATGCGCGCTGCAAAGCCCATGTGTTCTAGAGCCTGTGCTTCACAAGAGAAGCCACTGCAATGAGAAGCCTGCGCCATCACAACTAGAGAGTAGCTTCTGTTCCCTGCAACTAGAGAAAGCCCGCGCAAAGCTACAAAAATCCTGCGCGGCCAAAAATAAATAAAATTATTTTTTAAAAAGTGGTGGAGGGACAGAAGGGGCGGAGGGTGAGCTGTGGGTTGGGACCAGGCACAGTGGAAGTTCTCATGGGACTTTATCGAAGAACTGTTCCCAAGGGAGGTCAAATTTCCAGGCAGGAAGTTTGTGCTTTACTATACTCAAGATTTTCACATATATTTGATTCTTGAGGTCAAGAAGGCTCATATTATTTCTTGTTGCAAAGAGGAGGCAACTGACTGTCAGAGACAGTGGGGAATGTGTTCAGTGTCAGTCATCTAATTAAGGCCTATTCCTTTTTTTTTTTAAAGAAACATAAATTCTACCCTAATCCTAATCAAGTTTTCATCAAGCTACCAGCCACTTGCTGGTATTAATAAATATCAAAAGCTTTCAAAATATTAACTGGAATACTGACAGTTTGACCAATGACTGGGAAGATTTGTTGTTTATTGTAGGAATAAAACTTTGCTCGTAATATTTCATGATCATGCCTTTGGGCAAAGAAATAGATAATGGTTGTTGTCAGAGTGAATAGACTAAACAGACAGTCTAAGATAGACATGATTAACGTAAAACCATCAACTCCCACAGAGCAGTACAAGGGAATTTTTTTAAAGACTAGACTGGAAATCTAAATTCATACTCTCAAAAACAAACGTCAATAGTTCATAACCCCTGGAATAGTACATGCTCTCTCATGAAGCATTTGCTTTCTTTCCCCTTCAATTAGTTTTCGATGTCTTTGCGGTTCATTTTACTTTGATGTGGACCTAGTACTGAATCAACACAGAGCAGTCAACTGTCAAGAAAAGAAATGCTCACACAGTTCATAGCATAAAATTATTGAGTGAAAAGCAGCTGAGAAGCGTCATGCCCTTAACAAAAGATTTTTCTAAGTACATAAAAATAGAGATTTCCTACAGAATCATAAAATTTTTGAAGTCCAATGCTATTTTTAAAATGTAAGATCATCCAGAATCAAAGTGTCAGCCATATTACTGTTAAGGAATCGTATTTCTCTAAAAAAAAATTACAAGAAGATTTTTCTCTTTCATTATTTTTTTCTTACTGAACAGATCACATTTTTCTGCTACATCTTAAAACATTTCATGAATAAGAAAAATAACCTTTTTTAAATATATTACTGTAATTTACAGCTTTATTAGAGATGACAAACTACGTTTGATAGATTCAAAATATGCCCTCAGGAGGACTTCTCTGGTGGTTCAGTGGTTAAGAATCCACCTTGCAATGCAGGGGACATGGGTTCGATTACTGGTCAGGGAACTAAGATACCACATGCCACAGGGCAAATAAGCCCACATGCTGAAACTAGATAGTCCTTATGCCATAATGAAAGATTTCTGCATGATGCAACTAAAGTCCCAATGCAGCCAAATAAATAATAAATTTTTTAAAATTACAAAATTAAAAAAAGAAAACAATATACCCCCATTCTCATATTCCATTCACAGATTTTACTGATACAAATGGACATGTTCCTCTCTTTGCTCAGAAGATGAGAAAATCCAATATACTAGCCAATCACTTCAAATGCTGTTAAATCTTACATGTAAACACCCTTCCTTAAAAAATAGCTATGAAATGATACGAAGAAATGGTTCCTTTCTGACATGAAACACTGGTCTGTGACTAAGCCTTGGTTTCCCCTGTCATTCATATGACAATTAAGTAAATACTTGGGCTTCCCTGATAGCTCAGTTGGTAAAGAATCTGCCTGCAATGCAGGAGACCCCGGTTCAATCCCTGGTTGGGAAGATCCCCTGGAGAAGGGAAAAGCTACCCACTCTAGTATTCTGGCCTGGAGAATCCCATGGACTGTATAGTCCATGGATTGCAAAGAGTCGGACGTGACTGAGTGACTTTCACTTAGAAAATAATGACGAGTATAATTAAGAGAAACTCTTTCAAAGCAACAAGCAGGGAGCATACCCAAGTAAGAGCGCTGATAAATGAAACGCCAGGAATGTTTTTAAGCCATGTACTTGCTTATCATTTGCTGACTGTTACTGGCTTCTCTTTCACAATTTATCAATCCAACTGTTGTCTATTTCAGTACGTGTCCACGATAACGTGAGTCACTGACCAGATTCCATAACCTAAGAGCATTCGTACGGTGTTGACATGTGCTATCTTCATGGTCCCCTGTGATAAAGCAATTACATCCTCCTGGTGTTGTTAAGAATTAACAGCCCCAGATGCCATGTTTTCCCTGCTTCCCTACAGAGGAGCCCTGTAATGGGACATGATATATAAAAGTCACCTCACTTCTTGCCACTGGAAGGAACACATGCATTCCAAATAAAGAGGCATTATCTTTCCTAAAAGTAAGAATGAAGTCTAATGCGGCTGAGTTGGGTGCTAAAATGTCCTTTTAGGCTGAATTCCCCTTCAGTGAATAAGACTCATCTGGCCTGTTCAGCTAAGGCCTTGCACTGAATACACTGAAAGAACAGACCTGTAAAAAATATCATCTGTCAGAGCTTGGCAAGCAGGTCAAATGCCTTATTAGGAGAAACTGAACTGGCCTTAAGAAAGCATCAAGAGGGGTGAGGACCTGAACTTCTGCGTGTCTATTTCTGTATCTTAAATGTCATAATTATTTTCCTCAGGTTTGTGAAAAACTGTCAGCATTCTGCCTTGCTGAATTGATGAACTCATCAGGAAAAACCTTGGAATGGAAATCACATTTTACAAGGGACTCGAGGACTTTGAAAGGAACATGAGCAGGGAGTCTTAAATACTGTTAAAACGTTTCCTAATTCTGTAATTAAGAACTTGATTTACTTCATTATCGTGGCCTGTTATTTTGTTTCCTTTGTTCCAGATTAAGGGCAGAGAGAAAATTATGCAAATATGCTGGGTTGGCAATGATTTCTCTCAGCTGCTATGGACCATCTGGTTTTCCATGGTAGAAAGAAAAAGGTAGAAAATGGGAACAATGAAATAGCCTGTGTTCCCAGCAAGATTTTGAAAGACATGGAAATCTTTGAATGTAGCCTTCAATTTCATCATCTTGCCCAATTAAAAAATACTGGTAGATGAGACTTTCCTGGCAGTCCAGTGCTTAACAATCCATGCTCCCACTGCAGGGGGCACAGGTTTGATCCCTGGTTGGGGAACTAAGATTCCTCATGCCACAGTGCGGCCAAAAAAAAAAAAAGAAAGAAACAAAGAAATGTTAAGAGGCAACAATTAGTAGGTAGCAGAATCAGCAAAGATCTCTAACTCAGTTCAGTTCATCTAAGCACCTTATTCCTTATTTTATAAAACTAATTTTATCGCTGAATTGTCTTCTAATCTGTAATTCAACAGAATGATGGGGTATAGAATATACCCGATTCAAAGTCAGTATTGCAAAAGAAACAAGTCAAAACAAAAATGAACCAAAAAAAAAAAAAAATCAACAACACTGTAAGTGAAATCTGGTTAGAAATACAGATTTTAGCAATGAAAAAAAGAAGAGAAACAAAGGTATATGTGCATTCTTTATGAAAATATCCTTATTTGGCTTTTACATCTATTCCTTTATAGGAATGAACCTGTGTGCCTGTTTTGTTTTTCCCCTGAAAAGTAGCTGGGACACTAAGATAAGGAAAAACTGTTTTTTTAAAATGTTCAATAGACCAGTCTAGAAGATAGGGGGAAAAAAACATGTTATTAAAAATGGCTTGTTTAAAGACATGGAAGCAACCTAAATGTCCATTGACAGAGGAATGGATAAAGATGTGGTACATATGTACAGTGGAATATTACTCAGCCATTAAAAAGAACAAAATAATGCCATCTGCAGCAACAAGATTGGATCTAGAGAGTATCATACTGAGTGAAGTAAGTCAGACAGAGGAGGAGAAATATTGTATGCTAGCCTTTATATCTGGAATCTAAAAAGAAATTATACAAATGAACTTACAAAACAGAAAGACTCACAGAACTAGAAAACGAATTTATGGTTGCCAGGGGGAAGGGACAGTTAGGGAGTGTGGGGTGGACATGTACACACTGATTTATTTAAAATGGATAACCAATAAAGACCTACGGTATAGCACGTGGAACTCTGCTCAATGTCCTGTGGCAACCTGGATGAGAGGGGAGTGTGGGGGAGAATGGATACATGTATATGTATGGCTGAGCCCTTTCTCTGTTCACCTGAAACTATTGTAACATTGTTAACTGGCTATCAGTTGCTCAGTCCTGTCTGACTCTTTGTGACCCCATGAATTGCAGCACGCCAGGCCTCCCTGTCCATCACAAACTCCCGGAGTTCACTCAAACTCATGTCCATCGAGTGGGTGATGCCATCCAACCATCTCATCCTCTGTCGTCCCCTTCTCCTCCTGCCCCCAATCCCTCCCAGCATCAGGGTCTTTTCCAATGAGTCAACTCTTCGCATGAGGTGGCCAAAGTATTGGAGTTTCAGCTTTAGCATCAGTCCTTCAAATCAATACCCAGGACTGATCTCCTTTAGGATGGACTGGTTGGATCTCCTTGCAGTCCAAGGGACTCTCAAGAGTCTTCTCCAACACCACACTTCAAAAGCATCAATTCTTCAGTGCTCAGCTTTCTTTATGGTCCAACTCTCACATCCATACATGACCACTGGAAAAACCATAGCCCTGACTAGACGAACCTTTGTTGGCAAAGTAATATCTCTGCTTTTCAATATGCTATCTAGGTTGGTCATAACATTCCTTCCAAGGAGTAAGCGTCTTTTAATTTCATGGCTGCAGTCACCATCTGCAGTGATTTTGGAGGACCCCAAAATAAAGTCTGACACTGTTTCCACTGTTTCCCCATCTATTTCCCATGAAGTGATGGGACCAGATGCCATGATCTTTGTTTTCTGAATATTGAGCTTTAAGCCAACTTTTTCACTCTCCACTTTCACTTTCCTCAAGAGGCTTTTTAGCTCCTCTTCATATTCTGCCATAAGGGTGGTGTCATCTGCATATCTGAAGTTATTGATATTTCTCCCGGCAGTCTTGATTCCAGCTTGTGCTTCTTCCAGCCCAGCATTTCTCATGATGTGCTCTGCATAGAAGTTAAATAAGCAGGGTGACAATATACAGCCTTGACGTACTCCTTTTCCTATTTGGAACCAGTCTGTTGTTCCATGTCCAGTTCTAACTGTTGCTTCCTGACCTGCATATAAGTTTCTCAAAAGGCAGGTCAGGTGGTCTGGTATTCCCATCTCTTTCAGAATTTTCCACAGTTGATTGTGATCCACACAGTCAAAGGCTTTGGTATAGTCAATAAAGCAGAAATAGATGTTTTTCTGGAACTCTCTTGCTTTTTCTATGATCCAGCGGATGTTGGCAATTTGATCTCTGGTTCCTCTGCCTTTTCTAAAACCAGCTTGAACATCTGGAAGTTCACAGTTCACGTATTGCTGAAGCCTGGCTTGGAGAATTTTGAGCATTACTTTACTAGCATGTGAGATGAGTGCAATTGTGCTATACTCCTACACAAAATAAAAAGTTAAAAAAGTGGCTTGTTTTAGAGAGGGTTTTTTGAAACAGAAGTTAATTTTGAGATGATCTTTATAGTTAGCTGGTTAGGTAATTTTCATGGATTCTGCCTAATAAGCCAGGATGCAACTGGCCTTGGATTTTGTTGCTGCAAAGCCCTTTACGGCCTGATTGACTCCTGGAGGGTGGGGGAGGGTGGCAGCCTTACCTGCTACAGGACTTTCAAGGCTCAAATGTCAAGGAGAAGCCCATGAACTTGGATCCCTATTCCTAAATGAAGGCAACGGTAGTTGCCTGCTTGAGCGCTTAGAGTGCAATTATCTGAGGGAGAAAAACAAGGAAGCCGTGTATAGCGTGCATGTGTGTGGGTGTGCGTGTGTGCACACGTGCAGCAGGCTAACCACTGGGCTATGATCTCTGTTTACATCACTATCCTCTGCATGGCCCTAGACTTGAGACATTGCTGGCTGTGCTCAGATTCATGATCATGTGTCTCCTTCACTAACCTGCTATGAAGATTAAATAAGATAATACCTAGAAAGTATTTGGCTTCATGCAACATACATGCACATTAACAAATTTCTTTAAAATCACATTTTGTTTTTTAAGTTTTTTTTAAAGATCGTTTTTTGATGTGGACCATTTTAAAACTCTTTAATGAATTTGTTCATAATATTGCTTCTGTTTTATGTTTTGGTTTTTTTGGCCCAGGGGTATGTGGGATCTTAGCTCCCCAACCAGGGATAGAACCCACACCCCCTGCGCTGGAAGGTGAAGTCTTAACCACTGGACCACTAGGGAAGTCCCTAAATTGCATTTAAAAAATTGTACTAAAATAGACACAACATACAATTTGCCATTTTAGCTGTTTTTCAATGTACAGTTCAGTGGCATTACGTCTATTCACATTGTTAGGCAACTGTCACAACCATCCATCTGTAGAACTGTTTTCATCATCTCAAATGGAAACTGTTCCCCTTAAACACTAGCCCCTCATTTTCTACTTCCTGCAGCTCCTGGCAACCACCGTTTGCACTCTGTATCTCTGTGAATCTGTTTCAGGTACCTCGTATAAATGAAAGCATACAGTTATCTGCCCTTTTGTGACTCATTGCTTTTCCATAGCATAATGTTTTTGACTTTAATGGCAATATGAGTGCTGAGAGGATGCTGCTAGAATGAAAAACAGTCCCAGGAAGGCAGGTACTCTCATCTGGCTGTAGAAATTAAACAAATACATATTTTCCACCCCTGGTGGAGCAGTGGATAGGAATCTGCCTGCCAATGCAGGGGACACAGGTTTGATCCGTGGTCTGGGAAGAGTCCACATGCCGCAGAGCAACAGACCCCATGTGCCACAACTACCGAGCCTGCGCTCGAAAGCCCGTGCTCGACAGCAAGAGAAGCCGCTGCAACGAGAAGGGCTCACACCGCAAGTGGAAAGTAGTCCTCGCTCTCGGCAATTAGAGAAAGCCTGCATGCAGAAACGAACACAAACCCAAAATAAAATACATACATAAAATACATATTTTCTCAACCCAAGAGCAGACAGTGCATCAGGAATGGGGAACATTTATCATTCACACAAATTATTTCTTATTATCTCTTATGAACACAGAGTTCCCTGACAACTGTCCTTTCTGGGCCTCTTTAAACAAACAACCCTCAGTGTTTCCACCAATGAGCCATTCCAGCTATGGTATCACATCTCTTAAAAAGTCATGTAGAAGTAGTCAAGTGATGGCTCTCAGGGGAGCTCTGAATCCTGTCACACTTTCCACAATGGCCTGTAAATTCCTACTCTTCCTGTGAAAGACAAAACAGAACAGGTTGGAAATCTCTTTAAAACAGAAATTTTTACTGAGCTCAGTTTCAGCTACATAATCATCTCAGATCTTCACATTCTAGCTTACAGTGAAAAACATACATAATTTAGCTAAATCCTATTAAAGAGATGGATGACAAGCTTATTGTTCCATGGTGGTTATGCTGAACTGAATTCCATAACTTCTGAAGTTTCAACCAATCTTTTACCCTGAGAATTCTCTAAACATCTGTGCTACTTATATTCTAGAGATCTATATTTGTTTATTATTCAGTATTTGCACGTGGTGTACATATTTTTTCTCTTGTTACATTATCTGAATAAATATTAATTTCTCCAACAATAGAGATCACATTTAAGTTTACCTGGGTCATACTCAACACACATCACTTGTATGTGATTGATATTTCTGTCACTATCATGAAGTCACTTCTTTTTCTTACGGCTATATTTGAGTGCATATGCAAACTTCTTTTAAAAAAATCCCCAAACATCAAATTATCATTAATCATTCACAGCCTACCATGGACCCTATTGTAAAATCCTTGGAAGTAGAGTGGTGAAGGATGCACAGAACTTGCTCATGTGGAACTTGGGTCTTGAAAAGTTCTACTCACATATGCATTTTTAGTGAGCACTGAAGCTTATTATTAGGGTTTCCTTGGTGGCTCAGTGGTAAAGAATTCGTCTACCAATTCAGGAGATGCGGGTTTGATCCCTGGGTCAGGAAGATCCCCTGGAGAAGGAAATGGCAATCCACTCCAGTATTCCTGACTGGGAAATCCCATGGACAGAGGAACCTGGCAGGCTACAGTTTACGGGGTCACAAAAGAGTCTGACATGACTTATCAACCAAATAAAAGCTTATTAACCTAAGTAATGAAGATGGTCATAAACCTCGACTCAAGCCCAGGAAGAATCTTGGGCTCATCAGGTTTCAAGCTGTGGAAACACCTGTGTTAGTATCAAGACAGAAGAGACCCAAAAAGGCAGCCCCCTCCTCCGCCAAAAAAAAAAAAAAAGAGACCCAAGGTTAAAATACTTGACTGAACACATACTGATATTGAAAGTACATTCTTTAAACAATGGCTAGGGCTTCAAAAGAAAGACAAAACTAATAAACAGCTGTTCTGAGACACTTTAAGAGTTTTGCATCACTGCTGATGGGTTGTCAGAGGCTCTCATGTTGAGCAGATGGAGAGATAAGAATGATGACTTTAATTTTATAGGTGATAAAGTGAGCCTAGAGATGTAAATCAACTGCTCCCAAACCAAGAAACCAGAGTTACCATCAAGAATAATCTTGTTCTTCTTATTTCAGTGCACTGAACTTCCCATTGCATTCTCAAATCAAAGCCATTTTCTGTTTTTGAGTAACAGAAGATTAGGAGACCCAGGATGGTACAACACTAACTTTGTAAAGGAGGCACTGGTATCAGAGTGTGGGGAACCTTCTGGACTGTGGCAGATCTATTTTGCATAATGCTTGCACAATAAGGATCTTAGATATGATTAAAGGGATCAGATTTTTCTCTTTTCTGATGTCTCAAATGCCACTAACAGGTAACAAAACTGCTACATAATTGGACCGAGAGTTAAAGGCATGTAAGTAGCCTGGAGGGCTACAGTCCATGGGGTCATAGTAGTACGACACAGCTGAGCAACTGACAAAACTATAATTCAAAAAGATCCATGCACCTCTATGTTCATAGCAGCACTCTTCACAATAGCCAAGTAATGGAAACAACCTAAATGTCCATCAATAGATGAATGAATAAAGATATGGTATTTATATATATATATAAAGGAATACTACTCAGCCATAAAAAGAATGAAATAATGCCATTTGCAGCAACAGGGATGCAACTAGAGATGATCATACTAAGTGAAATAAGTCAGAAAGAAATACCATATGATATCACTTATATATGGAATTTTAAATACGACACAAATGAACCTAGGTGTGAAACACAGACAGACTCACAGACACAGAGAACAGACGGGGCTGCCAAAGGGAGGTGGTCAAGATGGAGTAGGAGATTGGGGTTAGCAGACGTAAGCTTTTATGCATAGAATGGATAAACAACAAGGCCCGACTGCAAAGCACAGGGAACTATATAACTATATTCAATATCCTGGGATAAACCATCATGGAAAAGAATATAAAAAACAATGTATACACGTGTATAGCTGAATCTCTTTGTTGTACGGTAGAAATGAATACAACATTATAAATCAACTATACCTCAAGAAAAATATAAAGACATGTAAGTAATCTTTGTGAGGTTCACAAAGAACATCAGATAATATTAAGGTCAAGATGATGGCATGCCCCTTACCAGGAAAGAGTATAGAGAATTCCAGTTCTCCAACCCTAGGGGAGAGGGAGAGACAGGCCCTGAATGACCACTGGAAGGGGGAGCCAAGCAGGAAACCATAAGGGTGCAGGGTCCAGAGCCGTGACAGCCCTGATGTGCAAACACAGAAAACAAAGGGCTCTGCTTACCACCCAGTTCTAGGAGGACATTAGCTGCTGCAGCTGCTGCCTGATGGTGCACCCTGGGAAGAACTCACACTGAGAAAAAGGATGAGGCCCCCTGTGCTTTGGAAAAACAGGCCCCTTAGATAGTTAGATGTATGGGGATTCCCTGGTGGCTCAGATGGTAAAGAATCTGCCTGAATGCATGAGACCAGGTTTGATCCTTGGATCAGGAAGATCCCCTGGAGGAGGAAATGACAACGCACTCCAGTATTCTTGCCTAGGAAATCCCATAGACAGAGGTTTGATCTCTGGGTTGGCAAGTTCCCCTGGAGGAGGAAATGGTAAACCACTCCAGTATCCTTGCCTGAGAAACCCCATGAACAGAGGAGCCTGGCGGGCTACAGTCCACGGGGTCGCAGAGTCAGACACGACTGATCGACTAACACACAACATATTTCAGGAAGAATTTTATTGAACCCAGATTCTTGCATCTTCCCATACAGAGTAAAGTGCTAAAGTCATCATCTGGAGATCCCCATTCTTTGTGACCAGAAGTAATCTTTTACCAAGATGTATTCTTAACTGCCTGCATCCTCAAGCCAAAAATCATATAGAAACCAGCTTCTCCCGTATCTCTTCAGAGTAGTTTCCTCAGAGCTACTGAGAAGCTGTCTCCCAGGCTACAGTTCTCAGTAAGGTCCCCAAATGAAACCTGAACTCACATCTCTTATGTTGTGCATTTTCCTCTAAGGCAACAAAATCATCAACAACTTGACAATCTATTGGACTTGCTGTCCTAAATGCAAAATCTATGACCCTCAAGGTGAGACAGAATACACTTTTCATATGAACTACAACTTGAGTCAGATGTTGTCATTTTCTTATGTGTATACTAGTTTTTTACTGCTGCACAAAATAAGATATCTGAATAAAGTCAAAAGCTTTGTATTCTACTTTCTGAAATGAAGTTTTAATCCTTTGACTGGCCTAGTGTCAATTTCTAAAAAAATTGATACCCTATTGCCTAGCACTAATGTATCCTTCAGTGATATGAGGAGGGTCTCACAATATAAATATCCGATTAGCTTTTATGAAAGGAAATATTTTGATAGGTGAGACTGGATAGGGAAAAACCAACAGTTTATTCTTTACAGAGCTACTCTTACTATGTAACAAATAAAATTGATACTGCAATCTAAACACAGGAAATCTAATAAAATAATTTACACAGAGATGCAAAGAATATACAAATTTCTGATTAATACATACCTTTGCTAGTTAATCTCCTAAACAGAAATTAAAGTGATATGCTATATCATTATTTACATTTGAGGGCAATTATTAACACCTAATGTGGGGTGTATGGTGGCAAAATTAGCATATTAATAAAATTATGCTTTCACTGTCGACTGATATAATCATTTTGAAAAGAATGATTATAGCCAGAGACATAAGAACATTCAAACCCACTCACTGTGCAAATAATTCCACATCTGAGAATTTATCTCAGAGAAGTTATTTGCTGAAAACCATATGCTCAAAATTGGTGTGACAGATTTATTTATCTATAAAAGAGAAATTATGGAATTAACTAAAATTAACTAACAATAATTGACCACTCTATTTGGAAGAGTTAAGGCATCAATAAATCCACACAATGCTCTATCATTATGGGATTAAAGTGATTACAGGGACTTTCCTGGTGGTCCAGTGGCTGAGAATCCACCTTCCAATGCAGGGGACATGGGTTCAATCCCTGGTTGGAGAGCTAAGATCTCACAAGCCCCTAGGCTGCACACTGCAACTAGACAGACTCATGTGCTCCAACTAGACAAAACTTATGGGACCCAGTGCAGTGCTTCCCACCCCAAAAATGATTAGAAAGTACAGCTGAAGGCAAAAGGCAGAATCCTGCAGTCTGTACCGTAGCTCCAACTAAAAAGTATGTATGCCTGTGGAAAAGGAATGGGATGTGATTTGCCCGAAGAAAAATATTTGACCCAAAGCAGTGAGATTCTCGCGTGTTCCTATGCACACTTCCTTTAATATTTCTTCTGTTTTTAATTCTAATAACTTCTAATTACTTTGACACAGAAAGCTCTCTTTCAAGGGTTTTCGGTTTTAACAATAAAAGTAACGTGGAAAATCTCTTTAGGATTGCAGAAAATTTTTATTTTCACACATTGTTTTATGGAGGTAAGATGCGATCAAACATTCTGGCATCTCTAGGTGACAAACCATATATTCTTGTGTTCATCCTTAAAACTGAGGGAGAGGGGGTTTCCCAACCCCAGGCCAGGGATTGGTACTTGCCTGTTAGGAACCAGGCTACACGGCAGGAGATGAGCAGCGGGCAAGTGAGTGAAACTCCTCTGTATTTACAGCTGCTCCCCATCACTCACATTACCTCCTGAGCTCTGCCTCCTATCAGATCAGTGCAATGAATCAGTGCAATGCAAAGAAATAGAGGAAAACAATGGAATGGGCAAGACTAGAGATCTCTTCAAGAAAATTAGATTCTCATAGGAGCTCAAACTCTACTGCGAACTGTGCATGTGATGGAGCTAGGTTGCATGCTCCTTATGAGAATCAATCCCAAACCATAGTATCCTCTTCCCCCAAAGTCCATGGAAAAGTTCTCTTCCATGAAAGCAGTCCCTGAGGGCTGCTGCTGTAAAGAATCCTTACAAATACTAGCCTCCAAGACTTTCTGACATTATACATCCATTTAAATACAAATTATACCTGAAAAATGGTGCAGAAATCTGTACCCTTAGATCACTGTTAGTTTTATAATATATGGGAATACAAGGGCTCCTTTCCCCCATCAAAAGTGCTTAACAGTATAAAGGTAAATAAAAAGATAAAGTAAAATTTCAAAAATTATGAGACTTCTTGGAATATTTACCCTCCAATACATTTTTTTTATTCTCATGGGCTTATTTCCATTCAGGAGCTCTGGTTATTGAACCGTTTGGAAGTTGAGCTTCTCTTGGAGAATCTTCCAATGCTAGGAGATGTTGACATATATTATACATGGACTCAAATATATGCATATAGTTTGGGAGGGTTTATACTTAGCCTCTTTGCCCCCTGGTACTGGATCCACTTAGGAGTCTCACTTCACAGGGTTGTTATTTACTTTAATCTTTCTATCTTTCTTCTAATATGCAAACAAGAAACAACTCGTAACTTGCCCTTGCTGACTCTCCTGATACCATAGTTTGGGATCTCAGAGCTAAAGTCTTTTATTATTAGCCACTGAAGAAAATGTAGGTGAGTATGTGCATTCCCTTAATAAGGGTAGGTGCTATGCTAAACAGTCTATATGTACTGGGATTAAAAAAAAATCTTACAAATATCTGGAAATGCAGATATTATTATACCTATTTTTTTTTTTACAGATAATGAAACCAAGGCTCAGAGATAATAAAAAAAACTTGCCACATCATAGAGTTATTAAGGGGATACTGTAGTATCCAAAATCAGGTCTCACTCTGTACAAACATTTGCTCTTTTTCATTTTAATCCTTCCAATTTATTTTTATGTTACAATGGAGCTGAGTTGATGAACCGTGTTATATTAGTTTCAGGTGTACAGTAAAGTGAATAATTCATACACACATACATATATATATATCTCCCCACTCTTTTTTAGATTCTTTTCTCATGTATGTCATTACAGAGTACTGAGCAGAGTTCCAAACACTTGCTCTTCATCACAGTCAGATAAAGCTGAAATCACGGGTAACAGAACTAAATAAATGGAAAGACCTGTATAAATCTGAGAGATCATTTTTATTTGGAGGACGGAAAGGAGACAGAGGGAGTGACGACTATCTTGGTCTAAAAATAATGGCACATGTTGCTGTCATAAAGGATATTATGTTAAAGAAACTGACAGTGCAATAATACCAGAATTCGTAAAGAGATAAGAAGTATACTTAATACTAGTCAGAGGCATATTTTTTTGCCCTTGGCAATGAAAAAGTAATTACTTCTACCAAACTGCATTGGTTTACTCATTTTATTTTAATGCAAGGTGAGTATTAAATGTATAATTTCCAAATGTGCTTTTTTATGCATTTACGGTTTGCAGTAACTTCAGAATGTACAAGTGATATAAAAACTGAAATCATACTTGATTAGAACAAAAATAAAGGCCACAGAGCTTATTCAACATCCTAAAAAATTATTCTATAATACATATACATATATATATATGTTTAAAAGTCCTCTCCCATTTATTTTATTGTATGAATTGAAAGAAAAGTTTCTGTCATTGGGGAACTTTGGGAATGACTAGATGAAAGTGTTAAATGGGAACAGAATAAAGTCTTTATTTATTCAAGTTTTGTTTAGTCGCTAAGTCATGTCCGACTCTTTGCGACCCCATGGACTGTAGCCCACCAGGCTCCTCTGTCCATGGGATTTCCGAGGCAAGAATAATGGAGTGGGTTGCCATTTCCTTCTCCAGGGGATCCTACTGACCCAGGGATCAAATCCGCGTCTCCTGCTTTGGTAGGCAGATTCTTTACTGCTGAGCCACCTGGGAAGATCTTATTCAAGTACAGTTAACTTAAAATACTATACTAATTTCAAGTGTACAACACAGTGATTCAATATATTTATATATTACACATCATACAAAGTTATTATAAAATATTGACTAAATTCCCTGTGCTATTTTATCTGTGACTTATTTATTTTATAATTGGAAGTTAATACCTCTTAATCCTCTAAAGTCTTGGTAAAGATTTATTTTTAATCTATAACCATTAAAACAAAAATCCATGTATTTATCAGCCCTATTCAAACACAAGTGTTAGTTAAAATGAGGAGTGACTAGGCATTAGGAAATAAAACTCTAGGTTTGGGAGAGAGGAAGCATCTTAAAAGGGTAAACATGCTTGTACAGATTCTCCATAAGACTTCAAGAAAGAGATAAGATTAACTAACAGATAAATTATTCAAGTAATTATTCTAGCATCACATAGACTGACATTCCAACTTTTAGAACTATAATATTTTTTTTCACCCAATTTCATGGATGAAAATATTCCAAATGATCAGTGGAATAGATTTGGCAGTTTTGATGCTTGGCAATTTGGGTTATAATTATAATTTTTTGAATTTATAACAGAATTCCTCGGCAGAAACTACTACTTTAGCAGCTTTGAGTGTCTGATGATGTTCTTAAAAAGCAGGCAAGTTTATGGAAAATGATGATTCCAGATGTCTTTCAAAACAAACAGGTATTGAACAATCTGAATTAAAATGGGTGGCACTTGAAAAACTAAAAAACATGTGAAGTATCCAACACCTAGAAATCCTTTATAATTAGTGTATACACTGCCAGCCATGTCAGAGCCTAAGAAATATAACTCAAGTGTACAAAGTCTAACGAGAGCCAGCACAAGCAAGGAAAACTGTGTCTCTGGAAAATTTCAAGTGAAATGCATTTTATATATACATATATGTATATAATGGATAAACAACAAGGTCGTACTGTACAGCAGAGGGAACTATATTCAGCATCCTGTGATAAACCATAATGGAAAAAGCATATGAAAAAGAATGTGTGTTTATATATATATACACACAAAAACTGTGTGTGTGTGTATGTATATATGTATGTGTGTATATATATATATTAAAAACTGGCTTGGGTCTAAAGCAGAAATTAACACAACACTGTGAATCAGCTATATGTCACTAAAATAAATTTAAAAAAAATAAAATGAAGCATAATAAAAGATCACTGAAATCCAGTAGGTTAAGCAAAGCATCTTAGTGCCTGTGCTACACTTCTGTATGTTCCAACCCAAAACAAATGATTTCCAAACTACAGGTATTTCTTTGCAAGTATTTTTTTTTTTCCCTCTGTGAAATTAAATATAGCACAGGTTGGCACAATTAGAAACAAAAGCGGCAACCTAGAAAGAATTTTTTGACAAGCTCTACTTCATTGATTCTATAATGATATTTTCATGACCTATTGCACAGATATCTCTAACCTGATGAATTTTACATGATACAATTCACATTTGGGTTCTAGAATTATTTACTTATTTTCCCAAAGCCTTCCCAGGAAGGGGACTAGTATAATATGCTCTTTACTTTAAAGGTTCTAAACTAAATCCAAAGACCCAAATACCACATCCTTGTGAGGTAAAGCTCTCTGCTTAAATATTTCAAACATTAGACTCTCATTTTTGAACTTCATTAAATATAAAAAAAAATCTTTTAATGTGACAAACGGCAATCAAATCTTAAATTGCAACCACATAGGATGTCACATTATTCTGATTTACACAGAAAAGCCTCAGAAGCAGCTCAGTGGCTGGGCTGTCCCTGAAGTGACAAGTGACTGCCTACAGCTGGAAAAAGCATTTTCATTTTCCACCAAATTTCTCCGCCTCCCTCTCTCTCTCTCTCCCCGGCTACTAAATCGATCTCACTAAGATACACTTTTTACAACCAAATTCCAGTCTTACTGGCTTCCACTCCATGGACACTGAGGTAGTCACCCTGTGAATGCCAACATTTCTGGCTAGATAAGAAAAGCTTTGGAAAAGCAAAGCCACCGAGTGATTTTTGCTTGAGCTCCTTTACAAGGCGGTACATCCCTGTTTTCCTGCAACCACACCGTGCATCTGGCCTGCCTCCCTGCCCGCAAGCTTACCCCAGGAAGAAGGCACTTAGTTTGAGGAGACATGAGGCGTCTGTCAAACATAGCAGCCCAGCTCCAAGTGGGCCCAGCTCTCCAGAGGCCTTCACAGGAGCAAGAACTCAGTAACAAAGCTCCGGGCAGCCAAGTCTTGTTTTGCTGACCAGCATTGCAACAGCTTTCCTTTTTCCTCGCTGGCTTGCGGGGTGTGCTGTCTTGGCCAGGGTGACTTTCGAAAGTTCCTCAGATTACAACAGTGCTCTCTGTTCCAGAACCACTTAGGCGGCCAGAGGAGTCCATCAGAGTCAATTAACTAACGCAAGTGGGAGGGCCTTTTTCTCCTCTGAAAGACGTCAGCTGGCTTGGAATTGAGAAGCCTGCAAACTTGTGAAAGCCAAGTCATGTTTCATGAAGATCAGACGCATGCCTTCAGGCAGCCCTGTTCGAATCGGCACTTAGACACTGTCTTCACTAGAGAACTACAGGTTGCAGAACTGTTTCCCTTCAAGGAAATGAGTGGAACTGAAGAGAGTCTGGAGTAAAAGGAACATTCTACTTCCGCCCAGTGGAGAAATATTTCCTCTCTTCCCACCTCAGAAAGTGGTATCTTCCTTTTGATTTTTTTTTTTTTTTTAACGTGGACCATTTTTAAAGTCTATTGAATTTGTTACACCACTGCTTCCATTGTTTATCTTCTGGTTTTTTGGCCATGAGGCATGTGGGATCTTAGTTCCCAGACCAGGGGTCAAACCCTCATCCCCTGCATTGGAAGACCAAGTCTTAACTACTGGACCGCCAGGGAACTCCTGGTATCTTCCTTTTGTGGTTACCTTTCACATTCTTAATGTATATGAAAAATATAATTTTTTTTTCACAGTCAAGTAAGTATCACTTGGATACATTCAGTTTCAATCTGAAAACTTTTCATCAAAAGATTTCCTTCAAAAGTGAAATCGTAACCACAATACAGTGAGAACATTTACAAAGCGTGCAACAAAGGATTACCAGCCAGAAAATAGAAAGAACTCCTATAAGTCAATAAATAAAATACCTGCAATCTTAAAAAATATGGGGAAAAAAAAACCGTGAAGAGATAAATCATTGAGAGAAAATCCTAATGGCTAATAAACACGATAAAATGCTTGACTTCACTACTAATCAGGAGTACAAATTAAATTCACAATTTATCATTTCAAACTCAGTAGAGTGGAAACATTTAACATCTTAAAATTCCAGATCTTGGACAGGATGTCAAGCAGTGATTGGCAAATTATGACTGGGTTCCAAATCTATCCAGCTGTCTGTTTTGCATAACCCACATGCTAAGACTGTGTTTTATATTTTTAAATGGTTCAAGAAAATCAAAAGAAGAATTGTACTTGGGAACACATGAAAATGATACGAAGTTCAAATTCCAGTGTCCTTGGGTAACGTTTATTAGAACACGGTCAGGCTTTCACTTCTGAACTCTCCATGGCTGATTTTGTGTGACAACAGCAGAGTTGAGTAGCTGTGACACAGATCATGTAGCTTATCAAGGCTTAAAGCTCTCCTACTAAGGGGACTTCCTGATAGTCCAGTGGCTAAGACTCCATGCTCCCAATGTAGAGCATATGGGTTTGATCCCTGGTTAGGGAGCTAGATCCCACATGCTGCCACTAAGAACTTGCATGTTGCAACTAAGACTGGCACAACCAAATACATTAATTTTTTAAAAAGCTTTCCTATTCAGTCCTTCACAGAGTTTTGCCAATCCCTGATGCAGAGCCACCAGACTTTTATGCATTGTTGGTGTGAGTATAAATTGGTATAGTCATGCAAAAGACTTCGTAGAATGTCATAGGAGGTAGATGTGCAGGCCCACTAATGGGCACTCCATTCCTCAATATGCACCCAGAGAAACGCTCACACAAGTACACAGGGAGACGTAGGTCCAGAATGTCCCTAGCAACACAAGGGTTATAGTAAAAAGTGGAAACCAACCTCAGTGTGTCTCAAGAGGAAAGTGGGTTAACACAGTTGTAGATGGTATTCAGCACTAAAAGTGACTGAATTCTAAGTACACAGATCACTCTCCACAAACATAAGGCGGAGAGAAAAGAGCAAGTTGCAGGACCTTAATACCTTAAGAACCTGTGATGTGATTTGTACAGGGTTTGAAAATGTGCAAAAATACCATTAATTGGGTTGGCCAAAAAACTCACTTGGGTTTTTCTATAAGATGTTACCAAAAAACCCAAGTGAACTTTTTGGCCAACCTAATACTTTATGGATAAGCCACAAATATAAAGATAAATATGAAAATAAGTACCAAACCCAGAAGAGTGGTTCCATCTGGACAGGGGGACATTTGGAGGGCTGATGGGGGCAGGGGCAGCTCTATGAGTGATATTTTCTCTCTTAAACTAGGTTGGATCTGCACCACTGGTCATTATATTGCTGTCTGCGTTATTTTGTATTCTGAAAAAGTTCATAATAAAGAAATGAATTAGGAAAAAGAGTGAAAAGAATCATGATACAACAAGGGCCAGATTATTATAGAGATGTTAAAATCATAGATAGGATAGGATATGATCTTTGCTAGTAAGGAAAAGATAAAAAATAGCCTGATATTTTTTTCACATTAATTACTCCACTGTTAAAAATATTTAGGAAAAATGTTGAAAGGGGGGGACTTCCCCATTGGTCCAGTGGTTAAGAATCCTTCTTCCAATGCAGGGGACTTGGGTTCTATTCCTGGTCAGAGAACTAAAATCCCACATGCTGTGGGGCAACTAAGCTGGAATGCCACAACTAGAGAACTCACCCACGGCAATGAAGACTCAGCGCAGCCAAAATTAAAAAAAAAAGTTGTAAGGCAACATATGAATTCTATTTATAGTGGCTGCATCTGGGTAGTGGTTTTGAGCATGGTTATTTTCTCTCCTCTTTAAAAAATTTAGTAGTTTTAAAACTTTCTACAATAGGTTTTTATTACTTTTCCAACCTTAAAAAAAAGTTTTAAGTATTTAACAGTCAACCAAGGATTATCTAACTTTCTAGGGAAATTAGAAACTTGAGTAGTTACTATGGATTGGGATATTTTATGTCTCTGTGAGGGCAGATATTAACATGTAGGAAACTGACAGAAATGCAAATGAACTTGTCCAGAAGTGAATTTGTCTACTGCTAATGATTTCTGCATAAAAGATAAACACCTCGAATTTTTATTTCTTTGCCCTGCACAGGATTAACCAGTTTTGTATCTAATTTAACAATCTTAGCCCAGTATTCTTTCTTTCAATAGCTGTAAGTACCCTGTCTCTCCCATAACCCTTTAAATGGACTTTACTATCCTGCTGGTTCCCTCAATGAATGTCAAAAACACCGTCAGCTCATATTCATTCTCTATTTGTTTGCGAGAAACAATCTAAAATTTTTTGATGCCAGTCCAGGTTCAATGCACGATACTGGATGCTTGGGGCTAGTGCACTGGGACGACCCAGTGGGATGGTATGGGGAGGGAGGAGGGAGGAGGGTTCAGGATGGGGAACACATGTATACCTGTCGCGGATTCATTTTGATATTTGGCAAAACTAATACAATTATGTAAAGTTTAAAAATAAAATAAAATTAAAAAAAATAAAATTTTTTGGAAATTATACTTGGACACCAGTTTTCAATTTGAAACAGTTTATTTTCTGACAGTGGCAAACACGATGGCTTGCTTTCCAAATCTGGCCCCATATTAGTATATCGTGCCACTAAAATGCCACCACAATGGAAAAATATTTAATGAATACTGATGCCAGGCAAGCAAAAGACAAGTGGCGTTTGAATAAGAGGAAGGTAAGGTATGGAAATTCTGAATGAGGCATACAAGGATTTCAAAGTCTTTCTAAGCACTGATAAACTTTCTAATGCTAAGCAGCAGTATTTTCTTATAGCATTCTTTTCACACACTAACTCGGATTTCTTTTTCTTGCTTTCAAAATGGGATTAAGGGGTATTTTCTTGTAATCTCTGGGAAGACGATGAAGAAAGAAGATGAGGAAGAGAGATTAGGGAAGAAGTTCAAGCAGCAACGACAGACTATTGAGAATGAAAAAACAGGCCTGGGGATAATTAAGGCAAAAATTAACAGGAGTCACTGAGAATTTCTTTGGTTATAATGCATTTTCATTGTTGGGTACTGGAAAATATAAAAGGAACCAAACAATAAAAAAATAAAAACACCACCACCACACCATCCTTGCCACCCCTCAGGTTCCCAATCTTTGAAAAGGAGGTTAGATTCCTTTTCAAAGATAATGTTCAGGATTACATAAAACATTGAGTCTGTATCTGACATAATCAGAAATGCAAAATAAATATTCGTTTTTCTTGCTATAAGTCAATGGTTCTCAACTGGGAGTGATTTCACCCCTCAGGGGACATTTAGCAATGACTAAGAAACATTTTTTATTGCCACATAGGGGGTGGTATGGATGGAAGCCAAGGATGTGACAATGCCCGGGTCACCCCCAACAACAAAGATTTATCCAGCTCAGTGTGGCAATCGTGCTGAGTTTGGGTAACGTGAAGGTGCCCTCTGCATCAATGCCATGGATGGGAAGGACTTTAAATTATAACCCAAGACATGATGTGAGATTCCATTCGTTCTATCAGGTTGCCTAAATGGGGTAGGGGAAGGGACTGGAGAAGAGACCGCTGTGCGTGCGGCAGCTCTAGAACAGCCCCTGGGAGCTCAGCCAAGTGCCTGGTTATTCTATGATTCTCTATGAGAGGAGCCCCCAGAGATGACTGAAGTTGCTTGGTGTCAGATTTCAGATGGAAGGCCCTGAAGTTTCTGCAGTCCTAACTGGCACGCATACCTCTAACACTGTGCCTTCCAGTCTCCTTCCACTGCACCCCCAACTTGACCTCCAAGTCTTTGCTACACTGTGAAAAAAGCTTAATGAAAATGACATTTTAACCAGAGAACTCCTTGAGTGCTATTTTTATAACCAAAGAGGCACACTTGCTAATCTGCCAAGAGAAGGGTTCTTTTTATTGCTGTATTTGTATTCCCAATTGTTACTGCCTGTCTAGGTAAACAGAAAAGCCTTGGAGGATGGCTTCGGTTGCACCAAATCCTCTTTCTGAGACAACTTTCCCATGTGTTGTTTTAAACTTTAAAACAGCAGCAGACCTTTCTGGATGAGGAGGTAGTGGCAAAAGGATAAATATGTTTTGTTGCCAGGAGACAAAAAAAAAAACAACCCAGAATTCTAGAGGTCACATATTTCAAATGGCCACTCCAGACTTCAAAGTCCAGACTGTTTACCTAACCAGCAAGGATTGTGAAAAAAAAAAATTCCCTTGATCACACCCCAGTTTAGAGTTTATGCCTTCAATAGCATTGTCTTTGATTACAAAAGGCCATGATATGTGTACAAATATGGATAATTATGGCATGCATTAACCAGACAGTGAATCATAATAGCAAAACAAATCTCTAACATGTGTGGATACTCTAAGCCTCACATGTGTTTTTTGTAAATAACAGCCAAACACATGGTTTTCTCAAGAAGTAAAAATAGGAAACAATTCCAAATGTCATAGTAAACAAAAACTGAAAAACAAAAACAAGAAAAATCACATCCACAACTGAGTTTTCCTTCCGTCTAAGTTGCTACTAATGAGTTTTTAAAAATATTTATTGGAATATAGTTGTGTTACCAATAAATTTTATTTATTTATTTTACTTCATGGGACAATTCTAACAGAGCTATTGGTTACTGACAGAGAAGAAGGTAAGCAAGAGGAAAGCAATTTTGTTCCAAAACTATACTATTTAACCCAAATAGTGGTACTACTGAATTTCCTTTTTCAGATTTTATTCTTCTAAGTCCCAATTCATATAAATGCCAATGAAAGGAAAATCTTCATTTAAATCAGAGCCACTCAAATAAAGGTCCTCTCTTTTTATTTCATAAAAGATTTAGCAGTGAGAACTCACCTGGCTTCTCACCCTTTTTTTCTCTTTGATAAAATAGCTGTCTTTTTCCATATCGTAGACTTTATCACTAGTTAAGAATTTACATTGGCTAAACAACTTCCTTTTAGAGATGTGTTAATTTCTTTTTTTTTTTTTTTTTTAAACTTTACAAAATTGTATTAGTTTTGCCAAATATCAAAATGAATCCACCACAGAGATGTGTTAATTTCAAACATATGACAACCAACTGACTACAAAAACTGAAAGGGACTCTCTCCTGCAGCACCCATCTTCCTGTTTGCCTTGTGACTAGATAAGATATACTTGAAAATATCTTTGAGTATTGTTATTAATGAGAAGCCCCAGTAACTTTAAGTCAAAGCTGCCACTTTGAACAATTCTAGGAATAATGGAAGGGAAGAGGATGTTTTGAGGGCCCTCTGATCTCTTTACACCCTCTGACCTCTTTATACCCTCATAGGTGTGTTCCATTGTAAATTTGACCTTGAAAAGATGTAGTTTGTAATTTTTTGGTACTTGCAATCTGCATTTAATATTGTAAAACTCTCTTTCCATTTCATTAAATGTCTTCCCATGGTTAAAGATGAAAGAAAAGCTGCTGGCATTATTTACGATAGCCAAGACATGGAAGCAACATAAGTACATATCAACAGGGGAATGGATAAAGAAGATGTGATATGTATATAGAATGGAATATTACTCAGCTATTAAAAAGGATGAAATAATGCCATGTGCAGTAACACAGATGGACTTGGAGGGTGTTACGCTAAGTGAAGTGAGACAGCAAAAGACAAATACTATATGATCTCACTTATGTGTGGAATACAAAAAATAAAAAAAAATAGCGATACAACACAAAAGAAGCAGACTGAGAGATAGAGGGAAAAAAAAAAAAAAGTGGTTACCAGTGGTGGGGCATTACAGGGATGAGGGAGCTGGAGGTACAGACTATTGGGTGTAAGACAGGCTCAAAGATGAATTGTACAACATGAGGAACACAGCCAATATTTTATAACAATTGCAAATGGAAATTAGCCTTTAAAATATATAAAAATTAAAAGAAATTAAACAGGGAAAAAAGAAAAATGGCTATCGTAGTTGAATGGATCTATGTAAGTCAATGTATTATATTTAATGTTTCAATATTTCCCTTCAATACAACTGTCTTTGTATTATTTGCTGTGAGGTGCGTCCTG
Source organism: Bos taurus (assembly GCF_002263795.3). Taxonomy (NCBI): domain Eukaryota; kingdom Metazoa; phylum Chordata; class Mammalia; order Artiodactyla; family Bovidae; genus Bos; species Bos taurus. The sequence continues at coordinate 32,787,807 of NC_037340.1, read as the reverse complement.
GGGGATTAGGAAGGTTACATTACATGTTGGTTTTCTTCCCTACTGTTTTGAGATACCCGCTCTGGTCTCATTTCCCAATCCTCTTTCCCCAGCCTTTCTTTGTCTTGCTATCTTATGGATTTTCCCCCTGAAATTTCTACTTCTCACCTGTGTTAAAGGAACGATTACTTCCCACTCCTGGAACCCCTTCTTTCAGTTTCTGTGAGGTGTGGTCCAAAACATTCAAGCCTCTGAGTTCCAGGCTCTTGGATTGATGCCAACTAGACACCTCCCCATGTTGATGAGTCTTTTCAAGAGTCTTACGTGCTTCTAAAAGAACTACTGATTCTTCCCCTACATGGGCAGTCTCGCACATTAGGATGAAAAGAACCTGGAGCCCCTCCTGTGATCCAGACCAAAAACTCATAAGCGAGTCCTGTCCACCCTGGCAGCCAATCTTCATTACCTGTCTCTTGACTTCCTTAGCTAGAATCCCTGATTCATGGCAGGGTTGCTGTCTGATCCCCAGAGAGAAGCCAAAGTGGTCTCCTTTTTTTAAAGCATGGATTTGCTTCTCTCCCTCTGCTGCTTAAAAATCTCCTAGTAGCTTCTCATTTCAACTGATAAAACCATAGTGTTCATGGCTTGGTGAGAATGGGCTTCTGGCCACATCCCTGTCCTCAGGGCCCCTCACTCTGCCCTTTCCCTGCCACAGTGCTGCCACCCTGGCCTTCCTTCTATCCACAGACCACGCCAAGCACGTGCCTGTGTCAGGGCTCTGTACTTGCTCTGCAGCTGCTCAGAAAGCTTTCCCTGTTGACATGAGCCTGGCTGCCTCCGTCTTACATCACTCAAGTCTCACTTCGAAACTCCTCTCTTTGAAGAAGCCTCCAACCTCTGGGACTGAGTTGCAACTGCTAACTATCACTTTACCTTATTTGATTTTCTTTAGAGTAATTGCAATAGTTGAGGGCATCTTATACAATGATTTTTACACCATGTTGGCCTTCGCACTGGGATAAGGGTAGAATTTATAGCTCATCAACCACGCTAGTTTCAGCTTTAATGTCCCCACCATGAACACGCTCTCTTAATGTTGTTAGAGTCACCACCCGGTCCACAGTCCAGTAAAACCTGGATTTACAGTCAGGAAAATGAAGAGTACACTAGACTCAGAGTCAGGAGAACTGGGTTTCCACTCTGCTGCCATGAACTGACTGGTTAGGTGACTTGTGCAAGAAGTCAGAGTCTTTCAATGCAAAAAGAGGTTTTTCAACTAGTCACTCAAATTAGAGGTTAATCACTTTGTCCCACTGTTAACAATTCTAAAACTATTATTTTAGTAATCATGTTCAATGAAAAAGTCTTTATGTAATACTCTCAGAGCTGCTAATGATAATCTCTAGGGCATTCACAATAGGATAAAAAAATTAGTTGGAATAACTAGTATTTGATTGGTTAATTTAATTTTCATCTAGTTTTTATTTAAACTAAAGCCGTTGCCATTTTCAGTAGTCATGTATGGATGTGAGAGTTGCACCCTAAAGAAGGCTGAGGGTTGAAGAATTGATGCTTTTCAACTGTGGTGTTGGTGAAGATTCTTGAGAGTCCCTTGGTCTGCAAGGAGATGAAACCAGTCAATCCTAAAGGAAATCAACCCTGAATATTCATTGGAAGAACTGATGCTGAAGCTCCAATACTTTGGCCACCTGATGCAATGAGCTGACTCATTAGAAAAGACCCTGTTGCTGGGAAAGATTGAGGGCAGGAGGAGAAGGGGACGACAGAGGATGAGATGGTTGGATGGCATCACTGACTCAATGGACATGAGTTTGAGCAAGCTCCGGGAGATGGGTAAATGACAGGGAAGCCTGGTGTGCTGCAGTCCATGGGGTTGCAAAGAGTCGGACAATGCTGACTGAACAACAACAAAGCTGTTGCCACAGTGAATCCTGAAAGGAGTATACCTGATATCTAATTACATTTGCATTTGATTATATAATATATACCCATATGGAGCCTGTCAAACATTTTAAGTATTAAATAATGTTATTTTAATGACTTTTTTATGTTATCATTAAAAAGAACCTGGAATTCTTTTAAAATTCCAGTTTTACTATATATAATTGATGTGTAAAATTGTAAGATATTCATATTGTACATCTTGGTGATTTGGCATACACATACTTTTTAATTGAAATATAGTCAACATGCAATATTATGTTATTTTAAGGTATTCTATATAGTGATTTGACATTTATATATTATGAAATGGTGACCACCACAATAAGTCTAGTAACTATCTGTCCCCATATAAAGTTATTATAATCTTACTGACCATATTCCTCATGGTGTATTTTACATCCTCGTGGCCTACTCATAATTGGAGATTTGTACTTATTAATTCCCTTCATCTATTTCCCCAGCCCCTATTCCCACCCCCTGATAACCACTGGTTTGCTCTCTGTATTTAGTCTGGTTTTGTTTTGTTTTTCAGATCTCACATAGCAATGCCATCATACAGTATTTATTTTCCTCTGCCTGACTTATTTCACTTAGTATAGTATCTTCTAATTTATCCAGCCATCATGTCACACATGGCAAGATTTTATTTCTTATGGCAGAGCACTATTCATTGTACATACACCCATATCTTCTTGATCCATTCATCTATTGATGGAGACTTAGGCTGCACATAGATGTTCAATGCAGCGCTATTCATAAGAGCCAAGATATACACCATTCAATACATTGTGAAAGGATTTCCTCCAAGTTGATTGATTATTATCTCTCATATTTACCTCTTTTTTTTGGAAGGGCATGAGAACATTTATGTCCTACTCGCTGAAGAAATTTCAATTATACATTACAGTGTTTTCAACTATAGTCACCATGATTACATTAGAATCTAGATCATATTCATCTTAGAGCTGAAAATTTGTACCCTTTCATCCTATTATCCCATCCCTCAGCCCCTGGCAACTACCACTCTACTCTCTATGAACCTCTACATTTTAAAAGCACAAATTTATGAATTCAGTACAATAAAATACACAAAACATATCTGGAGTAAACAATGAATTCAGGATAAAGGTACTACAAAAAATATATAGGAAAAAGAACGTATATATGTGTATAACTGAGTCACTTTGATGTACAGCTGAAATTAACACAACACTGTAAATCAACTATACTTAAATGAATGATAAGACTGCTAAAATAAGATTAAGAACTTAAATGAATAGTTCTTACCACGTGATTTCATTTTACTAGTTCTCCAGTGAAGTAGAGAAACTAATCCTACCTTCTGGACGTAAATTCATGTGAATCACAAAAATGTAATTGTTTACTCCCTGATTTTGACTACAAACATATATTTTTAAAACTTATATTTCCCCCACTCCATTATTTTTATAGTAAGAGATGACTTAGGAGAACCATCTCCAAGAAAAAAATATATTCCAATCACGTTTAAAAAACATGATAGGCAAGATTAATTATTTGCTTTTTTTGAAAAGAAAAACTTGAGACTATTTGTTTTGTTTGTGGAACTCTGGGATGTATTACAAGCAGAAACCTTCATGTTTTAAAATGTGATGAACAACTGCTTTGGACTTTATTTGGGCAAACTTTTCTTTCTCCTGAGTGTTTATCATTCTCTTTAGTAACATGGTTGTGTATCCATATCAACAGTATTTATTTCTAAATGGCTCAGAATACACACATTTAATCTGAACGTATCCTAGACCACAGCTGAGTGAAGAAAAGATCAGAAAGGCAAGCAAACACAAAAATAAAATCCTTACAAGCGAATGAAAAAGCACAGCGATCTACCACAAGTGAAAACTGGAAAACATTTCTATGTGTGGATTAGGAGTCTTGACTGCTTTCAAGATGCACATTCTTCCAGTCAGTGGTTCTCAAAGTGGCATCTGAGGACCCTGAGACTATACCTCAGAAAGTCTGTGAAGTCAAAACTGTCCTCTGAGTATCAAATGAAAAACTAGAGATACTGTAAAAATAAGTGTTGGGGAGATGTGAAAAATTTTATATTTCTTTATTCTAAATATCAAATGAGATCATATACCACAAATCTCCAGCCTAGGGTCTGGTTTGTACATGCAGGTCAGAGCCCTGCAGCTTGCCTAACTCCAAATAATAGAGAATTCATTTCATTGTACCCCAGATCTTGGTCTACTTCAATGTAAGGAGTCTCTTGAGGATAAATGTCTTAGTGTGAAATACTAATACAGACTGGCCTTTTTTTTTTTAATTATAGTTGACTGACAATACTGTGTTAGTTTCAGGTATACAACATAGTGATTCAGTTAATTTTTTTCTGATTATATTCCATCATAGATTATTACAAGGTACTGAATATAACTCCCTGTGTTCTATAGTAAAACCTTGTTGCTTATCTATTTTACGTATAGCAGTTTATAGCTGTTAATCCCATACTCTCTATTTGTCCCTCCTTCCCCCCCTTTTGGTAACCATAAGTTTGTTTTCTATGTTTGTGAGTCTGTTTCTGTTTTGACTATAGATCCATCTGTATTATTTTTTAGATTCCACATGTAAGTGATAAAATATTGTGCTTGTCTAACTTTGCCTGACTTACTTCACTAAGTATAATATTCTCTAGGTCCGCCCATGTTGCTACAAATGGCATTATTTCATTTTTTTCTTATGATTTACATATTTATAAATAATATATATTTATATGGCTTCCCCAGTGACTCAGTGATAAAAAAATCAGTCTGCAATGCAGGAGACATGGGTTAAATCCCTGGGTTGGGAAGATCCCCTGGAGAAGGAAATGGAGCCCACTCCAGTATTCTTGCCTGGAAAATCCCATGGACAGAGGAGCCTGGCAGGCTACAGTCCATAGGGTCACAAAAGAGTTAGACATGACTGAGTGACTAAAGAACAATACACACACCCACAAACACACACACCACATCTTCATAAGCCATTCATCTGTTGATGGGCACTTGAATTGTTTCCATGTCTTAGCTATTGTAAATAATGTTGCAGTGAATATTGGAGTGCAAATATCTTTTCAGATTAGAGGGTGGTTTTTTTTTCAGGATATACACTCCGTTTAAATTAGGGTGGCAGAATGAGCTGTTTCTTAAAAAAGTCCCAGTCTTTGATATGTTTTGAGACCTAGTTAGCAGAACTCCTTAAGCATTATGTGTAGACCAACCACGTAAGTATGACTTAAGAATTTTCAAGTATAATAGTGGTTAGCCTGTGAGAAATATAGATTTAAGGGCCTAGATCTGATAGATAGAGTGCCTGATGAACTATGGAATGAGGTTCGTGACATTGTACAGGAGACAGGGATCAAGACCATTCCCATGGAAAAGAAATGCAAAAAAGCAAAATGGCTGTCTGGGGAGGCCTTACAAATAGCTGTGAAAAGAGGAGAAGTGAAAAGCAAAGGAGAAAAGGAAAGATATAAACATCTGAATGCAGAGTTCCAAAGAATAGCAAGAAGAGATAAGAAAGCCTTCTTCAGCGATCAATGCAAAGAAATAGAGGAAAACAACAGAATGGAAAAGACTAGAGATCTCTTCAAGAAAATTAGAGATATCAAGGGAATGTTTCATGCAAAGATGGGCTCAATAAAGGACAGAAATGGTATGGACCTAACAGAAGCAGAAGATATTAAGAAGAGATGGCAAGAATACACAGAAGAACTGTACAAAAAAGATCTTCATGACCCAGATAATCACGATGGTGTGATCACTGACCTAGAGCCAGACATCCTGGAATGTGAAGTCAAGTGGGCCTTAGAAAGCATCACTACAAACAAGGCTAGTGGAGGTGATGGAATTCCAGTTGAGCTATTCCAAATCCTGAAAGATGATGCTGTGAAAGTGCTGCACTCAATATGCCAGCAAATTTGGAAAACTCAGCAGTGGCCACAGGACTGGAAAAGGTCAGTTTTCATTCCAATCCCAAAGAAAGGCAATGCCAAAGAATGCTCAAACTACCGCACAATTGCACTCATCTCACACGCTAGTAAAGTAATGCTCAAAATTCTCCAAGCCAGGCTTCAGCAATATGTGAACCGTGAACTACCTGATGTTCAAGTTGGTTTTAGAAAAGGCAGAGGAACCAGAGATCAAATTGCCAACATCCGCTGGATCATAGAAAAAGCAAGAGAGTTCCAGAAAAGCATCTATTTCTGCTTTATTGACTATGCCAAAGCCTTTGACTGTGTGGATCACAATAAACTGTGGAAAATTCTGAAAAAGATGGGAATACCAGACCACCTGACCTGCCTCTTGAGAAACCTGTATGCAGGTCAGGAAGCAACAGTTAGAACTGGACATGGAACAACAGACTGGTTCCAAATAGGAAAAGGAGTTCATCAAGGCTGTATATTGTCACCCTGTTTATTTAACTTATATGCAGAGTACATCATGAGAAACGCTGGACTGGAAGAAACACAAGCTGGAATCAAGATTGCCGGGAGAAATATCAATAACCTCAGATATGCAGATGACACCACCCTTATGGCAGAAAGTGAAGAGGAATTCAAAAGCCTCTTGATGAAAGTGAAAGAGGAGAGTGAAAAAGTTGGCTTAAAGCTCAACATTCAGAAAATGAAGATCATGGCATCTGGTCCCATCACTTCATGGGAAATAGATGGGGAAACAGTGGAAACAGTGTCAGACTTTATTTTGGGGTCCTCCAAAATCACTGCAGATGGTGACTGCAGCCATGAAATTAAAAGATGCTTACTCCTTTGAAGGAAAGTTATGACCAACCTAGATAGCATATTCAAAAGCAGAGACCTTACTTTGCCAACAAAGGTTCGTCTAGTCAAGGCTACGGTTTTTCCTGTGGTCATGTATGGATGAGAGAGTTGGACTGTGAAGAAAGCTGAGAGCCGAAGAATTGATGCTTTTGAAGTGTGGTGTTGGAGAAGACTCTTGAGAGTCCCTTGGACTGCAAGGAGATCCAACCAGTCCATTCTGAAGGAGATCAGCCCTGGGATTTCTTTGGAAGGAATGATGCTAAAGTTGAAACTCCAGTACTTTGGCCACCTCACGCGAAGAGCTGACTCATTGGAAAAGACTCTGATGCTGGGAGGGATGGGGGGCAGGAGGAGAAGGGGACGACAGAGGATGAGATGGCTGGATGGCATCTCTGACTCGATGGACGTGAGTCTGGGTGAACTCTGGGAGTTGATGATGGACAGGGAGGCCTGGCGTGCTGCGATTCATGGGGTTGGGAAGAGTCGGACATGACTGAGCGACTGAACTGAACTGAACTGAGCCTGTGAATTACATTGCACATGATATGTAAGTGGATAATCCAAGCCAAAAGGACCAGGTACACACTCCCACTTTACAGTGTTTCTTGGCTGTGTTACAAAGTGGAATCTCTGAGGAGCTTTAAGTTATACTGGTGCCTCCATCCCACCTCCCTGAGAGTCTGACTTAATTGATCTGGGATGCAACACGGGTTGGAGAAGGCAATGGCAACCCACTCCAGTACTCTTGCCTGGAAAATCCCATGGACAGAGAAGTCTGGTGGCTGCAGTCCATGGGGTCGCTAAGAGTTGGGCACAACTGAGCAACTTCACATTCAGTTTTCACTTTCATGCACTGGAGAAGGAAATGGTAACCCACTCCAGTGTTCTTGGCTGGAGAATCCCAGGGACGGGGGAGCCTGGTGGGCTGCCGTCTATGGGGTCGCACAGAGTTGGACACGACTGAAGCGACTTAGCAGCAGCAGCAAGTAGAATTTTCAAAGCTCCCTAGGTGATTCTAACATGCAGCCAAGGTAGGAAACCAGTGCTTCAGGGCCAGGTATTTTCTCCTGTTTTCTCAGCTGCCTTTATCATTCATTGTTCAGTCTTTCAACCTTGAATTCTCTTTGCTCTTGAATTTATACCATGAAACATAGCGCATGATGCCTTTTAATATCCTTAGATGGCTGTATGGAGATTGCCATGATACAGCCTGTCTCCAGGTGCCTTGAATCTTTTTAGGTTCTCTTTTCAGAACTGGCTATGAAGTCTCGTCAGCTCCCCACAGGAAGTTCTTTTTTGTATCCAGTCCTACTATCATGTTTCCAGCCTCTGGCACTTCTTATCTATCCTCAATTTCCATTTTGCCTTCACTTGGGTCTTTGACATAAGTTCCTTGTGGCCCAAAATCTCAAACCAGCCCTGCAGGTTCCCACTCTATCCTGATTCCAAAGGCCCCAGCCTGCTGGACCCTGGAAGTTGGTCAGATATTGTCTTAAACTTCTGCCCTCGTCGACTACAGACACAAATGTGGTCATTAAAAAAAACACTGGGGGAGCAAGTAAGTATTTCCAGATGTGCATATTTCCACAAGATAGCAGTGAAGTACATCTGATACTTTGGAGACTAAAGAAATGAACTGAAAGAGAATTATGCTGTTTTTATTATGAACACGTAATGGATATACTTATAAGAAAACATGTTCTTTATATAACAGTCATGCTCTTTTGTCGTCATTTGACTTGGAGTCTGAAATCTGCAGGTGCTTTGGAATACCATAAGAACACATTTTCAGGCCTGATCTCCAATGGAATGAACAAATCAGGAATGTTCTCAAATATCAGTATTTAATATCATGGAAATTTGAGTCTTTTGTCTTCAAGGGAGGGTGGCCTAGGAAAGTGCTTTTAAAAATCATTACTTCCTACTCACTGAATTAACTTGAAGAAGTATAAGTTGAAAACTGAAGTGCATCCCATGGTGTGGGGAGTAAAGCTCCATATTCCACAGAAAGATGGGGATCTTTTAAGGCAGAACTTCTTCAAGTGAGTTGTGTTATTAAACATTACACGGGATTTGACTGACTTGCAGTGTGTAATATAATGCCGTTAGATGGTGCAACAGTCCTGATGCAGTCCCACCTGCTCTTTTCCCGGATGGTAATACCATGCATCTTTTGTTCGTGGCTCTTGCATAAATGACCAAGAAAGAGCAGAACTGGGTCAACACCAAATTGTACTTTGGGTAACCCAGACTGAGCAAAGACATGCTGGAATGTGAGTTTGATTTCAAAGCTCCATTTGCTCCAGAGAAAGGCTTTACATCAACTATTTATTTTGGATTTCCACATTTAATTCAAGGTAGTGCTGATGAGAACCATGTTTCATTCATCCTCAACTGACTTTTCAATTTATTTTTCCTTTTCCTCAAGTGAGTTTCTTTTCTTTCCATTTCAGCATTCTACTTGAATTAATGATAGTTTCCCCTGTCTTCTACTGCTAATTTATCTTGAAAATGGAAAGCAAAAAAGATGAGCACAGGAGTGAAGCCAGTGAGAATCAACATCACAAGGAACTAGGCTGAGTCGACTCTTCTGCTGAACAGCTGTGTGGCCCAGGGAGACTAGTGACTGTTGTTGACAGGACCCAGTTTCTGCAGCTAAACAGTGGAGACACTCTGGGGTGGCCACATAACTTGCAGTGCACAGTGCAAAATGAAACTGTGATGCCCTTTGCTCAAAATTATCAAGAATTTCCAGCAAGCGTTAACAGATTATCAACCCCAAGGCAGGACCTTTCTAAATAGCATAGGTCGCATGCCTGTATGCACTAGCCATACAGCTTTCATGGGGCTAGCATGAGGAATACCCACTCCAGTGTTCTTGCCTGGAGAATCCCAGGGACGGGGAAGCCTGGTGGGCTGCCGTCTATGGGGTCGCAGAGTCAGACATGACTGAAGTGACTTAGCAGCAGCAGTAGCAGCAGCAGCGTGAGGAACACATCAGTACCATACATAAAATGCTAAACACGTGTCTGGCACCCATAAGTCCCCAGTCAACATTAACTATTTAAAAAATATGAGACTGACATATATACACTACTATATATAAAACAGAGAACTACTGACAACCTACAGTTTAGCTCAGGGAACTCTACTCAATGCTCTCTGGTGACCTAAATGGGAAGGAAATCCAAAAAAGAGGGGATATGCATATACATAGAGCTGGTTCACTTTGCTGAACAGCAGAAACGAGCACAACACTGTAAAGCAACCATAGTACAATAATTTTTAAAAATATTTCTATTGCTGTTTATTCTTTTTTCTATTTGTCTTTCTCATTTCTCCTTAAATATTCCTTTATCATCTATTCACTCAGTAAGTATTAGTGATGACAATGACAGCAACATAGTTGCACTGTGGGATGGACCTACCCCTTGGATTCCCTGGGCTGAGGTCAACCCATATTTTCAGATCCAATTCAAGCTTCTCTTTCTTTTAGAAGATCTTGGATCTTCTCAGAGAAAGACCTTTTTGTCATCTTTGGCGTAATTCTCTGTTACAGCACCGATCACCCTGTATAAGCAAATAGTTACCTGATATGCTTCCCTTCCCCACTGGTCTGTAGCACGTCACAAGGAAAAATTCTGTTCACTCATATTATTAATAGTATCACTGGTGTCTAACACAGATGGTGCCTAATAAGTACACAATGAATGGCCTATTAATTCTTTTTAAGTGAAAGTGAAGTCGCTCAGTCGTGTGCAACTCTTTGTGACCCCATGGACTGTAGCCCACCAGGTTCCTCTGTCCACAGGATTCTCCAGGCAAGAATACTGGAGTGGGTTGCCATTTCCTTCTCCAGGGGATCTTCTTGACCCAGGGGTTGAACCCAGGTCTCCCGCATTGTGGGCAGATGCTTGAACCTCTGAGCCACCAGGGAAGCCCAAATTCTTTGTAAGCTAGAATATTAATCAAGATTTTGTTCACCTCCTTTGCTATTACCTTCACTCATATGTTCAGTTACATGTTTAAACTAGTATTTCTTCCTTTGTATATGACATCTTGTATATTTCCCTACATCATACCATTGTGCAAAGTGTTCTATCTATTGTCTATCAACAGGTTATTGACGGCATGCAATATGTCTTTAAGATTGCAATAACTGGACTGATGCTTTCTCATTTGAGTGTTGCTAAGCCGCTTCAGTTGTGTTTGACTCTTTGCAACCCTATGGACTGTAGCCCACCACGCTCCTCTGCCCATGGGATGCTCCATGTAAGGTTACTGGAGTGGACTGCCATGCCCTCCTACAGGGAATCTTCCCAAAAGAAACTGCAATTGTATTGCAAATCCTTAAAAACATGCTTGAAAGAAACTCACTACAGTAAGTCTCCTACATACAATCCTTCAAGTTACAAACTTTTAGAGATTCAAACGTGCCCAGCTGTTGTGCTATACTACTGTACTTTTCAAGGTGCTGTGCTGTATTATACTATGATTATATTAATGCTTAGAAACTAGAAATAACTCAAATGTTCATCAGCAGAAGTGGATATATAAATTGTGATATAGGTTCTACAATGAAATATCTTGTAAACCAATATCATAGATGAGTCCTGGAAACTGGTCCCACCTTGTAGTGATTAGGAAAGATTAGGAGGTGGAGGGTAATTTCCGAGGGTTGTTGGGAAATGTTCTGTTTTTTAGACTTTTTAAGGGGGAAGTTACATGGGAATTATATTTAATAAATTTATGACTGCTGCATATACAAAACATTAAAGTGCATTAACCTAAATGACTTAGTCAGCTGACTTAGCCAGCTGTCTCTAATGCAAAAATAAGACACTGGAAGAATTTATTCCTTTAATGTCATGTTTTGACAATGTGTCATTTACTTAGGCTGTAGGCTCACAAATACAGTCATTATTTCTTTCATGTTGATTCATTTTTAAAATCATAGATTACTGTAACTAATATAAAATACCTTTCCACTTTCTTTAGAAGAAATAAAATCATGGAGTAGTTAGAGATATTTCATAGCCTTCAACTCATTGTTTCTTATCTGCTTACTCCATCTTATCCAAGGTCATTTTGTAAAATTAGAGAAATGTAGGATATTTCATAAGACAAAAGAATTGATACAAAAAAACCCACAAACAAAACACTGAGTCAGTGAACAGAAAGAATCTTAATAATCAACAACTACAAACCACAAAATATCTGCCTAATGTCTGCTTATTATAAATCATGATGTTACACCCATGAAAAGATAAGTCACTTTTTATCTGGGTGTTATTCAGCTGCTTTTAATGATTCCTACCATTAGCTTTGCTCTCTTGGAAATCAGAGTTAAATACTCTCAAGGGACTTTTGTGTTCTAGAAAGGTCTCTCCCTATTGATAAACCCCAACTTTCCAAAGAAATTTAAAATAAAAGGACAGAAAGCAAAAAGCGCTTTGTTAATAAGCCAAAACTCATAAGAGGTCATGGTCCCCATGGTTAGCATATATCTGGACTATTAAAGTGACTGAAACACAGAAAAACAATTGCCTTCTCAGTCACTCATTTGTCACATTCCTGGCAACTAGTGGAAGAACTTAAATTCCCAAAGTACCATGGCATTCCTGAATGCATGTGAAGAGCCAGAAAAAACACACTAAGACAATCTCCCAAAGTCCAGTTATATCACTGCATTTAAAGTGTAAGTTGATCTAATAATGAATGTAATTGGTTGTGTTGGGGGTAGAGGAGGGGGCGGTGGTTGAAAGGCTCAAGATCACCTTCTTGCTCACCTGAGAAAACATCTCAAGAGCTGCATAGATGCACCTGAATTTCACAGCTTGAAGGCAAAAACCAGAATTCTTGCCTTCCTGATTCCCTCTGTTTCTAAGGCACAAATTTTCCTCCTGGTTCCTCTTTAGGAATTACTGCAGTTTGTGGCATGTGGAGTGAAGAGTTTACTAACAGTCTCCTTAGAAGGAAAAAATGTGAGCTTTCTGTTGCTCTTTACTGCTGTCAACAGTAGTTTTAACCACAAATCAAGCAAATTGAGTAAGGCGATGATTCTTTTAGTCAAACCCTTAGTTTCTTGGCTTTGGTGATTCTACTTGCAATGAAATGACTTTTGGGAGCACTCCAAAACTTGGTAAAAAAAAAATCAAACAAGGATAGTTTGACACATAAGTGAAAATCAAGCACACTCCATTTATAAACTACCAAAGTACAGTATAAAGTTTTTTAGCCCATTAATAAAGAAGAGCCAGTAGCTACGGAGTTTTATGTTTTTTCTAGGACTTATATGTATTTATTCATTCCACCTTAAAAAATAACTCTATGGGATGCATAAAACTATCCCCATTTTACAGATGAGAGGCTCAAACAAAGGCGTGAGAGGTTGAGAAACTTGCCCAAGGTCATGGTTAGTACGTAGCAGTGCTAAGATTTTGTTCCAGAAGTCTAGGTCCAGACTTTTGCTCTCAAATATTATATTATACTTTTTCTCATCACATGTCATTTTTTGTGCAAGGGCTTAATTTTATAAGCTATGTTGAAAGCACTAGTTTTTTCACATTTTGGTAGGGCAATATATTTTGATGAAATACTCACTTGTTCAATTAAACAAATAATTATTTTGTAGTTATTTATCCAAGTACCAAAACCCAAAGAAAAAACAACAAGAAAGCCCTTGCCCTTGCTGAAGAATAAATAAGATGAACTCCCTGTACTCAACAAGCTTCTGGGATGATTGAAAAATTGAAGCGTACATAAGGTCTGGGTATAAAAGGGTCAACATGACAGGGACAGAATAAGATAATCAAATAACTCAGAAACCCCATTAGAGGATTGTAGATAGAGAGGGAACTTTAGGGGGCTTTGGGAGACCACAACCACAGTAAATTAATAATCGCTCAAGAAAGCAGGTTTGCTTAACCAGAAAATTAAGCAGAGTTGCTTAGCAACAAAACCCACGCAGCAGAAGAGACATGCCCCCAAACAATAAAACAACAGTGGCATGAGACTAACGTGCTGCCAGTGAGCTCAGTAAGGTAACGATTCCTAGACATGAACCCTGCACACATAAAAAACAATAATTGATGGAAAGGTGGCATTTCAAAGTAAAAGACCTTCATCGTACTGAGACCTGAAATAATTTTTCCATAGTGGCATGATGGTCCTGACTTGATCATGTAGGCACAAGAAAATTCCCCTGTCCAACCTGGAGGAGGAGCTGAAGATGGAAGCATGACATCTACTCAAGAATAAGGAAAGAAAGTAGTTTTTTTCTCCCTCTTCATTTTTCCTTTGATTATAAAACTGTAACCCACGAAGTTCTTGGCACATGTGACACCCTATTGCCTGCCTGCTTATAAGCCTCACAAGTGTCTTATTCTAAGTCACTTATCACTTTGCTTCTTGTTGAATTCTTTCTGTGCTGAGACATAAGGGATCAGAGCTCTCTGCTGCTACTGCTGCTAAAGTGGCTTCAGTCGTGTCCAACTCTGTGCGACCCCACGTACGGCAGCCCACCAGGCTCCCCCGTCCCTGGGATTCTCCAGGCAAGAACACTGGAGTGGGTTGCCAGTTCCTTCTCCAATGCATGAAAGTGAAAAGTGAAAGTGAAGTCACTCTCTAGAGTCCCCCAAAACACCACCAGTTTCAACAGAGTTTTATGGAAGAACCAAAGAGGAGGAAATTCATTTTAATAATGAGCAGTCACTTTATAGAGGAACTGACCGTCTTGAGGTAAAGACGATAAAAAGGACCAGGGGCTGACAGGAGGGAAATGACATTTAGCAGACTATGCCCTTGGAGGAGACTATAGAACAAAGCTAGAGAAGCAGAACCATGAATATAACCACTGCCTGCCTATCTGACCTCATATGCTGATACCCCACTCCTGACCATCTACTCCAGTTACCCTGGCCTTTCTGTTTCTTAATTACACAAGGCTCAGCCCTGCTCATGGCCTTTGCACTTGCTTCCACCTCCAACATTCCTCCCAATAGATCAGTGAGTGGCTTTTCCTTGCCTTTCAGGTCTTAGTTCAAAGGTCACCTCTAAGGAGAAGGCTTCACTTTATTATACAATTTGTTGATTCGGTTGTTTTAATTATTTGCTGTCTTTCTCAGTTAAAATAGAACCTTTACAAGACAAAGACTTGTCTGCCTTATTTGTGACTAATTTTCCATTGTCCAGAGTGATATCTGGCTCTGAGAACGCAGTAAGCATTTGGTGAATTAGCAAATGATTAAAAGTAGGAAACTGTCAAGAAAGAATGAGTGTTCATCAGGGTCAAACTCTAGGAGGAAATCTGGTAGGATAGAGGCTAAAAAGAGGTCATTAGATTAAGCCAGTAGAAGGGCTTGGAGACCTCTGTGAAGACAGCGTTGGTAAAGTGGGTTGTAGGGTTAACTGGGAACAATAAGCACACTGCTATGTTCAAGAGCACTGGGGAAGGATGCTTCCTTTGACTCTTATTCAGTTGAGGAGGTGGCAGAAGAAGGAGCATTTGTTCCTGGAAAGGGAGCTCACCTTTGCTCATCTTCATTCTCCTAAGAAATGTAGTCTCCCTTGGTGTAGGTAATTATCAAAAATAACACCTGAGAATGAAGTTGGGAGGGTCTTTTGGGACCAAGGGTCCCTTTATAAAGATTTTGCATGATGCTAGGAAGGAAACCTGAAGATAATCCAGGGAGGAACTGTTTGTTTATTCTCATGGGATTTATATGTAGACTAAGACCTTGACTATTCACAGATAGGGACTTCAAAAATTTTGTTAAAATTTTTATTGAAGTATAGTTGATTCACAGTGCTGTGATAGTTTCAGGTATACAGCAAAGTGATAATAATAGGGATTTTAAATTCAGAGGTAATTTGAGGTAATATCAGCAGGGGCAAACTGAACTTTCTTTTGGTCTACCAGGCCTATTGTTTATATTTTTGAGATCAGTCAGTTACCCAACATTTATTGAGAACTTAGAACATGTCAGCTCCTATTTGAGGCGCTAGACCTACAGAAGTGAAGAGATGTACGCTAACAGTGCAAGGAAACTGCTTTAAAGTACTTGGGAAATAGGTGTTTTAAGTACCTAGTCACCTTTTAGAAAAAGTACATATTGGTTCAGCCAAAAAGATTTCGGCTTTTCCATAAGACATTCCTAACTCTTTTTGTAAGATAAATGAACTTTTTGGCCAATTCGATACAACTGAAAAAAATCTTCGTGGTGTGTTCCTGGAGCTGGCCTCACTGATTGTTAAAATTTCAGAAAGTTTGAGAGGCCAATTTCAAATAGAGGATTACTGAACAGTCAATCATAAAATGTACAACTAAGGAAAATAAATAAAAACAAAGATTATACTTGAAAATCAAAATCTGGTAATTATTTTACTACACTTTGCTACTATCTATACTCTCAAGGTTATTTATGTCTATTGCGCCTGTATGATGGAAATACCATAATTTTCATATTAATAGATGTAAGGTGTGCTAGTGAGTAACTCTTTCCAGTTCCAATTCAGAGAAGTCACAATTATAGCTGGAAAGTGGCCACAGCAGGAGTATTTATAAGACAGAAACTGGCAAATGCTACAGATCAACACTTTTTTTGACAGCTTCATATTAAACACTGGCATACCACTGTTCCTATATAGAAAAACCTTTGTATTATAGTCATTTCTTTGTTGTAATACGTATAGTAGTATTTGTATACTGACAAACGTGTTACTCTATTATAAAAGTACTTGAAAGGTAACTGAGAGTAAAGGGAACTGACTGGCTTGGTAATTTTGGATGAGTGTTTAGTAGTTCATAATTTTTTTCCCATGAATGTGGGAAGACGAACCGTGGAATTTTAATTGTCTAAATACATTTTTACCTCTCGGCAAGCAATTTTCAGACTTGAACAAGGAGGAAAAACAGGAAAAAAAAAAAACCTACAAATCTGATTTTCACTGATATAACAATTTCCTGAATAACTGGTTCAGATGGTAAAGAATCCACCTGCAATGCAGGAGAGCTGGGTTCGATCCCTGAGTTGGGAAGATCCCACAGGGAAGGGAACCCACTCTAGTGTTCTGGCCTGGAGAATTCCATGGACAGAGGAGCCTGGCAGGCTAAAGTTAATGGGGTCGCAAAGAGTCAGACACGACTGAGTGACTTTCACTTTAACTAACGATTTAATATTAGTTGAATTGTTCACTTTATAAAAAATGAACAATTTAACATTCAAACTCACTAACAAGGGAAATATTCCTTAGGATAATTTTATGATGGGTTGACCAATTAAATTGTTCCCCTTCCCCACATTCCAACTTTTAACAGTGGTATATAACAACTCCTTTTTCTAAAAGGAATTAACTACACCAGTGGGATTGTTTTGTGATAAATAAATATATAGAGTTTCTATGTGACAAAATCCAATATATACTTATGTTCATTCATCCATTCATTCAATGTTCAATATTTACTGATTATAAAAAGCTAACAGCACTCTAAGGTTACTGTGTTATCATACGGTGTTTTACACTTCAAATTAAAGTATTTATTGGTTGTCCAGAATCCCTAGTTAATTGATTCCTTTTGTCAAAACCTTAAATATTTCAATGAAGAGGAATTAACTTTATTATAAATGGATGACCTGAAGCCATTATTTCTGTTTTAACCACTGACAGAACAGTTCTTTGAAAATGATTAACTAGAAAAATACATTTTGCAGTAGCGTGTACAACTTCCCTCAGTGGAATACATTCAAAATTCTCTTAACCAACAACGAACTTAAGAAGCAAAGTCAGACTCGCAGGAATCTGATGGGTTATGGGAAACATGTCCCCCCAGTGGATTGATTCTTAACTTAAATAAAGTTTTGAAATGAATCTCAGTTACATGCTCATCTTTAGACCCTGACCCTGGGAGCAAAAAGAAGTAATGACATGTTCCATGAGGCTTTTAGGGCAAAAGAAAGAATTCTCCAAAAATAGAAACCAAGTTCAGAGAGGTAAAAAGGAAAATACATTAAAAATAAACAAACAAAAAAAAACTACACAAATGGATATCACTACAAAACAGTGGTTCCCAAACAGGGGTGATTTTGCCCTCCCCAGAAAATAACAGGCAAGGTCTGGAGATATGTTGGGTTGTCACAGCTGGAGAGGGTGTGCTACTGATGTCTAGTCGGTAGGGACCAGGCATGCTGCTAACCCTCTACAGAGCAAGGGACAGTCCTCCACAATGAAGAACTATCCAGCCCCCATGCTAGAAATGCTAAGGGTGAGAAACTGCTAGAAAGCTAAATTATTATTGTAATCATACTAAGCTAATAAAATATTATTCAAAACAAAGGGGAAAATAAGGGAGACAGAAAACACCGACCATCTAAGTATACACTTAAAAGGTTCTCGCTCATCTAAATATGTTATTGACAGCACTTTACCTAATGCAGCCAGAATAAATAACAGTCATTATCACCTGGTGGTCCTTAGTATGGAACACTGTGCCATGCACTTGACTTGCATTATCTCTACTCAAATTCATGAAAGCCCTGTGATATCAGTGCTGTTATTAGTACAGAAAAATACTATTTATTGCATTAAGTATCCTCTAGAGGTCAGCAGTCACTTGTTCTGTTTCTGTCAGTAATTGTCAGCCGTGTGACCTTGGACATTGTGACAGAGTCAGTGTTATGAGAGCTCTCTGGAGCTCAGCTGGATATCATTTGAACACCCTCCAAGAGCTATGTGTTCTTAAGGATTTCAAAGTACATGAAAAGAAGGAAGGTTTTAGCAAAGGTATTTAGAGTTAGTGGAAAGACAAACACAGATCTTAAAAGCTACAGAGCGAGAGGCAAAAATCCAAACACATGCACACAGGAGGGAGACCACGGGACAGATGAAGGACTTGGATCACATGAATTTTAAGAACACTTCCTCTAAGTCAGACAGAGAAAGATAAATACCCTATGATATCGCTTATATGTGGAATCTTAAAAAAAAAAAATGGCACAAATGAGCTTATTTACAAAACAAAAATAGTCACTGATGTAGAAAACAAACTTATTGTTATCAAGGGGAAAAAGAGGTGAGAAAGGAATAAATTTGGGAGATTGGGATTGAAATATACACACTGCTGCTGCTGCTAAGTCGCTTCAGTCGTGTCTGACTCTGTGCAACCCCATAGACGGCAGCCCACCAGGCTCCCCGGTCCCTGGGATTCTCCAGGCAAGAACACTGGAGTGGGTTACCATTTCCTTCTCCAATGCATGAAAGTGAAAAGTGAAAGTGAAGTCGCTCAGTTGTGTTCAACTCTTCACAACCCCATGGACTACAGCCTACCAGGCTCCTCCGTCCGTGGGATTTTCCAGGCAAGAGTACTGGAGTGGGGTGCCATCGCCTTCTCTGGAAATATACACACTACTATATATAAAACAGATAAAAAGGATCTACTGTATAGAACAGGTAGTTTAGTGTAGTAGGTAGTTTACCTGTTTACTGTATAAACAGGTAGTTTATTTCCCAGGTAGTTTAGTGGTAAAGAATTTGCCTGCCAATGCAGGAAATGCGATTCCCTGGGTCAGGAAGATCCCTGGAGAAGGAACTGGCAACCCACTCCAGTATTCTTGCCTGGAAAATCCCAGGGACAGAGGAGCCTGGCAGGTTACAGACCATGGGTTGCAAAGAGTTGGACACGACTTACTGACTAAAAAACTACAACTGTATAGCGCAGGGAACTCTACCCAATACTCTGTAATAACCTATACAGGAAAGAATCTGAAAAAGAGTAAGATATGTGTATACGTATAACCGAATCACTTTGCTGTACAACTGAAGATAACACAACATTGTAAATCAACTATACTTCAATACTACTTAAAAGAAAAAAAAGAACACTTTCCTGTCCTAATCCACATGCTCATCCCACCACACATACACATTTAAAGGACACTGAGAAAGCGACCTTGAGAAAGTTACGTGTATTTCATTGGAATTGTTGAGAAGGATTCATTTAGAGTCTGGGTCAATATTTCTGGTCATTATATAATCTTAACTGGTTGTAATGGGATGACATAAATTATTTTCTTGGTAGGTAAGTCTAGGAAAACTTAAGATGAGAATCATTTCACTGGCTGAACAAATATAATTACTATTTTGTTGCAAAGGAGGTTGTGCATCTTTCATATTGTATATATTTTTAAAGTTTAAGACAATTTGGCTCAGTGCAAAGAGATGAGCCTTTCCATTCCAAATTAAAATATATGACTATAATCGATTTAGACATGAGATTCTGAGTTGAAAATTTATTCATTTTATGAATGTACTGAACATTTAAGAGATCTTAAATTGCACCGTATTTATAATTTTAATTTATTTCATGAGATTTTCTTAGAAAGTTTGTGGCAGACAATTTACATGCTTTAAAAAGACAAGGGGTATTACATATATAAATGCATTTAAAAGGTGTTGAGACTGAAGCACTTTAAGGGAAATACTGACATCCTCAAAAGCATGGAAAGGCTCTACTATGAGGGAAGGAAAAACAGGTCTTTCCAGGAGTGAACTATGCTAAGTGCTCCATCCTCAAGAGTTAAAGTCTTCCTAACTTGGGCAACTGTGGGGTTCCTCTCTGGTGGTTCCCCGATTACACACCCTACAGGGAAGCTTGACTGCCACCGAGACCTATCCATCTTTGCAGAACCCCAGCTGGCTCTGCAATTCAGAGATGACGGGCCTACTGGAGAAACAAAACTAAAAAATTACAGACAGACCTTGGAGATATTACAGGTTTGGTTCCAGACCACTGCAGTAAAGCAAATATCATAATAAAGCAAGTCACACGAATTGGCTTCCCAGTGCACATAAAAGTTATATTTACACTCTACTATAGTCTACTGGGAAACAGCATGATGTCTGAAAAAAAAAATCAATGTACAAAATTTAAAAATACAAAACAAAAAATCAGTTGCCATAGTAACACTAAAGATCACTGATCCACAGAACAACAAAGCACATACAATAAAAATGAAAAATTTGGAAGTACTGCAAGATTTACCAAAATGGGACACAGAGACATGACGTGGGCAAATGGGGTTGGGAAAATGGCACTGATGTATTTGCTGGATGCAGGGTTGCCAGAAATCTTCAACTTGGTAACAAAACAAAAACAAAAACATGGTATCTGAGGACCAGAATACAGTGAAATGCAATAAAATGAGGTCTCTGTAGGTACCTTACTCTGTAGGTAAGGTCATGTCACCTGCCTATATGAACCAGTGGAAGCAACCACTCATAAATATGAATGAATGAATAAGGAAAACCAGATGTGAAATATAAGGAAAAATACAGGCTAAAAGACAAGATGCAAAATAAAGAGAAAAACTGAGTCTTGAGGAAACATAAGCAAAGAACAAACAGATTTAAATAAAACAGAAATTCCAAATTAGTTATCTTCAGAGTCAAGAGATGACTGCATTTATAAGAACAACAAACTATTAAAAAGTGTCAATGAGGCAATAAGAATATCCTTGGAAATTAAAATATACTTGCCAGCACACAAAAATTCAATGGTGAGGATAATTAATAAAATGGATGTGTTTGAAGACCAAAGTGGAGGTATACAAAACAACCACAAAAAGTGATGGAAAATATGGAAGAGGTTAAAATGGGTCGCTCTTGGTGTTTCAACATTTATCTTTTAAGAGAATGAAGAAAATGTAAGAAAGATAGATGTACTTAGATTGAAATCTACCCAGTGCTCAACAGGATGATTGTGAAAAAGATTCAAGCCTAGACTTGTCCTGATGATAACTTGAAAGTCAAGAATAAAGGTAAAATATGAAACGCTCCCAGAGAGGGAAAAAAAAAGAATCAGGTTACTATAGGTTTCTTATCAGCAACCCTGCCTCCCTGAAGACAAACAGTGAAAAAATGTTCTGAGGGGAAAATACATTTTGAAATTAGAATTTCGTATCAAGATAAATGATTAGTCAAGTATAAGATCAAAAGGAAGAAAATTTTGCAAGTACACACATACACTATAAGTATATGTAATTAATATGCATAGTATAAATATACATTTATATATGAATATAAACAAACTTCTAGTTTTCAAAGGTTTTCCAGCAAAACAACACAAAAATGTCCAAGAACAAGGATCTCCTGTGACATTAACCACATGATCAGCTGAATGGAACTACGTAGAGGAAACTTGAAAGAAAATAAGAGAATCTGGCTGGAAGATAAGGCAGCTTTTACCAACATTAGATTAAACTTCCTTCTCCATGGATCCCATATGTAAATGCTATTCTCATAATCATGATCTTGTAAGTGCTATTAGTTTTCAATTAAAAAATTGTATTATAGAATGATGCTAAAGGCTTAATTCCTGTTTCAAAACAGAGTGTAATTCAATAAAACAACTATCAAAAACTGGAAGTTATGAGAAGTAAGAGGTCGTATGTTTCAAATTCCTCTTCTTTCAAAGTGTCTGGAGTTGGTAAATTACTAGATGAGGGAGAAATTTTAACATTTAAATCTATACTAGTATTTACTATATGAATTAAAATTTATAAACACCCTTAACAGTGGTTTTCCCTGAGGAGCAAAATTTAGGGAGGAATTGTGGGGTGAAGGGAGACATTTACTTTTCAATTCATATCATTTTGTTTTGACATTCCCTTCCACGGCATTCACTGTGGCCAGAATAAAAAAAAAAAAAAAAGAAGTACAAAAAAAAATATATAGTGCAAGAACATAAAAAGTTGAGGGAAAAACTTTCAGAAAAGGATCACTGGAAAAATAACCTACATATTTTATATATCTAACCTTAAAAAAAAATGTTCTATGGCATGTTTTTCTTGGCTCACAGAGTAAAAACCTAATCATTACCATGAAAGTTGACTTCATTTGAGGGTAAAAAAATGTTTAGGAACTATAAAATCCAACCATAACTGGCAAATTCTAGAATTTCCAAGACTGAGCTTTAAAACATATTTCTGAAAATCCAACAGAAAAAAAGAAAGAGCTGTACTACTCCAAGTTTAGAAGAAACTGTCTGACAATAAAGCAGATACTAGAAACTTATAACTTAGCATTCTACAAATAGGCTTGGGTGAGTCACACTGCCCTCATTTTGGAATACTAACAGAATCATGCATCAAATTCTAGCTTCCTCGAGCAAATGTTGATGTGTGTGGTCAAATGGTAACTTATCAAGAGAGGCCTTCTCTGACTACTCTTAGAAGAAATCCATCCTAGACCCCCCTGTCACATCTTTAATCTTCTTACCCTGTTTCTTCTGTCTTTACCACCTGCATATTTATTTGTGTGTTTTTCTCATGCTTTTCCCAGCCCCCAGAAGAATGTAAGCTCCTTGAGAGCCACAACTTGGTCACATATTCCCCAGGACCCACGTCAGGTACTCCAGAGTCATTAGGTAGATGAAGAGAATAAATATTATTACAATATTGGGTTGGCCAAAAAGTTCGTTTGGATTTTTCCATATTACAGAAAAACCTGAACAAACTTTTTGGCTAACCCACTATTTCTTCATATAACAACTGATCTAGAGATACTGTTCTGTTTACCTCAAACTGGCAAATTGCATGTTCATTTTAGATTACTTCTCTAGCTGGATCCTAATTGTCTAATCAATAATCCATTTGTTACACGCATGATTAAAAACAGATGCCTGCTTCATTCTCAGTAGACTCTCAGGGGCATCCATTCTGAAACATAGAAATTCCTGCATCAAATAAAATTAACAGCTTCTTAAGGGTCTACCATGTTCAAGGCCTTGGATGGGTGAAGAAAAACCCACGTGGTTCTGACCCAGAACCACCGGTCTTCCAATTCTGGGGGAAAACAACTTCCTAATCACCTTCTATCTTCAATGTAAAAATTCTTGGCAGCTGGTATTAAGGTAACTGCTGGGGATGTTTTGACATTTTCTGTTTCTGAATATTCCTCTATTTTCCCTCTTTTTAGAAAATCCAGGACTCACTCTCATTTCCCCCTTTTATTTGTAAAAAGTATAAAAGACTTATAGTCCAGAAAGTTACCATCTAATATTACAAAATTCGGGGACCATGTCAGACAAGAGTTTTCCTTTAATCCTGAAAATGCTAGTTTTACTGGGAAAAAAAGTGGTTGACAATGAGAGGGAAAATACAACCCTATCACTTACAGGGTATCAACTTTAAAAATAAAGAAAGGTAGTTCTGTAATGCTTCCAAACCAAATCAGAATTGGAGTAAGCTCATGTTCAAATATTACTCTTGTGTTAAAATGACATTTTGGAAAGTGCTTCATTTTCTGGCTGACATGAGCAAACACATCTGTGAGTTGATGACATTTCATACAAAAGGGACAACTTGTTCACCAAAAAAGCTGTCAAGTCATACCCATGGCTCATTTTGCCAAGAGCCAGAGGTGTCCAACATACCGTCTGCCTTCTGTAACTTCACTGGCTCTTGTGCTTGGCACATTTGGGGTTGTTTTGGGGAGGCTGGTACATATCCAACTCATGTGCATTATGACCCCAACAAACAGATCCCATGAGCTGTTGAAAGTGACCTTGGGACAAAACTCAACGGTTACCCAAGGAATTCCTATGGCTGCCTCTACAGAGCTGCAGTTTTAAAATGCATTTCCCATTTCATAATGATCCTGCAAGGAATGTGAAAATCTAAAATACTGCGGTATGGCAAATATTTTCAGGGTAGCCAATGTTTGAATTAATCATATTTCTTTTATTATAACTGATTTGGACATTTTTATCTTTTATGTTTTTATCAAGAGACAGGTGCTTTATTGCCACTTCCCCAACACTGCCCACTCCTTAGTGACCTTACATCTTTTTAAATCCACAACATCAAATTATGTGATCCCCCTTTTCCACCTCTGTTGCTGCCTTTTAATTTGTGTAACATGTACTTACTACTCATGTCTGTGGGGAACCACTGCTGTGCTAGGTAGGAACTAGTATTATATTCAAGTGGTGAAACAAATAGATAAAATATAATCTTTGTCTCCAGTTTAAGAGAGGAGGGATATCAGAAATAAATAGCTTGAACACAACTGCAATTAAGACAAGCATCATGAAATAAAAGTATGATGTCCATTTACTGATTTTGGAGGCATTTCTCCAGGTTCTAAAAACACTATTTTACCTCACCTTATTGACACGTCAATAAGACATATCAACTCAAATTTCATAGCATAAACAACACACGCAAATTTCACACATTCATGTACATGTTCTGCATCTTTTTATAGTCTTAATTCTTTCAAAGGTTAACCCCAGACCTCTGTATTTGGTCTCATTGTCTTCCACTTGCTCCGGAAACATGTTCTCTGGCTACAGATATGCCCACATTTCCCTCAATTTACTTCCCTTCCAATGATTGTGGTTTACTTCCTCCTTCTGGACAATGTGGGGTGTATTTTGCTTGTTTCTAGCCTTTATCAGCCACACATTATTTGTAAATCATTGCTGTTTTTCTGGACTGTCACTAACTCCTTTGAAGTTCCTCTTCAAAGATCACCAGTGATAAGCAACACCATTTTTTTTCCTTTGCTGCGTGGCATGTGGGATCTTCGATCCCAACCAGGGATTGAACTCACGCCTCCTGCATTGGAAGTGCAGAGTCTTAACCTCTGGACCACCAGGGAAGCCCCACCAATGCCCTTGAGAGTAAAGTCATTTTGATCCTAGTGTATACCTCTCTTCTTCCTCCTGAAAACTCTCCATCTTTAGACAGTACGGTGTCAAAGAAGATCCTGTTTCTTGTCTTACCTCCCAGAGAGCATCTCATTTTTATTTGTAGCCTCTTAACATGTAAGAATGCCCTAGGAATCCCCCACCACCCCTCTTCTCTCCTTGCACTGGGCGTCATGAATGGCAAACATGAGCATATTCTGGCTTGACACGTTGGGGTTGTTAGTTTTTAGCGATGTCAACACTTTCATACTAGGAGGTATTACATAAAACCTGGAATTTCAGTTTGTCTTGACAAATCATAATTCATACCAACCATGAAATAATGATACAAGAAAGAATGTCAAGGAGATATAAAAGACTGCTTGACTGCTAAGTAGGAATGAAAGAATCGCTTCCCCTATCACATGGGAACCAAAAGGTAGGTTTACTGAAGATGTTGAGGATTTATGCTGATTCCCACCCATATTAAAAGTTCATTCTATCAGTGTCAGACTTTTTCACATCTTCACTTCAGTCATCACAGTTATTTGCTTTATTGTATTCTCCAATCTTATTTCAAAAAGGGTTTGATTCAGAATCCTTTCATTTACTTTTCCTCAGAATATTGAATTTTAAAAATCTGAGCTATGAAATAAGAGAGATAACAATAGATAATATGAATTTTATTTTTTCCATTTGTAAAGGCTTTATTGAATTTGTTACAACACTCTTTCTGTTTTATGTTTTATTTTGTTTTTTTTGCCCACAAGACATGTGCAATCTTAGCTCTCCAGTGAGGGATCGAACCTTGGTCCCCCGCACTGGACGGTGAAGTCTGAACTACCAGACTACCAGGGAAATCCCAATAATATGAGCTTCAAACTCCTAATTCTTTCCCAGTCACATAATCTACTTAGTCCATGAAGTAGATGATATACAGCCCAAACACCATTCTTTATTCTCAATATTAGAGATGATAAAGTCTCAATTTTAGAGGTGATAAAGTCTCCATAGGGGAAAAATATAAGAAAATAGATAAAGGTGGAAAGGTATAAAAAATTCCGTAAGAAAAGTCATTTGAATTATTCTCTTTGACTGCCTTGTATTAGATTAAAAAATAAACGTTTGGCAGTAATTAATCCTAAACCTCTATTTCCTGATGTTGATGCTTCAATTTCCATTACATCTGATTCCAAGAATAATGTATATATTTCTATGCAGAGGAATAAAAAGTGAGAGTGAAAAGTACAACGTGACCTACAAGAAAAAAAACTACCTCCGTTTTAACGAAGGACTAGCAGAGACAGATTTCTCCTTTGTACATATCAAATGTTAACTAATAGACCATGATTTTAGAACTCATAATAGCATTGAACTTTCATCCTGAAAGATGTACTTATGTTTGGAAAATAACAATCCACACAGCACACATGGAGGATGAATTTTCTGTCCAACGGAAGCATAAATCAAGGTTTTGTGAGCTGCATTTGATTTCTTCCTTTGGTGCTTTGCTAGCCCACTAAGCCTGGTTGCCAGGCAACCATGGCAGCTTTGCTGAATATAGATATTAACAGGTTTAGGTTACACTGAAAAACATGGAGTGAAAATGAGCACCAGACTTATCCTTCACCTGGAAATTTGGGGGGAAAGCCATCTTTTCAACTCAATATTTGAAATGAATGTATTTATTATCTTTGGTTACACTCCATTCTCTGAGATGGTCAGAGGAGTTCAATTCCTCATTGGAGAGAATACATTTTTGTCTACTGTCTATTTTTTTGTTTTTTATTTTTTAAGGTTACTACAGAATATTTTTTCCATTGGAGTATGACTGCTTTACAGTGTTATGTTGGTTTCTGCTGTACAGAAACATGAATCAGCTATAGTATACATATATCCCAGCCCTCTACATCGCCACAGAGCACCAAGCTGAGCTCCCTGAGATATACAGTGGCTTCCCACTAACTATTTTACACATGGTAGTATATATATATCAGTCCTAATCTCCCAGTTCACCTTACCGTTCCTGCATGCCCACATGTCCATTCCTCTACATCCGTGTCTCTATTCCTGCCCTGCAGATAGGTTCCTCTGTACCATTTTTCTAGTTTCCACATATATACATTAATATATGATATTTATTTTCCCCTTCTGACTCACTTCACTCTGTAAGACAGACTCTAATTCCCTGGTTCACTGCCATCGTGACTTGAAACTGTGTTTAGAAACACTGGTGGTTTTTCTCGAAAGTGAATGGATTACAGTCTCATTTTCATAAAATAGGAACATGTTTGTGACGTTTTATAGTGTCAAGACTCTCTCTCAGAGGTATCTGGAACCATCTGAGGCAAGCAGGATAGAGATCTCTCCCCTGTGGATCAGACTAGAAACACTGTCTTCATGAAGATAAATGACTAGTGCCCCCAAGGTCAAAGGCAGAGCTGGAGTGGCACCCAGATGTTGAGCCTGTCTCTAGAGGCAGTCCTCCGGCACAGCTCTCTACAGTATTTTTCCAGGATGGTTAAGAAAGCGGCAGAAAATGAAGACACTCGTGTGAACTGTCAAGTTTCTGAGGCTGCAGGTCTGGCTCTTATGGAGAGAGGCAAGCGTGTCATCTGAGACAGGTGGCACTGAAGTGTGTTTGTTCTTGACTTTTTTCCCTCCTTCTCTCAAATATTTTCACATCCTTGTTTTTTCTGCCTGTCCTCCCTCACAGCCTTTAGGGAAAAACAAAAAACAAAAATAAGCTCTGTCTGTTCCTTCATCTCCGGAAGTGACAGCAGTGGCCAACGAGGTGCTGAGCTGACTTCCTTTACTATGAGTCTGCCATGGGATCAAGGGTGCTGGAGAGACTCCGTGAAGTCTCAAAGTTTGAAGGACACCTGTTTACAGGTGTGGACCTATAACACAGCTGATGAAGAGAGCAGACTGCATCTGTGTAGCCAGACTGCAGGAGGCTGCAATCCACCTGCCAGTCTAGAAAAGTCTGCACACACCTGGTTCACGTTTAAAATGTTGCTTACATTTGAAAAATTAAGTGCGTTCTGTGCTTTCCACTATGGAAAATAGTATGGAAGTTCCTCAAAAGACTAAGAATAAAATTACCATATGATCCAGCAATTCTACTCCTGGGGCATATACCTGGACAAAACTAAAATTCAAAAAGATACACCCTATGTTCATAGCAGCACTTCTTACAATAGCCAGGAAATGGAAATAATTTAACTGTCCCTCAACAGATGTATGGATAAACAAGAAGACGTGGTACATATGCACAATGCAATACTACTCAGCCACAAAGAACAAAATCATGCCATTTGCAGCAACATGATGGGACTAATGATTGTTATACTAAGTAAAGTAAGTCAAAAAGAACAAACACCATATGACATCACTTACATGTGGAATCTAAAATGACGCAAAGCAACTTATCTATGAAACAGAAACAGACTCACAGACATAAAGGACTGGCTCATGGTTGCCAAGGGGGAGGGGATCAGAGGAGAGAAGGGCTGGGAGTTTGGGGTGAGCAGATGTTAACCACAGTGAAGTCCTACTGCATAGCACAGAGGACGACATTCAATATCCTGTGATGAACCATAATAGAAAAGAATATTTAAAAAAGAATAACTGAATGAATTTGCTGTACAGTAGAAATTAACACAACATTGTAAATCAAATAATTTAAAAAAATAAATAAAAATGTGTGCTTTCATTGTGGCTGCTTCTGGTTATGTGGAGCAAGCAGCTAGAAGATCGCTGTGGTAACAAAAGCCCCAGCAAACTACTCAGACCAATTCTGTAAGTTCCAGGGATCACTGTGACAATATCTCAGACCTCTAACTCCATTCTGATTCCTCTTGTGTCAGGTGGGGACGCCTGATACTGCTGATTTGGGGGAATCTATGTCAATGCCATCTCTTCCTTCTGCTTTGGTAAGTTGGGAGTATTTTTATTCCCAGTCTGTTTTTGTGGCCACGTTCACTTAAACAGAGCATAATTTGGGTTCTTTTCTTGGGCCCAGGGAAAGGCAAGATAGTCACATCCTTTCTCAGCAAAAGACCAAGGCTCAGTAAATCCACAGTGTGGAGCTTGATTCACCAGAGGAAGAGAAGGATGAAGTTTGTCACCCACCTTTGGCTGCTTCCCTTCACACGAGTAGAGGGAAGCCAGCTCATTTCAGTCTCCTGACGTGACTTGGGAAGTTCATAAAGATCATCTATGTAAGAGCGAAAAACGAGCAAACTGCTGAGATAAAAATACCAAACCTCCCTGGTGAGGCGAATACTGATATGTTTGCACTCCTGAACTCATGAGCCTCCTTTTATGAAAGGCGTGGGACCTTCCCCTGCATGTTGAGAGTCTCTATCTAACTTTTGCTTTTTTTTTTGGTAGGATGAAATTGAAATAGTGCTCTTTCCTCACTTACAGTCTCATTTTCTTGGATTAGCCTTATTCCTTAGGTGAAGTCCCTTCCTACTTTCCTCCTCAGAAAGAAGGGAGGAAATTTCTTTCTGAATAACCTCTTAATTTTTTCCCCAGAAGCCCTCATATCATTGCCGATGAAACAAACATAGAAATTCTGCTTGCATTTCAAACGTGTCAATTATTAATGACATAATGAACACCTAGAATTCTGAACTTTATTATAGTATGTTCTGCCAGTATGAATGACATAAATGCAAACTTCCTTTACACAAGAGTGAGGGTAATTCTAATGATCTTTTTTACTTTGCATGACCTTTGCCAACAAGGCTTAGTTTGGAACTTGGCTCAGAAGTAGCAGCGATGAGATTTCAGGGGCGTGGGGGGTCAACTCAGAGGCACACGTGTGAATACTTCAAGTGCGTTCAGAAAAGTTGAGGTTCTATCTATGGAAGAAGAAGCAGTGGCAGGGAACCAGACCAGAAATTTACATGGAGATCGGACTAGACTTGACATTCTCCAAGGTCAGGCTAAGAAATCTAGATTGGCACCTGAGGTAATTTCATGTAGAACAGCCAAGTAAAATCCTTGCCTAACTGCTCTTTCTTATGACATGACCCATCTCCTTCATGTATACTCCTTGCATTCTTAAGAGTGATCCTCACACCTTATGAGGTAAGTACACAGATCTTCATTTTGCAAGTAAAGAAAGTGATTCCTGAAGAAGTTAATTCACCTGCCCAAAGACACAGGTCTGATGCCTTCCTGTCTGACATCAGCTTAGTCTGTCTATCTGCATTTCCCTACTCACATTGACCTTCAAGCTTGCAGTTTCCCAGTCCTTCTCCCTAACCCCCTCCACCTTAATCATTCATTCATACTCTGTTGTAACAATGAGAGTGGTCATGTAATTCGTTGGCCAAACCAGAACACTTCTGAGGATGAAAGAAGACACTATTAATAATTGTGGGCCAACAGGTCTAATATGGGACTTCTGGTCACCCTAGGGTGAATGAATGCTTGAAACAGGATTAGCATTTATTTAGTAACTTAATTTGAAATCACTCACACTGGGATCTCTCCAGCTTTTTCTCTAAGAGTAGCATCCCTAACTTGCCTCCATTGAATTTCTCCATGGGGTCCTCCAAACCCCACACAGCAGTTTTCTCAGGGCAGAAGTAACCACTCCAATCTTATCACGTCCATGTACCTTCTATCTATATATAAGGAGGAGTCCCACAAAACAGTGGGACTGCAAGGGAATGTTTTCTCTGAAATGCTTGCTGATCAAGGTGGCTACTGCTCGCAGAGGCTGTTATTCCTAGCCAGCTTGCACAAAGGTCAGGACACTCAGAACAAAATCTCCCTACGGGGCACCAACTCAGATCCCTGTGAACAGATTGGGATTTGGTAACTCACTGCAAATTATGTCACCTCTTGATTTTAGGGAACCATTCCTCATTGGTCGTCTCATTCTTAGGCCCTCAAAGCCTCAGATGTGGCACTGAAGGTGAATGAGGATACAGACTGACATCTTCTCCCTGAAATGTCACACTTCTTATTCAGTCTGGATGTAGCATTCTCATTTAGATTTTGCATTATATCTTTCACGTAGGTGATTGTGTATACTCTCTCTGTTTTTTAACCTTCACCACAATAGAAAAAGGGGAAGGGACTTCCCTCGTGGTCCAGTGGTTGAGACTTTGCCTTCTAACATAGGGGGCCTGGGTTTGATGCCTGGTTGGGGAGCTAAGATTCCACATGCCTCTTGGCCAAAAAACCAAAACATAAAACAGAAACAATATTGTAACAAATTCAATAAAGACTTTAAAAATGGCCCACTTTAAAAAGAAAAAGGGGGAAGATTTCAGCAAAAATACTTAGTGACTTGTGGATAATTATTTGATTTTCCTCACCCTTCCTGATCCACCATTCTGTTGGCCTTCTGTCATGATCTTCAGACTCAGGAATACTCAGGCAGAGAGGCTACCCCAAGGGGAAACATGTTTGGAGCCAGGGTGAACCTCTGCATGTGAGGATGGTGCACTGCACTCGAAATGGAGCTGAACCTCTCCCTCACTCCCAGATTGTCTCCAGAAGGACCAGGGATGTCCTCCCAGCAAATGTGAAGAGAAAGTTTCACCAGTTGGAAGTTCATTTTGTCTATACCTAAGGCTCAAACCCACGGGAAAGAAGCCAGAGGAACAAGCAGGAGAGTCTTTGGCTCATCCAACCCCTGCTTCCAGACTTCTCAGTTGTCTTCTTTGTGAAAGGAGTCAGTTGAGTTCAGAAATGTTTAACTCTAGCTGTGGATGGTGAGGAATCTGTAAAGGATTTGATCTGACAGAGAATTGATGAAGATCTGGGTTTAGGGGCACTTGTTGACTAGGAGAAGTGTTTGGAATGGATTAGAGAAGGGAAAATTTGGAAGTTAGCCCTCAATATGAAGACTGCTACAGGTAAGGGTCTAGCAGAGACAAGATAAGAAATCCCTGGAACTTCTCTGGTGGTCCAGTGGCTAAGACTCTGTGCTCCCAATGCAGAGGGCCCAGGTTCAATTCCTGATCAGGGAACTATTAATAGATCCTATATACTACAACTAAGAGCTCACATATTGTAATTAAAGATCCTGCATGCCACAACTAGGAGCTGGTGTAGCCAAATAAATAAATACTAAAAAAGAAATCCCTGAATTAGTGCTATACCAGTGGGACTGGAAAGCAAGGGACAGAGGAAAGGAGCAAACTGGAATTGAACACATTGTTTGTAAGAGTGAGCACTATGATTAGCACCTAATATAAGTGCTAATATTAGGAGTATTTTAAAAATACTCCTATGGAAAAAGCTTTATTATCCCCATTTCATAGATGAATACACTAAACCTTGGTGGTTATAACTTGTCCAAGATCTCACAGTTAGTGTGAGAACCAGATTCAAACTCAGAATGTCTCTGAAGCCTGTATTTTCTCCATTTTTGGAATACTGTCAACAAGGCATGTTGGTGATGTTGGTGCATGAGAGAATATGATGTCATCAGAAACAGAAATATACAAACACACACCACAGAATGTTGCTCAGTCATGAAAAAGAATGAAGTAATTATTTGCAGCAACATGGTTAGACCTGGAGATTATCATACTGAGTAAAGTAAGCCAGGGAAAGTATTAGAATTTCAGCTTCAGCATCAGTCCTTCCAATGAAGGATTTTCTTTTGTAGATTGGTTCATTTGCTCATTTGTTGTATTTTAGACATATATGCCTAAATAATATAATGATTGTCTAAATAATATGATATGATAGAAATTATATCTAAATATATGTATAATTATAATTATAAAAGATATAATTATATCTAAATTATATATTATGTCTAAATAACATGAGAGAAATTATATGTCTAAATAATATGATACCTGGCTTACTTCACTTAGTATTAGAATCTCTAGGTCCAACCATGTTGCTGCAAACATTATTTCGTTCTTTTTCACAGCTGAGTAACATTCTAGTGTGTGTGTGTTTCTCATTTCTGTTCCTGGTGATATGAAGAGTCAACTCATTGGAAAGACCCTCATGCTGGGAAAGATTGATGGCAGGAGGAGAAGGGGGCGACAGAGGATGAGACGGTCGGATGGCATCACCGACTCAATGGATGGAAGTTTGAAGAAGCTCCAGGAGATGGTGAAGGACAGGGAAGCCTGGCGCGCTGCAGTCCATGGAGTTGCAAAGAGTCAGACATGACTGACTGAACTGAACAAAAGAAAAACAGACTCACAGACATAGAGAAAGACTTGTGGTTGCCAAGCGGGAGGGGCAGGGATGGGAAGATGGAGAGTTTGGGATTAGCAGATGCGAACTGTTAGAAGCAGGATGAGTACACAAGGCCCTACTATATAGCTCAGGGAACTACATTCAGCATCCTGAGACAAACCATAATGGAAAAGACTCGGAAAAGAACACAAATGTGTAACTGAGTCATCTTGCTAAATGGCAGAAAGTAACATAGCATTATGAATCAATTATATTAAAAAAATATGAATCAGGAAAGCAGGGGAAAGGCTTAGTTTGGAGACAGTGAATGACAGCTCCCTTTAAATATATGAGAGCTCTCTAAGTTAGAGAACTATGGTTATCTTTAAAATATGGTTATTTTTAATATTAAAAACATAATTAACAGTAGCAGGCTTCATAAGATACACAGCTTTTAGTGCTCCATGACTCACTCTATAAAGTAACGTACATCAGTATTTACCAAGCCCAGACAGAGTCCTTTTATCGAGTAAAAAAAAAAAATACTCATTGGAAGAAGAAATAGCTGTCCTCACATATGAATTTCTGGAAGAATCTTAACAGCTGTCAGCAAAAGTAAACAATTTATCTGATCAGACACCCTGTCACCAGACACCCTGATTTCCTATCAATTGTGAGTGAAGTTGAAAAAATTAAAATCGTCACAAGTACTGGAAACAAGTTTAGTAAACCTTCCAACATACTTCAACAAGGAAAGAGAGGAGAGCAAATAAGAGGGAAATACTATTTCTGATGACACTGGTATATGTTCAGAGCAGGAACAGATAAAATTAGATATTTTCAGAAACTGTTATTGTCTGAAACCAATAATCTGGATGCTGCAGTGAAACGTATATATCAAATGAAGCACAATCGTGAGAGGTAAGTCAGCTTTCGAGTCATCAAGATATCTACAGTGACCTGCAGATATCTACAGTGACCTACAGATATCTACAGTGATCAGGGAGGTTAAAAGCGAGAGGAACAGTGATTCTTGACAATATGAGAGTGACATCCACATGGAAATAAGCTGAAACATCTACGGAGCCAATAACCAAAGAAAGGTGATGGATTCCTCCCCTGGAGGACACCTCTTCAACTTCAGAAATGAGCAAGTGTGCAGAGTGTATTGAGTTTTAATGTTAGTCTTTTAGACAATTTCTAATAACACAAATTTTATAATAGAATAACACACCCATAATAATGCATTTGCTAGAAGTATCTTTAGAAAGCAGACCTAAAGTTCTGAGTTCTTATTTAATCTCAAGCACTTGGTTAAATGAGAGCAATTTCTTTATATTCTTTATTTTTTAAATGAATTCTATTAGTTTATTATGGCACATAATCAAAACTGGAAAAACAACTAATAAAATACACTATATGCAGAGAGCAATTATTTTATATAAGACCACAGATTTGGAATAACAAACGGCTCAGTATGAGTGATTTCAGATCTTGAGGATTAAAAGTATAGCAAGGCAGTCTGCACAGTGACAGGACATGAAGTGGGATCTGTTATTTTTATATTTTGAGGGTGAAATGACTTTTCAACAAAGTAGATCAGTCTGACATAAAGTCAGATCTATACAACCTTAAGGCGTCCCTACAGCTTTTAGGAACAAATGTCCACAAGACCATGTCCTGTCCCCCACTCTGCCAAACAGATCTTTGGAAGAGTTTTTTATGGTCCAAGAATTCACAGAGATTCCATGATAAAGTTTTGGATTGCATACCTGTCCTCACAAAAAGTAAAAATTGCTCTTGGAAAAGCTGTGTTCCTTAAATCTGGATCCTTACTCCCCAATTCCCTGGCTCAATCCATTAACATTACTTTAAAATTTATTCTCATTTCTGTTATGTCAAAGTTACATTACACTCGTTGGTGAGACTGTCTCAATTACTTTAAAAAATAAGAAAGTTCTCGATTCTTAAGGGTCATGGGTAGAGCATGAGTGTGTCATGATGACCCGTCCTCTCTCTGTCCTTGCTGCTATCACCTTGCTGATTGTACAGGTGCCTAGGTGTACTGTTCTGTGAAGCCTTTACATACCATCTCTCCAGGGACTGGAAGGGAAGGATGTCAGTGTGCCTTGGAATTCATAGGGAAACAATTACATAGACAGACAAATGCATACAGAGACCCAAGGAAATTTCAAGAAGGTAACCATAGTCCAGCCACACTGGCCATCTTGTCACTCCTCACATGCTCCAGTCTTTGCACCTTGCACCTGACATCTTTGCTGGAGATGCTCAATTACTGTTTCCCCTGTGACTGACTCTGCTACCTTCTTCAGTGGGTAGCCATTCCCTTCTCCAGTGGATCTTCCCAACCCAGGAATCGAACCAGGGTCTCCACATCGCAGGCGGATTCTTTACCAGCTGATCTACCAGGGAAGCCCTAGCTTAAATAGCTGGACCAACCAACATGCAACACCCTCTTCCACTGATCAGCAATTTCTAACCCATTTCTTGCTTGACTTTTTTACTGAAGTATATAATGTTAATTTCTACTGTGCAGCCAAGTGATTTATATTCCTATTTAGTGGTTCTTTGTATACTTTTTTCCTTTATGGTTTATCCCAGTTCAATAGTTCGCTGTGCTACACAGTAGGATCTTGTTGTTTAGCCATCCTATACATATCCTAATTTGCATCTGCTAACCTCAAACTCCCAATTCATTTCTTCCCATTCCCACATCTCCCTTGGAAACCAGAAACCTATTCTGTACATCTGTGAGTCTGTTACTGTTTTGTAGATAAGTTCATGTCTCTTGCTTGACTGTATTCTATCTCACGCATTACTCATATATCTCCTGTTTCCCTTTACTAGAATTTCAGCTCTTTGAGGACACAGATTTTCAAGTACCTTACTCGCTACTGTTGACTCAGTGCTGAGACTATCATAAAAGAAGCAATTGATAAACATCTGTTGAATGATTGTTGAACGCTTATACAGAGGACTTGCTAATTCTCACTGCATCTCAGAGAAATAATAGGTAGTTACTATGCACTTGTTTAGGGCTTCCCTGGTGGTTCAGTGGTAAAGAATTTGCCTGCCAAAGCAGGAAACACAGGTTCAGTCCCTGGGTTGGGAAGATCCATTGGAGAAGGAAATGGCAACCCACTTCAGTACTCTTGCCTGGGAAATTCCATGGACAGGTAAGTCTGGCGGACTGCAGTCCATGGGGTAGCAGAAGAGTTGGACGTGATTCAGTGATGGAGCACACATCCTCTTGTTCATCTTACAGCCAGGAAACCTCTCAGGCATGTTTAAACAGACACCTAGACCAGATACCACGATATTGGAAAAGAAAAGTGGTGTTTCACCCTGAGCTTGGGCTTCCCTTATGGCTCAGCTGGTAAAGAATCCACCTGCAATGCAGGAGACCTGGGTTTGTCCCTGGGTTGAGAAGATCCCCTGGAGAAGGGAAAGGCTACCCACTCCAGTATTCTGACCTGGAGAATTCCATGAACTGTATAGTCAGTCCATGGGGTTGCAAAGAGTCGGACACAACTGAGTGACTATCACTTTCACCCTGAGCTTGTGATTTTCAGCAATACGTATTTGCATTTATCACTTTGAGCCAAGTATGTCTAAGGAATTCTCTAGAGCAACAGTCCCCAAGCTTCCTGGCACCAGCACGCTGTTTCATGGAAGAAATTTTTCCATGGATCAGGAATGGGTGGTTTGGGGAAGATTCAAGCACATTACATTTATTATGTACTTTATTTCTATTATTATTACATCAGCTCCAGCTCACACCATCAGGCATCGGATCCTAGAGGCTGGGGACCCCTGCTCTAGAGGAACCAGGGATGGAGAGATGCATGACCTATTCTCACCATCACAAAGTTCACGATGTGGTCTGAGACATGATGAATTATTTTATTCTCTTCTTGAATTCGAGTCTAAACAAATGTTTAAATGAAAACTGGCAATGGCAAAGGCAGGTATATCGGGTACATTTCACCGTACCTAATAGTCAAAGGACTCAGAGAAATGTCATTCACCACCTAAAACAACCACAACTGATTGAAACAGAAGTGATGGCCAACATTTGAAACTGTCTCTCTACACCCTCTATTACAAATAAAGGCATTCTATAATATTCAGAAACATTGATTATTCATTCCTTGAACAGAAAACACACACCTCCCAAATGACAGTATTCTCTGTAATGTCACACTCATAAAATTTGTAAACTTTGCTTTCGACAAACTCTGCTACAGAGACTTGTGTCACCAAATACAACAAACCAGGAACAGTCTATTCTAACCTAAGAAAATACAAGTATTCTGACTCTATGAGAAGAACTGCTTCTAAACTTCTAGCCAGGGACTTGAACTTTTAAAAAAATATTAGCATAATTGAGTCTGAAGGGAACCTAACCCAACAGTGGTCTAAGCTTTTGAAATGTTTCAAGTTTTGTCCTCCTGGCAGAAATACTCTGTTAAGCAGGCACTGCTTTGGGAGAATTAATCTTTTAGGAGGATTACGCAGATGAAGGAGGGGATATACTTCTGAAATTACTCCTTTCTTCGGTGTTTATGTACCAGGAGAAAGTGGCAGACGCCCCTATGGGCACTGGAATTGGCCATTGGAGCCATCTGAACAGAGAGGGAATGAAAACTCACTGGTCCTTGAGTTTTCTCTCTTGATTATACTGTGAAGGGGGGCAAGGAGAAGGATAAAAAAGCCACAAAAGCAATAATATCAAGATAAGAAATATTCATTTTTAATTGGGATATTACAGTTGCTTTACAATATTGTGTTAATTTCTAGTGTACAATGAGTGAATCCACTATACGTATATTAATTTTTAATAATGAATAACCTGGAAAAGTTTGTAAACTTTTGGAGATAATTTTGGGAGCTGTGTTTTAAACTAAGACACATGTCTTTGTTAAATATTCTAAAGAATATCCATAATAGAAAAAAATCATAATCACTGTTTTCAGACCAATTGTACTATGTCATAAAATGTAAAAAAAAAAAAAAAAACCCAATTAGTGAATTTCAAGTTAAGGTACTACAAATGATTTTTTAACCAAAAAGATGGAATCCTTTCTTTTTCTGAGTTAAGCAAACTGTAATCATAATCAGATATGTCAAATTCTGTGACAAGTATGGTTGGGTTGTAGGTGTGAGCAGCAGCTAAAACACTGGTGTAAGAGACACAGTTCATCTGTGAGAACTTGTGAAGTAGAGTAGAAGGGAGAGTAGAAGGGAATCCATTTGTTAATTTTAATGCATCAAGCTCAGGAAATCGGACAGCCAGGGAACTATAGTCATTCTTTTTTAGAAGTTTTCAGACTATTCTCATTATTTTGAGCTCAATCTAGTTTATATTTTTGGTAGGAAACTAATTTGAAACAACATTAAGGAGTCAAATTTGATTAGGATTAACATACTGTTATTCCTGGAATGTTAACCTTTCACTATATATGTACATTATGGATTAACAGAAATTAGTCAGAATGAAATTGAGAAATACCTATTTCTATCTTGTTTCTAACACAAAAGGAACAATTTCCCCCAATACTGTAAACTCTACATGTGCTACCTTTAAAATTTGACTTAATGCCCCTCCATAATATTGACACTCTCTTTATCGAACCTAAAGAATTCTGGGATTAAAAACATCTTAAATTCATAAATTTGGATTCATAAATTTTAAGTTCTGGGTGTAGATGCGACTATGAGGCAACTTAAAAATGCCAAAACAAGTAAAGAGTTTATGTCCTATAGTTTATATTTTAGCAAGTACACCATCAAGCTTTTGCCAAAGGCTGTCTAACATGTAGAAAGATCTTCCTGTGATTTTCTAAGGCAAATACTTTCTCCCAAACACGAAACCCCTAGATGTCTTTTAAGTTCTCAAAGTATTTCTGTTTTAGATATATTTTGAAGAGAGAGGAAATCATTGTCTACTTACCCAAGAGACATTTTTACCCTTAGGTGTCTTTAGCATGGCAACATGCAGGGCTGAGGTGGCCAACAGCAATTTCACCAACATGGACAATCCAGGGAAGTAGATTTCAAAAGTCTCTGTTACCCAAATGCAAAAAGTTCCCTGGTTTGCCAGACACAGATATCATAAGTAAAAATAAAGATCACCTTCAGGGAGCCCATTTTTCTTCTCAGGGCTAAGCATGTAAACACGCACATCACAGATCACTGCTCTAATTACCCAGTCTATGAAGGCAGGCGCTGCTGCATAAGGGTCTTCTCTATGTCCACAAAATGGACAAAATCCAGAGTGCAGTATCCCCTTAAAAAACACAACTTGATTCCAGGTGGAAACGCCCAAAAGCACAGAAGAATTCTTCCTTCGCTGCTAAAGTGCAACTCCCAAGGACTCCCCAAGAGTGAACAAAAGGTTGGCCGCGCTGGCTGACAGTTACTTAGCAAGAAAAAGAGGGAAAGCAAGTTGAATTTAGGAGACTTTGTAGGTTAGCTGCTGGCGGCATCCATTTTAAGAGGCGCCTGACTCCAGGGCTGCCCGGGAGGATAAAGAGAAAGCGGAGCTCAGTTTCAATAAATAATACATAGTCTCAGGTACAGTCTGTGCCTGGTGGGACCTTCTGCTCAGCCTCAGCCAGGAGAGATCGCTCTGCGCAGCCCGGAGCCTCCCTGTGCACCTGTTGTTGGTGAGGCGGCTCGGTGCGAGGCTGGTCTCCTAACGACCAGGAGCGTTTGTTTATAAGAGAAGAAAAAGAGAAGCCCCAAGAGGGGGGCAAATGAGAAGCCCCAGATGCAAGAGCAAGGCTGGAAATCAGTGCTGGTCCCCTCCCCTCGCTTCTGCGCCCTTGTGTCCCGTTTCTTTTTACCTCCTGTCAATCTAGATTAACTAAGCAGATCCAGGCTAAATTTTGCTACTACCAGTAGTGATTAGTTTGAGTTGGCGAAATCGGATTATACAGGCGGGCCTCTGCCTTCTCCCCCAGGCAAGCCATACCAAGCGACTGGAAAGCTGCTGTCCTCCTCACCGGACTGGAACATTCTGGAAGGTTCTGCCAGGGGAACTAGCTCACAGGAGAAAAGTTGGCTACCTGAGGCTGCTCAGATACAAACAGAGCAGGGTGAAACCAGCCATTTCACTCTGTACTTTGGTTTTCTTCCAAATTCTAATGTTCTCTCTGATGGAAAGTTAAATTAGTACAGGAAAAAAAAAAAAGCGTAGCATTTTTCCATTTCATCAAAAATTTTATTCCTGATGCTAGATTTCTAATTTTTTTTTAAAATAGTTAAGCTACAAAGGTTTACTCTATAGCACAGGCAACTATAGTCAATATATTGTAATAATCTATAATGGAAAATAATTTCAAAAACAACATATGTGTATATGTATAACTGAATCGCCTTGCTGTGCACCTGAAACATTTTAAGCATACCTCAGTAAAATATATATATTTAGAAAAAAATACTTTATTCCTGGCAGGGTAACTACCTTGATGGAGATATGGAGGTCATGGGAGTCCATGGAAGGGGCTTTGCTGGAAGTCACTTTTCTTGAGCATCTATTATATGCAGGAATGGCATGAAGGAATTTATATAGTCTCATGCCAAATAATCCTGGAAATAAGTGTATTACTTTAAAGAGGAAGAAATTAAGATTTAGAGATGTTAAATCCCTTTCCACAAAGATATGTTGAGCCGAAGCAACACTGTTTAAATTCCTCTCTCTGTGAAATCAAATGGCATCTGGATTTTTTCCTCTGGATCTTTTCCAATATATTATTCTATATATTTTAGAATTAAAATGTTTCTTCCTCACAGTTTTATCGAGATATAATTGGGATACAACACTGAAGAAGTTTTAAGACATACAGCATAGTGATTTAACTTACATATACCATGAAATGATGCCCACAGTGACTTTAGTGGACACCCATCGTCTCACATAGATACAAAATTAAAGAAATAGAAAAAAAGTTTTTCCTTGTAAAGAAAACTCAAGGGAAACGAAAGCAAAAGTAAACTCTGTGTATGCATGTGTATTCTAAGGACCATATGTTGCTCTTAAGTGTCTAAGAATTCTCTGGAATTATGGTTCTTACTCATTTTGAAAATAACGATGCTATAGGGCTCCTCATAAGAAATACTTTGGGTCAAATTTTTGTAAAGTACAAAATAGCTCAAGTGGGTCTATACAGTTACCCACACAAATATCAGTGCAGCAAGCCAAGGGCCTGCCTGGGACTCTGTGCTAGACCTTCAATAGGTATGTCAATAATAATTGCTGACATTTATTGAAAACGTGCTAAGTATGTTAT
Organism: Bos taurus; assembly: GCF_002263795.3. Taxonomy (NCBI): domain Eukaryota; kingdom Metazoa; phylum Chordata; class Mammalia; order Artiodactyla; family Bovidae; genus Bos; species Bos taurus. Next base: position 32,745,887 of record NC_037340.1, on the reverse strand, counting down.
CTTTTTGATCTTACTCAAAACAACTACCTTATGAAGTGGATTTCAAATGATTTTGGTTGAGTTAGTATAAATCAATAACAAATTTTTAAAAACTCTGATTTCCAATTAAAATGATAGATATGAGCTAAAAAATCTCCCCCATTTAAAATCTGAAGAAAAATTAAAACAGACACAGGAGTAGAGATACAAGGATTTTTTAGATGAAAATTTTCCCTGCAAGTCTGTGTGTGTGTGTGTAAATCTCATTTGTCTTATGATGCTAGAACTCCTTAAGGACTTAGTACAGGTCTACTATATTTTTTCTCTTCAGGGAAACGGTACTCATGGTTGCTCAATAGCTGTTGTTGACTAATTAGTTGCTGTTCCATTATGAATTTTAAAATGGTCCTTTGAATATAATGTTCTGTTACAATTTTTTTTTTACAATACAATACTATCAAGAAAGAGATAAAGCAATGTGAAACTTAGTGTTTTGACTAAAACATAAATGCTGCTGCTGCTGCTAAGTCACTTCAGTCGTGTCCGACTCTGTGCGACCCCATAGATGGCTGCCCACCAGGCTCTGCCATCCCTGGGATTCTCCAGGCAAAAACACTGGAGTGGGTTGCCATTTCCTTCTCCAGTGCATGAAAGTGAAGAGTGAAAGTGAAGTTGCTCAGTCGTGTCTGACTCTTCACAACCCCATGGACTGCAGCCTACCAGGCTCCTCCGTGCGTGGGATTTTCCAGGCAAGAGTGCTGGGGTGGGTTGCCATTGCCTTCTCCAAACATAAATGCTAGGGATTACTATTTAGATGTGTGTTTTTAGAGTTTATATTTCCTAAAACTCATAAAGGGATGTTCAGCACAAGTTGAGTGTTGGAGAAGGAAGTTGTAGAAAAGTAAGACCAGACCATGTAACTCCAGACATTTAATTTCAGATCCAACTAGAAATATTTGATTTCAAACTACAACTAACCTTTTGTTCTTTTGCATCGTCATGGTCTGATGTTGTTATGGGTTGAATTATATTTCCCTAAAAAGATATGGTTAGGTTCTACCCGCCCCCCCATACTTCACAATATGACCTTATTTGAGAATAAGGTCTTTACAGAGGTAATCAAGTTAAAACACGGTCATTAGGGTAGGCCCTAATCCAAAATGACTGCTGTCCTTACAGAAAAGGGAAATTTGAACATAGAGATAGACATGCATGGAGGGAAGATGATGGATGACGTGCAGGAAGAAGACAGTCATGTGACTGAAGCAATGCATCTCCAAGCCAAAAAATGCCAAAAACGCTAGCAAACACCAAAGACTAGAAGACGCAAAGAGTCTTCTTCGGAACCATCAGAGAAAGCATGGCCTGCAGACATGTGGATTTCAAACTTGTAGGTTCTAGAACTATGAGTCCATATATTTCTTACTGTTTTAAAATGCCCAGGTTTTGGCACTTACAGAAGGCCTAGCAAACTAATGTTGATGTCAATTCAATAATCCTTCCTTTTTTTTTCTTTTCAGTGACTCTCTGGAGTGTTCCAAGCTTCATTTATTAATTTCCCTACAAAACCCTAAAGGTAAGAATGTCAGAATATTTAAAACTTGAATTTTAAAGTATACCTATATTATTTTACCCAGTTGACTTCAATTTTCACTTAATTTGTAGATTATCTACACATTTCACATAGTAAGTCTCCTTAACCTACGGTCCTTAGATCGCAAGGAGCCTATGAGTAGAATTTAGGAAGTTCAACACCTTGAATGGAAAAATTAACATCTTATTTTCAATAATAAACTTCAGACAAAAATTTGGCATTTCTTTCAATTACGAATGTCAGCAAAAAACCATAGTAGTGGTGGCAGTACCTCTGACGCCAGCAATAGAAATCACAGATATTTTCATATCAGATTATAATTACTCCAGATATCTGGAAGTATGTCTGTCTTCTAGTTTATAATATACATGCTGAGTTATTTAGGGGAAACCTGCAATTTGCTTTGTAATTTACACCGACATGTGTAAAAACATTAGGATGTTTTGATGATGCAAGGCTGGCTGGCTGGTTAGATAGACATGTGATAAAACAAGTATATTAAATGTTAATGGGAGAATCTAGAGAGAGTACATAAGTATTCTCAGTAGAATCATCACTATTATTATTTAATATGTAAAAATAAGTCATATTACCATATTAAAGATTTGGTTTTTAATATATTTTGAAAAGTATATCATTATATGATTAGTTTCCCTTGTAATTCTACAAATTTCATATTACACACTTGAAAGTACTGTTACAAGAAATAATTCTTAGGGATTTACCAGACTACAAAAGGGTCCAAGGCACACTCAAGGATTTCATCTATTTAGCCAACAGGCTATGAGAAGGTGTTGTCATCACTTAGACCACCCTAATTATCAGAAAAATGCAAGTCAAAATTACAAGTAGAACTACCATATGATCCAGAAATCCTACTCCGGGGCATATATCCAGATAAAACTATAATTCAAAATAGATAGATGCATCCCAGTACTCATTGGAGCACTATACACAATGGCCAAGACATGGAAGCAACCTAAATGTCCGCTGACAGATGAATGGATAAAGACGACGTGCTACACACACAATGGAGTATTATTCAGCCATTTAAAAGAATGAAATAATGCCACTGCAGCAACATGGATGGACCTGAAGATTATCATCCTAAGTGAAAGTCAGACAAAGACAAATATCATATGATATCACTTCTATGTGAAATCTTTAAAAAATGATACAACTGAACTTTTTCACAAAACAGATTCACAGACTTAAATGAACTCATGGTTATCAAAGGGGAAAGATGGGGGGAGGGATAAACTGGGAATTGGGATTAACACATACATACTCTCATATTTAAAATAGATAACCAGTGAGGCCCTACTGTATAGCACAGGCAACTCTGCTCAGTATACTGTAATCACCAAAACAGGAAAAGAATTTGAAAAAAGGATACATGTATATGCATAATTGAATCTCTTTGCTGTACACTTGAATCTTACCCAACATTATTAATCAACTATACTCCAATATAAAATAAAAATTAAAAGAAAATGAGAATAAGGTATCACCTCACACCAGTCAGAATGACCATCATTAAAAAATCTATAAATAATAAATACTGAAAAGGATGTGGAGAAAAGAAAACACTCTTACATTGTTGATGGGAATGTAATTGGTGCTTCCACTACGGAAGACAATATGGAAGTTCCTCAAAAAACTAGTAGTAAAGTTGCCACATGATCCAGCAATCCCACTCCTGGGTATATATCCAGACAAAGCTACAGTTCAAAAGACACATGCCCTGCTATGTTCACTATTTACAATAGCCAAGAAAGGGAAACAACTTAACATCCATTGACAGATGAATGGAAAAAGAAGATGTGGTTCATGTATACAGTGGAATACTGCTGCTGCTAAGTCGCTTCAGTCGTGTCCGACTCTGTGTGACCCCAGAGATGACAGCCCACCAGGCTCCCCCGTCCCTGGGATTCTCCAGGCAAGAACACTGGAGTGGGTTGCCATTTCCTTCTCCAATGCGTGAAAGTGAAAATCGAAAGTGCAGTCGCTCAGTCGTGTCCGACTCTTACTGACCCCATGGACTGCAGCCTACCAGGCTCCTCCGTCCATGGGATTTTCCAGGCAAGAGTATTGGAGTGGGGTGCCATTGCCTTCTCCACAGTGGAATGCTACCCAGCCATAAAAAAAGAATGAAACAATGCCATTTGCAGTGCCATTAATGAACCCAGAGATTTTTATATCAAGTAAGTCAGAAAGAGAAGGACAAACACCACATGACATTGCTCACCCGCAGAATCTAAAATATGACACAAACGCACATATCTACGAAACAGAAACACACTCACAGACACAGAGAACAGACTTGGGGAGTGCCAAGGGGAAGGTGAAGTGAGGGAGGGGTGAACTGGGAGTTTGGGGTTAGCAGATGCAAACTGTTATATATAGAATGGATAAACACAGGGAGTTATATTCAATATGCTGTGGAGTGGAGCTCCACTCTTTTCCATTCATAATGGAAAAGAATATGAAAAAATTATATGTATAACTGAGTCACTTTGCTATATAGCAGAAATTAACACAATGCTGCAAATCAACTACATTTCAATGAAAAAAGAATTTCATCTGTAAAAGTATCAGGAGGAAACTGATAAACAACATTACTCCACAAAGCTATTTCAACAACATTACTCCACAAAGGAAAAAAGAAAAGCATGTCTTTAAACTGTCTTATAACAACCATGTGCTCAAGTAAAATTCTGATATCTGATAAATAATTGATTTATAATCTGTGCTAGGTAACTACTGATGTTACATACAATATTCCAAAACTTAATGGCTTAAGTAACAATTAATTAATATTCTCTCTCAAGGTTCTGTGGGGTCATTGGGCTCAGCGGAGGGGTTTCCATTTGGGGACTCCAATGCGGTTATGGTTGGATGGTTGCTGAGGCTGAGTCATCTGAAGGCTTGACTGGGGTGGACATCCCAGATGGCTTACTCATATGCCTAGCAGATGACACTGGCCATCTGTTGGGACCTCAGCTGGGGCCGGTGACCACAGCAAAACGTGTGACCTCTGCATGTGGCTACAGTGTCTCCTGGCATGCCATGTAGGTTCCAAGAGACAGTGTCCCATGACAAAGCATTCCAAGATACCCCAGGGGGAGATGCAAAGGTTCTTTCTTGACCTTAAAAATCACACAGCATTACTTAAATCATAGTTTACTTGTCAGGACTGAGTCACAGGACCAGTCCAGATTCAGAGGGAAAGGACAGTACAAGGGTGTGAGTACTGGCCACGTGGCTCTTGTGGAGGGCAGAGGGGCACCTGTAGACACCAGCTACAACACATCCCAAACCACCACACACAGCTGGGTGAGGACCTGGGCATGTAAACCTGGATTTGATGGGATTTCTGCTAGTCATGCTTATCCGTGTCTCCAACATAGCTAATTATCTAGCTAATTATTTCTCAAAGAGTCCCAAATGAATTCCTTTCCTGGTGAATTTCTTATTTTGGCCCTGGGTGGTAAAAATGGGGCCAAATATGTGATTTAGTACTCCCTAGTTCTCCATTATCTCTAAAATTCAATCATTCTCATTTAATTCCTTCAGTAAGAGAGATCTTTCTTGAAAACAAGAGATTAGTGGGGCTTTTTTTTTAAGTCTTTGTACCCTTTCCATTTCAAAGATCAAGCATACTGCCAAGAACACAGAAGTGCCCTCAAAATGATCAAGCAATTTTCATCATCAGTAAATTAAGATGTTCAAAGGTCTCGTGGCCTTTGGAAGCTTTGGAGGAATACAATAGAAGTAATTATCAATATGAACTCACAACCCATCTCAATTCCCATGCCAACTCTCCTGGATTAATTTCTAGGGAGAGAATGGGAGAAGTTTTTATTTCTTGTCATGGCTTAGCATTTTCCTTTCAGGCATATGTTTGCAATAAAGGATTTGAGTTTTATTGTGCCCAACCAGGTATATCCCATAGATGGAAGATACTCCAGCAGATGAATCTCTTAACTGACCTTTTAGTAGAATTTTAATGAGCAGAAACAGATAAACTGTGTTTAACAAGTTAGACCTGTGTGTTAACAAGTTAGACTAAAGAAAAAAATGCTTAAAAATAAATTCCTGGTCCAGTTAATACAGGTCTTTCAGGGTCTGTACTTCCCCAAAGATTCCTGCTAAGAATTCTACAAAACATGATCTCATTGAGTTAATGAGTCTTCTTAATAACCTATATGACAGGGACTGTTACCCTTTTCATTTACAGGAAATTACAAATGACCACTGGAGCACCCAAATCTGACCTTGTATGGTCTGATGCCAACATCTGTCTGGTTGGTTGGTCCATCTTTCTGTTACAATAAGAACAGCTGACCAGTACTGCCACCCACTGAGATCTGAGACAGATTTGTTGTATCCCATTCTCTTAACCCACCTCTGATTTTAGCCATGGCTGCCATTTACTCTGAGTCCTACTTCAAGCCCAAGCCAGGCAACTTCCCACTCTATTCAACTCATCAATTCTACCAACATCTGCTCAGTCCACCAGCCTGCCCAGAAGTTGGGGGTGGGGACTCACTGCCTCTAGAGTCAGCTGAATGAACAGAGGACAGGAGCTGGTGAACACATGTTCCTGACTGCCATCAGCCTGAGAGTGACAATTCTGGGAGGTTTTGGTACAGTTCTCAGGGAAGCTGGTGGAATCTAGTCCCCTTTGCCCACAACCTTGATAATGATCTGTAAAAATGTTCTTAAATTTATTTTTGGCTGCACTGGGTCTTCGCTGCTGCCTACAGGCTTCAGTAGTTGCAGAGTGTGGGCTTAGCTGCTCCACAGCATGTGGGATCTTCCGTGACCAGGGATGGAACCTTTGTTCCCTTCATTAGCAGGTAGATTATTAACCATTGGATCACCAGGGAAGGCTGATAATGACCTTTAATATTGGTTTTCCTCATTCCTTATCTCCCAGAGACCACCAGCCCAATAGATTGCGTACACTGAATCCTTGTCTCAGACTCTGCTTTGGGGAAACAAGATATGTTATTACATGTATCCACTGGAATTAGTGGAGAGAATGGAACAGAAGTTCCAAATCTGTGAGTGTTTCTTCAGTGAATTCACTAAGTGAGCCCCTCCTGAAAGAGGTTTTTGGAGATGACTGAGTAGCTGTAGCTTTCACATACAGGCCCTTTAGTAATCTTATTAGACAGTGATCCCCTTGAGAGTAAGTGCTTTGACTTTCAGAGTCATTTCTCACATTGCACCCCAGTGGCTGCCTGGCATTTAATAGATGCTCAGTTAGCACAGGCTGACAAGTAAGTGGTTCTCCCTCTTGAAAGTATTACCACTTTATGTCCTATTCTGTTAAAAATGCAAGCAGTATCTTCTGTAGCATATCCTCCATAGGCAGTTTTCTCTTATTAAGCAGTGCTTTTTCCTAAACTCCAGCTACCCAACACTGATGAGTATTACTTCATAAGGACACATCTACCATCTAACAATCAGACTCAAGCATGGCAGAAAGAGCTAAGACTTGGAGTCAGACCAGGGTTGAATTCCGACACCTGCATTTACAAAATATGGAAACTAGCACAAAGTAATTAACTATATTGGACCTGTGTCCTTATCCACAAAGACTCCAGTTATACCAACGCCACAGAGTTTTTGTGAGCGTTTTATGAAATTACGTGTAAAGCATGTTGAATAGTGTAAAGCACACAATGGTTCAGTGCCCGAGATCTACCTGCTCCAGGGTTCTTGCTTGGTTTTCATGATGTATTTATTGTGTGATCAATATATAAAGCTGTTTGAGTCTTAGATTTCTCTATTGTAAAGGAAGGCTAATATTAATAACTTTCATATCTACCTAATGTGGCCGAAGCCAACATCAAATAAAATCATGCATGTGAAAGTTACTTGAGATTTGCAAAAGTGATGACAGGCAATGGAGGAAGTGGGGGTGACGCTGCCATACACAGCAGTACAGACTGTGCACTGCACAAAGGCCCTTCAAAATTAATAACTGACTCAATCATTCAACATAAACCTGAGTCTATTCAAAACAAATCTATGTGTACACATGTTTTTTGAGTGAGGCCAGTTAGCAATATATATATTTACTTTTAATTATGTTGAATACTATAATGAATAAATTTATGGACTACTGAAACATACAAGTTATAAAAACTTGGCTCTGATGATTTGAAACAGCTGTCAGAATTGTTTTGTTTAGCTCAAGTCAGGGCTTTTAGTATCACACCAAGGACTTTGAAGAGCTCTGTATTTAGTTTAGATCAATCTGAGTGTTTTTTCCAATGTTTAATTTTTAATTAAATAGGAAATTTTGTCACTTACAAATAGATACCCAACTATTGCATAAGAATCTCAGTTGCATTCATATTTTGTATATCTGGGAAAAAATCATTTGGAAAGGCAATAAAAGCCAACCAGAATTATGATATTTTTACCATTTATTTATTTATCCCAGCATGTTCTAAGCATATTTTTGTGCCATTGGCCATGTCTTTCCAATCTGAATATTACTAGTAAGTTGCCTAACATTCTGTCAATAGGTCATGAGACTTATGAAAAATTGGTCGTCCTGTGATGACTTATCGGCTAAATCCTGACCTTTTGTGGATGACAAATTCTTCAAGGGCAAGAACCATATTCATCATTTTAATATATACTACTATGACATATTATATACAAAAAATGTTGGCTGAAATGATAATACAAGTGTCTGCCAAGTGAACTTCAAAGACACATCCCAGCAGAGCATGCCGCAGAGAGGGCAAGGAAATGACAAATGTCATAAGACAATGACTTTTCAAGCAAGGGGCTAACCACAGCTTCCTGCCCCCTTGAAGGGCCTCATCAATAATGTTGTGTCATTCAGTAATAGTTGCAAAGCCATTTTCTTGCTCTTTCTGACTAAACAATGGAGAGAAGGGAAGAAGTGGCAATTAGGAAGAGTCAGGGAGGGGCTGTCTGAACTTCTTCCAGGAAGAACAGAACTGTTTGTTTGTACCAGCCCTGGGACAGCTTTCAAAAACACAGCTAAGGCCATTCAGATTTCATTAATTTGGCCAACCAACTCAGTTAAAATGTCCTCAATAAGAAAAAAGGTGAAGGAATGGCTACAGTGAGAATTCATGAGCTTTGCAAGCATCCTCCATTTTAACCCAAATTTAACAGAAAAATTTTTAATTAAGAATTTCCAGAAGCAATTAACCCAAAATATGTTGTGAAAAGCAGAGTGACTATCTTTGGCTACCTTAACCATTTTCTATCCTTTATTATAAATGCAATTCCATTTAAGTAAACCATGACTGGGGACTTCCCTGGTGGCCCAGCGGTTAAGATTTCACCTTCCACTGCAGGGTCCTTGTGAATTTGATCCCTGGTCGGGGCGTTAAGATCCCACATGCCTCGCAGCCAAAAAAAACCGAAATAGTTTTTTAAAAAAGCAAACAATATTGTAACAAATTCAATAAAGACTTTTAAAATGGTCCACATTAAAAAATCTTAAAAATAAATAAACCATGTTTTATGAGTAAAAATAAAAGAAGCTAGGATCACCCTCTTTATATTTCTTTTCTCCCTTCTGCCAACAGCCACCATTGCTCAGACTTTTATCCTCTTACTACGTCATCTTGAGAATATCTGAGAGTGTGGTCCTCCCGACTTTCCCCATCTGAATCCAACTGTCTAAGCTGCCAAACTGTCTAAGCTTGAGTGCCTCTGTTCACATCAGGGTAAATTTACAATGGATAAGATAGCTTCTTATTTCTTCCCACATCAAGTCGTAATCCAAATCCTGCCTCTCTTTGGTTGCATGTGTAGCACTTCTATGATTAGGCTTGAAATTAATCTAAGCAGCGACTGTCATATTAAGAACAATCATTTCCTTCTAATTAGATATGTGAATACACAAATCTTTACATTTGCCAGAAAATATCTATTTCTGAACAGGACTCAGGCTACGCACTTAGATCCAGGATTTGCGCCAAAACTTATGCATAAATAGCCACATTATAACTGGTTATAGGAAACTGGTTCCCAGACAAATGCCCACAGAAGATCTGTCTAAATGAGGATAACAGTTTGGGGATTCAAAAACAGTAAGATTTTTTTCATTGGAAGAGATGTTGTTTTAGTCTATGTTATATACTATTAGTGTCATACACTATTAATCACTATAATTATATAATACAATGCAAATTATATGAGTACTATAATTATATATGTACACTATTAATTACTATAAATACTATTAATATAAATTCCTTGAGGAAAGGGATTATTTGATTTATCTTTATGTGCCCCATAAATAACAGAATCTGGTAGGTGCTAGGCACTAGATAAATATTGAACAAATGAATAAACCTAAACATAAAGCTAAAAATTAAATGTTTAATTTTATAGTGCATGAGATACCACACTTTAATTATCACCTGTTTTATGAACTGCTATATATACATTTCATCTCTCCCTTATATAATACATCCTTATGTAAGTTTATGCTAAGATTTGGCATTCACTCTTGTCTCCTTGGTTGATTATGTTTTTTCCTTGCTTTGTTTGGTTGAAAAGGGCAGAGATCACTAAAGCCCCTGCTGTGCCCCCAAGAGGTGGGGTCTTGATTAAAGGATACATATTTGTAGGAACTCAGAAAAGCTGAACAATGGGCAGAGATCACTAAAGCCCCCACCATGCCCCCAAGAGGTGGGGTCTTGATTAAAGGATACATATTTGTAGGAACTCAGAAAAGCTGAACAATCAGACTTTCAGAAAGGCTAGGAGCCATTTCACATCTTCAAACTCATGCCTCCAGACACACACACACACACACACACTTTTCATCACATAGCTTCTGTCTCCTTATATTACTGGGTTTACCAAAATGTTTGAGTTGTTCATGTTATGGAAAAACTCAAATGAACTTTTTGGCCAACCCAATACTTATACTCAAAATGTTGGCTTGGCCCTGAGTCCAAATGACTATGACTCTCATGCACAACAATTTTTCAGCTCTTGCTTCCAATGCTAACTGAATCTGTGTCTTCCCCACTCAAATTTCTAAGCCAAACTTTTATCTTGATCCAACACATTTTGGCTGCCCATTGGGGTGGGGTGGGAGAGAGTATAGTTCACGTGGGTCACAGAGGGCTGCCCTGTGGCAGGAACAATGAGTTCAGCAATTTCACAACATCAAAGGCTACAGGCTGGCAAGGATGTGATTGACATTTCTAATAAGCTGACATAATTATTCACTTCTTTATATTGTTCGTGACTTCCCTGGTGGTTCAGACGGTAAAGCATCTGCCTACAATGCGGGAGACCTACGTTCTATCCCTGAGTCGAGAAGATCCCCTGGAGAAGGAAATGGCAACCCACTCCAGCATTCTTGCCTAGAAAATCCCACAGACAGAGGAGCCTAGTAGGCTACAGACCATGGAGTTGCAAAGAGTTGGACATAACTGAGCAACTTCACTTTCACTGTCTTTCACTTTATATTGTTTATATCCGGTTCACTCTTTGCTTCTAAGATTAAGTTAATATGAAATTGTCTGAGTTCATTGTTTTTTTGCCCTAAGTATGCAACCATTCGAATATTTTATATGAATCTGAAAGTAATGCATGGAACAGTAATGTTCTGTATTTATGATTAGTTATTATTTGGAATGACTATGAAATATATTTTAAAACTCTGACTTAATGACACTTATGGAGGATTGGCCAGGAATGAAGAAAAGTTGAATCATAAGTTCTTGACTTAATCTGAACAAAGTCTCATACTTTGGTTGCAATTAAGTCCCATACTTTGAAATCAGAGAAATCAGTTCATATTACTACTAATAAAAGCTGATGGGGAAGCTTTACTCTGAAATTTAAAATCTTGAGTTTACTTGGGCTGCACAGTAATTTTTAGAAGCCATTAATAAAAACACTTATTATGTTAGTCCAGGTTTTACAAAAAGCAGAGCCATTACTTAAAATAAGTAACACTGAAAAACCATTCTTGCGTGGGAGAAGATGAACAGACTTTATTTTCCTCATGCAGCAATTCATTTACTATGAGAAATCTTCTCTCTGCATGCCCTTCCATCAGTTCCTAAGAGCTGATCTTCAAAAACACATGTCATATCTATTGCCTGATTGAGGCTAATCTCTCCCCTTCATGAAGAACTACTAGCATTAACAGGATAATGTTGGAAAATACATTCTGAAAGCTGGTGTTTAGATGGCACATCAGTACTTACATCTGACCCTTCAGAGCTCTAGCAGTTAACTATGACCTATACCCTGAAATCTAACCATAGATGAAACTGTACCAGTTCTAAATGAATGCCATTTTCTGTAGGTAGTAATGGAGCAGAGATGATAGAAAGAAATCCTCAGCGACTTAATGAGCACATAAAATGCCATGGAGAAGTGCCAGTCTCATCAAGGACTTAAAAAGGTAGAGTAAATATAAACTATCCAATCAACTCAGAAAAAAAGTCAAATTGTCATCTCATGTTTCATGAAGCTGTAAGGTAAACAGAACCCAAATCAGGGTCTTTTAAGAGTATTCTTTAATCTGATTATCCTGCCAATCATGGCTCAAGAGTCAAGTTCAATGGAAAAAAAAATAGTGCAATAAAGGAGCAGACAAGAAAAATCAGAGGAGTACCCTCCAGCAGTGATGGCTTTTCCCTTTGAAGTAGAGATTCATTTCAAAACTTTTAGTGCTTCTTGGGCTGTAGAAATAATAATTCTATTATTTTTAAATGGTAATGAGTACATTATAATCATAGTTCAGAAATGAAAGTTCTATGAAATTGGTTTTTTCAAGAGGGATTGATCAGAGTGCCTTAAAAGAATACATTTTTAAATCAGGATAATTTAACTGAAGTGGAGATCTGCCCTATAAAATAAAAAGTACACAGATTTCTCTTTTAGAATGTTTGTGATCCCAAAGGAAGAGAGGTCATGACTGGTGGAAGCTTTGACCTCTGCACCCACCTTCAGACAAAAATTAATAGGCAAACTTTGCTGAGAGTGCTCAAATACAAGATCACAAGTTCTAAGGTCTGTTTGTATTGCTGTCTTATTCAAATCTGCAGAGTAGAAATTTTTTTGTGTTGGTTTCTGCTGTACAACAAAGTGAATTGGCTATATGTACGTATATCCCCTGCTCTTGGAACTTCCTCCCCGCCATTCCACCCATCTAGGTCATCCCAGTGCACTGAGCTGAGCTCCCTGTGCTTTACAGCAGCTTCCCCCTAGCTACCTATTTTACACATGGTAGGGTGTGTATATCAGTCCTAACCTCCCAATTTATTCCATCTTTCCCTTGCCCACCCTGTGTCCACATGTCCAGTCTCTATGTCTGCGTCTCTATTCCTGCCCTGCAGAGAGGTTCATCTGTACCATTTTTCAAGATTCCGCATTTATGCATTAATCTTTCTTATTCCTTTACACTTTAGGGCGCCTCGCTCCCTTCTCTATTTTTTTAGAACTGAAATTTATTTTCATCAAAATAAATGGATAGGTAAATTTACTTCACCAATTTCCTTTTTAAGGAAAGCTGTCAGTGTGGCCCACCACACACCGTTGCCCATAGGATATCCTATTTCTTTCTGTGGCATCTACAATGATTTCACAATGAGAGGTCAGTAAAAATCCCAAAAAGAACTTTCTAGAAGTACGACATCCACATTATATCTCTCATGGTAGACATTTACCAGAACTGTGTCTGCTCAGATCCAACGGTTCCAGTAAGGTCAGTGATACACAAGGACAAACTAATGGCATGAACCAATCAAGCAATAAAAGCTGTACCTTAGAAGGAGATAATATGATATTTATGTTATTTATGTTAGCTCTTTTATTGATAGAGTCTTCAGTGTTAACTGATTCTATAAACTTCAATGGTAATTCAATATTATAATTCAATAAGTTGTCAATATTTATAGAATGTCTGAATAAAATCTTTACTGTCATTATTAGTTACTTAGATCAATTCAAATATTGGTCTTTACTCTTTTAAGTTAGTAACAAATTTAATAACAAAACCAGAGATGTACAGAAATAGACAATTACAGGCCTTTACTCTTGACAAGTTTTTATCAAGCACTGATTCTACTGGAAAGGCAATTCTGGATTTTTCCTACAAACTCCAGTTGCCATTAACTACCTGGTCCATAATCCCCGTTTATATAACTCAGAAACATCATCACTGCTAAGCTTGAAGATGTTCAAGCTTTACTTTCTAAGATTTAACCACAGGAAAGTGTGGTTCATTAAGAAAATCATGATCGTGTTCTTTGTATGTGTAAAGATCATCTGTGGTTTCTGCCATCTCGGATGTATTCTCTTTTCCAGAAACAAATAGAGTTTCCTTTGGAAATTCTCTTCCTCTATTGTATGCTGGCTTGACAGGAGTCTGTCAAGTTTTCCCCTATTCTGGCCTGAAAAGATCCTCTGTGGTCCTCTCCCCCAGGAATGTGAACCTTGACACAAGCCAACTTGAGATGAGTTTTACACTCGTCTCAGAAGAAGGGTCCAGCCATGATTTCCAACACTCCCATCCTGATTTTCAAATGTTCTTTGATTCTCTGAGCTCTCCTCAAACAATTCTGTGTACAGAAATCATAGTGAGAGAAGATCAAAAATTAAATGAAGATGGTCCATCATGGAGATGCAGATTCTAAGGGTGTGGGATGGTTCCAAGGATCTGCATTTCTTGGACAAACAATAATTTGTCCAAGAATTCTTAGGCCAGTGATCAGAGAACACACTCAAAAACACCACTGTAAATTGTCAATGAATTCTATGTTTAAATGAAAAAGAGGTGATTTCTGTCCTGTATCATTAAATTATCTTGTGCTGTGCTTAGTTGCTCAGTTATGTCTGACTCTTTGTCACCCCATGAATTGCAAGCCCACCAGGCTCCTCTGTCCATGGGGATTCTCCAAGAAAGAATACTGAAGTGGGTTGCCATGCCCTCCTCCAGGGGATCTTCCCAACCCAAAGAGCAAACCCAGGTCTCCCACATTGTAGGCAGATTCTTTACCATCTGAGCCACCAGAGAATTCTGACTTCCAGGCTCCTCTGTCCATGGAATTCTCCAGGCCAGAATACTGGAGTGGGAAGCCATTCCTTTTCCAGGGGCTCTTCCCAACCCAGGGATTGAACCCAGGTCTCCTGCATTGCAGGTGACTTCTTCATCATCTGAGCCACAAGGGAAGACCTTAATTATCCTAAGTACTCTTTATAAAGCTTTGGAAAGTGATGATTAATACGTAAAAAAGTGTGTTACCTTGAGAGAGAAGAGAAATTCTTGATCTTTTGATTGATTCTTTTTTTAAACTTCCCCTTTCCTGCCATCCTGCTCTCACCCCTTTCAATTGGAACCCTTGAAAATCATGAAGAAGCTTCTGTTCCTGATGAGAGTGTGTCCTATTAATCTTTGTAGAAAAAAGGTTTCGATCTGCTCCCTTTGAATGACTATCACTTTATTTCATAGTCTGGTATCTGCTCAAAAGAACAATCTGATTTTCCTGATAATGAAATGACCAATGAGAACTCAATGATTCATTTGGGGAAAAAGTGAGAGATAGAAACTCTAACATACTCAGGGCCTTAGAAACTCTGAGGCTTTGCTCAGAGTCCTTCATTCTGCATTGTTGTTTGGAAA
This sequence comes from Bos taurus, assembly GCF_002263795.3. Lineage (NCBI taxonomy): Eukaryota > Metazoa > Chordata > Mammalia > Artiodactyla > Bovidae > Bos > Bos taurus. Next base: position 32,730,654 of record NC_037340.1, on the reverse strand, counting down.
TCAGAGTGGGTTATATAAATTATTTATTCTCTTGGTGATGGAGAGGAGAATGGTGAATGCCTCACGACAAAACTACAAGGGAAAAAAAAAACCCAGTAAACAAAAATATGAAGCTGCTTCTGATTCAAACAGAAGAGAATTGGCTGTTGTGTCAAGGTAATACCAAGAAAGAACAAATAGAGGAGCCTAGCTCAATGGGAAGCAGATCTATTGAGCAGAAAGGTCATCTGGCAATAGAAGCCCTCTGAACCAACAGCACAAAAGGCTGCATCAGAGCACGGCTACCCGCCTGGGCTTCAGTGGGGGAAGGAGGATGGAGGCATTTCCTAAAATAGGTGCCCCCAAGTTATATATGGCAAAGACATCAGGTAACACATAGAACCTTTAATTCAAGGCTTCAAAAAACAATATGGTGGGTTTTTTATTTTTCAATGGCTGTGTTTAAAGACACTCTCACATTTTTAAAAATTTGCAATTGGAGGATAATTGCTTAACAATGTAGTGTTGGTTTCTGCCATACAATGTGAATCAGCTGTAAGTATACATATATCCCTTCCCTCTTGAGCAAATATTTTACAAAACATTTTTAAAAAACGTATTTACCTATTTGGTGAAAGGTGTTTGTTTTTTTTTCCTGGTCACAGAGCTTGCAGGATGTTAGCTCCCCGACCAGGGGTCAAACCTGTGCCCCCTGCAGTGGAAGCATGGAGTCCTAATAACCAGTGTTTTAAAATGAAGCTAGTTTGTAACATTTGGGTTAATCACAGACTGAATGGACATGAGTTTGAGCAGCGCAGGCAGATGGTGAGGGATAGGGAAGCCTGGATGCTGAAGTCCATGGGGGTAGCAAAAAGTCAGGCACAACTTAGCGACTGAACAACAACATCATTGAAATCAAACTCAGCTCTCTCCTATACTCAAGCAGGTCCTTGCTGTGGGCAAACAAGCTGATTCTTGCTTGAGATCATTTAAAGAAATAACCAGAATCTAACCTATATAATGAAAAGAGACCCAAAGAGTAAATGATTATATAGTTTCAAACTCTTGCAACAAAATTAATCTTCTGGTTTAGAGATAAAAAAGAGACAGAGGAACCCAACTTTATACATGATCAGAAAACTGTGTGTATATATGTGTACATCTACTTATACACATATACACATGTATATAATGCAATTTATGTAAATATAGAATTAAAATTGCATTATTATAATGACCATCAGAAAGAGAAGGGTGGTCATGGAAAAGTAAGAATTTGATCATATTTCTCTATTGATTTATTTATTCAATAAAAATGTCTTGAATGTTGGCCAAAGGCCAGGCATTCTTTCTGGACAATAGGGATGTGACACTGCAAAGGGAAAAAACAGAACATGAACTTCAGAGGTGGGTGTCAGACACATAAAGGACTGATTATGATCAGATAGAGTAAGTACTACTATTGAAAAAGAGCAAGGATGCCTGCCCTAGACTTGGGAGCAGACTCTATGAGAAGCAGAGGCCAAAGGTGGTGGGAAGTGAATGACATTAATGCTACTGGGACATTAGAGTGTGAAGATGCTAAGGGTTAAGGCCTAGGATACAAACAAAGGCTTGATCAAGGAGGGTCTTGTAATAGAACTACCATACGACCAAGCGATCCTACTTCTGGGCATATACCCAGAGAAAACCATAATTCAGAAAGATATGTGCAACTCAATGTTCATTGCAGCCCACTGTTTACAATAGCTAGGACATGGAAGAAATCTAGATGCCCATCAACAAATGAATGGATAAACAAGACGTGGTACATATATACAATGGAACATTAGTCAGCCATTAAAAAGGAATGGAATTGGGTCATTTGTAGAGATGTGTATAAACCTAGAGACTGTCAGAGTGAAGTCAGAAGGAGAAAAACAAATATTGTATATTAACATATGTGTGGAATCTAGAAAAATGGTACAGATGAACTTAGTTGCAAAACAAAGACATACACAGATATAGAAAACAAATGTATGAATATCAAGCAGGGAAGGAGGGGTAGGATGAATTGGGAGATTGGGACAGACATAAATACACTATTGATACAATGTGAAAAATAGATAATGAATGAGAACCTACTCATAGCACAGGGAACTCTACTCCATGCTCTGAGGTCACCTAAATGGGAAGGCAATCCAAAAAAGAGGGGAGATATGTAAACATATGGCTGATCCACTTTGCTGTACAGCAGAAACTAACACAACACTGTAAAGCAACCATATGCCAAAAAAAATTAATTAAAAAAAGAAGGGCCTTGTTTTATAACATGTTGCTTGGATTGTCCTGTTATTCCCAGAGAATGGAAATCCACTGAGGATTTTAAGCAAGGAAATAACATGCTTACTTTTGAGAAAAATCACAACGGTGACTGCAAGGTGGAGAAAGGAATGTTGAAGAATGAAGGCTAAGACATTGGGATGAGTCAGGAAGCTCCCACAGCAATGCGGGGGGAATAACTGGAGCCTAGACGAGGGTGTAGCTAGGTGCAGGAGAGAAGAGAACAGATTCCAGAGTGATTGAAAGGGATGACTGGATCTCAGAGGCAAGAGAAAGGACAATGACTCACATCTGGTTTGGACCACCGGGCGGATGACGATGCCTTTTAATCTGATCTGCATTGTGGAATTAGAGACGGGTTTTGGTGGGAGAGGGAAGAGAGAAGCAGAGATGAGGAAGACCAGAACAAAGGTGACTGAATTCCACCTTCATTGGCTGTGTCTGCAGTGTCTGCTGTTTCCGGATAAAGAAAAGAGGAGACTTTGGATGGTTCTGTGGGTCTGAAACTTGGAGGAAAGATCTGAGCTGGACATACTGATTTAGTGGCCATCAGCATAGACACAGAATAGTCCCAGCTATCATTTTTGCCATTTCTACTAAGGCACTTTTCTTTAGCTTTTCCTTCTTTTAACCCTTCCTCACATGTATGTTGGTATTCATCAGTTTCTCTAAGAATTGAAAACAGAGGTATGACCATGAAAACAAGTAACAGTATAAAAAGAAAATGAAAATCTAATCTGTATGGAAGAAGAAATAGGAGGAGATATATGGAAACAGGCAAACGAGGCATCACAGAAGTGAAGACAGAGATGGTTCAAGAGAGTCAGATGCGGCCAAAACCAATGGATCTGACTCTTGGCCCATTTTGACTGGAGGAAGATGATTCACCAGGCCAGCATAAATTAATGGAAATATTTTCTCAGATGATTTATGTTACTCTGCTCAGACCTTGTATATCCCTTCAGACCTTCTGTTACCTAGGAAATATTCTGACAATTAAGGCAATTCAGAGTGCATATGAATTCAAAAGGACTTGACCATTCTTCGAGAAACAGTTCTTAGCCTGCAAAGCAAAGTGTTTGAGCCCTCTCCCATTTTTGAGCACATCAACTACCCCCTCAGAAGACAGGCCTAAGAATCAGCCAAAACCTACCTTTCTTGTGTCAAAGTACTTGGAGTGCTTATGGAAATTTCTCAGCTAACAGATTCCTCCACTTCTGGATTATTTTCACTCCATGCATTTCAAGCAGACTGTTTTTTAATGGGCTAGGATAGGCGTTATATACATTATTTTATATCTTATAAGCCTTCCTGGAGGGAGATAAAGGATACAGGCATTTACCACATTCAATGTTTATTACAAAAAAAAAGTACTTGTTGTTAAAAGTCTAGCAACATAAACAGTAAAATCTCACCTGGTCCTTGATAAGCCCACTTCTGTGAGCCACCCACACATTGGTATAGCCTTCTTGGCCTCTTCTTAAATACTGCTGCTGCTGCTGCTGCTAAGTCGCTTCAGTCATGTCCGACTCTGTGCAACCCCATAGACAGCAGCCTACCAGGCTCCCCCGTCCCTGGGATTCTCCAGGCAATAACACTGGAGTGGGTTGCCATTTCCTTCTCCAGTGCATGAAAGTGAAAAGTGAAAATGAAGTCGCTCAGTCGTGTCCGACCCTCAGCAACCCCATGGACTACAGCCTTCCAGGCTCCTCCATCCATGGGATTTTCCAGGCAAGAGTACTGGAGTGGGGTAACATTTCCTTCTCCATCTTAAATACTATATAGACATAAACACAAACACCCAAAGAGACATAAACACAAATACCCATGTAGTCATAAACAAAAATATCACATAGACATAAATCAGATCAGTCGCTCAGTCATGGTCTGACTCTTTGCGACCCCATGAATCGCAGCACACCAGGCCTCCCTGTCCATCACCAACTCCCGAAGTTCACTCAGACTCACGTCCATTGAGTCAGTGATGCCATCCAGCCATCTCATCGTCTGTTGTCCCCATCTCCTCTTGCCCCCAATCCCTCCCAGCATCAGAGTCTTTTCCAATGAGTCAACTCTTCACATGAGGTGGCCAAAGTACTGGAGTTTCAGCTTTAGCATCATTCCTTCCAAAGAAATCCCAGGGCTGATCTCCTTCAGAATGGACTGGTTGGATCTCCTTGCAGTCCAAGGGACTCTCAAGAGTCTTCTCCAACACCACAGTTCAAAAGCATCAATTCTTCGGCGCTCAGCCTTCTTCACAGTCCAACTCTCACATCCATACATGACCATAGGAAAAACCATAGCCTTGACTAGACGGACCTTTGTTGGCAAAGTAATGTCTCTGCTTTTGAATATGCTATCTAGGTTGGTCATAACTTTCCTTCCAAGGAGTAAGCGTCTTTTAATTTCATGGCTGCAGTCACCATCTGCAGTGATTTTGGAGCCCCCAAAAATAAAGTCTGACACTGTTTTCACTGTTTCCCCATCTATTTCCCATGAAGTGATGGGACCGGATGCCATGATCTTCGTTTTCTGAATGTTGAGCTTTAAGCCAACTTTTTCACTCTCCACTTTCACTTTCATCAAGAAGCTTTTGAGTTCCTCTTCACTTTCTGCCATAAGGGTGGTGTCATCTGCATATCTGAGGTTATTGATATTTCTCCCGCTAATCTTGATTCCAGCTTGTGTTTCTTCCAGTCCAGCGTTTCTCATGATGTACTCTGCATATAAGTTAAATAAACAGGGTGACAATATACAGCCTTGACGAACTCCTTTTCCTATTTGGAACCAGTCTGTTGTTCCATGTCCAGTTCTAACTGTTGCTTCCTGACCTGCATACACATTTCTCAAGAGGCAGGTCAGGTGGTCTGGTATTCCCATCTCTTGAAGAATTTTCCACAGTTTATTGTGATCCACACAGTCAAAGGCTTTGGCATAGTCAATAAAGCAGAAATAGATGCTTTTCTGGAACTCTCTTGCTTTTTCGATGATCCAGCGGATGTTGGCAATTTGCTCTCTGGTTCCTCTGCCTTTTCTAAAACCAGCTTGAACATCAGGAAGTTCATGGTTCACATATTGCTGAAGCCTGGCTTGGAGAATTACCCTCGTCCAAGGTAAGGAGCAATGGCTGTGCTCTGCTGGAGCAGCCGTGAAGAGATACCCCACGTCCAAGGTAAAAGAAACCCAAGTAAGATGGTAGGTGTTGCAAGAGGTCATCAGAGGGCAGACACACTGAAACCATACTCACAGAAAACTAGTCAATCTAATCACACTAGGACCACAGCCTTGTCTAATTCAATGAAACTAAGCCATGCACATGGGGCAACCCAAGATGGGCAGGTCATGGTGGAGAGATCTGACAGAATGTGGCCCACTGGAGAAGGGAATGGCAAACCATTCCAGTATTCTTGCCTTGAGAACCCCATGAACACTATGAAAAAGCAAAATGATAGGATACTGAAAGAGAAACTCCCCAGGTCAGTAGGTGCCCAATATGCTACTGGAGATCAGTGGAGAAATAACTCCAGAAAGAATGAAGGGATGGAGCCAAAGCAAAAGAATACCCAGCTGTGGATGTGACTGGTGATAGAAGCAAGGTCCGATGCTGTAAAGAGCAATATTGCATAGGAACCTGGAATGTCAGGTCCATGAATTGAGGCAAATTGGAAGTGGTCAAACAAGAGATGGCATGAGTGAATGTCGACATTCTAGGAATCAGCGAACTGAAATGGTCTGGAATGGGTGAATTTAACTCAGATGACCATTATATCTACTACTGTGGGCAGGAATCCCTCAGAAGAAATGGAGTGGCCATCATGGTCAACAAAAGAGTCCGAAATGCAGTACTTGGATGCAATCTCAAAAATGACAGAATGATCTCTGTTTGTTTCCAAGGCAAACCATTCAATATGACAGTAATCCAAGTCTATGCCCCGACCAGTAATGCTGAAAAAGCTGAAGTTGAACAGTTCTATGAAGACCTACAAAACCTTTTAGAACTAACACCCAAAAAATGTCCTTTTCATTATAGGGGACTGGAATGCAAAAGTAGGAAGTCAAGAAACACCTGGAGTAACAGGCAAATTTGGCCTTGGAATATGAAATGAAGCAGGGCAAAGACTAATAGAGTTTTGCCAAGAAAATGCACTGATCATAACAAACACCATCTTCCAATAACACAAGAGAAGACTCTATACATGGACATCACCAGATGGTCAACACCGAAATCAGATTGATTATATTCTTTGCAGCCAAAGATGGAGAAGCTCTACACAGTCAGCAAAAACAAGACCTGGAGCTGACTGTGGCTCAGACCATGAACTCCTTATTGCCAAATTCAAACTTAAATTGAAGAAAGTAGGGAAAACCACTAGACCATTTAGGTATGACCTAAATCAAATCCCTTATGATTATACAGTGGAAGTGAGAAATAGATTTAAGGGCCTAGATCTGGTAGACAGAGTGCCTGATGAACTATGGAATGAGGTTCGTGACATTCTACAGGAGACAGGGATCAAGACCATCCCCATCGAAAAGAAATGCAAAAAAGCAAAATGGCTGTCTGGGGAGGCCTTACAAATAGCTGTGAAAAGAAGAGAAGTGAAAAGCAAAGGAGAAAAGGAAAGATATAAACATCTGAATGCAGAGTTCCAAAGAATAGCAAGAAGAGATAAGAAAGCCTTCTTCAGCGATCAATGCAAAGAAATAGAGGAAAACAACAGAATGGGAAAGACTAGGGATCTCTTCAAGAAAATCAGAGATCCCAAAGGAACATTTCATGCAAAGATGGGCTTGATAAAGGACAGAAATGGTATGGACCTAACAGAAGCAGAAGATATTAAGAAGAGATGGCAAGAATACACAGAAGAACTGTACAAAAAAGATCTTCACGACCCAGATAATCACGATGGTGTGATCACTGACCTAGAGCCAGACATCCTGGAATGTGAAGTCAAGTGGGCCTTAGAAAGCATCACTATGAACAAAGCTAGTGGAGGTGATGGAATTCCAGTTGAGCTATTCCAAATCCTGAAAGATGATGCTGTGAAAGTGCTGCACTCAATATGCCAGCAAATTTGGAAAACTCAGCAGTGGCCACAGGACTGGAAAAGGTCAGTTTTCATCCCAATCCCAAAGAAAGGCAATGTCAAAGAATGCTCAAACTACCGCACAATTGTACTCATCTCACACGCTGGTAAAGTAATGCTCAAATAGACATAAATACAAACACCCAAATAGACATAAACACAAACACTGATATAAACGTAAACACAAATGCCCATACAGACATGAACACAAATACCATACAAACAGAAACAAAAACCCATATAGTTGTTGTTGTTCAGTTGCTAAGTCATGTCCAGCTCTTTGCAATGTCATGGATTGCAGCATGCCAGGCTCCTCTGTCCTCCACTATCTCCCAGAGTTTGTTCAAACTCATGTCCATTGAGTCAAAGATGCTATCTAACCATTTCATCCTCTGCCACCCTCTTCTCCTGTTGCCTTCAATCTTTCCCAGCATCAGGGTCTTTTCCAATGAGTTGGCTCTTCACATCAGGTGGCCAAAATATTGGAGCTTCAGCTTCAGCATCAGTCCTTTCAATGAATATTCAGGGTTGATTTCCTTTAGGATTGAGTGGTTTGATCTCCTTGCAGTCTAAGGGACTCTCAAGAATCTTCTCCAGCACCACAATTTGAAAGTATCAATTCCTCAGTGCTCAGATAGACATAAACACAAATACTTATAAAGACATAAACTCAAATACCCATATAGACATAAACACATGTATAGAGCACATGATTATACTATGTACAATGCTCTGCAACTTAATTTGTACGTAACATATTCTCAGAATGTAGACCTCCTTCTCTATTGGTCTATACAGATCCAACTTTCTCTTTAATGCTGTTATTATTCCTGTACACACGGTAAGTCATTTGTTTTCCTACTGTTGGATATTCTTGTTAGGTCAAACACATCTTTAGTGTTCTCATAAACTCCTTTAACTCTAGCATTAGGCTAGGCCTTCCTGAAGTAGGGGATTAGGGATTCAATTCCTCTCTTGTATTTTGAGCTTTCAGGATAGTCCTCAGCAAAGAGCAGGCACTGAATAATTGCTTCATGAATGAACGGGTGGATGATGATGACCACAGCTCCTGGGCATAAGATAAACTTTACAGAGGCTTCTTTAAAACAATGAACTCATCCTTCCCAAAGTGATGGCTCTTTCTCTACAACTTTCTTACCCCAGGAGAAGTAGTGCTCAGATGCAGGGGGAGGGGGCATGACAATAACTAAAACAGTTTACAATTAAGCACTTATTCCGTGCCAAGTATTTTTATTGTCTAACTCATGTAATGTTTACAGTCAACCTATGGGTAAGGTTCTGCAGTTACTCCTTATTAACAGAAAGGGAAATAGAGGCACAGGGTGATGGAGTGACTTGCCCAAAGGCCTACAATGTACAGACTCTGTGCCCATGCTCCAGTCTGTCACACATATGTTAAAGCACATCTTCCATGACATGATCCTCTACATAGAAAACCCTAAAGACTCCACCAGAAAATTACTAGAACTAATCAATGATTATAGTAAAGTTGCAGGATATAAAATCAACACACAGAAATCCCTTGCATTCCTATACACTAATAATGAGAAGACTGAAAGAGAAATTAAGGAAACAATTCCATTCACTATTGCAACGGAAAGAATAAAATACTTAGGAATATATCTACCTAGAGAAACTAAAGACCTATACATAGAAAACTATAAAACACTGGTGAAAGAAATCAAAGAGGACACTAATAGATGGAGAAATATACCATGTTCATGGATTGGAAGAATCAATATAGTGAAAATGAGTATACTACCCAAAGCAATTTATAGATTCAATGCAATCCCTATCAAGCTACCAACGGTATTCTTCACAGAGCTAGAACAAATAATTTCACAATTTGTATGGAAATACAAAAAACCTCGAATAGCCAAAGCTATCTTGAGAAAGAAGAATGGAACTGAAGGAATCAAGCTACCTGACTTCAGGCTCTAGTACAAAGCCACAGTTATCAAGACAGTATGGTACTGGCACAAAGACAGAAATATTGATCAATGGAACAAAATAGAAAGCCCAGAGATAAATCCACACACATATGGACACCTTATCTTTGACAAAGGAGGCAAGAATATACAATGGATTAAAGACAATCTTTTTAACAAGTGGTGCTGGGAAATCTGGTCAACTACTTGTAAAAGAATGAAACTAGAACACTTTCTAACACCATACACAAAAATAAACTCAAAATGGATTAAAGATCTAAACATAAGACCAGAAACTATAAAATTCCTAGAGGAGAACATAGACAAAACACTCTCTGACATACATCACAGCAGGATCCTTTATGACCCACCTCCCAGGATATTGGAAATAAAAGCAAAAATAAACAAATGGGACCTAATTAAACTTAAAAGCTTCTGCACATCAAAGGAAACTATTAGCAAGGTGAAAAGACAGCCTTCAGAATGGGAGAAAATAATAGTAAATGAAGCAACTGACAAACAACTAATCTCAAAAATATACAAGCAACTCCTACAGCTCAACTCCAGAAAAATAAATGACCCAATCAAAAAATGGGCCAAAGAACTAAATAGACAGTTCTCCAAAGAAGACATACAGATGGCTAACAAACACATGAAAAGATGCTCAACATCACTCATTATCAGAGAAATGCAAATCAAAACCACTATGAGGTACCATTTCACGCCAGTCAGAATGGCTGTGATCCAAAAGTCTACAAGCAATAAATGCTGGAGAGGGTGTGGAGAAAAGGGAACCCTCTTACACTGTTGGTGGGAATGCAAACTAGTACAGCCACTATGGAGAACAGTGTGGAGATTCCTTAAAAAACTGGAAATAGAACTGCCTTATGATCCAGCAATCCCACTGCTGGGCATACACACTGAGGAAACCAGAAGGGAAAGAGACACGTGTACCCCAGTGTTCATCACAGCACTCTTTATAATAGTCAGGACATGGAAGCAACCTAGATGTCCATCAGCAGATGAATGGATAAGAAAGCTGTGGTACATACACACAATGGAGTATTACTCAGCCATTAAGAAGAATACATTTGAATCAGTTCTAGTGAGGTGGATGAAACTGGAGCCTATTATACAGAGTGAAGTAAGCCAGAAAGAAAAACACCAATACAGTATACTCATGCATATATATGGAATTTAGAAAGATGCTAACAATAACCCTGTGTATGAGACAGCAAAAGAGACACTGATGTATAGAACAGTCTTATGGACTCTGTTGCAGAGGGAGAGGGTGGGAAGATTTGGGAGAATGGCATTGAAACATGTATAATATCATTTATCAAACGAGTTGCCAGTCCAGGTTCGAGGCATGATACTGGATGCTTGGGGCTAGTGCACTGGGATGACCCAGAGGGATGGTATGGGGAGGGAGGAGGGAGGAGGGTTCAGGATGGGGAACACATGTATACCTGTGGCAGATTCATTTTGATATTTGGCAAAACTAATACAATTTGTAAAGTTTAAAAATAAAATAAAATTTAAAAAAAAATAAAGCACATCTTCCTGCTCCCATGTTTACTGCATTATTCACAGTAGGGAAGACAGGAAACAGCCTAAGTGTCCATCAATGGATGAATAGATCAAGATGTGGGAAATATATATATGTGTGTGTGTGTATATATATATATGTGTGTATGTATGTGGTCCGTCTAGTCAAAGATACTATTTTTTCCAGTAGTCATGTACAGATATGATATTTGGATTATAAAGAAAGCTGAGCACTGAAGAATTGATGCTTTTGAACTGTGGTGTTGGAGAAGACTCTTTAGAGTCCCTTGGACTGCAAGGAGATCCAACCAGTCCATCCTCAAGAAAATCAGTCCTGGGTGTTCTTTGGAAGGACTGATGCTAAAACTGAAACTCCAATACTTTGGCCACCTCATGCGAAGAGTTGACTCACTGGAAAAGAGTCTGATGCTAGGAGGGACTAGGGGCAGGAGGAGAAGGGGACAACAGAGGATGAGATGGTTGGATGGCATCACTGACTCAATGGACATGAGTTTGAGTAAGCTCCGGGAGTTGGTGATGGACAGGGAAGCCTGGCATGCTGCAGTCCATGGGGTCTCAAAAGAGTCAGACACGACTGAGCAACTGAACTGAACTGATATATGTGTATGTGTATGTGAGTGTGTGTGTCTACACACACCCACCACTGGATAATTAAGAATTGGTATACATACACACAGGGCTTCCCTGATGGCTCAGTTGGTAAAGAATCCGCCTGCAATGCAGGAGACCCCAGTTTGATTCCTGGGTTGATCCTTGGAGAAGGGAAAGGCTACCCTTTCCCTGGGTAGCCTGGAGAATTCCATGGAATGTATAGTTCATGGGGTTGCAAAGAGTCAGACAAGACTGAGTGACTTTCACTTCACATACAAACACTCACACAATAAAGTATTATTCAGCCATGAAAAAGAAGGAAATCTTGTCATTTGTGACAACATAGTTGGATCTTGAGGGCATTATGTTAACTGAAATAAGTCAGAGAACAAATACTACAAGGTATCACTTACTTGTAGAGTTGAAAAAAGAAGTAAAAAACTCATAGGAACAGAGAAATAGTAAAGTGGTTGCCAGGGTCTGGAGGTTGGGGGAAATAGGGAAAGATTGGTAAAAAGGTACAAATTTTCAGCTCTGAGATGAATAAAATCTGTGGATCTAATAAATGACATAGTGTCTTGAGTTGATAACACTGTCTTGTAGAATTGAAATCTGCCAAAAGAGTGGAACTTGAATATTCCCATCAAAAAGAAAGAAAGAATAAAGATAAATATGTGATGGATGATGTGTTCATTAACTAGATGGGTGGAATCCTTTCATGATTTATTCATTTATCAAATCATTACAAGGTACCCTTAAAATATCTCATAATTTTGTCAAATATATACCTCAAAATAACTGAAAAAATTTAAATGTTATCTTCCTAAAAATAAGTTCACAATCAAAACTGCCTCTCCAGTGGGAAGAAAAGCAGTGAGTGATAACGAAATGAGCTGAGAAGACTCAAAAGCAACTTAGAGGATCCCACGTCTCTGAAAATTCATCAACAAGCTTATTTTCAGAACACACCCAAAGGTTGCAAACTGCTAACTTAATTTCATCTCCCCCCTCTGTGCTCCTTAACATTTATAGGCCTGCTCATCTTTCTCATTTTCTATTAATAAAATGTCCCCATGTACCAAAGCTTATAATTAAAGCAAAATTTAAAGCTCTGAAAAACTGAAGTCGTCAAGTAGCATTTTAACTGTGAAATATTTTAAATACTCATGGTTGTCATTTCTGAAGCTGAGGTCTACTGCTCTGATATAAGCATCCATCATCTTAAGAATATTTTCACATTCCAGAAAAATGAGTATGAATTAAAAATATTTTTAGGATTAACAGCACTTGACAAATTTGAGGGATCGAATTAAGGATTTTAATATGGCCCAAATTAAAAACTATTAAAAACACATGTAGTCCCAAATCTTGAGAAATCTTGAGAAAATACCTTTAAGAGTAGGTCAGGCAAAATATGCATAAATTTGACTTTTAAAGGTCTTAAAAGTCAAGAAGTACCCTTCAAGGACATCTTAAAACATAGCTGGAAAAGGACTACATTATTTAAGATATACAATATATAAATATGCATATAATATATATGTATGTAGATGGCATCACTGACTCGATGGACATGAGTCTGAGTGAACTCTGGGAGTTGGTGATGGACAGGGAGGCCTGGCGTGCTGTGATTCATGGGGTCGCAGAGTCGGACACGACTGAGCGACTGAACTGAACTGAACTGATGTAGATATATACATCTCTATTAAAACTTCTATGCATATGAACTTTATTCCTTTATTTGTTGGGGAAAAAAACTGATGCCTCTAGAAACTCTTTAAAAAGTCTTTCTGCCATAAAAACACATTTCCAGAACATATATAATAAGTTTTTAGCTTAAATTTATTTTCCCTAATAAGAAAATTAGGATAATTTGGAAAAAGTATGAATTGTAAGAAAACCTCTATTAAAAAATACATTACCTACAATTCTGCTAAGCAGAAATCTTTATTCCTTGAACTTCGGTACTTCTCAAGTTCAGTGATAACTGGGTTTTATACTCAAAAGCACTATAAAATTTAGTGTTAATTAAATAGAATTATAATCCCATTATGTTTAAGTTACAACCACACTCCAAACGAGATGCCCAAAATGTGGTACATGGAAGAAAAATAAACTTCAGTTTGAATCTCAGCTTGGCCCCTATCAGACTCCAGGGCTTGTGGCAATACAGTTTCTTCTCTCATTGGAAGTTTTCCCATCTATAAAATGGTGTTATCACTTGCCTTGTTTTTTTGTACTCTTAAAGCTTGTTTTAACATCAAATGAAATGATAGGGCTCCAGGTATTTTGTTAGATAAAGAAGATGCACACACACAGTGGAATATTACTAAGACATGAAGTTTTGTCTTTTGCAACAACACGGATGAACTTGGAAGGTGTTGTGCTCAGTGAAATGTCAGACAGAGAAAGACAAAGACTGTATGTTATCACGTACATATGGAATCTAAAAAAATGAAATAAGTGAATATGACAAAGCAGGAAGGAACTTACAGGTATGAGAACCAACTAGTGGCTACCAATGGGGAGAGGGGAGTGGGGAGGGGAAATAAGAGTAGGGATTAGGGAGGTACAAATGACTACGTATAAATAAGCTACAAGGATATATTATACAGCACAGGGGATACAGACCACATTTTATAATAAATCTATGAAGTATAATCTATAAAAATACTGAATCGCTATGTTGTATGCCTGAAACTAACATAATATTGTAAATCAACTGCACTTCCATTTTAAAATGAGCAATTATCTGCCATTTTCCTCCCTACCATCCCCTCCTGCTCTCTTCCTATAGTCCCTCCAACTCATGATCTCATTTCACTGTGGCTTGCAGAGTCTGAAGAACAACTGTGGAGCAGGCAACACGCTAGGAGCTGACAAACAACATTTAACTGTAAAATGAAAAAAAACCTTCAAGCTTGCCCTATTTTCCCAAATAGACAGATGAGAAAGCTAAAACTCAGAAAAAAAAAAAAAAACCCTCCCCACTATTACACAGTAAATAAACGATGACATTAATAATCAAACCCAGGTCGATTTGATTCCACAGTTTAATTCTGTCTGAATCTACCACGTTGTCACTAGTCATTGTATTATGCTAACCATCAGTTCCTTTTCCTTTTGTCAGTTCTTTTTCAAACAAACAAGCCTCAAAAGACAGAGAACCTAATAGAAAAAGAATCAAGAGATTCAAACAGGTACTTTACAGAAGAAGCTATTCCCCTGGTCAATAAATATACAAGAAGGTGCTTGATTTCAATAGTCATCAGAGAAATACCAAGTCAAGCCATGTATGGGGGCACTTGTTGACTAAAAGACAACTTCAGGTTTGGGTGAGACACTGGTGCTAAGAGTGTAAATTGTTTCAACCACTTTGGAAAGCTCTTCCCCAGTACTGACTTAAGCTGAATATATGTATATGCCCTATGACTTGGCAATTTTATTCCTAGATTTATACTTGACAGAAGTGTATATGTAAACATCAATAAAAGAATATGTCACAAATTTTTATAACAGCAGTATTTACAACAGCCCCAAACTGGAAAATACCTGAATGCCTCTCAACAGTAGTTATGGGTCATTATATTATGGTCTAGTCACACAATGGAATACTATACAGCCAGTAGGAGTAGCAGGAAACAGATGTAACTATATGCAACCATATGGGTTAATCTCCCAAGAGAAGGATGAATGACATTAACCAAACCAAACAAGAGTAGAGATGAAATAAGTCCATTTATATAAAATCTGGAAACAGGAAAACAGCTTCCATGATGCTGGAAGCCAGATTAGAGGGTACTGTGGAGGAATGGGGAGCTGACTGGCGAGGGGGGGATTGGATAAGGGTTCTGACAGTACTTGGATTCTTGATTCTGCTGTTGTTACACAAAGTTGTTCACTTTGGGAACTTTCACCAGATTTGACACTTAAGATTTCTGCACTTTTCTGCATGGAAGCTACACTTCAATAGAGTCTACCCCAAAAGAGTCAGTGTCAATCTCTGCTCCCCCAAAGCATGCAAATGTCCATATTTTAGAAGTGTTGTACGAGATGCACACTCAACTTACGAGGCTTCTATATCTTTTTATATTTAAGAGTATTTATTCAGCTGACAGATTTTGTTGTCATTTAATAAAATAACAATAGAAGGACAGCTGAGATAAAAGTAGGAATTACGTCTGAGCTACGGAGCTGGGATCTAAAAGAATGATTGTTCAGTATAAATAAAATCTTGAAGACTTGATCATGAGTTCAAATACTCAATAATGTCAAAAAGAGGCATATGCACCAAGTCTTACAGAGAAGGAGAGGGGCCACAGACTACAGGGCATTCACTGGACAATTTTTGAATATGAAGACAACATTACACAAGTTAGGAGAGGGCTTCTAATAAAGGTGATAGCTGTGGAAGGGAGAAACCTAGAAACAAAGGACTATAGCAAATGTATGTAACTTTATTCAAAACCCATAGAACGTTCATATTCTTTCTGAGATGTGAGACTAGGAGGAGTCCTTGAGAAAACTGTCATACTAAAATAAGGTATAAGAAGTAGTGGAGGATTGAGATACACATACAAACACATTATACTAATAACCGAATTATACAAATGACTGAATTATCCATTATACCTAATATATGTATTTTTACATATACACACATACTTAATGCCAAAGCTTTAGTTGGAATTTAATACTGGCATGGTCTAAGTCATCATCCCACTAAATTGATAATATATTAGCGAAAGGCCACCAGGACAGTCCACTTAGTGGACGAGGCCTCATCACTCCTGCTGCCCATGGGTTTGTGTGTCCTTCGCCCTGCTGCCCACCTGTTTATTCAATGAGCAGCTTCCCGACTCCACACGTTGTCTGCTTGGCAGGCAAGTGAGAAGTCTCATGGTCAGATACATACATGAAGAGTCCTTTTCCTCCAAGGAAAATGAAATATGTTTCAGATTTAACATACTACAGCGCTGGGTTGACTATCTATAAAGAAAACGACAATCCATACATTAAACTGCCAGAGAAAAGAGGCTAGAATAGCAGCAAGTGGGTTACAGGTTAGAGTTCCTAAGAGAGAAATGGTCTAAAATAAAGGAAAACTTGTTTCTAGTGACCAAGGTATATGAATTTCTTTAATATTCGAGGTATATTTGTGCTGTATATTTTGTGGCTCCTTCACCAAAATATAGGGTAAAAAAAGTTTGAAAATTAGCAGATGAACCAAATCTCTAACCTTTCAGTAAAGACCCCAGAAGATACGGTTTATGCTGTCTCTTCTATTTATTTACATGATGTCAGAAAAAGGACAAAAATAAGCTGGGTAAGAAAAATGACTATTTTGTTTGAGGCTTTCAGATTCTTTCAGAATTCCTCTAGTGAGAAGGCTACATATTCACAGATTTCTTCTCATTCATTATATAAGAACAAACAGAAATACATGAAACTAAGGAATTGTCAATCTTCATGAGTCTATAAAAATACGGATTTTAAATTTCAAATGATGTCTATCTTTAATTTCAAGATTTTCTTTATGTGGATAATTTTATACCTTAAAAACTTTCTAATACTTATTTCCAAATCCTATTTAAAAGCAATTAATCTTGCTGTTGGGAAAAATCATTCCTGCAGATGTCATCTTTAAAAATCTTGCTGGCACTACTACTACATTTATTCCTTACATGTCAACTGTTGAGTCCAAATGACAAATGACCCTGAATAGATAACCGGCACAAAAACCTTTAAGAGACTTCGTAAGCTTTTACTATTGAATAAAATTGAATATTCTCTTTAAGATCTGATAGGAATACAACTATCCCTTTCACAGCCCTGGTCTCTAATAACTTTATTAGGTTGATCATATCAGATTTTGACCTTGTTTGTCCTGGCCGTGTCACATATCTCTCTCATAGTGGCCAATTTTCCAAGGTCACAGATTTCTTTACACTCTGCCCTTAAGTATTGATGAGCTCTTTGTCGATTTCCTATTTGTTTTGCAGCCAGGAATCTCAGATCAGTGTTAGCACCGCAGTTTGTCCAGCCTGCATAAACCCCTTGTTGCCTTTCACATCACTCCCCGAAAATCAAGTAGCCACACGCAATGCAAAAGGAGGCTGGAAATAAAGCCAGCACTTCCTCTGAGCTTGTCGGCTAGCATACTGCACTGCATCTTTCAATTAGCATCCAATTATTTTAAGTAGTGATACTTCAGTGTTTGTGTAAGCCTGCCTTGTAGAATTTAATACTCAGACAGCCATTTTGCAAAACACAGCAGGTCCATGAAATAAGGGCTATTTCAGTGAAAGAGTCACAGAATGATAAAGCTGCTGTAAATGCTGGCGTAACTGCAACAGCTGTGTCATGCATCAAATAATTATCATCTACTCTTTTTCTAAAGCTGTTCAAAACAGGATTTAAAAGGAGCTTCTGTGGCTATCTTTAATTTGACAAACTCCGTGGTATCTCTCCCTAAAAAGATTTTTTTTCATGCCATCATTCAAAGATGAAAACAGCACTACTCTACGTAAAAGAGAATATCAACTGGTTTGAACTGATACAGACCTCTGAGAAAATACACTTCCCAAGCAATCCCAGTGCAAGCTATTTCCGACCTTATCAAAGTAACCCGGCATGAAAGATACATTTAAAAAAAAAAAATCTCCGGAAAAAATCTCAGAATCTCATAGACCTCAGGTGGCTGGAAAACTCATTGTACAAATGATTGATTCTCTGGCTGATCCTCAGCACAGGGATTAAAAACATCTGAAAGAGGCAACATGCACCAGACAGACACGGATAGTATTTTCAGCCCCTAGCTGCAATTTACAGCAATAGAAACTTACATAGGACACCCGTGCTCGCCTCCGATGCACCAGCCCACAGCACTGCATGAAGAGCCGTGCAGAACGCAGTCAGCGTGTGGTTTCACCGAGCTGCACTGTGCCTCCTCTTCTCATCAGAGCCACTGTCCATTTCTCCCCACCTTCCACTCCCAGGTAAGAAGCATGGGCAAATCAAAACTTAGCTTCTGCCTCCTAGGTAGTTTCTAAAGACACCACTGTTTTTGCAAGCATGCCCAAACTTTGTTTTTCCCTAATTTTTTTTTCTTTTTTCAGGGAATCCGATCTCTTCTTCTTCAGGGAAGAAACTGACCAGAAATCTACCCAAAGTATCATTTATTTTCCTGAAATGACTCTTGCTAACTTACACTTGTGACTGTCCGGATCATCAGAGTTTCTTGGCAACGTTTTGACAGTAGCCATTCTCAACTGGGGAGCTTTTCAAACAGCAGAGAACCTTTGCATCTCACAAGCCTGCAGGCTCCTGCTTTTTTGCAAGAGGAGGCCTACTCCTGATGGTGTTTATGTGACTGCCTCGGAGAACGCGGCTGCTCCCGCGGCTGCTCTGCCATGATTGCCTTCCTCCCCACGCACAGATTGGCAGCAGCATCCCTGCTTCAGTGTTGCCTCTGTATCACTTTGGGCATATCTGGTCTGCGACTTCTCCCTCCTCCCTTTCCCCTGAAAAATTACAGTCTAGACTTTAATTCACTCCGGATTCCCAGGACTACACAACCACCCTCCAAATTGTCAGATGCTTCGTCTTGCAGTACGTGCTTCACATGAACCGTAGGAAGGAGTGACTTCAGGACCCAACACAGTCAACCACTACAGCTACACAGATTTTTGTGCTTTTTTTTCCTCACTGCCAAAATGCTCATTTTCTACGTGAAAGCCCATTAAATAAATGTAACTCTGGTAAGCAAAACTGATCTGAGTCAGAGCTAATTAATTAATTAGCTAGTATATCACCTATGATTTAGATACGAGAAACCCAATAAGCCTGCCTTCCAAGCCCGTGATCTCACAAATGAATATTCCTCCTAAACTGTAATTTACATCTTTTTTCTAAAGACACAGTTTGCAGACAAGGAGTCAATCGCAACATTCTTTCTAAAAGTCCTTGTACATGTCACACCTGAAAAGACGAATGATTATGGCATTTGGGGATTAAACTGTTAATTTATATGATATCAACCATTCTGATAAGCCATGATTCATGTAGCCACAGCTGTCGATGCACGTTCACTCCCACACCCATGTCACTTCATATACTGTTACCACTTGAGAAGATATTTAACTATTTCATGTCACAAATTAAGATCCCTCACCATTAAGCTCTTCAGGCAGATGGAATGTGCAAGCCTATTAATTCTCAACATTTTATCGTTCTTTCCTGAAAACCTATGATTTAAAGTAACAACTCTATTATTATTTGTAGTCTATGCTATGATGATGATGAGGAGGATATAAAGTAACAACTCTATTATTATTATTTGTACCCTTGAGTTGAAAAAACCTGCCTTAGTTCAATGTTTTTATTTGACTAATGAAGACCTGAGGCTCCAAATGGTCAAGTGTTTTGTTTATAAATGAAAGTGAAAGTGAAGCTGCTCAGTCCTGTCCAACTGTTTGCAACCCCATGGACTGCAGCCTACCAAGCTCCTCTATCTATGGAATTTTCCAGGCAAGGGTACTGGAGTGGGTTGCCATTTCCTTCTCCAGGGGATCTTCCCAACCCAGGGATCAAACCCAGGTCTCTCACATTGCAGGCAGACGCTTTATCATTTGTGCCACCAGGGAAGCCTCTTGTTTATAAGTAGCATAAGCAACCATATTTTAAATAGCTAGTAATTTATACAATTGAAAAAGTTTGCAAAAATTCTGTGGTTTTATCCTGTACTGATTAATCCTCCATATAGCTGAAGATTCAAAAGGGAATCATGGATGGACTACAGACAATGAAGTTCCTTTTGGGAATACATCAGTAGACTACAGACAGACAATAAAGTTCCTTTTGTGAATATATCAGGAGCCCAAAGTAAAATAAAATTTTTGAATCATGTTGCACATTGCATTTTGAAGTAAGTCCTAGAAAAAAAAATGCAACATTTTCTGGAACACATAAGACAGATTTACAGAAGGTAGGATATCACTTTAGTTTTTGAAATCAACTTTAGTGAGAAAAATACTAAGTAATATAAGAGAATGTATCATTTGAATTTCAGCCTTTTCTAAGGACCCTGTATCATCCTCAACCAGTACATATTTACTAGAATAAATGAATAAAAATAAAAAACAAACTCAAAGTTAGAATGAGAGGAAAACACTGGAAACTTGATCTCTTCCATGAATCTAATTTGGCATTCACTTAACTTCCTATCCACTATGATATTATCATACACAATATGAGAGAGATCCACAGTTCATTAGAGATACCACTCATTTGCCATTCTAGAATCCACAAGAGGAGGCCAAACCCTAATCTAAGTTGGGAAACATTGATAGAGCACCTCTACTAATACTTGCTTGGCACTGTCCTAGGTGCCTGGAGAAGGCAATGGCACCCCACTCCAGTACTCTTGCCTAGAAAATCCCATGGACCGAGGAGCTTGGTAGGCTGCAGTCCATGCTAAGGGTCGGACACGACTGAGCGACTTCACTTTCACTTTTCACTTTCATGCATTGGAGAAGGAAATGGCAACCCACTCCAGTGTTCTTGCCTGGAGAATCCCAGGGATGGGGGAGCCTGGTGGGCTGCTGTCTATGGGGTCGCACAGAGTCGGACACGACTGAAGCGACTTAGCAGCAGCAGCAGTCCTAGGTGCCACAGATAGAAAATAAACAAAATACTGTCCACTGATAACAAAGACAGGAAAAGAGAACACAGCATCTGAGTGCTATGGGAATACCAACAACACAACCCTTATTTATCCCTGGAAGGAACACTGAAGGCTTATTAGCAAAGGTGGGGTATTCTTTTTTTCTTTTTTAAGATTTTTTTGGGATGTATACCATTTTTTTAAGTCTTTATTGAACTTGTTACAATATTGCTTCTATTTTATGTTTTGGTGTTATGGCCAGGAGACACATGGAATCTTAGCTCCCCAACCAGGGATTGAACCTGCACCCCCTGCATTGGAGGGTGAAGTCATAACCTCTGGGCATCCGGGGAAGTCCCACTGGGCTACTCTTTGCAGAGTGGGTAAAACTGCATCCAGTGGAAAATGGGGGCTGAAAGAATCCAGGCAAGGGAGCAGAAAATGCAAAACCACAGATTATGTACAGAATATATACAGAATAAATCTTGTTTGTATAGGATGTAAAGAAGAATGTATACAGATTCAATATTTATGATACATTCAGACAACAGAGATTTACCCCAAATCTCTCCAACTGAACTGGGTTCTCTCTCCTAAGCTCACTCCTTATTCATCTCTCCATCCCTAACACTTAGTGTGGTAACACAGACATATTAGGTATGATGGATATTTGGAGTCCACTCGTCATGAATTCTTTACTTCATCCTGGGCAATAGAAATGGACCTGAGGCTCCTGGGCTATGCCAGAGAAATTGTTTTCACAATTTGGTACGGCTGACCAGGTAACCAGCTTGTGTTCAGTGGGGTAGGAGCAGAAATAACACGTGCCGAAACTTAATGCCTTCCCTTTTCTTGTTCTCCCTTTCTTGCTGTCTTGAATGGAGGTAAACTGCTGGGAGCTGGGACATCTGCCTACATTAAAGGATACTTCATGTTTAGAAGAAAAGAGCAACAAGACAGAAAGCCCGTGTCCCTAGCGCAGTGCAGCTGGCAAACCAGCCCTATGTCGCTTACATTTGGACTCTTTCGTTTGTTTTTATCATTCCATTATTACCTTTTTAACAAATTTTAAAATTGAAGTATAGTTCATTTAGCTTCCCTGGTGGCTCAGATGGTAAAGAATCCGCCTTCAATGCAGGAGACCTGGGTTCGATCCCTGGGTTGGGAAGGTCCCCTTAGAGAAGGGCATGGCAACCCACTCCAGTATTCTTGGACTTCCCTGGTGGCTCAGAAGGTAAAAAATCGGCCTGCAAAACAGGTAACCCAGGTTCGATTCCTGGGTTGGGAAGATCCCCTGGAGAAGGGAATGGCAATCCACTCCAGTATTCTTGCCTGGAGAATTCCATGGACAGAGGAGCCTGGTGGGCTACAGTTCACGGGGTCACAAAGGGGCGGACACAAGTGAATGACTAACACTTATAGTTCATTTACAGTGTTGTGCTAATTTCTACTGTACAGCAAAGTGATTCAGATATATATATATATATACACGCACACATACATTCTTTTTTATATTATTTTCATAAGATTTTGAACAGGTTTTATCATAGGATACCGAATAGAGTTCCTGTGCTATGCAGTCAGACCTTGTTGTTTATCCATCCTACATACAAAAGCTTACATCTGCTAACCCCAACATCCCAGTCCACCCCTCCCGTAACCCTCTCTTCCTTGGCAACCACCAGTCTGTTGTCTATATTCGTGATTCTGTCTGTTTCATAGGTTCATTTGGTACATATTTTTATTTTATAGAGGAGTATAAGTGATTTACAATGTTGTGTGAGTTTCAGATATACAGCAAAGTTATTCAGTTATACATATACAGATGCCTATTCTCTTTCAGATTCTTTTCCCATAAGTTTCCTGGGCTATACAGCACATAAAAGAGAACCAAACCCTATGCAGGCAGACCTCAGAGATACAGAGTTCACTTCCCGATCACTGCGATAAAATGGCTAAGATAGCAAAGTGAGTCCCAGGAGTTTGTTGGTTTCCTAGTGCATATAAAGGTATGCTTATACTATACTGTAGTCTATTAAGTGTGAATAGCATTATGTCTAATAAGACAATGTACATACCTTAAAATACTTTACTGCTAAAGAAAGTTAACTTTCATCTGAGCCTTCACTGAGTCAGTCACAACATCAAGGAGTGCTGACCACAGATCACCATACCAGGTAGAATAATAAAGAAAAAGTCTGCAATAATGTGAGAATTACCCAGATGGGACCACCAAGACACAAAGTAAATGCTGTTGGAAAAATGGCACCAATAGACCTGCAGGCCTGCCACAGACCTTCAATTTATCAAAAATGCCGTATCTGTGAAGCGCAATAGAGTGAGATCTGCTTATACTGTTTAAGACCCCAGCCATAGATGCTAAACCTGTATTTTAAAAGTATTGGATTGGACAAGAAGTTCCTTCAGGTTTTTCCATAAAGATATTATAGGAAAATTCTAACGAACTTTTTGGCCAACTAGTACCTCAAAGAGTTTCTGGAATAAATGCTTAATCCACAGATTGTGGAGGAGGTGAGGGAATGGGAGTGGGAACAAGTGACAAGAAGGCAGTCTCATCAGGAGACTGGAACAGGAGATTGAGCTGGGGTGAGACTGTGGACGTCTTTGAACATCACAGCAAGGAGTTTACACTTTATCACACAGAATCATCAAAGCCTTTCAGTATGAAATTTTCCGTGGTTCTATTAAGAAATAGGAAATAAAAAAAGCTCCATCCTGTTTGGCTGTAAAAACTAGTCGATCACTCTCTATTAGTGAGAAATTTGAAGTTATTGAACTACTGTGGTTGTCTGCCCTAAATGTCTGTCTACTAAATAATTAAATCAAATCAGGTCAATAAAACTAGCTATTGGGTTCATGTAGCCAAACCACAAACCTAATGAACTGTTAAATTTGCTAGGTTGTTAAACGTGAGATATATTAAAAGTAAAGTATTAAAAAGTGACAACAAGAGGTAGAATGACATAAACAACTCATTCAATAGAACTGCAAAGGAATGCCTAGGATGTCAAGGTCAGGAATTTGAAAAGTCCTAAGAGATTTACTTCTGGGCAGTCTTTATAAAGGATGAGGATTCAAGTTTATTTACTGGTCACTTTCTCCATTACTAGTGGTTACAAGGGATAAAGTACACAGAGGGTGTCCAATACGATAAAGTGATGCTTTGGAGAAACTCTTTGATGACAATGAATGAAACTGTATCTGGAGAAGCTTTCAGAGAGGAGCTGAAGCTTACTTGTTGGGGCTGATGCTGTCTGAGTGCTTATGACTCTTCTGTGGCTCTGGTTTCAGGAAATGAATGGCCCTCCTCTCACCAGAGACTGCAGCCCATATACGTACTCAGTGAACTCTTCCTTCAGACTATGTTGTTGTTATAACTGCAACCATTCAGAATCTAGCATGTTTTTTTTTTTTTTAACGTGGACCATTTTTAAAGTTTTTACTGAATCCATTTTAATATTGCTTTTGTTTTATCTTCTCTTTTTTCAGCCATGAGGCAAGTGGGATCCTGGCTCCTCAACCTGGGATCAAACCCATACCTCATGCATTGGAAGGTGAAGTCCCGCAGAGTCTGGAGGTTCTTAAGGGCACCAAAAACTTCTCCACTATTTTTTTTAATTAAAAAATTTTTAATATTTATTTTTTAAATTGAAGTGTATTGTGTTAGTTTACACAATATTTGTGTTAATATTGTGTTAGTTTCAGATGCACAGCAAAGTGACTTGGTTATATATATTACTTTTTCAGATTTTTTTGTCCCAATCCGGGTTATCCACTAATTTCAGTTAAAAACAGAAACAAAAAAAGAAGCCCAACATCTACATTCATCCATTCAGTCAACAACACCAAGGGAGTGCTATTCGCCATGTGTGAGTGTTTGCTTTGGTCTTAGTGGATAAAAAGAGCAGTGAAGTAATTGTGGTCTTGGACTACAGGGAGGGAGAAAGACAAGTTGAGTCCATAATCAGGTAAACATAATTAGGCACCAGTAAGTTCTCTGAAAGTACAGAATACTATGAAAATGTAGAGCGAGCAGACACCCTCTAGAATCAAACGAGGCAGGAAACTTCCCTGAAGAAGAGCTATGATGCAGCTGTCTGAAGCTAGAAAGGAATTAACCAAATGGAGCAGGGCTGAGGCAGGGGAAGGGGTCAGAGTAGCCCTGTCCAATGGAAGGAATGTTATTGACAAAGGTGTTTGTGTCAGAAGGGAGATGCTACCTGTAAACAGCTGGAGAACAAACTAAGAGGGAGACTGGGGCAAAATGAGGATGGAGAGATAGATGATGGCCACATCAGGAGATGTGAGCTGAGGATTTTCACCTTTACATTAAGAGCAGTGGGATTCTATTCATACAGTCGACAGGCATGAGCATCATTTAAACACACCTTGGTGGACTTCCCTGGTGGTCCGGTGGTTGAGAATCCACCCGCCAATGCAGGGGACACAGGCTCCATCCCTGGTCCGGGAAGATTTCACATGCTGTGGGGCAACTAAGCCTGTGCACTACAGCTCCTAAAGCCCTTGCACCCTAGAGCCTGCGTGCCGCAACTACTGAGCCCATGTGCTGCAGTTACTGAAGCCCCTGCAGCCTAGAGCCCTTGCTCTGCAATGAGAAGCTACCGCAATGAGAAGCCCGTGAACCGCCAGCTAGAGAGTAGCTCCCATTTGCTGCACCTAGAGAAAGCCCACTAGCAGCAGCAAAGATCCAGCACTGCCAAAATAAATTTATAGATAAATAAAAATTAAAACACACATTGGTAATGGAGCTGAAACTAGATGGAAAGATGTCCAGAGAAGAAACGGAGACCAGCTAAGAAGCTGCTGTAATTATGCCTGTGAAAGATAACAATGCCTTGTCCCTGGTGGTGGAGGTGGTAGGTAAGGTAAGAGGAGGAATCTATGAGATATTTGGGCGACAAAGACAGGTACAGAAAATGGAAAAAAGAAGCCCAGTGGAAAAGATACTTGTGGCCCAATTCTTTCCATTCTTGATACTACCATCCATTGTGAAGCGCAGCTTCTGCTAGGGCAATCCATGATACATCTTTATTTTCAGGTCAGTCCCAGTTTGCTCCTTTTCTTGGCCAATCCTCTCTTTAGCATCCTGAGCAGAGTCTCTATCTAGTCTCTATCTCTATCTTGCATTTACACTGGACTTGACTCTTTTAGCCACCAAAACGCACCCCTGTAATTTATTTCAATTTCTACAGACTGAAACTTCTTTCTTTCTATTTCTCACCAAGGTGTCTGGGTTCTCTTTTTATGCGCTGTTCTTTCTGAGTGTTTGTTGTGGTTTTTCAGACCAACAACGAGGCATTTCTTCCCAGTTAAGACAGCATCATCATTTGCTTATTCTACTCATTTTACAGAGAAGGGCGGAAGTAAATAAAATAACTCCATGCAAAGTAATTGGAGGAGTTGAAGTCATACTTTTAAAATGAATAAACATGAAATGTGCAACGAACTTAAATGACAAGTTTAAAACATAGTTTGTGTTACAAAGTT
Organism: Bos taurus; assembly: GCF_002263795.3. Classification (NCBI taxonomy): domain Eukaryota; kingdom Metazoa; phylum Chordata; class Mammalia; order Artiodactyla; family Bovidae; genus Bos; species Bos taurus. The sequence continues at coordinate 32,703,964 of NC_037340.1, read as the reverse complement.
AGAATACACAGGGTTCAATTCAAGACTGTGAGAAAACTATGTAACCCTAATAAAACTCAGATCTCTTGTAGTTCAATCCTATTGAAAGAAGTACAATCCAACAACAAAAATCAATTGAACATCCAAAAGTCAATTTTTCATTGCATAGCTCAGAGTGAACATTAGAGAGAATCCTATACCCTCCTGCAACATTTCTCAAAAAATCCCTTTCCTTCCCTCCCTAATTCCCTTCTACCCTAAAGCCCCTGATGAGGCTGCCTTCAATTCTGGACACAAACAGACACACCAAAAAACCCCCTTCCCAGCTGCCAGTTTCCAGATTCTTTCTCCCTCAACCTGCCTGCCCCAGCCTCATATTTGGTAGATTTGCTTAATTTCTGTAGCTCTTTACTTTCTTTCAATGCTGAATAGGCAAGATATATTCTCTTTAGTATAAGAGGTAGAGGCATCAAGGAAGAAGAGGGAGAACAGCCAAGAATGTTTGTGTGTTAAATTTTTCCATATGACACTATTTTTGCAGAGAATACATTGCATCCATTCCTTTCACTCATTATAGCTCTAAGGAAATACAATACATATGTGAAAAAGAAACCACTGACCTTTGGGTAGAAAGGGGCTTCCCTGGTGGCTCAGATATTGAAGAACTTGCCTGCAATGTGGGAGATCCAGGTTCAATCCCTGGGTCAGGAAGATTCCCTGGAGAAGCAAATGGCTACCTCCAGTGTTCTTGCCTGGAAAATTTCATAGACAGAGGAGCCTGGCAGGCTACAGTCCGTGGGGTTGCAAAGAGTCGGACATCACTGAGTGACTAACACTAATATTTTGGGTGGAAAAAGGCAAGACACACTATTTATGGTGTCACATTTCACAAACAAATCTATAATGCTAGCACAATAAAATATTTCACAGAAACTATTTTGCTTTTCTGTTTGTTTGGAAAGACCAAGAAAGAAAACACACATTTTCTCTGAAGTTGCCATGAAACACTCATAGATTTGAGAATTCTTGGACAGATATATAATCCATGTGTAAAAATTTTTAAAATACCTTACTTGTCATAAAGTAAACAAAGAAACTGAGGCACAATGAAGTTAAGTCAATTACCCAAGGAAATGACAGAGCCAGGACTTCTACCAGGAGTTTGGCTTCTGAGCTCATGGTCTTATGCTCTCTATGAAAGGTTAAAAATTCATTTTATAAGCTGACCCTGGGGTTGTACACAATGAATAAGCTAATTAACTAATCCAATCATACAAGACATTTCTCCATCAAGAGCTCAGTGGTTCCCCTACTGGCTTCCCAAATCAAACTTACCTTCATGCAAAACTTTCCCATCTTTGAACTTGTTCCTTTCTCTTTCATGCAAAATCTGAAATTTTACCCACTGGAAAATTCATTTGATAGAACAAGTATCTTCTGACAAAAATTAAACATATTTTAGATAGACAAGCTCTAAGCCATTTATACAGGCTCACTTACTAGAAGCCTTATTTATATATCTGTATCTATTTTTTCTGTCTTAGAAAAGGAAATGGCAACCCACTCCAGTATTCTTGCCTGGAAAATCCCATGGACAGAGGAGCCTGGTAGGTTACACGTAGTCCATGGGGTCGTAAAGAGCCGGACATGACTGAATGACTCCACATTCTTTCTTTCTGTATTTTTCTATCTATGTATGCCTCACCTTGCTTCAGCAGTTAGTTTAGGCAACTTATAAGAATAAATTGTAAAATAACATTTAATTTGCTTGAAAGAGAAGAGAGAATAAAAAAGTAAAACAATAAAGCAAAGGACACAAAATGCATCCCATAATAACCAATGCACTGCCGACAAATGAGCCATACATTTGGGTCTAAGCTTTCCAGCAGCCAACTCAAGAAGGGAAACTCGGTCAGTTATGTAATTTACTGTCCATGAGCTTAAAATAAACCAAATGCTCAGAAGGATGTCTCTGCTTGGCACTGACATGGAACCCTGAATTCTCCTGGAGGTCCCCATGAAAAGGAGAATTGTGGAAAGTGATAAACAGCACTCCTGGGGGCACCCTTAAGGGGAAATGCCACTATGGGCGGTAAAGAGTTGCTTCTTAGACTGACCTGGGCTGGAAACTAAGTCCCACACCACAGGGAATTCAATAAAATACTCTGGGGGAGTCAGGGGAGAATGAGCAGGCCAAGACACCTAACTCTGTACAGATATGGCTTGATCCCTGAGTATCAACAAGAGCAATAACCAAAAGACTTAACATCTACTGATGTGGACGTTAGGACGCATTATTCCTTTACTCCTCATATCAACTTGAAGAAGGTATCATTATTATTTATCCTTAAATTAAAAATGAGGAAACAGACTTCAGAGATTAGGCCCTACAACACATAAGCAGTAAAAATTTGAACCCAGATCTGTTGAACTCCAAAGCTCTTGACCCCAAATACTAGGCCTCCAGAGTTTCCAACAGTGATGGACTCTGTCCTTCAAACAAATCCACTGAATACTATTTCTCATTGACTGATGACCTTCTGATAAAAATTAAATGACAATGATCTTAAGACTGATTTTAAGAAGCTTGTTCAACACAGATTGAGTAATCAAGCTGGGTGTATTCAGTATAATGAAAGAGAAAAACACTTAAGACAAGGTCACCCCGGCACTTCCCTAGTGGCGCAGTGGTTAAGACTGTGTTCCACTGCAGGGGGCACAAGTTTGATCCCTGGAGAACTAAGATCCGCAGGCTACGTGGTGCAGCCACCAAAAAAAAAAAAAAAAAGACAAGCCTACCCCATCTCCATTTGCAGTTGTAGTTAAAGCAAATGGCTTTTCTTCTAACCCCCTTCATTTTCATAGAAACATTTCAGATAACAGGAAAAAGAAAGTGGTTTCAGCAGATGTATACTCGGGGAATAAGAACAGACCTGGGAGGGAATTGGAGCTTATGCCTGTGTGATGTTGGGTCTTTCGATGAGGGCTTCAGAGAGCAGAGATGCGGAGATGGTAACAGAAGAAGCCCAAGTTCAAAAGGAATTTGCTGTGTTTTTCATTCTACACTCAACTACAGTGTGGCTATATGATGCTCACAACCATCTGGATATATTTAATCTTTAGTTTGTCCAAAAGTAAGGCTTAGGTTGCTGAAGCCTTTCCACATTTAGACCAGACAACGTCAAAAGTGATGAGCTAAAACCGAGGGCAGACAGGCCCGAAGGACTAGTTCAAAAAAATGTGTTAACACTCAAACAGTAACGGCCTTGCAGCATGCCATTAAATTGGCCAATTTTCACGTTTCTTTAAGACTGTTTTTGGAGGATTAGACAGAAGCTAGAAAAGGCACAGCAAAGTATTTGGCTGTCCGCATTTTAGGAGAAATGAACTACATTTGAAATTACTAACAAGTCTATATGATAATAAATGCCCAAAATCACTTAGCAAGTTCTCTAAAACACAGACTACTATATTAGGCATTAATATCACCTTGGGTTCATTTTCTATTTTATACGTTTCCTTTTCTTTTTTTTTAACTTTTTTTTTTTGGCTAAGAGGTGCACCATGTGGGATCTTGGTTCCCCAACCAGGGATCAAACCCATACCCCCTGCATTGCAAGTGTGGTCTTAACCACTGGACCACCAGGGAAGTCTGTATTTTATAGTTTTACTAATGGGCTTTTTTTTTTTTTTAAGCTTTAATGTGCTTTTCAAAGGAAAGCATGTAGTATTATTCTTTTCTACCCTAATATGAAACTGAGTGCTTCCAGATTAATTTAATTACTTCAGAAGATGAAAGGATTGCTCTGGGAGGCCCCATTTGGTTCCGGAAGATTACTGGGTACCTCCTGGGTGTGTGAGCTAAGAAGAAGTGCTAACTGGTCCAAGGGGCAGCCAAAATTCTGTAGATAGTCACTAAACAGGACTTTGGATAGCTCCATAAAATCCAAATTTTTCCATTTAGAAACAAAGTAAGAAAATAACACTTTTAGAGTCAAATTTTGTGCAGGCTCTGTTAAGAGTTTGCTGAGAATTTCATGGAAATATTCTCCCAGATTGCCAAACTTTCTGTTTCCTACTAAGCTCATCTGTGAAAATAAACTGATATTTTTACTACTGTTGGGTCCTTTTCAAATTATGCTGTGAGTACATAATAGGGTTTTAATAGTTGGTTTTTTGGTTAGATAAGTGAATGAATACATACCCTGAAATATTCCTTGACATTGAAAACACCAGGCTAAAGTCAAAGGACCAAGAATAATATACAAAACAATTTTAGTGAGGAAAAAAATCCCTTCAGAGAAAATAAATGCAAAAAGATAATTATTTATATTAAAATATAGAGGACAGGTAGAAATTAACTGGTAATGGGAAATTTTAAAAAACAGAAAATTTGACACATTCATGAAAAAACAGAGGAAAAATTGAATCCATTAAGACAATTGGCGAGACAACAGTCTAGGGTTAAGTTTCCCAACAAAAGTAACAAATATTCAAAGAGAAAGATTAGGGAAGAAATGCAAAGCTGATGTTGAAGAATAAGGCCTTGGGGAAAGACAAAATTAATTGGGGTTACCAGCCTAAGCTAAGACTTAATTGCTATTTCCAATTATTTGCTGGGCAAATAATAAGAATTTGTTGGACTTTTCCATTCACTCAAAAAATATCTCTAAGCACCTTCTGTGAATCAAGCCCCATTTCAGACAGTGGAGACATACCAGTTAACAACTCACAACTTCAGCTTTCATGGATTCAGGCAGGCAATGGAAATGAAAACAAATGTTAAGAAGTGTCAATATGCATTTTTTCTGAACTGTGTGAAGAGAGATAAAGAAGAATAGTGGAGGTGTAAGTTTCTATTATATATAAGTTGGTCAGGGAAACCCTTTTAGAAAGATGAACTTTGAGCTGAAGAGTGAGACATGTGACCACCTGGGGGGAAAAATCCAGGCAAACATCTGGAGAGGGAGTGTCCTGGACCTACAGGAGGAAGAGCAAGATGGTACCTGTGGTTGGAGCCCTGTGAGGACCCAGAGGCTTGATCATTTAGGATCTTCAGGTCAGTGTAAGGACTGGATTTTATTCCAGTTGCAAACAAGCCATTGGTGAGCTTTGAAAAGGACACACGATTTGATTTACATCTTACAAGTGGCTTTCTGTCTGCTGTATGAAGACGCCCAGGAGCTAAGTCTTATAGCATTTTTGAAACTATTGCAATAGTTCAGGTGAGGAACAGGGGCTTGGTCTGAAAGTATTTGTGGGGGAAAACATTGAAAAGTGGTAGGATTTTGGGTTGGAGAAGGCATTGGTACCCCACTCCAGTACTCTTGCCTGGAAAATCCCATGGACAGAGAAGCCTGATAGGCTGTAGTCCATGGGGTCGCTGGGAGTCGGATATGACTGAGCGACTTCACTTTCACTTTTCACTTTCATGCATTGGAAGGAAATGGCACCCCACTCCAGTACTCTTGCCTGGAGAATGCCAGGGACAGAGGAGCCGGGTAGGCTGCCGTCTATGGGGTCACACAGAGTTGGACATGACTGAAGTGACATAGCAGTAGCAGCAGCAGGATTTTGGATATATTTTAGAGGTAAGGTGACAACCATGTTTTTCTCTGAATATATGCCCAGAAAAGGGATTGCTGATCATATGGTAGCTCTATTTTAGTTTCTTAAGGAACCTCCATACTGTTTTCCATAGTGGCTGTACCAATTTACATTTCCCACCAACAGTGTAAGTTCAAAAGGGTACATGTACTCCAATGTTCATAGCAGCACTATTTATAATTGCCAAGATACAGAAGCAACTTAAATGTTCATTGACAGATGAATGGATAAAGAAGATGTGGGGTGTGTGTGTGTGTACACACACAATGGAATACTACCCATAAGAAATAATGAACTAATGCCATTTACAGCAACATGGATGCACTTGGAAATGATCACACTAAGTAAAGGAAGTCGGATAAAGACAACACATGATATTGTTTATATGTGGAATCTTAAAAAAATGATATAAATAAACTTACTTATAAAACAGAAACAGACTCACAGACTTAGAAAATAAACTTCTGGTTACCAAAGGGGAAAAGTGGAAGGGAACTGACATGTACACACTGCTATATTTGAAACAGATAACCAACAGGGACCTAATGCACAGTACACAGAACTCTACTCAATACACCGAAATCACCCAAATGGGAAAAGAATTTGAAAAAGAAGAGATACACACACACACACACACATAAAATTGAATCACTCTGCTGTGCATCTAAAACTAATACATGGTCACTCAACTATAATATAAACTAAAAATTAAAAAATAAAGGTTAGGTGACAGAATGGACCCAGAATTTCATGTTGGAGAGGGAAAAAAGACGAGCCAAGAATAAGCTAATTTGGGAAGGGGGACAGATGAGGGTTAGACAACTATGTGAGTGGTAGTTCCATTCACTAGGAAGAAGAATACTTAGGGAAGAGCAGACTTGGGAGGAGAAAACGAACGAACAAAAAACAGTTTTGAGGGGGATATGGATTTTGGGAGACCTGTTGCTAAGTCGCTTCAGTCGTGTCCAACTCAGTGCGACCCCATAGACGGCAGCCCACCAGGCTCCCCCGTCCCTGGGATTCTCCAGGCAAGAACACTGGAGTAGGTTGCCATTTCCTTCTCCAATGCATGAAAGTGAAAAGTGAAAGGGAAGTCACTCAGTCGTGTCCGACTCTTCGCGACCCCATGGACTGCAGCCTACCAGGCTCCTCTACCCATGGGACTTTCTAGGCAAGAGTACTGGAGTGGGGTGCCATTGCCTTCTTTGCTGGGGAGACCTAAAGGTTACCAATGTGGATATGTCAAGCAGGCAATCTAGTATAAATGAAAGAGGCTTGGGTTGAGCTATAAACTTGGAAGTCACCATATATGATCTTTAGGACCATGACCTTTAGTGAAAGTCCCTAGAGAAATATGGACAGAGAAGGGGTCTGGAAACTGATTCCTGGGGCATGGCACCACTGAGAGGTCAGAAGAAAAGGAGAACCCAACAAAGAAGTGAGCAGTGAGGGAAAGAGGGAGAAAACTGGAGAGTGATGCTCTGCATGGAGGGGAGTAACTGGCTTTGTTCAACACCAACCAAAGTCAAGTTAGATGTAGACTAGACTGAGATCTGACCATCGTAGAGGCTCCTGATGATCATGAGAGACTGTAGTCAATGAAGGGGCTTCATCAAAAGTCTGACTGAAATAAGTTCCATTAAGAAGGAGGGAAAACAACTTGCTACAGTGAGTAGAGAGAGCTGTTTTCAAGGAGATATTCTTTAGCGAGGAAAAATGAAAACAGGGCTTCAATAGAATATGGGAATAAGGAATGTTTTCCTTTGAATGGAGATATTACAGAAAAGAGATGAGGGAGAGGGATGCTTCAGGAGAGACTGTAGTAGGAGCAAAGTCCTTGGGTGGACCAGAGGGGATGGGACCCATGCACGAAGATGGGCTCTTGATCAGTTCACCCACTGTAACAGGAAGGAGGGCAGAGGGGCTTGGGTACCACCGGGTTTAATAGAGGGAGTGGGAGGAAGGGCTTTGGGGAGAGTTCTTGTTTTCTCAGATGAAATCAGAAGAAAGGTGATTAACAGAGTGAGAAGATGAGAAAGTATTGGAGATGGAGGACAAAGGGGAGGCATCTTAGGAGTGGCCAAGTGGAAGGGCCAGGGAACAAGGGCTGATGAGTGGCACCGAGAGCACGCTGACATTTGTGGTCCTAAACTTAGAGAAAACAGTCCTTACGGAGTGCTTTTTCCTTCTACCATGTTCATCGACTCAAGTTCAAGCAAAGGGTCCATAAGAGTCGTGTTTAGCCTGGCTTGGGTTTCCCAGGAGTACTGGACAAAGGCAGAGAGCTAGAATAAGACACACAGAGAGAATGAGAGGGGAGGGGAGAGGGAGACAGAGGGGAGAGGGAGAGAGAGAGAGCTGAAAGTGTTTGTATGATCACAGTGCCTACACAGAGTCAGGAGGAAAGTGAGGACAATGGGGGCGGTGATGGACTATGAAAAGATGCTGGTCATAAAGATATAAAATTACAGAACAGAACAACAGGAAGAACTTCAGATATGTCGAGTGAGATCACAAACATTCCTTTCTCAGATGCCTTCAAAAGAAGTTCATCTTTTAATAATCCTGAACTAACAATGGAGCAACATGGAAGCAAAGAACTGGATGAGACAATCTCATTTTTTCCCTTCCCCTGTCTGGTTTAATTAGTTGAGGAGCCTACAAGAATGCTAGATGTAACAGAAAATGGTCTTACAATTTTAAGATCAGAGGGAGTGGAACTTGGGGAGCGTCATCTGGTTAGGGATAAAGTACTTCTAAAAAAAAAAGTCATGTATTTGCCCAATTATTATTTCTTTTACTATCAGAGCCAGTAGTATTTTATTCTTCTCATTTATGAACCAGATAGTTCCAAAAGCAAAATAACTGAACTATGAAGTTTCCTTTTTTGAAAGAACCAACTCATTATGTTTGACATAAACATTTTTCCTCCTTCGTTTGGGTCCTAACATCAACTTAATTGGCTCTGGAGAAGTAAGGCTTTCTACTGACTTTCTTTTTAAATTTTTTATTTTATATTGGGGCACAGCTGTATAACAATTGTTACGTTAGGTTCAGGTGTACAGCAAAGTGATTCCGTATCTATTCTTTCTCAAAATCTTTCCCCATTTAGGTTATTACAGAATACTGAACAGTGTTCCCTGTCTACTGACTTTCTAAGCTTAAGTTTATACATTTGAATTTCATTTTTTCTCATTCAGTAGCTTTATTTTGGAAAGTACCAACAGATACACCTACGATCATAGTGTATGATTTTTTTTTAAATGTGGGACAGAATGAATAGAATCATTTGAGCCATTGGACACTCCTAACAATTGTTCCATGTCCAACACTTCATATCCCAAATGGGGGCAACTCTAAAGCAAGTAAAACATGTGCTTCTCTGCCCATTGGTTCTCGTGGGCTTCTTACAAGAGGCAGAAGCAAAAATACGCTTGAATGTTCTTCGGGAATTGGTGTTAGTGGGAAAAGAGGATGCAGGGAGTCTGAGAGATTTGGGGGCTGATCAAAGGAAAAGATGTGACCCAAGGTCACACAAGCTTTGTTAGGCAACCGACAGATTTGTATCTGGGGGATGTCCCTTCCAGCGGATGTTGGTCCAGAGCCTATGGCACGTAGGGATTGCTACTCAGGAGGGGAGGATGACCAGGGAATTCTCAAAGGAGACGGGGTGGAAGCGGGGCTTACAGTATCTGTGTGATGTCTCCCAGAACGTGGCGAGGAGTCTCTGGGTCAGAGACCTCAAAGAGCTGGAACCTCCTGGAGCCTCGTAACTACAAGGCTCTAACTCATCTATGGCTGGCAGATGTGAGGTGAGATTTCGTGGGTTATGCAAATCAAAGAGGCGCAAAAGGGGTCAACATCTGCTCCTTTGGGCTATGTTTAAAACAACTGGATATATACAAATCTGAATTTGGCACCAGCCTGCTTTTGAGCTAACAGATTTCAGCTCTCAGCGAGGAAATAAACAACATAGGGATCAATACACAGGGGGCACCTTTGGCTTATTTATGTGACAGAGGAAGTAGGGAAAATATGGTAAAAAAATTTTTTTTAAAAATAGAGAACTAGGAGCTTATTGGTTTCCCCTTTTCAAAATTCTGATGTTCTCCAAGGTTGTCAGCATTATAGCAATGGTTTAACATTTACGGAGTGCTTCCTATGTGCGAAGCACTTTTTTTTTCTTGTAACTTTCACACCAATTGTTCAAGCTATATTTTTGTACCTATTTACCACACAGGAGGGCTTCCCAGTTCTCTTGTGGTAAAGAACCTGCTTGCCAATGCAGGAGATGCAAGAGACAGGGGTTCGATCTCTGGGTTGGGAAGATTCCCTGGAGGAGGGCATGGCAACCCACTCCAGTATTCTTGGCCAGAGAATCTCATGGACAGAGGAGCCTGGCAGGCTAGAGTCCATCGGGTCGCACAGAGTCAGACACGACTGAAGCAACATGTATGCATATGCACATACCACATGGGAAGGGCTTCCCAGGTGGCTCAGTGGTAAAGAATCCACCCGCCAATGCAAGAGACGCAGGTTCAATCCCTGGGTTGGGAAGGTCTCCTGGAGAAGGAAATGGCTACCCACTCCAGTACTCTTGCCTAGGAAATCCCATGGACGGAGGAGCCTGGCCAGCTACAGTCCATGGGGTGACACGGAGTTGAGCACGACTTGGTGACTAAACAACTGTCACCACCACCCAGAAAAACTGAGCACAGAGTGGTTACCTAAGTGGCTTAAGCTCACACAGCAAGGGGAAGTAGAGTGGGGCTTCAATGCTCAGAAGTCTGAATGGAGAACTAATGTTTAACCAATAATGACCCAGCCAATCATTGAAGGCTTTTTCCCTTGGGGAGCCAGGGGGCACTGGAATTTTCCACTTAGAGCCATTCTCTGGATTCCTGGAGTGGAACAGCCAATGAAGCATCCTTTCCGAACATTTCCTCCTCAGGTCACAGTGAATGCTCACTCTTCACATCTTTTCCAACCAGCACCACCCCAACACACACACCAGGGATCCCTCAGATTGCTTCCCAACTCCTGATTAATATAAGAACAATGCATATTTGAAAGCACAGCCAAAATAAAAATAAATGCAAATTCTTGAAGTAGGAACACTTCTAACCCTATGCCTTGACCTCCCCAGGATTTTAAATTTATTTTTATTTGTTTACTTTTTGGCTGTCCTGTGTGGCACGAGAGATATTAGTTCCCTCACCAGGGATTGAGCCCGTGCCCCCTGCAATGGAAGCACAGAGTCTTAACCACTGGGCTGCCAGGATTCTGAACCTCTCTTACATTAAAACTCTATGCTCTGCCCTAGAACATACCTTGCAGGAGTGGATAATGCCTAGTTGGAGCCGACTTTCTTGATTCTTGGTGGAAGAGAGGTAACCACATGGCTAACTTCAAAGACTAAACACATTCTGTACTCGTTTGGCCAAAAAAAAAAAAAAAAGAACACTGGCAACAACACTGAAGGTTTACTTCTGGCAGTTTCAGCCTGGTTCACCTAGAAACATACAACAGACACACGGTGGGTAGTTTTACATACTGTGTGCCTACACTGGTTTCCCACTGACAAAGGTCCATACCGTCAAAGCTATGGTTTTTCCAGTAGTCATATACAGATGTGAGAGCTGGTCCATGAAGAAGGCTGAGCACCAAAGAATTGATTCTTTCGAACTATGGTGTTAGAGAAGACTGCTGAGAGTCCCTTGGACAACAAGATCAAAGCAGTCAATCCTAAATGAAATCAACTCTGAATATTCACTGGAAGGACTGATGCTGAAGCTGAAGCTCCAGTTCTCTGACCACTTGATGTGAAGAGCCGACTCATTGGAAAAGACCCTGATGCTGGGAAAGACTGAAGGCAAAAGGAACAGGGGTGACAGGATGAGATGGTGAGACAGCATCACTGACTCAATGGACATGAATGTGAGAAAGCTCCGGGAGATAGTAGAAGGCAGAGGAGGCTGGCGTGCTGAAGTCCATGGCGTCTTAAAGAGACGGACACGACTTAGCGACTGAACAGCAACAAGCTGCTGTAACAAATGATCACAAATGCGTTGGCTCAAAGCTACACAGATTTATTACCTAACAGTTCTGGAGATCCGGAGTCTAAAATGAGTCTCACTGGGAAAAAAAATCAAAGTGTCAGCAGGGCTGTGCTCCTTCTGGAGTCTTGAGGGGAAACTTGTTTCCTTGCCTTTCCCAGCTTTGAGAGGCGGCTGGGTTCTTGTTCTTTGGCTCCTGGTCCCTTTCCAACTCAAAGCAAGTGATTGCATCCCTCTGACCTCTGCTTCTATTGTCACCATCTCTTCTCTAATTCTGTGTCTCCTGTCATCCTTGTGATTACATTAGACCTGCTGGGATAATCCGGGATAATCTTCCCAGCTCGAGATCCTTAACAAGATCTGCCAAGTCCCTTTGGCCACATCAGGTAACATCTTCACAGGTTTGAGGGCTTCAGATGTGGACTTCATTAAAGGGACATTTGTCAGCCACTGGGCTTGTGTGTGCTGGGCAGCAAGTCCTCCTTCTTCCAAGGATGCTTCTCTAACAAACCCTAAGGACACTCAAGTCCTCCTAAATAAGGTTGACAAAAGGATCAGGGAAGCTGTGCAGAAATGTGACCTTTGCTAATGAAATCAAAACCCCCAGATAAAACTGCTGAGGTGTTAATGGAGGTCTTAATGTAGGTCTCTGCTCTGAGCATGAATTGGTATCACGTTTCACCCGCAGACGCCTGGTGATTTTCTGAAAAAGACAGATTACTTTGCACATTAGGAAACCTCACATTCTTCAGGTCCCCCAATGCCACTGACAATGGAAGTTGAGAAATGGTCTCACCATTTTAATGTGAGTTTTTAAATGATTTTGGTTCAAAAGTAAAATTCCAATATTTGAAATTCATTGCTGAATTCCATGATCTTATTCTATATGGATCTCAGCAAAGAAATCAGATGTCTGTGGTTCTAAAGGAACTCCATTTTTTTTTCTTTAAAAAAAAATTTTTTTTTATGTGAACCATTTTAAAGTCCTTATTGAATTTGCTACAATATTGCTTCTGTTTTATGTCTTGGTTTTTTGGCCATGAGGCATGAGGTGTCTCAGCTCCCTGGCCAGAGATGGAACCCACCTTCCCTACACTGGAAGGTGAACTCTGGCTAGAGGGCCTCCAGGGAAGTCCCTAAAGGAACTTTTTTGGAATGTTTTTTTTTTTTTTTAATTCTTAAAATCCCTTTTGATTTTGTAATAGGCTTGCAGCCAAGGTCATTGCAGCAGACAGCAAGGACACTGTAGGATGGAGAAGCCAGGTGGCTCTTCCTAATTAGCACATTAAAACAGTCAATGACAAAAGCCAGCATCTTCCACCTTGCATCCTCTCTCCCCACAACACAGCTCTGCTGGTAGTACTAACTAGTTTCATAGTGGAGGACACAGGATTCCCAGGCAAAGTGACAGATCCAAGGACACCCTGATGGGGAGGGCCAGAGCTATGATTCCAGCTCAAAGCCCCTGGACATCAAAACCCTTGCTCTTTAAACTCTACCAGGCTGTCTTGGGGGTGTGGGTGCTTTCCTCTTTCTTCCCGTTTTCCCATTCTCCAGTGTGGTCCCAGTAAGGAGGAAGGCTGGCCTTCTTGTTTCTTAGGCTTTCTTTTTTATTATAATTAAGGAATGCATTTTAAAATTTCATTTATTTACTTTTGGCTGTGGGGGGTCTTGGTTGCTGCACTCAGGCTTTCTCTAGTCGTGGCAACTCTCTGGCTGTGGGGCCTGGGATTCTCGCTGCGGCGGCTCCTCTTGTTGTGGAGCACGGGCTCTAGGGCACCGTGGCTCATGGGCTTAGCTGCCCGGATGCCCGCGGCATCTTCCCAGATCAGGGATCAAACTCGTTCGTAACCTCTGGACCACCAAGGAAGTCCCTGGTCTTACTGTTAAACACAAAATTTCCTACCTCACTGCTATCTAGGGGTCTAATGAATCACCATTTTCTAAAACTTAAATAAGTGTCTTACCAGGAACTTTGTGTTTATTTTTTGTCATTTTTAATACGAGAGCCAGTCTAGATTGCTTATGAAATTGAGGGAATTTATTAGCATTCTTGCCAAGTCCTATAACAAATTCTTCTCATATCTAGCAGAATGTTTGGTAAACCTGTTTCAGTTTTATTAAAAATGTTAAAATGATAGTTTATAAACTAAAAAATATTAGTATGTATATCAATATATAAAGTCTGATATTTTTTCCATATTTCAAAAAATTTAGCTATTTTTACTTAATTGCATTTATAACACTTCAATTTATCCAAGTCTCCAATGCAATCTACTCATTTGGAAGCCACCTATGACAGTTGATCCTTCACTGTCCAATGAGGTCCATTTAGCCAAATCTATCCATTTGGCCAATGTCCCATCCCCCTCCAAGTCTTATATTCATATTTACCCTAGAGAGGGGGCCTCAATGAAGATGCTTATCTTGTAGCATAATTACATCATACATACGTCTACGTTTATCCTTGGAAATCCAAATACACCTTAGTTTTTACATTTATTTTCCCTTGCCTCACTTTAATGCCTGTTATTAATTAACTTTTAATTTCTGTTTTCCAAATACCTTTATAGGTCACCTGTATATTTAATGGAACATAGCACAGCACACAGAAGCAAAATTTTCTGGTTACAGCCTCTTCAAGGAATTTTAAAAACTCTTGTAGTAGTGTCTCATGTATTTTTTTTTTTGTATCTACCTCTGTTGAAACATTTTTATTCTAAAATGCCTTTCACTTGATAGATTTTATGAATTTTTAAATGGGATCATCCATATTTTTCCAATATTCATTTTTTTTGTAATTCATGTCCTGTTGCATTGTCTGAAATTTCAATATCAGTATTAAACATAATGATGATTTTGAGCTTTAAGTTTTTCCTAGATTTAAAGACAGTTTCCTAGATTTAAAGAGAGTGTGAGAGTACAGATTCCAAATCCCAGCGACTGGGTTCACATCCTCAGCCTACCACTTACAAGCTCTATGACGTTGGACAAGTCTCTTCACCACTTTGTTCCTTAGCAGTCTCATCCACAAAACTGCGGCTAAAATAACACCTCCCTTACATGCTTGTTAAGACAGCTTGGCTCTGGTTTTTTTGTTTGTTTTTTTCTGCTTTTTGATAATAAACGCATAAATGCTTTCAAGAGAAATCAAGGTTATGACTCTTGCATTCCTGATGTGTGTAACTGTGTAACAGGTTAGTGAGAAGTGTCATTTTCTAAGGGAGAAAAGATCGGAAATAAGCCAGATCTAGAGGAAGTTCAAGGCGGGAGGAGAAGGGGACGACAGAGAATGAGATGGCTGGATGGCATCACTGACTCAATGGACATAAGTTTGAGTAAACTCTCAGAGTTGGCGATGGACAGCGAGGCCTGGCGTGCTGCAGTCCATGGGGTCGCAAAGAGTTGGACGTGACTGAGAGACTGAATTGAACTGAAATGAGAGGAAGGTCAGTTTTGGACATCATTGAGTCTGAAGCATCTCTGAGAAAAATCAAGAGGAGGTGTTCAGAAAGCAGTTGGAATTATTCCCTGGGGCAGGGGCGGGGGGTGGGAAAGATGAATAATGAATTACCTGCTTATGCCCTGCACTTTCTCATCATGTCACTGCAGGCAAATTACCAAAATGCAGAGGAGGGCAATGATCCTTTCGAGTAGGAAACAATTTTCTTCAAAGACTTTAATCATCTTTTGGGTTGTTTTATAACTGCAAGAAAAGATGCTTAGCTATTTGAGTCACTGCAAATCTTTTGCAACATGTTTTTTTGGACTGCCAACTAATATTGTCCAAGAGAGGGTCCAAGTGGAACCCAGCAAAATGTCAAATAGGATATGGTTTTCGGCATCTCTCTAATGTCAATAGAATACTCATACTTTCTGGGATGAGTATTCAGAGCGTGACCTATTCTTATGATTCCAGTCATTCAATATTTTTATGAAGATAATACTCGTGCTTAAGATTTTTAAATACTTTTTAGAATGAGGCTACTCAAGGGTCATGTAAGGTTGCCGCACAGAAGAGGTAGCTGTCTATGGCAGATTCTAAAGGGATACACAGAATGAATATAAGGCACACACGCCCTGACGGTGTGGACTCGGGGCCTAAAACCCGCAAGTCCTTCTATGAGACAAAAGCATTTAGTGCTTTGTAAGATTGGGAAGTTGCGGGGAGGTGGCATGGTGGGTGGAAAGGGGGTTGTCTAGAAACTAAAAATAGGATCTGAAAAAAATAAGGATCCATATTCATTTATAACAGCTTCCTACTTTTAAATAGACTCAAGGTTTTAAAAGTGAGTACAATAATTGTATTCAATGGTCAACTTGGGTTAACTGTATAAAGACTGTTTCCACCTTTGCCACCACTAGGTGGCAGACTTTGCCAAAAAATATGGCCATCCCTGAAAAGACTTTTTTTTCCCCCCCCACCAGGTTCAGAACTTACTAAGAAAAGCATTTGGGTTATAGCTGCCATCAAATGGTAAAGTATTTCCTCAGAGTATACACTGCTTCTGTAATTTAAAAAGAAACTCGGGATTGCACAACTGTAGACTTTGGAAATAATCTAATCAGACCCTCCTTCATTTTCTGGAAAACTGAGGCCAAAAATAGTTGAATGGTTTGCTGTTAGCTTAGCTGATGAGGCGCAGACTTCAGGCCTCTGCCATCTTCCTTTCGTACTTTTTTCCACACTGTTTTAAAAATAATAGCACTGTAACAGTTACTATTATCTGAATGAAGCTATTCTAGGCAAATGTGACGTCATTCTTCAAGGAGATCATGAAGGAATTTCGAATTACTCCCCAGCCACACCCCTTGGCAGTCGACTCATTCAGGCTACACTATTTAAAACCACTTAGAAATGGTCCTTTCAGAAATTTTAGCAAATAGTTCCTTAGATTACCCTTAGATTTTTTTTTTCCAGGCTCACGTTAGGTGGAAAACATATTAGTCAGAAAAGATTTGGAAATATCCTTAATCAAATAATGAGAAACACAAAAAGACTAAAGTGGGTTTGTGATAAGAAAATAAGAATTGAAAAACTGAACCAGTCCTCAAAACCCTGGCTTTCCACGGTGCAGAATAAATGCACCGTGGAAAGCCAGTCTTGGAAGACTAGCTATCAAATGTTTTGGTTTTGTTAAGTGAGGACTGGATTGGAATTGGAAGCAGAAACGGTGCCAAGAATTTGAGAAACAAAACAGATTTTAATCACGGTTTGGATCTGAGCATACCCAATGCCAATCAGAAGGTTGCGTCTGGGGCAGATGGGAGTTGCTATAGAAAACCAGATGCCAAATGCAAGGAGCAGAGATGTTTCAGAAAATAGTCTCCATATTTCCAGTCTGAGAGTCAGCCTGCATCTGGCCAAGCCTTCCGTCTGGAAGAACTCCAGGGGACAAGGCAACATCAGGTCCAAACTAGGATATGCTCTAAGTTACGGCACGAGCAGCACCCGGAGCGTGAGAGGCTGCGAATGCCTTTTCACCATCATTCAGCCATGAAATGCTCAGTGAATCAAGACTCCAGACGTCTTAGCATGGCACACACTCCCTGTCTGGGCAGATTCCTGCCTGTCCCTCCACCACCTCTCCCACTTACAGCTGCACTCTGCCCTGGAATCCGGGGGCACACCAGTGGGTCCCAGTACCTGGTCAGGCACCCCTCTGTGAGCAGTTCATTTTGTCCTCTGCCTCCACTTTCTGTGTTTGCTTATCTGTCTGCAGAACCATTTTCTCTCCAAAGGTTCTTAGCTTCTGGAGTGGCCCGTGGTCCTTGACTTACCTCAGCTTGTACATTTCTGCCTCTGTCTCCACAAGGCCATCTCCTGTGGATGCATCTGCATCTCAGTTTTCTCTTCCTGTAAGGATGTCGATCATGCAGGATGAGGCCCCCTCAACCCCAACAAATGGAGTATGACCTCATCTTAATTTAATTACAGCTGCGGAGACTCTTTCCAAATAAGGTCACGTTCCCAGGTCCTGGGGATTGGGACTTCGACACATCTTTTTGGGGCAACACAATTCACAGTCTTTCCCCATCTCTCTCCTCAATAGTGAGTTGCTACTTTTTTTTGCTCTTGATCGTTCTTCCTGTATCTATAGCATAGGTAACCATATTGGAGGTGTCCGTATCCCTTATTAGCCTGTGACATCCCCAGGTCAGCAGGGCCTCTCCCTCTTTCCCATTTTCCATTTTTGTGTCTGCCTTGCTTGGCACTGTGGCTGATGCACAGTATCCTGGGCCTATGAAAGAGCATAATTCTCTGTGGCTGGGCTCTGGAGTATATCCAGTTCCGTGGCACATTCCCTATTTGATAAGCTACCATGTCAGAATGAAACACTCTCCAAAAGGTGATCTTAGCTGAAGGATGGGCTCGGGCTGCGAAGTTCTGGGTGAGAAAGGGAAGGGGTGGGGAGATGGGTGTCTGGATCACTGAAGACCACATCTCCAAGGATGCTGACAGCCTCAGGGAACAGCGAGGATGCTGGACGGTGAGTAGGTTAGGAGGTGCTCAATGTGTCTACTCTTTTGGGGGGTGTAGGCTTTTTCTAAATTTTATCTTATACTGGAGTATAGTTGATTTGGTACTACTGGCTTTTTTGGTGACACAAATACATGTCTTCTAGGAGAATGTGTCTTTTCTGCAACAGCTTCATGCTAAACCAGTAGATTTCATTCCCTTTATCCACGTTAACTAATACCAACACTTGACCTTCTGCAGAAGGTGACCCTGTGCTCTTAGGGAGACCTACTTGGATGGCTGTGGACCGAAGGATAAGATGAATGATTGTCGGGGGGCAGGGAGAGTGAGAGGCTCTACAGCAGAGCCCTCTTCTCTTCTCTCTACTTCCTCTGCTCCTCATGGCTTTGCAATGTCCGGTGGCTCAGTGGTAAAGAACTTGTCTGACAGTACACCAGGCTTGGATTTGATCCTGGAGTTGGGGAGGTCCTCTGGAGAAGGACATGGCAATCAGCTCCAGTACTCTTGCCTGGGAAATCCCAAGGACAGAGGAGCCTGGCAGGCTACAGTCCATGAGATCACAAGAGTTGGACATGATTTAGCAACTAAACCACCCACCAGCCATACAAAAACGTTTACACCTATGCTCACAGTCATCCCCCCTCATTCTAGGGATCTAGAGTCTAATCAACCTAGGTTCAATCTAAATCAATCTAGATCTAGCAACCAGGCTTGTATTAGACTGAATGATGTGATGGTATAGATCAGGATTACAACCCGGATCAGGATGCAATCCAACTGGAGCCAGAGGCTCAGAAGCCCTGACCAGGGCACTGCTAACCAGCCAGCATGCCATTCTCCTCTTGCTGACTAAGTCAATCACAACAAGACAGCCTGACATCTGGGGCTGGGCCAGTGGGGACCAGCTGCCTTGCCTTCAGCTGTTGACAGGTACAGAGCAGCAACATCCCCCAGCCTGAACCAACCTCCAATCTCACCCATGTTGTATTAAATCTTCACAGTTTAACCAAACAGACCCCTCCTTTCTCCTGGAAAAGGAAGTTGCTTTCTTTCTTGACATCGACCATTCTGTTTCCTTTCTTTGTGAATCTTGGTGCTGTAGGTACCTCACATGAAGAGAGTCACAGAGAATTTATCCTTTTGTAACTGGTTTATCGCACTGAGCCTAATGTCTTCAAGACTCATCTGTGCTGTAGCCTGTGTCAGCGTTTCCTTCTTTTTTCAAGGCTGAATAATATTCCATTGTGTGGACAGACCACATTTGGTTTATCTACTCATCCACTGATTGACACTTGGGATGTTCAGGTTTCGGCTATTGAGAATCATGCTGCCCTGAACCTGGGTGTTCAGAGATCTCTCTGAGTTCCCCATCATTCTTTTGAATGTACACCCAGAGTGAAATTGTTGAATTATAAGGTAATTCTATGTTTAATTTTCTGAGGAACCACCATACTGTTTTCCATAGTGGCTGCACCATTTATATTCCCACCAAGGCTGCATTCTTTATTCTCATTTGAGATACACTGAAGATAAAAAAGTGATCCATACACCCTCACTGGGGACAAAGCCCATCAGAAAACAAGACCCCAATTACATCACCTGACAACCTCAGGTCAAGGAAAAAGAACATGTGTCTCTCCCAGATAACTAGGTAAGATATAGATATTAGACAAGATAACCTCTACATCTAGAGGCTAATGTCACAGCCTGAGCATCATAGCTAAAGCCCCACCTGTCTCAGGCCTTTGATGCGTCTCAGTGCCAGCAAACAGGAATGTCTATTCTTGCCCTTTGGTCTGCAGTCCTGTGCTTACAGTAGCCCAGGACTCCAAAGCTCTGAGTAGGAACACACTGGAGGTTTGGGGGATTTTGGTTGGTTTGAAGGGTACCTATTGGCAGCAGCCCTCTTGGCCCAAGACATGGACACTGACCAATTCTCCTAAGCTTATTGCTGGTCCTGTTTATTACAGGTGAGGAGACAGAAGAGACATGGAGAAAAATCTTAACTCCAAGTTACTACTGAAATGAATTTTCAAATAAGATTTGTTGTAACATAGGTAGCCCATGTTTTGATGGATAAACTCTGGGAAAAGGCACCTTCTTTTATGTTCTTTCAAGCCCCTACAGAACCTGGGAGAGTACAACATCTTATGAAAAAACTCAAATGAATGTTTTGGCCAATCCAATACTTCTTTCATGTGTAGCTCGAGCTCAAAGAAGCCTGATGATAAAAGGCAATAAGCTTTTAAGGAATCTCCACACTGTTCTCTATAGCAGCGGTACCAATTTACATTCTCACCAACACAGAAAGACAAGTATGATATTGCTTATATGTGGAATCTAACAAAAGGGTACAAATGAATCCACTTTAAAAACAAGTAGAGTCACAGATGCAGAAAACAAACTTGTGGTTACCGGGGGGAAAAGTGAGGGTGGGGGATGCATATACTGGGAGACTGGGATTGACATATACATACTACTATATACAAAACAGAGAACTAACAAGGATCTACGTGTACACCACAGGGAATTCTACTCAATACCCTGTAATGACTTATATAGGAATAGAATCTAGAAAAGAGTGGGGGAACTTCCCTTGTGTCCCAGTGGCTAAGACTCCACACTCCCAACGCAGGGGGCCCCCAGGTTTGATCCCTGGTCAGGGAACTAGATCCCACAAGTCGTGACTAAGAGTTTGCATGCTACAACTAAGACCCAATGCAGCCAAATTAAAAAAAATTTTTTTTTTAATAAAAAAAAGTAGGAAAAAAGTCAATAAGCAAGAACATGGCACACCTCACAGTTAACGCTTAGTAATGGCCTGGCTCTTTCAGCAGGGACCTTCAAAGAGCTGACCGTTCTTCCTCAGGGCATCAGTTTTGGCAGAGGCTGGGATCAAGCCCCAGTCCTCAACTCCCAGTGCAGTGCCCCTCTCCCACCCATTTTCCTTATTTCAGGACACGATCCCTTTTTTAAACCTAACACAAAGAAACCTAGCTAGACACAGTCATAGAAATAAACAGATGTTTCCACTAGAGACTAGCTCCCGAGTCTCAAGTGCTTACAAAAGTTTTTAAAACAGCACACAAAAATTACAAGTGAAGGTCACTAAACCCATCAACGAGGCAGCATCGCTAATAAACTGAGAGACCTACTCGAGGGCTCCATCCTTCAGTGTAAACTGCAGTGCAGGAAGCCGCCTGGGACTTCAGTGCCTTCCTGGAGTCACTCGACAACGATGCGGGGGCATGTCCGATTGGTGGGCGCGCCTGCTGTGCGGGACTCTGGCCAATGTCATGTCAAAAACACGTGTGGGTAATGGATCTTTGTGTTTTCCCAAGCTCTACAAACTATTTAAAAGATACTGGGAAACTCGGCCTTAGATTATTAATGAATACACGAAAGGATTATTTATTTATTTAACTTTCCCAAAATTCCGATAGGAAAAGAAGATGACTTCAGAGAATTCAGCTAAACCACCGGGTTGACACGAACTCACTCTGAGGTCAAAGTTCAAGTGTAATTCTGATACTCCCCCACCCCATACAAACACACAAAAAACTTAAAAAAAAAAAGATTCACAGATAACTCAATACACTTTTTATCTTCCCTAAAGTAAACACTGCAAGCCATGACTTTGAGATTGAAATGACCCTTTTCCTATACTTTCTGTACATTCAAGGACTGTAAGTACGCTGACAAAGCACACGGCCTCTGGAGCCAGGGCTGGAATCCAGTTCTTGGCTGAGTAACTGTGGACAAGTTACTTAACTCTTGCTGTTTCTAAATTCCCTCTTCTGTAAAACCAGAACCATCATAACACCTTCTGGGTAGGGAGGTCATGAGAATTAGGTACGTGATTACATATAAAGTGCCATGGTCAGTAATATTGACATTGCTCCCTCCTCTTCCCTCCAGGTTAATTCTTCTTACTATGCTTTAAAAAATTTCCTTCAATGATTGACTGCCAGAAAGGAAAAAAAAATCTATAAAACATTATGTTATCTTCAAAAGACAGCATGAAATATTTTGCAGAAATACCTCTGTGGTCGTTTTTATGTACTTGGGGAAGAAAAGTAAAGTAAAACCAGTAGAGGAAAATTTCCAAACTAAGGCATTAGTATATTTTACATAGGGGTTTGCAATATTCCAAATATGTATTTTTGCAGATAGTATCACTATTATGGCTAAGACTTTTACAAAGGAAATGTTTTTGCTGCTTACAAAGAGCTTTAGGCTAGTGGAGTACTGAGGGCTGTCACTCCTAGTATAAGTCTTGAACAAAGGGCAGAGAAAGGAATCAGAACTCCCGGGGAGAGAGAGTCAGAGAGAGAATCTGACTTGGAAAGGTACGTCTTCATCACTCTTTACCTTTGAATCACATAGCTAAGGAACATAAAGTGCAGTTATTAATCAACAGTTAATAGATAATCCAGTTTTTAAGAAGTCATACTATTATATATATATGTATATACATATATATATAAAATAGATAACCAATAAGGACCTACTGTAAAGCATAGGGAAGTCTGCTCAGTAGTCCATAATAACCTAAATGGGGAAGGAATTTGAAAAGGAGTAGATACCTCTGTATGTATAATGGAATCACTTTGCTGTACACCTGAAACAACATTGTTAATCAATTATGCTTCAATTTATATAAAAGTTAAAAAATAAAGAAGTGCCACTTAAGGTGCCAGGTAAGGTGTGGTGGGCAGGAAACAGACTGTCATCTACAGCATAGATCCTGAATGAGTCTAGTTGAGGAGAGAGATCAAACACATACAAGATAAAACAGCTGACTGCAACATCATGAATCATGCATCACCAAATACCTAGGATTTGGGCCAGTATTTTCCAGTTTGCATTTATACTCTTGCCAGCCAGAGCTATTTCTATACCTGCTGTTAGAGTATTAAAAAAACAAAGCAAAACCAAAATCTCTTTGGTTCTTTCACTCCAGCCAACTAACCTTTCCTGTTAATTCCCTCACTGACCTAGGCTGCATATGATGCATATTGGACAATTTCCTTCTTTTATATTTTCTCCCTTGAGGAACTTCCAGCTTATTTTAAACCCCTCATGTGCAGAACTGTTGACTACAAGTTTTAAAAACAATGCAACTTGCCCCAACACTGGATCTCCTTCTCTTGGTTGAGTTCCAATTTTCATGGGGCTTTATAAATGATAATTTACAATTTTAAAGGAAATAAAGGCTATCATCCCATCTAGTCAGATGAGGAGATTTGACTAAAATGATGTCCAATATTCTTTCTATTGGGCTTCCCTGGTGGCTCAGTTGGTAAAGAATCCACCTGCAATGTGGGAGACCTGGGTTCGATCTCTGGGTTGGGAAGATCCCCTGGAGAAGGGAAAGGCTACCCACTCCAGTATTCTGGCCTGGAGAATTCCATGGACTGTAGTAATATATAGCCCATGGGGTTGGACACAACTGAGTGACTTTCACTTTCATTTCTTCTATTATAGATCTAAATGTCTATGATTCTTTAAGAGTCTTTCCTTTTTTTCCCAAGAACAAACTAGCTTTTTCTCATGATTTTTCTCTTATAACTATTTAGTATCATATATCCTGAAAATATTTTTAAATTTCAAGAAGTGAGCACATATACTAATGCTATTGAAAGTCCTTATTTACTGGAAATCGTTCTAATCATACCACAGGTGATAAACTTTTCCTCACATTAGGTCATTTGTTTAAGAGTCACAGGTAATGGATACATGTGATAGAGGATGGTCTTCCCACAAGATGGAGCTCACTTGTTTTGCTTTGCTTTTCTAACTTCAAGGAAGTTGTACATTATTGTAGACACGTATGCTGTTGATTTCAGATGTTTTTGCGAGTTCTGCCATGTTTCTCCCCATGTGTATTCCATTGTGGATGGCACTGCCTGTGCTGGAGAATGAGAGGGTTCAGGATGCTGTGATCTCCTCCCACCTTCCCTCCAGTAATATATAAATTAGCCCTTTGGAACCTTCTATGTAGAATGTGATGCCAGCAATTTTCTCTGTTAGGAATTGGGAGTGGCTAGTCTTAGGACATGACCAATGAACTAAGAATTGGTCCTTGAGTGATTCAGATTAAAAATGACTGCAGTCACCTGAATTCACACACCCTCAGATTTGAGGCTGACTTACAGAGGATTAATTGATTTGAGGCTGACTTACAGATGAAAACTATTCTTTTTCATATTCTTTCCATTATGATTTATCACAGGATATTGACTGTAATTCCCTGTGCTACACAGGAGGCCCTTGTTGTTCATCCATCCTATATATACTAGCTTGCATCTGCTAATCCCGAACTTCCAATCCTTCCTTCCCCTTGGCAACTGCAAGTCTGTTCTCTGTGTGTGAGAGTCTGTTTCTCTTTTGTAGATATAACATCACAATTTTAACACTAGTCATCACCACATATAACTAGCAACTCAAGTCTAAGTGTAGAAATCCATAGCTTAGAATTAGGAACTTTTACCACAAAGGAGTGTTTTCTTTTGATGTAGCCAATATGACATCTACTAAAGAAATTCCTTAAAAGAAAAATCTCTTATTACATTAATATTTTCATAGTTAACACAATTTTTATGATGCCAAGTATTTTAAGTATCATTATCATAAAAATGTAAATACATTCCTTAAATGATTTTGATACCTTACCAAATAAAACTCCCCCCCCCCAAAATTTTTAAAAGTGCACTTTCTATTTGCTTTGTACAGTGCTGCCTTAAACTATTTAACTCCATGAACTTTAAAATCCCATATTAAATTTGGCTGGGTACATATCTGTGGTCTTCTAAGACTAATTTTAGATCTCTGCTATTTTCCCAAGCAGAAATACAACTAAAGTTTTGAACTTCTGCCTCAACCCCTGAATATGGGAATAATCATTCTTGTTTTCTAAGAATAAATAAATAAAATCATGTCACTGCAGTTGTGGATTTAGTCTTTGGATTGGCAACATTCTGGTTGTTTTTTCTTTATTAACACACCAATATTACCCATACTAATGAAAAACTAATGTATCCTACTAATTATACCAACATTATTCACACAATTATGTAAGAAACACAACTGGGATATTTTATCTTACACATAGGTATTTTTTTCCCACTGTACGGATGCTTTTTAAAAATACAAAGAAATTAATTAAATGAAGAACGAAAACAAGAAAGGGGTGAAAATTAGGTTTTGCTTAAAGCACAACAGGCATGGGATTGAACCATAAACCATAGAATCATCCTCACTCCCCCACCTCTGCCAGCACATTTCCAAGTGTTGTGACCACACTGTGTTACGTACCCAACGTCACACTGCAAGGACAGAGCAGAGCTGTGATTTCAGTCTAGTAATTTTGTCTCTTGAGGTCCTACCCTTCACTGCTCCTCTATGCTGCCTTGAAGGATAAACAGGATGCTTTCCATCTGAGTCTAAAAGGCATCATCAAATAATCCTACCTTTTAATTTTAAGGTTTGCATTTGTGTACAACACAATAGGGCTTCCCTGGTGGTTCAGTGATAAAGAATCCTCCTGCACTGCAGGAGACAAGCGTTCAATCCCTGGGTTGGGAAGATCCCCTGGAGAAGGGAATGGCAACCCACTCCATTATTCTTGTCTGGGAAACCCCATGGACAGAGGAGCCTTGCAGGCTACAGTCCATGGGGGTGCAAGACAGTGGGACACGACTTAGCAACTAAACAACATCACCAACACAGTAGTCAATGGGAAGGCTGCCTTCTCTTTTGAAAGGATCTAAAGATGTTGATGGCTGACATTTCCCCTTTTTTAGGAGGTACCTTGAAGTAGCAGGTACCTTTGAAAGTGAAAGAAAGTGAAAGTTACTCCATCGTGTCCAACTCTGCAACCCCATGGACTGTACAGGCCAGAATACTGGAGTGGGTAGCCATTCCCTTCTCCAGGGGATCTTCCCAATCCAGGGATCAGACCCAGGTCTCCCGCATTGCGGGCAGATTCTTCACCAGCTGAGCCACCAGAGAAGGCCCTTTATATTAGGTGTAATATAACGCAGGTACCTTTACACTGTGTATAATCAGACAAGATAGTTACTTAAGAAACATGGGAAATGCAGAAATGACTGCAGTGTGGCAGTAATTACGGCACACTTTTTCACTATTTAAGTTGGATATTTCTCTACATTCCTGAAATGATTTTTAGGTATTTTTGTAAAAGAAAAGCAGGCAGTGCTTTCCACAAAAGAACATGTACGTGACTTGAAATACAACAGATGAAGGCGATGCATGGCCTTCCAAGAAAAAAAAAATTTTTTTGAAGACCTGAAGCAACTCTGTCTCCTTTTTGATGGAATAAACATCTTAAGTTTGTTATGATAGAATTAAGTATGGAATTGAGGGAATGCTAGCATCCTATTTCTGGGTTTTCTTCCTCTATCAGTCCACCCTCGCATCTGGGTCATGATTCTCATCCATCCTTTGACCAAGCAACCTCTAGCACAGGAGCTTCTAGAAGCTTCAGACACTCCCCCACCTACACCTTTCCTCCTGCCCCACACTCCTCCCCTCTCTAACACCCTCCAAGTGTGTCTCCTATTCCCTACTCAGGAAGGAGAGTCTTGCCACTTATCCCCCTTTTGCTTGGGATAAATCTTGACTCCCTCAGGAAGACCCAGTTCCTCTGTGAAGTGTTACTCATCCCCATATATCATGCAACATAAGACTCTTACTAAAAGTTTGTTATCATCATAGTCTGTTCAAAAGGAAGGTTTCCTTTTCTGCATCTAATGTGGCTATTAATGCCATCCTTGGAGCTCTGAGCGAAGTAACAGTGACACTCAAGCGGCCAGTCTTTTGTTTTCAAAATCACAGCTACTAAGTAACCTTCCTTCCCTCTCCCTTTCTGTCCCTTATTTCTAGGCTGGACAGTAGCATCATCTGAAAGAACCCAGGAACCCAGGAAAGAGGAGCTATGTGTTAATAATATCACAATATTTGGAGTCAGAAGACAGGAGTGTCCTGACCCTATAAGAACGTCTGTTCTTCATGTGAAGAAGGGTTGGTTGTGACATCCCTGTGTTTCTGGGTCGGATTTAAATGAGATGACAGCTGTGGAAGCTCTTTGTAAACTGTAAAACAATACGCAGATCCAAGACAGAGCATAGCCACTCAATCAATGTTTAAGGGGTTAATTTACTAGTGATAAGTTGATAGACCACAGGTTCACAAATCTTAAGAAATGCTGGCAGATGAAAGATCATTGTTTTGTATTTGGCCATGCCCTGTGACATGTGGGATCTTAGTACCTTGGCCAGGGATTGAACCCATGCTTTCTGCATCGGAAGGGAGAGTCTTAACCACTGGATCACCAGGGAAGTCTCAGGAAGATCATGTTTTAAACTCTACTTCCGTCACAAACCAGCTAGGAAGGGTCAGAGCAAATCAAGGAGCAGGAAGCAGAGATCTGGTTTACAAGAGGTGTTAAAACAGGGTTAAAATAATTTGGCAAAAGATCTCAGATCTCTGTCACTCTTAGAAAGCTGACAAAATGAGCCCAACTCCTGCTGAAATGGTGAATGGAGACAGAAAAGTGTTCCTCATCAGCCTGCTCCCCACTATGAAAATGTGTGAAGTACTTGAGTATTGTTTGGAGGAGGATCATTGTCACAAAACCGGAGTCCATCCTGACTCAGATCATACTTCCAGAAACCCAGCTTCCAGTTCTGCTAAGTGGGGAACAGAATGTTTATTGTGACAGACTGCTGTAGTATGTTGAAATGACATATAGGATATTTGTGCCAGGATTTAATAAAATGGAGGTAGTTTTTAAACCACTTAGCCATATTTCTACTCTCTTCACCCTCATATCATTTGACCACGGGTTGTGTAATATCCAGTATTAAAAAGGTCCCATTGAAATGTAAATCAAAACTGTAGTGAGCTAGCACCTCACACCTGTCAGCATGACCATCATCAAAGTGAACATGAATGACAAATGTTGCTAAGGATGTGGATAAAAGGGAAATGGAACTGTCAGTGGAAATGGAAATGGTACAGCCACTATGGAGAACAGTATGGAGGTTTCAAAAAGGTGAAATAGACGATAAGCAATTCCTTTCTTTGGTATAAAAACAGAACATCTAGAAAAACAAAATATTAATTCAAAGAGATACATGCACCCCAGTGCTCATAGCAGCATTATTTACAATAGCCAAGATAGGGAAACAACCAAAACATACACCAACAGATGAATGGATTAAGAAGATATGATGCATATATACAATGAAATATTACTCAGCCTAAAAATGAAACTTTGTCATTTGCAGCAACATGGATGGACCTGGAAGGTATAAGTAAGTTAGACAGAGACAGTCGAATACTATATGATGTCACTGATATGTGCAATCTAAAGAACAACAAACTAGCAAATATATTTAAAAAAAGAAGGCAGCAGACTCACAGAAAGAACAAACTGGTGGCTCCCAGTAGGGAGCAGGGGTGGAGCAAGGGAAGGCACACACCACCGGGTAAGGTAAGCTCAAGGATGTGCTGTACAGCACAAGGAACATAGCCAATATTGTGTTTAAAAAAAGTAAATGGAAAGTAACCTTTAAATAAAGTTGGAACCATGCATTAAAAAACAAAATAAGATAAAAATTAATAATAATAAAAAATCCCCCCTGACTTCTCCCAACATGGAGGAATATAATGGATTGCTTTTCTTTTCCCCAGCAATCCCACTCCTGGGCATACACCTGGAGAGAATCATAATTCCAAAAGATCTCATGTACCAGAATGTCACCAAAGGAAGCAATGTAAATGTCCATCAACAGAGGAATGGATAAAGAAGATATGGCATATATATACAATGGAAAATTAGCCATAAAAAGGAATGAAACTGCGCCATGTTGCAGAGACAAGGATGGACTTAGAGACTGTAATATAGAGGGAAGTAAGTCAGAAAGAGAAAAACAAACATCATATATTAACACATATATGTAGAATCCAGAAAAATGGTACAGATGAACCTACTTGCAGGGTAGGAACAGAGATGCAGACAGAGAAGGGACATGTGAACACAGGAGTGCAAGGGGAGGGTGGGATGAATTAGGAGATCAGGACTGACATACACACACTACAATGTGTAAAATGGATAAGAAGCTGCTGTACAGCACAGAGAGCTCAGCTGGGTGCTCTGTGATGACCCAGAGGGGTGGGATGGGGTGGGGACTGGGAGGAAAGTCCAAGAGGGAGGGGATATATGCATACATATAGCTGATTCATTTCATTGTAGAGTGGAAACTAACACAATGTTGTAAAGGAATTATACTCCAATAAAATGAATAGATAGAGAAAAAAGACATATGATGGCTTGCTCCAGATTTTGTAGCTACTCTTCGTCAAAGAAGACAAAATTCAACAATAGCATTAACTGAGCATAGTTTTGGGGAAGGAAAGCATTGCAAAGGAGGAATATTTTGTATCTTGGTACAATCTGTTCCTATTACTAATCTCTAGGTCCACCTAAAAGGATGACTTAACAAGCTAAACCTATTACTAGAAATTAAAATAGGCCCACCGTTTTCAGGGCAAAACAATGAATATAAACAAACTTTAAAAATCACACAGTCCTCTTCTTGTAAGGTGGAGTCATATACTGCCAGAAGGTGGCGACTGTGTTTATGGTCTATTTTTTGCACACATTTCACTGGATAGAAGAGTTCCCATTTTCTAAAAAGTGTCAAAGTTTCTGTCTTATTAAAGAAAAAACAATACCAAGAGGAAATTTCAAAGAAAAACATTGATATGATGGGATTGTGTCTCCAAATTGAAGACAGGAATGCTTCTTAATGTGAGTGTAACTTTGTTTTTACAAAAACTAGAAAGAAATAAAAATGTTAATAGTGGTTGTGTCTGGTGACAGAATAAAGGCTTCTTTGGTACTTTTGATTTTTTTCACTAGTGATTACATAATATTTTTATTAAAGAAAAAGTTTCTTAATGTAAAAGAAAGGAATAAGGAACACTGTTTTTGCTTTTTCTGTAGAAGTATTAAAAGGTGCTTTTTGATTATAATGATTACTCTTAAAAATCTGGTAGAATTTGTTAATCAGTAATTACTGAACAAGAAGAATATATTAAGAGTATAAAATTCTTTGGCTTTCACAACAAGTTTAAAATAATATTAGGTTTTCATGGAAACCTGAACAAATTTTTGGGCCAACCCAATACTAAAAATATAATTTCATTTTTTCATTTAACATATACTGGCTGTATGCTTATTGCTGGCTATCATCTTGAAGGATATGATACCTATAGAGGTGTGTGTGGTGGTTATTTATATCAATTATCAATATTCAGTATTATGTAAGTAGGAGTGTTGAGTATATGACTAAATTATCATTCATAGTTGAAGACTGAAGATGTGAAAATTAAGAAAAAAGTACCAAAATAAAATAATTATTTGTGAAGCACAATTAGTAATTCTCAGAATCCTATTTAAATGGTTCCATCTGTCTGTGTGTGACGCCTGTGAGAGACGCATGTGATTGACAACGAAATATCAAGTGTTCTCTAGACTTGTGGTTGTCAAGGGGGAGGGTGGTTGGGGGAGGGAAGGATTGGGAGTTTAGGATTAGCAGATGCAAACTAGTATATACAGGATGGATAAACAACGAGGTCCTGCTGTGTAGCACAGGGAATTATATTCAGTACCCTATGATAAACCATATTGGAAAAGAATATGAAAAAGAACACATTTGTGTGTAACCAAGTCACTTTGCTGTACACCAGAAATTAAACACAACACTGTAAATCAACTATACCTCAATAAAAGTTTTTTAAAAATCAAGAGTCTCAAGTTGCATTAGATGTTGATTTATGAATCAGATAAGCAACACACAGAAGACTCGAAGAAAATAATTTAATAGTGGGAAATATAATTTTGAGACAAGTTTTACGTAATTTGTATTCTATGTCCTTTCTGATTTCAGTACAACTTGCTTTCAATTCATTCATAAATTTTTCAGCATGGATCTCCAGAAGATTAGAACTACTTAAAAAGGACCTAAGGCTTCCCTGGTGGCTCAGATGGTAAAGTGTCTGCCTTCAGTGTGGGATACCTGGGTCCAGTCCCTGGGTCGGGAAGATCCTTTGGAGAAGGAAATGGCAACCCACTCCAGTACCCTTGCCCGGAAAACCCCATGGACAGGAGAGCCTGGTAGGCTACAGTGCGTGGTGTCGCAAAGAGGAGAGCCTGGTATGCTACAGTGCGTAGTGTCGCAAAGAGGAGAGCCTGGTATGCTACAGGGCATGGTGTCGCAAAGAGGAGAGCCTGGTATGCTACAGTGCGTGGTGTCGCAAAGAGTCGGACACAACTGAGCGACTTCACTCACTCACTCACTCTAACAGAACCTAATAACAGGATCACTATGAGGCACTAAAGTTAATAGTGATTCTTTAACATTAGCAAATGTCCAATCTGTGTTCATACTTCACCTATCATCTCATACAAATTTTTTTAACCTTTTGTTTACATCAGGATCTAAACGAGGTTGAGACACTCCAACTGGCTCCTGGCTCTCACATCTCTTTGAATCTTCAGATTTCCTACCATCTCTTTGCATCATCTCCCTGGCAATTTGGTTGTGAAGAAATCTGGCCATTTGTCCTGGAAAGTCTTACACATTCTGGATTTGGCATCCAGATTTTCATTTTACATATTTCAGTGTAGATGGTTAGCGAGGTCTAGAGGCTTGAAACGATTCCTGTTTGACTTTGGCGAGGACTCTTCATGCTTACACTCTGTACTCCTATCAGGAGGAACGTTATCCAGGTTCTACCTATCTTTGTCAAGGTAGCAACTACTAATATCTCCACTTACAGCCAGTCATCAATCATCAGGAATGAAAAACAATGAAATTCATAGTCTTTGATCCCATCTTCATTTATTAGCTGGAACACTTTTATACAGAGCAGCTCTGCCTCAAAGACGACATGGTCCATGCTATTTTTAGAAAGCAAACATTGCAGTTTTGGAAAAAGATAGGACATGAAATGCAGTCCAAGATTCTGCATTGGCTTCAAAGAAGAAAAGGAAAACTATTAGGGGAGAAAGAGAAAACCTCTTCAAACATTTTACCTCTTTTCAATGGATTTACAAAGGTCTTTAAAAATGTCTTTAAGTGCTCACAAGCAAAAAGCTCCTTAATTGAAACTTGTGACATATCTAATGAATTCTAATGGAAGAAAACAATAGTTCCAGGAATTAGAAAATGGCAGTGAGACATGAGCAGCACTAAATTCTTCATTTCCATATGGCTCTGTGACACAGTCAATATTACTGCTACTTGTCCATGGAATGAATTTTATATTTGCATGGAAAAGAAACAGGTATGAAGTCCTGAAAATTCTAAAGACTTAAGGAAGAAGGATGAAGACCTTTGGGAACCTCTGTAAGAGACCAGCAGGTTGCCTGGGATTCAGTATTTCCTCTCTCAGCTGAGCATCTTTCTAACTAGAGCAAAGCAACCAGCCAGGCAGGGTTGCCTTGTGCCCCATCCAAACTAATTTCTCCGTATCACAAGGGAGAGTGGATTTTCCTATAAGAGGGAAAAATTCAAACTTCATCCTTTTGAGTCCTCTAGGCTCTAGAAATACACAGATAATGATATCCAATAAGGAGTCAGTTAAGAAAAGAAGCTAAGATGCAAAGTAAAAGTGCTGAAAGAAGGTAAATAATAGAAGCTATTGAACTTCAGGGAACTGCAGATGTGAAAAAAAAAAAAAAAAAGGATATAATACCTGAATTTCCCCCCAAGGTTTTATACTCTAAAAGAGGCCCCAACTGTCTGTTTAATCTAGATGTGATACAGCCACATAGAATTTCTAATAGGTCTTCTGTGCTAGTTCATGCCTATCTGACAATTTGTTTTGTTTCAGCGTTGCAAACATCTGGAGGATGTGGCAGAAGGATCAGGAAGTGCATTTTCTAGGAACTATAACACTCGTCAACAGAGGGATAGATAAAGAATGTGTGGCACATACATACAGTGGGATATTACTCAGCCATAGAAAGGAATAAAATCATGCCATTTGCAAAAGATGTAGATGGACCCAGAGACTCTCATACAGAGTGAAGTTAGAAGGAAAAACAAATACTGTGTATTAACACGTATATGTGGGATCCAGAAAAATGGTACTGACGAACCTATTTGCAAAGCAGAAATAGAGACAGGGATATAGAGGACAAGCATGTGGATACCAAGGCAGGATAGGGTGATGGAATGAACTGGGAGACTGAGGTTGACATATATACACTATTGATACTGTGTATAAAATAGATAACTAAATAGGACTTACTATATAGCCCGGGGAACTCTACTCAATGTTCTGAGGTGACCTAAATGGGAAGGAAATCCAAAGAAGAGGGGCTATATGTTTACAGATAGCTGACTCACTTTGCTGTCCAGTTGAAACTAACAACACTGTACAGCAACTATACTTCAATATATATTTTTTTTTAATTGACAATATCTGGTCCTTAGAGCCTGACCTCTCTGAGAAGGTCAAATGTCTTTCCTAACAGCATGTGGAAATTAAAGATCAGGTCATCTGATTTCCACCAGTTTTTCACCACCAGCTCCAACACGTATTCCCTACACCCCCACCCCAAGAGTAGTGACTGCTGAGTCATTTTATATTTGAGGCAAAAAATAAAGTTTATATACACAACATATCTCTGAAATTCACTTGTCTTTTTGTAAGAACATGAGTGGAAAAGTAAAATGCTGAATTCTAGAGGTAGAATTTACAGTAAGAGTTAAATTTCTCTCTCTCTCTCTCTCTCACACACACACACATACAGAGCTGATTGAATGGTCATCCTGTATATCAGAAAAAACTCTGAGAAGTCCACATACTGCAGGAAAAATGCGGGAAAAATCCTGCATGCCACAACTAAGATCCAATGCAGCCAATAAATAAATAAGTTTTTTTAAACAGGAGTAAGAAAAAGAAAAGGAAAAAACTCTCAGCTATTGAATAAAATGGTTACAACGGAGAATATTTCACACCCCACAGCATACTTTGACGATTTCAAATTAATTGAACTGAAGGAGATTCAATAGCACCCCACTCCAGTACTCTTGCCTGGAAAATCCCATGGACGGAGGAGCCTGGTAGGCTACAGTCCATGGGGTCGCTGAGCGTCGGACACAACTGAGCGACTTCACTTTCACTTTTCACTTTCATGCATTGGAGAAGGAAATGGCAACCCACTCCAGTGTTCTTGCCTGGAGAATCCCAGGGACGGGGGAGCCTGGTGGGCTGCCGTCTATGGGGTCGAACAGAGTCGGACACAACTGAAGCCACTTAGCAGCAGCAGCAGCAGGAGATTCAATGAGGATCAGTATAGCAGGAAAACAAATCACTTTGTCTATTTGACTTAATCAATAGGTCATTTACTTGAATTGATTAGCCAAAATGATAGATGGCCATCCCATTAATGGCAAAAAATCAGCTTCAGGGTTTAGTAAAACAAGCTCTAACAAAAGAATGTAAATTTGTTACAGTCAAGCAAGACATATTTCTATTAAATTGCTAATGCCAGGCTTTGTCATCCCAGCCCCAGAGGGGAGGATCTCTTACAATTCAGCCTTGCCCCAAACCTTTAGAGGGTCCCACAAAATGTAACCCAGGGGATAAAAAGGCACATCAATTGTGACTTCCCTGGTGGCTCAATGGTAAAGACTCTGCCTGCAATGTAGGAGACCTGGGTTTGATTCCTGGGTCAGGAAGATCCCCTGGAGAAGGAAATGGCTACCCACTCCAGAATTCTTGCCTGAGAAATCCCATGGACAGAGGTGGGCAATAGTCCATGGGGTCGCAAACAGTCAGACACAACTGAGTGGCCAATACAGTCATGACACAGAATGATATCAACGATACAAGGGGTTCTTCATAATAGTGTGAAATTCCTACTGAAAACTAGAATATGCTCAACCATCTGAAGCAAGGAAAGACATTAAAGATGATTTGGGGCAGGCACTTCCTGGGGTGGAGACAGGGTGACAAGAAATGTTTTAGCCTATGTGCTGGTCTGGTTCCTTGCTCACCTCATCTCCTATGATGTCTTGGCTCCCTCATTCTCTCTGTCCCAGCCACGTGGTCTTCTAGGTGCTTCTGGACCCACCAGGTAAACTTCATCCTTAGGTCTTTGCAGTGGCTATTCCCTCTGCCTAGAAATGTACGTGACTTACTCCTCATATCTACTTTTGCTGAAATGACCATCTCTCAACCAGGACTATCCCAACCTCCCCACTTAAGCCTGAAATGCACACTCCCCATGCATCTCCCTTATCCTCATTTCCACTTTTTCCTGCAGCATTTCCAAGCTTTGCCATACTAAACAATAGACTTATTTATGAGGTTTGTGGTTTATTACTATATCTCCCATTAAAATGTAAACCCACGTGGGCCAAGAATTTCCTGGAACGGATCCAGGATACGGAGATATATACTTGTCCATTGATGCATCCCACTTGCCTGCCTCACAGCACATGTTAAGTAAATATTTGCTCAATGAATATATGAAGAAGTGAATGAAGATAAAGGATCTATTTACAGCCCAGGAATGATCTCTGGGTTATCTCAAGGCATTGATGAACTTGGTCCAAACAAACTGACTTGTTAAAGAAATGCACCTCCATTCTGACTGGATTATGTGGTCACTGCTCACATAGCCCAGAAGGAAATCTAAAAAACAATAAATGGATTCATGTGAGTTTTTAGGAAGCTTTTCACAAGACCTTTGTTTTGGAATCTGAAGAGGGATGACTGAATTTCAAATACAGTGAGTCCCTTACATATGAATGAGTTCCCTTTGGAGAGCACGTTTGTAACTCCACTCTGTTCCTGAGTCCAACAAAGTTAGCCTAGGTGCCCAACTAACACAATCGGCTATATAGTACTATACTGTGATAGGTTTATATTACTGTTCACACAATACATAAAAAGCAAACACAAAAAAACAGGGAAAACATTTTTCATCTTACAGTACAGGACCTTGGAAAGTACAGCAGTACCAGCTACATCACGCCTGCTTTTATGCTTGCTTCCGGACATCATGGGCTTGAAATAAAGATACCACACTACTGCACTCTAGGCAGCGCTGTACCATAAAATACACAAAGCACTAACACTTGTACAGGACGCACACACGTCAGTGTACATCAGACTCATGAACTGACTTAATGTGATCGGCCGTGTGAACGCATGCTCTCGTTTTGAAAGTTCACAACTTGAAGGTTCCTATGTAGGGGACTTACTGTAAAGTATTAAAAAAAAACCAAAACAACAACTAGAAGGGTTTTGTGAAAAAGGGAAGGAACCAGCAGATGGCGCTTCAGCATGCTTCCCCCAAACCCAGCCTACAGAAGATAAGCATTTATGCCACTCTGCACAAGCTTTCAAAACACACACACACACACACACAAGTG
The DNA here is from genome assembly GCF_002263795.3 of Bos taurus. Taxonomy (NCBI): domain Eukaryota; kingdom Metazoa; phylum Chordata; class Mammalia; order Artiodactyla; family Bovidae; genus Bos; species Bos taurus. The sequence goes on along the minus strand of NC_037340.1, from coordinate 32,667,356 downwards.
TGTGTGTCCACAACAACTAAATGTCTTAAAACCACTGAGACAGAGGCATTCTAGCACCCAGTTTTTGACATCACTAACCAAGTCAGGTACCAATAATGACAAAAAGTTCTAATCCAAAAACATGCTTACTACTGATGAAATAACTAAGTATTTTTCATTTTTGCTTAAAACTAAAGGGACTAAAGAACAAGTGAATGTGTTATTCTCTCAGTCATGTCTGACTCTCTGTGACCCCACGGACTGTAACCTGCTAGGCTCCTCTGTCCGTAGGATTCTCCAGGAAAGAATGCTGGAGCGGGTTGCCATTCCCTTCTGCAGGGGATCTTCCCAGCCCAGGTACTGAACCTGGGTCTCCTGCACTGCAGGCAGATTCTTTACCATCTGAGCCACTAGGGAAGAGACCTTTGAAAAAGCTCTTCTGACAGACTCTGCAAGAGCCAATGTAATCCCCAAGATTTATTTTATTTATTAATTACTTAATCAGGCCTGCATGGCCTGTGGGGTCTTAGTTCCCTAATCAGGGATTGAACCTGAGTCATTACAATGAAAGCATGGAGTCCTAACCACAGGGGGAATTGCCAGAGAATTCCCCTAAGACTAATTTTAAGTTAAAATAAAAAGAATTCTAGAATGAGATCAATTGGAAATTTCAAAGATCCATAGTATCACAAGCTCAGCTGTGCACAGCCCAGCAGGAGTGTCTATAAGTAAGAAACAATTGAGAAAAAAAAAGCATCTCCTTGCCATTAACATTAGACTAAAGCTAGAAACAGAAACCATCGTATACAGGCCATTCTTAAATATCAACATGGTCTCAGAGGTGGACGATGGGGTGGGGTGGCAGGGCTCAGGAGTAAAGGGTGGACAGGATTGGCAGCAACCTTTTATTTATTTTTTTAATGTTTTGGCTATGCCATGCGACACGTGGGATTCTAGTTCCCAGACCAGGGATCGAACCCATGCCCCTTGCACTGGGAGAGTAGTCTTACCCCCTGGACTGCCAGGGAAGTCCCTGTAGCAACTTTTTTAGAAAGCCTCTTCCCTCTCAAACTCACTCACTTGGTCTGTGCTGTGTTCACCAAAAAGTACAAATAAAATATATATTCATGAAATCCTAGGCATAAAAAAAAATCTGATAATGAGCAGCAAACTTCAGAACATGTACAAGCATAAAAGATTTTGGTGATTTTCATTTTTATTCCTTAAGAGCTTTCCAATCCCATCTAATTCAAAATGACCATTTTTGTCAAAATGCATTAGCAGAAAGGGCCTGGCTTAAGCCTCTACCTACCCCTCTTTTTATTAAAATAAATTTTGGGCTCACTTGTTAGGCTCTGCAAATCCTCAGATTGGTCCCAGCAGTGCATTATTCTCAGGGAACCTCTGGGCTGAGTGCTGTGTGGCATGTGGCCAAAATACAAGAAAATGTCTGGCCTCCCAGGCCAACTTGCCCCAGTGGTCTCGAAAATCTGGAACAGACCAGGCCCCTGACTTAGATTCACGGGATCATGATGAAAGTCAGGCTCTGGGTGAATCATCTTGTGTGCAGGCTACTTTCTTTTTCGGGGCAACTTATATAGATAGATAGATAGAGAGAGAGACGATTAGACACAAACCACTTTTAAATAACATTTTAAACTTTTTATTTTATATAGGCGTATAGCCGATTAACAATGAAAGGAGTTTTAGGAGTACAGCAAAGGGACTCAGTCATGCAAATACACGTATCCATTCTCCCCCAAACTCCCCTGCCATCCAGGCTCCCACATACCACTGAGTAGCGTTCCCTGTGCAATATGGTAGACTGCTTATCCATTTTAAATATAGCATATACATAAGCCACTTTAAGGAGCTGCCATACATTGTCTGATTTAATCTTTATAACTACCTGGTGAGTTAGGCAGCGATATCTCTATTTTATAGTAAAGAAATTGAATATGAGAGGAGTTCTCATCTTAGTGCTGGAAACATGATTCAATCCAGGTCTACCTGATTTTTTTTTCCAGAGTTATTAACTTTTTATTCATGTAGCTGCATTATAAAGAATCTGCTGCGTTTTTTTTGTTTTTTTTTTTTTTTTGACGTATAGCTAATATACAATGTTGTGTTAATTTTTGCTGCACAGAAAAGTGACTCAGGTTCGTCTAGTCAAGGCTCTGGTTTTTCCTGTGGTCATGTATGGATGTGAGAGTTGGACTGTGAAGAAGGCTGAGCGCCGAAGAATTGATGCTTTTGAACTGTGGTGTTGGAGAAGACACTTGAGAGTTCCTTGGACTGCAAGGAGATCCAACCAGTCCATTCTGAAGGAGATCAGCCCTGGGATTTCTTTGGAAGGAATGATGCTAAAGCTGAAACTCCAGTACTTTGGCCACCTCATGCACAGAGTTGACTCACTGGAAAAGACTCTGATGCTGGGAGGGATTGGGGGCAGGAGGAGAAGGGGACGACAGAGGATGAGATGGCTGGATGGCATCACTGACTCGATGGACGTGAGTCTCAGTGAACTCCGGGAGTTGGTGATGGATTCATGGGGTCGCAAAGAGTCGGACACAACTGAGCGACTGATCTCTCTCTTATACACATATATACATTGTATTTTATATATTTTTTAACATTATGGTTTGTCATCGGATATTGAATATAGTTTCCTGTGCTCTGCAGGAGGATTTTGTTGTTTATCCATCCTGTTTCTAATAGCTTGCATCTGCTAACTCCAACCTTCCACTCCACCCCTACCCCAACCCCCTCCCCACTGGCAACCTCCAGACTGGTCTCCATGTCTGTGCGTTTCTTTCTGTTCCACAGATAGGATCTTGTACCTTGTATTACAGACTCCACATATAACTGATACCATATGATTGTTTCTTTCTGACTCATTTGGTGTGATCATCTCTAGGTGCACCCAGGCTATTTCTGAAATAAACACACTTAGTCCAGAGTCACTGCTGTCTTGAGAGGAGACACTAGATGTCACTGCTCCCATGAAACGTCGGGAACCTGCTGGTAATGCGAGAGGTTCAATAGCCCTTTGAGTCCCATTATCATGATTTGGGCTCTGCAGGGTTAGCACTGCACAGCCAAGAAGGTCCAAGGATCTGCCACAATTTTTTTTTTTTTCCTGAAAAACTCAAGACCTAGAGTCTGTCTTACAGAGTGAAGGAAGTCAGAAAGAGAAAAATATCATATATCAATGTATATATGAGGAATCTAGAAAACTGGTACAGATGAACCCATTCGCAGGGCAGGAACAGAGATGCAGAAGTAGGGAACAGCTGCGTGGGCCTGGGAGAGTAGCCCTGCCATATATCCATTACCATGTGTAAAACAGCCAGTGGGAAGCTGCGGTGCAGCACAGGGAGCTCAGCTCGGTGCTCTGTGATGATCCGCGGGCAGGATGGGAGGCCTCAAGAGGGAGGGGATACATGTATTCATATAGCTGATTCATTTCATTGTACAGTAGAAACTAACACAACATTGAAAAGCAACTACATTAAAAAAAAAAAAATCCTTACTGGTTCACAGTTACCATTCCAAACCTCCCCTCTCAGTCTCCTGTCACATCAACTGTCCCCAAATTCCCCCTATCCAACAACTGAACTACAAGCTGTCACACAAGGGTATGGTGGGCGACTTCCCTGAGTAGCTGGTAAATACTTTTCAGCGCAGCTCTGTGTAAGGTAAAGACGGCTGCAAAAGTTCAGTTTCTGTTCTTAATACAATCCAGGCAGAATCACTTGTTTCCAAGTTGTCGTAGGACCCTCGGTCGTTAAAAAAGAAAAAAAAATTGAAATAAAGTAATGGGAAGTGAGATGTATGTGCATTTCTGGAGAAGGGTGACTGCTTCCTCAGAAATATTCAATCAAAAGATACAGGTATGAAATAAAGTTTAAGTAGATAAATAGCAGTATAAATAAGATCAACAGTACCCTTACCAGGAATAAAAAATGGAAGCAAAAATTCTGGAAATCCATTTATGTGATTTCCTGTGTGTTTGTGTGTAGAAGAAAAAATGGCAGAGAGATAATAACTTCTCGATCTTGGTTGTAGTCCTATAATAATTCATTTCTCTGGTTCACTCATTTTAAAGTTCTTTGAATTAAAAAATCTAGGCAATATTTTTAAGGACATTTATAGATAAAAGTACTAGGGCTGTTTCATGAAAGACATATATTTTGAAGTCTGATGTGGAGTTTGAAAAACAACCTACCTTATCATTAACTAATTCTTCTGTGTTCCCTGGTTGCTAACCTCTAATCAGAGGATGACAGGACATGAGTAATGGATGAGCATGGGTTTATACTGGATTTGTAGGAATTAGATTTTTACTAATAGAATTTTAAAGAAATACTTCTTGTTCAGAGAACAACATTTATGATAACCTGAGGAAATGATCAAGAATCAATCTTTTACTTATATTTATTTCATACACTTAAGTCTCTTAAGTATTTTAGTCAATACTACTAGGAAAAATTCACATAAAATGCAATATTAAAAAAAGAACTTAGGACAAGAATGATCACATGGAAAATATCATGCAAGTTTCAGGGCAAGAAATCTATATTCACTTGCTAGATAAATCTCATAAAAGTTTGTGTTTAAATTAAAAGAAAAACAAGATGTTCTGTATTGAATAAAACATGCAATTTTAGCAGCCAAGATGGCACGTGCAAATGAGGCAGAGTTGACCTCTTAGGAGTAATTCTACTCTGTACGAAGAAAACCAGAAAGTCTCACATAACATATTTCTTTCTTGGTCTGAACTCTTGGCTTTTTGTTTTATTTGAGGCTGCATAAACTGAATGACAATTACCTTCTTTTCCTCTACAGTCACTAGGACAACCCTCCACTTGGCACAGCAGCCTCACCCTACACGTGCCTCTGAAGATTCTTCCCTGTCTATCCTGTTATCTGGGGAAGGAGTCAGAGCTGGGAAAAGCAATATAATAAATAATTCTGTAATAATTTAACCTATAAGAGATGGAACCTGCTTTATCACACACACACACTAAAATGTGTCTTTTGGACATCTAACATTCCAAAGAATTTTGGGATTATATTATATACAAAAGTAGGTAAATACTGTAAGAGTATTTTTAATAAACTTTTCTATCTTTACAGTTTTTCACCACCTATAAATAATAAAAAGAGGAATCTCTTTTTAAAGATAAAATCTGATCCAAGTAAGTGTAGAAGCCAATAAAATTAATTCTGTGTAAGGAAATTTAAGAGTATCGGGAAATTAAATGGGAAATACCCACAGTCATGGGTAAAGAGTTCAGAGTGAGTTAGCTGATTTAATTCAATAAGTCAAGAATCATGGAAATACATCAAATAACACAAGGAGCTAAAGCATGTGATCAAACAACTTAGTATTTTACATATGTCACCTTATTAAAAATTCAGAACCAGGTGGATGAATTACTCTTATTATCTCCATTTCATAGGAAAAAGAACACTGAAAGAAGAAAATCATTTAATTCCACAAGGTCATCCTCCAAGTTCATGACCAGTGAAACTCTGATCTGAGTCCAGATGGTTCTCTTGGCCATTAGGCTATATTTCTTTAGAAGTAATCTAAAAGAGATGTTTTGGGGGGTGTTAAGACCACAGTGTTATAGATCAAGAAATAATTTCCCACTCCAATCTCTACAGCAATGTCACACAGAAAGTCACAAAATATGATGTATGTCACTGAAAATGTATCAATAAAACTGAACACATTTCTACCAGTAGAGGATTTTACCCATTATCTTCTGTTTGTAGGAGAGGTGGCAAGAATACACAGAAGAACTATACAAAAAAGATCTTCATGACCCAGATAACCACAACGGTGTGATCATTCACCTAGAGTCAGACATCCTGGAATGCAAAGTCAAGTGGGCCTTAGGAAGCATCACTACAAACAAAGCTGGTGGTGATGGAATTCCAGTTGAGCTATTTCAAATCCTAAAAGATGATGCTGTGAAAGTGCTTCACGCAATATGCCAGCAAATTTGGAAAACTCAGCAGTGGCCACAGGACTGGAAAAGGTCCGTTTTCATTCCAAACCCAAAGAAAGGCAATGCCAAAGAATGTTCAAAGTACTGCACAATTGTACTCATCTCACAAGCTAGAAAAGTAATGTTTAAAATTCTCCAAGTCAGGCTTCAACAGTACATGAACCAAGAACTTTTAGATGTTCAAGCTGGATTTAGAAAAGGCAGAGGAACCAGAGATCAAATTTCCAACATCTGTTGGACCACAGGAAAAGCAAGAGAGTTCCAGAAAAACATCTACTTCTGCTTTATTGTCTACACCAAAGCCTTTGAGTGTGTGGATCACAACAAACTGGAAAATTCTTCAAGAGATGGGAATAACAGATGACCTTACCTGCCTCCTGAGAAATTTGTATGCAGGTCAAGAAGCAACAGAACCGGACATGGAACAACAGACTGGTTCCAAACTGGGAAAGGAGTATGTCAAGGCTGTATATTGTCACTCTGCTTATTAACTTATATGCAGAGTACATCATGAGAAATGCCAGACTGGATGAAGCACAAGCTGGAATCAAGATTGCTGGGAGAAATATCAGTAACCTCAGATATATCTGCCTTATGGCAGAAAGCGAAGAAGAACTAAAGAGCCTCTTGATGAAAGTCAAAGTGGAGAGTGAAAAAGTTGGCTTAAAGCTCAACATTCAGAAAACTAAGATCATGGCATCCTGTCCCATCACTTCATGGGAAATAGATGGGGAAACAGTGGAAATAGTGAGAGACTATTTTCTTGGGCTCCAAAATCACTGCAGATGGTGACTGCAGCCATGAAATTAAAAGATGCTTACTCCTTGGAAGAAAAGCTATGACCAACCTAGACAGCATTTTAAAAAGCAGAGACATTACTTTGCCAACAAAGGTCTGTCTAGTCAAAGCTATGGTTTTTCCAGTAGTCATGTATGGATGTGAGAGTTGGACTATAAAGAAAGCTGAGCGCCGAAGAATTGATGCTTTTGAACTGTGGTGTTGGAGAAGACTCTTGGGAGTCTGTTGGACTGCAAGGAGATACAACCAGTCCATACTAAAGGAGATCAGTCCTGAATATTCATTGGAAGGACTGATGCTGAAGCTGAAACTCCAATATTTTGGCCACCTGATGTGAGAAACTGACTCACTGGAAAAGACCCTGATGCTGGGAAAGATTGAAGGCAGGAGGAGAAGGGGACGCCAGAGGATAAGATGGTTGGATACTATCACTGACTCGATGGACATGAGTTTGAGCAAACTCCCGGAGTTGATGATGGGCAGGGAAGCCTGGTGTGCTACAGTTCATGGGGTTTCAAAGAGTTGGATATGACTGAGTGACTGAACTGAACTGAACTTCTGTTTGTAAGATAATCTCCATTGTGAAACGAAGTGGATAAATTATTCAAAAAGTAGTATTTCTGAGTCTTCTACAATTAACATTTATGGGACTTCCTTGGTCGTCTAGCAGTTAAGACTCCACACTGCCAGTGCAGTGGGCCTTGGTCGACCCCTGGTCAGGGAACTAGATTCTGTATGCTACAAGTAAGTATCTCTTGCCACTACTAAAGTATCTCATTCCACTACTAAAGATACCACGTGCCACAGCTAAGACCTGGTGAAGCTAAATAAATATTTTTTTTAACATTTATTCCAAACATGGCTTTCAAGCATTATAAAATGAAAGAGCACCAATTTTTGAAAGAGCAAAGACAACAGATTCTGAAAGACATAGGGTCAGCTTGCTGGTTTTACGGTGGCTGATATACACAACTGCACACCACACTCTCTGAGAGACCAAAGGCATGAGAAAGTGTTGCTTAATAGGCGGGGAAACCAAGGTCAAAGAGGTTAAGGACTCACTTTACTTAGTTGAGCCCCTGTCACCCGAAGGGTCTATCACAGCTCAGTCCCCTTTATCTGCCCCAGGGGACTCCTCTGTATCCAGACTCTGTATCATGTGAGCAGCTACCAAGAACCACAGACGAACAAGCCAGAAATGAGTTTTGACCACACTGCTCCCACAAGTGACCCTCTAGTTGTATGAGGTGACCATTTGTACAGGCAGTGTTTTCTCTGCCCTTTCTAGCTCATGGGCTTTTCCACAAACTCCCAAAGTGGAGGAATCTGAACTTGGGCTCAAACCCAAAACGTCTAACACTTTTGACCCAGATCACATGCACTGTGTATACTTTTCGTCAGGACTGGAGTGCCTGCTCTCAATCTGGTCCATAACTCAGTCTTCCTACTTTCAACCCAGTGATTTTCATTTCAAGGAGAATTACAGGTTTTTTTTTTTTTTTCTTTAGTTCTATTTCAAAAATCAAAATTTAGCAAACTTAAAAGTAAAATCAGAGTCAGTGCTTGTTACAGAGCTGTCCTTTGCTGATCTGTGGGGGGAAAACGACCACTTGATAAGCAGCCCTGGGACAATTCATTATCCAAACAGAAAGCATTAAATTAGATTCCTACCTCATATCATAAACACAAATAAGAAAATTTTTAAAAACTCTTTGTTTATTTATAAGAATATTTTTGTGCCCTTCTATTAGGGAAGCATTTCTTACAAGATGAGAAATGGAAAACATAAAGGAAAAAATTGTTAAAATTGAGAATTTCACAATTTAAAATGTATATGTATTCAAAAGTGTGGAAAACAACTTATAGACTGAGAGTAGATATTTGCAACACTTTGAACTGCGAAAAGGTTACTACAAGGAATATATAACTCAATATGAATCTATATAAAAAAACAGACTCAGATACAGAAAACAAACTTACGCTGCCAAAGGGGAAAGGGAAAAATGGAGAGATAAATTAGGAGTGTGGGATTAACAGATACACATTATTATACATAAAAGGAGATTGGGATTGACATATATACACTCTATGTATAAAACGGATAACTAATGAGAACCTACTGAAGAGCATAGGGAACTCTATTTAATGCTCTGTGGTGACCTAAATGGACAGGAATTTTAAAAAAGAGGGGATATATGTACACGTATAGCTGATTCACTTTGCTGTATAGCAGGAAATAACACATTGTAAAGCAACTCTACTCCAATAAAAAATTTCAAAACAGAGATAAGCAACAAGGATTTACCATGTAGCACGTGGAATTACCTTCAATACCTCGTTGTAACTTATAATGGAATATAATATGAAAAAACTGAATAACTTTGTTGTACACCTGAAACACAATATTGCAAATCAACTGTACTCCAGTTAAAAATAAAACTCAGCATGACTCAATACAAAATGCAAACAGCATGACAGATATATGGCAAAAGATATACATTTGAAATATAAAAGTAAACGTGGATCAGATGGACAAAAATATGAACAGTCCAACATTTCCAAGTTTTGATAAGGACATGGGGGAGTAAAAACCATTATACACTGCTGTCTGGGATGTGGAAATGCCACAGCTATTTTGAGAACAATTTGAGAACATCCAATAAAGTTAAAATATGCATACCTTAGAGCTGGGCCATTCCACTCCAAGGCACACCTTGAGCACAGCTTCTCAATTAATCTACTGCAGCTAAACGAGTTCCAGGAGTAACTAAGATAACAATCCACTCTGCTTTAGGGGCAGCTGAGGTCTGGAAGCTTGGGCCAGTTCCTGAAGCTGTGAACAGCCTGCAAAAAACATTCTTTTCTGGGTTTCCCCGGTGGCTTAATGGTAAAGAATCTGCCTGCCAATGCAGGAGACACAGGCTTGACCCCTGGTCCGGGAAGATTCTACATGCCATGGAGCAACTAAGCCAGTGAGCCACAACTACTGAGCCTGGGCTCTAGAGCCAGGAGTCACAATTACTAAGGCCACGTGCCACAACTGCTGAAGCCCATGCACCCTAGGGCTGGTGCTCTGAAACAAGAGAAGCCACCGCACTGAGAAGCCCTCGCACCACAACTACAGAGTAGCCACCGCTTGCCGCAGCTAGAGAAAAGCCTGTGCAGCAACAAAGAGCCAGCACAGCCCCCAAAACTAATTAATTAAAAAAATCATTTCCTACATAAGCCATAACTCAGAGAAGGTTGGGAAAGACTTCCCTAGAGAAACTCCTGCACATTTTTACCCATATTCACGCCCCTTGGTATTCATAGAATCATCACTGGTCATAGCCAGAAGGACAAAAGAGGGAAACTAAATGCCCATCTACAGAAGGAGTAAATGAATCGTGCTAAATTCACACAATATAATACTCCACTGCATGAAAATGAGCGAGCCATTCCTATGTGTAACATTATGGGTGAATCAGAGCCATACTGTTTAGCAGGAAAAAAAAGTGTTAGAAGCATACTGTAGTATTCCACTCTTTATATAAAACTGAAACATGTACAAACATCTTATAGGAAGTTGTGTAAGACTTTCTCAGTGGTGTCTGTTGCTTAAAAATAGATACATACATGCTAAAAATATGAAAAATCCATGAAACTCACTTAAGAAATTGAGGGCTGTGATTTCTGCCAGTGGCTGGGGGCGGTGGGGCAGGGTGGGGGGGTGTGTTACACAAACAGAATCAAGCATGTTAGCAATAAAAAAATGAATCCACTTTATGAAGCTGGGTGATGGTGATGGGTATACTATGCTTCATTTTATTATTATTTAGGCCCTTTTGTATGTCTGTTAAACTGCATGATAAATTTTTTTTTAAAGAAACCAGTTATTTCCTAATAAATGTTTATCTAAGGAATGGAGAATTATGCATTTCAAAGACTAATGCTCCAGAGATGATTCCAATGCCTAAGGAGAAAGTCACACGTGTATCTACTGTCACACTTCAAAACCAGCGGAGTCTCCTGCCTTCTGTTTTCCATTCTGGCTACCATCGTTTCCCATTCTCCTCCTCTTCCACGCTTCTGTTTCTCTTACCCTTGCTCACCTGAAAGCCAGTTTACTGTATCTGCTCCCAGTCTCTTTATACACCAACTACAGTTATAATAGCTGACATTGATGGAGCTCTTGTCATGAGCCAAGCCTCATTCTCGGTGCTTTGGATCTCACCTTATTTATTTTCACACAAATTCTGCAAGGTGGTTACAATGATGTCCGCTGACAGTTGAAGAAAAAGGAAGCTATGAAGGTTGAGAAACTTGTCCAAAGGCACAGGAAAAGGGAGGACCCATGATCCAGACGCATATACTGAGACTTAAAGCCATATTCTTATCACCTCTGTTATTCCACTTTCCCTAATATGCATGCAACATATTCTATTAAAAAAATTTTTTTTTCATTTTTGGACACACCACATACCATGTGGGATCTCAGTTCCCCAACCAGGGATCAAACCTGGGTCCATGGCAGTGAAAGCCGAAGTCTTAACCACTGAACCACCAGGGAATTTCCACATGCAGTATCTTCTAAATATTTAATATCGATTAAAAAAAAAAATTTAAGTTCCTTGAGATCAATTAAGATGACATAGTCTGAGAGGAAAACTTAACTGATTTTTAAATTTTGGTATTCAACAATAATACAGTCATAGTATATGGGATGGAGAAGGCAATGGCACCCCACTCCAGTACTCTTGCCGGGAAAATCCCATGGGCGGAGGAGCCTGGTAGGCTGCAGTCCATGGGGTCGCTAGGAGTCGGATATGACTGAGCGACTTCACTTTCCCTTTTCACTTTCACACATTGGAGAAGGAAATGGCAACCCACTCCAGTGTTCTTGCCTGGAGAACCGCAGGTTTGGGGGAGCCTGGTGGGCTGCCATCTATGGGGTCGCACAGAGTCGGACATGACTGAAGCAACTTAGCAGTACATGGGATGTAAGCAACAAATCGAGGAAGTAAGAGTCCTTTACTATAATTGATTTTCTGACAAGGAAACCAAGGTTCAGAAAAGGTAATTATAACTTAGAGTTACAGTTGATGAATTGCAGAGCCAGTGCTTAAATCCAGGTCTTCTGTACAATCCAAAAGTCCAGGTTCTTAACCACCGCTACACTCCATTTATTGCCTCTACAGATTCACATTCCACCCCAGTTGCCACCAACTCTCAAAGTCTACTGGGAAAAAATTCTTCACCTTTGTCCAAAGAGGACTAAATTGAGAGTGGTGTACAGTAACTAAGCTTAATTAGCACACTATTGACAACTATTATAAAATTGTTGTTCAGTCGCTCAGTCGCGTCTGACTCTTTATGACAGCATGGACTGCAGCACGCCAGGTATCCCTGTCCTTCACCATCTCCTGGAGTTTATATGTGTACATACACATGTAAACGTGTGACTGCTTATACTTCTTTCTACAGAAATAGAGAGAGCTACATTATCTCCTTCACATCCTTACACTGGCTTAAAATTAATTATCGTCACCAACTTGAGTATATGTCACTACACTCTAAAAATCTGAGTTCTCGCCTGGCATGTCCCAACCCTGCCACACTCCCAAATGGAGCCCCCCAAAACGTGTCTAAGAACAATTCACTTTCAAACTGAGGGATAGAACATTCTCTCCTTCTGTAAACTTAGACAGGATTTTTTTCCATCAACTTTAGCAAAGCTTAAGTGCCTCATGGTATTAAAAAAAAAAAAAAAAAAAGACATCCTTTGTCCCCCTCTATCCATTTCAAAACTCAAACATTTATAAATAGCTTTTGCTAGTTGTCAATGACAAAACACTATTTTCTACTTTGCAGATCCAAACTATTTTAATATTTTTATCTTCACAAAAAATAAAAGTCTTGATTTTTTTTCCAGATTATGTTTGATTTTTCCTGTTAAATGTGTTCAAAGTGATATTCAGCACATAAACTGCTCAAGAAAATTAATGGTTTTGGAAATACTAGTTTCTAAGTTTAAAGAAAAAAACCTCTATCATGTTGCCCTTAAGACAAATTTATTGGCACTAATTAAAACACTATAATGTTCAAAATATCACGTTTGAATATGCTATGTATAGTCAATAACTAATATATATAACTTCCTCCCAACTCAATAAAGCATAAATAAGTGAAAAGATTGCCATATTTTTATAAATCTGTAGATAGATCCTCTCAATGTCAGTCAATATAATTCAGTTAAAAATTAGGTATGAGCTTATAAAATCACTCAGTTCATGAAAAGATGGAAACATCTGGAAAACCACATCATTACTTCAATTTCCTGCTGTAAAAGTCAAAAATAGGTAAATCTGACCATTAAAATAAGGCCTTCCTTGAAAATGTAATAATCCTTTGTCAGGTAAAGCAGAAAGTCCCTTGAGAAACATACCCGTCCACCAAAGAAAATTTTTAGGACTCTGTGCAGTTGATATTGCTGTTAAACTGTTTCTTGTTGAAGGTACGTGATTAAAAAAAAAGTTAAGCCACATTTTTGTGAGTGATGAAAACTAATTGTTAAGGTAGATCTCCCTAGACACATGAATAGGTCATAACATTTACATTATTTTCCACATGAAGTCAAGCCCATGACCCACACAGGCAAAGGAAGTATTGTGTAGGTCATGTGAAAAGACAGCTAACCTGGAAGAGAGTCTATTGGTTTTGCATGGCATATTTCAGCTTCTGTTTAAATACGGGCATTCATTCTCCAGTTGACATCAAGCAATTTCATTGTCAGCAAACAAGACAATGGGCATACACCATGGAATCTCACAGAGAAGAAGCACCCTGGGTTAATATGAAAAGGTCCATTTACCAAGTCCTCAGAATTCTTGAGAACTTGTCTGTGTTAAGTGCCTTTCTCTCCCTAAACATGGTACCTTCTGCAGCTTAGACTTCTAAAACAGTAAATTTGCTAGCTGCCTTTTAAGAGCTAAGATGACTATATAAAAGGCCTTCAGACTTTCCTCATGCTGGACTCCAGTCTATTTGCTGACTAAAACTTAACAAGGTGATCGAAAAATAATGAAGATTAACAATATGTATGTAGAAAAGTCACTCAGTCATGTCCAACTCTGCAACCCCACGGACTATACAGTCCATGGAATTCTCCAGGCCAGATTCATTGAAAAGAACTGCCAATAAAATAGTCTTTTTGAAGTGCCCATAAATGTCTAAGAAAAAAAGCTTATTTACACATTTATAGGTCTGGGTCTTAGTATTTGTTTTCAACTGTTTTTTTAGTGTCCTTCTGACTTTAAAATGCATCTAATATTTGCATCTTTTAAAAATGCAGGACTTTAAAAAGAATCTTTAAAAAAAAAAGCAGCAATACAAAATATGTATACATCAACTTGCTATGCAGAATTTGACATCAAAGCAATTAGTAATTTGCTTTTTCCTCCTTGTTGGTACCATGATAACTTTGTTTCATAGTAATCATTCTTAAGTAACAAATGAAGCTTAAGCTTCTTCTATATGCTATGCAACATAATACATCATGTAGATTAGAATGTACATGTTCAAAAGATTTGAAAAGATAGAACAGTAAATGAAGAGTCAAAAGGTAAATTAGTGTGTACAAATGATTTTCTAAGCCTTCCAGGACTGCAGGTGTTTGCATTAGAGCTTGGTGCACCATATGGCTTCCATATGTTATAAACTTTAATTTTTGGTAAGGGATAACCATATGTGTGAAGAGCCAACTCATTGGAAAAGACCCTGATGCTGGGAAAGACTGAAGGCAGGAGAAGGGGACGATAGAGGATGAGATGGTTGGATGGCATCACCAACTCGATGGAATGAGTTTGAGCAAGTTCTGGGAGATGGTGAAGAACAGGGAAGCCTGGTGTGCTGTAGTCCACAGGGTTGCAAAGAGTCGGACATGGCTGAGCAACTGAACAACCACCACCACAATACATGTTGCAACGTTCTGGGATAAAATGTTTATTATTAATAACTAAGACACACCAGTCCCTGTACACAATGGATTTTAAAGTTTTACTGATACGTATATGGGAGCATCGGAGAAGGCAATGGCACCCCACTCCAGTACTCTTGCCTGGAAAATCCCATGGACGGAGGAACCTGGTAGGCTGCAGTCTATGGGGTCAGTGAGTCAGACACGACTGAGCGACTTCACTTTCACTTTTCACTTTCATGCATTGGAGAAGGAAATGGCAACCCACTCCAGTGTTCTTGCCTGGAGAATCCCAGGGTCAGCAGAGCCTGGTAGGCTGCCGTCTATGGGGTTGCACAGAGTCGGACATGACCGACGTGACTTATCAGCATACAGGAAGCATGTCTTACCTGACTTTCCAACAAGAAAAGTAGACTGTATCCCCATCCTGAGCTCTTGCCCACTCAGTCACAGTGCCAGGAGGAAGCACCCTCGCCCCCTGTCCAAGCAGTCCCTTGAGAGAGGGGGCAGAGCGTGTTGGGGGGTTCATGGGAGAGTGTGGGGTTTAGGGCAAATGCATGGACACAGTCGACGTCTTGTATATTTCCTTGGATGTGTCTTAGAGGAGGAGGAAGGCATGTTGAGCAGCTGTAGCCATCAGGGAAAAAAGGGAACATGGCAGAGGAGGAGGACCAGGGAAGAGGAGGAGCAGGACTGCAGGGCAAGGCAGCTCCTTGGTTCCATGTTGGCAGCGGCTGGAGGGATGTCTTAGCAGCAGCCCAGGGAAGAGGATTTCCATTTGAGGAGAAAGTTGGAGAAGAGGATTGCTTGCCAGAGTCAAAAGGAGAGAGCTGTGCTTTTTGAAACTCCTTTATCAAGGGCTGCCCTGATAGCTCAGTTGGTAAAGAATCCACCTGCAAGTAGAAGACCCTGGTTTGATTCCTGGGTCAGGAAGATCCCCTGGAGAAGGGATAGGCTACCCACTCCAGTATTCTTGGGCTTCCCTTGTGGCTCAGCCGGTAAAGAATCTGCCTGCAATGTGGGAGACCTGCAATGTGGGTTCAATCCCTGGGTTGGGAAGATCCCCTGGAGAAGGGAAAGGCTACCCACTCCAGTATTCTGGACTAGAGAATTCCATGGACTGTATAGTCTATGGGGTCCCAAAGAGTTGGACAGGACTGAGCGACTCTCACTTTCACTTTCACCATCAATGGAAGGGAGCCTGGGAAACTGAAAACCACACCTACTCGCTCTTTGGGAGCTGCCCACAGCCCTCAGCCTCCATGGATAGAATCAAAACAGACCAGAGCAAGACCAAGGACACTCTCGCATGTCTCAAAGATGGTATAAAATCTTCACTGCCCTGAGTTCTCATCTAAACTACAGGAGTCTGGCTTTGATGAGGAACAGGAGAGAGTTAAATACCACCCTATTTTTCCAACTCCAGGGAGCTGGAGTAGAAGGAAGAGTCGACAAACAGACCAAGCCCCAGCCAATCCCAAGACTCAGAAGTCTGGACTGGGGGTTGTGGAGACTAGACTGAAGCCTATGTGGGATTTTAAATTACATCAGACATTTTTAAAAATGGCCTGAAATGACTGATAAGTTATCCACCAAAGTTTATCAAGACATTTCCCCCCATGGAGAAGAGCTGGCATAGCACAGTTAGAAGCATTAAAGAGAAACATAAAATGATAAAACCCACAGATTTTTCCACAAATGAGATGCAAGCACATCCTTTCTGCATACATACAGATTAACAAGTAGTATTTATGGAGATTTCTTTCACCTAATGCTATGCTTAGTACTTTATGAAGTGCTGTATCTTTACCTCGTTTAATTCTTAACATGACTATATGAGGTAGGTATGGTTATCCCCACTATACAGATGAGAAAACTGAGGGTGAGCAATGAGAAGTAACCTTATCAATGGTGCAGAGATAGTATGTTTACATGAGAGTCTGTCTGATTCAAAGATCCATGCTTCTAAGCCCTGGATAGACAACTGTCTTGTTAATAATGTAACTTGAAAGGAAAGATCAGGAAATTTATATTCAAATTTACACAACATGGAAACCAAAACAAAAATCACTTGAGATCTACAGATTAGTAAGATCAGAGAATTCAGAATACAGAATCATAGAATCCCAAGAGTCTACAAGCCAAATCTATGTACAGTGTGTGGAGCCCAGCCGGAAGTGAAGCATTTACCACTAGTAGGAATTCAATAAATATATGTTGAATTAAGATGAAATAAATGTCTATTCTTGACATTGCTTTAACATAGAAACTATAGTAGGAGATGCCTGGGTGATTAGAAACCACAACTTACCTATTCATGCACACAACAAATACTTCTCAGTGTTTACTACATTCCAGTCTCTTTTTTCTAGGTACTGTAACTGGGCTCTGAATGTGCAAGGATAATCAAAACAGGTCAATACCTGCTATCCTGGAACTTACCATATATACATCAATTATGTCACAGTTTTCTTATTTTATTAAATCCAGAGGCTAATGATCCACCTAAGGTCACACATCAAATGTCAGAGCAAAAATTACCATGCAGGAATGCCAAATCCTGTTACAGATTTAACTTTCAGGAGATCTCATGCCCTAACGAGACAAAAAAAAAAAAAAAAATATCACTTAAGAAAAAAAATTCCACCTCTGAATTCAAGCCAGTTTTCCTAATCATATTAAAGTTCCTAGCCTGGTTAACAAAGGCACAGTGACATCTACAAATGATTTCAGGTGCACCTATTCTACTTAGTAACTGATGTTACTGGTCATGCATCATTTCACGTTACATTGCTGGTTAACGTGAAATCGATAGGCTTCATTATAAGGCCAGTCATGAAAAACAAATGACACTCGGTACAAAAGTTTACATGCAGCAACCGCAAACACACCACAGCAACAAAGAGAGATGGATGAAAAAGGTTTGGTTTCTATAGCAACTATCGCATGGACCATCTGTAAGCCGAACCAGAGCAGTGAAAGCAAAATGAGCACTTGTAACATCTACAGTAGGTCCCTTTGTCTATTTCAACAGAAGGTTAAATTTTAATATTTTTTTCTCCTATAAGGATAAGCTCCTCCTGTATTTGCTGTTTTGCAATCCGATTGCTTTTTGTTTGAATGAGCCTGTTTTTATTGAACCTTACAAAAATGACTGTATTTTCCTGCTTAAACTTCCATGCATAAAAGAATAAGTACAAACAATGGATAATTGGCAGAAGCAGAGAAACAGTGTGAACGTTTTTTATGTTTCCAAAGACAGTCTATAAAATGCTATATAAAAAGACATTTCTTTGTTTACTTAGTGTTTTGTATTCCAACAACTGGCTTTTTGCAATAGCTGTCACTCACAAAATTAAAAAAAAAAGAGCAGAGTAGGGAAATTACAACATAATTACTGCGCCTTCTTCATTACCTTATATGTAATTGTACTGCTCACTCTTCAGCCTCTGCTAAAATAATCAATGATCACTCATCTGTCACTTTAAAATTTCTCTCTCTATAGGTACACACACACATGTACATATGTATGGGTCTTTATTTACTTAGTTATACTATCTCCCTTATTAAGTCACCTTTTTTTTGGAAGAAACTAGTTGAGGTCTTATGGAAAATAACAAAACATTTCCATCTGGGGGAAAAAAACCAAAAAACCACCCACTACCTTTGTAATGAAAGCTTTTCTGCCCTCGTTCATGGTGTGTCACCCAAAGAATGTACACAGGAAAGGAGAAAGCCATCAAACAAGGGAAAATGGCTATTTCAGTCACATGGGTGGACCCTGAGGACACTATGCTAAGTGAGTTAAGTCAGACAGAGAAAGACACACATACTGTACAGGATCTCTTATACAGGGAATCTAAAAAACCAAACTCGGTGCTGTTGCCTTCCAAGACAGACCACATTCTGCCCGTGGAACTGTATCTCTCTAAATAAACTTGCTTTCACTTTAACTAAATAAAATTATATAAGAAACCAAACTTGAAAAAACAGAAGAGAGGAATGGGAGCTACCAGGGGCTGGAGGTAGAGTGCAGAGAACAGGAGAGAGATTTTTTAAGGGCACAAATGTGCAACCAGTAGAAAAATAATCCTGGAGATCTAACACATAGTTCAGGGATTAGAGACCACAAAATTGTATTATCAACATCAAACTTGCTGAAGGACTAGACCTTAATTGTTCCCACCAGTAGAAGAAACATAATTACTTGACTCAAGAGGTGTGTCAGACACGGTTACAATGGCAATCATATTGCAATATACATGGGTCAAATATAAATTCCATGTCAAACACATCTCAATTTAAAAAAGGAAAAATGGCTGGTTACCAGCCAAGGTGCAAAACTCTGTTTCAGTCAGGAGTTCACGCTTCACACTATCCATACCAGTTGGCTGGCTTGTAAAGAGGGTGTGCCGCTGCTCACAGCTTGCCCACTGTGATCCCACTCCATCACAATCCCTCCCTCCCTCAAGTCAGCCTGATTATATCTATGTCCCTGCAGTTGAGTGAAATATAGAAGGAGCCAATCAGATCTGGATGCTGTGGCCAGAAAGCATGTGCTTATTTCCTGGTGCCTCCTGTATACTCAGGAGACACTGCAGAATATTGCCAAAGCCTGCTCCCGAGCTACATGGTCTGATATTTTCGAAGAGTGAGTGATGGAAGCTTAAATACATAATGGAGACAGTGTTCAGCGATGGCTCTGTTAATGAGACCTTTGTTAACAGATTTCTAATCAACAGAAGCCTCCTCTTATTTAATAACAGAGACAACCAGAAACTGATCTAATCATACAATGTCAGTATATATGTCGAGACAATGTTTCAATGTAAAAATATCAAAGGTTACAAAGTGAATGTCTCTTGAAACAAAGTCATCAGGGGCAAAGAACATGATGTTTCTAGAAGATGTAATTCAGAAGGAGATTACACCACACAGGCATCACACAGGATGGATCAACATCCCCAAAGAACACCTGAATGTGAATCTGGATCTGTGGACTCTGGTCCAGACTTCTCAGTTCATTCTATCTGGCTGCCATTTATTTAGCAAGTCTCTGTTCCAGGCACTATGCTAAATCCATAATCCATATCATCTCTATGTTTGTAAATCCTTAGCAATTGTGTGGAGAAGGCAATGGCACCCCACTCCAGTACTCTTGCCTGGAAAATCCCATGGATGGAGGAGCCTGGTAGGCTTCAGTCCATGGGGTCTCTAAGAGTTGGACACAACTGAGCGACTTCACTTTCAGTTTTCACTTTTCACTTTCATGCATTGGAGAAGGAAATGGCAACCCACTCCAGTGTTCTTGCCTGGAGAATCCCAGGGACAGGGGAGCCTAGTGGGCTGCTGTCTCTTGGGTCGCACAGAGTCGGACACGACTGAAGTGATTTAGCAGCAGCAGCAGCAATTGTGTATTGTTATCTTCACTTTATAGATGAGGAAAGGGAGGTTTTGAGGAGTTCAGAAATAACTTGCAGTAAATAGAAGGGCTGATTTTTGGATACAGGTCTCTTTGACTCTAAAGAGATTGTCAACATTTATAACATTTGGTGCTGCTTTTGTCTGTTTGGGGGCCTCTATAATAAAATACCAGGGACTAGGTAGCTTATCTTTTCCCCAGTTCGGCAGGTTGGGAAGTCCATGATCAGGGTGCCAGCACGGGTCCAGTCCTGGTTCAGAGACTGCCTTTTTGCTGTGTCCCCACATGGTAGAAGGAGCCAGGGAGTCCTGTGGGATCCCCTTTATAAGGGCACTAATGCCATTCACGAGGCCTGTACCCTCATGACCTAATAACTTCCCAAAGACCCCATGCACTGGGTTGGTTAAAAACGTCATTGGGGTTTTTGCATAAGATGTTACCAGACAACTCGAATGACCTCCTCGGCCAGCCCAATACTTAATACAATCACCTTTGGGTGTTAGGATTTCAACATATGAAATTTGAGGGGACACATGCAGACTCCAGCAGATGCCTCATTTGAGAATTGGGGAAACTGGGGCATAGGGAAGATAGTCATCTCAATCATTACCAGAAAAGGAACTGGACATTAGATCTGTTCACCCTGAGGACACTTGTCTTCCAAACCATGCAAGATGGCCTTCACAGTTCTGTCCATCCCAAACAAAGGAATCAGTAAAGTTATCCTGGCAATGCTGGGAAGTCATCCATCATCTTTCTGTTTTTTGTCTTAACACATAACGTTTTCATCAACTTCCTTCACCCAATAAAGTTAGTTCTACCTTCTGTTTCAGGAAACCCAAGCAGCAGGTATCACCACCCAACTGGGGAACCATCTCTGAACACAGAGTTAGTGAAATTTCCATGAAGGAGCCCTTCAACACAAATCAGTAATCATATTCTGTTTAGTGATGTAATGAAATATGTGGTCACTTGTCAAAGAAAATCTGAGAATCAAAGCAGATGAACAGACACAGAGCAGGGAGGTTTGAAATTCCACCTGTTCTGTTCTACCTGGTCCTTAGATGGTATGAGAGGTTTAAAAATGATACTGGAGTCTGTCAGAAGGCTGCTGCTGCTGCTGCTGCTGCTAAGTTGCTTCAGTTGTGTCTGACTCTGTACGACCCCAGAGACGGAAGCCCACCAGGCTCCCCTGTCCTTGGGATTCTCCAGGCAAGAACACTGGAGTGGGTTGCTATTTCCTTCTCCAATGCATGAAAGTGAAAAGTGAAAGGGAAGTCGCTCAGTCATGTCCGACTCCCAGCGACCCCATGGACTGCAGCCTACCAGGCTCCTCCGTCCATGGGATTTTCCAGGCAAGAGTACTGGAGTGGGGTGCCATTGCCTTCTCTGTGTCAGAAGGCAGGAGGTGAGAAATCTAATGGGCCAACTATTTTGAAAGTTCTAATGAACAAGCAAACACAGTTGCTAGCAAAAGATAGTGAATGAGTAAAGGAGCGATGCAGCAACGAATGGCTCTAACAAGTTAACTAGGGATAAGCAACAAAAAATAACTCCCCTGAAGGGACATAAAAAATTATCATCCAGCAGATTGAATTTGGCCATAAACTGAAGCCAGCGCCCAACTAGCCTTACAATTCTATCAAAATCAAATTCTTACCTCATTGTGTAGAGTAAGCATGAATGTCATGGAGGTGAATTTCAGTGCAAAACATAAGTGAAGTGCCAAAATCTGCTGTTTCTAAAAGCAAGGTGTTCTAGCTGGAGGTTAACCTTGGGCATGGAGGCATGAGAAAGCAATCTCTCAATGGCAATTACTCATCTTGCCATCTCTTAAACTGTCCCCACTTAAGAAATGGGAATAACAAACAACTGCTGCTTGACAATTATACAACTATTGTTAAAAAAGGAATTTAATATAGTTCTGAATTTCTTAGAAAAATCTGGTATAAAAATACTAAATGTCTCAATTTGTAAGGAGGTTTATCAGGGCAAAAAATGGACCAATTCATTTAAATAGGGATAATGATGAATAATCAAATCCTACAGAAAACATGCCTATGAGTTATAAAAACATAGGATAATTTTTATAGGAGTTTTAGATATTAATAGTTTAAAGTATTTATGTCCACTCTTGTGTACTCATTCAATCAAATTTCCCCTTTCTCTTATTAATGGAAACGAGGCATATTCAAATTTCAGGCAAGCCCAATGACATACCAAAGATTATATACCAAGCAGGATTAATTTTAAAAGTCAGATTGTAACAATAACCCTGTGTATGAGACAGCAAAAGAGACACTGATGTATAGAACAGTCTTATGGACTCTGTGAGAGAGGGAGAGGGTGGGAAGATTTGGGAGAATGGCATTGAAACATGTAAAATATCATGTATGAAATGAGTTGCCAGTCCAGGTTCGATGCATGATACTGGGTGCTTGGGGCTAGTGCACTGGGACGACCCAGAGGGATGGTATGGGGAGGGAGGAGGGAGGAGGGTTCAGGATGGGGAACACATGTACACTTGTGGCGGATTCATTTTGATATTTGGCAAAACTAATACAATTATGTAAAGTTTAAAAATAAAATAAAATTTAAAAAAATAAAATAAAATAAACGTCAGTACAATATATGGATTCTATAAATCAAAATACTTTCAATTTACTCGTGACTCTTGCAAGGAAGATTTTTGACACAGCAAAAGTTTTAAAGTATAATTAAGCCAATGTAACAAAAAAGATGATTAAAATATAGAGATTTCAGAATGGCAAAGTGTCACCAATGCAAATGGTCACTCTAAGTCTGCTTTGATTTTATTTTGAATTTATTCAGCATTTTTAAATAATCTTGGAACTTTTGGATACATTTTCATAACCGTCGTTTAAAGTGTCCACTGTTTAGAAAAGTTTATTTGATTTTTTAAAAAACATAAACTAAATTAAGTGTTCTATTTGAAGAGAACAGTCTTGTGGTTGCAAGGGGGAGGAGGATGGGAGAGGGGAAGATGGGGAGTTTAGGATAAGCAGATGCGAACTAGTACATATAGGATGGGCAAACAATGAGGTCCTACTGTATGACATAGGGAGCTATACTCAATATCCTGTGATAAACCATAATGGAAAAGAATATGAAAAGGAATATATATGTGTATAACTGAGTCACTTTGCTATCCACAGAAATTGACACAACACTGTAAGTCAACCATACTTCAGAAAAAATTTTTACAACTATTCTATTTGAAAAGCCACTATTATCTCACTTATCTTCGAGTCTCTTTTTTATCTTTGTTGGTAATCAAACACACACCCACACACACACACCCCTGACTCTTTGCGACCCCATAGACTATAGCCTACCAGGCTCCTCAGCCCATGGGATTTCCCAGGCAAGAATACTGGAATGGGTTGCCATTTCCTTCTCCAGAGATCTTCCTGATCCAGAGATTGAACATGGGTGCCCTGCATTGTAGGCATACGCTTTACCGTCTGAGCCACTCTCACATCTAATCCATCAGCAATCCTGCCATCTCTATCTTCAAGAACATACAGAATCTGACCACTTCACCCCATCCTCACCATTAACATTCTACCCCAGCTACCCTCATTTTTCCAAGTTCTGCTATGATAGCCTCCTCTCTGGTCTTCTCCTCAATCTGGCTTTCCAAAAGACTCTTAAAGTGATTCTCTCAAAATGTAAATCAGGTCAGGCCACTGCCCTGATTGAAGTCTTGCAAAGGCCCTCCTGTGTCAATGAAAATTGAACTTCAGGTCTGGCTCATGAGGCCCTATGTTATCCAGAGTCTGGCTCCCCAGGTATTTTCACCTCCCATCACCCCTCCATCACTGCGCTCCAGCCACGCTAGCCTTCTTGTTTGCTCTCAAGCACACCAAGCAAGGTTTCTCCCCAGAGCTTCTGCTCTGGGCCTTCCTTCTGTCTCATATTGTCCCCTGGGGTACCATTCAAGACTGTGATCAGAAGGCTTCTCTGCTAACTCCACCTGCAAAATATCAGCCCACTGTGGTCCTCTGATCCTCCTCTGCTTTTCTTCCCTGAGGTTGGCCTATCTGATATTTCACTAAACATTAAATACCCTACATGTGAACTTTAAGTTGCAAACTTTCAAAGATGGGACAGTGTCCCTGTACGCCAGCTGTGGTGGTGTACTACTGTAATTTTCAAGGTACTGTACTGTAAGATTAAAAATGTTTCCTTTTTTGTGTTTGTTTTTTATGTCTTTTATCATTTGTGTGAAAAGTATCATAAACCTAATACAGCACTATACAGTCAATTGTGTTAGTTGGGTACCTAGCCTAACTTTGTTGAACTTACAAATAAATTGGACTTACGAATGTCCTCTTGGAATAGCATCTGTTCGGATGCAGGGGACTTTCTGTATATTAACTGGCTTGTTTCTCTACTAAAAATGCAAGCTCACTGAAGGAATGGACATTGGGTGATTCATTGCTGTAAGTTTCAGAACTGTGAACAGTGACTGACACATAATAGGTTATCAGTTAATATCAGTTAATATTTGATTTTCAAATTGCTGGATCGAACCTTCCTATTTTCAATGCCTTTACCATGGTTCTTTGTGACCACTTTTCTCAGTGGGCACATATAAAGTATGCAGTGAGCACTAACTAGTTGCAAGACAGTAACTTAGCTACTGGAATCTGTGCTCAGTCGCTTCAGTCACGTCCAGCTCTTTGCAACCCTATCGACTGTAGCCAGACAGGCTCCTCCGCCCATGGGATTTTCCAGGCAAGAATACTGGAGTGGGGTGCCATTGCCTTCTCCAGGGGATCTTCCTGACCCAGGGATCAAACCACATCTCCCACATCTTCTGCATTGCAGGCAGATTCTTTTCCACTTAGCCACTGGGGAAGTCCCAGTGCATATGTATCTTTAATTTTATCTTTAGCTAGACTAGAAAAAATTCCAAAAAAAAAAAATTATCCACTGTTACAAAGCAACACGTGTTGAGTGCCAAGCTATCTCCATAAGTGCTATAGATCTGAGAAGTGAGGCAGACTGATTCAAAGCCAAGTGGTCACAAAAAACTTCAGAGAGAACAATTAATGATGGATCTTGAAAGCAAGGTTAGGGCTCTGATAGGCACAGAGAAGGAAAGCAATTCTTCCCTGTGGAGAAAATGAAAGTACAAGAGCAATGGTATGAACATTATTATCAGAGAGTAATTAGTAAATCCATTTGGCTAGATTCCAGTTGTTTTATCAGTTCAGGCTACTGTAACAAATTATCACAGATGAGGTGACCTATAAACAACGGAAATGTATTCCTCACAGTTCTGGTGGCTTAAAGTCTGAGACTGGGTGCCATCAAGGTTGAGTTCTGGTGAGGACTCTCCTTCCATTGCAGAAAGCCTTCTTCTCATTGCCTCCTCACACTGCAGAAAGGAGACTAGAACTCTCTCTAGGGCCTCTGTTGTAAGGGCACTAACCCCATTCATGAGGGTTCCACCTTCCTGATCTAATTACCAACTAAAGGTCCCACCTCTGAATGCCATCATATTGGGGGTTAGGATTTTAATGTATGAATCTGAAGGGGACACACACATTCAGTTTATAGCACCAGCTTTAGACGCAAGAGAACTGGGTGATTGATCTGTAAGAATAAAATAGGATTGTCTTAATCAGAGGCTTCAACCTCAGAATATTTTCTAGGCAGCCTTGGGGGATTATTTAATGTCTTCATCAGTATTTATCATGAATGTCATGTTTCAGAGAGATTAATTGAATGGCTTTATATGGAAAGAAAGAATAGGAGGGACGATCCAGAGGGAGGGACGCCAATTAGGAAGCTTTGCCAAGCCCCCTGTGGACTGAATATTATTGACAATGACATGCCGCCACCCCCCAATTCATCCCCTTTCAACACTCCCCACCAAGTTTACTCAGCTTAAGAATAATGGGATGGGTTGCCATTTCCTTCTCCAGGGGATCTTCCCCACCCTGGGATTGAACCCACGTCTCCTGTATTGGAAGTGGATTCTTTACCCACTGAGACATCAGGGAAGCCCCTCTACCCTCCGTAAGAGGCCAACTTCAGGAGAAGCTGATACAACTGCATTTTTATCTCAAAGGAATCCCATCCTCCAGGTCACTGTCTGGTTCACAAATGAATCAGAATTCAGCAATTCTCTGGCCTCTGGAGCTGGTTCATGGGCAGAGCTGTGACCTGATTCTAAGTGATGAAATGCCAAGTGCTATTTCCTAGGCATTTCCAGGAAAAATGCAGTTTGGATGTTGCTATGGTAGGGTTTACAGATCGGAACTCTTTATTTTTTAATTTATTTTTAATTGGAGGAAGGGGATATGAACTCTCATACATCCTGCTGATGGCTGAAGGGAGGGCAGGACCAAGAGATTCAGAAAGAAACACTGCGAGGCTTGGACGAAGTCCATCTTGGGGCCTGCTTTGTCTCTGGACTTCCAGTTCTGTCAGCCAATAAAATTCCTGCCTGCCTGCCTGCGCCAGGTTGAGCTGTCTTTGCTGTTACTTACAGGCAACAACATCGAAACGTATATACCTTCAGCATGAAACTATAACAAGTGTCTGGAGTAGGTTATTGGCAGAGGGAGAGAAGGAAGAGGAAGGAAGGGATCTGCTCACTCAGTAAACATTTACAGAGTGTCCCTATGTGCCAGGTTCACATGCTAAGTGCTCAGTGAACAAAGATGATGAATAACACACAGACCCGGCCATCAGAGAACTCTGAAAATTGTTGACCAATGTAATGATCATTATTGGAAAGCAATGCACAGGTAAAAAAGTGGGTGCCACATAAAGAATGAAAAGAGAGGAAAGGGGAGTGGAGCATCCTGAATTCAGGAAGAGCAAGGAGGACTCAGAATAGGATGGAATCAAAAGCCTCTGTACTAGGAAGGAAACACATGTATACCTATGGCTGATTTATGTTGATGCATGGCAGAAACCAACACAATATTGTAAAGCAATTATCCTTCAATTTAAAAAAAATTTGTTTTTTAGAGCCTCTGTACTGGAAAAAACAGGAACGTAGAGAACCTACCTGGTCGTTGAAGCTTTGTTGCCGGGAAGACAACTGTTCTAATGCCTTCCTCAATTTTAAACAAAGTGGGCCACGTGGACAGAGGCATTTCATTCATAGTGGTGGCACAAAAGAAGAGATAGGGACTTCCCTGGTGGTCCAGTGGATAAAAATCTGCCTTCCAGTGCAGGGGACATGGGTTCAATCCCTGGTCAGGGAAGATCCCACAGGCCATGGAATAACTAAGCCCATACACCACAGCTACCCATGAACTACAACTACTGAGCCCACATGCTTCAACTATTAAAGCCCATGCACCCTAGAGCCTATGCCCCACAACAGGAGAAGCCACTGCAACGAGAAGCCTGTGCACTGCAACACAGAGGAACACCTGCTTGCCATGAGCAGAGAAAGCCCATACAGCAATGAAGACCCAGTGCAACCAAAAACAAAAGCAAATAGTTAAAAAAAAAATTTTTTTAAGATGGAGTAGCCCATTGTTGGAGAAGGCGATGGCACCCCACTCCAGTACTCTTGCCTGGAAAATCCCATGGACGGAGGAGCCTGGTAGGCTGCAGTCCATGAGGTTGCTAAGAGTCGGACACGACTGAGCGACTTCACTTTCACTTTTCACTTTCATGCATTGGAGAAGGAAATGGCAACCCACTCCAGTGTTCTTGCCTGGAGAATCCCAGGGACGGGGGAGCCTTGTGGGCTGCCATCTATGGGGTCGCACAGAGTTGGACATGACTGAAGTGACTTAGCAGTAGCAGCAGCCCATTTTTAGGAAGATGAGTTTTAGAAACCCATGAGATAAGAGAACAGAAAAAAAGTCAAGTCTTGCTTTACCAATGGATCAGTATCAAGGCCACACTCAAAAATGTGTTCTTGTCACTGTGTCTGCACTGTGTGCTTGAACAGCTTCAGATGGTGGGTGCAATTTTCTATCAAACTGTGGGATTTGAAAGCAATGGAATCTCTGTATATACATCTGTAAATAAGGCCTGAATGCTTATGTGTGCTCAACTGTGCTCAGTTGCTCAGTTGTGTCTGACTCTTTGCGACCCCATGGACTGCAGCCCACTATGCTTCTCTGTCCTGGGATTTTCCAGGCAAAAATACAGGAATGGGTGCCATTTCCTCCTCCAGCGATCTTCCCGACCCAGGAATCAAATCTGCAACCCTGCATTGCAGGTGGATTCTTTATCTCCTGAGCTATTGGGGGAAACCCTGTAAAATATGGATGGTCATACTAACCATAGCTTCCTTTGGACAGGTTTATTTTGAGGATCACGTGAGCTTATATATATAAAACCTGCAAAACCAAGTCTGTAACATAGGAAGTGCTTATAAGTGTCACCTGTTACTAGCGTTACTCTTATTACACTTCATGCTGTGGGCAGGAGGAACTAAAAATTCAGAATTTGAAAAAGGCACAGCAGAGATCACAGATGAAATCTGGTTTTCAAGAGTACTGATGTACTTTACACCTGGAGAAACTGTAATTCAAAATGACACACGCATCTCAACATTCACTGCAGTGCTATTTATAATACCTAGGACATGGAAGCAACCTAAATGTCCATCAACAGATGAATGGATAAAAAAAGATGTGGTACATATATACAATGGACTATTACTCAGCCATAAAAAGGAATGAAAGCGTCATTTACAGAGATGTGGATGGACCTAGAGACTGTTAATACAGAGTGAAGTAAGTCAGAAAGAGAAAAACAAATATCATACATTAACACTTATATGTGGAATCTAGAAAAATGGCACAGATGAATCTATTTGCAAAGCAGAAATAGAGACACAGATGTAAGGAACAAATTTATGGACACCCAGGAGGGAACACAGGGTGGGATGAACTGGGAGACTGGGATTGACACACACACATATATATATATACTGCTATATAAAAAAGAGGTAACTAACGAGAACTTACTGCATAGGACAGGGAACTCTACTCCATGCTCTGTGGTGACCTAAATGGGAAAGAAATCTAAAAAAAGAAGGGATATATGGAATTGGTTCACTTTGCTGTATAATGCGAAAGAATGTTCAAACTACCGCACAATTGTACTCATTTCACACGCTAACAAAGTAAAGCTCAAAATTCTCCACCATAGGCTTCAACAGTATGTGAACCAAGAACTTTCTGATGTTCAAGCTAGATTTAGAAAAGGCAAAGGAACCAGAGATCAAATTGCCAACATCTGTTGGATCATAGAAAAAAGGAGGAGAATTGCAGAAAAACATCTACTTCTGCTTCACCGACTGCACTAAAGCCTTTGTGTAGATCACAACAAACTGAAAAATTCTTAAAGAGATAGGAACACCAGACCACCTTACCTGCCTCCTGAAAAATCTGTATGCAGGATAAGAAGCAACAGTTACAACCAGACATGGAACAATGGACTGGTTCCAAATTGGGAAAGGAGTACAAGAAGACTGCATATTGTCACCCTGCTTATTTAACTTATGTGCAGAGTACATCATGCAAAATGCCAGGCTGGATGAAGCACAAGCTGGAATCAAGACTGCTGGAAGAAATATCAATAACCTCAGATACACAGATGACACCACCCTTATGGCAGAAAGCAAAAAAGAACTAAAGAGCCTCTTGATGAAAGTGAAAGAGAAGAGTAAAAAAGTTGGCTTAAAACTCAACATTCAGAAAACTAAGATCATGGCATCTGGTCCCATCACTTCATGGCAAATAGATGAGGAAACAATGGAAACAGTGTCAGACTTTATTTTTTGGGGCTCCAAAATCACTGTGGATGGTGACAGCAGCCATGAAATTAAAAGATGCTCGATCCTTAGAAAAGCTATGACCAACCTAGACAGCATATTAAAAAGCAGAGACATCACTTTGCTGACAAAGATCTGTATAGTCAAAGCTATGGTTTTTCCAGTAGTCATGTATGGATGTGCGAGTTGGACCATAAAGAAAGCTGAGCACTGAAGAATTGATGCTTTTGAACTGTGGTGATGGAGAAGACTCTTGAGAGTCCTGTGGACTGCAAGGAGAACAAACCAGTCAATCCTAAAAGAAATAAACCCTGAATATTCATTGGAAGGACGGATGCTGAAGCTCCAATCCTTGGGCACCTGATGTGAAGAGCTGACTCCTTAGAAAAGACCCTGATGCTGGGAAAGATTGAAGGCAGGAGGAGAAGGGGACGACAGGATGAGATGGTTGGATGGCATCACCGACTCAAAGGGCATGAGCTTGAGTAAGCTCCAGAAGTTGGTGATGGACAGGGAAGCCTGGTGTGCTGCAGTCCATGGGATCACAAAGAGCTGGACACAACTGAGCAACTGAACTGAATTTGCTGTACAGAAGGAACTTATACAATATTGTAAAGCCACTATACTTCAATTAAAATTAATATAAAAAGAGTACCAATGCACTGCAACTAATGTACAAATAATAGTCTGCTCTGTCCTAGAGGAGAGACTCTCATAGTCAATTCAAGTTCATGGATATTACACAGGATGCAACATCAGCTTTTACTCTGTCTTCCTTTAGCAGCAGCAGCCCTCAGAGAAACCGACCATGGCCAGTGTCAGTTGTAAGGGAGAGTGGGCTGCCAAGCTCGCCACCAAAGTCAGGTGTCACTCTGATCAAGAGCGGTCTCCACTGCGTTAGGCAATGACAGTCTGAACAGAGGACATTCTTGGCACGCCTGCCCAAGGGCTGTGGAGTGTCCTGCTGGCTGAGAGCCAGTGGCTCATAATCCACACTCTCTTGATGAGTGGAATGCTTTTATGAGACATTGACCAGGGTCTGAGACATCATCAGTGACCACAGAACAGAGTGAATCGAGCTGACTGCCGGGGACCTAGAAGCCAGCCCTGGCCTCTGGACCCCTCCTAGACATGCACCACCCCAGGCCCTCTTTAACTGCTGGGGTGAGTCGGCTTGTGTTCACGGCCTTGTCTGTGTGAGCGTCTCCTTCCCTGGAATGAGGGCCCATGCAGGCTGCTTCCGTTTTAAGCGCTGATTTTGTTCTCCTCTGTTTACACTGGAACTTCTCCTGTGGCATTTAAAGCCTCCAAATATGTAGTTTTATGTAAACTGACTAAACTGGCTAACAATTGTTTAATGACTGCCTAAAATAACCAAAGTGAAAAAGAGCAAACCCCATTACATTCTGGAAAAGTATTCTGGAGAAGATCTTGAACTCTTCCTTCGCAATCGCAGGATATTTAAAGAAATGATATTTAAAGCAACATCTTATCTTCATTATTCTGAGCAATGTATTTTTAAATTTAAAAAATTCAAATAGAGAGACTACAAATTTACAGATCATCAGACGACATGCAATTCTCTAAATGCTGAGTGTCAAGCTACAAGTTTAAAACGGGGAGCACACTTCATTTCTGAAATGAACCATCTTCTGATCAACTCGAGATCAGCCATCACTGTAAAGTCAAGCCATATCATGAAATCTATGCTGTGTTCCCCTGCCTAACCATGATAGGGGCTGCTAAAAACATAATTAAAGGAATGTTTGTTGCCTAAAACATAAACTTCAGTATAGAATAGTGAAAGGTCTGTGAAGATGAAGTCAAATCTGCATATGGCCTCAGAGTCCTCTTTCAAGTGCAAATCTCCTGATGACAATGAGATTACAACCTATCTTGGCCATATTCCCCATGCCTTGCTATGGGCTGTTCTCCCCAAGCCTCACTATCTCCTAGCTCACTATCTCACTAGCTCCTGTCTCCAAATGAACAGTTTCATCAAAGGAGTAAACTGCAGAGAGAACCACCTTCAAGCCTGGGGGCCCCTGGGGCACAATCCGGAAGCACAGAGGGTGTCTGAGAATTACACAGGATTGAACTCTCAACTGTAAATACGTCCAAAATCATCGAGGAGTTCCTTCCAGAGGACAGAGTGGGAAAAAAAAAAAAAATCCCTAACAATCTAGTCATGGCCTACAGTTCTTTAGAACTTTGTGTTTCTATCTCAGTTAAACTGAGAAGCCTTTGTTCACCTGGCTTCCCGAATCCCAGGGACCCAGAGCTGCTCAAGGCCCTCAGGTACCTAGACTTCCCCATCACTAATCAGCCATCATAACTAGAGACTCGCATGTGTGCTGAGCAAGGTGGCAGAGAGATGAGCATCAAAAGATGATTGAGAGTTCACGAAAAGATGGATGGATAAAGATGTGGTACACGGTTATACTTAAAATGGAGAACTAACAAGGGCCTGCTGTATAGCACAGGGAACTCTGCTCAATGCTGTGTGGCAGCCTGGATGGGAAGGGAGTTTGCGGGGAGAGTGGATACATGTATAGGTATGGCTGAGTCCCTCTGCTGTGCACCTGAAACCATCACAGCATAGTTGGCTACACTCATCAACCCACAGCAGGTTGACCTTAACTATCTAAGGAGGGTCCCTGCTGTTTTCACGGTGCATTGTTCCTGTGCATTCTCTGCTCTGCCACCAGATGCTCTTTCAAAACCAGATCTAAGGATGCCACACCCTGCTTACAACCCTACAAAAGTCTTCCATTGCTCTCGGCACAAACTCCTTAACTGGCTTTAAGACCTTTTATGATACATCCCCATCTTCTCTCTCCTGCTCTTGTCTCATTCACAGGAAACGTTCAGTTTCGGGAACACACTATGCTGCCTGAGTTTCCCCATCTCTCCACTTCCCTCAAACCCACATCCCCCTGGCTCCCACCACTGCCACCTTCCCCAATCCATGGCCTGGATACATTCTATTAAACTCTATCATAATGTTTCAGTAAGACATTGCCTCTTTCAGAAAATCTTCCATGACATCCCCCCTCCCTGACCAAGTCTCCCACACTTAATCCGGCAGGGGGGGTCACTCAGATGGGTGAGATCTCAGGAGCAGATAGAGAAAAATGGCAGGTGGGTGGCTGGCTGGTTGGGTCTTTTCCTATTGAAAGAGTAGCTGAAGGGAATATCCTTGAGGGGTTTGAAGCTACTCCTACACCATTATATTCTTGGACCCTATGTATCTGGAAAAACCCATGTGAATATGTCTTTTTTATTACACAGATCTTCATGCCTCTGGGTCACAGGAACAAAGCTAGTGTGAGAGTCCCTTTCTGATTAGCATTTGTTGAGAGTATGCTATTCTAAAAAGTGTTGCTGCTGCTGCTACTGCTAAGTCGCTTCAGTCGTGTCCAAGTCTGTGCGACGCCATAGACGGCAGCCCACCAGGCTCCCCCGTCCCTGGGATTCTCCAGGCAAGAATACTGGAGTGGGGTGCCGTTTCCTTCTCCAATGCATGAAAGTGAAAAGTGAAAGTGAAGTCGCTCAGTCGTGTCCGACTCTTAGCGACCTCATGGACTGCAACCCACCAGGCTTCTCCGTCCATGGGATTTTCCAGGCAAGAGTACTGGAGTGGGGTGCCGTTGCCTTCCCCCTAAAAAGTGCAGAGGATACTAATGTGAGTTAAACATCCTGGGGCCTCATGGAGCCCTAATAATGAAGGGGCTCGGGGCGGGGGGCAAGAAGATCATCCAAAGGCTTCTCTGTGATGTTACCACAAGTCTATTGCTCATCTGAGCTTTCCTGGAGTCTTAACACAGACACACAGTTAAAATGGTCTTCAACCAGGGTCTCTGAGCAGAACTATTACCAGCATGTACAGTGGCTTTGTTTCAATCAGCAAAGTTGACCTCCTCCAGAGAGACTCATTAAAAAGAAGCAACCCTTCCTTTAGCCCAGCCAGAGAGACAGGTCAATTTCAAGCCCCACTTGTGGGAGCTTAGCAGGTCCTCCTCTTGCAGAGGAGCCAACAAGCATGACCAGCATAACCACATGGAGTGAACAAGCCTCACCAGACCTGTCTCTGACCCACATCCCTTTTGGAGTATATAGTTGATTTACCATGTTATGTTAGTTTCAGGTGTACAGCAAAGTGAATCAGCTATATGTATACATATATCCACTCTTCTCAGATTCTTTTCCTTTATAGGTCATTACAGAGTACTGGGCTTCCCTTGTGGCTCAGCTGGTAAAGAACCTGCCTGCAATGCAGGAGAACTGGGTTCAATCCCTGGGTTGGGAAGATCCCCTGGAGAAGGGAAAGGCTACCCACTCCAGTATTCTGGCCTGGAGAATTTCATGGATTGTACAGTCCATGGGGTTGCAAAGAGTTGGACATGACTGAGTGACTTTCACAATTCACACAGAGTACTGAGCAGGGTTCCCTGACTATACAGTAAGTCTTTATTAGTTATCTATTCTATATACAGTAGTGTGCATATGTCAATCTCAATCTCTCAATGTATCCCTCCCCCCACACATCCCTTTTTCATCTGTGACCACTGACCCACAATCCCACATGAAGAGGAATATGTGTGGTGCTCAAGGTTTCCAACTTACAGTCGGAAGGAAAGAAGGACCTGGAGAGTTAGTCTTCCCACCAACAGGGGATAAAGTATCATCAACTCCTATAAGAAACCACCTCCCATTATAGAACTGTTAAAAATGGAGACTTGGACTCCACACAAAAGCTGCAACTGCTTCTATCTCTTTTTATTTGTTTTGTTTGCATTAGGGATGTATTCCACCCCTGTTGAACAAATGCCAATCCTTGGAGTTAAATCAATGAGATAAAAATCATTATCTCCATCCTCAGGGCCAAGAGTCCTTTCTTTGTTTGCATAAGACACAAGAAAACTTGATCACTGATGCTTATTGCATCTTCATAGAGCCTGCTTCCTTTCCCACCACATCTTTCCAACAGTGTTGAACTAAAATTACACCACTAAAAAAATATAATAAACCTAATAAAGCTACTCAACTTGGTCTCAGAGTCTGCCTCTCAGAGAACCCAATGTGTGACATTGACTGTGGTCCCATTTCATCAACTCATCAGCTGGGAAAAGAACACGACGTTATAGAATAAGGTCATAGGTTCAAAACCCATGTGATTCATTCATTTCATAGTAAAAGAAAGCCTTATTTAAGGAACATAGAACACTTTCCATAGAATAATGGCTCCCCTCAAACCATCTTCTCCTGCAGGGAGATCCATATCTCTTGTAGGCATGGATCAGGATTATCATCTTCACAGTCACAGGAAAGCAAAGTGGCAGAGAATTACACACATATAAAAATGTAATTCTTTTAAGAACTAAGTGGGAGGGAAGAAGAAACCCTAGGAAGAGAGAAATATTTAAAAGGTGATGTCAATTAAAGAATATTTCCACAAGTGCCAACAATCGCGTTCAACTCTTTGCAAACCAATGGACTTTAGCCTGCCAGGATCTTCTGTCCATGGAATTCTCCAGGCAAGAATACTGGAGTGGACAGTCATCCTTCATATCCCATACCGCAGTCCACAATATCACCTTCACCAAAGGGGACGTTTCAGCTTGTTCAACTGTTTTGACCTAAAGAATGTCCATATCTTGGGTGTATTTGTATGGTGGATGGGGAGAAGCTGATTTCCTCCCGTGTAGGTTGACAAGCTCCACTAGACCAACAAACACACTTTTCTTGGAGAGCTGCGATCACCTCTGACTTGATGCAAGCACATTTGCCTTTCCCTGTCTTAGGTTCCAAACATTTGAATACCAATATTCAAGTTGTCCCAAAGCTCCCCTAGTTATAGGATTCTATAGCCCTTAAATATTAGCAAAAAAAATGGAAATTTTGAAATTGAAAACATTTTTCATAAAATTTAACTTAAATCATTTTATGGCAAATCACACAATCTCCCCAAATTACAATAATTACTATTACTTGATTGTTGTGGCTAATGGGAACACACCCTCAGAAAGAGTAAGTTTCCAGTTGAGTGGCATGTACACTCATCATGATGCAGAAGGAAATATGAACAGGTTCTGAATTCCCAGGGCTGCCTTTCCCAGTCTCTCCTATCAGAGAAGTCACCTCCATCTTGTTTGCAACATTGTTTGAGGTCATCAGCCAAGTGCTGAGGTTCAACAGAACGTGCCCACAGGTCTTCCATAAACACTTGTCAAATGGATTGCGTAAAAAATATGGTATCAAAATGACCCAGATAAAGGAAAACCAAAACCAACAGATGTTTTCTTTGCCTAGTAGGTAGGCTAGAATTTAAAAGAATGATAATATCCAATGTTGATGAAGATGTGATAGAAAATGTGGGGGCAGTGTATCTACTGTTCTGGGAGAATAAATTGGCAATAAAATATGAGCTTTAAAAATATTTGTACTCATATGCTAAGCAATTCAACTACCAGAAATCTATCTCTAGGCAATAATCTGATACCAACGTTCGCCATTGTTCTTCTTGTAATAATGTAATAATGGGGAAAAAATGAAGACAACCCAAAATGTTTTATAATAAAAATTGCTTCAACTACAGTACTATTAGAAAGTCAAATACTACAGAGCCACTGAAAACCCTAATAGAACATCTTGCTAAGCAAAATGGGAAAAGTGCACAATAGTCAACTTAATGGAGGAAAACAAGTGATAGGATTATGCAAATAATATGAAATAATTTTGTTTAAAAATACACACATACTCTCAAGTATGTGCGTCCAAAAAGGACATAAAAATGCAGTATCGTAGGAGATATGCAATTATGTTTACCTCCTTATTGTTCTTTTTAAAATTCTTCTTTAATTAATAAGAATTATTGGTTAAATAATTTCATTTTTAATGGACTATTTTTAAGCATGAAGTCCTCTTTCAAAATAAAGCCCTCAACGTCACAACTAAAACCATGAAACTAGGCATTCTGAACATATCAGAATATTATCAAAACAGGAAAGTCCAAGATTTTCAAGATGCAGATACTTTGAAAGAACTGTTGTTTTTTTTTTCTACTAGACAATCCTCTAAAGTTTATTTCTTAACTCTTCCCAGAACTCAGAACTACTGATCTGAGTTCAAGTTTTATAATACAAAACTCACACACACACCAGAAAAAAAACCATATCTTAATAGTGGGTCTCTCATTACATATTAGCTTTCTTTTCTATACTAACTATATATTATTTAATATTTTTAATTTTATACTATAGCTGCTTTACAATGTTGTGTAAGTTTCAGGTGTCCAGCAAAATGATTCATTTATACATATATCTACTCCTTTTCAGATTCTTTTCCATTATAGGTTATCACAAAATACTGAGTAGAGTTCCCTGTGCTATATACAGTATGTCCTTGCTGACTATCCATTTTATATATAGTTGTGTGTATATGTTAACCCCAGCCTCTATAAATTATTTTTATAATTATAAAAAAAACTATTTTCATTTAAAATATTCTTTTCAGGGACTGCCAAAGTGGTCCAGTGGTTGGGACTCCATGCTTCCACTGTACAGTTTTAGTCCCTGATCAGGAAACTTAAGGTCTCATATGCCACATGGTGTGGCCAAAAATTTTTTTTAAGATTAATAAAATATCCTTTTCATATGTTATAGGTAGATATCTTTTACTTTTTAGTAAAAGACGAAATTAGGTATCTTTTTACTTTCCTATATTCCCCAAATTTTCCAAATTAAGTGTATGTTACTTTTAGAAATATACAAAGAAAGTGGCCCTAAGTTTCAAAGTTGATTGAAAATTTGAAGCTTTGGAAAGAAAACTTTAAACAGCAATTGGAACATTGAGGGGTGTGTCTGTTGTTGCTTTAACTAACGAAAACCCAAAACTGAGTACAGTATGCAAATGTCACTAGACAAGGCCTGTCCACCTGCGAGGAAGGGTCATTATCCAAACAGGATAAGAACAGTCCAGGAAACTCACACTACCCCCAGCCCCTGGCATCATTCACCACCACCACTGGGATGAGCCCTTCATTTAATGACTCCACAATCACATCTTGATTTTCCTAAAAAGGCAGAAACATTTTAAAAGCCAGAGATTAGGCATTTTTGCATCCTTAGCAAAAGCATTGTTCAGTCTTTATAAAGTCATTGGACTTCGAGCGTGCTGTATCAAAACAGTCTTAAAAGTTGATGCACATCATTAAGTAACTGAATGTACTAGAGGAAAAGCTTTAAACAAAGATAATTCATTTTATTAGATGAAAAAACATCCCCTGAGGGCTATTTTGCCCATATTGTATAACTCAACAGCTCCTCTAAAATTTCCCCTAACACTCTTTTTTTAAAAAAGGAAAGAAAAAAAAAGAACCCTTTATGTTCTAAGTTATAGACTGTCTTCCCAAAAAGAATCCCTTCTTTTCCTTATTAAAGTAACCCTGTCATGTGATCTACCTCTCATTTTTGACTATTCAAACCAAGGATCAGAAAGTTGATACGTAACAGGATATTTCAGTTATCTTTACAAAATTGAATGTACACTCTAAATTACAAAAAGTCCAAGTAAGTCAACTGGATGGTCTTTTTCTGATAAACTTACTTTCATGTGCTATCATTTACTGGGTTTATTATTATTGTTGTTGCTGTTTTAGTCGCTAAGACACATCTGATTGTTTGGGACCCCATGGACTGTAGGCTCCTCTGCCCATGGCAAGAATATTGGAGTGGGTTGTCATTTCCTCCTCCAGGGGATCTTTCTGACCCACGGATTGAGCCTATGTCTCCTGCATTGGCAGGTGGATTCTTTGATGCTGAGCCACCAGGGAAGCCTCATAACGATCAGAACAGCCGTTTTCCAGAATGCGATGGCAGCAACTGATGGAGAACTTCCTGTTACTCGTATGTAAGTGATGCTCTAGCTGCTTCTGCCACTGCAAGTTTTTCCTCACAATTCTCCCTGACTCCTGGTATCCATGATCCCTGGTCTTCCTCCAAACCCTATTCACTTCTGCCCATTCCACCCCTTCTGTTGCCTCTCAGTTTGTGTCCCTTCTTCAAAGAAGCCTTCCGTGACCACCCAGCTTGACTGGCTTCCTCTCCTCTTATGGCTCACAGCAACCTGTGCCCTTCCTTCCCAGCACTTCTCAGTTTGTTGATTAATTGCCACCCTGTCCCCACTCAAGGCAGGAAGCTCCTCAGAAGCGAGGACAGTGTACCCGACTAACAATTAAGTCCCCAGCGCAGAGCACAGGGACAGTGATATAGATACTACTCCATTCATTTTTGGAATGATTTTGATTGAATGAACTTCATTCCCAAGGGAAATTCCATGGTGTAGACGTACCTTCAATCAGATACTTATCTGTGTCTCTGTTGAGAGGCCCACTCAAAGAGGTCTTTCTAGAACACCTCTCATGTACCACTATGGATCACCTGACTCCAATTTATGCTTTTTAAAACCACTTATCACCCCTGACACACATTGATCTGTTTACTGTCTGTGCTGGAGAAGACTCTTGGGAGTCCTTTGAAATGCAAAGAGATCAAACCAGTCAACCCTAAAGGAAATCAACCCTGAATATTCATTGGAAGGACTGTTGCTGAAGCTCTACTACTTTGGCCACCTGGTGCAAAGAGTGGACTCACTGAAAAAGCCCCTGATGCTGGGAAAGACTGAAGGCAAAAAGAGAAGAGGGCAGCAGAGGATGAGAGGGTTAGACAGCATCACTGACTCAATGGACGTGAATTTGAGCAAACTCCGGGAGATACTGGAGGACGGAGGAGCCATGGGATCACAGAGAGTCAGACATGACTTAGCGACCAAACACGACCACCAGTATGTCAGCACCACGGGAATCTGTTTTTTTCTGCTTTGCTGTCTGCTGTGTCCTGAGCACCAAGAAGAGTGTCTAGAGTGTGGTAGGCACTGAATACAGATTTGCTGAATGAATGAATGAGCTGAGTACACAAGGAAAGATGTACCCATCAGGGTACCACTCACACATCCTCATTTCTGCTTTCTGATCATCTCTGCCCATCTGTTGCCAGCCTTCCGTCAAGGTAAAAGATGTATTTCCACTTTCCTTTCTGTTTTCCAAATGCAAGCTACTCTGACATCAGTACTATTTCAGTTAGTATA
This sequence comes from Bos taurus, assembly GCF_002263795.3. Classification (NCBI taxonomy): domain Eukaryota; kingdom Metazoa; phylum Chordata; class Mammalia; order Artiodactyla; family Bovidae; genus Bos; species Bos taurus. The sequence continues at coordinate 32,627,250 of NC_037340.1, read as the reverse complement.
TAAAAACAAGTACCCTGCTAGAAACTGTGTCCAAAACAGCCTGAGATGCCAGAACAAATTCATTCCTTTCAACATTTCCAGGGCAACAGCAAACCCAAGATGACCTTCTGGGTACCTTTTGCCAAAATGCACTATAGCCCAGCTCAAATCAACACTTACCACAAGCAGCTGAGCTCACCATATACGTGTAATTTAAATAACATGTTTCCCATCTGCAAGTACTTTGTATACAATTTAAGGGAACTGGTTTAATGAATAAAGTTTAAGTTGAACAAAATCAAGCTACCCAGAGACTCTCTCAAAGTTAGTTGGGTGTAACCTTGAAAAGGGTGACTTCTTAAGAGCATGTCAATGAAATCTCCATTTTTTAAAAAAATTCCACTGGAGGACCATTCCACAAACTACATAAACGGTTCTCCTCACAACTGTCAAAGTCATCAGAAACAAGGTCAAGTCTGAGAAACTGTCACAGCCACGATGCACCTACGGCAAGATAATGACTGAACAGAATGTAGTGTTCTGGACGGGATCCTGGAAGAGAAAGAGAACACTGAGGGAATCTGAACAAAAGATGGACTCTAATTGGTAATGACGTATCTGTACTGGTTCACTAATATGGTAGTGAACATATCATACTGACCTAAGATCTCAGTGGGGTTTCCCAGGTAGCACCAGTGGTAAAGAACCCACCTGCCAGTGTAGATTAGAAGTAAGAGATACGGTTTCGATCCCTGAATTGGCAAGATCCCCTGGAGAAGGGCATGGCAATCCACTCCACTCTTCTTGCCTAGAGAATTCCATGGACAGAGGAGCCTGGCAGGCTACAGTCCATGGGGTCACACAGATTTGGACACAACTGAAGCAACTTAGCTCGAAAGATCTGAGTACACAGGTGACATGGTGGTGGCCACGTGAGAACTCTGCATACCATATTCACATTAATTCTGTAAATCTAAAACTATCTTAAAACAAAAAGTGAACAAAAGCTTTTAATTGCCTTCATTGTTGTGAACTTAGGTGCTTAATTCTTCCCCAAACCCTGAAGCCTCAGCAGTAAAATCAAGGATTTGCCATCATTTCAAGAAAGTAGCCTTCCTCCTGCAGTTTTCAACAGAATGCAATTAACCTCAACACCTATAAACTGAACACCTGCCCCAGGCCTGGCACTGGGATAGGTTGACAGTGACAATTAAGATGGTTAAGATAAAATCCATGCTTTCCTCAAAAATGAGTGCAACACTCAAATAACTAACCCCAAGGAAGTATGTTCTGTGTAATAATAACTAACATTGGCTGAGTACTATTTCAAGCATTTTTCATGGATGAGCTCTCTTCAGTGTCCTGACAGCCCTATGAGGTAGGTACTATAACTATATCACCCCCACAGAGGCGCACTTAGCACCCTAGAGGAGTTAAGTAACTCTCCCCAGGTTGCAGACCTGGTGAATGACAGAGCAAGTCTTTAATGTGGGGAGTTTGGGAAGGTGTCTGAACTCCTAATCACTGTACCACACAGCCTTCTAGAGGCAGCTAGAGGGTCATGTCTAGGAAAATCCCCCACATGTGGAAAGTTTCCACTGATGGGATAGCATTTCAAGTGAAATTTTTTCTGAAGTGTAGTTGACTTCCAATGTTGTATTGATTTCTGCTGTAAAGCAAAGTGACTCACATATATAAATTCTTTTTACATATGTATATATTCTTTTTCTTATTCTTTTCCACTATGATTCATTCCAGGATATTGAATATAGTTTCCTGTGCTATACAGTAGGACCTTATTGTTTATCCATCCTAAATGTAATAGTTTGCATATGCTAACCCCAAACTCCCAGGCCAACGCTCCACCCCAGCCCTTGGCAATCACACATCCATTCTCTATGTCTGTGAGCCTGTTTCTGTTTTGTAGACAGGCTTATTTTGCCATATTTTAGATTCTGCATATAAGTTATATCATATGGTATTTGTTTTTCTCTGTCTGAAAGACAAATACTATATATCTAATATATTACAAGCATGATAATCTCTAATTGCATCCATACTGCTATAAATGGCATTGTTTTGTACTTTTTATGACTGAGCAGCTTCCCATGGTGTATATGCACTACACCTTCTTTATCCATTCATCTGTCAGTGGACCCTTGGGTCGTTTCCATATCTTAGCAGTTGTAAATAGTGCTGCTGTGAACACAGGAGTCAAGTGGACTTTAAATGTCCAGTAGGACTTCTTTAAATGGTTAGAAGGGCAGGCTACAGAGAGGGGACCAGAGAGCCTGCTGGTGGCTGCTTGCTCGGCTGCCATTTAGGAAACCAGGACTTGATGCAGGCAGGGCCCGGGACACTTTTCAGAGAACCTCTCACCAAGCCCTTACAACTCCATGGTGTGTGCAGAGGTGCTGATATCTACAGTTTACAGAGGAGAAAAGAGACACTCAAAAATTCTCTCCACCATCAGATAACGTTTTGCTGGATTCAAACACAGGTCTGTCCAGACACACAGACTCTCAACCACCTTGCTCCTCTGTCTCTTATTAGTGAAAAAAAGGAAATGATACTGCAATTCTGTTTGTGCACTGTTTTCTCAACTCTTATATACATGTGTTACAATCATATATCTTTGAACATATGTGAGTAAGAGATAAGACAAAGGGATTCGGACAGAAAGATTCCAAGGTATCAATAATGGTTACAACTCTCAGTGGAGGGAATGATGAATAATTTTTTATTTTCCTCCTGAAACTTTTTTAGACTCTTCTCACATTTTCTATTATGAGGGGGTGTTACATGGATGTTTAGAAAAAAAACAATATAGCAAATTATGACAATGTTTGGAAAGTTTGTTTCCAAAGTTTGGAAAGTTTGCTACAAAATACTATCTGAGGCTTTTTGTAATAGCATTTCTTATATCTTGGCCCATTTCATTTATTTTTATTTTATTTTTTGGCTATATGGCAAGTGGGATCTTTCTTCCCTGTGAAAGTCGCTCAGTCGTGTCTGACCCTGTGTGACCCCATGGACTATACAGTCCATAGAATTCTTCAGGCCAGAATACTGGAGTGGGTAGGCTTTCCCTTCTCCAGGGGGTCTTCCCAACCCAGGGGTCAAACTCAGGTCTCCCGCATTGCAGGCAGATTCTTTACCAGCTGAGCCACCAGGGAAGCCCAAGAACACTGGAATGGGTAGCCTAGTCTCTCCAGCAGATCTTCCCGACTCAGGAATTGAATGAGGGTCTCCTTCACTGAAGGTGAACTCTTTACCAACTATCAGGGAAGCCCTGACCAGGGATCGAATCTGTGGCCCTGCAGTTGAAGCGCAGAGTCTTAGCCACTGGACAGGAGGGGAAATCTGCCTCTTGACTTCTTAATATGTCTACCTATTCTACCTGAGTTTCAAAACCAGTAAACAAGCACTCTGGACCAAGTGGGTCAAAGAGAAGGCAGCCCATGGTCTACTCAGGGTAGGCTGCTCCCCCAGTCACCCAGTGGACCCCTAACAACTTCCTACTCTCTGCCACTCGCCCACAGATCTATTCTGGGATACTAAAATCAGCCTGTAAATTGGTGTAATCACTATGAGAACAGTATGGAGGTTCCTTAAAAAACTAAAAATAGAGCTACCATATGATCCAACAATCCTACTCCTAGGCATATATCCAGAAAAGATGCAAACTCTAATTCAAAAAGATAATTGTGCCCTAATGTTCATAGCAGCACTACTCACAATAGCCAAGACATGGAAACAACCTGAATGTCCATCAACAGATGAATGGATAAAGAAGATGTGCAATACACAATGGAGTATTACTCAGCCATAAAAAACAATGAAATAATGCCATTTGCAGCAACATGGATGGACCTAGAGATTATCATACTAAATAAAGTACATCAGAGAAAGACAAATATATGGGGAATCTAAAAAAAAAAATGACACAAATGAATTTACTTACCAAGTAGACTCAAACTTATGTTTATCAAAGGGAAAAGTGGGGAGGGAAAAATTGGAAATTTGAGATTAACAGATATACACTATAAACAAACAACAAGAACCTACTATATAGCACAGGGAACTACCTTCGATATCTTGTAATAAAGTATAAAGAAAAAGAATCTGAAAAAGAACATATCTGAATCCTATTGTTGTACACCTGAAACTAACACCATTGTAAATCAACTACACTTAAATTTTTTAAAAAAGGGAAAAAATAAAATCAGCCTGTATGAAAAAAGGCAAGCAGTGTGCTGTAAGAATGACCACAGGGGTCACTAGGTTTTCTTAGGATTCGCTTCACTGCTCTTAAAGATAACCTCACATTTCAAAACTCTGACTAGTGGCCTTGTGACAAAAGAGCGTTGAAAACTGGTTATCTTCTCTGAAGCCTAAAATTTAGCCGAGTATAAATACTGTCAGCTAAAGTACCCAGTGCCACAAAGGGAAAAAGGTTTAAAACCAAAGTTCTGGGCTTATATCTACTAAGTATTAGGATTATGTTTACTGACTGTGAGAATCTCTTACAGTCTCTTACAGGAGGGAAGCTTTGTGGGAGACAGGAGGAGATTGAGATGAGGTCAAGCCTGGTGCTTACTAAGATGGAGAATTTAAAGGACAAGATGACCCTGGGATGCCAGGCACAGAGGCAGAAGAAAAGGGAAACGGACCCCAAAGATACATTTGGTCTCTTTTTCCACCTTGGATAAAACCCTTAATGTGGATTCTTAAGGAAAAGATTGCCTCGGCTCCATTTTCTTTTATTTCTCTCAGTTTTCAGGATTTGATTAGCACCTGCTCTGTGCCAGACTTTACTTATAGTTTATATTACCCCTGCCCCTCATAACTGCCCTGTGAGGGGTCGACATAATTTTCCCATTTTGCAGAAGGCAAGTGGAGATTGGGGAGGGGTGACCTTTACAACATCACCAGCTTCGTGACTGTAGGACCCAAGATGAAAGGCCAGTCTTATCTGGCCTGTGTTCTTTCCATGACATCACCCTGCCTGTCTTGGCATCATTCTGGGCAATCACTGGCCTCAGTGAAAACATCCAGGCCCCTGGTAATGAGAGGGAATTTGTGGTACTGTCCACCTGCAAAAGGAACAAATGACCATCTAGGGCCACTGACAGCAGTCCTATTACCTAGGATGATGCCTCTGTCACTCATGCATGACTTTTATCCCTGCGTAGACTCTGCCCCATGCCTTGTCTACACCACCTGTGTTTCAGTGAAGCTGGAGTAATGTGTCTTGTCACTCCATCCCCGCTACATTTCTGTGTTGGCAAAATGTACTATCACTCTTCTCCCTGCAGAAGGCAAATGAGGCTACTAGGTTTCCCAACTACAGTCTTATATGGCCTCGGAGCTCTCCCTTGCATAAATACACACTGATACGCTAACTCAGAAGCCAAGAAAAGACACTATAAATAGCCCCGGTTCCAGCCAGTAGAGGAAGCCGACCCCGTAGTCATGCCAACTTGTATATACAAGCATAGGGATGGAATCTTCAGGATGCATCTTTTCTTAGAGCCTCATCTCTACCCAAGGAGTATACCATGGAGAGCATCACTTGCCAATGATGAGCCAAAGGTGGGTGGGTGTGTGCTTTTTTTTAAGACCCCTGGAGGGGAAAGGCAGCTTGCATGACTCATCTGAATGCAAAGAGTTTTAAAGTCCTTCTTTCCCAGTAAAGTACCTCTTAAACATAAGCATACACATGTTTATGAATAAGCAAAAGAAAATAACTAATAGCCAAGGAGCCATCAGGCAAACATGTAAGGCCCAAACTCAAACACAAATGGTTCAGCTCAAGTCCTTGGGAGAAATTCTTGAGTTCTGTCTTTAAAAATTCACTGATAGGAGTTTCACTTTGTTCAAAGATGTCAAACCCTTTGAAAGAAAAGAGGTAAATATGCATGGCTCATTATGGGATGTTCTGATACCAAAAAAGGTGTATCTGACCCCAAACATCAAGGTTTCATTCAGCAGGAGTGAGCATCATGTTAGAGACTAAGTGGAAAGGAGAGTGTAGGGAAAGGACCGTGAAAAGAATGACGGGTGATGCCATTCACTGTGGATGCGATGATCCGATCACCCTGCTGTGACCCAGAGGCACAGAGGACACACCTTAATGGTTGTTGAATAAATATCAATTTTCCACAACAATTTACAAGATAGCAAAGGCTACCGTCCCAGCTCTTTACAAGCTTTCTCACTCCAGACCTCACAATGCTATCATGTTTTCTGACATTCTGCTAAAAGGAGGTGAAGTGAAAAATTAAAGTCCCTGGTAATTTATTTCCTGGTAATTACATTGCAATGGAAATGTTGGTAGTTATTCAATCAGTAGGAACACATTTGAAAATAAAGCCTAGAAATTGACGATTTGTTCCTGTGCCTGTCTCTCTAGAACACAGAGACGCCAGAAGGTCACTGTCTCTCTCTTTACAGAGTGAAGAGCCTGATGCTACTCTGTGATTTGGTCACTCCCTCAGCCCCTTCCCCACAGGGTTTGGTCCTTGAAACACCCAAGCAGTCCCCCAGGGATCCATTACCAGTCCTACTCGCACCACTTCCCTGTGGCTCAAAGGTTCTCAGAGTTTCAAATAGACTCGCTAATGGTGGCTCCTTCTAAGTCCCCATCCCCATGGCAACACCGAGGCCAGTCCTTATCAACTTCAAAAGCAGAAGGCAGTACAAGCAGAAAGGCTGATTCAGATTTCTCATCTGACTTTCTGCTGGCCTTCCACCTAAAGGATCTATGCACTCTCATCCCGAATATTCTCCCCTTCAGCCCAAGCTGTTTCTGTCAGTCATGCTAAATGAAACAATAAAAGGGGAAAGATCCCTGCACCCCCCATCAATATCTTTTTGGGGACCTTATCTTACCCTGATGAAATAAAAATAAAATGCGGTGAAAAAGAAGAAATTTTGTTGGTTAATCAGATCCTTGAGAACGCAACCTCTGTCTGATGAATTCCTCTGATTTTCAGTGTCTGGCATGTATTTAAATGATGATAAGCAGGCACTAAAAAGATATTTAATAAAAGTTTCCTGAATAAGAATGAATCTCAGAAGTTTCATTATCACTTAAGCTTTAAAAAAGACTAATAAGGTACGCTTAATGCTTAAAGAACCATGAGAAATGATTTAAAAATCACTAGGAATTGCTTGTGGAGGGACTGATTCCTTCATCAGTGTCTGGAATAGTGCCCAAAGCAGAGTAGGCCCTCAATAAATGTGCCCTGACTTTGTGACAAAGATCAAGACCTCAATCCCTAGAGAACACATGGAGCATCCCCACAATATCCCAATTCAACTCTGCAACCTCAATAAGAATCACTAAACCATGGAGAGGGACCCTGGGAATCTGAGATGAGGGATGGGGAGCATCCCCACAATATCGCAATTCAACTCTGCAACCTCAATAAGAATCACTAAACAATGGAGAGGGACCCTGGGAATCTGAGATGAGGGATGGGGTACTACATCTTACCATCACTCAGGTATCTTCTGTCCTCCCAGGATGGTTACCTGCTCTGTTAGATGGGCGTTTAGCTTCAAAAACACACACAGTATGCCTCCAAAATGCAAGCCAGCTACTTTCTGAATACCAGATGAATTCAATGCTGTATTGAATTGTATATCTTGAGTTAACCAAAAAGTTCATTTGGGTTTGTCCATATGGAAAAACCCTAATGAACTTTTTGGGCCAACACAATACATTCTGTATTTCAGAGGGGATCTGTAGAACTCTAAAGGGTTTATGGGACACTTCATGGAAAATAGATGGGGAAACAGTGGAAATAGTGTCAGACTATTTGGGCTCCAAAATCACTGCAGATGGTGACTGCAGCCATGAAATTAAAAGACACTTACTCCTTGGAAGGAAAGTTATGACCAACCTAGATAGCATATTCAAAAGCAGAGACATTACTTTGCCAACAAAGGTCCGTCTAGTCAAGGCTATGGTTTTTCCAGTGGTCATGTATGCATGTGAGAGTTGGACTGTGAAGAAGGCTGAGCGCCAAAGAATTGATGCTTTTGAACTGTGGTGTTGGAGAAGACTCTTGAGAGTCCCTTGGACTGCAAGGAGATCCAACCAGTCCATTCTGAAGGATATCAGCCCTGGGATTTCTTTGGAGGGAATGATGCTGAAGCTGAAACTCCAGTACTTTGGCCACCTCATGTGAAAAGTTGACTCATTGGAAAAGACTCTGATGCTGGGAGGGATTGGGGGCATGAGGAGAAGGGGACAACAGAGGATGAGATGGCTGGATGGCATCACTGACTCAATGGATGTGAGTCTGAGTGAACTCTGGGAGTTGGTGATGGACAGGGAGGCCTGGCGTGCTGCGATTCATGGGGTCACAAAGAGTTGGACACGACTCAGCAACTGAACTGAACTGAATTGAAAGGGTTTAATCTGAAGTCAAGTGGGCCTTAGAAAGCATCTCTACAAACAAAGCTAGTGGAGGTGATGGAATTCCAGTTGAGCTTCTTCAAATCCTGAAAGATGATGCTGTGAAAGTGCTGCACTCAATATGCCAGCAAATTTGGAAAACTCAGCAGTGGCCACAGGACTGGAAAAGGTCAGTTTTCATTCCAATCCCAAAGAAAGGCAATGCCAAAGAATGTTCAGACTACTGCACAATTGCATTCATCTCACACGCTAGCAAAGCAACCCTCAAATTTCTCCAAGCTAGGCTTCAACAGTATATGAACCGAGAACTTCCAGATGTTCAAGATGGATTTAGAAAAGGCAGAGGAACCAGAGATCAAATTGCCAACATCCGCTGGATCATGGAAAAAACAAGAGAGTTCCAGAAAAACATCTATTTCTGCTTTATTGACTATGCCAAAGCCTTTGACTGTGTGGATCACAATAAACTGTGGAAAATTTTGAAAAAGATGGGAATACCAGACCACCTGACCTGCCTCTTGAGAAACCTGTATGCAGGTCAGGAAGCAATAGTTAGAACTGGACGAGGAACAACAGACTGGTTCCAAATAGGAAAAGGAGTACATCAAGGCTATATATCGTCAGCCTGCTTATTTAACTTATATGCAGAGTACATCATGAGAAATGCTGGGCTAGAAGAAGCACAAGCTGGAATCAAGATTGCTGGGAGAAATATCAATAACCTCAGATACACAGATGACACCACCCTTATGGCAGAAAGTGAAGAGGAACTAAAAAGCCTCTTGATGAAAGTGAAAGTGAAGAGTGAAAAAGTTGGCTTAAAACTCAACATTCAGAAAACAAAGATCATGGCATCTGGTCCCATCACTTCATGCGAAATAGATGGGGAAACAATGGAAACAGTGTCAGACTTTATTTTTTTGGGCTCCAAAATCACTGCAGATGGTGACTGCAGCCATGAAATTAAAAGACACTTTCATCTAGTCAAGGCTATGGTTTTTCCTGTGGTCATGTATGGATGTGAGAGTTGGACTGTGAAGAAAGCTGAGTGCCGAAGAATTGATGCTTTTGAACTGTGGTGTTGGAGAAGACTCTTGAGAGTCCCTTGGACTGCAAGGAGATCCAACCAGTCCATTCTGAAGGAGATCAGCCCTGGGATTTCTTTGGAAGGAATGATGCTAAAGCTGAAACTCCAGTACTTTGGCCACCTCATGTGAAGAGCTGACTCATTGGAAAATACTCTGATGCTGGGAGGGATTGGGGGCAGGAAGAGAAGGGGACGACAGAGGATGAGATGGCTGGATGGCATCACTGACTCGATGGATGTGAGTCTGAGTGAACTCCGGGAGTTGGTGATGGACAGGGAGGCCTGGCATGCCGCCATTCATGGGGTCGCAAAGAGTCAGACACGACTGAGCGACTGATTTGATCTGACTCCTTGGAAGGAAAGTTATGACCAACCTAGATAGCATATTGAAAAGCAGAGACATTACTTTGCCAACTAAGGTCCGTCTAGTCAAGGCTATGGTTTTTCCAGTGGTCGTGTATGGATGTGAGAGTTGGACTGTAAAGAAAGCTGAGTGCCAAAGAACTGATGCTTTTGAACTGTGGTGTTGGAGAAGACTCTTGAGAGTCCCTTGGACTGCAAGGAGATTCAACCAATCCATTCTAAAGGAGATCAGCCCTGGGATTTCTTGGGAGGGAATGATGCTAAAGCTGAAACTCCAGTACTTTGGCCACCTCATGCGCAGAGTTGACTCATTGGAAAAGACTCTGATGCTGGGAGGGATTGGGGGCAGGAGGAGAAGGGGACGACAGAGGTTGAGATGGCGGGATGGCATCACTGACTCGATGGATGTGAGTCTGAGTGAACTCTGGGAGTTGGTGATGGACAGGGAGGCCTGGCGTGCTGCAATTCATGGGGTCGCAAAGAGTAGGATACCACTGAACGACGAACTGAAGTGAACTGAACTGAAAGGGTACTTCTACTTCTGTATTTTTTTCTTCACTAAATGTCTTACAACCTAAATCCCAGGTGCAAGGAGACTACAATGTGAGTGAAATGCTTTCCCCCAGTCGCTGTCTAAAATGGAGGGTATATCCCCCACCCACTTCTACACCCTTCTCACTGTCGTTGTCATCAAATTCTGGGATTCTTCATTGTTGTTGAGTCGTTAAGTCGTGTCTGACTCTTTGCAACCCCGTGAACTGCAGCACACCAGACTTCCCTGTCTTCGCTATCTAAGTTTGCTCAAACTCATGTTTGTTGAGTCGGTGATGTCATCCAACCATCTCATCCTTGTCACCCCTTCTCCTCTTCCCCTCAATCTTTCCCAGCATCAAGGTCTTTTCCAATAAGTTGGCTCTTTGCATCAGGTGGCCAAAGGATTGGAGCTTCAGCATCAGTCCTTCCAATGAATATTCCGGGTTGATTTCCTTTAGGACTGACTGGTTTGATCTCCTTGCTGTCCAAGGAACTTGCAAGAGTCTTCTCCAGCACCACAGTTCGAAAGCATCAATTCTTTGGTGCTCAGCCTTCTTTATGGTCCAACTCTCACATCCATACATGAATACTAGAAAAACCACAGCTTTGACTAGACAGACCTTTGTCAGCAAATGATGTCTCTGCTAAGCCCCACTTATCCCCTCCGTATTTTCTCTTATTTCTCCCTTGCTCTCCCCTTCTGTCCTGTGAAACTCTAGGCTGAAGTAGACAGACTGCCCATATCCCTCTCCTGTTAAGCTGAAATGGACCCAGGCTTCTCTGAGTCACAGCTACTCCTAGGTGACCCTCTCTACCGCAGCCCCCTCAAACGGAGAAGGTCCTTCTTGACCATCTGTCTCCAACCTGTAAATGTGAATTCCTTTATCTGGTGTCCTATCTGTCTACCATTTCCTTCAACCCACATTTCCACTCTTGCCTGTCATGAATTTTTAGTGTTCCCTGAATGCCAGGTAAAAGATTCCTCACTACTCTACAGAAATCAAGCTTCTCCCTCTGCCATGTCTGCATCTCCCTGGTCACTATTCCTAGAATGCCCTTCCTTTCCCACTGTCGGTGGATCACATCTAATTTCTTCTGCAATCCTTTTGTGATTCCCTAGTAAGAACATAATCTTCCTCCCCGAAAAGAACACAGTCTTCCAATACTCAACTCCTAAAGCACTTTCTTTATTTCCCTCTTTAAGACACTCCCACTCTCTTCTACTGAACACAGTGTGCATATTTTAGCTCCTCTGGAAAACTGTAAGCTTCCAGGGATCAGAGACGAAAACGAGCAGTGTCCTCTGGTGGGTATCGGGTGGCAGGTCATTGTCAATTCCCCTCACAATCAGTGAGGCTTTCTCTTTCCTCACCCTATGCGTATGAAACCAAATATGAGGACACTCCCAATAATTACTCTTAAATAATAAGGTGAGTAGACACGATGTGGTCATGAATCATCTTGCAGTTTTCCTTGGCATACAAGGAATGACTGATGAAGACATAAAAGGTGTCCTCATCTCTAATGTGCTGAATTCAGAACTCAACCCAGTCTCAATGCTCGGAAAGTGTCTGTTGCAAGTAGAACAGCAAGAACTTGCTCCTCACTCTAGGTTTCTCCTGGAAAAGCACAAAATGTGTTTGTTTTCTACTGGAAAACACAGCGTTGAGGGCAGAGCAAGGGCAGATGGTTCTGAATTTAAAATCAAGAAGACTGTAGCTCCTAGTCTCCTGGCAATGACTCTGTTTATGTACTGATGTGTGTGTCTGTGTGTGTGGAGAGATTCCCAAAGACTTAGCAAACAGGAACCTTAACTTTAACAAAATGACCACTCCTCCTAAAACATCTGGGCCTAAATGTTGACTTGACATTTCAATCATTCTCATTATTTCTTCAAAAGGGAAGGAGGAAGAGGGATAAATTAGGAATTTGGGATTAACATATACACACTCAGTTCAGTTCAGAAGCATCAATTCTTCAGCACTCAGCTTTCTTCACAGTCCAACTCTCACATCCATACATGACCACAGGAAAAACCATAGCCTTGACTAGATGGACCTTTGTTGGCAAAGAGATGTCTCTGCTTTTGAATATGCTATCTAGGTTGGTTGTAACCCTCCTTCCAAGGAGTAAGCGTCTTTTAATTTCATGGCTACAGTCAGCATCTGCAGTGATTTTGGAGCCCAAAAAAATAAAGTCTGACACTGTTTCCCCATATACACACTACTACATATAAAATAGATAACAAACAAGGACTTACTGTACAGTACAGGGAACTCTACTCAATATCTTGTGTTGATAATAACCTATAATGGAAGAGACCATAAAAAAGAATATATATATATATAAAACTGAATCACTTTGCTCAACTATATTTCATTAAAAATTTTTAGAAATTTGGCTAGTGAGCATTTCCCTCCCGATAGGGTCTTGTTTTTTAAATCCTTTTATGTAAATCTATAGAATCTTTGAATTAATAATAGCTTTATTCTGACCCAGTCCTTTGACTTGCATCCAACTTCTCATTTAATATGCAACCAAGTCAACTGGTAGAAGGTAAGCTATATATACATTCTTTTTTACATTCTCTTCCATTATAGGTCATTATCAATACAAGATACTGAGTGGAGTTCCCTTGTTTGTTATCTATTTTATATATCGTAGTGTGTATACGTCAATCCCAAACTCCTAATTTATCCTTCTTCCTTCCTTCCCCTTTGGTAACCATAAGTTTGTTTTCTACATTTGTGATTCTACTTCTATGTTGTAATTAAGTTGATCTGTATCATTGTTTTAGATTCCACATGTAAGTGATATCATGTATTTGTCTTTCTGTGACTTATTTCACTCAGTATGACAATCTCTAGGTCTATCCATGTCGCTACAAATTTACCAAATAATTGTGTGACATCAATGTTCTAACACTCTTCATTTTGACATCTGTTTCTAAATTTAAATCTTGAAACAAAAGTTAAAAGTTTTGATTCTTTAAGATGAATTTGTTTTTTTTTTTTTTTTTTTTTTTAACATTTTCATTAGTCCAGTGAAAAAATCTAAAGGCCATGCTCTGAGTCTAAATTCTATTTAAATCTGGAGTAATGATAGAAAGTACAGCTATTTGGTTCATATACTTGAGGAAAACAATAAAGCAAATCTGAAATCAGAAAGAAAAGTATCTCAACTTTCCCATTTTCAAATGTGCTAAATTTTTATTCTCTAAAATAATGGTCAAATTAAACAAAGGTAAGGTATATTTTCAAAGCACTTAAAAGGTAACTTATAGAACAGAAACTTTATTCAGTGGCTATTATAGAACAATCTCTTTCACTTTCTATAAGTGTCTACACTAAACTTCTAATCAAACTTAGTATACATTTACTCATTTAATACAGGGCATTTCAGACTAGCAGTTTCAGCTTGCTGCTGGAAAACTACCCCAAGCTTACTATCTGCAAGGATGCTTGTGGTACTTCATGGAAATGTTAAATCCAAACATTTGAAAGTCTCAGTGAATTGCCAAGCATTTTAAAATCCTACAAAAATCTAATAAGACACAGCCCAAACACAGGATACAAACATCTGAATATCAACGAAACACACTATGTTCTTATTTTTTGTGTTAAGAAAACATGTTATATTCGATAATAGGAAGCATCTCTCTCCATATTCAGAAACTTCAGTGACTCATTATCTACCTCTAAATTCAAAGGTAGAAAATGTTAAACCACAAACTTGATTTTTTTAAGGACTCCTAACCCACCTCCCAAAGTCAAAATTAAACCTAAATTTCCTATGGCCTACAGCTCTCAGGAACCTTTCTTAACATGTTCTAGAATCTTCCCACTACAAATACATCTGTCACCTGTGGGCATCCTGTAAAGATATATTTGTTGTTGTTGTTCACTCAGTCGTGTTGGACTCTGTGAAACCCCATCGATTATAGCACACCAGGCTTCCTTGTCCTTCACTATCTCCCTAAGTTTACTCAAACTCATGTCCATTGAACAGTGATGCCATCCAACCATCTGTCACTCTCTTCTTCTCCTGCCCTTAATCTTTCCCAGCATCAGGGTCTTTTCCAATGAGTCAGCTCTTCACATCAGGTGGCCAAAGGACTGGCCACCTGATGTCCTTCCAATGAATATGCAGGGTTGATTTCCTTTAGGATTGACTGGTTTGATCTCCTTGCTGTCCAAATGACTCTCAAGAGTCTTCTCTAGCACCAAAATTCGAAAGCATCAATTCTTCAGCACTCAGCCTTTTTTATGGTCCAACTCTCACATCCGTACATGACTACTGGAAAAACCATAGCTTTGACTGTACTGACCTTTGTTGGCAAAGTGATGTCTCTGCTTTTTAATATGCTGTCTAGGTTTGTCACAGCTTTCCTTCCAAGGAGCAAGTATCTTTTAATTTCATGGCTGCAGTCACCATCCACAGTGATTTTGGAGCCCAAGAAAAGAAAATCTGCCCCTGCTTCCACTTTTTCCTCTTCTAAAGATATATACACTGACCTAAAACAAGCCATTGACCTGAATCTGTTATTAGCACCTTTCAAGCCAATATTTATACATTTACCTGGTACCAGGCCAGGTGCTGTTATAAAGCAGAGTATTTGATGAATTATCTTTCCTTCATCTACATCAACATTTTCATTTCTTGAAACAGCTTAGTAAGAGAAGCCTTATAACTTTTCCCATTTGAAGAGAAACTGAAACTCACAAAGGGTAAGTAACTTGCCTGAAGTCAGAGAACTTGAAAGTTTGGACTTGACTTCAGGCAGTCTGATTCCAGAGTCTGTGCTCAAAATGGCTAGGTGATCTTGCTGCTAAGTGACTAATATAAACACACTAGTCTTAGCACTTGTCAATTAAGACAGATATTGTTGAAGGTAAAATAAAATAGGTATCAGCTTTTAGCAGTGAATGCTTGTGACCCTAAGATAAGAATAGAAACTTGACAACAAGACAGCCTGGGGTGGTATGATAGGCATAGGACACCGGGGTGAAATCCTGCCTCTGGGGACTTTCTTGGTGGTCCAGTGGTTAAGAATTCTCCTTGCAATGCAGGGGACATGAGTTCAATCCCTGGTCAGGGAACTAAGATCTCACATGCTGCAACTAAGACCTGATGCAGCCAAATAATTTTAATTTTTTTTTTTTAATCCTGTCTCTGCCTTTTCCTAGCTCTGGGACTTTGGACCAAATTTCTTTGAACTTTTATTGCCATACCTTCAGAAGAGAATGTATAGTTGAAAAGAAATGATGTATGAAAAAGAAAAGAAATGATGTATGAAAAAGAAAAGAAATGATGTATGAAAACATACATGGGAGACAAGAAAGTACAACATGAATGGAATCTAAGACATTCGAATGAAGGAAAAAGTGAAATCCAAACTAAGAGAAAAGCATTTTCAATCAACTAGTCAGACAGAAGGGCTGGCGTTTCACACCTTGAAGAATGTTGGTTATGTAATTCCCGGGGACAGTAGATCTTTTAACCTTTCCCCTTTCTTGACCTTTCATCTGGATCTGTGCCTCAAGCAAGGCTCTGTCCCTTCACAAGGAAGACAGAGGGAGTGATAAGGACCCATGTCTCTGAGATGGCTGCTTTTCTCTGTATGTTGTGTGGGGCCAAAGCAATACTCATACAAGGCTTGTGGGTAAGGGAAGTCAACTCTTTCCATTCATAATTGACTTGCTTTGCATTCCTTTTTGACTTCTCATAAAGATCCTCCCCCCTCCTTCCTTAGTCTGCTGTTTCCCCACTCTAACCATACTATCTGCCCACCCCTGACACACACATTTGAACCAAACTGGTCCACCATAGTACTTCACCCTTGTCTTCAGGGTCCCAAAGGTGGTGCATGAACTAAAGCAGGTCAGTTAAGAGTCCTTCTTGGTGATTCTCTGAATTGGAATTAGAAAGGGTAAACAGGAAGAAACAGCCTTTTATTCTGTTATGAAAGATGGCAGGAAGGGAGCCTAGAGCTTCCAATTGTTATGTCCCTGCCTACATGATGGAATCTTGTCTGTGGGAGGAGAGACTCCAGTACTTAAAGAGGGAGACACAGTCCTACCAGCATCTTATTTCTAGTAATATCCACACCTTTGACAGTTATGAGTGGCAACACATTCCCTTTGGTTTATGTGAGTTGGAGATGGGATAATGACATTCACAACCCCCAAATCCTTACTTCAAATATCTGAAAACAAATACAGTATTTTTCTCTAGATGGGCACCAAGGGTACTTTCAGGACAAAGCCAGTGGTAACACACATGGTGCTTAACACCTCACACACTGGCAAATGAAGTCTTCCTTTCTACTAAACTAAGATTCAGCAAAAGTCATCATTGCTGTTTAAAAAGCACAATCTCAATATGTTCATTTCCCCTGATTACTAAGATTCTCTAACATCTCATTAAATGTCTCAAGATGTCTAGTCTTGTGATAAAACCTGAAAACACTATATTCAAAGCTAAAAAAAAAAAAAAAATCAAGAACACAACTTGCTGGTTTCCACAACCAGCCAAACTTTCCCTTCTACCTTGAGCCCATCACTGTCATTCAAATGTTACTAAGACCATAATAATTAGATTTAGCCAGTCCTCTTGGGCTTCCCTGGTGGCTTAGAGGTTAAAGTGTCTGCCTCAATGCAGGAGACCTGGGTTCGATCCGGGGTCGGGAAGATCCCCTGGAGAAGGAAATGGCAACCCACTCCAGTATTCTTGCCTGGAGAATCCCATGGACGGAGGAACCTAGTGGGTTACAGTTCACGGGGTCGCAAAGAGTCAGACAGGATTGAGCGACTTCACTTCACTGGTCTCCATAAGGGCTTTTTCAACACACATATAAAACACACACATACAACACTAAAACATTCAAATTTTATACTGCTAACTGGAGTGGTTTTACAACAAAGACTAAGATTTGATATTTCCAAAACTACAGGGGTGCCACACATGGTCATGAACACATATTCCTAGATAGATAAATGTACATATATGTTTCCAGGGAGCTATATTTTCTGAGATTCACTCATTCCTGACCCACCCCTAGGAATCTAAGAACAGGACTCCTAGGAGCTCACAGGGCAAAAGGTTTCATTTGTAAGCAAAACTCTAATAAATATTTTTTAACTACAAAAAAAAAAAAAAGGCTTCCTTCACTCTCTAAAGTGGACCTCAGTTCTTTCTGCCACTGTTCCACACCTGTTCACCCTTCCCCCAATAACAGACTTTGCGTATTTCCCCTGGGAAGTCACCACTTTTCTCCCACTTAGTCCACGTTGTGCCTTAGAAGGAACTGAATTTTCTTCTCCTTCCTTCCCCGCCAAGTGAGCATAGGGCTTGGGTCTGGGCCATCAGTGAATCAGAAACCACAGCCTGAGCTCTCCATCCATGGCTATACAATCATTCAGTCAGAGTCTACGACGTGCAAGGAAACATGAACTTGGAAGGACAGAGACCTGATGCTGTTGGGAACCATCTTGCCAGCACCTTGAGCTGAGGATGAAGCACCCATGGGAGAGAGCAGTGGTGAGAGATGGAGAGAGACCAAGTCCCCAAGGATAGAGGCGCCATTCCTGTCACAGACGCCTGGGCATGAAAGTTCAATGAGCCCCCGGCCCCAACCAATCTACTTTCAGCTTAAGCCAGCCTGGTTGTAGATGCAGTCTCCTGCCACAGAGGATTCTAACCCATGTCTCTTCCAGAAAGAAGGATCTTTCTAAAGATCAGCACAGGGAAATTAGAAGACGTGAACAAGGGGAAAGAATGGGTCCATAAACATTAATGAAGAAAGTGAAAGTGTTAGTTGCTCAGTCCTGTCTGACTCTTTGCGACCCCATGGACTGTAGCCCACCAGGCTTTTTGGAATTCTCCAGGCAAAAATACTAGAGTGGGTGGCCACTGATTTCTCCATGTGATCTTCCCAACCCAGGGATCAAAATCAGGTCTTAGCATTGCAGGCAGATCCTTTACCATCTGAGCCAACAGGGAAACCCTGAACAGCATGGAAATAAACATTGTGACCTAAGGAGTAAATTTTTTTAATAAAGGAGTCAGTCTACACCACCTTGTATAAAATATCCACCTTGTAAAATATAATCATTTGGACAAAAGTCTAAAATCGATTGAACAAAGTCCTCCAAATTAAAGTTGAGCTCAATCAGAGAACTTTATTCAGAGGGCAACAATGTCACCATTCCTCTTACCATGAATCTTTCACATGTTATTTTAAAATACAAACAGGTCTGGGTCATGGAATTATGCACAATCTTTATTTTCTGAATTATTTTTAAGTGAGCATATATTAATTGTATATTCAGAAAAAAACCTATTTTTAATCATAAAATCAGAATGATACTAGCATATATTTTCAGAAAGTTTTCAAAAATATTTATTATATTTATATTTTATTTAATATATAGTACACTATTCCAACTTATACGTAGGTTGTATTGGTCAATTGTATTTTTAATACAATATAGTACATGATTATTATTTATAAAGTATACTTATAGAGTATATTTAAATCAAATAAATTCTCTAGATGATGACATGCTTCTGGCTGAAACATCTCAACTGACATATGCAGTCTGGAATAATAAAGATTTTGATGTAATTTTAATAATTTACATGAAAAATAGTTTTCATCTTCAGAGAGAGTAAAAGGATTTCATTTCATGTGTAAAATACTTTAGGATTTATATAAAATTGTATAATGTAAAAAAGAAAATTATAGATTATAAATATTATATTTGTATTTTATTTATTTGAAACATAAAATAATGATGGTAGCCAATGTTTCAAGTGGAATCACCTTGTAAACATACAGATGTCCTCACATACAACAGGACATATTTTTTCTAATCCATGTCACATTTATCAAACAATCTGTTTTTTAAAAAATTACTACCAATAACCCAATATTATCACTCCTGAATTTCTTTGAAGCTCTATGCTATTGCAAGTTATTACTGGTATAATAGATTTATCATGTACACTTAAGATGGGGATTCTGAATGAACTGAACAGAAGAAAACAGCTGCTTTTCAAAATCTCTTGCCTGTGAATAGACCATAGAAAAAATAAAGTCTCCAGATTAAGCAGGTTTTATAAGGTCTTTGCAAGGAAACACAAGCACTGGTCAAATGATCACCACTGGCCTATGTAAAGGAGCCGCAATTAAAAATCATTCCCCAGGTCTTACATTTGGGGGAAAATAATACATTTGCTTTTCAAAATGGATGCCTATAGTCCAACTAATTTTCAATTAAATCACCCAGGTCAGTCTCTCATGGTATTAAAAAAACAGCAGTCAAAGAAGAAAGCATGTCAATAAAAAGAACTGGGAGCTTGTATTCAATGTTCGAGTAAAATGTGAAAAACTGAATGGACAAAATGGATATTTTATGAAGGAGAAGGTAGGATGAATTGAGAGAGTAGCACTAACATATATACACCACCATGTGTAAAACAAGAGACCTGGGTTCAATTCCTGAGTTGGGAAGATCCTCTGGAGAAGGAAACGGCAACCTGCTCCAGTATTCTTGTCTGGAGAATTCCATGGACAGAGGAGCCTGGCAGGCTACAGTCTGTGGGGTTGCAAAGAGTCGGACATGACTGAGCAAGCTTCACTTCGTTCCTCATTAGTGGTAACCTGCCGTATATACAGCACAGTGAGCTCAGCTGGGTGCTCTGTGATGACCTACAGGGGTGGGACGGGGGCGGGCAGTGGGAGGGCAGCTCAAGAGGGAGGGGATATATGAATACATATAGCTGATTCATGATGTTGTACAGCACAAACTAACACAACATTGTAAAACAATTGTAAAACAATCCTCCAATTAAAAAAATGGATTTTTTTTAGCTGCTGAAGTCAGAGAATGAACAAAATGGCATTGAGAAGTAATTGGTGTATTCGAAATATAACTTCAGAAGAAAAAAGACTGGGGCGGGATTCAAATCTACACTAAGATACCATACTGAAATCCCATTTTTGCTTAAAGAAGGTCCTTTGATGTAAAACCCTTTGCTCAGAACTCATTTCTGGGGGAGGAGAAATCACATTATATGTTGATTAAAAATTCTCCTAGTAGCTGGTTTATTCAGCAGCAGTGCCTTCAACCTGATGACCAGCCTCCTGAATTTCTTTGGCAAAGGAAGTCAAAATCAGACCATCAACAATTAAAAAAAAATCCAAGTGCATGGGAATGTGGAATGTTTGCAGGAACCATCACAAATGGTTCTCCCAGAATTTCCACATCAAAGGGGCTTAGAGGAAAACACTACTTGGAACAGGTGGGGGTGTGGGGCTGGGGGAATTTGTTGAGAAGCCTCACTGGTTTGTAAGCAGGTAGTCTGCACTCAGGTCTTGGATATGACACTTGGCTTGAAGTTGCAATCACCTAGTGAATGTTCCATCTTCCCTTATAGCTGTGTTTGTGCTGATGGATATAAGAAGCAAGCTGAACGGCTTTCCCACCAGCCACCTGGCTCCTTTCTGTATTATGATCCTTCTTCCCAGAGCATCTGAGAGTTCCTGTAACTTTACCAGGTCACATAGGTACTGAAGAGCAGAGCTTCAAAGAGGATAAATACAGTTTCCCACAGTCAACCTAAGCATTTCTGAGGAAGCTACAGGGTTGAGTAGCCCAATGAGAGAGAAAACACTGGGTGGCCTCCCACCCCCTTGCACTCCCTGTCCCGGTCCCTAATCTATACCATTGTTCTCCTGCTTACAGGGTAGGAATAGAAATGCAATAATTGACTTGTGAACACAGAGGGGGATGGAGAGGGTGAGACGAATTGAAACAGTAGCACTGACATATATACACTGTGCACGCTAATTTGCTTCAGTCGTGTCCAACTCTTTGCAGTCCTATGGACTGTGGCACATGAGGCTTCTCTGTCCATGGGATTCTCCAAGCAAAAATACTTGAGTGGGTTGCGATGCCTTTCTCCAGAGGATCTTCCTGACCCAGGAATCAAACCCACATCTCTTGTGTCTCCTGCATCGGCAGGCAGGTTCTTTACTACTAGTGGCAACTGGAAAGCCCACACTACCATGTGTAAAATAGACAGCTAGTGAAAACCTGCTGTATAACACAGGGAGCTCAGCTCAGTGCCCTGTAATGACCTGGGAATGGGCAGGGAGGGAGGGGATATATGTATACATACAGCTGATTTACACTGTTGTACAGCAGAAACCAACCCAACACTGTAAAGCAAGTATAACTCTGGAAGATGTTAAAGGACAGTGAAGCCTGGTGTGTTGCAGTCCATGGGGTCATAATGAGTTGGACGCAACTTAGGGACTGAACAACAAGAATGATTCTTAATGACTCAGGTAACCACGATGGTGTGATCATTCACCTAGAGCTAAGTCAAGTGGACCTTAGGAAGCATCACTATGAACAAAGCAACTGAAGGTGACAGAATTCCAGTTGAGCTATTTCAAATCCTCAAAGACGATGCTGTGAAAGTGTTGCACTCAATAGGCCAGCAAATTTGGAAAACTCAGCAGTGGCCACAGGACTGGAAAAGGTCAGTTTTCATTCCAATCCCAAAGAAAGGCAATGCCAAAGAATGTTCAGACTACTGCACAATTGCATTCATCTTACACGCTAGCAAAGCAACCCTCAAATTTCTCCAAGCTAGGCTTCAACAGTATGTGAACCGAGAACTTCCAGATGTTCAAGCTGGATTTAGAAAAGGCAGAGGAACCAGAGATCAAATTGCCAACATCCACTGGATCATAGAAAAAGCAAGAGAGTTTAAGAAAAACATCTACTTTTGCTTCACTGACTACGCTAAAGCCTTTGACAGTGTGGATCACAACAAACTGTGGAAAATTCTTCAAGAGATGAGTATACCAGACCACCTTACCTGCCTCCTGAGAAACCTGTATGCAGGACAAGAAGTAACAGTTAAAACCAGACATGGAACAACAGACTGGTTCCAAATTAGGAAAGGAATACGTCAAGGCTGTATAGTGTTACCTTGATTATTTAACTTCTATGCAGAGTACATCATGTGAACTGCTGGGCTGGATAAAGCACAAGCTGGAATCAAGATTGCCAAAAGAAATATTAATAACCTCAGATATGCAGATGACACCACCCTATGGCAGAAAGTGAAGAGGAACTAAAGAGCCTCTTTTTAAAAAATTTTACTTATTTTTAATTTAAGTATAACTGCTTTATAGAATTTTGTTGTTTTCTGCCAAACATCAACATGAATCAGCCATAGGTACATCCATGAACGTGAAAGAGGAGAGTGAAAACACTGGCTTATGCATCCAGTCCCATCACTTCATGGCAATTAGATGGGGAAACAATGGAAACAGTGACAGGCTTTATTTTCTTGGGCTCCAAAATCACTGCAGGTGGTGACTGCAGCCAAGAAACTAAAAGATGCTTGCTCCTTGGATGAAAAGTTATGACCAACCTAGATAGCATATTGAAAAGCAGAGACATTACTTTACCAACAAAGGTCCATCTAGTCAAAGCTATGGTTTTTCCAGTAGTCATATATGGATTTGAGAATTGGACAATAAAGAAGGCTGAGCGCTAAAGAACTGATGCTTTTGAACTGTGGTGTTGGAGAAGACTCTGAAGAGTCCCTTGGATAGCAAGGAGATCAAACCAGTCAATACTAAAGGAAATCAACTCTAAGTATTCATTGGAAAGACTGATGCTGGAGCTCCAATACTTTTGGCCACCTGATGAGAAGAACTGACTTCTTAGAAAAGACCCTGATGCTGGGAAAGACTGAAGGCAGGAGGAGAAGGGGACGACAGAGGATGAAATGCCTGAATGGCATCACCGACTCAATGCACATGAGTTTGAGCAAGCTCACGGTGATGGTGAAGGACAGGGAAGCCTGGCATGCTGCAGTCCATGGGTTGCAAAGAAGCTGGACACACATAGGGACTGAAAAACAACAGCAAAAGAATGATTCTAGGTACTGTGCTATACTGCAGTACTATAGCAGGGCTCAGTCCTGTTGACTCTTTGCGACTGCACGGACTCTAGCCTGCCAGACTCCTCTGTCCGTGGGATTTTTCAGGCAAGAATATTGGAGTGGGTTGCCATTCGCTTCTTCAAGGGATCTTCCCAACTCAGGGATCGAACCCAGGTTTCCTTTGTCTCTTGCACTGCAGGAAGATTCTTTAGCCGCTAAGCCATTGAGCAACTTCCCCTTTAAGAACAGGGTGGGGGTGGATAACAGGGGATGGGATAAGGCTAGCCTCAGGACTATAGAAACTTTCCAGTTCTAGTTTCGATAATTGGGAAGGAAAATAGGAAGCCAGTCGGATCTAGAAGAGACCTCAAAGGACTTCCCAGCTCTGTTCATTCCTTTCCTTCTTTCCCTCACTCTGGAGGGAACTGGGGACCCTCAACACTTTTCCCCTCCTCTTTCCTACCAGGGACTATACCTCATAAGGCAAAAGAGTTGGTGCCCAATAACTACCCTCAAAAGAGAAAAGTATACATAATCTCTTAAAGACATATACAGGAAGAGTTATGTCTGGAGATTAAAACAAAGGAATTTAAATAGAAGTGCTTATCCATTAATTCAGATTTGAACTGCCTTGATTTTTTAAGATTGATCACTGCTAACATATAACAAATACTTATGACCTTAATAACAATGTTAGATTATGTCTATTATCTCTAAAGTCATACATCGCTGGAAATATGTACACATTTATACATATATATGTACATATCTAGTCACATAC
Organism: Bos taurus; assembly: GCF_002263795.3. NCBI lineage: Eukaryota > Metazoa > Chordata > Mammalia > Artiodactyla > Bovidae > Bos > Bos taurus. The sequence goes on along the minus strand of NC_037340.1, from coordinate 32,603,109 downwards.
GTATTACAGATGTAAGATCAAGTTCTATGTAGAGCCCAGCTTTCTCAAGAGATGCTTTTGACATGAAATCTAAAATAAAACACATTTGTGCCCCAGAAACCTACAACTCTTCAAACACAGAAATGTAAACAGCCACGGTCAACCTAACGTCAGCTTGAAGGGAAGTAAGAAGGCATATGGCATTTGTTAATATCCATCCTGCCCTTTAAAATGCCCCACACTTACAGAGAGAGCTATGAGAGAAAACCCTTATTTGGCGTTTGTTGAGATGGAGTAGGTTCTGAACAGTTTATTCTGAACTGATGGATGTTAATAAGTATTGGAAAGATACGGAAATATTTCCTCGGGTACAGAGGTGGTTCTGGAATGTGACACCACCAGCGTACTCTAGGTGGCGCACAGGGGCAGGGGTGCTGTTCCCCCATAACCTGGTTGGCCTCATCTTCTACCCACCCACCAGCCACAGGAGATGGAATGTGCCATTTTTCTACCTTTGCTTTGACACAGGGTGAGCTTTTTAGCCCGGTCCATCCTTCCCTATTTCTCCACCTTGAACAGCCACTCCCCAACCTTTTTGGCATCAGGGACCGGTTTCATGGCAGACAGTTTTTCCATGAGTGTGGTGGAGATGGTTTGGGGATGACTCAAGCACATCGACTACCCTGGTGGCTCAGACGGTAAGGCGTCTGTTTACGACACAGGAGACCCGGGTTCGATCCCTGGGTTGGGAAGATCCCTTGGAGAAGGAAATGGCAATCCACTCCAGTACTATTGCCTGGAAAACCCCATGGACAGAGGAGCCCAGTAGGCTACAGTCCATGGGGTTGCAAAGAGTCGGAAATGACTGAGCGACTTCACGTTCAAGCACATTACATACATTGTGCTCTTTATTTTATTACATCAGTTCCACCTCAGATCATCAGGCATTAGATCTCAGAGGCCGGGGACCCCAGCCCTAGAACATTTCTCCCCATCTTTCAATATCCACCTCAATCCAGACCTTCTTGGTGACACTGTCTCCTTTTCCCATGACAGAATTCAGTCCCTTCCCTGTGTATCCAACATACTGTGCACACACCTCTATTACAGAACTCCTAACAATGGACTTTAAAGCACTAATATATTTAATGCAATTAATACTTTAATCTAGGCACCTTGTTGGAGAAGGTGATGGCAACCCACTCCAGTACTCTTGCCTGGAAAATCCCATGGACGGAGGAGCCTGGTGGGCTGCAGTCCATGGGGTCACTAGGAATCAGACGACTGAGTGACTTGACTTTCACTTTTCACTTTCATGCACTGGAGAAGGAAATGGCAACCCGCTCCAGTGTTCTTGCCTGGAGAATCCCAGGGATGGGGGAGCCTGGTGGGCTGCTGTCTATGGGGTCACACAGAGTCGGATGTGACTGAAGCGACTTAGGCACCTTGTTATTAATATTTCACTGAGATATAATTGACACATCACATTGGATTTGTTTCAGGGGTACAACATAATGATCTGATGTATATATATACTGTGAAATGATCACCATGATTACCACAATAGGTCTAGTTAATATCTACCACCACGTAAAGTTATAATTTTTGTTTTCTTGTGATGAGACTGTTGACTTAACTCTCCTAGCAACTTTCAAACACAGGTAACGGTATGGTTAACTATAGTCACTATGCAGTCACTACATGCAGCACTTACCTAGGACTTATTTATCTTATAACTGGAAAGAACCTTGTTATTTTATTCTCTGTCTGGCCCTGTTTCTGGCAAAGACATGTTGCCTATTGGTGAATAAATGAATCAATGAAGCAACAAGCAGCTTTGAGTAACTGAGGGCCAGTAAACTTGGTACAAAGAAAGTCTGAGTCAAGAAGTACAGATATACTTGGTCTGTTTCTCATGTCATTTTCATAAACAACCAAAAAATGATCAGAGACATTATTTCAAAATAAAGTGTCAATATCTTCAACCCTGAACCCAGAGTTGCTTTCTCTCTCTCTCTTTTTTTTTTTTTGTTTGGATAAAAAAGACTAAACACAGGTGTGTGGTCCTGAAATAATTGTGTTTGAAAATTGGGTTACATGCTGGACTTCCCTGGTGGTACAGCGCTTAAGAACCCACCTGCCAATGCAGGGACATGGGTTGAATCCATGGTCTGTGAAGATTTCATGGAATAACGAAGCCCATGTACTGCAACTACTGAAGCCCACGTGCCTAGAGCCTGAGCTCTGCAACAACAGAAGCCACCACAATGAAAAGCCACGACTAGAGAGTAATCCCTACTCACTGCAACTAGACAAAGTCTGCATGCAGCAACAAAGACCCAGTGCAGCCAATAAATAAATAAGAGTTTTTAAAAGTCTGGCTATGTACAATCATTTTTTAATCATTAAAATAGCTTATTATATTCATAGGACATACCACATCTTCAGGATGCTGACGCTTCCTGCAATTGACACTAACTGCAATTGAGAGCAACTGTGGAAAATGCTAGTGAAGTTGTTTTGAACTGTTTTATGGGAATATTGTGAACAGCTCCCCAAAGACCATTAGCATGCAGAGTTGTCTAACAGATACTAAGCAATTCTTCCAAAAGAGGGTAATTAGATAGGGTCAAGGGCAGTGTCTCTTGGTAACCAAATAACCTCATTTTCTCAAACAACTGCTCTCCCACAAATATATGGCCTGAGGCAGCAACAGAATGGCTGGTTCTCAACATTTAAGACTGCTAAGGACCCCTCCTACTCCAGCGGAAACCACTGTTAGAGAACCTGTTTAAAGGGTTTGCACAAATTCACTGAAAAAGCCACAACATGACATTCAGAGTAGCAGCTGTTTAGGGGCTATAAACCCTCTATCCTTCAACTTGATGAAAGTGAGGAAAATTGTACTTGTGTTGGCATGTGGTTTTATTTTATCTGTTGGAAAACTAAGCTTGGTGCTCTGTGATGACCCAGAGGGGTGGGACTGGAGGATGGGGTGGAAGAGAGGTCCAAGATGGACGAGATATATGTATACATATAGCTGATTCACTTTGGTGTACAGCAGAAATTAACACAACGCTGTAAATCATTTTTTTTAAAGGATTTTAAAAATGCGAAACTTTTAATCAAGTTGCCAGTAGAAAGAATGAGCCTCTGTCTGCCAGCTCTGCTTTGTCAGGTCCTTCAGTCAAGAAACATCTCTGAGGAGGTGGCAGGCAGGTCACGGCTATGGATTCCCTGGTGGGGCGACACTGCTTGTTCTCTGCACTCCTAAGGAGGCAGGCCTTCACCAGCAACCGCTCTGACCGTGGTCCTGGGGTCCTGTTCTCTCTCGTAAGAGCTTTGGCCCTTTATTCCACCTCATACCCTGCCCAGATCCTCCCACCTTAAGTCTTCCTCTTGCCCCTGCTGCTAAGTCACTTCAGTCGTGTCCGACTCTGTGCAACCCCATAGACGGCAGCCCATGAGGCTCCCCCGTCCCTGGGATTCTCCAGGCAAGAACACTGGAGTGGGTTGCCATTTCCTTCTCCAGTGCATGAAAGTGAAAAGTGAAAGTGAAGTCGCTCAGTCGTGTCCGACCCTCAGCGACTCCATGGACTGCAGCCTACCAGGCTCCTCCATCCATAGGATTTTCAAGGCAAGAGTACTGGAGTGGGGTGCCATTGCCTTCTCCGCCTCTTGCCCCTAGCTTTTTTGAAATTTCTTAAACCTACAGAAAAAGTAAAAGACAGACACAATTAATAATACCTGCATAAAACCATAAGGAGGTACCACTTCACACTGGTGAGAATGGCCATCATTAAAAAGCCTACAAACAACAAATGCTGGAGGGGGTGTGGCAAAAAGGGAACCCTCCAACACTACTGGTGGGAATGTAAACTGATGCAGCGACTATGGAGAACAGTGCAGAGGTTCCTAAAAAAAAAACAACCTAGAAATAAAATTACCATATGATCCAGCAATCCCAATCCTGGCCATATATCCATACAAAACTGATCAAAAAGATACATGCCCCGCAATGTTCACAGCAGCATCATTTACAATAGCCAAGACATGGACACGATCTAAGTGTCCATCAACAAATGAATAAAGATGTGGTACGTACACACACACACACACACACACACACAGGAATATTACTCAGCCACAAAAAAGAATGCAATAATGCCAACTGCAACAACATGGATGGACCTAAAGATTATTACACTAAGGGAAGTTATGTCAAACAGAGAAAGACAAATACCATATGATTGATATCACTTACGTGTAGAACCTAAAATGTGACACAAATTAACTTATTTATGAGACAGAAACAGACTCACAGACATAGACAACAGACATGTGGTTGCCAAGAGGGAGGGGGTTGGAGGAGAGATGGAGTGGGAGTTTGGGATTAGCAGATGCAAACAATTATATAGAGAAGAGACAAACAACAAGGTCCTGATATATAGCACAGAGAACAATATTTAATATCCTGTGATAAAACATAATGGAAAAAAATAAGAAAAAGAATGTATGTACGCATACCTGAGACACTTCACTGTACAGAAGTTAAACACAACACTGCAAATCAACTATATTTCAATAAAAGGTTTAAAGTAATACCTGTATAACCCGCACTCAGATTTCCTAACTGTGAACAGCTTTCTCCCTCTCCATATACATTCCATACAAAACGAATGACCCTCCTGAGTCTTTGATTGTGCTGGACCCGGAGGCCACCTCAGCCCTTCGGACCCAAGGCTATGTCCGGTCTTGGCAGAGCCCTGGCTCGGGAGACTGGACCCCTTGCCTTACACCCTTGGTCAATAGTCATAGTCGTTGCTTGCAGCCCAATGACCCAGGACAGCCACACCACTTTCTTCCAGACTTTGAGCATCATCACTATTGTCTACATTTTCTCATTGCCCAACAAACATCTGAACATTTCCAAGAGGACACCAATTTGACCTAATAAATACCATGTACTTTTTAAGTGTATGAACTTGAGCAAATTACTATTCTATCTAAACCTCGACTCATCCTCTCTTAAATGGGGGTACTAATGGTGCCCACCTCAATAAGCTGTGCTAACAATGAAATAAAGTGCCTATCAGAGTGGCTGGCACATGGTTGCATTCAATAAATGTTAGTGATCACTATCATCTTTAGTCAAATAGTTTCTTTGACACTGATTGCTTTTCCAACTAGCCAACTCATCAGTGCATTCTTGCAAACCTTTCCACACCTCAGGACAACACACTGTAATCCATCATGACAGAGAGGCCGTGGGGGTCTGGTGCCCTCCTGAGGCAGGAGTTAGCTGGGTCCCAGGCTCCTGTTGGTTGACACTTCTTGATAAAGATACAATAGGAGCAGAGCCCTGCTTGAGTAAAAAGATAAGGCAACCACATTTTTCTCACTCTTGTGGTCAAGGAGACCGCCCAGACCACACAGCCCACAGAACGGATCCTCACAGGTCAGAGAAGAGAAGGGGGTGACAGCCCATAATGTGTCCTGCCAAGCTTCCAGAAACCCTTACACTGGAATCCATCTTGGCTGAAAGATGCACATGGACACAGGAGCGGGCCCTGAGTCAGATCAAACATGGGCAGGAGCAAGTTAATTGGCCAGAAGGAACCCAGAAAACTGCCACCATATAAGTGATTTGAGCCACTCCTATAGTGGGTAACTCACTCTGAGTCTACCTGGGTGTTCTTCCACACATACTTTGGTTCTAATAAATGCTCTACCTGCTTCACAATCTCTGTCTCTTTGTTGAATTCTTTCTTCAAAGATTGTAGACAAGGGCCTGCTTCAAGCCATTGCACCCCATGATCCCCCGAGATCACTCCTTCACTTCCAACTTCACCTCTCATCCATCTCTCCATACACCCAGGTTCCACACACATAAGGTAATTACCATCTCAGAAACACACTGCACACTTACCTTTGAAATTTCAAATTATTAACTTAAAATTTCAATTTGAAATTAAGTTGTTAAATTTAAATTGAATTTTAAATTGAAAACTATTTGGGTGATACATGCTCAGATGCTCTCTCTCCTTACTATTTAGAATAAAAGATCACTTCCTCAGGGCTCACACAGGATTTTCTTCTGTTCTTCTACTGTAGTACATACCACAAGCTCAGGAATGGTCATTTCTATGTCAGTAAGTCATGCCTTGGTTTACCACTTTCCTAGTAGTCACTGTCAACCTAATTTTTTCCTTCATGATCCATTCTGACCTCTTGATTCCTTTCAGGTAATAGTACTTGATCATGAGAGAACATCAGAATCCCTTGTAAACTATTTCCAAAAGGCACATGTCCTAGGACTTCCCTGGAAGTCCAGTGGTTAAAAGTTTGCCGTGCAACGCAGGGGACATGGGTTCAGTCCCCGGCTGGGGAACTAGGATCCCACACAGTGAGGAACAAGTCAAGCCTGAGGGCCCCAACTACTGAGACCATGCACTCTGGAGCCCATGAGCCACACTAGAGTCTGTGCACCATGACGAGAGATCCCACATGATGCAGCAAGATCCCGAGTGCCACAGCTAAGACCCGACACAGACAAATGAATTTAAAAATAAAAATGCACACGTCCAGCTTCGATCCTAACAACACACTTGACCGTGAAATCGTTCGTAGAGATTTTGTCTGGACTCCTTAAGCACATCCTGCTCAGTCAAGGAACACCACTTGAAATCAGATTTAGAAGAAAGTAAATAATGTTCTTCTGTATAAGCCTCACCTTGGCAAGCCAGTAAGCATCCTCAAATAAATCAGCAAGAGAAGACCTATGAGCTTTGATTTTTTTCCCCCACGAGTCACTAACACGTACCAGGACATTCTGGCCCACCATGTGGCTCTTCTCCTTGCTGCAGCTCTCCCTGTAATTGCCAGAGAGTCAGATTACATGAGGACGTTAATTCCTCATTTTTCTTGGTATTAAACATCTATAAGCTTGAAGTCATAACTGCAAGAATGCAGTGAACAATAATTCACTGTGAGAAATGCAAGTACAGAAATTATTTTAAAATAGTAGCTCCAATCTTGACACGTATGATTTAGGTGTAAGATTATATTTTAAAATATAGCTGCTTTTAAATGAGAGGGAAAGGGTAAAAGGAAAACTTAGGTCACAGAACACACACTCACACATATATCTATAAATGTCTATGTCTGTGTACTCATGGCTGTCATGAAGCTAAGTGCAAAGAAAACATCTACTGTGGATGTGCAACAGTTTGTACACATTTTACCCATATGCTAAAGTGAGAACTGGATTCTGGGTTACACCGAGAAGTTGAATCTTTAAAAACCTCAAGCCTTTTATCATTTTACAGATATTGGCCATGTCCTTGGCTATAAGGGATCAAAGCCTTAGGAAGAGATCTTATACTCTGAAGAAACCGAATCATCTAAATAAAAGTTCATGAAATGATACAGAAAATTAAAGTGGGTTCATAATTAAGATGTTAATTTATTAGGTTGATTGCAGAACTACATGGTTGTTCCATTTCTACATCAATCATTGACATAAAGAGGGAAATGCATCTCTTTATTCCTTTAATATTCTAGCAAAAAAATGTTTCTCTGTCAGTTTTGGCATCCGTGCTTTTTAGTGTAAGTCTATTATTACGAAAAACTCAAGCTATAAGGAAACAAATTATATATGAAGCTAATTATATAAGTGTTTCTATCTGTTACAAGTTGGATTATGTCCCTACCAAATTTATATGTTGAAGTCCTGTCCCCCAACACCTCAGAATATGACTTTATTCGGAGACAGAGTCTTTAGAGAGGTAATTAAATTAAAATGAGGTCATTAGGATGGGCCCTAATCCAGTATGATTGATGTCCTTATAAAAAGGGGAATTGTAGACAGACACACAACAGAGAGAACACCATGTGAACATGAAGATAGCCACCTACAAGCCACGGAAAGAGGCCTGGAACAACTTCTTCCTTCCTTGCTAACACCTTGACCTCAGATTCTTAGCCTCTAGACTGTGAAACAATAAATTTCTGTTGTTTAAGCCACGCAGTGTGCAATACTTTGTTACGAGAGCTCTGTTTATTTAACTTATATGCAGAGTACATCATGAGAAACGCTGGGCTGGAAGAAACACAAGCTGGAATCAAGATTGCCGGGAGAAATATCAATAACCTCAGATATGCAGATGACACCACCCTTATGGCAGAAAGTGAAGAGGAACTCAAAAGCCTCTTGATGAAAGTGAAAGTGGAGAGTGGAAAAGTTGGTTTAAAGCTCAACATTCAGAAAATGAAGATCATGGCATCCGGTCCCATCACTTCATGGGAAATAGATGGGGAAACAGTGGAAACAGTGTCAGACTTTATTTTTTTGGGCTCCAAAATCACTGCAGATGGTGACTGCAGCCATGAAATTAAAAGACACTTACTCCTTGGAAGGAAAGTTATGACCAACCTAGGTAGCATACTCAAAAGCAGAGACATTACTTTGCCAACAAAGGTCCGTCTAGTCAAGGCTATGGTTTTTCCTGTGGTCATGTATGGATGTGAGAGTTGGACTGTGAAGAAGGCTGAGTGCCAAAGAATTGATGCTTTTGAACTGTGGTGTTGGAGAAGACTCTCGAGACTCCCTTGGCCTGCAAGGAGATCCAACCTGTCCATTCTGAAGGAGATCAGCCCTGGGACTTCTTTGGAAGGAATGATGCTAAAGCTGAAACTCCAGTACTTTGGCCACCTCATGCACAGAGTTGACTCATTGGAAAAGACTCTGATGCTGGGAGGGATTGGGGGCAGGAGGAGAAGGGGACGACAGAGGATGAGATGGCTGGATGGCATCACTGACTCGATGGACGTGAGTCTGAGTGAACTCCGGGAGTTGGTGATGGACAGGGAGGCCTGGCATGCTGCAATTGTCGCAAAGAGTTGGACAAGACTGAGCGACTGATCTGTTCTGATCTGAGCAAAGGAATACATTATCCACGTTATTTTTCTTTAAAATGAAAAATTTGCTTGCTTGTTTTGGGTAGGGAGCGTTGCTTTAAAAAAAAAAAAAAAAGTGGTTGGCCATTTTTCAATTTTCAGATACAGCACCTGGACCAAAGAAATCAACAAATCTTCCCGTGGGAGTAAACCTCAAGGTTACATCTACATGAAAAAGACCCCCTCCCCCCCCCAGGTCAGAGAAAGTAGCACTTTCCAGGAAAGAGGAACTGGTGAGGTCACAATGCCCAGACACTCAGGATGGAGAGGAAAACAGTCTAGTTCAAGTGTCCTTGTCAGAAGTCCAAAGAGTCAAGCTGTCTCCTGGGCTCTCCTATCACCAGATGTCAAGTATAAGAAGGAACAGAAGTTGGTACTTTTCTATGTGTATCAAAGACATAAGGAAATACGAAGGGAGATGTAAAGCCCTAAGCCAAATAAACCTCTAAAATTCAGGACTAGCTTACAGAGATGACACAGATGATGAAATGGTAGAAAGGGACCTCCTGAAGAACTTTCTATTTTCTCCCAACTACAAGTCAATAGAAGACTCTATAATAAAGTTCTCCCCTCCCCCAGTGAATCATTTTCCTGTTTTTTACCTCCTCCTTTATCCTCAAACTCTAAAACAAACAGAGGGTGAAAGGAAGCATTGTGATAAGCTCCGGGGCACGGCTGGGGTAATCAGTTCCTTTTCTCCATCTCAGGTCTTTGCAATAAAGACACACACTTGGTCACGAATGTGGAAAAATGATAAGATGGGAATACGTAATTGTTAAACTATTACAAATATTTTCAAGACATCAGTAAAACTCTCGAAGAGGATTTCCTTAGCATCTGATAATCATCAGGTATGAAGATTTCAAAACATGTCAATAGAGAACAAAGATGCTGATGATATTTACATCTATGAAAGACAGAACAGGGAAAAGAGAACTATTTCTTGGTTGGACCAGACTTGGGTATGATGCCTGTGAAGACCTGAGACATGTGAATTATTAACATAGAGAGAAGTAACTAACCATTTCAGCATGACTCCTTAAGTTCAGGGTTCAGCTGAAACACACACTGCTTGGAAATTCACTGTTTAATGTAAACCTATTTTCTTAGTCATTCTAATTACTCCATATTAGATCACTTGTACATTCTTAATTAATTTAGGGGGCTAGTTTAGCTAGGACTTTGCATGGACTGGTCAAGCAGAAGACGAATACTAATGGAAGAAAATGGGGCATAAAAGGAAAGTATATTATAATTTGAAACGTATCTCAGAGTCTAAAGTCTCAGAACACCTGGAGAAATGATTCTGGGTTGTAAACTGATATTTTTAACTCTGTGGGGAAAAGATAGGCAAAGATAAAAAACTGTGTCAATCCACAAAATTATTTTAATAATGAGGAACCTTAATCATACCTAGTGTACAGGGTAAGTGTTCCAAATACATGAAAACAAACTGAAAATGAGGAAGACTGGTATAGAACCATGCCCTTGTTCTGCTACAAAAAGTATCTTCAAAAAGACTGATGAACCAATTAGCAAGGAAGCAATGGAGGTGCAGACTGACAACAGAATTGTGGACACAGTGGGGGAAGGAGATGGTGGGATGAATTGAGAGAATACCATGGAAACATATACATTACCATATGTAAAACAGCCAGTGGGAATTTGCTCTATGACGCAGGGAACTCAATCTGGTGCTCTGTGACTACCCAGACAGGTAGGATGGGGTGGGAGATGGGAGGGAGGTTCACGAGGGAGGGAACATATGTATACCTGTGGCTGATTCATGTTAATGTATGGCAGAAACCAATACCATATTGTAAATCAATCATCCTCTAATTCAAAATAAATTTTTTAAAAAGACATGTTAAGGCTAGTGATTTGTTGAAGTACAAAATCAAACTTTTAAAAAACACTTTCTAAATTACTTATGTCAACTCAAAGAAAAATGTACAACATTCTCAGTAACATAAAGGCATATACCATGGAAAGGACAGAGAACTGTTTTTTAAGGCTCAATATTTTTATACTGCCATATTTAAGAAAAATTCTTAAGAGAACTCAGAACCAATTCTGCCATTCACAAAATCTAAATGAATACTTAATAAGATACAAAGACATTTACAGGAAATCACAGTGGCAATAAATCTACTGCATTATTATTTATAGTTGTGTTTGTGATGAATACAGCCTAACACGGCAACAAGCCAGTATTTCAGGGCTGAGAGATTTACCCAACCTTAAACATATCAGTCCACACAGGCCTGGAGTCTGTAATCATTATCACAGTTTAATCTGTCTTCTGCAAAACAAAACTAAAAAATAGACTGTGTGTCTCTGTGATTAATCATTCATATTTAAAGCCAATCGGAACGAAGAAAAGGTCTAAAATAGCAGCTCCAAGAACATGGTACTGGAAAGCAATGGAATGTGTTTAGAATACCGTGTTCCGAAAAGCGTCATGCAACCTTCTGTTAAATGTGTGGTTCATTCCATTTTGTCATCCTGATTTGTATCCTGGAAGCCGTTATACGTGATAGGATTACTTCCTGACAATCGTAGCATACACAGGTTGATGAGCAAAATCCGAGATCAGTTGCAGAGTTCCTCCCCTTGAGCCTCCTCCCACCCACTCCCTTCAAATAATGATGCTTCTTGCAAAGTCCAAGAAGACTTGTTGATTTCTAAGGTTCAACTTTCTGCACAAAGGACTCTAGCTGGTACTCTTGTGTGTGTTAAGTCACTCAGTTGTGTTCAACTCTTTGTTACTCTATGGACTATAGCCCGCCAGGTTCCTCTATCCATGGAATTCTCCAGGCAAGAATACTGCAGTGGGTAGCCTTTCCCTTCCCCAGGGGATCTTCCCAACCCAGGGATTGAACCCAGGTCTCCTGTGTTGCAGGCAGATTCTTTACCATCTGAGCCACCAGGAAAGCCCAGTTGGTACTCTAGGGTGACCTATCAAAATTAGGTGGGAAGAACTGGTGAGTCCTGGATACACTTGGCAGAGTACAGCCGAGAGTTCGGAGGTCCGGGTACCCTGAACCCCGAATGAAAGCTGCCAGGCTGAGGGATCATTAAAATAAAGCTAGCTGGCAGTTATCCCCTTACCATTTGGTGTTCATCCTAGGAATACTGCCAGGTACATAAACATAGCCAGGGAGAACATGTCTTTAAGAAAATGAAGAATTATCAAGAGAGGAAGAAGAGAAGAGGGTAGAAGAGAGAAGTAGTGGGACCGAATAAGCAGTTACTAACACTGCCACCCCCAACAAGCTGCTTTTCACTTTGATGACTAGCACTTCCTTGCAGATGTACATAGTTCCTCCTGACCTTGGCAGAATCCAATAATTTATACAGTTAGCCATTCTTGCACAATCTCCTAAAAAGAACAGCACAAATGCTCTATCCTTCAATGCCAGCAGGCCTTGCTGCTTCTGCCCTCCTATTTTTCTTCCAGGAAATTAATTTACTTGCTTAGGTACTGATGTAAAAATAAACGACCAGCTCTCCTCTCCCTCTCCATCTCTGACAACAGAAACTCAGATTTTTTTTTTTCCTTTCTTTAGATGAAGTTGGGAGGAAACAGCTAATTTCTATGAAAACTTAATTATCTTCATCAACTAGAAATTTATGCTGGGCACGAAATCCAAAGGATTTTAACAACTGTAGCTTTTCCAGGTTTATTATGAGAAATGGAGTTCTCTTATTGATGGATCTGTTCACAGCACAGAGCCAAAGAGTACGAAGACTTCATACTATAATCAAAGACAGCCTGGATATCTTAATTATCTTAATAATAAATCCAAGATAACCACAGCTTGATATATTAAATAACTTTTAGGACATGAACACTCTGAGCAAGAATCTTCATTAATTCTAATTATGGTGCCTATAAGTCATGTTTAACACTTTTCACCCCTTAGTAAATTAAAATTAAAGTGCCTATTTACAAAGCACCAGAGAAGGCAATAGCACCCCACTCCAGTACTCTTGCCTGGAAAATCCCATGGGCGGAGGAGCCTGGTGGGCTACAGTCCATGGGGTCGCGAAGAGTCGGACACGACTGAGCGACTTCCCTTTCACTTTTCACTTTCATGCATTGGAGAAGGAAATGGCAACCCACTCCAGTGTTCTTGCCTGGAGAATCCCAGGGAAGGGGGAGCCTGGTGGGCTGCCGTCTATGGGGTCGCACAGAGTCGGACACGACTGAAGCGACTTAGCAGCAGCAGTTACAAAGCACAGGCCCTAATGAACCCCCCCCAAAAAAATTTCTAAAGAGTCTGATGTTAAACCAGGTGCTGTATATGTGTCTAACTTTACCCAAATTCACAGTAAGAATGATTTATGGGCCAACATCAGCCTCAGTTAAACCTCTGCATGATACTGCAGGTGATTCAGAGTTGAGTTCATTTTCAAATTTATCTTTTCAAAAACTGAGGGAAAAAAACGGACTTTCACAATTCCAAAAAGTGCCTGTTTCTGTGACTTTCATAGTAGGAAGGAAAAAAATAGACACTCTTCCAGTCATATTTCTCAGGGACCAGTAAGAGGGACAGAGTCTGCAAAATGGTGACACCAGCTGGGAATCTGAGCAACCTGTGAGGAAAGAAGAGGGAAATGACACTTACTGTCTTCTTTTTAAAATCATGATGCGAGGGAAACCCGACAATGCTAGTGACATCCTCACCTTCTTATAAGGAAGGAAGTTAAGAGAATACCTTTGGATTCATCCTAAAAACACTGGTAGCAATCTTTCTCCACGTCTTCTTTGGCTGAAAGAAGGAAGCACTTGCAACTGCTTTTCGTTTTGACCTTTGTTACAAAGGACTGTAGCATCGTCAATGACAGCACAGATTCAGAATCAGCCCCCTGGATTCCAACCTTACTTGTCATGTGACTGTGGATGAGTTACCTCTCTGGGTCTTACTTGTCTCATTTGTAAAATGGAGCTATAGATAGAATATACACTAAATAACCATAACAGTCAACAACCATTATAACTTCCTCCACTGTGGTCTATTTTTCATTCAGGTTTTAACTAATGTTCTAAATATGGAATAATGTTTATAAGTAAGAATAATAAACTCTTAAATATTAACTAAATAAATAAACTATTAAATATTTCATAAAGAATGCCGAGCACCAAAGAATTGATGCTTTTGAAGTGTGGTGCTGGAGAAGACTCTTGAGAGTCCCTTGGACAGCAAGGAGATCAAACCAGTCCATCCTAAAGGAAATCAACCCTGAACATTCATTGGAAGGACTGATGCTGAACCTGAAACTCCAATCCTTTAGCCACCTGATGCAAAGAGCCAACTCACTGGAAAAGACCCTGATGCTAGGAAAGATTGAAGGCAAAAGGAGAAAGGGGTGGCAGAGGACAAGATGGTTAGATAGCATCACTGACTCTATGGACGTGAATTTGAACAAACCCTGGGCAACAGTGGAGGACAGAGGAGCCTGGTGTGCTGCAGTCCATGGAGTCACAAAGAGTCATGACTTAGTGACTGAACAACAACAACAAAACAGTATTAACTAGATAGCAGGTACCGTTCTAGGCAATTTACCAGTTTTTACCCATGTGATTCTTACAACCAATTTTTGATGTGGCCACTATTTCCCAGATGAGGATGCTGAGTACAGAGATGAAGCCACTCATCCAAGGGCCAGCTAGTAAATAACAGAGGCAGAACCCAGACTCAGACTGGCTTCAGAGCCCCAGCTCTCACCACTGTCCTGCTTCTCTCTGTTTTTAAATGAATATAAAAAATTTATTGAAACAAATGTCCAGGTTGGTATAAACTCACTTTTTAAAAGGCTGGTATGGCACTTGTGAAGCAAGAACATATGTATCCTACAACACTAAACATCTTTCCATCCAAACTTGGAAAATCTGCCAGGCAAACACAGTTCCAGTCAGTGGGAAGATGAGACTAGACTGCAGATGCGCCATCCGTTGTAGAAGGAAGATACAAAATACCTTCCCTGTAAATTACAGAAAGTACCTTTTCCAAATGCATGCTGTAAACAGCAGATACTTTAACACAGAGCATTAATTATGCACCACATGCTAACACAAATGACCTTTGAAATGTCAGACCCACATCTGAGCATCCAAGCTCCTCCATTTAAAAACAATTCTCTTCCTGCCTCATTTCACCTAGTCACCATCATACTTTCTTACACGTGTTAATGTTCCAAGGAAGTAAGCTAATCATATCTAGGGGTGAATTCTAACTAGTCAAAAATACCTTTGCTGGCATTTTCTATAAATGTTTAGCCTGTCTCCCACGCCCATACCTATTTACAAAGCAAGTCAAACTGACAGTAAAAACTAATCTTCTTCTTGAAGAAAAACCTTTGATATAAATTTGCTAACATCATAATTTATATAACATAGAACTATGGAAATTCTAAGTTCAGTACGTAGTGAAACTATCTTGTATCTTGGTAACATTTTAAGTACAACACAAAGGAATGAGACTTAAAAAGCAAACAGATCAACCATAGTTAACTTTCCTTCTAATTGATGTTCCTCCTTGCAGTTTCCGAAAAGGAGTTCAATCTTTGAAATATTTGATATCCAAGGTCATCTAGGCTGCTACTTCGCAACCACCTTACACAGAGTAGAACCTTACACAGCCCATGGGAAGCCCCACTGATATCAGTCTCACACAGCCAACAATCTGTGTGGACCACGACTGTGATGTGAACCTCAGTGAACAGTGACACTCACTGATCAGAACTCAGACCCTTCCCTGAGCTTCAGCATGGAAACCATGTCCTGGGAGAAATGAACTAAGTTCATGAGGGAAAGAGCCTCTCTCATCCCCATCTTTGAAATATCATGGACTTTAAATAGGTTGATGATTTGAAGAACCAGAAGCTGCATTATTTGGTTAGCTTAGGGCGAACTGGTCAACCAACACAATGGTGTTCTGATCTAGAAAAGAAAAGTTCTTTTACCGTAGCTGTTATCCTGTTTGTGGACCTAAAGCAGAAACATATCTATAAGCAATTGCTCCTTAAGACTAATGAATCTTCTGAAAGAATTATTTGGTGGTGGTTTAGTCGCTAAGTCGTGTCCGACTCTTGCGGACTGTAGCCTGCCAGCCTCCTCTGTCCATGGGGATTCTCTAGGCAAGAATACTTGAGTAGGTTGCCAGTTCCTTCTCCAGGGGATCTTTCCAACCCAGGAATCGAACCCAGGCATCCTGCATTGCAGGCAGATTCTTTACCAACTGAGCTATGAGGGAAGCCGGAAGAATTATTTAGAGCAACACAAACACATGATGGTCAGAAATACACAACTAAAAGTTTGGGGAAAAGAAACCATGCTTTTACCTTTCTACTTGTAGCCTTCTTTCCTTTTCATCTTCTATCATATTTCAATATGTTCCAACATATTCCAACCAATAGTTCTAATTTTCCAACAAATAGCTATAGGCCTGATTACAATGACTAATGGGCCATTTACCATAGAGAGTAACAAAATACTCTCATATGACTGTTCAGATTCTAAATTTATATATACATATTTATATATTTCATAATACATTTACATATACATTTATATATGTAAATGTATTATAAAATACAGACTTCCCTGGTGGCTCAGATGGTAAAAGTGTCTGCCTACAACGCAGGAGACCTGGGTTCTATCCCTGGGTTGGGAAGATCCCCTGGAGAAGGAAATGGCAACCCACTCTAGTATTCTTGCCTGGAAAATTCCATGGACAGAGGAGCCTGGTAGGCTACAGTTCATGGGGTTGCAAAGAGTCAGACACGACTGAGTGACTTCACTTCACTTCTTCATACATTTATAAGTATATGCCACACAATGACACATATTTATATCACACAATGCACCCTAGATCCAGCCACAGGTAAACTATGGCTTTGTTATCAAGGACATGGATATTAATACCACAATGAGCTATGACTACCCTGTCTGTTGTAAGAATGACTGAAATGAAAAATCATTGACAATACCAAGTGTGGGTGAAACTATGGAACAACAAATACTGTTCTCCACTGCTTGAGCGAGTGCAAATTGGTGCATTCCTTTGGATAAATGTTCTGCAGTATTTACTTGGGTTACACATATAACCCAGCAGTCTATTCAATGAACAACAATGTATTCACATATAAGATCACAGGAAGATACAGGAATGCACGTCACAGCATGGCTGTCAATAACCCCAACTGGAAATGACTCAAAGTCCAGCAACAGTAGGGGAGATAAACCAATTGTGGCATGTTCACCCAATGAAATACCATACAGCAAGGAAAATGAGCCAGTTATGGAAACATACAACATAGATGAATATAACAATGGTAAGTTCAAATCAAAGAATTTAGTCAGAAAACAACTCCATTTATACAAAACCCACAAAAGAGGCCAAGTGAATTATGGTCTCAGAAGGAGGGACAGTGTTTGCTTACCTTTAGCATGAAGGAAGAATTACTGATAGAGGTCAAAGGGGGCATCTTGGGTGCCAGTAATACTGATACCTATTTCTTGACCTGGCAGTTGGTTCACTTTGTGAGATCTCAGACTGAACAGTTACAATTTGTGTATTTTTCAGTATATATGTTACATATCAATAAGAATGCTTATTATCTTTTTAATTAAAATTTTTGTTTTGGCTGCACCATTCAGCTTGTGGGATCTTTGTTCTCGAACCAGGGATTGAACCTGGTTCCTCAGCAATGAAAATCCTGAGTCCTAACCATGGACTGCCAGGGAATTCCCAAGAATGTTTAAACATTAAAATTTTAAAAGTTAAAAATAAGCCTTTTACAGTTATTTTTAAAAACCTTTTAAAATTATATAAAAATTAAAAATAATATTTTTTAAAGAAAAAAACAGATCTACTTTCAAGCCCAACTGTCTACATATGTAGACAATTGTATTAGTTTACTAGGGCTGCCATAACAGAACAACAGAAATGTATTTTCTTACAGTCTGGAGGCTGGAAGTTCAAGGCCATGGTGCTGGCAGGGTTGTTTGCTGCTGAGATCTTTCTTCTTGGCTCAGGGACACCTACCTTCTCCCCACTGTCCTCCCAATGGCCTATTTCTTGTGCACGCACATTCTTGGGGCATCTTCTTTATAGGGGCATCAGATTAGGTCCCCACTCTTATGACCTCATTTAACCTTAATTACCTCTTTACTACCTTAACTGCCAAGTACAGTCACATCGGCAATTAGGGCTTCAACCTATGAACTCTGCAAGGGTTCCCAATTCAATCTATAATAAACTCTTGGACACTCTCTTAATTAAAAAAAAAAAAAAGAATCCTTTTCTTTATGTAAAATGTGCACATTTTCAACCTCTAAAATATTTAAATCTCATTATCTTTAAGACCACCTCAAAGTACCTGGTGTTTCCCAAGTACTTTAAAGTCTTCATCATATGCAATTTGTGAAAATGTTTAAGGTTTTCAAAATTACACGGAAATTATTTTTAATTCAAGGACAGGGAAAAAAACCTAATTATATTTTTAAATAGAACCCGGTTTTATTGACAAAACACCATTCCAATACCGATGATACACAAACTCTCGCCACAGACAAGTAATGAATTCAGATGCGGGTCACCTGTTTAACAAAACAACTACACGTGATAAGAAGGAAACATTGAGGAGTACTTTCAAATGATTTAATGTAACACATACTTATTGTTACCACCTACCCTGCATTTCTGCAAATCCTCCAGTTAAACTTTAATCTATTAAATATTTAGTAATGCCAGGGTGGCTTATGCTTATTTTCAAATGGTCGCAAAATATGAACGTGAGTCTAACGGAATAGAGAATAAATTATCCAAGGAAAAAATATAATGTCTGACTCAGCATTCTTGCCAAAGATCCTGGTTATCCTTCTGTGACAGGATCAACGGGGCACCTTGGGGTTCATGATGCCTATATAATTCTACCCCAAATCTAGGTCACAGCAAGCACCTCATTACACTGAGATTCAAAGAGCTACACCTTTATTTCAAGGAGACAAACTTTTAGGATAGTCTTTTTTCCAATGTGCTTACATGCTCACATATGTTTTGGCAATATATATTTAAATTAATACTAAGTCACTTGGTAGCTCTCTTTATCATTTATAACTGTTTCATGCACATAATCTCATATATCACCAAGAACACAACGCAAAAGGAAGTTATCGGAAGGAAAACCAAAGTCCAGTACACGCACTGTAGCAATCCCTATGGATTAAGTTACCAAAACTTCATGAAAGGAGAATTCAGACTCAAAGCGACAAGTGGAAAATGGTGCCCAACAACTGTCTTAAAAAGATATTTTTAGAGTTCAATGAGTCCCAATTTATTTCTATCACAGTATCTTTGCTCACTAGAAACACTGCAGTTTTTCTTTCCGTGCAGTTTTGACCAGCTACCTGTCACTCTTGCAGGGCTTTGCTGCAGCCTCTGTTTCCTAAGAAGCTTATTTCTTTCTGCTTCAGATCCTTCAGTCTTCAGTCCTGAGATGATTACTCAGAGTGTGGATTCTAGCCCTCCAGGGTTAATCTCCCAGTCCCAAAGGCAGAATAAATATGGAGGCTTGAAATGGGAAAGGCCTTGGGTGATTTTCCTTTAACGGGCTCACCTAAGCCAAGTTTGAGGCTCTTGACTTAGACCCAGGACACCTGAATTCTACCCACGACAACATCAGGCCAACACACACACCCTTAGTGCCCATCACACCCTGCCCAGCAACTCTGCCACCACCAGAACGTGGGCCCTCATGTAGCTTCATCTTCCTATTTCTAAATGTCTTGGAGCCACAAAAGTTCCGCTCCTTCTTAACCAGCTGTCTTTTTCTAACTTCCTGCAGCCAAAATACATCCCAGGTTGCAGAGACCAGAACCAGAGTTTTTCCAGTTGCCTGGAAAGTTACTGAGGTTACTCAGACTTACCGTTGGTGCCTTTGATGCAGGGAGCGGATGGCTGAACTCGGGTCATCCTTTGTCTGTGTCGGAAAAGTGGAAGGAGGCAGCAACCAGCCAAAAACAAAGTCCCCATGAATGTAACAGGTCAACATGTTTGGGCTGAACAGCTGCTAACTAACTTGGGGGAAAGACAAGGGGAAAGGACCCGAAAAGTAGTGAGGAAATGGTTTCCTTTCCAACAGAGACGGAGCAGCTCTCATGGCAGCCAATCATCATCTCCAGGAGTGAGATCTCACAGACAAGAGATGATTTATGAGCCTGCTAACTAAAAGGGTGGTCCTTGCACCAGGAAAGCAGAGTCACCCTAGCAAGCTCCTCCCACATCTCCCGTGCCACTGACAAGCATCAGCTTAAGATGCTCGTGTACCTATACCTGATGAGACTTTAGCCTCACCTGTAACCTATTGTCCTCAGAGATCTGGTTGCCTCTGCTCTTTCTCTGGGAATGAAAGTTCTTTCTGTAACCAAGGACAAGAGTGTTTTGATGTTAGGGATCCTGACACTGCTTAGGGGGCAGTCCCAAACTCCTGAGCAAGAATCCACACGAACTGAGATAAAGGCTTTGTCTCCAAAGGCAGTTTCAATTACGACTCCAAGATACCCTGTGCTCTATTTGACCTCGGTACTCTCGGCCTTTTCAAGAGCAGGGCTAATCTCTTTTCCAAGCCAAGCCCCAGGTGAGAAGAAGAAAACTCCAGCTGGAGGAACACCCTTATCTCAACTCAGAGCAGGTGGTACGGATCCTGCCACACCCCCCTGACCCCACCACCACTTTCACTTTCCCAATGAACCCCCCACACCTGGAATCATTTCTACAGGAGTTCACTGTTATGAAGAAATCCTTTGTAATGAAGTTTGCATTTCTCTTTCCCCAACGTGCTGGGAAATAATGTAATTACAACATACAGTCTCACTTAAAATTTAAATATATTAATTAAGAAGCTCCAATACTTTGGCCACCTGATGTGAAGCACTGACTCATTGGAAAAGACCGTGATGCTTGGAAAGACTGAAGGCAAGAGGAGAAGGGGGCGACAAAGGATGAGATGGTTAGATAGTATCACAGACTCAATGGATATGAGTTTGAGCCAACCCTGAGAGATTATGAAGGACAAGGAAGCCTGGTGTGGTGCAGTTCATGGGGTCACAAAGAGTCAGACATGACTTAGTGACTGAACAACGAACGATTGAGACGTTCAATGGAACAATTTTCACTTCAATTAAAAGTAAGTACAGTAAGACTATTTAAATCATAGAGATGACACTGTTAAAACCACCTCTTAAAAAAACAAAACTGAATTCATTTTCATAGACTTCTTCAAACTGTGAATTAAAAAGCTCCTTTACCTGACGAACGAAGCTATTTGAGGTAGTGTCAGAAGAAGTGCTCCCATCGGATCCTTTAAATCTGTTTTTCCTTCTGGCTCCTTTTCCATATGACTACAAAAAAGAAAACCAAAAGACAAATGAGATTATTATTAGACCCTCACACAGGAATCTAGACCTAGTTCCAGAAAATGTTCTAGATCCAGACAAAGAATAAATTGCCATCACATGAGCATGATTAAAAAGTGATTGGAGACCAAATATATTTCCACTTATATGTGGAATCTAAAATATGACACAAATGAACATATCTATGAAACAGACTCACAGACAGAGAGAACAGACTTGCGGTTGCCAAGGGAGGCAGGTTGGGGAGAGAATGGAGTGAGAGCCTGGGGTTAGCAGATGCAAACTCATATTCAGGATGGATAAACGACAAGGTCCTACTGCACAGCACAGGGAACTATATTCAACATCCTCTATTCAACATAATAGAAAAGAAGATGAAAAAGAATGTATATATGTATATAACTAAATCACTTTGCTGTATAGCAGAAATTAACACAACATTGTAAGTCAACTATACTTCAATAAAATAACATTTTTTAAAAAGTGATTGGTGGAATCACAAATATTTATTTCAAATCAGTGACTTTATAGGGAGGAGAGGGTTCTGGAAAAAGCATTTCATAGTTGGTGAGTTGGGCTTCCCTGATGGCTCAGTGGTAAAGAATCTGCCTGCCAATGCAGGAGATGCAAGTTCAGTCCCTGGGTTGGCAAGAGACTCTAGAGAAAGAAATGGCAACCCACTCCAGTATTCTTCCCCGAGAAAGCCCATGGACAGAGGAGCCTGGCTGGCTACAAGTCCATGGTGTCACAAAAGAGTTGGTCATGACTTAGTGACTAAACAACTACAACAACTGTTGAATTAAAATAATTTAAGCTATGTTAGCATATCTCTGGTCAAGAGGCAAAGGCCACTAAAGATAAGGCATTAAAAAAAATAAACATTTACGTGTAGGAGGGACTGGGGCAAAATTACTGTGAGAGGAAAGCAACTTGTCAAAACCCTTCAGAGAGATGAATGCAGTTGTTGCTGGTCAGTCACTCAGTTATGTCTGACTGTTTGTGACCCCACGGACTGCAGCATGCCAGGCTCCTCTGTCCTCCACTATCTCCCAGCGTTTGCTCAAACTCATGTCCATAGAGTCCATGATGCCATCCAACCAACTCATCCTTTGTTGCCCCCTTCTCCTATCCTCAATCTTTCCCAGCATTGGGGTCTTTTCCAGTGAGTCAGCTCTTCACATCAGGTGGCCAAATTATTGGAGCTTCAGCTTCGGGATCAGTCCTTCCAGTGAATATTCAGGATTGATTTCCAGTAGGATTGACTGGTTTGATCTCCTTGCTGTCCAAGGGACTCTCAAGAGTCTTCTCCAGCACCATGTTTCGAAAGCATAATGAAATACTGTTTCCCAGTGGTGCTGAACAGCCCCTTTTTGGTTCTTTTCATGATTTAATTTGTAATTCCCCAGGTATTCCTATATTGGAGTGGTCCTTGCACATGGTGGCTCAGGAAACTTTACAATACAAATTCTGACTACCTTTACATCTAGATAGATTAGTATAGGTTGATCAATCTAGATGAAATATGAAGGAAGCACAGTGTCAATTCTTCATATTGTATGGATTTAGAGATTGGTTTTGGGATATGTTGAAAGAGCTATGGAAGTGGTAGTGAATTACATGAAATTAAAACATTTTGTACAATTTTTCTGGCCCATTGTTGTAATGTTTGAATATGATGTGAAAAGCTTGTTCTTTGTTAATAGGAACAGAAAAGAGTTTTATTTGAGCCGCTGAGAACTACAGCCTGAAAGACAGCTTCTCAGATAGCTCTGAGGAACTGTTCTGGAAAAGCACTGTTTTCACCAATTTTTTTTTAATTTTATTGAAATATAGTTGATTTACAATGCTGTGTTACTTTCTGCTGTACAGCAAAGTGACTCAGTTATATATGTGTACATATATATATATACACACACATATATACTATTTTTTATATTCTTTTCTATGATGGTTTATCACAGTATATTGAAGATAGTGCCCTGTGCTATATAGTAGGACCTTGTTCATCTCAAAAGCCTGCTTTTTAATCACTCAATTATTCTGCTGAGAAGGCAAGAAAAATAAATTTTATGGAATTGTAATAATAAGTAGTAGTAGTAAGCATTTAAGAACAGGATGTTAAAGGTAAGACAGTTTGTCTCAGTAGTAGGATAAAGCCAAGCACAAACACCTACAAATGAACTTACTTTTTTTTTTTTTTTAACTATATCTACAGCTTACTTTCAGAGCATTAAAAATAAACTATACATTCATCTATGGCTAATTCTAGACAGGAATAAAGTTACTGAGAAAATCACACATTAAAATATAAGTAAAAAATAGCTCAACACTGAGCTTTACTGGTAAATACACACAGGCAGGGATCCTGGTATAGCAGACCTTGAGCAAGTTTCTTAACCTCTCTAAACCTCAGTCTTCTCATTCTTAAAATAGTAAGACTTACTTTCCAGGGGGTTTTAGGTATTAAATGAAGGAATATATTTATAACATTTACTGTAAGACCTAGCACATGATAAGGGCTCAAAATCATATTATATAGAAGCTGTCACAGTAGGGTGACAAGGGTGGAGAAAAATTGGGCTAAAATGTACGATGTGTTTAGAAGGCCCACAGACACTTCATTGGATGATCAGAATTAACAAAATTTGCTTTTTTGAAAATCCCCATGTTCGGGTTTTGAAAATGCTACTTTTGTTATATTTTACACATTCACATGGTTTTCATTAAAATGGAAATATAAACCATAATATACATAGCACTTAGGCAAGCTGAAATCTCTTACAAACATTTGTGTTATGAGTAATTTAGATGAATTTGCAATCAGTGAGAGGGGTGGTATAATTTTAAAGCAAAAATTTGCCTTAAATATGTTTGTTCCCTTCCAAGTACTGAAGGGATTTATATAATACAAATGTGTTTCCATGGCATTTAATTAACTCTCGACTTCATAAAAGGAAAGACAATCTAGGCTGGGCTTTCATAATACAAGGTTCTCTTCACGTAACAGCATATTCTTCTTACTTTTGTAAACATTATGCAGTAAACTGTTGAAAAATAACATTCTTTCAACAATGTTCTTCCTTTTCCAACTATTATGGAAAGGTTCACATAGAAGTGTCTTCCAAGGCCTAGCAACGTTAAAGTTCGAAAGTCTCCTTAAAATTAAAAAATAAATTTTTTATATTATTCCATGTGGTAAAATACTTATTACCTTGAAAGCAGTTTTAAAGCCTAACATATTTCCTTGAGGGAAGGTGAGGGCAAGTTTATGTTAAATTTACTATGTACCTTCATTTGGAGTATAAATTATCTTTGAGAATAAAAACAAAATATTCTATCATCCCAAATGCTGTTTGTGTCCAAACAGCATTGTTTGGACATGGGTGGAAAAAGCTTCTTTGAAGTCATACCATTACCATTTATTTTGGATTTTTAATGATAAATATGTTTTTACTATTCAGCTGCTTTGGAGTATAAGCTTTTTCATGGCTGCTGACACTGCCCAGCAGGCACTGTGAGAACCACACAATATTTAAGACAGCCAGTCCCAGGGGAGGCTGCTGTTCTCTGCAAAAAAATGAAACACATTTAAAAAGTCATTTTAATTTTTCCTGGCCCCTGGGGACGCTGTTCATAAACATTATTTCAGGTGTACTTAGCTACAAATGCCATGTGTCTAAGTTGGATTATTACAGGTTTCAATTGTACTATGATACAGCTGATACACTTAAAAAAAGATGGCATACTGAATTGCACACAAACTGGTGATAATTTATTTTTATTTTTATTTTTTTGGCCACACAACATGTGAGACCTAAGTTCCGTGGCTAGGGATCGAACCCGTGTCCTCTGCATTAGAAGTGTGGAGTCTTAACCACTGGACCACCAGGGAAGTCCCCTGGTGATAGTATTGAGAAAAAATATCTTTTCCTTCAATCACTTAAATGTATGAGGGATGATTTATTCAAAGTGTTTCTGCTTAACAGTGTTAAAGCAAGTTCTTATTCATTATATATGTTTACTAAAAGGCAAAATAGATATGCTTAATTACACTTCTATTCTATTTACTAATTTCAGCAGTACTTTCTCTCTTATAACCTCCTTTTTTTTAAAAAAAATGTAACTGCTGTGTGATGCTTCAATAATGAGTTATTTCCTATAACAATATCTAGGATCAAGAAGAAAATAATTAAAGCAACTTTTGCAAAGCTAATAGTCCATCTTTACATGCTTTTAAAAAGGTTAGGGAAATTTTTATTACCATTCCCAAATGAAGCTACATTAAGTTCCATGCATATTTAAAATTGAGTCTAACTTGCTAAAATGACTTCTGTATAAGTTATTCAAAATTCTGGAAAATGAGGATCAGAGTATTTCAGATGAAGGAATTAAAAAAAAAAATAAAAGTGAAGGCCAACCCTCACCCAAATGGTAAAAGACAGGAAAAAATAAGTATTCAAATATGTAGCTGCCTAAACTTGGAAAAGAAGTATAGTCTTCTTAACTGGCTACTTCAAATGCAGCTACTTTTATGAGCAATGGGGTTTCTAAATTTTTTTTTAGCAACATTAAGTATCTAAACATCTGCTATTAAATATACGAAATGATTAATAAAATTTCATGATGTGAAGGAAGAGAACATGGCCGGGCTGTCAAGACTGCCAAGTGTAACCCATAGTACTCTCTAGGATACACACAGACCCCTACGTCCCTATGGTCTAAAAGTCACTAATGTCCACTCGTTCCTTCTTGTTAATAGTTACATTCACTTAATAAGGAGAAGGAAATGGCAACCCACTTCAGTATTCTTGCCTGGGAAATCCAATGGACAGAGCCTGGCGGGCTACAGTCCATGGGGTCACAAAGAGTCAGACACCACTGAGCACACACATAGCTGAATAAAACCAGTGAAGTCAACCACAGTAAATAGGAAAAAAAGAAAACTGTGTACAACATCACTCATTACTACAGAGATGCAGATCAAAACTACAATCATGCATCACCTCACACTAGTCAGAATGGCCATCAATGAAAAGTCCACAAACAATAAACGGAGAGGGTGTGGAGAAAAGGGGACCCTCCAACACTGTTGGTGGGAATGTATATTGATGCAGCCACTATGGAGAACAGTATGAAGGTTCCTTCAAAAATTAAAAATAGAACTACCATACAACCCAGCAGTCCCATTACTAGGAACATACCCCGAAAAAGACCCATTATTTTAAAAAGACACATGCATCTCAACGTTCATTGCAGCACAATTTACAACTGCCAGAACATGGAAGCAACCTAAATGTCCATGGGCAGATCAATGGATAAAGAAGATGTGGCACATATATACAATGGACTACTATTCAGACATAAAAGGAATGAAATTGGGTCATTTGTAGGAATGTGGATGGATCAAGAGTCTGTCATACAGAGTGATATAAGTTAGAAAGACAAAAACAAATATCATATATTAAACATATACAGAGAACCTAGAAAATGGTGCCCATGAATCTATTTGCAGGCAGGAACAGAGACATGGCAGTGGGGGACAAAGGAGGGATGAACTGGGAGACTGGGATTGATACATGTACACTGTTGTTTTAGTCGCTAAAATGTGTCTGACTCTTTTGCAACCCTCTGGACTGTAGCCTGCCAGGCTCATCTGTCCATGGGATTTCCCAGGCTAGAACACTGGAGTGGGTTGCCATTTCCTTCTCCAAGGGATCTTCCCAACCCAGGGATGGAAGCCACATCTCCTGCTTGGCAGGTGATTCCCACCTGGGAAACCCCCATATATACTCTGTGTAAAACAGATAGCTAGTGGGGAGGTGCTGTGCAATGCAGGAAGCTCAGCTCGGTGCTCTGTGACAACCTAGAGGGGGAATAGGGGGAGGTGGGAAGTGATCTGTGTATGTGTATAGCTGATTCACTTTGCTATTCAGTAGAATAGCAAATATTCTATAACACACATAGCACAATATTGTGTTATATTCTATAACACAATAACACAATATTGTAAAGCAACTATACCCCCAATACAAAAATAAAAAAATAAATTACCTCTCCTAAAACAGTAGACAAGTAACATTTCAGAAACCAGAAAAAAATTTAAGAAATTACCACAAATATATGAATGACATTAAAAAGATATTCACCAAGATTATGTTAATATCATCTTCATCTGAAAGACTGTTTTCTTTGATACTAAATAACTTTGAAAGTTGGATTGCAATCTTAAACTCAGCAAATGGTCACATGTCCACAGGTCATTGAAACCCAATCTCTGTATGATTGGAAGCAGACAGTAGTTAATTACAGAAGACACCAGTTAACTAGAGACTTCAGCCCAGTTTTGCACACAAAGTTGGTTTGGTGGCCCCTGGGAATAGTTTTGAAGATGTCAGCTTCTCTGGTTGAAGAATAAGGTAACAGTTCTCCTCCCTATGAACTGCTCCCTGTAAGCATAATGCTGATACCTGAAATTAGTTTCCAGCCCTCTTGATCAGCTTCACTGATATTTATCCCTTCGAAATGCAGACTTTCCTCATCTTAGGGTCTGAAGCAAAGGCAACCAAAACTCAACAGAGAGGACTCCGACAGTTAATATCCTTATTTACCATCAGTTATAGGTGAACGAGGCTATCAGATCCTTTACTAGGAGAGAAGGCAGTGAGATATCTCCTCCCTAGAAAAGGGAACAGGGCAAGTTCTCCATATGCATTGCATATGTATGCAAGTTCTCCATATGCATTACACAAAAGCAGAAAGGAATCAAGAAACAGAATAAATAGAGCTCTTCAGGTAGAGAAGCGAGAGGAGACAAGGCCAGGGCAGGAGATGGTCAAGGGCCAAGCTTGCCTTCTTCACGGTTTACCTCCAGCCATGTTTGGAAAGAACTCTTAAGGCAGTCCCAGTCACTTAAGTGGTGTCATAATTAATCTGAACTCCTTGTCATTGTGAAAGGCCATGTTGTGCCATAAACTCTTGGCAGGTCCAAGACAAGTCCCCACAGTCACAAAATCTAGGAGGGCAAATTCTCTACACACACAGGATTAACATATTTTGCTCAGCTTCTCTCTCTTTTTATTTGAGTATAATTGCTTTACAGTGTTGTGTTAGTTTCTACTGTACAGCAAAATAAATCAGCTATATGTATACTTACGTCCACTCATTTTTGGATTTCCTTCCCATTTAGGTCACCACAGAGCACTGAAGTAGAGTTCCCTGTGCTATACAGTAGGTTCTCATTAATTATCTATTTTATGCATAGTATCAATAGTGTGTGGATGTCAATTCCAATCTCGCAATTCATCCCACACTCAGCTTTTCTTAAAAGGACCAAGACAACAGACTATATAGTTCAATGCAACCAAATAGAGCAACAGGTAAACTAATTCTTTACATAAAAGGAAAATAAAAAAGAATAGGAACATAAAACCACAAAACCAACTAAACCTCCAGTCACTCGGATAGTCAGATGTTGTGTTTTGAGGTCTAAAACGCACTCAGAAATCCTGATGAGCAGGTTTGTAAATTTCACCCAGGCACTGCCAGAACAAATCCCATCAGAGAGGCAAGTGATGGAGGCTGGGGGCAAAGGTTAGACAAGCAAGGTTAGAGGGGCAAGACATGTAAGCCCAGGACCCAAGTCCATTATGCGAAGAGGCTGCAAAGGCTGAACTGAACCTCAGACCCCAGAAAGTCTCTGGAAAGTGGTACTGACCTGGGGGAAGAGCTGCTGCTCTTTTTAGATAAAGCACCTTGCTGCACGATTCAGGCTGTTGCCCTGACCAGGCTGTATTAGACAATGTGCTTGAGAAGCATCTGGCAAACTCTGATGGGGTGGAGCCAGCTGGGTTTCGTTGCCAGGAGCAAAACAAACAGGCCCTCTGCTTACTGTGGGTTCATCTCCAGGTGCAATTGGAGGTGCTGGTTACCAGCTCTTTGAAGCCTAAGTGCTGAGATCCTGCTCTTGCTTCACCCGTTTCCTCCTCTGCTGCATCCTGGTCTTAGTTCCTTTCACCCTGAGTTTGCATCCACCCAGCCTCCATCCAGATCTGTTCAACTCCCCAGAGAACTCCCAGTGCTGTGCTTTTAGACTAATGCTGTCCAATAGAAATAAAAGTCACCTACGTAATAGGAATTTTCTAGTAGCTCTATTAAAATGGTAAAAGGCAACAGAGCAAGTGAATTGTAATAATGTATCTGGCTAAATGTATCAAAGGGTATCCGCGGTGGCCCCGATGGTAAAGAATTCACCTGCAATGTGGGATACTTGGGTTCAAAAGATCCCCTGGAAGAGGAATGCAACCCACTCCAGTATTCTTGCCTGGAGAATCCCCACAGACAGAGGAGCCTGGTGGGCTGCAGTCCATGGGGTCGCAAAGAGTCAGACAGGACTGAGAGACTTTCACTTTCATGTCCCTGTGATCCTATTTTTGATACATTGTGCTGTGCTGTGCTCAGTCTCTCAATCGTGTCCTACTCTTTGTGACCCCATGGACTGTTCGTCCATGGAATTCTCCAGGGTGGAATACTGGAGTGGGTAGCTGTTGTCTTCTCCAGGGGATCTTCCCAACCCAGGTATCAAAACCAGGTCTCCCGCATTGCAGGCAGATTCTTTACCAGCTGACCCACCAAGGAAGCCCAAGAACACTGGAATGGGTAGCCTATTCCTTCTCCAAAGGATTCCAGGCCCAGGAATCAAACAGGGGTCTCCTGCAAAATACAGGTCTCCTCTGAACCTCTGAATGAAATTGACTTTCATTGAGATAATATCCTTGAGATTTCTTCATCTGTATATATACTTTTATATTTTAATTCATTTTTAATTGGAGGATGGCTTCCCCAATGGCACAGAGGTAAAGAATCCACCTGCAGTGCTAAAGACATGGGTACCATCCCTGGGTCTGGAAGATCCCCTGGAGAAGGAAATGGCAACTTGCTCCAGTATTCCCACCTGGAAAATTCCACGGACAGAGGAGCTTGGCAGGCTACAGTCCATGGAGTCACAAAACAGTCTGACATAACTAACTGACTGAGTAGACACACAATTGGAGGATAATTGCCTTACAACGTTGTGCTGGTTTCTGCCATACAATGTGAGTCAGCCATAAGCAGGCTAAGTTGCTTCAGTTGTGTTTTATTCTTTGTGACACTATGCAATGTAGCAGGCCAGGCTCCTCTGTCCATGGGATTTCCCAGGCAAGGATACTGGAGTGAGTTGCCATGCCCTCGTCCTCTAAGTATACCTAAACATATATATACATATACATATATATATGTCACGTGTATTTTGTATTTTTAAGTTATCTGCATTTTTAGTTGATTTGTACCTGCCTACTTATTTGATCTATATTTTGATGTCTTTTAAAATGTGTATTTTACACATACAGCACATCTCAGTTCAAACCAGTCACATTTCAAGTGCTCAGAAGTCACATGTGGCTAGTGGCTACTGTGGTGGACAGCACAGATTTGGAGTTTTGGAGGCACAGCGTGCGGTCAGCAACTTGACTGTGGAGGCAGACTGTCCAAGTTTGCACCAAGATTGTTCAACAGGTTACCTTAAAAGGGATGTGATGTGCTTAAATCTGAACTCTTAAGAATTTGCAGTTAGATTGTCACTTGCTTCTCATGTAAGAAATAGATCTATTTTGTTTATGACCATATCCTAGGGTTAGAGAGTAGGAGGGTGCCCCCTCCCTCCGCAGGATTTCTGACCGGAAAAAAGATCAGTGGGCAGTCTGTGTAGTTCCATCTTTTGCTTTGTTCATATAGAATGTGCAGTATAACCCAGAGGTGAAAGAGAAAGGATTCTTCAGACCAATGACTGCTGAGAGAGATATTTCACAAACGAAAACTCCATTTCTCGGGGGATTTACAGTGACTCAGTGTCGCAAAACAGAGGGATGCTCCAGAGACCGTCTTTTTTCCCCAGGTGGTTTATTGCTGGCCTAGCCCGCCCGGAGACATGGAAGAGATGCCTTGCCAAGTTTTCACAGCCCTGTGATGACATGATTTATCAGATATCAAATAAACAAGGCAATGTTTCCCTCAGATAAGGGCTGTGATATGAACACAATTCAGGGGGAAATGCTTTCATTTTTGGAAGGTAGAGCAAGGAGAAGGATGCTGATGCAGCTGAATGTTTATGCCTCTTACCTGCCTCTGTTATCCCTTCCTCCCTGCCTCTATCATTCAATCACTTGTAATTCCTATGGACTGGGTCTCTGGACTGTGTCCATCCATAGTCCTGTCCTATCTATTATCTTTTCTCTCTTTTCAGTTTAGACCTCATTACTTCTTGTCCAAACCGTTACATCAACCTCCCCCCAGCAGCTCTACCTCTGGACTCCTGAGACTCCCAACTGCCTTACAGCATGCTTCCAGGTGAATCTTCTCCATGAGCTGTTACACTGCTCCTTCCCTCAACCCCTTCCGAGGCTTTTTGTTGTTCATTACATTTCAGGTTCCAAAGCCTTCAAGATGTGGCCTCAATTGCCTTGTCAGACTTCTGCTTGACTAAGCTCCAATCCGTACCTGTCCACGCTTTTCAAACTAGGGATTACAAATGTATCAGACTTGTAACTGCTGTTACTTGGCAGTCAGAATAGCTCCCTGAAGAGCTCTGGAGCATCTCTCTGATAATCTGCTGAAATCTGACCCAGACTCTAAATCCCTTCTCAAATGCCACCTCTTCCATGAAGTCCTTACAGATTACTCCAAATAGAGTTATCTGTGATCTTTTCCTTAGCAACCATCTAAGATTCAGTATTTCTCTTAAAGCCCCATGCCATACAATAGTCATCCATTCATCACCCTTGCAGCTACTGGAATGTACATGCTATGAAGGTAGCAAGTGTGTCTTCTCCTTTCTGAATCATTTCCATGTTTGCAGCAACATCACAAATACTTGTTGCCTTACGTTTAACTACATAAATCACTAAGTAAATTAGTGTCTCTTATCTGAATGCAGTCATGCTTTCTATTTTGCCCTAACTTTGATCTCCAGGAATTCAGGAACTCTATTTTTATCATAAGAATAAAAACTGAAAAAAAAAAAAACAAAAAAACCCTGAAGGAAGATCAAAGAGAAAAGAGGATCTAAAAGTCCTTTTCTCTATCAATATTTAAGACCTTCATCCTAAAAAAAAAAAAAAGGAAGTCCCTGAGTACATTTCTTGCTCTCATCTAACCTAGTGAGTATCTAGATAAAATCAGGAGCCTAGAACGAACGTGACAGGTGTTGGTAAGAATTCAAGCCCACTGGCAGAGGCCAGATGGAAATGTAGGTTGTTAGTTACATGTCCCCACTCGGTTCTGGCAGCCTAACAGCCCAAGGCTGACTAAAATCTAGCTGTCTTACCTCTATGGGAAAGAATGAATTCCTCTACAAAAGACGTGGATTTCTGATTAAACAAATGATTGGTTTCTACATTTTTTTCCCCTGCATTTCAAATCAAAATGAATGGTGTGTTTTAATCTGCACTTTTAATTCCCAGTGATAAAGTTCAACAAAGCTCCATGACCATGCCACTGGAACTACCATTATTAACAGTATTAAAATAGCTAAAGCAGTCAGTTTCTATTACCTATGAAAATAATTAAGCAGCCAAACATTTTACTACTGTGGCCCACTCCTGCCCTCCTTACTACAGTAAATAAGACTAAGGCATTCTCTCC
This sequence comes from Bos taurus, assembly GCF_002263795.3. NCBI lineage: Eukaryota > Metazoa > Chordata > Mammalia > Artiodactyla > Bovidae > Bos > Bos taurus. The sequence continues at coordinate 32,570,072 of NC_037340.1, read as the reverse complement.
AGCATATACAAATATAAAGTACACAAATCATGTACTTAGACATTTGACATACGAATAAAACTATAGAATCTCCCCACAATTTACAATCTAGCAGGCGGAGGTTTGAAATCAACAAGCCAGCATCATTAAGCAGAGACATTCTCCAAAGTGATGCTTAAATGAAACCCTAACCTCTTTGCCAAGCAGCCCACAGTTAAGAGTCTTAAAATATTTCCCTGCTAGGAGAAAAGTTGAGAGACTCCTTACCGCTGAGAACTGGAGGTGTCTGTAATCCAAACTGTACCTGCCAAAGCCTTACGTAAAAGCCACCTTATCACTGCCCAGTGCCTACAACTGACATCTCCTATTTCACAACGAGTAGCAACCCGGAATTTCCCCAGAAACCGCTAATTCTCATCAGAAGGTGGCCTCGGAGCTCTCTGAGATGGCTAACATTTCAAGACCAGGGGAAAAATAAAAACTTTCGCGTCCCCAACTCGCTCTCTTCTGCAGCGAGCGAGGGGTCCAGGCAAACCTGGCCAGTGCCAGGAGAGGAGCCGAGCTGTCCCAGCGGTGTAACGCCCGGGTGCCCAGGGGGGTCGCAGCTGCTTGCGGGGAGGCAGGGGCAGAGCGCCCCCTCCCATGCCCCCTGCCCGCTCCCACCCCATCACATGCCCCCTACTCCCACCCCGGCTCGGAGCTGGTCTAAAAGGGTCGGCGTCGGAGCAGAGTTGTAGAACCCCCCCGTACTCCCCACCCCCGACTCACGATCTTGAGCAGGTCTAGTCCGCCCGCCTGATTCATGGCTGTCCATGCGCCTCTCCCGGGAAGGGGCGAGGAGGGCTGGCCTCGGGGGGCAGCCTCTGAGGACCTGGAGGTCTCCCCCGCCCCCTTCCCACTGGCTTTGGGGAAGCAGAGGAAAATGGAAGCCGGAGAAGAGCCGGGGGGGGGGGCGGGGGGTAGAGCAGGAAGGCGGAGAGGAGCTGGGGGCGCCGGCGCCCGGAGAGGGAGAAGTGGGTGGCAAAGCGCGAGGGAAGGAGGCGGCGGCGGCGGGGAAGACCCAGGCCGGAGCGGACGGCCGGGCGAGGGATCCTAACAGAGCAGGCGGCGGGCGGGATGGAGCCCCGGCGCCCGGGCGGCTCACAAAGGAAGGGGAGGGCGCGGCGCTCTCGCTACCTGTGCGGCCGCTCCGAGCGCCCCCGCGGGAGCCGCGTTCTCCAGCAGTTCCATCTGGATCTCCTGCGCCACCGCCGCCGCCGCTGTGGGAGGCGACTTGGACATGTCGTTCTGGACCATTGGCGAAAAGTCGGCCGGGAGCCAGCAGCCAGGCCCCCCCGCCCCACACCCCCCGGCGGTGGGTCCCCTCCTCCTTTCCCCGCCTGCCCGCTCCAGGGGCCGCCCGGGGGCTCGAGGCGCTCAGGGTGTGGGGCGCGGCCGGGCCAGGTTGAAACGCAAGGCGCGGGGAAGCCGGGCGGCGGGGGCGCTGGCAGGGCGAGCGCCGAGCGGGCACGGGAGCCGCCGGCGCCTGGGCAGGTCCTCGCCGAGAGGGAGGGCGCTCCGGCCGCGCGAGCCCAGGGGGAGGCGCGTCGGCCGACGAGAGTGACAGGCCACCGAAACACCCAAAAGTTCCCCGCGGGAGGCGCGGGCCGCTGGGGCCCCGGGCGCAGCCGCCGCGCTTCGCCGTGGCACGCGCGCTGGAAAGTTTTCAAAGCCGCGAAAGCGAGGCCTCGCGCCCGGGGGCTTCCTTCCCCCGGCTGCCCAGTTCTACTCCCTCCGCTCCCCGCGGGCGGGAACAGGTCGCTGCTGCGGGGAACCCGCGAGGCTCCGCGCCAACCCTGCGCTCCTGAAACCTCTCGAGGCCTCGAGCAGCCCCGCAGAGCAAGTGCCTCCCAAGGACCTCCCATCCCACCGGCCGTGGAAATCACTGGACGACGGCAGGAGTGAGGAGCCGGACCAGACGTGGGGCTGATGGGTGTGACCTGAGGATTGCGGTCCCCCACCCGAATCTGCAGCTGGCCTGGGCTGCCGGGTCCAAATAGACCATTTCCACGTCCGAAGGTTTTTCCTTTACAACTCCTGTTTGTCTTCACCTTTGCAAACCGCTTCTTGACTTTTCGGTAGAGTTGAGGAGTCTTCCTGTCACATTTTGGGGAAAACAAGCATTTCCTTAGGATTCTGAATCTTAATCAGAGAGTAGCAGCCATAGTAAGAATGTTTCCTTCACAACATAACTTTCAGCTCTTCCTAGTAAGAGTGTATACACACACACACACACACACACACACACACACACAGGGTAGCTCTTATTTCAACAACTTTTACTACGGTGGAACTCTATAGAACAAGTTTTTCCAGCATCAGTGTTGTTTTGTAACAATAGAAAGTATACATTGGATACTGAAATATACATATGGAAATTTACTACAATAGGCTTCATTCAGCTGCCTTTTTCTTTCTTTCTTTTTTTTTTAACTGTGAGATAAAGGAATCCGCCTGCAATGCAAGAGGCACTAGTTCCCACCCTGAGTTGGGAAGGTCCCCTGGGGGAGGAAATGGCAATCCATTGCAGTATTCTTGCCTGGGAAATCCCACGGACAGAGGAGCCTGGCGGGCTACAGCCCACAGGGTTGCAAAGAGTCCCCACGACTGAGCCACTGAGCACACACTAAATTATTCTGGGATACAGTCCTTGTTCTCAAAGATAAACATATCCATCTCCATCATACATTGTTTGAATCAGGCTTAAAGAACTAGTGTTGGTATGATTAAAGATTTGGGCATATCCAAAATGCTATTGCTGGTTTTCCTAATCTTTGGTGTTAATATTGTCATTGTAATTTAAATGTTACTGGGTGTTCAAAAACAAACTTGAAGAATAAGAGGTTAGATATGTGGTTCCCAGAGGTGGGAGGGGTATTAGCTGAAGGCAGTCAAAGGTGCAAACTCCCAGTTATAAGGTATGTAAGCACTAGGAATGTAATGTTCAAGATGAGAAATATAATCAGCACTGCTCTATGTTACATGTGAGGGCTGTTAACAGAGTAAAGCCTAAGAGTTCTCATCACAAGGAAAAATTTTTTTGTATTTATATGATGATGGTTTTCACTAAACTTATTATGATAATCATTTCATAATGTATGTAAGTCACATCATTATGCTGTGCACCTTAAACTTAAGCAGTGTTGTAATTCAATTAAATCTCTATTAAACAGAAGCAGTGAAAAACTGGTTAACAACATTTCACAATAATAATAAAATCACATTTTGTAAAGCAACAGAGTGGGAGTTAGGAAGCTCTTGGTTAGGATATGGGTGGGTATCCAGCTAGTGAGGGAGGTGGCACTCTCTGCTTTGCAGCCATGGCTAACAGCCTTCTGAAAATCTTGGCTAAGATTTTTTTTTTTTTAATTTTCATTTATAAAAATCAGCAGCAGTTTTGCATGTGTGCATGTGTATATGTATGCATGTATGTACATAAGAAAGTGGAAAAGACTAGGTATTTAAAGATTTTGGAGTTATAGTCTCTTTGAGCGTCATGATCTGCTGATATTTTCTTAAGATAATGTTTAAATTCTTCTTAAGAACATTAAAGGACAGATAACATTAAATCTGGTTTTAGATTAGAGTGTAAATTCTGTGTGGGTAGGAGCCACGCTTATTCACTTGAGCACACTCAGAATCTTGATTAGAAGCATGGACAATGAAGATCAGGAATTTTGTAGTTTACAGTCTACTTAGTAAACACTTAGAAATCAGTTAATGCATACTTGAAGGAATGAATGACAGATGCATTCTAATATTGTTTTAAAAATATCAGGTTTGATGAAACTTGTTTCCCCATGACATCTGTTGGATTTCTTATAGTATACTTAATTATCTGTGCATTTGATTTTAATTATGAACATTTGGGAAGTAGAATTTTATCTTTCATCAGATTTTTAAAGAGACCACAAAATTGAAAAACAACCTTGCAAATCATTTAAAATAATGCTTATAGCCAAAGGGCAAGTCAAGTTTGAATTAAACATTTAAATGATAGAGTGTATTTTATTCATTCCATTAATTTATGATACAGAACGGTGTTTTCTGTTTGTCTCTGCCACTAGACAGAGTTCTTGGGGGCAGCCAATTGGGTCTTACTCATTTTAGCATCCCCTGTATCCAGCATGGTGTCTGACACTTAGTTGGAACCTGAAAACTCCTGTTGCATAAATGGATGAATGAATGATCTGTCTTCACATGTTTTAAAAGACAGCATATAACTTTGCAAAGTTTAAGATACAAAGACATTTACCTAATCACAACTTTTATGGAAGGATTATATTAATTCTTTCCTTATAACCTGTGTAATTTAATTAGCTTATATTGAACAGTAACACTATACAATGTACCCATTCAGGCTGTAGCCTGACTTGTCATAGTTTTCAAATAAAAAGTAACACCACATTGCACCTACCTAAAAAAGGGAATAATGTCAGAATAGATGGGGGTAGGGGGTAAATTCTTGGGAAATTTATCATGGATGTTTTCTATTATGGTCAGTTTTGTTTTTAACTTGACTTGTGCAGTACTTAAAAGCCACAGATGAAACCTATAATTTGATATGGAAAGCCCAATTCTTTTCAATGTTGAAAGGTATGCAGATGCTCCCCAGTAATAATGGATGTACAATCATCAGCCAAGGCATTTAAATGCAGATGACTAATTTGTTCAAGCTGTATGTGAACTCCGGTCTGCTCATTAGTTGTTGTAATGGACAGGCATATTCTGGGCATTATTAATGCTCTGAGATGAGAACAGAGGCAAAAAAGAAACACTGGCCAAGGAAGCCAGAAGTTTTATAAGAGTTGGGTTTTCCCCTCTTGCAAATGGAAGAACCAGTGATTATAATTACCTTACTTCTCTCTTGCCTGTAGATTTGTGGTTGTATTTAAGACCTTGGAGTAAGAGTTTTTTAGGACAGATATGCACCAGTGTGGTTTCTCATCTTAGTAAATCATTTTCCATCTCGTTTATGGTTCTAGATTTCAGACATTATTAATGGCATTTTCATAAGGGTATACCTGTATCAGTCACTGGTAAATGAATTGTTATGATACATTCCACTAATTTACACACTTGCTTTTTGAGAAGTATAAAATGAATGCCCTGAATCAGTAATTATTATTTAAAAGCATATAAAGATGCAAGTGCATGCCATTAGAGAGTTGTACATGTGCGTGTGTCTGTGTGTGTGTGTGCTGTGTGTGCGTATAGTGAAAGGTTACAACTGAGATGTGTAAGTGGTTGGGGAAAGCTTAATTTCACTTCCAAAGTAAAGACTTCATTAGAAGTAATAAGATTTCATGAGTTCTTAAAACTATCCAAGAGACAGAGGTCTGGAATATCCAATATTGTATAACTTTCTAGTTTTTAGTTTCACATTGATTTATAATTTATGATTTGATTCTCATCCAAATTATAACTATAACAACTGGTACTTTGGCTTACCAAAGTACTTTGCCAGGCCCTGTGCTAAGGATTTATATATGTCATCTCATCTGTGAAGTAGGTATTACTGTTCCCTAAGTTAGCATAGGTCAAATTTCTATAGCAAATAAGCTCTAAGTATTTAGTGGATTAGAGAACAAGAAATGCATTCCTTTGATGCTGGGGTAAATGGTTCACCATCAGAAGGGGCTCTGCTTCATACTCACATTTAGGATCAAATTTTTGAGCAACGATCTACCATTTTGAAAAATGTGGCCATTGGAACATACATGGTGGACAGGTGGAGCTTGCAAATTGTTATTGGCCAACCTTGAAGGTATTCTGGATCTCGCCTACTTACATTTTATTGGCTAAAACTCTATCCCATGAAAAACCTACAAGTCAAGTTGTGAACCATAGTCCAGTTAGGAGAGTGAATTTTGGTGAAGAATTAGCAGACTGACGTCACCAAGCCCGAATAGCTGACAAGTGGCAGGAATTACACATGAGTTTTTTACACCCCAACTTTATGACCTGTTTTCAGTTGCCTGGTGGACTTCAATTACTCTGCCACCCAGGTTAAGACTGCATTTCTGGTTGGAGAAACAGATTTTCGTATTTCTATTGCTGCATGCTGTGATGACTACATTCATGTACTTGCTAGAGATAAGCCTGCTGTGAATAGTAGAAATGTTATTAATCCATGTCATTGTATATGTGTGTGTCTGCTATAATCCAGGGCAATAGAGATATTGGCATTGAATGAAGTACTTACTGAAATACACAGTAGACTAGGCAACACAGGTTATAAGTGAGTAATGCTTTAAATGTACAAGATGGAACCTTTGAAGTTATTTCTCTTTGCTGGGCAGTTACCCACATCTCACTGTTTCATGCTTGATCATTCTGCCCTCTGCCTGGAAGGACATCCTATTTCACTTAGCTAACACCAGTTGCTTTTAAAATTCTGTTCCAGGAAGCTTACCCTTATTACTCTGGTGTGGGATGAAATTCCTTTCCTTGCTTTAAAAAGAAAAAAGTGTTTTGGTTTGTTTGCACTTACCAGCTTGAAAGAAAATGACCATGTCTCTCTTCTGCACAAAACTAGCTGCTTCTGTTCATCTTTATTTTTTTAAATTTTCATTTTATACTGGAACATAGTTGACCAACAATGTTGTGTTTCAGGTGTACAGCAAAGTGATTCAGTTATACATATACAAGTATCTATTATTTTCAAAATTTTTTTCCTATTTAGGTTATTATAAAATATTGAGCAGTGATCCCTGTGCTCTACAGTAGGTCCTTGTATGACGTGTTCATCTTTATACTCCTAGATCCCTTGTCCCACACTCACTAAAGATTAGCACAAACTTAGGGATTTCCTTGGCAGTCCAGTGGTTAAGACTCTGTGCTTCCAGTGCGAGGGGTTGGGGGTGGGTTCGACCCCTGGTCAGGGAACTAAGATCCTACATTCTGCATGGTGTGGCCAAATAAATAAATATCAGAGCTTAATAAACCATTTTTAAAGGCAAATTTACGTGAACACAACTGTTCAGAAGCAGCTAAACACAGATCATTTCAGATTGATCAACCCTCCTATTAATATGTCTGTAAGTGAAGTCAGTATTTGATTCTGATTCCTTGCTTTCAGCATATAACACATGATTCAATCTTTAGGGGTTTGCTCCATAAACCAGGGAACAGGAAGAAGGACTCTTTTGCACTTGGGGAATACAATCTTCAACCTCTAAAAAAATTCCTTTGGCCTTGGGATAGAGTGATGTAATGATAAAAAAGGAAAGTTCTGAGATAAAATCATATTTTTCTCCTAAACACAGATGCGTCTTTGTTCACCGCTCTTTCACACCCCACCCCCACCCACCATCACTACTCCAGTATTCCTCTCTTCCTTTCACTCTTTCCTGGCTCACTCTTGGCCTCCCCAGTCAGAAATAAACACATCTCAGAGAGCAAACCAAGCTTTCCTTCCTCTGGTTCTCTTTTAGGTCCAGAAACAGGTACTGTCCAGACTTCTGCATTTAAGTAGCTCATTTTAACACTCCAGACTTGTCATATTGTCAAGCTGAGGCAGGTCTTTTGAGTAGTTCCCCCCACAGTTGTTCATTAGCATCATTTAAGATGTGACTACCTTGTGAGGTGTTTCGTCTCAGCTTAAGAGACCAATTTCTCCAGGGGAGAAAATGCTTCCCTGGTGGTCCAGTGGTTAAGAATCAGCCTTCCAATGCAGGGGATGTGGGTTGGATTCCTGGTCTTGGAACTAAGACCCCACATGCCTCGAGGCAACTATGCTCCTGTGAGCCACAACTAGTGGGGGTGCCGCAGCTCTGCTCCCTCCACATGACTAGAGAGAAGCTTGAGCAATGCAACGAAGAGCCCGTAAGTACCAACCAAGATCCCACATGCTGCCACTAAGACCCAAGGCAACCAAAAATGAATAAATGCTAAACAAAGAAAAGAAAAATGCTGCCGAGTTGTCCTAGCCAATTTAGTAGCCCCTAGTCTAGGGAGTACTTGAAATTTAACTAGTGCTACCTTTAAACATTTTTAAAGCAGTGAAACTTTCACTTTCAAACCAAAGTGAGGCACCCCACATGCATCCCACCCAAAAGACTAAAATATCTCATAAACAGTTTTACACTGACTCTATGTTGAAATGATCTATTTTGAGTACATTATGTTAAATAAATAGATGTTATGGTATTAAAATACATCCATTAATTATTAAAATCAATTTCACCTATTTCTCTTTGAATAAAGTGAAAGTGAAAATTGCTCAGTCGTGTCCAACTCTTTGTGACCTCATGGACTATACAGTCAATGGAATTCTTCAGGCCGGAATACTGGAGTGGGTAGCCATTTCCTCCTCCAGGTGATCTTCCTAACCCAGGGATTGAACCCACTTCTCCCACATTGCAGGCAGATTCTTCTGAGCCACCAGGGAAGCCCAATACAATTACTAAGAAATTTGAATTGCTTCTCTCATTAGACACATGGCTTGCACTATATTTCTGTTGAACAGTGCTGTCTGAGAGGACTGAGGATTGCCTGCTTGAATTTCCCAAGAAAAGCAAATATTCTTGAACTCTAAGTTATAGTCTAAGTTACTGCTGTTATTTTTTTTTAAATTGGGATGAACCTCTTCTCATACACATTCAGTGTTTCTTTTTTTATTTTTTACTGTGATAAAAGTGAAAGTGAAGTTGCTCAGTCGTGTCTGACTCTTTGCGACCCCGTGGACTGTAGCCTACCAGGCTTCTCCGTCCATGGGATTCTCCACGCAAGAATACTGGAGTGGGTTACCATTTCCTTCTCCAGGGGATCTTCCTGACCCAGGGATCGAACCTGGGTCTCCTGCATTGGAGGCAGATGCTTTAACCTCTTAGCCACCTAGAGCAAATAATTTATCATTTTTAAGTGTACAATTCTGTGGCATTAAGTACATTCATATTGTTATGTAACCATCAACATTATCCATCTCCAGAGCATTTTTCGTCTTCCTAGATGGAAACACCATACTCATTAAACTCCCTGCCCTCCCCTCCCCCACTCCTTGGCAGCCACTTTTCTACTTGCTGTCTCTGTGAATTGACTATCTAGTGGAATATTACAGTATTTGTCCTTTGGAGACTGGCTTGTGTCACTTAGCATAATACTTTTAAGGCTTATCCTGGTCACTGCATGTGTCAGAATTTCCTTCCTTTTTAAGGTTGAATAATATTCCATTGTTCGTATCTACTATGTTTATCCATCTATCCATCACTGGACACTTCACTTGCTTTTACCTTGTACTATTATGAATAATGCTGTGAACATCAATATATAAACATCTCTTTCTTTGAGTCCTTGCTTTTAGTCCTTTTGTGTATGTACCTAGAAGTGGAATTGCTGGATCAAACAGTAATTGCATTTTTAACTATTTGGGGAGCTTCCATACTGGTTTCCATAGCGGCTGCACTATTTACACACTCACCAACAGTACACAAAGCTTCATGCTTTTCCACATGCTCACAAGCACCTGTTATTTTTCTTTCTTTTTTAGTACCATCCCAGTGGGTATGAAGTGGTATCTCATTGTGGTTTTCACTTGTATTTCCCTAATGATAGTAATGCTGAGCATCTTTTCATGTGCTTGCTGGTCATTTGTCTTATCTTCTGTGGAGAAATGTTTATTCAAGTCCTTTGCCTATTTTTCAATGGGTTTTTGTTTCTTTCTTGTGAGCCATAGGAGTTCCTTATATGTATGTATTCTAGATCTTAATCCCTTACCAGATGTATGATGTGCAATTATTTCCTCCCATCCCATGGGTTGCCTTTTAACTCTGTTGACAGTATCTGTTGATGCACAAAAGTTTGTAATTTTGAAGTCCAATTTATCTTTTTTTTTATTGCCTATTGCCAAATTGAATGGCATAAAATGTTTCCCTTCTGTTTTCCTCAAAGAGTTTTACAGTTTTAGGCCATACCTGTAGGTCTTTGATTCATTCTGAGTTAATTTTGTATAGGGCATGAGGTAAGAGTCCGGCTTTTGGATGCTCAATGTATATTTTCAGATGATTAACCATTTAGAAAGTCATGAGACTTCCCTGGTGGTCCAGTGGCTAAGACTTGCACCCCCCATGCAGGGGTTCTAGGTTTGATCCCTGGTCAGGGAACTAGATCCCCCACACCACAACTAAAGATCCTGCATGCCACGCAAAGATGGAAGGTCCCGTGTGCTGCAGCTAAGGCCTGAAAAGTGAAAGCAAAAGTGAAGTTGCTCAGTTGTGTCCAACTCTTTGTGACCCCGTGGACTGTAGCCCACCAGGCTCCTCCATCCATGGGATTCTCCAGGCAAGAATACTGGAGTGGGTTGCCATTTCCTTCTCCAGCTAAGGCCTGGTGCAGCCAAATAAATAATTTTTTTTTAATGAAAGTCATATTCACAGAAACAGCAATAGGAATGTGCTTATTCAGAGATGACCCTTGATGAGAATCTTTAAGTGTATGAAGAACTTTATATGGAGTAGCCCTTAAACCATAGAAGAGGCTCATGTTTAGTTTCAAACCTCCAAGGCACATGCGTGTGTGCTAAGTTGTTAAGTCAGCATGTCCGACTCTTTTGTGACCCTGTGGACTGCAGCCCTCTGTCCATGGGATTCCCCTTGCAAGAATACTGGAGTGGGTTGCCATGCCCTCTTCCAGGGGATCTTCCCAACCCAGGAATCCACACCAAGTCTCCTGCGGCTGCTGCACTGCCAGCAGATTCTTTATTGCTGAGCCCCCAGGGAAGCCCCAAACTCCATGGTACTTTTCCTTAAAAAACTCCCATTTTCAAAACTTAGGTAACTCCTCCTCCTACTGCTCCCTGGAAAAGACCTAAAATATGGAGCAAATATCAAGCAGAAATCTCAAGGAGATGGCTCTAGGATAGAGAGGGTCTTCTTTTCAATGTTTAATAGTTGTTGACTCTATCCCAGGCAGTCTGCCTTACATAAATGATCTATTGTGATGCTTCTTACTGGCATGGAAGAGGATATTGTTATTTTCATCTTTTAATTTTTTTTCTGTAGACCATTCTTAAGTCTTTAATTTGTTTCAATATTGTTAATGTTTCATGTTTTGGTTTTTTGGTCACAAGGCATGTGGAATCCTAGCTCCTCAACCAGGGATGAAACCTGCAACCCTAGGATTGGAAGGTGAAGTCTTAACCACTGGACTCCCAGGGAAGTCTCTGTTATTTCCATCTCACAGTTGAGAAAACCAAGATTCAGAAAAGTTAAGTGATGCAGAATCTCAGCTCAATACACACTTCCAATTCTTGGCTCAGATATTTATTTCATAACCAGTAAAATGTAGCAAAATATGTATCTCTATTTCAATAGGACCGGAAGAAATATGAGTGAAAACAATGAAGAATTCAACCTCAACCTTATTACAGACAAGTCCCTACCATTTGTTATGATTTGTTCATCTTGTCTATTTTAACTGTTCCCACATTTCTATTGGCAAGTAGATCTGCTTTATGCCACTCGAGCTGTCAGAGTCTTAATTTTTCTCTTATGTTTGCACTTTTGATTACAGCCATTCTAATGCTTTTAGTTGGATGAGTCTTCACTTAGCTTCAGGTTTTTGTCTTTATAAAAGGATACGGAAATAAACACTATTTTCTAAGTCACCAACACATATTTAGAACAAAAATTTTCCAGCAATTACTACGATATTTAGTGACATATTTGTGAGCCTCCGTGTTTTATTTTAGGCTAGCACATCAATTGGTACTTTAGCAATCTCTTTTTTATTAAGATAAAATTCCAATAAGATAAAATTAACCATTTGAAAGTATCCAATTCAGTGGCATTTAGGACATTCACAATATTGTGTAACCATCACCTCTACCTAGTTGTAAAACATTTTCATTTCTCCAAATGGAAACTGTACCATTAAATAATAACTTGCACTTTCTCTTTCCTCCCAGACCCTGGAAGCCTGTAATCTTTATATCTCCATGAAGTTGCCTATCTTAGACATTTCTTTTAGTAGAATCATACAGTATACATCCCTTTGTGTCTGACACTTCACTCAGCATAATATTTTCAAGGTTCACCCATGTTGCAACCTGCTTCAGAACTTCATTCCTTTTTATGGCTGAATAATAGTCTACTGCATGTATAAGTCACATTTGTTTATCCATTTACCCATTATTAACATTCTTTTTTTTTCACTTTTTGACTGTTGTGAACAGTGCTGCTATAACACTCATGTACAAGTTTTTATTTGAATGCTGTGTGCTTAGTTGCTCAGTCGTGTTCAACTCTTTGCGACCCATGGACTGGGGCCTGCCAGGCTCCTCTGTTCATGAAATTCTTCAGGCAAGAATACTGGAGTCGGTTGCCATTCCCTTCTCCAGGGGATCTTCCCAAGCCAGGGATCGAACCCAGGTCTCTCACATTGCAGGCAAATTCTTTACCATCTGAGCTACCTCTTTTCAATTCTTTTGGGTACATACTTTGGAGTGGGTTGTTGGGTGAAACGGTAATTCTAGGTTTAACATTTTGAGGTACCATAAAATCTTTTTCACAGTTGCTGTACTGTTTTACATTCCAAACAGCAACATACAAAGGTTCAAATTTCTCCACTTTATCACCAACATTTGCTATTTTCCATTTTTCTGATTTTTTTTAAATTTATTGGAGTCTAGTTGATTTACAGTGTTGTTAGTTTCAGATGTACACAGCAAACTGAATCCGTTATACATGTGTCCACTCTTTTTTAGATTCTTTTCCCATCTAGTTCATTCAGTTCAGTCATTCAGTCACGTCTGACTCTTTGTGACCCCGTGGACCACAGCACACCAGGCCTCCCTGCCCATCACCAACTCCCGGAGTTTACTGAAACTCATGTCCATTGAGTTGGTGATGCCATCCAACTATCTCATCCTCTGTCATCCCCTTCTCCTCCTGCCTTCAATCTTTCCCAGCATCAGGGTCTTTTCAAATGAGTCAGCTCTTGGCATCAGATGGCCAAAGTATTGAAGTTTCAGCTTCAGCATCAGTCCTTCCAATGAACACTCAGGACTGACCTCCTTTAGGATGGACTGGTTGGAACTCCTTACAGTCCAAGGGACTCTCAAGAATCTTCTCCAACATGATAATTAAAAAGCATCAATTCTTCGGTGCTCAGCTTTCCTTATAATCCAATTCATATCCATACATGACTACTGGAAAAACCATAGCCTTGACGAGATAGACCTTTGGAGTCCAAGTAATGTTTCTGCTTTATAATATACGGTCCAGGTTGGTTCTAACTTTTCTTCCAAGGAGTAAGCGTCTTTTAATTTCCTGGTTGCAGTCACCATCTGCAGTGATTCTGGACCCTGCAAAAATAAAGTCAGCCACTGTTTCAACTGTTTCCCCATCTATTTGCCATGAAGCAAGAGAGTTCCAGAAAAACATCTATTTCTGCTTTATTGTCTATGCCAAAGCCTTTCACTGTGTGGATCAAAATCACTGTGAAAAACTGTGGAAATTTCTGAAAGAGATGGGAATATCAGACCACCTGACCTGCCTCTTGAGAAACCTATATGCAGGTCAGGAAGCAACAGTTAAAACTGGACATGGAACAACAGACTGGTTCCAAATAGGAAAAGGAGTACGTCAAAGCTGTATATTGTCACCCTGCTTATTTAACTTATAGGCAGAGTACATCATGAGAAACGCTGGACTGGATGAAGCATAAGCTGGAATCAAGATTGCCAGGAGAAATATCAATAACCTCAGATATGCAAATGACACCACCCTTATGGCAGAAAGCGAAGAGGAACTAAAAAGTCTCTTGATGAAAGTAAAAGTGGAGAGTGAAAAAGTTGGCTTAAAGCTCAACATTCAGAAAATGAAGATCATGGCATCTGGTCCCATCACTTCATGGGAAATAGATGGGGAAACAGTGGAAATAGTGTCAGACTTTATTTTTGGGGGCTCCAAAATCACTGCAGATGGTGACTGCAGCCATGAAATTAAAAGATGCTTACTCCTTGGAAGGAAAGTTATGACCAACCTAGATAGCATATTGAAAAGCAGAGACATTACTTTGCCAACAAAGGTCCGTCTAGTCAAGGCTATGGTTTTTTCAGAGGTCATGTACGGATGCGAGTTGGACTGTGAAGAAAGCTGAGTGCCAAAGAATTGATGCTTTTGAACTGTGGTGTTGGAGAAGACTCTTGAGAGTCCCTTGGCCTGCAAGGAGATCCAACCAGTCCATTCTAAAGGAGATCAGCCCTGGGTGTTCTTTGGAAGGAATGATGCTAAAGCTGAAACTCCAGTACTTTGGCCACCTCATGTGAAGAGTTGACTCATTGGAAAATACTCTGATGCTGGGAGGGATTGGGGGCAGGAGGAAAAGGGGACGACAGAGGATGAGATGGCTGGATGGCATCACTGACTCGATGGATGTGAGTTTGAGTGAATTCCAGGAGATAGTGATGGACAGGGAGGCCTGGCGTGCTGTGATTCAAGGAGTCACAGAGTCGTACACGACTGAGCAACTGAAATGAACTGATGGGACCGGATGCCATGATCTTAGTTTTCTGAATGTTGAGCTTTAAGCCAAGTTTTTCACTCTCTTCTTTCACTTTTTTCAGGAGATTCTTTAGTTCCTTCTTTGCTTTCTGTCATAAGGGTGGGGTCATCTGCTTATCTGAGGTTATTGCTATTTCTCCTGGCAATCCAGATTCCAGCTTGTGCTTCATCCAGCCCAGCGTTTCTCATGATGTACTCTGCCTATAAGTTAAATAAGCCAGGTGACAATATACAGCCTTGACGTACTCCTTTTCCTATTTGGAACCAGTCTGTTGTTCCATGTCCAGTTCTAACTGTTGCTTCCTGACCTGCATATAGGTTTCTCAAGAGGCAGGTCAGGTGGTCTGGTATTCACATCTCTTTCAGAATTTTCCACAGTTTATTGTGATCCACACAGTCAAAGCCTTTGGCATAGTCAATATAACAGAAATAGATGTTTTTCTGGAACTCTCTTGCTTTTTCAATGATCCAGCAAATGTTGGCAATTTGATCTCTGGTTCCTCTGCCTTTTCTAAATCTAGCTTGAACATCTGGAAGTTCACAGTTCACATATTGGCTTGGAGAATTTTGAGCATTACTTTACTAGCGTGTGAGATGAGTGCAATTGTGCAGTAGTTTGAGCATTCTTTGGCATTGCCTTTCTTTGGGATTGGAATAAAAACTGAACTTTTCCAGTCCTGTGGCCACTGCTGAGTTTTCCAAATTTGCTGGCATATTGAGTGCAACACTTTCACAGCATCATCTTTTAGGATTTGAAATAGCTCAACTGGAATTCCATCACCTCCACTAGCTTTGTTCGTAGTGATACTTCCTAAGACCCATTTGACTTCACATTCCAGGATGTCTGGGTGTAGGTGAGTGATCACACCATCATGATTATCTGGGTTGGGAAGATCTTTTTTGTATAGTTCTTCTGTGTATTGTTGCCACCTCGTGTTAATATCTTCTGCTTCTGTTAGGTCCATACCATTTCTGTCCTTTATCAAGCCCATCTTTGCATGAAATGTTCCCTTGGTATCTCTGATTTTCTTGAAGAGATCTCTAGTCTTTCCCGTTCTGTTGTTTTCTTCTATTTCTTTGCATTGATTGCTGAGGAAGGCTTTCTTATCTCTCCTTGCTGTTCTTTGGAACTCTGCATTCAAATGCTTATATCTTTCCTTTTCTCCTTTCCTTTTCACTTCTCTTCTTTCTCAGCTATTTGTAAGGCCTCCTCAGACAGCCATTTTGCTTTTTTGCATTTCTATTCCATGGGAATGGTCTTGATCCCTGTCTCCTGTACAATGTCATAAACCTCCATCCATAGTTCGGCAGGCACTCTGTCTATCAGATCTAGTCCCTTAAATCTATTTCTCACTTCCACTGTACAATCATAAGGGAATTGATTGAGATCATACCTGAATGGTCTAGTGGTTTTCCCTACTTTCTTCAATTGAAGTCTGAATTTGGCAATAAGGAGTTCGTGAACTGAGCCACAGTCAGCTCCCGGTCTTGTCTTGGTTGACTGTATAGAGCTTTTCCATCTTTGGCTGCAAAGAATATAATCAGTTTGATTTTGATGTCGGCCATCTGGTGATATCCATGTGTAGAATCTTCTCTTGCATTGTTGGAAGAGGGTATTTGCTATGACCAGTGCATTCTCTTGTCAAAACACTTATGAGCCTTTGTCCTGCTTCATTCTGTACTCCAAGGCCAAATTTGCCTGTTACTCCAGGTGTTTCTTGACTTCCTACTTTTGCCTTCCAGTCCCCTATAATGAAAAGGACATCTTTTTTGGGTGTTAGTTCTAAAAGATCTTGTAGGTCTTCATAGAACCATTTAATTTCAGCTTCTTCAGCATTACTGGTGGGGGCATAGACTTGGATTACCGTGATATTGAGTGGTTTGCCTTGGAAATGAACAGAGATCATTCTGTCATTTTTGAGATTGCATCCAAGTACTGCATTTTGGACTCTCTTGTCGTTATAGGTCATTTGGACTCTTCTGTCAACATAGGTCATTACAAAGTATTAAGTAGAGTTCTGTGTGCTGTACACTCTTTGTGATTTTCATGTGCATTTCCCTCATGGCTAGTGATGTTTAACATTTTTCATGCATCTATCTGACCATTTATCCTCATTGGAGAACTGTCTAGGTGGTCCTCTTTGGTCACTTATAATTGAGTTGTCTTTTCTCGTTGATGATCTGTAAGAGTCCTGTATATATTTTGGATACTAAATATTTTCTCCCATTCAGTAGGTTTTTCCACTTTCTTGATAATGTCCTCTAATACACAAAAGTTGTTCATTTGGTCAAGTCCAAATTATCTATTTTAGGTTTAGGTGCTTGTGCTTTGGGTATCTTATCTTAGAATCCATTACCAAATGTATGTGGCCTTTGTTTTTATGGCCCACATTTGTAATTTAACAAGAAGCTCTCTGAATCACATATTTAAGGAAAATATGTCACTCATACTTGAAGAAACACCTAAAAGGACTTTAAAATTAGAGTATTAATAATAGCATTTTTAAACCAAGATGGTACACTAAATCCAAGACCTCCAAAGAACTTTACAAATAATTGTAGCCTGAAAATATTTTGGCCAAGAAGTTACATATTAAGGATTTGGGGATGAATGATTTTGCATATAAGGGATTTGCAGAGGAATGACATACTTTTGTCACATAAATCATTGACATGAAACAGACACAGAATGCCACATGGCAATAATAATGACATTTTTTCATCCTAGAGGATCTCAAAGGGTTTCATAAAAGGAAATGAATAGGCTTAAGCACAGCCCTATGTAGAGAGGACAGAAGTGTGCCTTTGATTACACACATTAATACTGGATAACAATTTAGGAAGCATTGTCAACTTGACTCCAGTCATGGGTACCTCATCAACAGGAAGGGCAGGCTAGGTGTAGATTACTAGGAGATAATCTTGTACAAAGGGAAGTAGGCAAGTTAAACCCTAAGCAACAGATATACAATATTTCAATGAAATGTATGCACAACTTGAACTTTTTCATTATACTACAAGCTTACTGGGCTATCCTGGTGGCTCAGTGGTAAAGAATCCGTCTATTAATGCAGGAGACACAGGTTAGATCCCTGCGTTGAGAAAATTCCCTGGAGAAAGAAACAGCAACCCGCTCCAGTGTTCTTGCCTGGGGAATCCCATGGACAGAGGAGCCTGGCAGGCTACAGTCCATGGGATCGCAAAGAGTCGGATACTACTTAGCGACTAAACAACGAGCTTACTATGTACCAGCAACCATGCAAAAGCTTCACACATTATTTAATGAAGTCCTTACAACAATTCTATGCAACAATTCTATGAGGTGTGTTCCATTTTATAAAGAGGAAGAGACTTTTAGGGAGATGAAAAATCTCACCCAAGGCTAAGAAGATAATGGTGACAATGATTCTCTCTCCTCTCTCCCTCTCTCCCTCCCTCCCTCCCTCCCTCTTTCTCTCTCCATGTGTATGTATGTGTGTATATATATATATATATATATATATATATACTGTGTATATATGAAAAGTGAAAATGTTAGTTACTCAGTCATGTCTGACTCTTTGGGACCCCATGGACTGTAGCCCAACAGGCTCCTCTGTTCATAGAATTCTCCAGGCAAGAATACTGGAGTGAGTTTCCATTTTCTTCTCCAGGGGATCTTCCTGACCCAGGGATAGAACCCAAGTCTCTGCACTGCAAGCAGATTCTTTACTGTCTGAGGCAATATATATATATATATGTGTGTGTGTGTGTATATATATGTGTGTGTGTGTGTGTGTGTGTGTGTGTGTGTGTAGTATGTCTATATCTGTATGTATGTATGCATACTGGTCAGAATATAATCATTTCTACTATTGGTATTAGAGATTTGTCTTAGAATCATCTAATTGTAAAATGGATAAACAAATAGTAATTCATGGTGAAATTTTGCCACCATCCAGCAGTGTACATATATATTAACCTGTGAAACAAAGGTACTGATTCACAAGGAAGGAAGGAAAGAAGGGAGGGGGAGGGGAGAATGCTCTGCTGAAATCTTATTGGATCAAGACAGTTATTTAACAGACTTCACTATGAAATAAGCCTGGCTCTAAACAGGCCACATAGTCCAAGTTCTCTGCTCTAAATCAATCTCTACAATTTTCAAAATGCCTAATGCTTTAGGACACTGGCTGAAGCACTACAGTGGCCCTGGTTTGAATACCCACAAATACCATCCTGCTCTGAGTGGCCTTGGAGAAACCCTTTGCTCTCTCTGCAGATCAAGCTTCTTGCCAGAAATTAATGAAAAATAATACCTGTTTCCTAAAGTTGTGGGGACTCAATGTACTAATAAGCATAGAGACTTTAACACATGATAACCAGTTCATAAATAGTAATCCTTCTTCTCTTATGCTTTCTTATTGGCTGAGAGAGAATGAGTGGAATTCCCCAAGGTTTGATTAACTTTCACTTATATACAGCAACAGTAAAGGGGCTGCTGCTGCTGCTGCTGGTAAGTCACTTCAGTCATGTCCGACTCTGTGCAACCCCATCCCTGGGATTCTCCAGGCCAGAACACTGGAGTGGGTTGCCATTTCCTTCTCCAGTGCATGAAAGTGAAAAATGAAAGTGAAGTTGCTCAGTCATGTCCGACTATTAGCGACCCTATGGACCGCAGCCTACGAGGCTCCTCCATCCATGGGATTTTCCAGGCAAGAGTACTGGAGTGGGGTACCATTGCCTTCTCCACAGTAAAGGGGCAGTAGGTATGAAAGAAATTCACAGCTGAAAGCTCTTATTAGTAATTCTGTTATGATTAGTTCCTTCAATGTCGTTTCTGAAAGCATTAGCTGGCAGCTTGTGACTCCTTCAAATGCTGAGTCCTTTATGCAGTGATTCTGAGTTTTATTTGCCAATTGTTTGCAGGGTATGATCACTGCCTCTTTGTGACCAGAGATGAATATGGTTGCCCAAATATCTCTATTACACACACACACACACACACACACACACACACACACACACTATTTCTCTCTCTCTCCCTCCTCTCTCTCTCTCTCCAGAAGAAACAAGAGGAAACAAAGACATCCATAAAAAGTAGAGAGCTGACCATGCTGACAGAGATGGGGAATGGGGAGATGGACTGAGGCCCAAGAGGGAGGGGATATATGTATATACATAGCTGATTCACAACAGAAACGAACAAAATATTGTAAAAAAAACCCCATGTCCCAGTTTTTTAAAAAGTAGAGAATTGATACACTAACGTTTCTCCCACTCTGAAACTATAACACTAAGCCAGACACCAAGTAATTATAAAGAGATAACATTCATTTTAATTAAAATGCATTATCACTGGAGCTGTAGATTCAGAACACAAAATATCATATCTTCATCTTCTCTGCTGATGAACAAATTGAACTCTAATGAGAATGTAAATTGGTACAGTCACAGTGAAAAATAGTGTGGAGGTTTCTCAAAAAACTAAAAATAGAGTTACCATATGATCGAGCAATCCCACTGCTGGGCATATATCCAAAAAATGAACACAATCAAAAAGATAAATGCACCTCAATGTTCACAGTAGCATTGTTTACAGATGTCAAGATATGGAAGCAACCCAAGTGTCCAGCAACAGATGAATGGATAAAGAAGACATGGTATATCAGATTAACATATTTGCAAAGCAGAAATAGAGTAACAGATGTAGAGAACAAACTTACAGTTACCAAGGGCAGAAGGGGGTGGTGGGATGAATGGGGATATAGGGATTGACATATATACATGACTGTGTGTAAAATAGATCATGAATGAGAATCTGCTGTATAGCACAAGGAATTGTACTCAGTGATCTGTGGTGACCTAAATGGGAAGGAAGTCTGAAAAAGAGGGGATAGGGACTTCCCTGGTGATCCAGGGGTTAAGAATTCACCATGCAATGCAGGTGACTTGGGTTCAACCCCTATTTGGGGAAATAAGATCCCACATTCTACAGAGTAACTGTGTTCATGTGCCATAACTACTGAGCCAGAGTGCCACTAGAGAGGCCATGTGCCAGGACAAAAGATCCTGGGCACTGTAACTAAGACCCAAATTGATAAATAAGTAAATATTGTTTTAAAAGATAAAATGAGGGAATATATGTATAAATGTAAGTGATTCACTTTGCTGTACAGCAAAAACAAAACATTATAAAGCAACTATACTCCAGTAAAAATTCATTTTTAACAAAGAGAAAAACAGAAGATGTAGCATATATGTACAATGGAATATGACTCAGCCATAAAAAAGAATAAATAATGCCATTTGTAGCAACATGGATGGACTTGGAGGGTATTATGCTGAGTGAAATAAGTCAGATAAAGAAAAACACTGAATTATATCACTTACATGGAATCTAAAAATACAACAAACTAATGAATATAACAAAAAGAAGCGGACTCACAAGTATAGAGAACACATTAATGATTACCAGTGGGAGAGGGAAGTGGGGGAGGGGCATTATAGGGGTAGGGGAAGAAGAGGTATAAACTGGGATCAAGTAAACTACAAGGATATATTGGACAACACGGGAATAGAGTCAATATTTTATAATAATTACAGATGGAGTATAACCTTTAAAATTGTGAATCACTACAGTGTACACCGTCACTTACATAATGGGGCTTTCTTGGTGGTGGCTCATTGGTCAAGAATCTGCCTGCCAATGCAGGAGATGCGGGTTCGATCTCTGATCTGGGAAGATCCCCTGGAGAAGGAAATGGCCTGGATATTCATTAGAAGGACTGTTTCTTAAGCTGAAGCTCCAATATTTTGTCCACTTGATGCGAAGAGCAGACATTTTGAAAAAGACCCTGATGTTGGGAAAGACTGAAGGTAAAAGGAGAAGTGGGTGGCAGAGGATTAGATGGTTAGATAGCATCACAGACTCAATGGACATAAACTGGAACAAAGTTTGGGAGATAGTGGAGGACAGAGGAGCCTGATGTGCTGGAGTTCTTGGGGTCGCAAAGAGTTGAACACGACTTAGAGACTGAACAACAGCTTACATAATATTATACAGCAACTATACTTTGATAAAAAACAAAAAATAAAATAAAGCCAAGAAATCTGACCATATGGAAAATAAAAGCTTGTTACCAAGTCTTTAGAGTTCCTTTTCCACAGTGGAGGTATTAGTCTAACTGCCTCAGCCAGAACTGTACACATTACCTTTCTTCTCTGCCGTCTCTCCATCTGATCGGATAGGAAATGACATTAATTCTTCCTTAACAAACATCTTTCACAGCAATTCTGTTTCTTTCTTCTCACTGTCGTCAGTCAACAGTAGGGAATCAGGATGTCTCACCTTCAATTTGGAAACCACAGAGGGCTGAGCCAGAGGCCCCTCCCCCTCACCATTCACATCCGAGCACTGCCAACAGACTCACTTAAAAAAGAAAACAAAATACTCCTGGCGCCACGTCCCTCTTTTTTTAAAAGAATTAAAAAAAAAAGAATTTTTAAAAGAATTTTTTAAAAGAATTTATAAGCTGTAATTCTTGTTAGTTTATTTTTTTCTTAAGTGTTACACAACTGATTTATTTTAAATTGGAGTTTATTTGCTTTACAATGCTGTGTTACTTTCAGGCATACAGCAAAGTAAATCAGCTATACATATACATATACTCTCCTTCTTTTGGATTTCCTCCCCATTTAGGTCATCACAGAGCACTGAATAGAGTTCCCTGTGTTATACAGTAGGTTCTCAATATTTATCTATTTTATACAAAGTAGCAAAGAAGGCAATGGCAACCCACTCCAGTGTTCTTGCCTGGAAAATCCCATGGACGGAGGGGCCTGGTGGGCTGCAGTCCATGGGGTTGCTAGGAGTCGGACACAACTGAGCAACTTCACTTTCACTTTCATGCATTTCAGAAGGAAATGGCAAGCCACTCCAGTGTTCTTGCCTGGAGAATCCCAGGGACGGGGGAGCCTGGTGGGCTGCCGTCTCTGGGGTCGCACAGAGTCGGATATGACTGAAGCGACTTAGCAGCAGCAGCATAATAGTAGTGTATATGTGTAAATCCCAATATCTCAGTTCATCCCTCCCCTGCTTCCCCCTTTAGGTGTCCATATGTTTGTCCTCTAAATCTGTGTCTTTATTTCTATTTTGCAAATAGGTTCAACTGTTCCATTTTTCTAGATTCCACATATCTGCATTAATATATGATATTTTTCACTTTCTGACTTACTTCAATCAGTATGACAATCTCTTGGTCCACTCATATCTCTGCAAATGGCACAATTTTGTTCTTTTTAATGGCTGAGTAATATTCCATTGTATATAGGTCCCCATCTTCTTTATCTGGTCCTTTGTTAATGGACATTTAGGTTGCTTCCATATCTTGGCTATTGTAAATAGTGCTGCAATGAACACTGGGGTGCATGTATACTTTGTAATTATGGTTTTCTATGGGACCCATCACTTCATGGGAAATAGATGGGGAAACAGTGGAAACAGTGTCAGACTATTTTTTTGGGCTCCAAAATCACTGCAGATAGTGACTGCAGCCATGAAATTAAAAGACGCTTACTCCTTGGAAGGAAAGTTATGACCAACCTAGATAGCATATTTAAAAGCAGAGATATTACTTTGCCAATGAAGGTCTGCTTAGTCAAGGCTATGGTTTTTCCAGTGGTTATGTATGGATGTGAGAGTTGGACTGTGAAGAAGGCTGAGCGCTGAAGAATTGATGCTTTTGAACTGTGGTGTTGGAGAAGACTCTTGAGAGTCCCTTGGCCTGCAAGGAGATCCAACTAATCCATTCTAAAGGAGACCAGTCCTGGGTGTTCATTAGAAGGACTGATGCTGAAGCTGAAACTCCCAATACTTTGGTCACCTCCTTCGAAGAGCTGACTCATTGGAAAAGACCCTGATGCTGGGAGGGATTGGGGGCAGGAGGAGAAAGGGATGACCAACAGAGGATGAGATGGCTGGATGGCATCACTGACTCGATGCACATGAGTTTGAGTGAACTCCGGGAGTTGGTGATGGACAGGGAGGCCTGGCGTGCTGCGATTCGTGTGGTTGCAGAGTCGGACATGACTGAGCAACTGAACTGAACTGAACAAATGGTTATATGCACAGGAATGGGATTGCACGGTCGTATGGTAGTTCTAACACTTTTTATCAGGTTCTTTCTGCTGGGGTCTTCACAGCTGTGTCAGCCTCTGCTGGTCTTTCCCATCCTCACTCTTTCCCCCCACATTCTTATGTCCTTGAGTCTTGAAATCTTTACTCCCACTGCCCCTCTCTCCGCTGCTTTATTTCTAGTGTTGTGTCAACAATCTAGTCCTCATATATATATACCTTAGTTTGTGAATGAGTGAACTGGTGCATCCTTCAGACCACGCAAATAGAGAAGTCTTCAAACTTTTTCTCAAAGCAGATCTCACATGTGGTTACCTCACAGGTCCATATGTCTTTGCTTTAACTTCATAAATATGAATCTGGGACATAATATTAGAACAACTTGTTTATGTTTTGGCTAGTACATTATTTTATTGCCTTAACAAACCATGTTCTCTTTTAAATGAAATCAAGAGACAGCTTATAAATACAATGCATATAATTTGTATAGAACTTTAGAAGTATTCATTATTATTCGTGAATCTTTGTGACAGTGAAACCAAAATAAACAAGGGAACCAAAACTTTGTCAAAAAAAGAAAAGAATAGAATCTTATGGCCGATCTTTGATGGGATCTCAAAGAATTTTAAAAATCTGTCTTGTTCCTGCCATGGGATGTTTGGTTAATTGTTGAAGCATTTAACAGGTAATACTTGCATTAGTATAGCATATGGAACACTGATTTTCCAAGGGCAATTTTTAAAGGTTAGTTAATCCTGGATAGGCTTATTTTTGGTGTCTCATACCAGTTCCAAAGCAAACTATAAAAAATAGACTTCACCACTGCAGGTGGATTGTACACCTCTTGACTTAACACGTAACCTAGTAAAAAATTTCTCTCAAGGCTACTGTTCTTACACGATCATTCGCACATTTAAATGATTAAAATTTTTTCATTTACATTGTAATATCTTCTCAGAAGTGGTTCCTAAGCCTTTTTCAGAAGAATTAGAACTTTATATGAAGAATCTCCCCTGTCCTGCCCAGACTAAAGACCTAAAGCAGAGAGCTTTCAACTAGCACATCAAAAACAGTGTTATAGGAAACATAATTACTCCTGTTTCTTTGGTATTCTGGTGTAATAATAAATTCTAGCCTCAACAAAAAAAGGATTTTTAAACAGAGCCAATTAACATAAGCTTCTTTAAAATTTGTTACAGATAAATCTGTCCTGCACACTTTGATAAGCTTGGGTTAACTTTCTGTATTGTTAACTTCCTTTAACATGATGTTCAAAGGCGAATGAGTCAGAACACAAATGAGCAAGTGGTATGAGTAATTCATCATTTCTTAAGTTTTGCAGAGCAGGTTTTGAGGGAACGGTGGTTATTTCCATTCACTGCTCACTTAAAAATTATTCTTCAGATTCTTCCTGTTACGTGCTGTCATTTCATAAATTATATTCGCTAGGTTTATGTCGCTATAAGAATGGTAAAGTAAACTGTAACACTCTTTAAAGTCACGAACTGGGGCTTCCCTGGTGATCCAGTGGTTAAGAATCTGCCCTGCAATGCAGGGGGTAGGGGTTCAATTCCTGGTAGGAGAAGTAAGATCCCACATGCCACTGCGGAGCAACTAAGCCCATGTGCCATGCTAGAGAGCCTATGCACTGCAACCACTAAGCCCAGGCCACAGCTAGGGAGTCTGTGTGCCACAATGAAAGATCCTCACGTGCCACAAAGACCCAAGGCAGCCAAAAGAAAAGTCATGAACTAGTCCAAGTATGATGTTGGGTTTGGGGTTGTGTGTAGAGTTCAAGGGCTTGTGAGACTCAATGGAATCATGCTCATCAATGACTAAGATTGCTTTGAACATGTTATATATAGTAGTGTGTCTATATCAATCCCAATCTTCCAACTTATCAATACCTTCACCCCCTGGTAACCATAAGATTGTTTTCTACATCTGTGACTGTTTCTGCTTTGCAAATAAGTTCATTTTTTATCATTTTTTAAGATTCCACATATAAACAATATTGTATATTTGTCTTTCTCTGCCTGACTTATTTCACTAGTATGACAGTCTCTAGGTCCATTCATATTGCTCCAAAAGGCATTATTTCATTCTTTATTTTTTTAGTTGAGTAACGTGCTGTGCTTTGTTGCTCAGTCGTGTCCGACTCTTTGTGAGTCCATGGACTGCAGCCCACCAGGTTCCTCTGTCCATGGGATTCTCCAGGCAAGAACACTGGAGTGGGTTGCCATGCCCTCCTCCAGTTGAGTAATATTCCATTGTATATGTATACCACATCTTCTTTATCCACTCCTCTGTTGATGGATATTTAGTTTGCTTCCATGTCCTAGTGATTGTAAATAGTGTTGCAATAAACACTGGGATGCATGTTATCTTTTCAAATTACAGTTTTCTCTGGATATATGCCCAGGAGTGGGATTGCTGGATCATATAGCTCTATTTCTAGTTTTTAGAGGAACCTCCATACTGTTCTCCACAGTAGCTGTACCAGTTTACAAAGACAATCTTGAATTAAGTAAATTTCTTAATTTTTATCTTAAAAAATACACTCTGAATTTGCATGATTCACCCTGTAACATATTTCAACTTTTCAAAAAATAAGAAAAATTACCGAGCATGCATGAAGACGTATAAATATTCAATAACTTCATTTTTAAAGCAATTTTAGCACTATGACTATTGTTTTCTGTATGGAGTTTCTGAACTCTGCCCTCCAAGCCCAGTGGAGCTCAAAATTATGCTCTGTTTAATCTTGAATGAAGTAACATTAGACAGAATTATTATTTGAGCTAACTTAGTCTGCTAAGTAAAAGGCCTCAGAGTTGTTATTTCTGTCTTTTTAGTGGAACATAGTATACATATAGGAAAGTCCACAACTCATGTGTTTACAGCTTAATGCATTCACATAACAGACACACACTTGCATAGCCAATATTCAGCTTAAGAAAGAGAACATAATTAGCACCATTGGAGAATCCCTCAGTGCCCTATGCCTTTCACTAACCACCAAAAAAGAAAACTACCATCATGATGTTTAACACTATGTATTAGCTTTCCTGTTCTGGAATATACCACTGGTATATGTACTGATTTGCATGTTGCTTCTTCCACTCAATGTTATGTTGCAAAGTTCCTCCACATTGCTGTAACTGTAGTTTTTTTAATGCTCATTTATTTGTAGTATTTCATTGTATGAAGCAATGAAATCTGTCTATAGCAATGTATCGGTTCATTCTACTGCTGATGGACATTTGGGTTGTTTTGTATTGGAGGCAATTCTAAAGAGTGTGTCTAGGATCATTCTTGTATATGGCTTTTGGTAAACACATAGATACATTTCTATCAGGAATAGAAATGTAAGAAAAATAAATGACCCAATCAAAAAATGGGCCAAAGAACTAAATAGACATTTCTCCAAAGAAGACATACAGATGGCTAACAAACACATGAAAAGATGCTCAACATCACTCATTATCAGAGAAATGCAAATCAAAACCACTATGAGGTACCATTTCACGCCAGTCAGAATGGCTGCAATCCAAAAGTCTATAAGCAATAAATGCTGGAGAGGGTGTGGAGAAAAGGGAACCCTCTTACACTGTTGGTGGGAATGCAAACTAGTACAGCCACTATGGAGAACAGTGTGGAGATTCCTTACAAAACTGGAAATAGAACTGCCTTATGATCCAGCAATCCCACTGCTGGGCATACACACTGAGGAAACTAGAAGGGAAAGAGACACGTGTACCCCAATGTTCATCGCAGCACTGTTTATAATAGCCAGGCATGGAAGCAACCTAGATGCCCATCAGCAGATGAATGGATAAGAAAGCTGTGGTACATATACACAATGGAGTATTACTCAACCATTAAAAAGAAAACATTTGAATCAGTTCTAATGAGGTGGATGAAACTGGAGCCAATTATACAGAGTGAAGTAAACCAGAAAGAAAAACACCAATACAGTATACTAACACATATATATGGAATTTAGAAAGATGGTAACAATAACCCTGTGTACGAGACAGCAAAAGAGACACCGATGTATAGATCAGTCTTATGGACTCTGTGGGAGAGGGAGAGGGTGGGGAGATTTGGGAGAATAGCATTGAAACATGTATAATATCATGTATGAAATGAGTCGCCAGTCCAGGTTTGATGCACGGTACTGGATGCTTGGGGCTGGTTTACTGGGACGACCCAGAGGGAGGGTAGAGGAGGGAGGAGGGAGGAGGGTTCAGGATGGGGAACACGGGTATACCTGTGGCGGATTCATTTCGATATTTGGCAAAACTAATACAATATTGTAAAGTTTAAAAATAAAATTAAAAAAAAAAAGGAATAGAAATGTATTGGGTTCTATAGAAACCCAGGAAAGGAACTTACTGAGTCATGGCATAAACTGTTTAGCATTAGTAGATACTGTCAAACAGTTCCCCAAAATGGACGTGACAATTTACATTCCCAACAGGGAGAGTTCTGCTTAAGTTCAGTTCAGTCACTCAGTTGTGTCCGACTCTTTGCGACCCCATGAATTGGAGCACGCCAGGCCTCCCTGTCCATCACCAACTCCCGGAGTTCACTCAAACTCATGTCCATCGAGTCAGTGATGCCATCCAGCCATCTCATCCTCTGTCATCCCCTTCTCCTCCTGCCCCCAATCCCTCCCAGCATCAGAGTCTTTTCCAATGAGTCAACTTTTTGCATGAGGTGGCCAAAGTACTGGAGTTTCAGCTTTATCATCATTCCTTCCAAAGAAATCCCAGGGCTGATCTCCTTCAGAATGGACTGGTTGGATCTCCTTGCAGTCCAAGGGACTCTCAAGAGTCTTCTCCAACACCACAGTTCAAAGGCATCAATTCTTCGGCACTCAGCCTTCTTCACAGTCCAACTCTCACATCCATACATGACCACTGGAAAAACCATAGCTTTGACTAGACAGACCTTTGTT
The DNA here is from genome assembly GCF_002263795.3 of Bos taurus. Classification (NCBI taxonomy): domain Eukaryota; kingdom Metazoa; phylum Chordata; class Mammalia; order Artiodactyla; family Bovidae; genus Bos; species Bos taurus. Next base: position 32,541,472 of record NC_037340.1, on the reverse strand, counting down.
GGCAAAGTAATGTCTCTGCTTTTGAATATGCTATCTAGGTTGGTCATAACTTTCCTTCCAAGGAGTAAGCGTCTTTTAATTTCATGGCTGCAGTCACCATCTGCAGTGATTTTGGAGCCCAGAAAAATAAAGTCTGCCACTGTTTCCACTGTTTCCCCATCTATTTCCCATGAAGTGATGGGACCGGATGCCATGATCTTCGTTTTCTGAGTGTTGAGCTTTAAGCCAACTTTTTCACTCTCCACTTTCACTTTCATCAAGAGGCTTTTGAGTTCCTCTTCACTTTCTGCCATAAGGGTGGTGTCATCTGCATATCTGAGGTTATTGATATTTCTCCCGGCAATCTTGATTCCAGCTTGTGTTTCTTCCAGTCCAGCGTGTGCTCAGTCATGTCCAACTTTTTGTAGTTTCATGGATTGTAGCCCACTAGTCTCCTCTTTCCATGGGATTTCTCCAGGCAATTTCTCCAAGAATACTGGATTGGGTTGCCATTTCCTACTCCAGGGCATCTTCCCTACCCAGGGGTCCAAACCACATCTCTTGCATCTGCCGCACTGGCACACGGATTCTTTTTTACTGTGCCACCTGGGAAGCCCACAGTTCACACAGAGTAATGCAAGTAAAGCCAGATGGCACCTGCATGAGCAGTGAGGCGCATCACAGGACAGCAATCCTGTGCTTACGGGAACTGACTCTTTTAAAGTGGATGGTGAGTGGGCCTGCCTTACTCTAGAAGGAGATACTATCTTTATCTTCCAAGGCTGTAAACTTTTCAAACATCTCTGAAAAGGTAATTAGGGACAAGGCAAGCTCTCAAAGTGGAGTATTATCTCTGCTTGCAAAACACGCACAGGGACTTCCCTGGCAGTCCCGTAGTTAGGACTCGGCTTCTACTGCAGGGGTCATGGGTTCAGTCCCTGGTTTGGAAACTAAGATCCTGCATGCTGTGTGGCATTTCCCAACCCAACACCCCCTCCCCCCTCCCCCCAAAAAAAGACATACAGACATACAAGCGGTCCATGGAGAATAATCTCTCAATAATAGTATAAGTACATTAGGGTTTTCATTTGTACTTCATTTGTACTGATAATATGGGCGGAAAAACTGAATCTTGATCCCTCCCTCACACCATAACATAAAAATCAATCTTAAATGAACTATAGGTACAAATATGAAAGGTAAAACGATGAAACTTTTAGAAGAAACATAGAATATCTTTGTGACTTTGAGACAGGCCAAGATTTAGAAAAAGATCACTTTGAAAAGGATTACCATACATTAATCATAAAGGAAAAATTGATAAATCTGAGATAAATTTAATCTACATTAAATTATCATATTGAGTCTTATATAGGCATCAAGTTTAAAGAAACTATATACTTACTGAAATTCTTTTTCCTATATGTTTCTTTCCAGGACCCTTTCAAATACTATAAGAAACTTAGGTTTGAAGAGAAAAGAGCAAGTATAAGAGGCAGCTTATAACCTCAGAATGTAACCCCAATAGCCTGGAAGGCAGGGCACTACAATAGTGGAGACTTTTTTATAGCTTGCTAATGAGAAAGAAACCCTAGCAATCTAGGTAGTTTTCTTTATTAGTGGACTCAATGCTTTTCCTGTTGCCAATGTAATCAGATAAACAAATATATCTGCTAATTTGCTAGCCTGCTGTCAATATATTCGATGTACACATCATACTTTAATCAGGCTTTTGCTACAATGAAAATATCTCATTGTAACAAGTTAAGTGGGGTTTATTTTTAGGATGCTTACTAGCTTGAAGAAAGCTCTGAACACCATTAAAAATCAAGCCCCTGTAGTGCTTAGCAGGATTTTGTGTGAACTCAACAAAGTTTAAACTTTAAGGTCTATGACTGGCTTGGGTCTTTACCAAGAATCTGGGTGAGACTCTAGTGACTTTATATTTGTCATTTTATATTCTTTTTCTTATATAGGACCTTTAGAATTGTGTAACTTTTAGGCCTTGAATACCAGTTAACCTCATTTCCTAGTGGATGAAGCTTCTCTTATGTGGGTTAAGGTCTTCTTTCCATCAGTTGGTGTCTTAGGATTACCTTCATCATGAACTCAGCACTCAAGCCCATGATGGCTTCCTTGGCCACGCTTGTTTTCTTTGCAACTTTAGATTCTCTCTTATTAGTAAGTACCTAATTATTTCCGTATTGCCTAGTTAAAACACAAGAGAAGGACAGGGATTGGTCCAGATTCTCCTTTTGTACTGGACCCCATCACAAATCACCAATCAACCTAAGAAACAATTGGCCTGTGTCAGGCTTCTAGTCTAAACACAGGAAGGTCCTACTGCCTATTTCTTCCATAGGGGCTCTGAGTGCCATCTCTCTCTCCCTCTCTCTCTCTCCACTCCCCCCCGCCTCCCACCCCAACACACACACACAGGGCATCAGAAGCTAAGGCAACAGAGAATCTTAGCTTTGGGGTGAAAGTTGAGAGCCTGAAATACAGGCTGTGCAAGGCTGACTGCGTGAATTAATAAGGATGTGGTGAGAATCTGCAGCATTTACATATGTAAGAGAAAACTTCAAATCCATGGAAGTTTGGCCTCAGTTTGTATTGCCGGAGCCAATTGCTGGTTTCCAAATCCCTGAATTAGGGAAATCTTAAAATAGCCCCACATCAGCTCTTCTATGGAATCCATGGCTCTCCCTGTGATCCTGACCTGGAAGGATCAGGGAGATGATAGTTTTCCCCAGAGCAGGAAAATTTGCAGGGTGTGCCATTCATTCCCAGGCCCAGAGTCATCCAAAATCAAACACATGGCTAACAGGTGAGACGTATCAATGATTACTCAATTATCTTTAAGGTACTTAAGTGGTGGTCTGATTTGCTTCATCATTAAAGATTCAGGCCAAACATTTTTTTTTTTAAACAAAGATATTTAATTGCTAGAAAATGTGAGAAAGAGAAGTTTAGAATGCCTCAATACAGTCCTCACCCAGAGAAGGCAATGGCACCCCACTCCAGTACTCTTGCCTGGAAAATCCCACGGATGGAGGAGCCTGGTGGGGTGCAGTCCATGAGGTCGCTAAGAGTCAGACATGACTGAGCTACTTTACTCTCACTTTTCACTTTCATGCATTGGAGAAGGAAATGGCAACCCACTCCAGTATTCTTGCCTGGATAATCCCAGGGACAGTGGAGCCTGATGGGCTGCCGTCTACGGGGTCGCACAGAGTCGGACACAACTGAAGCAACTTAGCATTCAGTCCTCACCAGGGTTTAGAACAGGCTCTCTAGACACAGAACAGAAAGAGAACTCAGCAACACAAAATACACTCAAGTTTTATAAGGAAGATAAAAAGTTTGCCCCACAGAGGAAATCAGTCCCTGTGCGTGTGTAGGTGGAGAGACAGTTAGGAACACAGGGATGGAGCCAGAGAGGAAAACACTGTGGCATCAGAAGAGGGGGAGGGAAAGTGGGTGGGAGAACAGCCCCTCTATCCATCGGCAACAAAGCCCCAGTGACGGAGGACTTTGGTTGATTGACAGCTAGGGTATCCTGAAGATGATGGGGCTCTCCACGTGAGGCAGGGATAGAGAAGACAGCATTTGCATCACTGCCAGGCTCTTATTTGTTCCAAAATTGAACAATAAATTTCCATAAAGTTTCATAGATTCCCCTCCCACCTCTCTCTCTGTCTCTCTCTCCCCCCAACTACTGCCCTCTCTCTCTCCTCCTTATGAAAATAACGTTGAGTGAACTAAGGGAATGAAGTAGAGTACAACAGGGTACAATATGGAAGAGAGAGGGAAGAAGAAAATTTAAAGAGTGTACATTTTTTAACTTCCCTGGTAGTCCAGGGGTTAAGAATCTGCCTTTCAATGCAGGGGACTCAGGTTCGATCCCCGGTCAGGGAACTAAGACCCTGCAAGCTGTGGGGGCAACTAAGCCAGTATGCCACAACTACTAAGCCCCTGTACTCTGGAGCCTGTGCACCAAAACTAGAGAAGTCCATGAGCCACAACGAAGACCCAGCACAGTTAAATTTTTTTAAAAAAGTGTATGCATTCTTTTTTCTTTTCTACATTAACAAAAGAACAAACAAGTACATACAGATTCACTAAACACTGACCATGAACAAAGTGTTGCAGTCATTCGGAAAAACAAAAATAGTCAGGATGAACCAATAAAGCCAGTGCTCAAGAGTTAAGAGTTGACATCTTCTCACCTTTTCAAATATATGGAACCCCAAATGTTCCCACCTCTCTATTTTATCTATCTCCACCCCTTCTTCTGGATCATCACCACCAGCACAAAAACTTAAACAAGGAAACAGACAAACCAACAAATTCCCCTCAATCCACTTCCTCCGATGCCAGTTTCCAACCAATTTCTCTGCACATTTGAGCAAACTTCCTTAAAAGCTCTGCTAATACTCAAGAGTTATCAATTCCTCTCCTCTCCTGGTCTCTGAAGACCATTTTCATCAGGTCTCTCCCTGAACCAGCCTACAGAAGCTGCTCCTGTGCTCCACTCCTCAGCCTTTTACATAGTCAATCACCTCACTTGACTTCTGGGACAACAACAACTGGGTTTCCTAGTAACTTGCTGGTGGCAAAGAAATGAGAGTTGATTTAGAAGTAGGGTTGACAGGCGAGTTAACTTAGACCGGGTTCAGAATGACTCTGAGATTATTAATCAACAGTTTTGGGTAGATGGTGACCTTACCAGCCAATGAGAGGAAATCAAGAGAATCAGGTTAGCAGCTAAGAGAGGGGATTAAACATAATGTGCCCAGATTTTTAAATGCTGAGTTTGAACAGACTAAGGGACACTTGAGGAAGACACCCAAAGAGCCACTGGGATACAAATCTGAAGCTCAGGAGAGCTGTAAATATTAAGTAGAGATTTTGGTGCCATCAGCAGATATGTGAGTGTTGAAATCATGGACATGAAAGGAGGTGATCTTCTAGGACAGTGTGGAGAAGGAGACAAGAGATGCAAGGACAGGTTGAAGAGGTGTGCCAGCAAGAAGGAAGAGAGAAGGGTAAAGACTAAAAGATACCCAGAAGCTGTGTCAAGTCTCCAAATGATGGGTGTCTCTGACTTGGTCTCTCTCTCTCTCTCTCTCTCTCACACACACACACACACATACACTCCTCCTTTTATGATCAAATGAAGTCCAGAGTTCAAGCACTAAAGGCTGTAAGAGAACATTCCTCACTTTGCCTATTCAGCCAAGACCTTAACATTTTAGCTAACTCCAGAGTGCCAGATTCTTTTAAGTTTTGTTTTTGTTTGTTTTTGATGTGGACCATTTTTAAAAGTCTCTATTGAGTCTGTTACAACATTGCTTCTGATTTATGCTTTGGTTTTTTGACTGCAAAGCATGTGGATCTTAACTCCCTGACCAGAGATGGAACTTGCACCCCCTGTGTTGGAAGGCAAAGTCTTAACCACTGGACACCACCAGGGAAGTTCCTTAGAGTGACAGATTCTAATCAGGGTGAGGAGATAATAAGAACAATAAGAACTAACCTTCATTAAGGGCCAGTTATTGAGCTAAGATTTTACACAGATTATCTCATCTCAAGCTCATAACAACTCTATATGAGTTTTACAATTTCTATTGAATATTCAAAAAAATTAGGCTCAAACACTTTGACACCAGTGGTCAAAGATCTGAGGCAGTGGCCAAGCTGGGATTTAAATCTAAACAGTTCGATGGTCCTTGCTTTGCCTTCTACCACAATATGTTACCACAATATGCTATGTTTCTTGTTTCCTGATAAGGCAGATTAAGAATCTTAATATATTTTTGTGGTAAGAAAGTTGGAAGATCTAAAAAAAATTTAAAATTCACAGTGATAGAAAGCAATGCTGGTAATCAATAAACCTGAGTGTGATAAAAGAGATTTTAAAACACAAGTAGATTATGGAAACGCCAGAGTAATATAAATAATCTGAAGTGCTGGAGAGTATTTATTTATTGTATTAGACACACAGAAATACACATTTGCAAAGCACTCAAAACAGAAAGTTGGTCTTCATTCCTATCCTGTAGATCATTTCTAACCACTGCTTTTTCTCTTCCCTTGTTAAACTCCTAAAGCAGATGAATGTTTAGAATTTTTCACTTTATCAGAGAACATCCAAGTACCTGCACTTAAGCCCTTGCTACATTTCCAAAAAAGGATCACATTTCCTGTATTATGCTGGCTATTTCTGATAGAGGAATCTTCAGATATGTTCTCTACTGGTCTCATGATCCAAGTCTGTTTTTAGAAGGACATTTTTCAGTTTAAATAAATTAAGAGCAATTTAACTTCATCTGTTATTAAAGATTTAGAGATTTTTTTTTTCAGGACTCAAACTGCACTCTAAGATTTTGCCTCTTAAGACGAAACTGAGTTGTGGGTTTATAGGCAATCTTAAATATACTAAATTTGTTACTGAATAGGACTTGACTGAAGTGACTTAACTCAGCACACAGCACATCATCCCTTAACAGGGTGAAACAAACCAGTGGGAAGGTCAGTCATTATAGAATCCTCCATTTCTAGATCACAAGATGTCCAAAAATAACTACTTTTTATGGTGTAGAAAATAGGGTAAGCTATATTGCAATGCCTGTCAAATATAAACCCATCTGAGAAATAGATTTATAGAGTTTTTCTAATTTTTAAATCCTTTACTCTTGTTGTTGTCCAGTCGCTAAGCCAAGCCCAGCTCTTTGTGACCCCATGGACTGCAGCATGCCAGGCTACCTCTTCCTTCACTATTTCCCGGAGTTTGTGCAGATTTATGTTCATTGAGTCAGTGATACTATCTAACCACCTCATCCTTTGCCGCCCCTTCTCCTTTTGCCTTCTATCTTTCCTAGCATCAAGGTCTTTTCCAATGAGTTGGCTGTTTGCATCAGGTGGCCAAATTATTAGAGCTTCAGCATCAGTCCTTCCATTGAATATTTAGGGTTAATTTCTGTCAGGATTGATTGGTTTGATCTCCTTGCTGTACAAGGGATTCTCAAGTCTTCTCCAGCACCACAATTCAAAAGCATCAATTCTTTGGTGCTCAGCCTTCTTTATGGTTCAACTCTAACATCTCACATCATTTTCTTAATTTCCACCTTTCCCACTTTCTAACTAAACCATAATAGATAACAAAAACTCACTTTAAAAAATCCATCCCCAAAATAGAAACAAAAGATGCCAGTCATTCGGCCTTGCACTCTATCACTCAAATCTGACTGTAAGAGCAGATAAGAAGAGGCTGAGTGACATTTGGTTCCGGTCCAATGAGGAGGCAGAACAGAGGGGGCACATTTGCTGGAAGTCAAGAAACTGGGCTTCATTTCTGGAATTGTTCCATAAGTAATTGTGTGACTCTGGTCAAGTAATAACCATTGGTTATACAAGGTGCAGAAACAGATTTACTCATCCCTTCAACTATTCATTCAACAAACATTTCATCACCTGCTGTATACTATTTTGCTAGAAGTTGGCGATAAGCTTTGGTTGGTGGGTGGTAGGTCTATATCCAAGCACGACTTACCCACTGTCTTATTTTTATCTCCAAAATGGCAGATCCCCAAATATCCAAGCTCTATTGGTGAGAAATAGCCAGTGGAATATTAGTATGTCCCAGTATAAACCTTTCTTTAATAATAAAAGTAAATGATAAAATGAAGGGACTTCCCTGCTAGTCTAGAGGTTAAGACTTCACCTTCCAATACAGTGGGTCCTGGTTTAATCCCTGGTTGGGGAAATAAGATCCTACATCCCTCATGGCCAAAAATCAAAACATAAAATGGAAACAATATTGTAACAAATTCAATTAAGACTTTAAAAATAGTCCACGTGAAAAAAAACGCACAAAAATTCAGTTGCAAACATCATTTTAAAATTATGGTGAGCATATTTTTCAAAGTTTGATCTTTTCTTCATACTTTTATTTACTTGTTACAGTAAGGAAGACAAAAACGGATGTCATAAGAAAAATAACAGAACATTTTAGAACTCAGAGAACTAATTAAGACTTAAGCAGGCACTTGTTATAACTTCTCTTGTTAAATTGGAAGTTATTGAGTTTTTCACTTATGATAAATCCAGAACCAGGCAGGACAGTCTTTGATATAAATCATAGCAACATTTTTTTGGATTTGACTCCTAAAGTGAAAGAAACAAAAGCAAAAATAAACAGATGGGACCTCATCAAACTTAAAAGGAAACCATCAACACAATGAAGAGACAATCTGCTGAATGGGAGAAAATATTTGTAAATGATATGACCAATAAGAGGTTTAATATCCAAAGTACATGAACAACTTATACAACTCAAATATCAAAAAATAAACAAGGTGATTAAAAATGGGCACAAGACCTGAATAGACATTTTTTTCAAACAAGAAAGAAAGATGCCAACAGGCACATAAAACGATGTTCAACATCACTAACCATCAGAAAAATTTCAATCAAAGCCACAACAAGGTAAAACCTCACACCTGTCAGAATGGCTATCATCAAAAGGTCTAAAAATAACAAGTGTTGGCAAGGATGTGGATAAAGGGGAACCCTTGCATGCTGTTGGTGGGAAAGTAATTTGTGCAGCCACTATGGAAAACAATATGGAGCTTCCTCAAACAACTCTAAATAGGACTACTGTCATAATCCAGCAATTCCACTCCTGGGTGTATATCTGAAGAAAACAAAAACACTAATTCAAAAAGATACACGCACCCCAATGTTAACAGGAGCATTATTTACTATTGCCAAGCTATAGAAGCAACCAAAGTGTCCATCAATAGACAAATGAACTAAGAATATGTGGCATATATACACAATGGAGTATTAGTCATAAGAAAAGAATAAAATTCTTTTTTGGATGGACCAAGAGGGTATTATGCTTAGTAAAATGTGTCAGACAGAGAAAGACAAATACTCTGTTATCACTAATATATAAAATCTAAAAAGTACAACAAACTAGTGAATATAACGAAAAAGAAACAGACTCACATACATAGAGAACTGACTAGTAGTTACCAGTGGAGAGAGGGAGAGGGGAGGGGCAAGGTAGGGGTGTACTGTGTATAAAACAAATAAGCAACAAGAATATTGTTCAGCACAGGGAAATATAGCCATTATTTTATAACAGCTTTAAATGAAGCACGGTCTATAAAAATAGCAAATCACTATGATATACACCTGAATGTAATATAACATTGTAAATCAATTATGCTTCAATAATAAATACATACATAAATTTTTTAAATAGCAGAGAACAAGAAAAAATCCAGAATGAAGGGGAAATTTTCAAAGTGAATTTTTTTTTTGAAGAAGAGCTATACATAACTTGGAGTCACGGACATGTTAAAAGGAAACAAAACACAAAAACACAAAGAAAACAGAAAAAAAATCAGTGAGTCAGAAACGTATATTCCACTCAGTGTAAGAAAAAAAAAACAGGTTGAACTAAGCAATTATTAATACATGTTATTAATGAGAAAAGATACCTAAGCAACCGTATCCCTTTAGTCTTGCTTTAAATGATTTTATAAATATATTATGGTTTCTTAAATGAAGTTTGTTTTTTTTTTTAATTGAATCTTGTTATGATAGAACAAACACAGTCAGTTGGAAAACTATGAAATTCCTTGATTCAGTAAACCAAGGTCTTTGGGCCAAGATCCCCTGAATGGCAATTGCTCTAACATAAGAAAACCAAAATACTCAGGAGGAAACAACAGCCCCTCCTGGGATTCTGATGTTGCAGCTGCGAGTCTGCCATGTACAGTTCAAAATAAGAGTTCCAGTCTCATCCACTGTCTCAGACCTTAGCTTACCTTGTTGGTCTCAGTCTTTCCTCTGACCTTCGTGTACATACATTCCTAGATTTACCTGGGACATTTGGGTTAAATTTTGGCCATACTTTTGATGCAAATGATTAACCTGTTATTCTTTACGTTTTAACCCACCAAATTATATTGCCAACACGGTTTATTCAGGCAAGGAATCTTGGTGAGAAGGCACAGAATATCAAGTGTTTTAGAAACTGGATCGCTGTTCTAGACACATCTTAATGATTGAGAATGTCTCAATAACCACATGTTAAAACACTAGCTAACCATTCACCGCATTTTATCTATATGCCCAAATTGAGGAACAAGCATCTTTAAGTAGTCGTCTTCTAGACAAACAATGGGACAGGCCCATGCTCAAAGGAAATGTGGAGTGTCACACTTCTACAATGACAAATACTTGGACTAAGTGCATCAATACCAGGATAGGGTCTTTTACATATAGCAAGAAAAAGAATAGGATCCATAGTCATAATCAGGAAGACCACCAACACTGTTGTTACTCAAATGTGGGCATTTTCAGGGACTTTCTGGCTTCCCTGGCAGCTCAGACAGTGAAGAATCTGCCTGAAATGCAAGAGACCTGGGTTCAATCCCTGAGTCAGGAATATCCCCTGGAGAAAGGAATGGCTACCCACTCCAGTGTTCTTGCCTGGAGAATTCCATGGACAGAGGAGTCTGGAGGGCTATAGTCAATGGAGTTGCAAAGAGTCAGACACAAGTGAGCAACTAACACTTTCACTTTTCACTTCTTGGCGGTCTAGTGGTAAAAGAATCCACCTTCCAATAGAGGTTCCATTCCTGGTTGGGGATCTAAGATCCCACATACTGCAGGGCAACTAAGCCCAAGCATCACAAGTAGAGAAGCCTACAATGAAGACCCAGCACAGCCAAAAAAAAAAAAATGTGCACATTTTCATCTCTTCTGTAGTTACTAGTTTACTAGCCCATCCTTCCTGCTAGACTGGAAACTTCTCTGGAGCAGTGATTTGTTCATGATTACATTCTTAGTAATTGCATTGCCTAGCAGAGTAAATGCTCCAACAGTGTTGAATGAATGGTGTTTTGTGCATTTACTTGTGGATTCCACTGGGAGAGCTGTCAAATCCAGAGGAGGAATCTAAAATTTCCCTTCATAACATCTTCAGGAATTTTTCATTTTTTTCTATCAGCAAGTATGGGCCAGGCCAGCAGAGGGCAGTATGACAGATTACAGAACATTTCTTGGAGGACTTTTATAAAGGACACAAGGCTAGCAAGAGTTTGCTGGTATATGAGACTCCAGCTTATTGTCATTTGTCTATTGCAGAATCCATAGTGTTCAATCTTTTTCCTTAAAAATCATGGTACCAGTGTGCTTTTGTATATTCAGTAGGATGTTCAAGAGAGGGGACCGCCTGTTTCTGGCTGAATGTCAAGTCAAGGGGAAGACATCACTTTCCCAAAGTGAGTTGGGCCCTTTAGGGGAGGCACATACAAATGAAGATTACAAATTACCATATTGGAATATGCGTCTTTAACTGAAAGCACTCCCCAGGTTCCAAAGAGAGATTCCATGGTCATAAAAACAGGACCAAAAATAGAAGAAGTTACTTCAAACACTCCTGAATGATTTAGTGTGTTTCTGAAAAGGGGAAAGATAGAGGGCATTTATTTTCCCTGCCATGAACCCCAGAAGGTATTAACATTAATTTTGGCAACAGGGAAGAAAATGCAAATCATTGCTGGAGTTCATTCTCAAAACACTATATGACCATTCATTTTCTAGAACATGTGAAAGCATTTTGGTCATCCTTTTTGGGACAAAGTACCAAAGGTCATTCTGAAAGCAAATATATACCTGACAGTATTATTAATTTCTAGTAACTTCTACTGGTTACACTTTAAAATTTTTTTACCACCTCATTTTAATAATTATGGAGATGTTTAAAAATCTGACATGTTGAAGGCAATGTACCTTTCAGAGCATTCCTTAGTACCATCAATACAATAAACATTTATTTCTTACCTACAGTGTGTTACGCATTCTGCTAGTCTCATTTGTTCCTGTCTTCAAGGTACTCTGTCTTGTTTCTTAACACCTAGAATGAGGGTATAAAAAATAGTAGTTTAGCTGATGGAGTCCATTACTGTCCCAGGAACTAGACAGGGATGACAAAAGTAATAAAATTAATAAAAATTAATTTCTGCAGTGTTGATTTCTTAGTACTGGGAAGGGCATAAAAGGACCTTAGAACTTATTAAGCCTTAGAGAAATTCTGCAAATGGGGGCAAAGAATTAGCAGATAATGAAGTCTATATTTGCCTCATTGCAACTTGGAGATTATACTGTGATGGTTAATTTTGTATCTCAGTTTGACTAGGCCACAGGGTACCCAGCTATTTTATCAAACATCATTCTGGGTGTGTCTGTAAGGTTGTTTTTGGATGAGATTGAATCAGTAGACTGGGCAAAGCAGATTGCCCTCTCTAATGTGGGTGGGCCTTATCTAAGGCTTGACTAGAAGAAAAGGGTGGACCATCCCATGAAAGAGAGGGAACTCCTGCCTTTGAGCAGGGACATTGGGGTTTTGTTGTTGTTGTTTTTGTTTCTTGCCTTCAGACTCAAATAGAAATATTGGCTCTTTCTTAGTCTTAAGTCTGTCAGCCTTTGGACTAGCATCATACCATTGCTTCTCTGGGGTCTCCAGATCTATCCACCTCTCTCGCTTCTCTCTATGTGTGTGTATGTGTGTGTATATATGTATACACATACACCTATATATATTTGACCTTTGGGCAATGCAGACTTGAACTGTGTGGGTCTACTTAATATGCAAATTTTTCCAATACCTACGTACTATAGCATTACACCATCCACAGTTGGCTGAATTCATATGGCACTGCAGAGCCACAGGGTCAACAATAACTTATACATGGATTTTCAGCTGTGCAGAGGGTAGCACTTCTAAGCCTAACAACATGAGTAGCTTGAGTGTCAGCTGTAAACATCCATTTTACTGGTTCTATTTCTTTGGTGAACATTGACTAATACATATACTAAGGCCCAAACTGGAGTAATTAGGTTCTTCACTGCCTATCTAAGAGAAATTCAGAATTCTTGTTTCGTATTGAAGTTGAGAAAGGCAATGACTTGGGGCAAATCGGATGGCGTTTTCTTCCCATAATCACCATAATGAATCTACTTTAATAATTAAGAATGCCATGTACCAAAAATCCAAATCAATCTCCAGAATTCATCAATAAAAGATTAAGGAGATTTTCCTCTATTGAAAACGAAAAGCATTTAAAATGAAGTCAGTCTGGCTTTGTGAGGTTTATTCCATTTTGGTTTTTGAACCCACACAGATTTTAATAGATTGATGTTCTTATCTGTTTGTTTCATGTACAGAGGATTGATAGTTCGAGCAATGAAATGGAAAAGTTGGCAGTTCACAAAATCAGCTAATGTTCCCCAGATTGTCTATGTCCCCCAAAGACAATAGGGGTCACACAGAGTCGGACACGACTGAGCAACTAAGCACAGCGCAGCACACACCCAAAGGCAGGCTCCCAGATCAACTTGTCTGAAACAATTTTGTCTTAACCGCTAAACGAAAGACTGTATGTGTGTGTGTGTGTAAGTGAGCGAGAGAGACAGAGAGTTGGAAGGTTGTTTTTCATCCAATCAGCAGTGTCTAAATAATAACTGAATATACAAAGAATATTTCCACATACTCAGCTTCTTACTGGAAAGACTATAATGTTCTCTTAGTTTTTAATAATATTTTATGCTCTAAAAGAGAAAAATATTTTTCTTTTTACAAAATTCATCCTGGTTTCTGAGAAGTTCTAGCTTTCTTTATTGAAAGGCCAAGATACCCCAGTGATAATTTTGAATACATCGTATTACCTGCTAACAATTTCTAATCTTGAGGAATAATCTATGTGGATTATATAGAGGTGTAAGTATTGATGAGTGGTATTAGACAGACTTGGAGTTTAATCCTGAGTTTACTGTCTAACTGCATACGCTTGAGTAAGTTGCTTAACCTAACCTTCGGTTTCCTCTTGTAGAAAGTGGGTGTATAATAGTACCTACCTCAAGGCAATGGCACCCCACTCCAGTACTCTTGCCTGGAAAATCCCATGGACAGAGGAGCCTGGTAGGCTGCAGTCCATGGGGTCTCTACGAGTCAGACACGACTGAGCAACCTCACTTTCACTTTTCACTTTCATGCATTGGAGAAGGAAATGGCAACCCACTCCAGTGTTCTTGCCTGGAGAATCCCAGGGACGGGGGAGCCTGGTGGGCTGCCATCTCTCTGCCGCACAGAGTCAGACACAACTGAAGCAACTTAGCAGCAGCAGCAGCAGTAGCAGCACAGTTATTATGAGAAAGAATTGAGACCATGTATCTATGTGTTTAGTATACAAATGGACATGTACTAAATATTCAGTAAGTGTTAATGATGATAATGATGTCTGCAAGATAAAACTTACACATAGTAACAGTTAGACCACATTATAAAACATAATAAGTATGTCACTGGATATGGCATTCCCCAACCTCTCCTTAACTTAAGAAGTCACATATCATATTTTCAGTTCTTTGCTGTTGTTATTGTTGTTCAGTCACTAATTCGTGTCTGACTCTTGGTGACCCCGTGGACTGCAGCATGCCAGGCTTCCCTGTCCTTCACTATCTCCTGGAGTTATTTACCATATCATCAATTCTACTGTCTCTTATTTAGTATTTTTAATTGACAAATGAATTTAGCTTTGGCATAAGCAATAACATGTATGAGTCACAGATTTACCACATATCACATCCTAGGAACAAAGAAATAATAAGTGGATGTAAAGAAAAGCAGATAAACATATACAGAGGAAACTTGTGGAGGAAGTGGAATTGAGCAGGGGCTTAAGGATAAATAAAATCAAAGACTCAGGCAAGAAAGAGTTGTAAGTGAATGAACTAATCAGATTGTCACCAGGTCAACTAGATCTTAATGCATCAACAGGGCAAAGGAATAGCTCAGACCCAAACGCTTGTCAATGTTTTTGACTTGATTTGTGGTTCTACAGCTGATCAGAAACAGATTCCCATAGGCAGAAAACTTACATTTTACTCTGTTCTTTTTATGTAAAATTAAAAAAAAACCAACACCTACTAATTTGTATAAATACTCTCCATTTCTGTCACTTTTTTGTTGCCATGCCTAGTGGTGTATAGGATCTTGGTTCCCCTACAGGGATGGAACCCACGGCCTGAACTAGAAGCACAGAGTCTTAACCTTTGGACCGCTAGCGAAGTCCCTGCCACTCTCCTGAAATGTGTCCTATGCAAGTTACTTTCTCTAAGTCTTTGTTTCCTCATCCATAAAATGGGGATAATAGTTGCTTCCCAAGTAATCATGAGGGTTAAATGAGATACTATGTAAGATGTTTTCCATTGCCCTGTTGAGTTCTCAATAAATGATGACTATTACTGTAATTGTGATGCCTCGTAGCTCAGTCAGTAAAGAATCTGCCTGCAGTGCGGGAGACCCAGGTTTGATTCCTGGGTCGGGAAGGTCACCTGGAGAAGGAAATGGCAACCTGCTTCAGTATTCTTGCCTGGAGGATCCCATGGACAGAGGAGCCTGACAGGCTACAGTCTATGGGGTTGCAAGAGTCAGACACGACGGAGTGGATGTGTAGTGTAGTCTAGGATATTATTGTAATACTGTAATGATTTATCACACTAATACCTATAAGTTTTAACCATCATCACAAAGAAAAATACAATAGAGGATCCATATCTGGCAAAGGAAATATTCCTACCAACTGTATGTAAGTACTCAAGGATGAAGGTAAAAAGCTGAGTTGTCTCTGAAAGACAAGGGTTAATTGTAACACTTCCGATGCATTAGTGAAATATGAGATCATGTTCGCCCTCTTCTCTAGAGGATCTTGGGTACTTCGAAGTGGAAATCCTGCTTACAAAATAATATACTATGCAACTGAATGTGCTCATATTTGTTTTGCATCCTGAGCATTCACTTAGATTTATAACAGAGAAAGGTGCCGGCGGTTCTCAAGAAATTCTAAGTAAAGTTGATAAACATGCAAGAAATGCAGGTGACTCCCGTGAACTCAGGGGGGTATTTTCTAGTGGACACAATTACCATTCCTATTTCAGTCTGTTAGCAGAAGTGAAAAAGCAGCCTTTTTGCTGTCCTTGATTTTCATAAACTACCATAACCCTGAAAAGTCACTTAAAGGAAATAGTCAGAAGCAAGAGAATAAGATCTTGAAACCTGAGAAAATCTACATGTACAAATATGCTTTACTTGGACAAGAGTTTTCTACTAATATGTTTAAAAAAAAACAACACAAAAAATACCTCCTGTATTTCCCAAGCTTCCCTCTCTGAAGAACTCAAAATATTTTGGAGTGGGGGGAAAGTTTTTAAGATTCCTGTAAGACAAATATGAGGACAAGACTCCTATTTTGCAAAGAAGAGCAATCTTTACCTCCCTCCTGAGTTGAACAGTTTGAGAAATAGTTGCCTATAGCAACTATTCAAATCTCAGTGACTGAAAATACTCACCAGCACAAGCAAGGGATGGTCACTTCTTTAAACAAGGTCAGGGCAACTTTTGTGGCCTTTCTTTCAGTTCAAGGAAGTGTCCAGTCTAGGGATTGGCCTCACCTTGTTTGTGAAAGACCTATTCTTACAGAAATCTCACTTTCCTTTCCTTTTTCTTCTTTTTAAACAAACCCATTCAGCATCTTCCTATGATTACTCAGTTTTCTCACAGATGAAGGGAGAGAAAACAAAGTCAACTCATACTGCTATTTTAGGGCATTTAAAACATCACACAAACAGGTGCCCCCACAGCACCGTCAGCTAAACCTCTTCTGACCTCTCTGAAGTAACGGGGGCTTAGTGGTCTTGCGAGAAGTGTTGACGTGATGGATGAATGATACTGAAATAGAGTGCTCTTGGTTGTGCTTGAAAATGCTTTTAAAACGTGACCTTCTCACGGACATTCTGGAAATTCTTTTCCTAGTCTTGGCTTTGATGCCACTCCCTGAAATAGCAATGTTTACAGAGAGTCCCAGGAAGAGAAAAGGCCTGTGAGTGGGGCAGTGGCATTATGCTACGTAAGTCAACATCCCAGGAAAATAATCAGAACAGAAAACTCACCCTGAGTCATCTGTGCTGATGAAGGGGGAGGCATGTATTCTCAGCCAAAGGCAGTTTTGTGGGTAGGAGTCAAATCCGTGACTACTTGTGGGGGTGACAGAGGCTCAAGGCTGAGTCTACCTGCCACAAACAAATTCAGAATGTACTGGCTTTGAAGAGTGAGTACAGAGGACAGCACTGACCATTCTTCCTTCTGATTCTTCTACACAGATGCTCAAAATTTCGAACTCCCACGCCAGAGAGGTGGTCAGAAACCAATGGGCGCAGTGTGGATCAGTCAGGATGATTTTATGGAATTGTGTCAAAGGAGGTTCGAAAAGAGGAAACCAAGTGCATGGCCACGGGGGACCATGCATCTTTCCCTGGAAAGATACAAACCTGATTACAGAAAGACGGGAGAGCCCAAGCCCCATATCCTTTCTTTTCTTATTATGCCCCTAAAAAAAAGTTATTGTTTGAAAATCCCATATTTCCTTTTTCTAAAATTCATTTGTAGGCTCTGAGATCTAGTTTGTGATCTTGAGTTGGCCATTAGAGGGGGCAGTGGAAGTCACACTGAACATCCACCATCTGCCAAGTTCTGTGAATTATCTTTTTTTCCTCTCTGTCTCATCTATCCTTCTATCTATCTACCTACCTACCTACTTATTTACCAGCCTCCAAGTTTAGCTTGCTAACTCATGCCATCTCTCTGTATCTGTCTTATACTAAGTTCATGTATAAGAAATCACTAGGGAACTTAAGAATTGACCATATTTTGAACAGTCAGTAAACATTGAGCTGGGATGAAAAGACATATCTGTTTGATCTGACATTTCTTGTCATTTTCACCTGACCAGAAGTGCATGTCTGATTTTGGTGACTTTTTTGGGTATCTTTCTGGTAAGGCGTTCCATAAATTTGCCTGTAGGGTGAAGCCAATTTGGGGTGGTAATTCTCAGTGAGGACTGATGAAGTTTGCACAAAGGAAAGGACAGAGTCTTTCCTCAGAGTCTGAGGAAAGATTTTCCTGTGCAATATTCTGACCCCTGCTCCTCGACCATCACCCTCACTGAGACCCCTTGACGAATCAAATCAACTTTGTCTCTGTTTCCACAAATGTCACTTTAGTCAACATGGAGATGGGGGCATCTTTCCTACCTTATCATAGAAATGATATTGTTATTTTATTTCGAAAAGAGTATTTTTATATTGGGCAAGTAAAGGATTCTCCGTTACTCTAATACTGTTGGACTGTGCCGGTAAAGCAATTAATGGTCTTGTCCATCAATCTATGGAAGGATTTATTCTGAGGAGAAAAGTTCTAATAGATAGATGATAGACAGATAGGTAATAGATAGATAATAGGTAGATAGATAATAGATAAGTGGATAGATGGCTGGATAGGAAGGCAGGTAGATAGATAGGCAGGCAGGCAGGTAGGTAGGTTGGTATATGACATGTAAATAGATGATTGATAGATATATGAATATATCAGATAGAATGTTGGATGGGTAGATAGATGAATATATCAGATAAATAATTCTGGATGTAGACAGATGTAAATATTTATAATGCTAATTCTGAGAACTTGATTTTTTATTTTGTAGTGGGGAGTACCTGATTGACAATGTGATAGTTTCAGGTAGACAGCAAAGGGACTTGCCATACATATATGTGTATCCATTCTCCCCCAAGCTCCCTCCCACCCGGGCTGCCATATAACATTGAGCAGAGTTCCCTGTGCTGTACAGTAGGTCCTTGTTGGTTATCCATTTGAAACATAGTAGTGTGTACATGTCCATCCCAGACTACCTAGCTATCCTTTGCCCACATTCTTCCCCTCAGGACCTATAAGGTCATTCTGTAAGTCTGTAAGTCCTGAGAACTTGATTTAACTTTCAAATGCTAATGCAAATTTAAATTAAAACTTGGCTGATATAATTAGCAGATTTAGGGGGTCCTTCCTATGACTTTATCAAACTTGTAAAGATCTCCAATCACTATTATCACACCGTGTTATAGTTATCTGTTAACCTGTGTTACCTGTTAGTACCCAGATCCTCCCTTTTCTGGGATTACTCTTTCTTTTAACATTCAAGTAAAATTGTTGTTGTTTAGTCACTAAATCATGGCTGAGTCTTTTGCAACCCCCTGGACTGTTGTTCCTCAGGATCCTCTGTCCAGCCAATTTCCCAGGCCAGCATACTGGAGTGGGTTGCCATTTCCTTCTCCAGGGGATCCTCCAGACCCAGGGATGGAACCCGCATCTCCTGCATTGGTAGGCGGATTCTTTACCACTGAGCCACCAGGAAAGCCCTCAAGTAAAATACCTAAGACGATTTCTTTGTGAAAGCTTGAGCACATATTCCCAAGAATTCTGTGGGG
This sequence comes from Bos taurus, assembly GCF_002263795.3. Classification (NCBI taxonomy): domain Eukaryota; kingdom Metazoa; phylum Chordata; class Mammalia; order Artiodactyla; family Bovidae; genus Bos; species Bos taurus. Next base: position 32,522,095 of record NC_037340.1, on the reverse strand, counting down.
AATCCAAGTGAAGGGTGATTGTCTTCATGGTAATCTCTTCTTATGATGTCTAATTCCTGATCTACTCTCACTACTTACCTTTCTTAGCTCACAGTCTACAGTTTCTCAAAGTGGGGAAATGGCCCCCATCTTCCCATGTTGCTACTCCTCCTCTTCCTTCTCCTTTGTGAATGGGTAATTTTTAAAACTTAAACTGTGATGGTCATACAACCATAAAATGAACGTCTGCCAAAGATTTTACTTAACTTATTAATTGTTGGGGGAACCCATAGGCTGTTATCACTGCTTTAACTAAGCATTTTTGAAAGTACATGCATATATGCAAAATTTTTTTTTTTTACAGATCAAAGCAAAAATGGTCAGTACCACATGGCAATAATCAACTATATCTTCCCACAATTTGCACATTTGTGAATAAGAATCATTTGCATTGCTGCTGCCATCTACCTGGCAGGGCTGTCAAATTGCTCTAAGACAATGGAAGCTGGTGATGACAGAGATGATGCTCTGGAAACAGTATCTTTTTTCCCACCACAAAACCTTTAATTTTGTAGTTATCCTTTCATTTTGAAGGATATCTCTTCCTTCTTCATTCTCCAAAGGAAGTTGTTATCTCTACTATATTGTATTGAAGTCTAGGATTATTAAAAATTGAGACAATGGGCTTCCCTGGTGGGTCATTGCTAAAGAACCCACACGTGCCAATGCAGGAGACAGGGAAAAAATTGAGACAGTAATGACAGTAATGGATAACAACACATCTTGGAAAAGCAAGCGCTAACCCGGAATTGAATATTGCATGTCACCTGACTTTGAATCCCAAGTCATCTGTAGCAAAGAGACTTTCTCAATGGCCATCTTCTCCCTCAGAGAAAGACTCTCCTCACCAACCTCAACTCTTCTCTCCTTCCAGACATTATGGCTCCTTTTTCTACTGGGAAGCTCATCCCTCTTCCTCCTCCATCCAGACTGGCTCTGAAACTTACTCATAGCATCAAAAGGTCTGTTAGGTGCTTTCCCATATAAAGACCATTTTTCTACAAAAGCAGTATTCTGTCCCTCCAAGGCAGTTTGTCCAGAAGTTTCAGCTTTGACAATAAGAGGATTTTCCCTCTGCTCACTCCAACATTTAAGCTCTTTGAGAATATTTTTGAAATTTCCAACACTTAGCACACGGTAAGTCATTGGTAAGATCCTGTTATCTCATAACTTGAAAGAAAGTGAAGTTGCTCAGTTGTGTCCGACTTTTGTGACCCCATGGACTGTAGCCCACCAGGCTCCTCTGTCCATGGGATTCTCCAGGAAATAATACTGGAGTGGGTTGCCATTTCCTTCTCCAGGGGATCTTCCTGACCCAGGGATTGAACTCAGGTCTCCCACATTGCAGGCAGATGCTTTAACCTCTGAGCCACCTATTTCATAACTTAGGTAAACAAAAATCAAAGAAGTTCAATTTGAACTCAGAAACCATCCTTCCTTATAACCTAGGCCCTTGGCTTCGCACACCAAGATCTGATCTGGTTCACAGCTCTTTCTAAGTCTGAGGATGCACTGTTCACACCGAGGAGAACTTACTCTCAGTGGATGTGGAAACAACCTCTTCTCCAACTCAAGTACCCTTTCAAGAGTCCGCCTTCCTTACCTAGCCTGCAGGTGGGTAAGGTTTAGACAGGAGACCTGGCTGGTCATTTGAAATAAAGACAATCAGAAGAGTAAGAAATAACTCAAATGCACTGTGTCTTATTTTTTCAATCAAACTGCTATTGGATGTCTTTCCAGAACATGACATGAGAAACACTTGACCTTGTTATTGCAGAAGCTAGGCTTTCTATTTTTGTAAAGAAAAAAAAAAATCCCACTTAGGAAATGATGAATTTGCTTATAAGATAACTGCAGCAAATACAGAGACATCCTTGATAAGATGGCCAAATGAAGGTCTGATAAGAAGAGGCGCTGAGAATCAGGATACAGAGGTGCACACCTTCTTTTTCTTCTTTTTTTAGTGTTGTGTGTGTGTGTAGCAAACTAAAATATCTAGGGGTGAGAGATGCAGACAGAAAATTAAGTGCGTAAAGGGGGACTGGGGAAATGTATTTTTACAGATAGTATAAGTCCTTGGATGAAGGCATTGTAACTTTTTCTTGGCTGCATGGTACATCATGTGAGATCTTAGTTCCCTGACCAGGGATGGAACTGGTGCCCCCCCCACAGTGAAAGTGCCAAGGCCAACCATTGGACTGCCAGGGAAGTCCTAAGGCATTGTAATTTGAAAGCCAAACGCCTCCTTAAAATGGCTCCTACTTGGCAATTGTTGACATGGTCTATGACATGGGACAAAATATGCCAGGGATTCTGCAGGGTTTCACGACCTTCTTGAAGGAAGAAAAGATAAAAGGTCTGAAAGTCTAGGAATCCTACTTACATTTGATCCTCACAATTATCTCAGGGAGCATTCTTATCTTAAATGTGCAGATAATAGAAAGTTAACTAAAAAAAGTTAATGGGTTTGCCCAAAATCACTCTACAAAGGTCCCAGTTTCCTATGACTCTAAACCATACATTTACATTTTATTTTCTATAATACGCTGCTTCTGGTAGATTGATCCAAAAAGACAGAATCTGAAAAGTGCTCAGAAATTCAGAAAACATTACGTTACAGGGTCTAAAGACCTTATGTTATAGGGTCTGTAGACCATAACAATGTAGGGTGGTGTCATCATTCATGATTCTTAAATTCAGTCAATGAAAAGGGTCTTCTATTTAGTTTCCTTTCACACATTTCAATGGCCTGACCTAAATCCCTACTCCCATTGTCATCCTAGCCCAGGCCCTGCTCACCAGATGCCTGAATTGCTAAAGTAACTTCTCCCTGGACTCTGAGACTCAACCCAGGTCAACCCTTCCTGTCCCACCAACACACACCACCAGACAGATTGCTGGGCTGCTCTCCCATGGCACCAGCTTCATCCTCACTCCAGTGCCTTCTCATCCTTCCATGCCCAGGCTTCAGCTCCACACGAAACCTTCCTAGACTGGCCTATCCCTCCCAGACACTCTTCGTCTCTGAATTTCTTCAAGTACCTTGGGTTCTTTTCCCTAGTTAGATGATGATCGTCTCACGAGTTGGCATGTGGTGTGGTCTGTTCTGTATGGTATCCAGCCCTGTGCTGAGCTCAGAGAAAGTCATCAGTACATGCTGATGGAGTCATCGAAGGAAGTTTGAATGTTATCTAAGGACACAATGTTTTTGAGGAACTTGCCTCGTGGTCCAGTGGTTAAGAATCCACTTTGTGATGAAGGGGACTCAGGTTCGATCCCTCATTGAGAAACTAAGATCCCACCTGCCATGGAGCAACTAAGCCTGCGTGACACAATTTCTGAAGTCCATGCACTCCAGAGTCCCTGTGCCACAACTATAGAGATTCCAGGCACCACAACAAAAGATCCTGTATGACACAACAAAGATTCCATGTGCTGTAACTAAGACCAGATGCAGCCAAGTAAATAAGTAAATATTTTGAAAAATGTTTTTGAAAAGTGAAAAATGCATTATGCATCAATGGGAAGAAACAGAAATGGACAATTAAAATATGTCTCTAAAGTTGGTTGAATGAAGCAATATATGAAAATGATTTGGGGACCACTGATTGTCATCTTATGGATATCAGGACAAAACATGTTCATCAATTTCTCTTTATAACACTTCTCAAAACTCAAAACGTATAGTCAGAGGCTCTTCAGCGTTACTTTGCACCCTCCCAGTCCCCTGCCCACATTCTCTCTGCCACTAGTTGGCCCTGGCCACGCATGACTTTTCAGGTCCATGTCCTCCTTGCAAGTATGGAGCTCAGGTCTAAGTATGAGGTGAGTCTCAAGAACCACTAAGTCAGTAAGCCTGGCTGGTGGTAGGGGTGAGACAGTCACAAGGTGGTAAACAATGGTTATACATGAACTGAGCTGACCTTAACTTGTTCCCCATTGGCTCCATGAGGAGACTCACCCAAAATGGCAGATGGGCTATTTAGGGAACACCTAGCCTGAGCATCAGCTGAATGGAGACCCACGCCAGGCTGCCTGTCTTCTTGGAACAACTCCAACAGTTGGTGTTGCCAGTTCAAATAGTCACGGTAAGAAAAGAGTAGATGAGAAAGTATGGTGGAAACAGGACAGGGGACAGGGCAAGTTCATCTTGCTGGAATTCTGGGCAAACCCAGAGCCGGGCCTTGAACTCAGAGAGATGGTGACCTGACCTGTAATGTGTGTTCTTCTGCATATTTGCCAGGGGGCAGTCCATGAAATTATAGTCACCTAGTTCCTCTTGTCTTTACTTAGAAGCTCTCAGTATTGCCCCAACTTGTAGAAGATGCCATGGGACCCTCCCAGACCATCCAGCTTCCTGTTTCTGGCCTTAATGGGCTTTGACTCAAACTATTTTTTGCTCTCCATCCTCTGTCTCTCCTCAACCCACAACCAGTTGTAACTGCTCAAAGAATAACCAGACAATTTCTCCATGACATACTGAACTTTCCAAATATACAGTCTTTCCAATACTGTCTGAAAATAGCCTAAGGATTTACTCTTACAGACCCCAAAAGACTGTGCCTTGTAAAATGTGAATCCCCTCTGTGAATCCCTAGGGCAACCCCCCATGGGCTTGATGAAAACTGACACTTGAAAAAAATACATCAATACAATTTTTTTTGTTCGTTCATTCATTCATTCATTCATTCAACAAACACATACTGAGCACTTACAGCCTGCCAGGTGCTGTGCTAGACTCTGGGAAAACTGTTTACTAAGACAAAGTCATTTCCCTCAAACAGCTTCCATAATACCTATTGGAGGACAAAGCTCTCAACTGTCTTCCTGTATTTCTGATTCCTCATTAATACACAAAGAATTGCTCTGATTCCCTCACATATTACTCTAATATTGCTCATAAAAATTGAAAACCAAACACTGAGTTATAGTAGGTAATCATCGTATTTTATACACTTTTAAAGGAAGGTTTAAGGACAAGTTAGGGAAAATCTCTTAAAGTATCAAGTTAAATTCAAATGAATATATTTTTTTTTGCTCTTCTCCCAACTTCATACGTTTTCCAACCAGTCATCCAGTCTGAAATCCGCGTACATGCCAAGTTACGATCCTATCATTTAGGGGAAAATTCCATTATGAAAGTTTATATACAACTGCTCCTTTCTACATAAAACCTTTGTTTTGGTGACTCCATAATTTCTAAAGCTATATTATATTTTTCTAAGCCCATTCCCAAAATACAGGCTGGGTACAGCTGTTGATTAAAGGCAAGAGACATGGAGACCAGCATCTTCCCAAACATTTGGGGATCAGGCCACTAAACAAAGCACCCCCAGTTTTTTTTGTAATGATGGCTCTTTATCTCCTGGTTCTTGCAATCTGCTCAAAAAGGGAGCTTTGAACTCTTGCCTTGGGCACGCTTCCCAGGAGTTCCAAATATCTTCCTCGGCCATTGGCCAACGAACGACAGCTCAAGGATGAGGTTGGGCTGCGTTTGTTTGAAGTGCTCTGTGAATCCTGGCTCTGTGTTCTGGGTTGTCCACTGTGAGTTGAGCTCTCTTTCTAGCCAATTGGAGGTCTTTTTTCTGAGAACAGTTTTGGCCCACGAATCAGAGCTCAGGTTCCAAGGCTGGCACTCTACCTTCCTTTATAGTTACTAAAAGTTCCAGAGAAAGTAACAGCTGGGTTTCCACATTAAATTAAGTGCCAGTGATAAGTTGTCCTGCTCCCTTGGTGAAACATTTCCTTTAAAAACAGAATGTATTCTTCAGGCCATGATCAGCAAATTCTACCCTCTGAAACTAATAAACAAAGCTTATCCCACCAAAATAAGGTGGGACTAGGGCCCCCACTCGTGGTACTGGCTTGATGAAAACTGACACTGGGGAAAAAAAATCAATGACAATTGTTCTAAAATGGATAAACAACAAGGTCCTACTGTATAACACAGGGAACTATATTCAATATACTATGATAAACCATAATAGAAAATATGAAAAAGAATGTGTGTATATATGCATACAAGTCAATCACTTTCCTCTATAGGAGAAATTAAACACAACATAAGTCAACTATATATCAATACAATTTTTAAAATATACAGTGTGAAACTGAATAATACTGTTTGAAACATATTGCTATTAAAATCTTAACCTATCAACAACTTGCCTTTCATGGCACTTTTTTTTTTTTTTAATAATTCCTCACATGTTAGGATTTGACCAACTCATAAAAATAAGGTATGGCCGCAGCACTATTTACAATAGCCAGGGCATGGAAGCACCCTAAATACCCATAGACAGATAAATGGATAAAGAAGATGTGGTACAATCACACAATGGAATGTTACTCAGCCATAAAAGGAACAAAATGTGCCATTGGAGAGATGTGGATAGACCTAGAGAGGGTCCTACAGAGTGAAGTCAGAAGAGAAAAACAAATGTCATATATTAACATGTATATGTGGAATCTAGAAAATGGTGCAGATGAATCTATTTGCAAAGTACAGACAGAGACAGAGAATGGACATGCAGACACCAAGGGGGATGTGTGGGGATGGGATGGATTGGCAGATTGGGAATGACATGTATACACTGCTCTGCATGGGACAGATGACTAGCGAGGGCCTACTGTATAACAAAGGGAACTGTACTCACTGCTCTGTGGTGACCTAAAAGGGAGGGCAGTCCAGAAGAGAGGGGATATGTGTATCATCCGGCTGATTTGCTTTGCTATGCAGCAAAAACTAGCACAGTGTTGTGAAGCAACTAGGCCTTAGTGAATACATTTTCTTAAAAAAAGGCAAGCATCTACTTCCTGCTGCTATTTTGTCCCAGGGGAGGCCAGACTACCCAAGAGATTCTCCTGAGTCAAAAATAGCTTCCCTGGACCCTCTACTGACTCCATGTTTGTTTAGATCAATAAGCTCATCTTTTAAGCTGCAAACAACATGTGGGGAGAATAAACACAGCAGACTTTTTACATATAATGTCTACAGAGCTAACACACCCAGCGAATTCGGTTACCCTGAGGAAAAGGAGGTGATGATGGGAGGGACTCTTGACGTAAATGTCTGGGAGGGGGCTGACCCCTGAGCCTCTGACTGGTGCAGTGGAGGCAGTACATTCTTTCTCACAAGCAGCTTCTAGAAGGAGAGAGACAAGGGAGGTGGAGCCCTTTCAGGGCAAAGCCTGTCTTCCTTGATATCTTCCTATCCCTGGTGGCCACCATCTTCTCTCTTAACACCCCAGGAAGATGGCCTCCCAATAGCTTTCTATAAGCAGAGAAATTATTCTTTAAGTTCCAGTGACTGATCTAGAGCTTCGTAAATTTCATTAAGAAGGTTACTTTGGAGGAAAGCAGAGTGAAGGAGTATGCCACATGGTTGCCTGGGGGATGAGCTTTCTAGGCAAGTCAGGCTTTATTAAAGCAACTCAATGTTCATCTCCAACTAAGCCCTGCTTTTGTCAGTCATTGTGGAAATAGATTCAGAAGCTGATCTGCCCAACTGTTTATCATTCCTGGAGGGAACAAGCCTGGCGTCTTCAGACAGATGGACAGTGCAGAGATCGGGTTGGAGAAGGAAGGTCTGACCTTGAAGAGCCCTGGATATGACAATCAGGGTATGGGTGTTTTCTGAATGAGACAGGAAGCGTTGGAGGGTTTTGAGCAGAGGCATGAGCGTCCTGCTCTGACATGGACTTCAAGAGGTTCTGGCTGATGTATTGATGATAGTCTTTCTATAAGAACTTGGGAGGAATTGCTTTAATTCTATTAAATCCTGAATCAGCTCATTGTATCCATGCAAGATGTTATTCTTTAGCACTCCAAGAATGTGTATCTCAAAAGCACCCAAACTAAGTACAAATCATGTTATATAGTTTATTTGAATATCTATGCTTCTATCAAATGACTAAATAAGGTATTGGGGACATGAAACCTGGCTTCTCACTAGATAAACCTGGATAATAATCTAGATTCAGTTTCCTTATTCATCAATAGAAGCATATGAACTAGTATATGCATTCTTTCATTTTATCACATTTATAAATAAATATTTCTATTAAGAGCAGGAACTATGGTGGGGAACTATACCATTTCTCTTCGAGAAGATCATATTCTATGAGTGAGAGGCCAGAACCAGTCTAAAGAAGGAAGGTATATGCTTTGTTTGGTTTTGATGAGTAGAATTGAGGATTTTTAAAAGTCTGATAAAAAGAAACTATAAAATAGGAAGACATGGGAGATTTGGGTAAGAAAGAAGAAAATATGTAGACTGTGCTGTCTGAAAAGGAGGGGATCTTCTCCCCAAGGTCAGGGAGAAAGGGGCATTCCTCTGTGCTAAAGGTTTAATAAAATTACATGAAGATCACAGGTTTTCATGTCGGAAGGTAAATTTTGTGTGCTAGGTTGCTTCAGTCGTGTCTGCTACCCCATGGACTGCAGCCTGCCAGACTCCTCTGTCCATGGGATTCTCCAGACAAGAATACTGGAGTGGGTTGCCATACCTTCCTCCAGGGGATCTTTCCAACCCAGGGATCCAAGTCACACCTCTTATGTCTCCTGTATTGCCAGGCGTGTTCTTACCCACTAACACCACCTGGGAAGCTTGGGAAGGTAAGATAACGGTCATTAAAACAAGCTTTGATTTTCCCTCAGAAGAAGGTAAGGCCACATGCTGAGAGAGACGGAAATGCTGTGGGGTAGAAAAACCTAGAAAAACAGCAAAGTCTTGAAATAACCACTGTGGAGAAAGGGACAATGAGTACTCAGAAGTTAATGCCTGGTTTTGCCAATCTGTACTTTTTGTGATTGTTTCCAAAGGGCAGGAGTGAGTGGAGAATGCAAACAATCCAGTGGGTTTGAAGCTGAGCATGATGGCAAGACCGTAAGGGCTGGAGGAAACTGGAAAAGAGTATTTGACATGAAGAAGCATGTGTTCTTGTGTGAAGAGGGAGGTGAGAGAGGACCAGAGGAGGTGAAGGCAGTTGGGGTGTGGAGATGAAGGGAGCAGGAGTCTCAGGGAGATGGTGGCAGCTGTGGCAGGAACACCTGAGGGACCGGGGCCAGGTGCAGCCAGAGAACACAAGGTGTGGATTTCAGGTTTTATAAAGGAGGCAGATGGAGTGACACATTATCTGGTATTGTGATGGGGTGGAACATGAGAGAAGGAGAAGGTTGTGGGAATTCAGGTGGTTCAAGAACTGAGAGCTTAGAGGTAAGATGTAAGGATGATGATGTGCAGACTGAAGGCAGCTGGGACTTCCACAGGGTTGGGTGGAGAGGTCCTTGTAGCTCTAACAACATATTATATGGATTTAGTATAAAAGGAGGGCTTCCGTGGTAGTTCAGCTGGTAGAGAATCCACCTGCACTTTAGGAGCCTGGCTTCAATCCCTGGGTTGGGAAGATCCTCTGGAGAAAGGCATGGCAACTCCAGGATTCTTTTTTTTTATTATTATTTTTTAATTGAAGGATAATTGCTTTACAGAGTTTTGTTGTTTTTCTGTCAAACCTCAACATGAATCAGCCATAGCTATACATATGTCCCCTCCTTTTTGAAATTCCCTCCCATCTCCCTCCCCATCCCACCCCTCTAGGTTGATACAGAGCCCCTGTTTGAGTTTCCTGAGCCATACAGCAAATTCCCATTGGCTATCTATGTTACATATGGTAATGTAAGTTTCCATGTTACTCTTTCCATACATCTCACCCTCTCCTTCCCTCTCCCCATGTCCGTAAGTCTATTCTCTATGTCTGTTTCTCCACTGCTGTCCTGCAAATAAATTCTTCAGTAACATTTTTCTAGATTCTGTATATATGCATTAGTATACGATATTTATGGAGAAGGAAACGGCAACCCACTCCAGTATTCTTGCCTGGGGAGTCCTGTGGATGGAGGAGCCTGTTGGGCTGCCGTCTATGGGGTTGCACAGAGTCAGACATGACTGAAGCAACTTAGCATGCATTCGTGCATTGAAGAAGGAAATGGCAACACACTCCAGTGTTCTTGCCTGGAGAATCCCAGGGATGGAGGAGCCTGGTGGGCTGCTGTCTGTGGGGTTGCACAGAGTCGGACATGACTGAAGTGACTTAGCAGCAGCAGCAGCATACGATATTTATTTCTCTTTCTGACTTACTTCACTCTAAATAGGCTTTAGATTCATCCACCTCACTAGAACTGACTCAAATGTGTTCCTTTTTATGGCTGAGTAATATTCCATTGTGTATATGTACCACAGCTGCTTTATCTGTTCATCTGTTGATGGATATCTAGGTTGCTTCTATGTTCTAGCTATTGTAAACAATGCTGCAATGAAGGATGGGATACATGTGCCTTTTTCAGTTTTGGTTTCCTCAGGGTATATGCCTAGGAGTGGGATTGCTGGGTCATATGGTGCTTTTATTTCTAGTTTTTTGAGGAATCTCCACACTGTCTTCCGTAGTGGCTGTATCAATTTACATTCCCACTAAAAGTGCAAGAGTGTTCCTTTTCTCCACACCCTCTCCAGCATTTATTGTTTGTAGACTTTTTGATGATGGCCATTCTAACCATAATCAGAATGTGTGAGGTATGAGGTGTGAGGTGATATCTCATTGTAGTTTTAATTTGCATTTCTCTAATAATGAGCAATATTGAGCATCTTTTCATGTGTTTGTTAGCCATCTGTATGTTTTCTTTGGAGAAGTGTCTGTTTAGGCCTTTTCCCCACTTTTTGATTAGGTTGTTTTTCTGGCATTGAGTTGTATGAGCTGCCTGTAAATTTTGGAAATTAATCCTTTGTCAGTTGTTTCATTTGTGATTATTTTCTTCCATTCTGAGGGTTGTCTTTTCACTTTGCTTATAGTTGCCTTTGCTGTGCAAAATCTTTAAGTTTAATCAGGTCCCACTTGTTTACTTTTGTTTTTTCTCCCATTACTCCAGGAGGTGGGTCATAGAGCATCTTGCTTTGATTTATGTCATCACCACTCCAGGATATTTGGCTGGAGAATCCCCATGGACAGAGGAGCCTGGTGGGCTTCAGTCCATGGGGTTGTAAAGAGTCAGACACAACTGAGCGACTAAGCACAGCACAGCACAGCACAGAATAAAAGGAACCAACAAGTTAAGTCAGTGGCGACTTTTAGTGAAGTTCAGTGAAGAGTACTAGATAACAGTTGGTTAAGAATGTCTTTATTTGGACTTCCCTGGTGGTCCGGCGGTTAAGAATCCACTTGTCAATGCAGGGAACACAGGTTCAATCCCTGGTCTGGGAAGATTCCACATGCTGCAGGGCATCTAAGACCGTATGCCACAACTTCTGAGCTGGTATTCTACAGCCCAGGAGCCACAACTGCTGAAGCCTGCCTGCCCTAGAGCCTGTGCTTTGTAACAAGAGAAGCCACTGCAATGAGAGGCCCATGTCCCACAACTAGAATAGCCCCCACTTGCTGCAACTAGAGGAAGCCTGCACTCAGCAATGAAAACCTAGCACAGCCAAAAATAAGTAAATCTTAAAAAAGAATGTTTTTATTTTACTAAAGCAACTCAATTTTCATCTACAATTAAATATTTTGTGTGTCATGTCACAGTAGGAATGGGATAAACTTTGACTCAGCAATTGATTGGACCAATCATTTATCATCTGTGTGGCTTAACTTCTCCAAGAACATTTCCTTATTTGTAAATTAGGTATAGTAATGTTTGACACCTGAGATGGTTGAGATTTTCATATACAGGGACATAGATGAAATAGATGTCTGAGATGACCTGCCTGGTAGCCTCTGGCTCCTTCCCATCCCTGCCTGTCCTGCCCTGAGTCCACATGGGAGCTACTGCTCTGAGACAAAATGCCCCTTTCCCTGGTCCCAGTTGATTAACTTCAGGGTGGGCACCTGGCCCAGGTGAAGTCGACTGTACCCACCAACATTTTTCACTCAAACCAGAGTGAGTGTGGTTTGTCTTCCTCCCATGGCTGAAATCCTGGGGTGAAAAATACAAAATGAGTGAGTTTTCAGAGTGAAACGGAGCTCTCTGCAGAGAGGTGCCAGGGAATGTTCTCTTTTGCCTGAATGGCAGAGGTGGGTTTCTTAAAAGTGCCAGCAGACACTGTGTGTGAAGATCCATGGGAGAGTACTTGAGAGTTTGAAGTTTTATAATTGCTTTTATTTTTTTCCAGGTGTTTGTAGGATAGAAATTAGGAGTTAGAAGTAATCTACATGATTTATCTGACACTTCTCTGGAGCATGTGCATGAGGGCAAGAAAGAAACAGAGACAGATACAGGGGAAGAACTGGGAGGCAGCAAAACAGAGAGAAAGTATATGACACATAACCCCTGAGACGGATATCCCAGTTAAAGAATCAACCTATCCTTTAGTGTAGCGGTCCCCAACTTTTTGACATCAGGGATCAGTTCGTGGAAGACAATTTCTTCACAGACTGGGGTGGTGGGTGGTTTGGGGGTGATTCAAATGCAATACATTTATTGTGCTCTTTATTTCTATTTGCATTCTGTCTCCACCCTGTAGTTGAAGCTCAAGTTGCTAGTACTCCTGGGGAAGGAACAATGACAACATCAGATTATCTTAAAACCAGAAGGAAATGAGGGAAGAAACACAGTGATCCGGAGCTGAAGCGCAGCCACGAGGAGCCAGAAAACGGAGGAGGGTGACTGTTCTGCTGAAGAGTGTACCTTCTAATTCAGAAAACTTAGTCACCAGACTGAGAACAGATAACAAGAGTAGGAGGAAGGACTGGGGAGTGTGGGGAAACGTTTCACAAAGCTCTGAAATCCGCAGCATGCAGAGCAAGCTCTTGACAAACTCGCAGCTTTCTGGAACCTTCGGAAAATGAAAATCCAACTCATAGGATAAAGCAAATAGCCCCACTGGTTATTTCACAGCACATATCTAACTAACACCCATCAAAGCTCTGAACAGTGGAGATGGTTCTAAAAGCATCATCTACCCCTAGGCAAGATTATATTCAGTCCTCGAATAATCTATAAAATGTGGCTCCATTTTGAAAATCACCATTTTGTGCCTAAATGGCATAATGGATAAAAAATTGGCTCCACTATTTCACTCAATCTAAGGTCCCCACTCCAGTACTCTTGCCTGAAAAATCCCATGGATGGTGGAGCCTGGTAGGCTGCAGTCCATGGGGTCACTAAGAGTTGGACACGATTGAGCGACTTCACTTTCAACTTTCACTTTCATGCATTGGAGAAGGAAATGGCAACTCACTCCAGTGTTCTTGCCTGGAGAATCCCAGGGACGGGGGAGCCTGGTGGGCTGCCGTCTATGGGGTCGCACAGAGTTGGACAAGACTGAAGCAACTTAGCAGCAGCAGCAAAGTCCCTTAGGAGCTTCCTAGATGTCTCAGTGGTAAAGAATCCGCCTGCCAATGCAGGAGATGCAGGTTGGATCCCCTGGAGAAGGAAATGGCAACCCATTCCAGTATTCTTGCCAGGAAAATCTATAGGACAGAGGAGCCTGGTGGGCTACAGTCCATGGGTTTGCAAAAGAGCTGGACACAACTTGGATGAAACAACAACAAGGTCTCTTGGAACTCTAAGCACAAGTTTAAGAAAAATTACCACTTTAAAAATGGCTCTACAGGGGACGAGCAAACACAGAAACTGATGTGGATGCTCATGTCACCTGTCAGCACTGGGTTATAAGCACTCAGATGAGTCAGTTCTTATTTTAACTTTATACTTTTTCATCGGAATGAAAACAATTTTAAAAATGTTTATCAAGAAATGAATAGGCCCCAGAGAAGAACCCTTCCAGATCTGTGGACCACAGTTTTAGGTAGGGGAAGCCATGTTTGAGGCTGAGAGGCAATGTGATTTGACCATTTTGTTACAGGGAAGAGCAAAATTTGACTACATATTGGATCCTATTTTTTTTTCCCATTTAAACTTTGCTTCTTATTGCTTTTGTTCACTAAGAGGATACGGTCCATACATAATGGCCTGCCTCGGGGAACCCTGCCCCTCTGCCTGAATGCTAAACCAAAATGCCTTTAGTCAGGGAGATGTCCTGACCCTGTCCACCTGTGAAAGGCTGCAAGAAAGAAATTACCATATCAGCTTCCTGAAGCTAACCATCCCGGTAGATATTTGCAAGACGTACGAACTTCCTCACCTCCTCCCCATCTCTATTCTATAAAAGAATCTAGAATTATATAAAAGAATCTATCCAGACCCCAACAAGATGGTTATTTTGAAACATTTTCTGCCATCTTCTCCGTCTGCTGGTTTTCTGAATAAAAAACACCTGGTCTCCTGACTTACTGGCCTGTCCTGCAGTGAGCAGAGTAAGCTCTGACTTGGTAACAGTTCCTTCCTTGCTCTGTGGAGTGTAAATGGATGGGTGAGATAGGAAACCACATCTTTAGTAGCAACTGAAATAGCTGAGCAGAAGGTGAAAGGGCTGAAAGATGGGGAGGGGAGGGAAGTGGATGGGGGAGGACTTTGAGAGAAGGAAGGGAGGAAGGATCAATGGATCTTCATTGCTGTTAGAGGAAAAAAACAGAGATGTCAATAGTATTTCTAAGTGGAAACCACATAATATATCCATGTTTAGGTTTCAAGGATCCCAACCAAGACTCTGTTCTTGGAGACAAGCTTCTGCACACAACTGATTCAACAAAACTCTCTAGAAGGAACACTTAGTCCCATGTCAAGTAGGATTTGCCATTAGAAGCCTTGGACACTCTTCTGAATTCTGCTAACTGGAAACTGGAAGCTATGGTAACACAGGAAGCTGTTTCCTGGTCTGAAAAATTGTGGACAGGTGGGAAAGTGGACGAAATGTTAAAAAAAAGTCCCAGAGCAGCCTGACAGAAAGACCCAGGGGAAAAAAATGATATCAGACAAATTCATTCTGGAAATCCCTTTGTAAACGGTCTGAGCTGAAATGAACCTAGCCTTGAACAGAGAGGAAAAGATGGAGTCAGAGATTAGGTTTTGGAAAGTGATTTCAAATAACTGCTCTGTTCTCTGCCCACAGGAGTAAGCAGCTTGGCTTTCAGAAGACATGGCCATTTATGGCTGTCACCGCCTAACAGGGCCACCTGCACAGCCACCCTGATTGCCCACACACATTTGAGTCTGTTCAAAGACACAGAAGGAATTTTCATACAAAAGAATCTTCTGGCCTTAGCAGTAATTGAGTCAGACTGTGATGGAAGATCGACACATTTATATTATCGTCACACAGAGGTTTGATTTTTCTACTGGCACAAAGTATTCTGAAAAAGAATGGAAAATTACCCCTGTTTACTTCAAAGAGCAAGGCTGACTTCCTCGAAATCTGTAGCCCTTCGGTGTTGCTCAGGGCAACTGATTTAATTCAAAGACAGCCTGTCTGTGATTGACAGCTTAAGAAAAGTCAGGTTTATTTGTGAGAGATTTGTGATCAGATTATAGTAGGGATGTAGAAAGATATCAAGCAGTTAGGAAAACAAGAGCAGATTTTAGATCTGTTTAGCAAGTTGAGAAAAGTCTATTACCAAAAACCTGCACTCGTGTGAGAATTTGCAGGCAAGCTATTGGATAACTTCTAAGAAAATATTCACCAGAGGCATAGAAATAACTAAACAAATCTGGCGAATGCATTTTCACACAAGGACCACATGTCACTAAATTCAGTCCAAAGCTGAATCTAACCTAGTCTGAGATCCAAAGGCTTCTCAGACTAGGTTAGAAGTAAGTCAGACATTCAGTTCAGTTCAGTTCAGTCACTCAGTCGTGTCCGACTCTTTGCGACCCCATGAATCGCAGCACGCCAGGCCTCCCTGTCCATCACCAACTCCCGGAGTTCACTCAGACTCACGTCCATCGAGTCAGTGATGCCATCCAACCATCTCATCCTCTGTCGTCCCCTTCTCCTCCTGGCCCCAATCCCTCCCAGCATCAGAGTCTTTTCCAATGAGTCAACTCTTCACATGAGGTGGCCAAAGTACTGGAGTTTGAGCTTTAGCATCATTCCTTCCAAAGAACACCCAGGGCTGATCTCCATAGGTGTTCAGAATACATATCTGTTAGCGCAACAGACAGGTGAGGTGTGCGTGCTCAATCATGTCTGACTCTTTGCATTACCAAGGACTGTTCTGCCAGGCTCCTCTGTCCATGGAATTTTCCACGCAAAAATACTGGAGTAGGTTGCCATTTCCTCCTCGAGGGGATCTTCCAAACCTAGGCCTCGAACCCAGGTCTCCTGTATTGGCAGGTGGGTTCTTTACCATGGTGCCATTGGGAATTCTATTGAGTGCCCCCAATCCCAAAGTTTATATCCTTTTTTACAATGATACATTACTGGGTATGAGTATAGTCACTGTCATTTTGTTAGCTTATTTTCCTTTTGAAGAAAATAAACAACAGGTAAAATTCCAAAGACATGTGTTTTAAGCCCAAATAACATCTCAAAATGAACTGTTTATTGAATAATCCTTCTGATGAATTCTCGTTGACTTTGCTATGTGACAGGAGTCATTACTGAGTCACAGACCGACTTATTTCAGATGCACTCACAACTTGTCAGGAGCCATGGAACACAACTGCTGCCATCATAGTTGTTCACTACTGTGTTATATGGGTTGCTCAGAAAAAATAATTAATACTATTGCATTCCTTTTGTATCATAGCAACTATGGCATTGTATTTCACTGAGTTTTCTTCTGTATTTGTCTGCTACTTGCCTGAAAGCTTTCAAGAGCAAAACTGTGTGCCTTATCCCTCTATTTTTATAACCTGGACAAGTGCCTGGTATACCAGTAGCCCTCAATAAAAATTTATTGAATGAATGAATGAAGAATGAATAAGAGCTTCCTTCAATTTGTGCTGATCTTTACACATCAAAACTGAATACAGTTTTTGAAAGCCACTGAAGGCAATCCAAATATACCCTCCCCAAATATGCCATATTTTGGCATAAAGATTATTTTGCATGGAAGACAATTCATAATCAATGGATGCAAGATGATTCTGTGCCCTGTCTTTCTCTGCCTAAATGGAGGACATTAATTTCCCTGTGAGAAGGTGTCCCCCCCCTCCTTTTCTACCTTGTTTTGTAACAGAAAGAAAAGAGCAATTCATATCAGTAGAGACACTCGAACCAATCTTCCCCTAAAGGACCCTTATCTTCAGCTTCCCTGGTGGTCTAGTGGTTAAGACTCCACCTGCCAATGTAGGAGACGTGGATTCTTTCCCATGTGTCCAGGAAGATCCCACATGCCGTGGAGCAACTAAGTTCATGCACCACACCTATTAAGCCTGTGCTGTAGAGCCTGGGAGCCATGACTACTAAGCCCTCCATGTGCTCTAGAGTCTATGCACCGTAACAAGAGAAGCCGCTGAAGTGAGAAGCCTGTGCACCACAACCAAAGAATAGTCCTCACTTGCCACAACTAGGGAAAAGCCTGTGCAATGACAAGACCCAGGACAGCCAAAAATTAATAAAAATTTTAAAAAAGAATCCTATCTAAAAAAAAAAAAAAAAATTAACAACCCTATCTTCTGTTAGTTCTCCCATATATATTTCTTAGTTACTTCCCCATGATTTGTCATTTGTTGAAACTCAGCTCCCCCCTTTTGTCAAAAGACCTTGAGTCTTACCATTGGTTTGAATTTCACTTTTCTATAAACTCTTATGCAAATGGGCTTCCCAAGTGGTGCTAGTGGTAAAGAACCTGCCTGCTGATACAGGAGACGTAAGAGACGCAGTTCTGATCCCTGGGTGGGTAAGATCTCCCAGAGAAGGGAATGGCTACCAACTCCAATATTCTTGCCTGGAGAATCTCATGGACAGAGGAGCCTGGTGGGCAACAGTCCATAGCTTTGAACAGGATTGGACAGGACTGAACTGACTTGGCCGTTATGTACATAAATCTGAATAAAAATTGTGTGCCTTTTCTCCTGCTAATCTGTCTTTTGTTAGTTTAATTTGCAGGCCCTGAAGCACTCAGTGCAAGAGGGTAGAGGTAAAGATTTTCCCCTGACATTATTATATTTATTCATACTTCTCTTTACAACTATCAGAGAAATCTTTCTCCTGGCTACATTCACTTTATTTCTTATCCTCTCTCTCCCCTGTTAACATTTCAAAGTAATGTATAAAAGCACAAACCTCTATCTTGACCACATGGGACTCTTTTTAAAGGCTTTTCCTTCCTGTTAATGATGCAACCTCAAAAATAAACTCCAGAGGTTTCCACGTGTCAGCCCCTGCCTTTGTGAATGACACCATTTTCTACACATGGGGACTGTAAGCACATTTTCATCCTTATATTACTTTTGTCTGTCATTTTGTCAATTTTCACTGTCTTAAACAACCTTTGGTTATAGATTTAGCCAAGTTATTTTCTCCTTTCCAAAGGCTACACCAAACTCTCATCTTTGTTCAGGGTAACAGAACTCTCGGCATTGCCCAATTTTACCCAGAATTTGCTAGGCGAGGTAAGAGAATTCTCCCACCCCCCCATATCTGATCACTTTGATATATGATTAAATTCCTCATCCCCACCACTCCCTAGGTGATGTCTGATCACCTTGGTTTGCCCACAGCAAGAATGTCAGGTCAGTTTAGCCAGAATTCCCTTTATCTGGGATGCTTCATCTCTGTGTGCTCCCATCCACAAACCCACACACTCTTCCTTGGCTATAAAGCTCCATTTGTCCTTGCTGTCTTCAGAATTAAGCCCAGTTCTATGCTGAGGTCTCTCATCCCCTTGTGTAATCGCCCATGAATAAAATCTCTTTTTAACCACGTTACTGTCAGACTCTGATTTTCTTTCACAAGTTGTACAGGGACCGGGATCTGAAAAAGGAGCTCGTGCAAAGGAGCTCCCTTCTGTTATTTGCTGTGCCCTGCCAGAGTGTAATTTTCAAAACACTGAAAACATAACTTGCATGCCTCTGCATCATCCATCTGGTTAGAATCACCAGAAAGACCATAAAACCAAATCCCTCATCATGGCTGCAACCAAGTGGAAATGACTTAGTGGCTTTGCATGAACTAGCACCAAAACCAAACATATGCATACTCAAAAAAATCCCAAAGAGTAGAGAGGATTAAAGAACCTACGGAAATCGAGAGTCAGCAAAGTTCAAGTTCTACTGCTTTTTGTTAGTCACTCCGGGAGCCAAGACAAGATCAGTCTGGGTTGATGTACCCTGTGAGGTTTACTTTTCAAGCAATGCATTGCACCAGGCTTCCAGGTGAGTCCATATGAGTGTTGCACTGCAGCCTCTAAAATTTCTCAAATATAAGTTTTTTAAATGTTAAAAATGTGCATCATATGCATAAATAAAAAATGAGCATCTGTCCAAGATTTTAACCAACTCAGTAATTCATGAAGGAACCAGTAATACTAGTTCAAAAGACAGTTGGAAGAACGGAGAGATGGACAGGTAAACAGATACATAGAGACTGACAGATATTAATAAACAGATAGTTATAGATAGTCGGTTTAGAATGCTAGAATTTATTAATAGATTCAAAATGGGTTAATATCTTACGGGTCTAGTAAATCTAATGTTTGGGATTACCTTTAATATTTTTATTATAGAAATGAATTGCTTCTCTAGTGGAACAAAATTATTTGCATTGTTGTGGGCAAGAATCCTTTGTACTGTTATCAGTTTCTGCAAGATAATATCTTCCCTTAAAGAGATATAAAACTATTATTGTTCAGTCACTAAGTTGTATTCAACTCTTTGCAACCTATAGACTGTAGCATGCCAGGCTTCCCTGTCCTCCACAATCTCCCAGAGTTTGCTCAAATTCCTGTCCATTGAGTCAGTGATGCTATCTAACCATTCCATCCTCTGCCACTCCCTTCTCCTTTTGCATTGAATCTTTGAGTCAGCTCTTCTCATCAGGTGGCCAAAGTATTGGAGCTTCAGCTTCAGTATCAGTCCTTCCAATGAACATTCAGGGTTGATTTCCTTTAGGATGGACAGGTTGGATCTCCTTGCAGTCCAAGGGACTCTCAAGAGTCTTCTCTAGCATCACAGTTCAAAAGCATCCATCAGTTCTTCAGTGCTCAGCCTTCTTTATGATCCAACTCTCACACCTGAACCTGACTACAAACTTGCAGCCCTTGAAACTATACTCTGTAATCATTTTTCTCTATTTCCAAGTCTTGAACCATTTCTCAGCATCCTTCGGAATTTTATTTTTCCTCATTCTTTATTTCTCTCCCTTCATTCTTTCTTTCTTTCCTCTTCAGATATTTATTGATCATTTACTGTGTTTTAGATAAGCACTGACCAATAGGATTCTCTATGATGATGGAAATGTTTTATGTCCCTGCTTTTCAGTATGATAGCCACTAACCACATGTGGCTATTGAATAGTTGAAATTTGGCTTATAGGACTGAAGGGGTTTTAATAGATTTAATTTTGACTAGTTAAACTCTAAATAGTCATGTGTGACACTAGGACCATCATGGAAGGCACACTTCGGATACTGTGTGTCATTCATCAATACATAATGTTCCATGTCCCTCATCTCCCATCCTTCAGCCCCTCTAAGGTGAATATGCTCACAGAGAAGTTAGGGCAGGTATAAAAGCTCTATTCTAGAAGGCAGCAGATGCCCTGTGATCTCAGAGGGGAGACTACATGCATCTATCTGGACTGTCCTGTAAAGCTTTTAAATAATAGTGGATGAAACTTCGACTTGCCAAGATATCAAAGAAAGACATTCCAGGAGGAGGGAATAGGATGGCAAAGGTAAAAAGATCCTTAGGGACTGAGGAGTCACACTGGTAGGCCTCTGCACAGCTCAAGAAGGCAGGCTGGGAAACCTCAACTTTCTAGAAAGGAAGGGGGCTTGGAAACAGACTGGAAAGTCCTTTGAAATTGCTGATGATCTTAGAACTTTCTCCTATAAAAGTTCTGGGAAATCATTAAATGCCTGGGGCAGGGGGTAGGACAGGACCAGATTATTATTATTATTTTTTGCTATACAGTAGATCCTTGTTGGTTTTCCATTTTAAATATAGCACTGAGGACCAGATCTTCATTATTAAAAAGCTTCAAAAAGACAATGTGGAGGGTAGATTTGAAGGCAGTAGCCATTGATGTGCAGAAGGCTTGTTGGGAGGCTACTAAAATCATCAACATGTGAGGTCATAGGATCTGCATTAGGAGAGTGCTAACCAGTGAGGTGGGAGATATCTTTCTGCATTATTATAGACCAGTAGTAGGTTTACGTTTTACAAATATAAATCATATATGTGTGTCTGTGTGTATACATATATATGTACATATATACACACATTTATATAAAAATATATGGAAATGTATTTATGCATATATTTAATTATCAATAATAGATTTATGTATATTTACATTTATATATTTATGTATATTTATACTTATATTTGGAGAAAGAAATAGCAACCCACTCCAGTATTCTTGTCTGGGAAATCCCATGGACAGAGGAGCCTGGTGGGCTACAGCCCATGGGGTGGCAAAGAGTCGGATGTGACTGAGCAACTAATCAACAACATACTTATATTCGTATATTTATTATATAACATATATTTATATTATAATACATATATTTATATCAATATTTATACATTTATGTATTATAAATGTGTATATCAGTTCAGCTCTGTCATGTCCAACTCTTTGCGACCCCATGGACTGCAGCACACCAGGCCTCCCTGTCCATCACCAACTCCTGGAGCTTGCTCAAACTCATGTGTATATAATATATATAAATGTGTATAAAATATACATAAATATATACAGCAAGAATACTGGAGTGGGTAGCCATTCCCTTCTCCAGGGGATCTTCTCAAGCCAAGGAGTCAATGTGGGGCTCCTACATTGCAGGCAGATGTTTTACCATCTGAGCCACATCAGCTCCAGACATTTATATTAGTGTACATAAATATATATATATAATATATAAATGTACATACACATATTTTGGAATAACACAGTATTTTAAGTGCTTTCAGACAGAATGACTATTGGGGATATACTTAGACATGACAACCCTGGTTCAAACAAAGAAGAGAAAGAATCCCTTTAGGTTCTAAAACCAACTTTGTGAATCTCATTGTGATTTTCAGAACAGGCTGTTGATGACATACACAGGGTCAACCCTGGACAAAATTGCTACATATGAAAATTTTAGAGTATTCAGTCTTTCTTTTCCCTGTCTACTCTGTATGACTAACATGTATTTGTTTTACTGATAATTCTTTGTGCACCTGGCCCTTCATTAGGATCTTTACATCTTATATTAGTTTTCTGTCAGTTCATGAGTTTTCTAGAGCTGGTATAACAAATACAACAAATCCAGTGGCTTTAAAACAGCACACATTTATTATCTTACATTTATTAAACAGCATACATTTATTATATTACAATTATGAAGGTTGGAAAGCTGACACAGTTCTCACAGGGCTAAAATCAAAGAGTCAGCAGGGCTGTTTTCCTTTCTGGAAACTCTGGGGGGAATCCATGGTCTTGCCTTTTCTAGCTTCTTGAGGCTGCCAGCAATACTTGGCTCTTACTCCTTCCTTCATTGTAAAGAAAGAGATGGTGGATTAGGTGCTTTTCCCAACACTTCACATCACTTTGACCTTCTTGTCTGTCTCCCTCTTTTATTCTTTTTGTTGCCATGCTGTGTGGTGTGCAGGATCTTAGTTCCTCACCCAGGGATCAAACCTGTGTCCCCTGCATTGGGAGCATGGGGCCTTAACCACTGGACCACCAGGGAAGTATGCACCCTTTTTTACTTTTAAGGATCTTTCTGATTATCGTGGACACACACAGATAATTCAAGATCATCTCGTTATTTTAATAATTTCCCTGACTCGCAACCTTAATTCTCCTTCATCATCTCCCCATCTCACGATCCTTAACTGGGACCAACTGCAAAGTCCCTTTCAACACATGCAGTGACACATTCACAGATTTCTGGGATTAGGGTGTGGGCATCTTTGGCGGAACACTATTCTGCCTCCTACAAGTGTATTATTTTATTTGTTCCTCACCATACTGTTTCTGTGATTATCCCCATTTTACAGACTCTCATCACACTAGTACAATGATGCTCCTGTGTCATAGGTAATGAATCCAAGACTTAGACAAGTTGAAGGCAGTGGCCTTTGGCTCACACAGCTTGTACATTGGCAGAGCTACGACTGAATCCACATCTGTCTTCACACTTAATCTCTTCACCACTAAACCATACTAATTCTCACAAATGTCACTTTCTCCTGATTACTCTTTTTCTCCCTTAGAGCTTTACTCTCTCTAACCTAACCCAGATGAGCATTACATCAGGAAGGGATGTAAAACTTGTTGAATTTCTAAAGTATCACACCTCAAATGATGCCTTTCTAGGGGTATTTGCCTTTGGCAACATTGAAGTCTAGGGCTAAAGGTCAGAAATTGGCAGAGAAACTAGCAAATTCGGAAGGGATATTTTGAGCTTGGGGCTTTCTCAGAGCTTCTGGGCCATAGATGATTGTCTGCTTTGCTTCTTGCAGGGAGAGCCTAGATCCCAGGCAAAGGCTACTTGAGAATAAGAGGTGACAAGATTTTGAGAGGGTCGTTATCTTAGAGTAAATTCAGACGGCGCCTTGCTGTCCTCCTCCTGGGAGCCATCCACTTACAGCATCTGAAGACAGACTGGCCACACAGATTCAAAATTAGCTCCCACATACAAAAAAAAAAAAAAAAATTAAAAGAGAGAAAAGCTAAAATGCTGGGATGAATCACATATCAAATATCTGCACAGACATTAGATGAACTCATTATGGAAATTCAAAAGTATTAGGCACATTTGGAAGCTCATTATTTATTTATTTACTGGACTGCATTGGGTCTTACTTGTGGCACGTGGGATCTCAGTTATCTGACCAGGGACCAAACTCACACTCCCTTTCATTGCAAGTCGGGTTCTTAACCAATGGACCACCAGCAAAGTCCAAGAAGGTCATTTTTGAAAAGGCACAATCCTGTTACTCAGGTGAATATGTATGATGCTATGGTTCATCTGCCTGTTCTTTTGTCTTGACCTCCTACATCAGCTGAAAATGCAATCAATCCAGATGGGACTTGCTGGGTAACAGTCGGTCTTTTCCTAACAGTGAAAGCTGGTTGGGCAGGTGTGTTCAACTTGTGGGAGTCAATCGAGCTGTTCACTTATGATCTGTGTGCTTTCTGTGCATTATATACTAATCAGTAAAAAAAAAAAAAAAAAAAAAACAGATCTAATGATACAGGAAGAATGAAGGAATAGTCTCAGTAAAGGAAGTGGGATTGCTGGGGAGCAGAGTCTGATTTATGCTGAAGTTATAAGGCTTATTCTCCTGGCCTCTTACCACCCTCTGAGTTCCAATGAGTCTCAGGGGTAGCTGGGAGGAGTTGAATGTTCTAGGTGGGAAGAGGAAGGCAGAAATTGCATAAAGTAAAATTACATAAAGAACCCTGGCGGTCCGGTGGTTAAGGCTCCACACTTCTACTGCAGGGGGTACAGATTCAATCCCTGGTCAGGGAACTTAAGACCCCACATGATGCTCAGTGCGGCCAAAAAAAGAGAGATGAGGACCTGATGGATAAGAATCCAGTGATTTCTTCCCTTATTTAAACACAGTGTCACTTTTCAATTTTAAAAAGCAAACAAAAATCAACTTAACACTATATTGTAGAGAAACTATATTCCAATAAAAATTCATAAAAACAAAAACAAACCAACTCACCACTTGCCCTTATAGAAATCACAGTGCTGTGATAGAAGCAGCCCTGTGTAAATGGTGGAGGAAACACTACACTGAAATCCACGTGAAGTGGATAAGAGAGATTGTTTGAATTACTGCTGTATTGATTTCCAAACAGAGAAGTGCCAAAAGCCCTGAGGGTTCCTGTGCATCCCCATGTCTTCTGAAAGTCCTGCCCTCATAGAAGTTACTTTCTAAAGCAGGAGTGACGAGTGCCAGGTAAAAATTAAAAATCAGCAAAAATGATAGCACTTAGGAAGTGACAAGTGCTATGGAGAAAAGTAAACCAGGGAGCCAGGAAAGGGAGGGTAGTGGTGGCAGTGATAGAAGTGAGACATGAATTTTAAATAAGACAACAGGCAAGTCTTCACTGAAAGATAATGTTTAAGCAAACACCTGAAAAATTACAGTCCTGTGATCATATGTGGGAATGTATCAAGTAGAGGGGAACAGCAGGTGCCAAGGCACAGAGGCACACATCCAGAAGCAGCCGGTCGCTAGAGTCGAGATGAGTGAGAGGGGATTAGAAAGAGAAGTGTTCAGAGTGAGCAGATCCCGTAGGTTTTCTAAGCCACTGTGAGTTAGTGGCTTTTATTCTGAGTAGTTTGGAGATAATTTTATCAGACATGTAATTTAATCCTATTGTAACTCAGTAACAACAAAATTTAAAAATGGACAAAGGATTCAAATAGGCATTTCTCTGAAGAAGATATACAAAGGGCCAACAAACACACAGGGAGATGCTCAACATCATTCAGTTCAGTTCAGTTCAGTTCATACACTCAGTCGTGTCCGACTCTTTGCCACCCCATGAATCGCAGCACGCCAGGCCTCCATGTCCATCACCAACTCCCAGAGTTCACTCAGGCTCACATCCATCAAGTCAGTGATGCCATCCAGCCATCTCATTCTCTGTCTCCCCTTCTCCTCCTGCCCCTAATCCCTCCCAGTATCAGAGCCTTTTCCAATGAGTCAACTCTTCGCATGAGGTGGCCAAAGTACTGGAGTTTCAGCTTTAGCATCATTCCTTCCAAAGAAATCCCAGGGCTGATCTCCTTCAGAATGGACAGATTGGATCTCCTTGCAGTCCAAGGGACTCCCAAGAGTCTTATCCAACACCACAGTTCAAAAGCATCAATACTTTGGTGCTCAGCCTTCTTCACAGTCCAACTCTCACATCCATACATGACCACAGGAAAAACCATAGCCTTGACTAGACAGACCTTAGTTGGCAAAGTAATGTCTCTGCTTTTCAATATGCTATCTAGGTTGGTCATAACTTTCCTTCCAAGGAGAAAGTGTCTTTGAATTTCATGGCTGCAGTCACCATCTGCAGTGATTTTGGAGCCCCAGAAAATAAAGTCTGACACTGTTTCCACTGTTTCCCCATCTATTTCCCATGAAGTGATGGGACGAGATGCCATGATCTTAGTTTTCTCAATGTTGAGCTTTAAGCCAACTTTTTCACTCTCCTCATTCACTTTCATCAAGAGGCTTTTTAGTTCCTCTTCACTTTCTGCCATAAGGGTGGTGTCATCTGTATATCTGAGGTTATTGATATTTCTCCCAGAAATCTTGATTCCAGCTTGTGCTTCTTCTAGCCCAGAGTTTCTCATGATGTACTCTGCATAGAAGTTAAATAAGCAGGGTGACAATATACAGCCTTGACATACTCCTTGTCCTATTTGGAACCAGTCTGTTGTTCCATATCTAGTTCTAACTGTTGCTTCCTGACCTGCATACAGATTTCTCAAGAGGCAGGTCAGGTGGTCTGGTATTCCCATCTCTTTCAGAATTTTCCACAGTTTATTGTGATCCACACAGTCAAAGGCTTTGGCATAGTCAATAAAGCAGAAATAGATGTTTTTCTGGAACTCTCTTGCTTTTTCTATGATCCAATGGATGTTGGCAATTTGATCTCTGGTTCCTCTGCCTTTTCTAAAACCAGCTTGAATATCTGAAGTTCACGGTTCATGTATTGCTGAAGCCTGGCTTGGAGAATTTGGAGCATTACTTTACTAGCGTGTGAGATGAGTGCAATTGTGCGGTAGTTTGAGCATTCTTTGGCATTGCCTTTCTTTGAGATTGGAATGAAAACTGACCTTTTCCAGTCCTGTGGCCACTGCTGAGTTTTCCAAATTTGCTGGCATATTGAGTGAAGCACTTTCACAGCATCATCTTTCAGGATTTGAAATAGCTCAACTGGAATTCCATCACCTCCACTAGCTTTGTTCATAGTGATGCTTTCTAAGGCCCACTTACTTCACATTCCAGGATGTCTGGCTCTAGGGAGTGATCGCACCATCATGATTATCTTGGTCACGAAGATCTTTTTTGTACAGTTCTTCTGTGTATTATTGCCACCTCTTCTTAATATCTTATGCTTCTGTTAGGTCCATAACATTTCTGTCCTTTATTGAGCCCATCTTTGCATGAAATATTCCCTTGGTATCTCTCATTTTCTTGAAGAGATTTCTAGTCTTTCCCATTCTGTTGTTTTCCTCTATTTCTTTGCATTGATTGCTGAGGAAGGCTTTCTTATCTCTCCTAGCTTCTCTTTGGAACTCTGCATTCAAATGGGAATATCTTTCCTTTTCTCCTTTGCTTTTCACTTCTCTTCTTTTCACAGCTATTCGTAAGGCCTCCTCAGACAGCCATTTTACTTTTTTGCATTTCTTTTCCATGGGGATGGTCTTGATCCCTGTCTCCTGTACAATGTCATGAACCTCCGTCCATAGTTCATCAGGCACTCTATCTATCAGATCTAGTCCCTTAAACCTATTTCTCACTTCCACTGTATAATCATAAGGGATTTGATTTAGGTCATACCTGAATGGTCTAGTGGTTTTCCCTACTTTCTTCAATTTAAGTCTGAATTTGGCAATAAGGAGTTCATGATCTGAGCCACAGTCAGCTCCTGGTCTTGTTTTTGTTGACTGTATAGTCAACAAAGATGCTTCTCCATCTTTGGCTGCAAAGAATATAATCAATCTGATTTTGGTGTTGACCATCTGGTGATGTCTATGTGTAGAGTCTTCTCTTGTGTTTTTGGAAGAGGGTGTTTGCTATGTCCAGTGCATTTTCTTGGCAAAACACTATTTGTCTTGGCCCTGCTTCATTCCGTATTCCAAGCCATTAGGAAAATGGAAATCAAATCCACTGAATCCTTCTGGTATTGTATTGAGAGGAGACAGTTTGAGGGTGGGTGTGGAAGCAGGGAAAACGGTTAGAAGCCTCAGCAATAACTCACGTAAAAGATGATGGTGCTCTTGGTGGAAATGTAACATGGCATGCTCATTTTGGAAAACAGCTTGAGAGTTTCTCAAAATCTTAAGGTTGAAGTTACCATATGACCCAGAAATTGGACTCTTCAGTATATAACCAAGATCACTAAAACTGTGTTCACACAAAAACATGTACATAAACATTTGCATCAGCATCACTCAAGATAGTAAAAAGTAGAAACAAAGCAAATATTCATCAATTGATGAATGTTAAACAAAATAGGGAACATATATACAAATGGAATATTATTTGACAACAAAAACACTACATAGCATGATACATAGCCTAACATGGATGAACATTGAAAACATGATGCTAAGTGAGAGAAGAAAATTAGAGATACCAAGGGAACATTTCATGCAAAGGTGAGCACAATTAAGGACACAAATAATATGGACCTAACGGAAGAAGAAGATATTAAGAAGAGGCGGCAACAATACACAGAAGAACTATACAAAAAAGATCTTCAGGAGGTGGTGTGATCATTCATCTAGAGTAGACATCCTGGAATGCAAAGTCAAGAGGGCCTTAGGAAGCATCTCTATGAGCAAAGCTAGTGGAGGTGATGGAATTCCAGTTGAGCTATTCCAAATCCTTAAAAGATGATGCTGTGAAAGTGCTGCACTCAATATGCCAGCAAATTTGGAAAATTCAGCAGTGGCCAAGGGACTGGAAGAAGTCAGTTTTCATTCCAATCCCAAAGAAAGGCAATGCCAAAGAATTTTCAAACTACTGCACAATTGCACTCATCTCACACACTAGCAAAGTAATGCTCAAAATTCTCCAAGCTAGGCTTCAAGAGTACCTGAACCATGAACTTCTAGATGTTCAAGCTGGATTTAGAAAAAGAGGAACCAGAGATCAAATTGCCAACATCTACTGGATCACCGAAAAAGCAAGAGAGTTCCAGAAAAACATCCACTTTTGCTTTATTGACTATGCCAAAGCCTTTGCCTGTGTGAATCACAACAAACTGTGGAAAATTCTTAAAGAGATGGAATACCAGACTACCTGACCTGCCTCCTGAGAAATCTGTATGCAGGTCCAGAAGCAACAGTTAGAACTGGACATGGAACAGACTGGTTCCAAATAGGAAAAGGAGTACATGAAGGCTGTATATTGTCACCCTGCTTATTTAACTTATATGCAGAGTACATCCTGCAAAATGCCAGGCTGGATGAAGCACAAGCTGGAATCAAGATTGCCGGGAGAAATATCAATAACCTCAGATACACAGATGACACCACCCTTATGGCAGAAAGCAAAAAAGAACTAAGAGCCTCTTGATAAAGTGAAAAAAGAGAGTGAAAAAGTTGGCTTAAAACTCAACATTCAGAAAACAAAGATCATGGCATCTGGTCCCATCACTTCATGGCAAATAGATGGGGAAACAATGGAAACAGTGACAGACTGTTTTTTTGGGCTCCAAAATCACTGCAGATGGTGACTGCAGCCATGAAATTCAAAGACACTTTCTCCTTGGAAGAAAAGTTATCACCAACCTAGACACCATATGAAAAAGCAGAAACATTGCTTTACCACCAAAGGTCTGTCTAGTCAAGGCTATGGTTTTCCAGTAGTCATGTATGGACGTGAGAGTTGGACTATAAAGAAAGCTGAGCACTGAAGAATTGATGCTTTTGAACTGTGGTATTGGAGAAGACTCTTGGGAGTCCCTTGGACTACAAGGAGATCCAACCTGTGAATCCTAAAGGAAATCAGTCCCGAATATTCATTGGAAGGACTGACATTGAAGCTGAAGCTCCAATACTTTGGCCACCTGATGCGAAGAACTGACTCATTGAAAAAGACCCTGATGCTGGGAAAGATGGAAGGCAGGAGGAGAAGGGTACAGCAGAGGATGAGATGGTTGGATGGCATCAATGATGCGATGGACATGAGTTTGAGTAGGCTTTGGGAGTTGGTGGTAGACGGGGAAGCCTGGCATGCTGCAGTCCATGGGGTCGCAAAGAGTCAGACATGACTGAGCAACTGAACTGACTGACTGACTGAGGTGAGAGAAGCCAGTTAAAAATCACATATTGTATACTTCTGTTTAAGTGAAATGTTCAGAATAGGTAAACCCACAGAGGTAGAAAGTAGATTAGCATTTTCCAGGAGTTTGAAGATGGGGGAGAGGGGGAGTTGTTACTGACAGGTACAAAGTTTCTCTTTGGGGTGATGAAAAGATTCTGAGCACAGTGGTGATGGCAGAAAACATTACTAGAAACCACTGAATTATACACTTCCAAAAGGTATGTTTAATGTATGAAAAGTATCTTAATATTAGAAAGAAAAGGAAGAAAAAAGAATGAAGGTTCTCAAAAGCTAAGTTATTCTGGAAGGAAAATTTGTAAGGGGGACATGTATCAATTATTAAGACTTATCATAGTCAAAATAATAAAACCAGTATGGCATCAAAGGAGACCAAAAGAACATTAAAAAAATAAATAAATAAAAGGTCAGAGACAGATGCATGTAGAGAGGGGAACTTAATGGATAGTAAAATAGCATAACTAATCACCATGGAAAGAATCCATTATCCAGTAGCTAGTATTAGGAAGAAAAATAAACCTGAATAAAAAACCTAAAAAAAGAAATAAACCTGAGTCGAGCACCAGATTGTTGGATATCAAGTGCATTAAAGACCTAAAGTTATTAGAAAACATAGAGGAATATTTTTGTGACTTGAACAGAGAGAATTCTTAAAACCTCAGGAAAGCTAACACTTGATGTGTTTGATCACATCAAAACAATGAATTTCTGTTCAGCAAGGAACGTCACAGACAGAATTCATAGACTGACAGAATGGAAAAGTTATCGGTAATGCCTAGCTCTGACAAAGGATTAATATTCAAGAATACCGGAGGCACTTTCATGAGAACCAAGAAAAAGAGAACAACTCTAAATAGAAAAGTTTACAAAGAGGCAAATTATAGCAGAGGAAAGCCACATGACTATAAGCACACACAAAAAATGATTAATCTCAGTAATCAGGAAAGTGTAAATTAAAACAATAAGGAGACACTGCCTAATAAACTGATGGGCAAAAGTTAGAAAGTTGGAAAATGATAAATGTTGACAGGGATGTGAAGATACCTGGATCCTTAAGCATTATTGGAAAAAAAAATGTAGACTGATGCCATCATTCTGCGAAGTTACCAGGCACTTCTATTCCCTGACCTAAGAATCCCATTCCAGGTATATTCAAATAAATCCTCATAGAGGTCCATAAGAACAAGGATTTGGGTATAAGCATTGCAACGTGGTTTTTGGTACCAGAAAGCTATAGCAATCTTGCTATACCTCACTGGGACAGTGGATAAATAGGATGCACTCTTTCTAAAATTCACATGCACCCACATGCATGCACACACATACATACCAGATACAGGTGCTCAGTAGACTTAAGAATAACTAAATCTTTCTTTTTGTAAATCTGATTTGTCTAAGCCTATTCCTAATTCTAATCACAGAAAATCTCAAGCTTTTCTTAGGTCACAGCTCACCTGCCCCACATATCTCTTACCACACTAGGGTCGGATAACACAGTTTCCAAAAAATGCACTCTCCTAAAACACAGGTCGTAAGAACCATGCTTTTGCATCTTTCTACATTCTCTCTCTCTTTTTAAATTAATCTTTAAAAAATTTTTTTTGGGCTGTGCTGGTTCTTTATTGTTGTGCATGGGCTTTCTCTAGTTGCCCGAGTGGGTGCCATTCTTCATTGTAGTGTGTGGACTTCTCACTGAAGTGACTTCTCTTGTTGCAGAGTACAGGCTCTAGAGCTTAGCCTCAGTAGTTGTGACACATGGGCTCAGTTGCCCCGAGGCACGTGGAACCTTCCTGAACCAGGGATCAAACCTGTGTCCCCGGCATTGGCAGGCAGATTCTTAACCACTGGACCACGAGGGAAGTCCTCTTTCTACATTCTGAATGTGTAATACAGGAACAAGCTGGTTCCTCTGAATACTGTTAGAGCCCTGAAGCCACACTTGATTCTTCCCAGTTTTCCTTCTAAGACGTTAGACATCCTTTAAAACCAGAGCCTAAGTAGGAACTCTTGTTCTATTGACAGACTGTCCATGATGGCTGCCCACCTAAACTTTAAGGCATCAGTCATCTGGATCCTACTTTCTTTGAAGTTGAGTCCCTTGTAATGCAACATGTATGCTCACCAGCTCTTGACTTTGATCAGGATAGGAACCTGCTGAGTTTCATTAGACTTGAATTTTGCCAATGGAGATGAAGCCTAACTGGCACATGGGAACATCCTTTGCTACCTTGATTTAGACGGCTCACCTATTGTCGGGTCCTGGCCACCTCTATCTTCTGCCTTTGATTCCTATTTGAAGAGTGGACCACAATGCCCAATGCAGCAGGCTAAAGAATGGGTCCTGTGTTAGGTCCTCAACCTCATCCCTGGACCTGTGAATATTACCTTATATGGCAAAAGAGACTCTGCAGATGTGATTAATTTAGAGATCTTTAGATAAGAGATATTATCATGAATTATACAATGGGCTCAACATAACCACAGTGGTCCTTAAAAGAGGGATGAAGGAGAAGTTAGAGTCAGAGGAGAAGCTGGTGTGGTGATGAAAGCAGAGACTGCAGTGATGCTTTTGGAAAATCAGGAAGGGGCCACAAGCAAAGGAATGTAGGCAGTTACTCAAAGACGAAAAACACAGGGAAACATCAAAGCCTTCAAAAGGAACTGGCTCTGTCAGTGAGTTGACGTTAGTCCAGTGACACTGATTCTTTAGATCAGTGAGAGAATTTGCATTAATTTAAGCCAGTGAAATTGTGGACTGTAGCTGAAGCTGAAGCGCCCAATACTTTGGCCACCTGATGTGATGAGCTGACTCACTGGAAAAGACCCTGATGTTGGGAAAGATTGAAGACAAAAGAAGAAGGGGCTGGAAGAGGATGAGATGGTTAGATAGCATCACCAACTCAATGGATATGAATTTGAGCAAACTTGGAGATAATGGAGGACAGAGGAGCCGGGCATGCTGCATCCTGTGGGGTCGCAAAGAGTCAGACATGATTTAGTGGCTGAACAAGTTTGTTGTAATTTTTTACAGCAGTAATAGAAAACTAATACAGCAATAATCACTCTCAAAATGTTATATGAAGACCTTCTAATCATAAAACTGAATGGTCTTTTCCTTTTTTCTTTCCTTCTTAAGGTCTCTTGGGGATTTTAAGGGGAACCACCCAGATCTGGTTCCAATTAGTGCTTCTATGCAAGAATTATTTCTTGGCATTTCTCAGAAAATTTATGTTTTCTGAATCCTGAGAATAAATTTCAGAAATTGAGGAAAGGGAAAAAGTATTATAACTCTCTAGAAAGAATTGAAGCTTAATCAGAGAGGAGAATTTATAATCTAACCAGTCTTGCTTGTTGTTGTTTACTCACTAAGTTATGTCTGACTCTCTTCCAACCCCACGGATTGTAGCCCACCAGGCTCATCTGTCCATGGGAGTTCCCTGGACTCCATCCCTAGAGTGGTTGGCATTTCCTTAGCCAGGGGATCTTCCCAACCCAGGGACTTAACCTGCATCTCCTGCATTGGCAGGTGGATTCCTTACCACTGAGCCACCTGGGAAGCCCAGTCTTGCTTGAAGCTGTTGTCATAAGTGTTTGCTTCTGGCCCTGTCTGCTGCTAACAGTGAGTCATTCTGGCACATAAAATAAATATTAAGAAGTTTATATACTTTGTATGCTTTATTTAAATCCTATTAAGAATGATTTAAGAAATAGCAAGTTTTAGAAGCAAATAAATCCTTAAATTGGCTGTTTCTACACAAGATTCGTTGACATTCTATTAATCTTGCTAAGAGATCCAAATATTAACACTATTTGAGTATAAGCCAATATTGTTCGCTGGCATTTCCAGTGTTTGAACATTGACTATACTTTATAAATACTACCAAATTTAATATTTCTTATTTATTAAACAAAAACTTTTAGATATCCATAATAATGAGTAATGTGCATAAAGAATGTTGGAAGTATTTTAAGAAAAAATTATAATTTGGAAGAAATCTTGAGAAAGCCTATAAATTATGATATCTTATTCCTGAACAGCTCCCCCCCACCTCAAATATGTGTCTATTAGGGCATTGTAAGCATTGATTCAAATCCTTCTTCTATTATTTTGACAGTTGCACAATCTTGGTCAAATTACTGTTTTGAGCTGAAATGTCCCAATCAATCAAAAGAGGACAATATTACCATGTAGATTTGCTGCAAGAATTAAACAACATTCAATATGCAAAGTGCCTGATGCCTAAGTCTTCAAAAAAAAAAAATAGTTCAAGAATTCACAAGGGTACATTCTCATAATCTTGGAGTTGCCCATGGATTTTTAGATATAACACCAAAAAAACACAAGCAACTAAAGATAAACTAGGTAAACTGAACTTCAGTAACATTAAAAAGTTTTGTGCATGGGACTTTATCAAGAAAGTAAAAAGACAATGGACAGAATGGGAGCAAATGTTTGCAAACTGAATCTTTGGTATACCTCACCATACGTCCAGAATATATAAAGAGACAATTTTCAACAAGAAAAACACAAACCACCCAACTTGTTTCAAAGACAAAAGATTTGAATTGATATTTCTACAAAGAAAATATACAAATGACCCATAAGCACATGACAGGATGCTCTCAGAGTCCTTCCTCCTTAAGCAAATGGACATCAAAACCACAATGAGGACTCCCCAGGTGGTACAGTGGATAGGAATCTGCCTGCCAATGAAGGGGACACAGGGTCAACCCCTGGTGTGAGGAGATTCCACAGGCTGCAGAGCAACTAAGCCTTGTGTCATAACTACTGAGCCCGAGTACCACGAATCCTGAAACCTGAGTGCTGCAGTGCACGCTCTTGAGCCACAAGTACTGAGCCCATGTGCCGAGAGCCAGTGCACCCCAACAACAGAAGCCACCACAAGGGGAAGCCCAGGTACCACAACCAGAGAGCAGCCTCTGCTTTCTGCAGCTAGAGAAAGGCTGCATAGCAATGAAGGCCCAGTGCAACCAAACAACAAAACAACAAAACCCACAATGAGATACCATTTACACCCACCAGGATGGAAATAATAATAAAATTTTAAAATGGAAAATAATGTGCTGATGAGGATGTGGAGAAACTGGAGCCCTCTTACACTGCTGGTGGGAATGTAAAATGGCACAACGGCTGTTGAAAGCATGTTGTCAATTCCTCAAAAAGTTAAATACAGTATCACCATATGACTTAGCAATTTCCTTCCTGAGTACATACCCCCCCAAAAGGATTTGAACAGATCCTTGTATGAGAATATTCACTGCAGCATTATTCACAAGAGTCAAAATGTGGAAGTAATCCAAGTGTCCATCGATGGATGAATGTGAAAACAAAATATGGTATATCCAAACAAGGGAATATTGTCCATGAAAAAGACATGAAATATATACTCCACATCCATGAAAATATACTCCATGAAAAGGAGTGAAGTTCTAATACATGATACAATTTGGATGAATCTTAAAAATGTTATGCAGAGTCAAATAAGCCAGACGTAAAAGGATAAATATTGTATTAGTATATGCAATCTCTAGAACAGAAGAATTCAGAGCCATAAAGTAGATGAGAGGTTACCCAGGCTGGAAGGACGTTCTTGCTTGCTGGCTAAAGAATTTCTGTAGGGGTAATGAAAGAAGTTTGAAGTTTAAGTGATCATAGTAGAATAATACTGTGCACGTAAGTAATGCCACTGACTTGACACTTAGAAATGGTTAAAATAGCAACTTTTATGTTAAATATATTTTATAATAACAAACAAAAAAAAAGAATATGGGTAAAAACCAAAAAACAAAATCCCCTATAGGCTAATGGATTTGAAATGTAGTTTGAAATCTTATTCTCATCCTTGCTCCAGGGCAGAGACACAAGTCCCACAGGTATTATCCCAGCTTTCAGAGGAAAAAAAACAGACCTTGAGATAAGGCATTTCTCAAAGGTATTTATTTTGGGAAGAGATCCCAGGAAATAGGAGGGGAATAAGGCAGAGGAAGAAAACAGAAAACAAGAGCAACGGTTCCATGGTACATTCTGAGCTCAGCCATGTGGGATTCTCCTAGGAGCTGTGGATAATGTGCCCCAGAGGGTAACATTTATCACCCACCTGCCTCCCCATGGGGTAAAGGTTGCTGCATGGGTTAACCTGTTTGCACGTTGGGGCTGGCAGGATGGAATACTTGTGACGCCCTTCCTTCCCATTCCAGGTGCAGCATCAGAGAAGGTCCAGGTCAGAAAGGAAAAAGCATAGCTGA
The DNA here is from genome assembly GCF_002263795.3 of Bos taurus. Lineage (NCBI taxonomy): Eukaryota > Metazoa > Chordata > Mammalia > Artiodactyla > Bovidae > Bos > Bos taurus. The sequence continues at coordinate 32,485,708 of NC_037340.1, read as the reverse complement.
GGCTGAAGCCAGCGCCACCAGGTGATACTGGAATAATTGTGGGTCATAGAGGGGCCCCAAGGAAGCATGGTACACCCAGAAATGAGATCATATCCCTTCTCAAGCTGCAAAGCCTTTGTCGAGAAATCTTAAAACATATTTAGATAAGAAGTCTCTAGTAGCTCCATACTACCAGATGAAGTTTAAAACTATTAAATGAGATGTCTGAGACCTCCACAATTTTACCTAAATTTATCCATTCAGAATTCTTCCATATCTCCATTCTCTGACCTGTGTTCCAGCCCCATTACTCAGCAATCCCCAGAGATGGGACAATTTCCTGTATTTGCACTTTGTGTAGCTCATTTTCAGCATTTAGAAATCTCTTCTATCTTTTGAAAAATCATCTGCTCTTAAAGGAACAGATCAAGTCTCTCCTGTACCAAAAACGTCCTTTCTGAGTACAGGATGGGGAAGAATCAGGGCATGGCTAGTGAATAAGGGCATGGCCAATGAATTAAGGAGTGGTTAATAAATCAGGGTGGAGCTAGTGAATCAGGGCGTGGCTAACGAATAGGGCAGGGCTGTGTGTGTGTGTGTGTGTGTGTGTGTGTGTGTGCTCAGTCACGTCTGACTCTATACGACCCCATGGACTGTAGCCCATCAGGCTCCTCTGTCTATGGAATTTTCCAGGCAAGAATACTGGAGTGGGTTGCCATTTCCTTCTCCAGGGGATCTTCCCCACCCAGAACTTGAACTTGTGTCTCTTGCATCTACTGCACTGCAGGCAGATTCTTTACTGCTGAGCTACCAGCGAAGACCTGAGCAAAACTAGCTAGGTGAGTTTCCTGGAGCTCTGGACAGAGTAGTAGAGTGTGAACTCTACTGTATAAACAATATATGAAGTCAGGGGGCCATGATATCACAAAGGCAGACATGAGAAAAATGGTTTAAGAAAAAATGGTCAAGAAGTTAAATGGAGAGGCAGGAGAGCAAAGCATTAAACAAGGCGGAGAAACCAGAGGATATGATAAGCACAGAACAGGAGCCAAGAGAATGGGGTGTCTGCCGACAGGTGGGTGCATTTAAAGGGGCAGAACTGGAACTGTCACTGGCAGGAAGTTCCCTCTTCCTACTTTGGAGTCATCGCAATCTGGGTGCCTCCTATATCTCTCAACATACCTTGTATTACAGCTGCATCACAGCTATTTGCAGATTAGCTTTAATCTCCCTTTATAGGTGATAGGTTCCTCGAGAACTAGGATCATGCTTTTTATACACTACACAGGAAAATGCACAGTGTCTCTCAAAAGGGAAGTTCAAAAGATAAATGCTGGATTGGCTCAACATTACACACCAAAATAATTTTGGCAAAACAAAACATAGAACTAGATTCATAATCCCTTTTGGTTAGTCAGATAGGAAAGACCACAAATAATAGCTGTCTGGGATATTCAGAAGGAGGCAGGGCAGAACTGATATTGTCTACATGTCAAACTCTGTGCCACATGTGTTCACATTAATCCTAGTCGTTGTACTATTTTACAGATGGGGAAACTGATGGTTTAGACACTATCTAGAGTTATACAGATAGAATGTGGCTAACTGGGCCTTCCCTGGTGGTCCCGTGGTGAGACTCCATGCTCCCAATGCAGGGGGCTGGGGTTTGATCCCTGGTAATGAATCTAGAATGATGCTAAAGCTGAAACTCCAGTACTTTGGCCACCTCATGCAAAGAGTTGACTCATTGGAAAAGACTCTGATGCTGGGAGGGATTGGGGGCAGGAGGAGAAGGGGACAACAGAGGATGAGATGGCTGGATGGCATCACTGACTCGATGAACGTGAGTCTCAGTGAACTCTGGGAGTTGGTGATGGACAGGGAGGCCTGGTGTGCTGCGATTCATGGGGTCGCAAAGAGTCAGACACGACTGAGTGACTGATCTGATCTGAATGAAACTAGACCCCATATGTTGCAACAAAAGATTCCATAAGCCACAACTAACAGTCAATGCAGCCAAATAAATAAATAATAAATATTTTTTAAAAGGGGCTATCTGATCCCAAAGCCTGTACTCTTATTAGCACCAAAGATGTTCACGATGAGATGTCCATGAAAAAATGCATAAACCAACTTTGAGATAATCTTATAGCCAAGATAACTGTCAAACAGAAAAACCGAGAATAATGGCTGTAATGTAGGGGTCCTGTGATTGTGGGTGACTTTCATAAAATAAAAAGTTCCAAACAATCTGAAATTGTGTTGCATTTGTGGTGCTATCTAATGCAAAAAAGAAGCCATGGACATTCTTCCTCATCAACAGTAAAATATCTTACTTGTGATGTTTTGTTTTATTTTATTAGGCAAGCAACACCAAAGACATCAGGGTGCAAGACCTTTGAACTTCATTCCTTGAAATTCTGCTTTGCTTTGTTGCTATTCTGATCAGCTCCAGCCCAAGCCTATTTTAAGAAGTATATGGGGTGGCATCTTCCAAGGAGGTTAGAATTAACAGGCGTCGTGGTAATCAGCAAACTAAGTCTCCTTATTTTATATGAGGAGCCTGGGAACCAGAGATCCCCAGTGAGGTGGGAGCCTGGAGTAAATGAAGACCTTAGGCCAGGAACAGGGCTTCTGATATTCCAGAGACACCAGCCTTGTGCAGAGATTGGGGGTGGTGACATCCCCCACCTTACCTGTGTCCACAGCCTTGGACACCAGCTTCTTCAGCCAGTTCTTACAAATCATCTGAGACATCACAGTGCCTTGTACACATAACTGCTTGTTTTTTTCTGTTAAATGGAAAGGCAAAAAGAAAAATAAAGGAAGTTTAGAGCAGGAGAAAATAAGCTATAGAAGACCCCCAAGTGGGCAAGAGACAGGACGTGTCTGAGGTTGGCTGATTTGCAGTATATGGAGGGATTGGATGTTATAGATTGAATATTTACAAACCCACCAAATTTGTATGTTGAAAACCTAACCCCTAAGGAGATGGTATTAGGAGACAGGGCTTTGGGGATGTAATTGGGTCATTAGGGTGGAGCCTTCATGAATGCGATTAGTGCCCTTGCTAAAGAGACCTCAGAGAGCTCCATTTCCCCTTCTGCCCTGTGAGGACACAGTGAAAAGGTCATGTATTATCAGGAATCAGTAAGAGGGCCCTCATTAGAAGCCAACTGTACTCGTGTCTTGACCTTGGACATTCAGACTCCAAAACTATGAGGAAGAAATTTTTGTTGGCTATAAAGTACCCAATACATAGAACTTGGCACCAAGATTCTGGGGATGCAAGGAGACCCCAGGTAGCATCTCTTCTCTGGCTGATCCAAAATGATGTGGGAGCTGGGAGGAGAAGAAGAAAAATAATGAGTGGAATTCTGGTTACAACCCCTGATACTCCTCTGCAAACTGAGTCAAGCAGGAAGTGCTGTGAGAATGAAATGATCACCACACTCTATTCTCATCTGAACATTCACTGACAGAAGAGAGAATAAACACCTAAGTGTTAAATGGGCTTCCCTGATAGCTCAGTTGGTAAAGAATCTTACCTACAATGTAGGAGATCCCAGTTTGATTCCTGGGTCAGGAAGATCCTCTGGAGAAGGGATAGGCTACCCACTCTAGTATTCTTGGGCTTCCCTTGTGGCTCAGCTGGTAAAGAATCCACCTGCAGTGTGGAAGACCTGGATTTGATTCCTGAGTTGGGAAGATCCCCTGGAGAAGGGAAAGGCTACCCACTCCAGTATTCTGGCCTGTAGAATTCCATGGACTATATATAGTCCATGGGGTTGCAAAGAGTCAGACACAATTGAACGACTTTTAAAAAAAGTGTGAAATGACTGGCTTGCTACCATTCAAGCGGGTTACAGCAGAACTGGAGCCAGAACCCCAGGTTGTGTGTTCCCTTTATATCCAGAGGCTTCCCTAGCTCTGCTCCTCAAAGCCTCAGGTGTTTCCCGGGGGTGCTGTTCATAGTGTTCCATTTGAGAAGTGGAATATTTCCTGCCATATCAATAAACAAGGATGTCACAGCCATCAGCAATTGCAGCCACCACAATGGTGAGCTGGTGAAATCTGAGGGAATTCAGGAAGAATACCTGCCCTCAGACTGCACCCAATCCCTACCGTGAGCCCTGAAGAAAGGAAGCTCAGAATCTGAAAACAGGATACTGGCCCCAGATAGCTGAGGTAAATATCAAAGAAATGATTTCAGCGAGCCCAGATTCTTGCATCTTTACATACAGAGAAAAGCCTGAATTTCTTAACTTGAGATAACTGGTTTTCTTTCATTAACAATAGACTTTTGATGTTCAGATTTCCTGCCCACTTTGTTATAAAACTTCTATATAACCTGGCTCCCTCCACCTCCTCGGAGTTCTCTCAGGTTATTTGAGATACTGTCTTCTGGGTTTGAAGTCCTAAAAATTCCCACCAAAAAAAAAAAAAAAGCTCTCAACTTTGAGGTTGTGAATATTTTTTAAGTTGACACAACACCCTCCTTGAGCCAGAAAAATCCCTCTGAAGGTGGGACTTCCTCAGGAGGTTTTGCTTGAAGGAAGGCATCTGAGCCACTAGTACTGTCCCTGGAGTACTTAGTATCCCCTGGCTTCACAAAGACAGATGTTTCCTGCACCCAGTGAGGCTTCTTTTATTGTTTAATGTTTCTCAGAACCAAAAAAGACCTGCAAATAGAACATACACAAAAAATAGACATCATTCAGCCCTACCTGGGGCTTCCCTGGTGGCTCAGATGGTAAAGAAACTGCCTGCAATGTGGGAGACCTGGGCTCAATCCCTGGGTTGGGAAGATCCCCTGGAGGAGGGCATGGCAACCTACTCCAGTATTCTTGCCTGGAGAATCCCCATGGACAGAGGAGCCTGGCGGGCTACAGTTCATGGGATCGCAAACAGTCGGACACGACTGAATTGACTAAGCACAGTTCTACAAGACTCAGGAAAGCCCACACACTGCCTGCTCCCTAGTCCTCAACAAGGCTTGGGTCCCACATTAAGGCAGGATAAAGGGGCCAGGCTAAATTTCTGAACACTGTGTGAGACTCAACTTGTATTGACTCCTATTTGACATGCAGCCATTAAGCCTGGCAAAGTGGGAGGATGCCAGGAGAAAGATGTGGCTGTTCTTAAGTTTTTCCGTTATATTCAGAAAAATTTCAGGACACCCTGGTAAGGGGAAAAGGGTGGTAAGGAAGGCAGTGGTTTGGGGTCGACTCTGACAAAGCAAAGGCCATGCGTCTCAGGCCCAGCACCCCACTGTCACCCCTGGCTGGCTGACTCTCCCTTTCTCTTTTTGACTTTTATTTTTGGGGTGAGGTTTCATGGGGCCTCTTTCTTTTTTTAAGGCTTTAATGAATTTGTTACAATATTGCTTCTGTTGCTTTTTTATGCTCTGGATTTTTAGCTGCAAGGCATGCAGGATCTTTGCTCCCTGATCAGGGATTGAACCTGTACACTGTGTACTGGAAGGCAAAGTGTTAACCGTGGGACCACCAGGAAAGTCTCCCTGACTTTCCCTTTGGATTTCATTGCCACGGGAGACCCGGAGCCGGGGGATCTGTCACCAGAAAGCACTAGCATGAGGCAGGGCCTCCTGCGGAGCTAACCTTATCTGAAAGGCATTATGTGATCAAGGGCTACTTGGCACCCCTCGAGGGGCACTCGGGTGCTGACGGCTCTTTGCCAGCTCCACTCGGCTCAGCTAAATGAAGGGCTGGCACACACCCCGTCGGTGTGATGACTAGAAGGACACAAACCAGACCCAGGCTTGCTAAGTTAAGTCCATTCAAAGCAGAAATATTTATATTTTACGTTTTAAATAGTCCCCAAGGGATGCACAATATGTTCTTCATCTTGCCTGGGTTTAAGAACTTAGCATCCTTGAGAAGCAAAGCAGGCCCTGTGAGCCGTGGATTCCAGTGACAGGGATGTTCTTATCGTTGAGATCAAGCCACAGCCTTCTGAGATGGACGAGGCTTTCTGTGCAGAGACGTGTGGCAGAGGTTACTCTGGAGAAAAGGTAAACCATGGAGCAAGAAGAGGCGTGTATCCCATCACATTCCTGGCTGTCTGGACACGAGCAGAGAGAAGTTTACCTGTATCCCCATGCTCCAGCTGCATGATTAAGTAACACACATGCACATTTCCAGGAATCCATTTCTTGAGACTCTGGGAAAATGATGTATTGATTTGTGCAGAGAGGGGATTAGGAACGTTCTAGGAAAAAATCACAAAGGTGGTGGGGGGATGGCAGGTAGATTTCTGATCTGGGTTGACCTGCTATGTACAATGTGGATGAAAATGGGGTTATTTGAAACAGGAAAGCTCTTGAGAAAGAACGGTGACTTTTCAAGGTCCCCTGTGGGATCAGAAAGAGATTGGTGTAGTTCAGTTGCTCTCCAGAGAGACAAAGGACCACCCAAGTGGATGAACAGAGCGAGCCCTGGAAGTGAGGGGGTTGGAAGTCAGTATCTGAAGAAATGAGGGAGAAAGCTAACACGCAGGATAACTTGGTGGGTGAATTGTTCTCTTCATCTCCATCGTGGGCCAGCTTTCCACACTGCCAGAAATACTAGAACTGTTTGTCACACTCTTCATGCGAGGCCTGCAGGAACCCCACCAGAGCGTGGATCTCGGTTTTCTTCCTCTCTAGCTTTGTGACTTTGGCCAAGTCATTTCATTTCTGGGAGTCAGTATCTCTATCTGAGAAATGGGGGAAAGAATGGTATTTCCCCTTTTACATTTTAATAAGCATTTATAGCACTTCTTGTCTTCCACAAGAAGACACAGTGGTAAAGAATCCACCTGCCAATGCTGGGGATGGGGGTTTGATCCCTGGGTAGGGAAGGTCCTCTGCAGAAGGAAATGGCTACCTACTCCAGCATTCTTGCCTGGGAGATCCTATGGACAGAGAAGCCTGGTGGGCTACAGTCCATGGGATCACAAAGAGTCTGACATGACTTAGTGACTAAACAGGAACAACAAAGCACTTACTATACGCCAGAAACTAGTCCAACTATTTACAAGTATTTTTTTTAATTTTTAATCACTTTACTTACCAGTATCTACACAATGATTTACTACCTTTAAATTGGTAGCAAAGGTTGTTGTGAGGATTAAATAATACAGGCAATTGTTGATAAAACAGCACCCAAAATATAGAAAGTGCTTGGCAAATACTGCTAATGTTGCTATTATTATTGCTTTTGAATGCACTCAATTTAGGTTTCACTCATTTTCTTGTAACTGGTCTGATAAAAGATATCAACAGAAGTAGCTATATAATAATAGCTATCATTTATGAACTCTTCATTACATGCCAGAAACTATGTACACCCACCGTGTGAGGCAGAAACTGTTACATCCGTAATGAGAACTGAAGTTCAGAGAAGTTAAGGAATTGCTTCAAGTTAACACAGCAGGTAAGTGCTGGAGGAAGGCTTCAAAGACCAGGATCTTTCAATACTCCAGACTGGAAGGCAGGGTAAACACATTTTCTTATTGGAGAACAGACTGTGTGAAGAAGTAGATATATTCAAATTGTTGAATGATCTTGGATGTGGCTGTGTGTTCTGTAAACATCACATCAGAGCAAGTGCCACCAAGCAATGGAAATCCTCACAGTGCCAGAAGAAGTGCCTGGTAGACATTTGGTGCCTGGCAAGTGTGGGTGGGGGTCACGTGCTGGCATGGGGAAATCCCTATTCCCATTATGTGATAGGGGGCAGACATGAAATTGTCCCCAAGCCTCTCATTACTCCAGTTATATAGAGTCACACCAATCATATTGTTCATCTTTTGCAATAAAAGTTTTTATGGAAGAAAGAGACAAGCGAGGTCCAGGAAAGATGACTAGAGCCAAAGGCGGACTTGACGCATCCAGAAAGCATGGAGGCCAGAGCAGGGGTCAGGACCGCTGGATTCTGGGCTCAGCTCTGCCCTCACAATTGCAGCACAATGGCCAGGACCATCTTGCAGCCCCAGCTTCCAGTTCCTGGATTCCCCAGTCCTCTGATGAGCCAACAGTACAGTCACACTTGGGAGTAGTATTGGAACTCAGGTACACCTGGTCTGCACCTGTGATGCAATGACCCAGCCATCCTCCTGGTTAGAGCCTGGAATCCCAGCCCGTCTGACTCTGCTGTCTGGATTCCTTGATGCCAAATGGAGGGAAGGCTTCAGGAATTAAGGTTGAGGCTGGGGCACCCTTTCCAATATTGTGCCTGGAAAGCCTGTTCTCTCTCTCCCAACTCCTTTTCCCCAAAGCAGTTTCTCCAAACCCCTTTCCATAGTTTTCTCTCCTTTGTTACCAGCGCTTTATCACCCAGAACTTGACAGAATGTACTTCTGACTACAAATAAGCCACCCTCTTATTGTTTCAAGTTCCACTTCTGTAAAATAAAGAAATTGAGCTGGAAGTCATAGACGGAGCCTTCCATACCTAGCATTCAATGATTCAGTACATTCTGTACACGAAGGTATATATACTCACATCTAACATGTATTTCTGAGAAGAATTCTGTTTGACAATTAAGGCTCTGAGTTACCAAGTCAACAATGTCTTGACATAGGACATAACTGGATAATTAAACAAACGCTATTACATATGATCAAATTTGAGTGTGTCTCCTTTTGAAATTAGTTGTCAGGAATAAAATGATCTATTTGTATAGAAATTTACTGTTAGAAAACATTCTCAAATGCATTTTGTCATTCTCCTTATACTAACCCTAAAGATAGATGGTATTAACCCCTCATTAATAACCTACAAACATTAGTACATTACATGTACTCATGTAAGAATAATTACCTCAAACCTGCATTGAGGCTTAAAGGAGAGATATCTATAATGCCAGAAAGAGTGCCTGGCACACAGTCCATGCTTAACAAATGAAGATGTGGTCCTAGGGTCAGTAGTAGTACGGGGCATAGTTATTCTCCTTATGTCATAAGATGTAGATATGGAATGCTCCCCTCAACCTCATTTCTAATATACAATAAGATAACTGAACAGAAATCCTGTCCTGCTTTTTATCTATTTTTTTTCAGGTTATCCATAAAGAAAATTCCTGAACAGTGGCAAATCAACAGTTGAGTTCTGGACCTAACAGTAGCCTCTGTATTTGACTAAAGAATTGGTCACTGACTCATTATCACAGCCTTCCCTGAAAAAGAAGGTGTTAGTCTGTTTGCATTGTTGAAGCAACATACTAGAAACTGGGTGGCTTCTAAGCAACAGAAATTTATTCCTCCCAGTTCTGGAGGTTGGAAAATCCAAACCCAAGATGCTGGCAGATTTGGTGTCTGGTGAAGGACCACTTCCTGGAGTGACCACTTTAGAGCTGTGTCCTCTCAACGTGGGATGGGAAGGGAGCTCTCGGGTTTCTTTTATAGGGGCACTAACCCCATTCTCGAGGGCTCCACTCTCATGACCCAATTTCAGATTTTGGGAGGATGCAAACAGCAGTCAGTCAGGAGCACAAGATTAATAATTTTTATCCACCTTGTAACACTGTTGGCATATTAACAAAAAGATGTTTGTAATAAGTCACACACACACAAACAAAACAGACTCATCCTCTTGTACACCTATGGGTAAATACTTCAAGTGTCTTATTTGTTATCCCATCCAAAATGGAAGGCTAGCATTTCATTAGATTGGTCTCTTGTATTTTATTCAACAGGTTTCAGATATGGAGGGAGATTTATACTTTTTTGATTGATTCAGTCACTCATCAAAGAGTAACTGAGTATCTTTTGTAGATCAGGTACAGCTCAAGCTTCTGGAAATATCCATATGCATGAGAAAATGCAGAGATAGCTTTCTGGTGGGAAATAGGGCTATTTCTACAGAGATAAACCACAGAACTCTAGGTGCCATGATAGAGGTTGGATGGGAGGATGAAAGATGGTGACACAATCCCCTGGTTTTGGGGAGACCTAGGAGAATCAAAGAGTCGGACACGACTGAGCAACTGATCTGATCTGATCTGATCTGAGGAGAATGAGGGAAGAACTTGTAGAAGAACTCATGCCCGAGGCAAGCCAAACGGAAAACATCCTTGCAAACTCATGGAGGTGAGGAGCGAGAGTACGAGAACAAATATGCAAGCAGCCTGACTTGGTTGCGGCCTAAAGCACAAACACGGAGGGGGTGAAAAGACAAAGAAACAGAAAGAAGACAAATCACAGACAGCCTCTACTCCATGAGGAGTAACTTGGACATTTTTCTGGAGGCAATAGGGAGAAACCAAATACTTTGAATAGAGTTATGATGTGACTGGATTTGGTTTCTATACAGTTCATTTTGACAAATTTTTATTTAGCACCTTCTGGGTAGTGGGCTAAGCTGCTGCTGCTGCTGTCGCTTCAGTCGTGTCCGACTCTGTGCGACCCCATAGACGGCAGCCCACCAGGCTCCCCCGTCCCTGGAATTCTCCAGGCAAGAACACTGGAGTGGGTTGCCATTTCCTTTTCCAATGCATGAAAGTGAAAAGTGAAAGTGAAGTCACTCAGTTGTGTTCGACTCGTAGAGACCTCATGGACTGCAGCCTACCAGGCTCCTCCATCCATGGGATTTTCCAGGCAAGAGTACTGGAGTGGGGTGCCATTGCCTTCTCCAGAGTGGGCTAAGCTAAAGGAATGCAAAACCAAGTAAGAGCTAGCATTTTACCCTAAAAGAACTAAAGTCTAGGAGACAAGAGACACAAGGAAGACTTCATTAAAAAGTCTCACTGAGAACCATGATGACCTGGATATTTGCAGAAAGAACACCCAGATATAGTTGGCAAACCCCAAATAGATCCAAAATTAGATGGGAAAATGCATGCCTTTCCTGAGTTGTAAACAGTATGGTTGAATCTTTGCAACAAAATTCCGCTATCTTTCTTTATTCTTTCCAATAAAATGCCTCTGCATAGGCATCAGATCCCAGACTTGGTGGAAGACTTAGAGGTCATCTAAGAGTTCCATATCCCTTTATGGTAGTCTTCCTCAACTACTATCAAACCACCCAAGTCAGCTTATTCCACTGTTGGAAGTAGATATGTGAAAACAGTGATTCCTGCATTGTATTTCAGAATTCCCTCTTCCAGTAATGTCTTTCCTATTCCTTTAACTTTCATCTGAGGCAGTATATACAATAAGAAAAATCCCAGACCAGAGAATCACAATGGTTCTGTCATTCACTAGCTTTGTGGTCTTGGCTAAGTTACTTAAACTTTCTGAATCAAGTTTCTCAAGTCTGAATTGGTTTGATATGGGACTTAAGAGAAATACAAGTAAAGCAATAAGCAAGTACTTTGTATAATAAAGTTCAATAAATAACAACTGTTCAGTTCAGTCGCTCAGTCATGTCCGACTCTGCAACCCCATAGACTGCAGCATGCCAGGCCACCCTGTCCATCACTGACTCCCAGAATTTACTCAAACTCATGTCCATTGAGTCAGTGATGCCATCCAATCATCTCATTCTCTGTCATCCCATTCTCCTCCTGCCTTCAATCTTTCCCAGCATCAGGGTCTTTTAAAATGAGTCAGTTCTTGGCATCAGGTGGCCAAAGTATTGGAGCTTCAGCTTCAACATCAGTCCTTCCAATGAACACCCAGGACTGATCTGCTTTAAGATGGACTGGTTGGATGAGAGTCCAAGGGACTCTCAAGAGTCTTCTCCAATACCACAGTTAAAAAGCATCAATTCTTTGGCACTCAGCTTTCTTTATAGTCCAACTCTCACATCCATACATGACTACTACAAAAACCATAGCCTTGACTAGATGGACCCCTGTTGGCAAAGTAATGTCTCTGCTTTTGAATATGCTATCTAGGTTGGTCATATCTTTCCTTCCAAGGAGTAAGCAGCTTTTAATTTCATGGCTGCAGTCACCATCTGCAGTGATTTTGGAGCCCAGAAAAACAGAGTCAGCCACTGTTTCCCCATCTATTTGCCACGAAGTGATGGGACCGGATGCCATGATCTTAGTTTTCTGAATGTTGAGCTTTAAGCCAACTTTTTCACTCTCCTCTTTCATCAAGAGACTCTTTAATTTTTCTTCACTTTCTGCCATAAGGGTGGTGTCATCTGCATATCTGAGGTTATTGATATTTCTCCCGGAAATCTTGATTCCAGCTTGTGCTTCATGCAGCCCAGAATTTCTCATGATGTACTCTGCATATAAGTTAAATAAGTAAAGTGACAATATACAGCCTTGATGTACTCCTTTTCCTATTTGGAACCAGTCTGTTGTTCCATGAAGCAGAGAATTCCCTGGTTCAGACGGTAAAGCATCTGCCTACAGTACGGGAGACTTGGGTTTGATCCCTGGGTTGGGAAGATCTCCTGGAGAAGGAAATGGCAACCCACTCCAGTATTCTTGCCTGGAAAATCCCATGGACAGAGGAGCTTGGTAGGCCACAGTCCATGGAGTCACAAAGAGTCGGATATGACTGAACGACTTCACTACACTTTGTTGTTCTATGTCCAGTTCTAACTGTTGATTCTTGACCTGCATACAGATTTCTCAAGAGGCAGATAAGGTGGTCTGGTATTCCCATCTCTTGAAGAATTTCCCACAGTTTATTGTGATCCACACAGTCAAAGGCTTTGGCATAGTCAATAAAGCAGAAATAGATGTTTTTCTGGAACTCTCTTGCATTTTTGATGATCCATTGGATGTTGGCAATTTGATCTCTGGTTCCTCAGCCTTTTCTAAAACCAGCTTGAACATCTGAAGTTCACGGTTCACATATTGCTGAAGCCTGGCTTGGAGAATTTTGAGCATTACTTTACTAGCATGTGAGATGAGTGCAATTGTGCGGTAGTTTGAGCATTCTTTGGCATTGCCTTTCTTTGAGATTGGAATGAAAACTGACCTTTTCCAGTCCTGTGGCTACTGCTGAGTTTTCCAAATTTGCTGGCATATTGAGTGAAGCACTTTTACAGCATCATCTTTCAGGATCTGAAATAGCTCAACTGGAATTCCATGTTTTTCAGGCACTCTATCAGATCTAGTCCCTTAAATCTATTTCTCACTTCTACTGTATAATCGTTAATGGAATTGATTTAGGTCATACCTGAATGGTTTAGTGGTTTTCCCTACTTTCTTCAATTTAAATCTGAATTTGGCAATAAGGAGTTCATGATCTGAGCCACAGTCAGCTCCTGGTCTTGTCTTTGCTGACTATATAGAGCTTTTCCATCTTTGGCTGCAAAGAATATAATCAATCTGATTTCAGTGTCAGCCATCTGGTGATATCCATGTATAGAGTCTTCTCTTGTGTTGTTAGAAGAGGATGTTTGTTATGACCAGTGCATTTTCTTGGCAAAACGCTATGAGCCTTTGCCCTGCTTCATTCTGTACTCCAAGGCCAAATTTGTCTGTTACTCCAGGTATTTCTTGACTTCCTACTTTTGCATTCCAGTCCCCTATAATGAAAAGGACATCTTTTTTGGGTGTTAGTTCTAATAGGTCTTGTAGATCTTCATAGTTCAACTTCAGCGTCTTCAGCATTACAGGTCAGGGCATAGACTAGGATTACCGTGATATTGAATGGTTTGCCTTGAAAGTGAACAGAGATCATTCTGTCATTTTTGAGACTGCATCCAAGTACTGCATTTTGGACTCTGTTGACTATGATGGCTACTCCATTTCTTCTAAGGGATTCTTGTCCACAGTAGTAGATATAATGGTCATCTGAGTTAAATTCACCCACTCCAGTCCATTTTAGTTCACTGATTCCTAAAATGCCGATGTTCACTCTTGCCATTTTCTGTTTGACCACTTCCAATTTGCCTTGATTCATGGATGTAACATTCCAGGTTCCTATGCAATATTGCTCTTTACACATCGGACCTTGCTTCTATCACCAGTCCACAAATGAGTGTTGTTTTTTCTTTGCCTCTGTCTCTTCATTCTTTCTGGAGTTATTTCTCCACTGATCTCCAGTAGCATATTGGGCACCTACTGACCTGGGGAGTTCATCTTTCAGTGTCCTATCTTTTTGCCTTTTCATACTGTTCATGGGGTTCTCAAGGCAAGAATACTGAAGTGGTTTGCCATTCCCTTCTCCAGTGGACCATGTTTTGTCAGAACTCTCCACCATGATCCATCCGTCCTGGGCAGCCTTACACGGCATGGCTTAGTTTCACTGAGTTAGACAAGGCTGTGGTCCGTGTGATCAGATTGGCTAGTTGTCTGTGATTGTGTTTCTGTCTGTCTGCCCTCTGATGCCCACTCTCAGTGCCTACCGTCTTACTGGGGTTTCTGTTTGGACATGGGATATCTCTTCACGGCTGCTCCAGCAAAGCACAGCTGCTGCTCCTTACCTTGGGCATGGGGTGTCTCCTCACAGCCGCCGCTACGGACCATGATGACTAAATCATCATTTCTGGATACGTCTCTGCCCTCACTTCTTTTTTAAAAAAAACAGCAAAATTTTCATGAATTCCCTCTCCAAATGTTGGTCCCAATATTGAGCTTATTACCTGGGTTCATCACAGGTAGTACAGTCACAGAATACTATCTCTCTTGAGCAGAAAAAAAAAATATTAGGGAATTTCAGACATCCATTTCCATCTATTCTTTTAGTGTTGAGAGCTGAGCTGGGTGACTTAGTCTCAGGTGAGAAATGGAATATTTCCTGCCATATCAGTAAACAAGGATGTCACAGTCATCAGAGATTGCATCCCTACAGTGTGAGCTGGTAAGTGCTGATGGAACTCAGAATGTGAAAACACAGGATACTGGTCCCAGACAGCTGAGGTGCCTTTCAAGGGAATGATTCCAGTGAGCCCAGACTCTTGCATCCTCCCATATGTAGAAAATCCTTAACTTGAGATATCTAGTTTTCTTTAATTAACAAGCATCTTTTGGTGTTCAGATTACCTGTCCTTAGCTGCAAAACTTCTATATAACCTGCCCCCAGTCTGTCACCACCCAGCCCTCTCAGAGCACCTGCCTCCTCAGAGCAGTTCCCTCAGGGTCACTTCAGATGCTTCCTCCAGGTGTAAAATCCTAAAAACTTCTACCAAACGAAACATTTTAGACTGCACATATTTTTTCAGTTGACACAGTTTAGCTTGATAACCAGGTAGTTCTCTAAGTACTTTTTTTAAGGGTGGTGCATTTACAACTCCAAATGAGAAACCCATTTCTTACCCCAAATAATCACATTAGGTGACCTTGCATATTTAACATTTCACGATTGCTTCCTGGGTTGGTCAAAAGCTCATGATGAATAAATAGATTCACGGTGGTGTTGTCGGAAGGTCTTGAACTCAGTTCCTCCCACAGATACACTGAAATCTACAGCTATGTAAGGAATCACTTCCTCTGGACAAAAAATCCCAAAAAATCCAAAACTGACTGAATGAGAAAAAAACCTACTTGGAAGCGGGTAGGAGGGACTGAGACACAATCTCAACATGAACCCCACCACCCACATGGTGGTGACCCACAATCAGGAGGGAACTCAAAACCCCGAGTTCCTCCTTCCTCCCCTGAGAGGGGGAAAGGGTTTGAACCCCACATCAGGCACCCAGCTCTTAAGACCTGCCTCTGAGAGATGAGCTCCCAAAACATCTAGCTTAGAAAGCTAACAGGGCTTATTACACGAGACCTGTAAAATGACTGCAAACTGAGAAATGACTCTTCCATTTTTAATGAGCTCTTATATTTTGGAGATACACATTAGCATATTAATGGATAAGACCATGTCAAACCATCTGAGAGAGAGTTATAGACATTGTGATATTTTATTCCTAAAGGCATTAGCATGTGTCACCTAAAAGCGAGAGCATTCTCTAATCCAGCTATAATAGAGTTATAACACTTGGGAAATTTTAAACGGATACAATTCTATGATCTGATATTATATTTAATATTATTATCTAGTAGGAGTCTTTATTCAAATGTCCCCAGTTATTTCAATAGTGTCTTTCATTGTATTTTTAATCATCTAAGAGCCAATCAAGGATTACACATTGTATGTAATTATCTGTCTCTTTGGCCTCCTTTCATCAAGAGCAGTTCTCCAATGGAAGAGAAACAACACTTCAGGGGCTCATGTGCTGGAATTCTCATAAGCTTCAGGGACCAGGCAGAGGCAGTCACCTGAGAGGTGCCCAAACTTTCTGCAAAAGAGGCTTATTTGCTTATCTTAAAGCATCATCCCAACGGGGAGAGCATCCAACACACGCAGAGTCAGCTACAATATTGGGTTGACCCAAAAGTTAATTTGGAATTTTCCATAAGCTGTTAGGGTTACAAAAATACCCGAAAGAACTTCTGGGGCAACCCAATACTTTCCAAAGACAGAGGCCAGTGACTGCCATGTCTGGGCTCTGTTTTCTCCTCACTTCAGGCGGCTGGTGTTGTGACAGGGAAGAGCCAATTCTGACTCTCTGTTAGATTTGTTTCTTTGATTTTACCCTTTGCTTTTTGTTGCTTTTGTTACTATAATCATATATAATGGCCTGCCCCAGGGAATCCTGCCGCTTTGCTTGAATGCTAAACTAAAGCGGCTTTGTTCAGCTTACAGGGAGACAATCTACCCACGTGTGAATAGCTGCAGAAAAGAAGAAATTGGGGCTTCTCTGGTGGCTCAGAGGTAAAGAGTCCACCTGCCAATGCAGGAGACACAGGTTTGATCCCTGATCTGGGAGGATCCCAATGTTGGGAGCAGCTAAGCCCTTGCGACATGACTACCTCAACTGTGCTCTAGAGCCCCAGAGCTGCAACTACTGAAGTCTGCATCCCTGGAGCCTGTGCTCTGTTCCAAGAGAAGCCACTGCAATGAAAAGCCTGCACACTTCAACCGAAGAATAGCCCCTGCGTGCCACAACTAAGAGAAAAGCCCTTGAAGCAACAAAGACTCAGCACAGCCAAAAATTAATAAAAGAGAAGTCTAGAAATTTACTTAGTATGTCTTCTATAATACAAATAATACATGCTCATTGGAAAAACAGAAATAAGATAGACATTTATAAAGGAAAAGTTTATAAACGAAGGATTTAAGAAGAAATGAACACATCCCCTCCTATTTTGCAAGATAAATGGCCTTTTCACTTTACTTCCTTACCTCCTCTCCCTCTCTGTTCTATAAAAGAAACTGACAACCAGGCCCTGATGTTTTTTTTGGAGACACTAATCTGCCATCTTCTCGGTCTGTCGGCTTTCCAAATAAAGTTGTATTCCTTGCCTCAACATCTCGTCTGATTCATTGGCCTGTCGTGTGGTGAGGAGAGCAAGCCTGGACTCAGTAACAGTGTCTCCCCCAAAGGAGCTTCTCTCTCATCTGGCACCCTGACTTGTGCAACTGCTGCTCGGGAGCCTGTCTAAATCTCCTGGCTCTGATGGCCAGTGACACCTACACTTGTGGGTCCCGCAGGACTGTAATCAATGGAGGCAGAATTCTTAACCACCTAACCCTCCTGGGGCACAGCAGAAAGGCGGTAGACAAGATGGTCAGTCTCTCTGTGAGACAGGTCTATTCAGTTCAGAGCTGCAGCCCAAGGGGCAGGCTTCTCATCAGCAGTATTCAAAGGGCAGACATCAGTTCTCTGAGACGCTGGAGGATGGATTCTCACTCTGCACAGTCCCTCTGCCCTGCTCCAAGAGGGAGCTGGGACACACGCTTGGTGCTGTTTTTGTGGCCGCTGCCCAGGAGAGGCCCCTTGATTGCCTGGCTCTAATGATCAGCAGGATTTGAAATTATGGGCCTGGGACAGATAGAAAGATATTTCTTGGCCTGCCCCTGCCCCAAGGCACAGTGCACATAGCTGGCTGAAACACACCCCTAGTCTTTCTGTGAAGGAGGCTTTTTTACAAGTCTTGGAGCTTTGTCCTGGGGGTAGACCTCGGGTTTGGCACACTTGTAGGGGTCTGCAAAACTGCTTTCCAGGAATGGAGGGTGGGCACGAGTTTTGCACTCTCTCTGCCTGCCTCCAGCTTGATGGTGTCTCCCATGAAGGAGCTTCTACACTGTCTGGTGTCCCAATTCTTGCTGCTGATACCCAGGGGGGTCCTTCTAGATCTCCTGGCTCTGGTGACCAGTGAGGCTCCCTGACTGTAACAAATGGAAGAAGAGTTCTTAACTAGCTCCCACCCCAGGACACAACAAGAGGTAACACCTGAGGCCCTCAGTATCTCCGTGTAAGAATCTTATTCGTATACATTCGGGCTTCCCTGGTGATCAGTGATAAAGAATCCACCTTCCAATTCAGGAGACACAGGTTTGATCCCTGGGTCAGGAAGATCCCCCAGAGAAGGAGATGGCAACCCACTCCAGTATTCTTGTCTGAAGAATCCCATGGATGGAAGAGCCTGGCAGGCTATATAGTCCATGGGGTCGCAAAGAGTTGGACACGAGTTAATGAGCAAACAACAACAGTGTATATTCATGCCATAGACTGACAGGCAGGCTTCTAACTAAACAAGCATTTAAGGGCTGACTATAATCCTCTCCTGGAGAAGGAAATAGCAACCCACTCCAGTACTCTTGCCTGGAGAATCCTATGGACGGAGGAGCCTGGTGGGCTGCAGTCAATGAGGTCGCTAAGAGTTGGACATGACTGAGCGACTTCACTTTCACTTTTCACTTTCATTCATTGGAGAAGGAAATGGCAACCCACTCCAGTGTTCTTGCCTGGAGAATCCCAGGCACGGGGGAGCCTGGTGGGCTGCCGTCTATGGGGTCCCACAGAGTCGGACACAACTGAAGCGACTTAGCAGCAGGAGCAGCAGCAGCAGCATAACCCTCTCCAGATATACAGATGGTTAATAGGTACAAGAAAAGGTGCTCAGCATCACTATTTATCAAGGAATTGCAAATCAAAACCATAACGAGATATCACCTTACATGTGTTAGAATGTCTATTAGTTTTTTTTTTTTTAAATGACAAGCATTGGTGAGAATGTAGAGAAAGGGAATCCTAATGTACTGTTTAGTGGAAAGTAAATTGGTACAGTTACTGTGGAAAACAGTATGGAGATTCTTCAAATAATCAAAAATATATAAGTACTATATGATCCAGCAATTCCACTTTTGGTATTTATCTGAAGGCAACACAAACACTAACTTAAGATACCTATACACCCGTGTTCACTGGAGCACCATTTACAATAACCAAGATATGGACACTCAAGGAGGGGATATATGTACACTTGTAGCTGATTCACATTGTTGTACAGCAGAAACTAACACAACATTGTAAAGCAATTGCACTTTAGCTAAGAAAATTAATTTTTAAAAAAGATATGGAAGCAACCTAAATGCTCCTTGATGGATAAATGGATAAAGAAATTGTGATATATATGTAAATACCTGTACAAAGAAATATATTGAGCCATAAAAAAGAATGAAACACTGCCATTTGCAATAACATGGATGGACCTTGTGGGCATTATACTAAATGAAACAGGTCAGACAGGGAAATATAAATACCATATGATCTCACTTATATGTGAAATCTAAAAACAAAACAAACTCACAAATATGGAGAACACATTGGTTGCTAGAGGCAGGGGATAAAGGGTAGGCAAAATAGGGGAAGGGTGTCAAACTTTTAGTTATAAAATAAATAAGTTTCATGGGATATAATTCAGCATAGTGACTACAGTTAATATATTGTGTTGTATTTTTGAAACTTGCTAAGAGAATAAATCTTAAAAGTTCTTATCATGAGAAACTATCTATGGTGAAGGATGCTAACTAGACTTGTGGTGGTAGACTGTTTAGCAATATACACAAATACTGAATGACTATGCTGTGCACCTGAAGCTAATAATGTAATATGTCAATTATATTTTAATTTTTAAAATCCTTTAATTAAAGAAGCCTACAAACCTTTCTGAAGCACAAGCTAGAATCAAGATTGCTGGCAGAAATATCAATAACCTCAGATACACAGATGACACCACCCTTATGGCAGAAAGTGCAAAACTTAAGAGCCTCTTGATGAAAGTAAAGAGGAGAGTGAAAAAGTTGGCTTAAAACTCAACATTCAAAAACTAAGATCATGACATCCGGTCCCGTCACTTCATGGCAAATAGATGGGGAAACAATGGAAACAGTGACAGACTTTATTTTGGGGGGCTCTAAAATCACTGCAGATGGTGACTGCAGCCATGAAATTAAAAGACGCTGGTTCCTTGGAAGAAAAGTTATGGGCAACCTAGACAGCACAATAAAAAGCAGACACATTACTTTGCTGACAAAGGTCCGTATAGTCAAAGCTATGGCTTTTCCAGTAGTCATGTATAGACGTGGAGAGTTGGACTATAAAGAAAGCTTAGCACCAAAGAATTGATGCTTTTGAACTGTGGTGTTGGAGAAGACTCTTGAGCGTCCCTTGGACTGCAAGGAGATCCAACCAATCCATCCTAAAGGAAATCAGTCCTGAATATTCATTGGAAGGACTGATGCTGAAGCTGAAACTCCAATACTTTGGCCACCTGATGTGAAGAACCGCCTCATTGGAAAAGACCCTGATACTGGGAAAGACTGAAGGCAGGAGGAGAAGGGGACGACAGAGGATAAGAGGTTCATGGCATCACCAACTTGATGGACATGAGTTTGAGCAAGCTCTGGGAGTTGGTAATGGACAGGGAAGCCTGTCATACTGCAAAGAGTTGGACATGACTGAGCAACTGAACTGAACTGAGAAACCTTTTGGAATTTTATAACTTAAATTCATTTGTTTGAACTTCCCTGATAGTCCAGTAGTTAAGAAGCTGCGAAATCAACACAGGGGACACAGTTTCCATGCCTGGTCAACTAAGATTCCCAATGCCGAGTAGCAACTAAGCCCAGGCACCATAACAACTAAGCCCTCATGCCTAGAGCCCGTGAGCCACAAGGGAAGCCACCATAATAAGAAGTCCACGCATTGCAACAAGGACCTGGCTCAGCCAAAAACAAATAAAGTGATGCTTTAAAAAAATCATTTTTTAAATAAGTTGTATGAAAATTGTAACTTACATTAAAAAAAAAAAAACTTGCTGCATGGGCCATGGGCCATAGATCATCAAGGGGAGAAATTAACATGAACAAGAATAGGCAAACTCTCCTTAAATGACTGAGACCTTAGAGAGGAGAAGGGCTGACCAGAGGGCGGACCAGAGAGGACTGGAAGGATTGTTAAGACTACTGGACCAGAAGTCAGAGATTTCAGTCTGAGTCCTTGGTCAACTCCTTTACTGAAATAAGACCTCAGACCCTCATTTAGACTGTATAAACCTTCGTTACTTCTCTGCAGGGGCTGTGTGATACAGGGGTTAAGGTCACAGATTCTGGAGCCAGCCTACCTTAGCTCTATAATATTGGGCAAGTGAACTGAACCCTCTGGGTCTCAGTGTCTTCATCTTTAAAAGGGGTAAGAAAAGAGTGTTTCACCTTTACTTTTAGGGTTCTTAAGAGAATTAAATGAGTCTTATAGAGCATCTGTAATATTGTCTGGCACCTAGTAAGCATCCTAAAAATATTTGCAACTACTTCAGCATTATAAAATCAAAGAGTTGAATTAAATCTCTGGGGTTGGTTCTAGCACCAGCAAGACAGGATGCTGTGGGCTGAGTCGAGGAGCATCCTGCATTGTTTTTTAAGGGAAATGCTGAGACCACGAATTAAAACGAATGTGTAAACCAGACATTCCAGATACTTTCCCAAATTTTGTGTAAAGTCAAAAGTAGGCATAGGAATTAGTGTGAGACCAGGTGGGACCCAGCTGGCAGCACCTGTCTCTGTGGGCAGAGGAAGAGGATTATCTTTTTGTATTGTTCAATGTGAGTAAGGAGGTGAAGGGATTTATCTTACAGAGAAAGAAAGGTCCTGAGAAACAAGAGGCTTTGTAAAGTGGGTGAAGCAGCATGGAGGAGAGTGGGCTGAGTGTTAGCAGGCAGGGAATGGTGACCCACTCCAGTACTCTTGCCTGGAAAATCCCATGGACGGAGGGGCCTGGTGGGCTGCAGTCCATGGGGTCGCTATGAGTTGGACATGACTGATTGACTTCACTTTCACTTTTCACTTTCATGCATTAGAAAAGTTAATGGCAACCCACTCCAGTGTTCTTCCCTGGAGAATCCGAGGGACGGGGCAGCCTGGTGGGCTGCCGTCTATGGGGTCACACAGAGTCAGACACGACTGAAGCAACTTAGCAGCAGCAGCAGCCACATGACAAAATCTGTCTCTGAGACCTGGAAGACTGTGGTGTGGGAGGTCTGACTTGCAGGTATAGCTCCCAGGTCAGGTATCACTCACAGGCCCTTCATAAAGGGCAACGTCACTTTGGATTTGGGAAAGCCTCTTTGGCCTCTCCAACTTTCTGTGATTTCCACTGGGTTTTGAGAGGTGTCTATGAAGGTAAAAAGCTTGACTACGGTGGACGGGGATCATTCCTCCCACACAAGGGGTCGCTAGTGCAGGTATGAGCGTCTGCTTGGTGAGTTGGCACTGCTGTCCGTGGTGACCTCGATGTCCAGGGTGGCCGTGTGTGCCCACAGCTAGAGGGTGCCTGCCTTGTGTGAGCATGCCAGCACTCCCGAGGGAGATGCCTGATGGACCCTGGACTCTTTGCAGAGCTGGTCACATTCCCTCAGCAGGTACACTGGCAACAGAGCAGTGGGTTGAACTCTTTTGGGCTCTGACTTAAAATCAAGTTGTGACAACAAGCGTGACCTCAGACAGGTTCTTCTGCCTCAGCTTCCATTATTCAACCTCCAGATCCTTAGACGTGTGATCAGAGTGGAACACAGTAGGTCATAACCTTGATGCATAAACAACAAGGACGGCACAGAGAAGTATACTCAATCAACTATACTCCAATATAAAATAGCGAGTTTAAAAAAATATAAAGTGAGTGCCTCTGGGCATCAAGAATTCATAAATAAGATGAAGAATAAGAGAGAGGGGCTCACAGTGGGTGTAAGCATTATGACACATTTAAGGAGGCTTCCCTGGGCATTGAGAAGGTTAGGGTCAACCAGAGGGGCGCCCCTATCTCTTAGGCTCTGGAAGTGAGTCAACAGAAAACAACATGAAGGACAGATTTGAGTGACTCGTGGGGCTGGTTTGGGGGCTTGAGTAGAAGATTATAAAAACATAAAAAGGTGTGATCTCCAAGAAAAGACATTTTCTTGGTTTCTCTACCAAGAAAAGACATTTTCATGAGCCAAGGTGCAGCCCTGAGCAGTAAACTGTGAATATGTGATGAAAGAAGAGACTAAAGATACGGGTGATGATGATTCAACATTTATTGCATCATCAGTATTCTCCAGGCACTGTGCTTCATGAACAGTAAGCATCTCATATTGGCCCCACAATTTAATGAGATAATGTCTATTTTCAGTCCTATTTTACAGAAAGAAAAATTGCTCAAAGAAGTTCTAAGGTAATTAAGTAGCATTTCTGGGATTTGAACCAACATTTCAGTTTAGAGCCTGAAGTCTTCATGATCACACAAGAGTCCCAACCTCATTGGTCCAGTCCACCCTCCAGATCGGCATCATCATGATCTGACCTGTCCCTTGCTCCAGCTTTGAAGAGGAAAGCAAATTGTCAAAGTGCAGTATCATGAGATACGCATCTTACAGAGAGAGGCGCAGTCTCACCACGGAAGACTGGGTTCTGGAAGGGGTGGGGGAGGGGTGGCTGTGACTATAACTTATGAGCATATTTCCGTAACACCCCAGTCAGCCCACAGCAGTGGAAGCACCTTCCCAGGCCCTGAATTCAGCCTCACGGTGACATGACACCAATTCTCCTTTCCCTAAAGAGGGCTCTGTCAGTGAGTGATGGATATTCAAATAAGAATTCTGTATAACTTGCTCTTTGGCTTTTCCCTCCAGGAGCATTTCTAGTTCAGTGACGAAAATACAAATCAATCACCGAGAAGAAATACAGTGGAATCCTAAATTTAGGCCTAGTAAACAGAAATACTCTAACACTATTGAGAAATCTGGTTTCAAGGAAAACACCATTTACCCCAAAGCTCAGTGAGTAACACATAACTTAGATGACTGAAAGGGATGACCATGGTCAGCCATCCCAAATTTAGACTCTGTCCATATTTAGAAGGCAAGGAGTTGTCATAATATTTTTATCGTTACCACTCAGTTTGGAAGAAAAGAGAATTTCTAGCAATTTTAAGATTGTTTGAGGCTGGAGGCCCAGCTTAGGCTATTGGGTTGCTGGTGGGGATTAACAAAGAGCCAGTCATTTGCAGCAGTATGGATGGACCTAGAGATGGGTGTCATGGGTGTCACGCTGAGTGAAGTCAGAGAGGAGAAACATAGGACATCCCTTATATGCAGAATCCAAAAAAGAAACTATACAACTGAACTTATTTACAAAAGAGAAACAGACACAGAGACTTAGAGAACGAACTTATGGTTACCAGCGGGGAAGGATGGAAGGAAGGGATAATTAGGGAGCCTGGGATGGACGCGTACACACTGCTATATTTAAAATGGATAACCAGCAAGGTCCTACTGTATAGCACAGGGAACTATATTCAATAACCTGAGATAAACCATAGTGGAAATGCTTATGAAAGAGATTGTATGTGTGTGTGTGTGTGTGTATATATATATATATGTGTGTGTGTGTGTGTGTGTATATATATGTATGTATATATAACTGAATCATTTTGCTTTACAGTGGATATTAATACTACAATAAAATTTAAAAAGAAATTAAACCCACTCTTAACTTGAAGGTTACAGGGTGAGTAGCTCACACCAACATGCTTAATTTAGCCAAGCCCCAAACCAACTCTAAACCTGAACTTGGAACAAAATCATCTGTCAGAGCTTTTCTAATTAAATTGGTTGAGGTTAAGGCTTGATGCCAAAATCAGAACGTGCTCATAGAAACCCAAATACGGTTGGTGCCAGGTGCTTCTTTCTGTCACCTCCACATCACGTCGACCTGTACAAAGGGGTTTTATTCAGCTCCACGTCATTCTCTAACAAAAGAACGGCAAAGCTCTACGTGTGGGGTCCGCTTACCTTTCAAGGCAAAGATGAATAAAAGGGCTACCTGCACATCCTTCATCCAGTAACTCCCGAGATGGATAGTCTGCTCACAAGCAAGTGGGAAAGAGCTTGGGGTTTCAACCTAGGAACTCAGGTCTCGCGTGAGGTTCGCAGGGTGTTAATCATCTTAAATGGGCAACAGAGTCTTGCGCCTGCTCTTTTTCAACAACGCCAGGTGCACCTGATATCAACAAAGCCCGTGAAGCTTGGGGCGGGGGCGGGGCGTTTGACCCGCAGTATTAGTATTGCCTGCAGACTGTTCAAAGTCAAGCCCCACTCAGACTTACAGCAGCAGAAATTCTAGGGATGAAGTTCAGCTCTCTACATTGGAACAAATCTTCCATTAGTCCTAACGTCTGCTGAATTTTCGAGAATTACTGCACTATATCGTGATGCCTTAATTGAAGCTCTAAAGACAACTGAAGAACTGCCTGCCCCGCCCCCCTCCATTTTGAAATCAAAGAAAGGTGTCTGAAGATTGTGTTTGTGTGTACGTAGGAGAGGTGTCGGAGAAGGCGGTGGCACCCCACCCCAGTACTCTTGCCTGGACAATCCCATGGATGGAGGAGCCTGGTGGGCTGCAGTCCATGACGTCGCTAAGAGTCGGACACGACTGAGCGACTTCATTTTCACTTTTCACTTTCATGCATTGGAGAAGGAAATGGCAACCCACTCCAGTGTTCTCGCCTGGAGAATCCCAGGGACGGGGGAGCCTGGTGGGAGGCCGTGTATGGGGTCGCACAGAGTCGGACACGACTGAAGCGACTTAGCAGCAGCAGCAGCAGCAGCAGCAGGAAAGGTGTTATGTGACTGAGTGACACGATTCATTTTGGCAGTAAAATGGGCTTTTCCCCCCTTGTCAAGATATCTCATTAAAAAAAAAAGTGAAGCATCTATTTTCTAAGAAAAATGACTAAAGCCAGAGTTATTTTCCATTTTAATAATTTTGCTAGAGGGCTTCCCTGGTGGCTCAGTTTGCTAGGCTATCAGTAATGCTGCTTGTATATTTCATGATGTACCTACTGAAATAATGTTCTATATTTCCTCAGAAAGAATAGAACATGTTTTGCATGTCAGTACTGTTATTCTCATAAATATACTCTGTTAAATCCATGAGAGTTTACACAGTAATCTCCAGCCTTACTCAAGTTTTGTTCTGTTAAAAATTTTTGAACTTCATCTGTTTTTTCCAGTTTTCTTTACCTGGACCAGATTTCCTTTGGTGATTACAGAGAAGAGTGTTGACACAATAGCCTTTAAACTTCCCAGGCTTTGGGACTTCCCTGGTGGTCCAGTAGCTAACACACTGTACTCCCAATGCAGGGGGCCTGGGTTCAATCCCTGGTCCGGCTGGATCTTACATATTGCAACTGGTGCAGTCAAATAAATAAATGAATAAAAAAATAAACTTCCCAAGTTTGCTTATTTATGAGCATTTCTGAGTCAGTGGGTCATGCTCTTAAGTGAACTATATATATATATATATATATATATATTTTTTTTTTTTTAGTGTTGATATAGAATCTGACATCCAGTAACAAAAGGTAATACAAACCATCACATTAAAACTGGACTTTATTACATTTTTTTGGAACTTAGTTTGCTTATGGTTTGTAATTTCACATACACACAAAAATATATTATTGATAGCAAAGAAGTTGAAACACATTGTATCCCAACAGACATCTGTCCATTTCAAATACTACAAACAAACATCTTTTACTAGGGAAACAATTCTTTTTGAAAGTTTACTAGAATTAATTTACAGCTTACCAATTACTAAAAAGGTGTGAGTTCCATCATGGTGTTGGAAACTTAAAACGAAAATTCAATTTATATACTACAGAACAAAATTACATTATTAAATTAATAAGTTAATAAAGATACACATTTCACCTATGATAAAAATATTTAATTTATAAATCACTATAGAATATAATAAAAGAAATGAAGTGAGGCCAGAAAATTGATTTTTGAAGGATTTTGAGACTATAAACTTATATTTTAATATTTTGTTCATATATAGCCAAGAGGAAGAGAGAAAGCCAACCTAGGGTCAGTCCAAAGTTTTGCAGGAGAAACATCAACCAGGGTCGCTGTGTTTGAACATGAGTCATTTCAGGAAGCTAAAAAAAGAATAAAAAACCAGAATAAGATCCAGATATATTCACTGCTGGGAAAAGTTTGGTGGGAAAACATGAGAGACTCTGTTATTCAGAACTTAATAACCTTTCCAATTCCCCAAATGGTTTTAAAATGTTTAATACCCACTCTCACCAAAATTCTAAAACATCAGATAAATTGAACCATTAGAATGTAGTGACAAGGATCCTAGCAATGCCAGAAATCTTAAAATGACAGTTATCAACTGAAAGCAAATCTAATTCTGATTTTTTTTTGGAAAATATTTAATGTGAAATATATAATAGATGAAAGGAATTCTTTTTGATGGTCCTATTGGGTTTATGAAATTGCTAAATGCACTGGCTATTACAAAGCATATATTTGTTTCTTTTCAAAATGATGACTGAGATCTTCCTGACCTTTGGAACAATAAAAGCATCATTTCCTAAGGCTAGGTTTTATTCTCAGAGAGAGAAATAGCAACAGATTTATGTTTGTGAAATGCTGTAACGCCATTTAGAGGGAAACATTCACTCAACCTCTATGAGTCATTCCTCAATCTGTTCATCTCACGTTCTTTTGATTCCTCACCCTGAGAAGGTCAGGGTCACTGTCTCTCTTTCATGACAATCATTTCCATTGGAGCATAGCCTCAGGTCAACAGAGATTGGACACTGAACTCAACCCTGGCACTACAGACACTCAGCGCTGGATAATTCTCTGTTGTGGAGGTTCTCCTGTGTGTTGTAGGATGTTTAGCAGTGTCCCTGGTTTCTATCCACTAGATGTCAGTTGTCCCTCTGCCCCTAGTCATGACAGCCAAGAATGTCTCCAGACCTTGTCAAATGTCCCCTTGGGGGTTCTCTCCTCTGGTTGAGAACTACTGGATTCGTACCTAGCAAAAGAAAGGTCAAACATATAAAATATGCAAGGGCTTTAAATTTATAGCAATGGAAAACAGATTGATGTCTTTTTTTCATGCCTGTATGGGAGCATCCTGGATGTTCTGTTTCAGTGTGTTTGAGATGGATATTTCTGTGTTCAAACTGGCAAAATAGATGGAAGGAGGAGTAAAATTATTGCATCCTGCTATCTCACACCCCAACACAGAGCCATGGAATAAAAGACAAAGTGGGATCCAAACTGCTATCCTGAATGGACGGATGGATGAATGGACAGATGGATGGATGGATAGCCTTAAATTATGTAATATACATATGTGTCACATTCCTTTTCAGGTTCTTTTCCCTTAAAGTTTACTACAAAATATTAAGTAGGGTTCTGTGTGTATATCTTAATCCCAACCTCCTAATTTATCCTTCCCCCACACCCTTTGCCCTTCGCTAACTGTAAGTTTGTTTTCTATGTCTGTGAGTCTAGTCTCTTTCTGTTTTGTAAATAAATTCATTTGTATCATTTTCTCTAGATTTCACATATAAGCAATATAGGCTTATCCATATAGCAACATAAGCTATTTGTCTTTGTCTGACTAATTTCACTTATTATGGTAGTCTCTAGGTCCATCCATGTTGCTGCAAATGGCACTCCTTGCTTTTTTAATTAAAACAATTTGCTCTGTGATAACTTGCCATCCATTCAGGGGTATGTACATTTATAAACCGTACTGAAGGCAAATGTTGCACTATCCAGTAGCAGATCTTTAATGACACCAATAAGAAGCCATTTTTCAGAATAAAGATGGAAATAGACAAAGAAGTGTGAACTTAGGATGGCCCAGGAGTGTGAACCTTAGGTGTAGAAGAAGGAAAGACACCATCTTAGTTTCAGAGGATGTTCCATAAACCATTCTTTATGTCAAGTCCTCCCTCATATAAAATTACTGCATGGGACATGATATTAGCATTTATCCACTTGCCTTCCTGATGTGCTTTAACATTCTCCATGAGCATTCACTTTTAAGCTTCAACTTGACTAGGGATACAATTATGTGGATGGAATCAAGTGTAAAACATTTATTTACTATCACTTGCTAAAATGTTCAGAAATCCTAATTAGCAGTTGACCATCATAACTACATCTCAGTTAATTAAGAGAACTTGTAGGGACCATTATCTGTAGACCAGTTACAGTCAATATGTGGGCTTCGTGCATATCAGGGAATTTTTTTCCTATGCCTGATTGAAATTTTTAAAAAGAACTTCACAGTGGTATGTTCAAGAGTTGCATCTTAAAGATTATTTTCCAGAAAATTACAACTACTTGACTGTCGTGTCTTGACATTCACTGATTAGACTCGGGGAACTTGCCAAGCATGGAGGTTAAAAACGAAGTTACTTTCTGCTTCAGGATTTCCAAATATCTGGCAAAAGTCTGAAGAACATTTCTCCTAGTACTATCTCTAGAAGGCAAGGCTGTTTTGCTATCATTTCTCTTTTTTTCTACTTTTTACTTCAATGTTAACACATTCTATTCATCATTTCACCCCTCTAGTCTTCGGGTATGAATCAAGATCTGTAAAACTGTTCAATAACAGTTTAACTGCCCTGGAGGAAAAGGGGACTTTTCTTTTTTGAAAGCCAGGGAAAATGGTGGCATTTAAACTCTTCTTGGGTGTTTTTTAAAAAGAAAAAGCACAATATGTACTCTCAAAAATGAATTCCTATGGACTTTTATTTCCCTTCAAATTTGCTGACTGAAATGATTAAAAATATGGCTAGATTCAGAGCAAGTGAAATGCTGCAATCAGATGTGGTTTGAGCTTCAACATTTTATGCTTGTATCTTTTGGAAAGACTTTCTGTAGAACTTGCTAGTATTTTGGTATGTACCCAAGAGATATTACGGTTCATATGTCATCCATAATAATCCAAAACAGTGCCAAGTACTGTCTCAAAAGCAAGCTTAACTAGGCTTTCTTACCAAACCATGTGGACATGGGAAGTGCAGACAGGCCAATCAAATTATGATCAAAGCTTCCATGTCAGGGTGAGAATCTCTTTAAAGTTTTAAAATTTGAAATTTTCATTGTTTGTCTGTTTCTATAGACTTACAAAGTTAGTCTGTTACAGCTTTTTTCCAGTGCTTACTGTCTGCCTTATAAACAGAAGCAGTAACATGCTATCTTTTATGACAAAGGCCGTGTGATACCTATGTATTCTACTACATATTTTTATCACATGCAGTGACTAATTGGACTTTTTAGTGTTGGCATTTTTTTTCTAGCTACTTAGAAATGTATTGGGCCATAACAGAGGTGAATTTCAGATAGAAAACTGGTCTTTGCAGGTGTTTGTATATCCTGTACAATAATGAGATGATCTGGCTTCTTGTCCTGGTTCTGACGTCACGTCTAAGTGCCTTTGGATAAGTCATCATCCTTCCTGAGCCAGTGTTTCCTCATAACTGAAAGGCGTTAATCATTTTACCTCTTGCGGGATTTTGAGGAGTCAATAGGAGAGAAGGAAAGATATAAGTAAAGGTGTGATTAAAAAAAGGATGTAAATCAAAGTAGATGTTACATAAGACCTTCCTCTAGAGCATCCTGAGAGACCTTGAGGAAAAACAAGCTGCTAGAAAGTACTGCTGAATCGATGGGAAGTTATCACAGAGCCAATTATTTTAATTTTTTAAAAGAAAGGAATGCCATTTGCAGCAACATGGATGGACTTAGAAATTATCACATGAAGTGAAGTAATCCAGAGAAACAATCTAAAATAAATGGTGTAAATGAACTTATTTACAAAACAGAAATAGACTCAGACGTAGAAAACAAATGTATGATTACTAAAGGGGAAAGGAAGCATGGGGATAAATTAGGATTTGGGGATCAACATATACATACTACACATATAAAATATATAATCAACAAGGACCTACTGAATAGTACATGGAACTCTACTTAATATTTTGTAATAACCTGTAAGGAAAAGGATTCTGGAAAAATAAATATATGTAACATAATTTAAGGCTATCCATCCATCCAGGATAACAGTTTTGGATTCACCTTTGTCTTTTATTTTGCTGCTCTGTACTGGGATGTGAGATACCAGGTTGCAATAATCTTAATCCTCCTTCTATCTAGTTTGCTGGTTAAAACAAAGAAATATCCATTTCAAGCACATCCAAATAGAACGTCCAGGATGCTCCCATAGAGGCATGAAAAAATACATCAGCCTATTTTCTGTTGCCATAAATCTAAAGCCCTTGCATATGTTGTACGTTCGAGCTTTCTCTTGCTGGATACAAGAATCCAGTAGTTCTCAACCAGAGGAGAGAACCCCCAAGGGGACATTTGACAAGGTCTGGAGACATTCTTGGCTGTCATGACTAGGGGCAGAGGGACAACTGACATCTAGTGGATAGAAACCAGGGACACTGCTAAACATCCTACAACACACAGGAGAACCCCCCAACAGAGAGTTATCCAGCGCCGAGTCTCAGTAGCGCCAAAGTTGCATTCAATGTCCCATTCATGTCGACTTGAGCCTGTGCTTCAGTAGAAATGACTGTAGTGAAAGAGAGACAGTGACTCTGACCTTCTCAGGGTGAGGGATTTGAAAGAATGTGAGACAAACTATGAAAATGAAAATACAACGTATCAAAACTAGTGGTATTCAGTGAACACAGTAAATAGAGGGTAATTGACAGGATCAAATGCATATATTGGGGGAAAATATATAAAAGCAATAATCTAAGCTCCCAATTCAGGAAACTAGAAGAAAACTAGCAAATTAAATCCCAAATACGGAAAAAAAAAAAAAAGAAATAATAAAAACTAGAGCAGAAATCAGTATAATTGAAAATAGGAAATCAATAGAGAAAAATCAACAAAAACAAAAGTTGATTTTATGAAAAGAACAATAAATTAGACAAGTCTCTTCCAGGCTAACTAAGAAACAAAAACAGAAGACACAAATTACTAATATCAGAATTGAAAGAGGGATATCACTTAAAAAATCCATGGATAATAAAGGAATATTATGAATAACTTTATGCCCACAAATTTGATAACCTAGATGAAATGTATAAATTCCTTGAAAGATGCAATCTGCCAAAACTAACACAAGAAAAAAATAGACCACCTGAATAGGTCTATTTCTTTTATGAAAGAAATGGAATCAATAATTAATAATTTTCCAGAGCACCAGACCCAGATGTGTTCACTGGTCAATTCTATCAAACAATTAATGAAGAAATTATGTCAGTTTTCTATAGTCTCTTCCGAAAGAAAGAAGCTGAGTAAATAATTTCTAATTCATTCTAAGAGATCAGTATTGTCTTAATACCAAAAACCAGACATATATGATAAGAAAACTATAGGTCAATATTTCTCATGAACAGAGATATAAAGATCCTCAACAAAATATTAACAGATCAAATCTAACAATGTATAAGAAAAATTATATGCCACAAAAAAGTGGGATTTATCCTAGGCATCCAAGGCTGGTTTAACATTCAAAAAATCAATTAATGTAATCTATATTCCAATATCTGTCTAGTTAAAGCTGTGGTTTTTCCAGTAGTCATGTATGGATGTGAGAGTTGGATCATAAAGCTGAGCGCCAAAGAATTGATGCTTTTGAACGTGGTGTCGGAGAAGACTCTTGAGAGTCCCTTGGACTGCAAGGAGATCCAACCAGTCAATCCTAACAGAAATCAGTCCTAAATATTCATTGAAAGGACTGATGCTGAAGCTGAAATTCCAATAGTTCGGCCACCTGATGTGAAGAACTGCCTCATTTGAAAAGACTCTGATGCTGGGAAAGATTGAAGGCGGGAGGAGAAAGGGATGACCAAGGATGAGATGGTTGAATGGCATCACCAACTCAATGGACATGAGTTTGAGCAAGTTCTGGGATTTGGTGATGGACAGGGAAGCCTGTCATCCTGTAGTCCATGGGATCTCAAAGAGTCAGATATGACTGAGGAACTGAACTGAACTGACATTTCA
Source organism: Bos taurus (assembly GCF_002263795.3). NCBI lineage: Eukaryota > Metazoa > Chordata > Mammalia > Artiodactyla > Bovidae > Bos > Bos taurus. The sequence continues at coordinate 32,452,652 of NC_037340.1, read as the reverse complement.
ATATCAACAGGCTAAAGAAAAATCACATGATCATATCTATAGATGCATAAAAAGCATTGACAAAATCCAACACCTATTCATGATAAAATAAAAACTCCCAGCAAATTAGGAATAGAGAGGAGCTTCCTCAAATTCATAATTAGCATCTTAAAAAGCCTGCAGCTAACATCATACTCAGTGGTAAGAAACTGAAGGCTTTCCTGCTAAGATCAGGCACAAAACAAGGATATCCCCTTCCACCTCTGTTTTTCAACATCATATTGAAGTCCTAGCAAATGCAGTAAGAGAAGAAAAGGAAATAAAAGTTACACAGATTGGGAAAAAAGAGATAAAACTCCGTTTATTTGTACTTGACACGATTGTCTATGTAGTAAAGCCAAAACAACAAAGCTCACAGAACTAATAAACGCTTATATCAAGGTTGCAGAATAGAAGGTTAATATACAAAAGTCAATTGCTTTTCTATTTACCAGGAATGAACAGGTGGATTTTGAATTAAAAACATCATTTATATTAGAACCCCAAAATGAAACACTTAGATATAACTCTAACATAATATATAAAACATCTATTTGAGGAAAACTATAAAACTCAAAGATGTCAAGGAAAAAGAATAAATAGAGAGATATTCCATGTTTATGGATAGGAAAATTCAATATTGTCAAGATGTCAGTTCTCCACAACTTGATCTATAGATTGAATGCAATTCCTATCAAAAAAACCCAGCAACTTATTTTGTGGATATTGACAATCTGATCCTAAAGCTTATATGGAGAGGCAGACAACACAGAATGTCCAACACAATCCTGAAGGAGAATAATAGAGTTGGAGAATTTGATACTACCCAGCTTCAAGACTTACAATAAAGCTATAGTAATTAACACAGTGTGGTATTGGCAAAAGAAAAGATAAACAGATCAGTGGAACAGAGTAGAGCTCCCAGAAATAGACCCACATAAATACAGTCAACTGATCTCTGACAGATGAGCAAAAGTAATAAAGCAAAGATAGTCTTCCCAATAAATGGTGTTAGAACTATTGGACATGCACAAGCAAAAATAAAAAAGAATCTATACACAAAATTTTCATAAAAATTAAGATGAATCACAGATTTCAATGAAAAACATGAAATTATAAAACTATACAGGTAAAACCCAGATGACCTTGGGTATGGTGATGCCTTTTTAGATCCACATCAAAGACATGAAAGAACTGATTGACAAGCTGAACGTCATTAAAATGAAAAACTTCTGAGTTCCCTGGTGCTCAAATGGTTAGGATTCCAGGCTTTCACTGCCTTGGCCCAGGGTCAATCCCTGGTTGGGAACTGATATCCTGCAAGCCACATAGTGTGGCCAAAAAGAAAAAATTAAAACTTCTGGTCTGCAAAAGATAACATCAAGAGAATGAAAATATAAGCCAGAGACTGGGAAAAAATATTTGCAAAAGACTCACCTAATAAAAGACTGTTTAAAATATGCAAAGAACTCTTAGAACTTAATTCAATGCAAAGAAAACAAACAACCCAATATTTTAAATGAGTAAAAGAACTGAAAAGACGGCAAATAAGCACATGAAAAGATGTTCAACATCATATGGTTTTAGGGAATCTCAGATTACACTGGCAGTGAGACATGTGAGATACGTGAGATACCACTACCTACCTACTAGAATGGCCAAAATCCAAAACACTGACAACAGCAAATATTGGCAAGGATCTGGAGCAACAGGAACTCTCATTCATTGCTGGTGGGAATGCAAAATGACCCCACCACTTTGGAAAACATTTGGCAGATGTTTTGCAAAACTAAACATACTCTAGAAATTGCGCTCCTTGGTTCAGTTCAGTTCAGTTCAGTCGCTCAGTCGTGTCGGACTCTTTGTGACCCCATGAATCACAGCACGCCAGGCCTCCCTGTCCATCACCAACTCCCGGAGTTCACTCAGACTCACGTCCATCGAGTCAGTGATGCCATCCAGCCATCTCATCCTCTGTCGTCCCCTTTTCCTCCTGCCCCCAATCCCTCCCAGCATCAGAGTCTTTTACCAAGGCACTCCTTGGTATTCACCCCAAAACACTGGAAAATTATATTGACAGAAAAACTTGCACATGGAAGTTTACAGTGGCTTTACTCATAATTTCCAAAACTTGGAAGTAACCAAGGTGTCCTTTACTAGGTAAATGGATAGATAAACTATGGTACATCCATACAACTGAATATTTATTTAATGCTAAAAATCTGAGCTATCAAGACGTGGGGAAAATGCAAATGCCTATTACTAAGTGAAAGAAGCTAGTCTGAAAAGGCACCATAGTATAATAATTTCAACTATATGACATTCTGGAAAAGTCATACTATGAAAACAATAAAAAGATTAGTCATTGCCAGGAATCACCGAGGATACACACCAAGGATTTTTAGGGCATCAAAACTATTCTGTATGATACTACAGTGAAGGAATATATGTCATCTGTCAGAATCCATAGAATGTACAACAGCAAACATTGTAAACCCTCATGTAAATAGGGACTTTGGGTGATAATGATTTATCAGTGTAGTTTCATCAGTTGTCACAAACATAACTGGTATGTGACGTTCATAGTAGGGGAAGGTACATATGTGTGGGGGTCAGATGTCATGTGGGAATTTTCTTTATTTTCTACTCAATTTTGCTAAGAACTTGTAACTGCTCTAAAGCAATGTTTTTTAATTAAAAAAAAAGCATTTCCTAGGATTCCTAAAAATCAAAATCCAAAATCCATTTTAATTAAAAACATTATACTTTAAGCACTCCATATGGATATATATGTGACATATGGATATAGCCATATATAGTGACATATGGATATAGCCACCATTGTAGAAAATGTAGACAAAAATTTTTTTATTATCTATGCCTGGTATAAATGAAACACTCATACCTTGGCCTATAAGCTTATTGGGAGAAAAATCACAATGATTATGGATCTTTTGGTATTGATTATGAATCTAATGATATTTCTCCTGTTCCACCTAAACATTCCTGTTTTCTACAAGTAGAAAGAGTAAAAACAAGGGGGGTAAGGAAAAAAATGAAGCATATTTTGAGTTGCTTGAAAAGCCTTTGACTGTGTGTACCACAACAAACTCTGGAAAATTCTGAAAGAGATGGGAATACCAGACCACCTGACCTGCCTCTTGAGAAATCTGTATGCAGGTCAGGAAGCAACAGTTAGAACTGGACATGGAACAACAGACTGGTTCCAAATTGGGAAAGGAGTACATCAAGGCTGTATATTGTCACCCTGCTTATTTAACTTATATGCAGAGAACATCATGAGAAACGCTGGACTGGAAGAAGCACAAGCTGGAATTGAGATTGCTGGGAGAAATATCAATAACCTCAGATATGCAGATGATACCACCCTTATAGCAGAAAGCAAAGAAGAACTAAAGAGCCTCTTGATGAAAGTGAAAGAGGAGACTGAAAAAGTTGGCTTAAAGCTCAACATTCAGATAATGAAGATCATGGCATCCGGTCCCATCACTTCATGGCAAATAGATGGGGAAACAATGGAAACAGTGAACGACTTTATTTTTGGGGGCTCCAAAATCACTGCAGATGGTGACTGCAGCCATGAAATTAAAAGACACTTTCTCCTTGGGAGAAAAGTTATGACCAACTTAGAAATCATATTAAAAAGCAGAGACATTACTTTGCAAACAAAGGTCCATCTAGTCAAAGCTATGGTTTTTCCAGTAGTTGTGTATGAGTGTGAGAGTTGGACTATAAAGAAAGCTGAATGCTGAAGAATTAATGCTTTTGAACTCTGGTGTTTGAGAAGACTCTTGAGAGTCCCTTGGACTTCAACGAGATCAAACCAGTCCATCCTAAAGGAAATCGATCCTGAATATTCATTGGAAGGACTGATGCTGAAGCTGAAACTCCAATACTTTGGCCACCTGATGTGAAAAACTGACTCATTTGAAAAGACCCTGATGCTGGGAAAGACTGAAGGCAGGAGGACAAGGGGATGACAGAGGATGAGATGGATGGATGGCATCACTGACTCAATGGACATGAGTTTGAATAAACTCCGGGAGTTGACGATGGATAGGGAGGCCTGGCGTGCTGCATGGGGTCGCAAAGAGTCAGACACGACTGAGTGACTGAACTGAATTGATTTTGAGTTACTGAATTGTTTGGTGGCTAAGGACAAAGTAGATAGTGCCATATAGAAGTGTTTCATTTATATTCATGACAGGAAGATTTTTTCCCAAGTCTTTTCCATATTCTTATAACACTGAAACACCTAGATTTTCTTTTTCTTTTTCCAAATGATCATCACTGCTATGAAGAGCCACTGGAGTACACAGATGTTGTTTCTATGTTCTGTCATATGTTGTCAAACACATGAGAAAAAAATTAACTTTAGAATATTCACTCATCCACATATTTACAACGTTAACTTTCAGTTAGTTTTTCTCTTGACTTTTAAAGGGTCATTTGATGATTATTTATCAGTGACCTGTTGTCTAAGAAATAATTAACAAAGAGACATGTAGGAGTCCTGTTAAATAGGTAGGTAGATTTATTACAGTTAATGACACTCAAAAGTTCATCCAGTGTTTATAAAACCTAACCACTTAGTCTGTATAATTTTTTATGTCTCCAAGAAAATTTTCTGAACCTGTCATCCATGAGATCACAATTTGCTGAAAATCTGGTAAAGCAGAAAAACTGTTTGGCCTTCGCCACCCCAAGAAAGAGATGGACTGAATTTTATCTGTCTTTCTTCTCCCATGTGTTGGCTGGCCAACTTACTTGTGTTAATAAGTGTTCTACCACAGACACAATCACATAAACTTTTTGCTTTTCTTCCAGACTGTTGACAACATACATAGGCTGACTCTTTATAACAGTGATCATCTCATGCATTCAGTAAATTTAGATGAAATGTAAACGACCTACGTTATTCTTGATGAGTAAGCAAGATTGCATTGGACATTCACTATCACAAACTTTATAAAAACACCAGGGAAATTGCTCTAGTGAATTAAAAAAATCACCTGAGGATCAAATATATTATTCAGTTCTCAATAAGAATTTAGGAAAGCAAGCCAAGTATCCACTGATAGATAAATGGATAAACAAAATCTGATATACATATAATAGAATATTATTCAGCCTTAAAAAGGAAGGAAGCTCTGACAAACACTATGACATGAATGAGCCCTCAAGTTATTATGTGAAGTGAAACAAGCCAGTCACAAAAGGACAAATACTGCATGATTCTACAAATGTGGGAGAAGGCAATGGCAACCCACTCCAACACTCTTGTCTGGAAAATCCCATGGACAGAGGAGCCTGGTGGGCTGCAGTCCATGGGGTCACTACAAGTCGGACACGACTGAGCGACTTCACTTTCATGCATTGGAGAAGGAAATGGCAACCTGCTCCAGTGTTCTTGCCCGGAGAATCCCAGGGACGGGGGAGCCTGGTGGGCTGCTGTCTATGGGTTCGCACAGAGTCGGACACGACTGAAGTGACTTAACAGCAGCAGCAGCAGCTACAAATGTGAGGTACCTGTAATAGTTAAATTCATAGAGAAGAAAGTAGAATGGTGGTTACCAGGAGCTGAGGGTAGGTATATTATTGTTTAATGAGTACGCAGTTTCAGTTTGAAAAGATAAAAAATGTTCTGGAGATGGATGGTAGTTGTTGCACAACAATGAGTGTACTTAATGCTACTGAACTGTACACCTAGAAATGGTAAATTTTTTGTTATTAATAGTTTACCACAATAAACACACATGCACTCACTCACTCCAAGGTTTCAAAAACTTTGCTTTAATTCTTTAGCTCTTTGTTACAGAGTCACTAAGTCATGTCTGATTCTTTGTGACTTCATGAACTGCAGCACACCAGGCTTCCCTGTCCTTCACTATCTCCTTTATTCATTGTAATACTATCACAAGTAAGAAAATATACAATAGGAATAATTATCAAATACTAAAGATTCATTGCATTCACTTTGTATTGAGAAACATTAAATTGTGGGTTATGTTTAGATGATTCTAGGTACTGTGTTATACTGCAGTACTACAGCAGGGCTCAGTCTTGTTGACTCTTTGAGACTGCATGGACTCTAGCCCGCCAGACTCCTCTGTCCATGGTATTTCTCAGGCAAGAATATTGAAGTGGGTTGCCATTCCTTTCTCCAAGGGATCTTCCCAACTCAGAGATCAAACCCAGGTTTCCTTTGTCTCTTGCATTGCAGGCAGATTCTTTAGCCACTAAGCCATTAACCAACTTTCAATACTGGAGTGGATTGCCATTCCCTTCTCCAGAGAATCTTCCCAACCCAGGGATCAAACTCTGGTCTCCTGTATCGAAGGCAGATTCTTTATCATTTGAGCTACAGGGAAGTCCTGGCTCAGATGGTAAAGCATCTGTCTACAATGTGGGAGACCTAGGTTCGATCCCTGGGTCGGGAAGATTCCCTGGAGAAGGAAATGGCAACCCACTCCAGTACTCTTGCCTAGAAAATCCCATGGACAGAGGAGCCTGGTGCACGGTCCTTTATCCACAGAGTTGCAAAGAGTTGGACACGTCTGAGCGACTTCACTTTCTTTCTTTCTTTTCTTTCTGTGTTTAGATCTCAACATCCTAGAGCATAAATATTATATTATAAATATTTTTGTTTCCTCAAAATTCATATGTTGAAAGCATACCCCTGAATGTGATGACATAAGGAGGGGGGGCCTTTAGGAGGTGATTAGGATTCGATGAGACCATGAGGACAGAGCCCACGGGAATAGAATTAGTACCTATAACACAAATCACTATGTTGGCCCAACAATATCCTGAAATTGGGAGATGTGTTCCCACTGACACAAGTACTATTTTGAATTTTTGTTGATGTTGTTCAGCTGCCAACTCATGTCCGACTCTTTGCAACCCCATGGACTATAGTACATCAGACTCTTCTGTCCTCCACTAGCTCCCGGAGTTTGCTCAAATTCATGTCCATTGAGTTGGTGATGCTAACTAACTATCTCATCCTCTGCCACTACCTTCTCCTTTTACCTTCCATCTTCCCCAGCATCAGTGTCTTTTCCAACCAGTTAGTGCTTCACATAAGGTGGTCAAAGTACTGGATTTTCAGCTTTAGCAACAGTCCTTCCAATGAATATTCAGGGTTGATTTCCTTTAAGACTGGTTTCCTTTAAGATTGGTTTGATCTCCTTGAAATCTAAGGGACTCTCAAGATTCTTCTCCATCACCACAATTTGAAAGCATCAATTCTTCGGTGCTCTTCATTATGGTTTAACTCTCATATCCACACCTGACTACTGGAAAAATTATAGCTTTGACCATACGGACCTTTGTCAGCAAAGTGATGTCTCTGCTTTTTAATACACTGTCTAGTTTTGTCACAGATATCCTTTCAGTTCAGTTCAGTCACTCAGTCATGTCCAACTCTTTGTGACCCCATGGACTGCAGCACAGGAGGCCTCCCTGTCCATCGCCAACTCACAGAGCTTACTCAAACTCATGTCCATTGCGTCAGTGATGCCATCCAACCATCTCATCCTCTGTCATCCCCTTCTCCTCCTGCCTTTAATCATTTCCAGCATCAGGGTCTTTTCCAATGAGTCAGTTCTTTGCATCAGGTGGCCAAAGTATTGGAGTTTCAGCTTTAGCATCAGACCTTCCAATGAATAGTCAGGACTGATTCCTTTAGGATGGACTGGTTTGATCTCCTTGCAGCCCAAGGGACTCCCAAGAATCTTCTCCAACACCACAGTTAAAAGCATGGAGCTTTGGTGCTCAGCTTTCTTTATTGTCTAACTCTCACATCCATACATGACTACTGGAAAAACCATAGCTTTGACTAGAAGGACCTTTGTTGGCAAAGTAATGTCTATGCTTTTTAATATGCTTTCTAGGTTGGTCATAACTTTTCTTCCATGGAGGAAGCATCTTTTAATTTCATGGCTGCAGTCACCATCTGCAGCCATCAGCTTTCAGCTTTCCTTTAGGTTTTTTTAAATTAATAGCTATGTTTGTAAAACAACTGAATACAGTAGTTTTAATTTTCCTTATCAAGCAAGAAAGCAAGAGCCACAGTTCTCAGTGTGTCTGAGATCACCAAACAGGAAGCTTAAAAGGTTATTTTGAAAAATTCAGCATTAGATATTTTATTTGTTAAATATTCAAATACAATATTATAGGTTTCTACCTTCTCAATGGTATCCCAAGGGAATTCAAGAAGCCATTTGCTATAGAAGATAAGTGAAAATTTCTCTTTTGAAAACTGAGTTATAAGACAAATATCCTATCACTGTCAGACATAATTCAGAGACACAAAGATGTTACCTGCTTTTAACTTGCATTAAAAAATTCACTTATCCATTTTTTTGTTGTTAGGGAAAGCGGTTGAGTTAGATAAACTCTGAATTATACAGCTCAGTAAAGACAGTCATCAGCCAGCTGTAGCATTTTCTTAAAAAAATGGGTTTCTTTAGAAGATACATATGTTTGTGTGTGCACACATGGTTTGAGAAACTATCAAGAAGAAAAGAAACATGCAGAGCAAAAAATACAAACATTTCTGGTGGTCACTTTTTAAAAATTATAAAGCTCAGCATTCATCAAAGTTTAGTCTATTAATAATTTCCTCAGTAGAAAATATCTAAGGGTAGAGTTTGACTGATTTTTACAGAAAGAGAATGTAAATCTTTCAAAACCGTTGGTAAGAATGATTCATACTTCTTGCTTTGTGAAGAAATCATTGTGAATGTTAAATTATATTCATTGTGCTGCCTAAAAAGGCTTTTCAATGCTTGTCATGGATTTAAAGGATGGCAGTTACACTCATTGATTTCAAGTACAGTATTTGTTGAAAGCAAATGTGCATATCAAGATAATTCTATGTCTTTTCAAACAAAATATCTGTTTTTTATGGATGGATATTATTTAAAGGGCATTACATCTGGCTATTGCAAACTTCAAAGTGAGAATAACTTACTAGTTTTCTGGATAAAGGACTCATCTACTAGTGCCAACTTGGTGGTGATGGATTACTGATTGAATTGCACTGGATTTATTTAAATTCCCCTGACAAAGGAAGACTCAATTAAATGCAATAAATTGGAAGATAAAGAATGGGGAGCAGGGAATAGGATCAACAACCCCAAAGCGTAGGAAGAGCTTAATATTACTGTTGTTTTTTTAGTCTCTAAGTCATGTCCAGCTCTTTATAGACCCCATGGACTGTAGCCCACCAGGCTGCTCTGTCCATGGCATTTTCTAGGCAAGAATACTGGAGTGGGTTGCCATTTCCTTCTCCAGGGGATCTTCCTGACTCAGGGATCAATGCAGATCAATGCAATGCAGATAGCTTCTTTACCGATGAGCCACAGGTCACCTGATTTTTAAAATGATGCAAAACCTAGGTAGGATGGTAGCTGTTTTGTCAGCCAATTTATGTTCTTTTTTCTCAATTCACTCTCTCAAAGCTGTTATTATTCACTGAACTAAAATAACTGTAGAGAAGCCAGTGAATGTTCTTCCTCTGGATTACTAATAATCCTATTCTTTGAGTGGGTGTCATAGGTAGAGCTTATTTTTCTGTGTTTGGATACATTTTCAAAACAGAGGCTCTTAAGTTCAAGTTCAAAATAGTCTTTACCATGCTTTGCAAACAAAGAAAATTATTTGGTAATTGGAAAATGCTCCAGGCAAAAGGATGGCTGGGATATTACTTGGAGGATGTTAATTCCCAGAAGAGGGTAGATAAGCCAATTGCTCTAAGTGATTCCTCTACAATCTTGCTGTTTCCTCTCCCATTATTATGTAAGTAAAAAAGAAGTTTTAAAAAAAGATAAGAAAGAAAAAAAAAAACCCAAAAAACAAAAAAAACAGCTGTGGAGTGGAAGAGGAAGCAACTCAGAGATATACGTAGTAAGAAAGACTGGTGGAGGGAGAGGACTGGAAATAAGGTTTATTCTCAATTAACTCAACATGATGGGGACCTGTCTGGTGATCCAGTGGTTAAGAATCCACTTTGCAATGCAGGGGATGTGGGTGTGATCCTTGGATGAGGAACTAAGCTCCCATAAACCTTGGAGCAACTAAGCCCAAGCACCACAACTAGACAACCCATATGTCACACACAGCCAGAGAGCACACATGACTCAGTGAAGACCCCAGGTACTGCAACTAAGAGCCATCACAGCTAAATAAAATAAATAAAAAGTCACCTTGATATACAGGGAGAGGGCACAGGAGTTTTGTTTTCTTTCATTTTAGCATGAATTTGGTAGGCACATCCTTCTCCTGAACCTCCTTCTCTGAGTTACATCTCCTCCACTATCAGCTTGGATGCTATTAACATATTGGATCCTGGGCAGCTGTCCAGTTATCTCCATTCTAGGGACATCTCCATCGTGATAGCCCCTTGAGATTTCTATGAGCTTATTGCTATGGAAACAGTTTTACAGGATTTAAAACCTTAGGAAATGCCTAAAGGTCTGCAACTTGTTTCAGATCCAAAATAAATCTCTCCCTGGCATAACCTACTTAATGCTCTTCAAAATGAATTAACTCATTCTTTAAATAAAAATCATATTGTTGAAAAATAAATTCTCTCTTATTCAAATCTGAAAAAAAATACTTTTGGGGCTTGTCTTTTCCTTCTGTTTGAGAGATTTTTTAATTTTAGAGAGGGTAGCTATGAGAAGTTTTCCTGAATTTTTAGTTCTGGGAATTTTCATGGAAGGAATTTTCAGTTCTCATACAGAATGAGAAGCTCCTACACAGCTGCCTCTTGTTCCCAAGAGCATCTAAACCAAGGTTAGCAGCACAGGGATATATTAGCTTCCTACTTCTACTGTCAACAGATTACCACTAACCTGTTGGTTTAAAACACAAATTTATCTTACAGTTCTGTAACAGCAGAAATAGAGACACAGATATAGAGAACAAATTTATGGATACCAAGGGGGAAAGGGGGTCAAGGCGAATTCAGAGATCGGGATTGACAATTACACACTATTGATACTATGTATAAAACAGGGCTTCCCAGGCGCTCAGTGGTAAAGAATCTGCCTGCCAATGCAGAAGACACAGGAGACTCGGGTTCAATCTCTGGGTTGGACACAACAGAGCACATAAAATAGATAATATATAAGAACCTACTATATAGCTCAGGGAACTCTACTCAATGCTCTCTGGTGACCTGAATGGGAAGAAAATCCATGAAAGAGGGAATATATGTATATGTGTAGCTGATTCACTTTGCTGTACACAGAAACTAACACGACCTTGTAAAGCAACTATACGCCAGAAAAATCAATGTGTTTGGAACCAAGCAGATCACTGTGGTCTCCACTCCCTCCTCCCCCAAGTAAAAAGGCTCCTCCATGTTTCTCGTCTCTTGTTTGTAGAAAAGCTGATGTCTCCCAGCCCTTCCTGGGTCCCAAAAGAGCAGGTTCAAGCAATTAAGGATTAGGACAACGAAGTCACAGATTCAGTGTCCAATATACATTTCTGAGTTGTTTTACAGGTATTATAACTGCCACCAGAGGGGAAACGCCAAGTGCATGATGACCAGACTGCAGCTGTGATATAAGCTGCTCCATCTTGAGCACAAATGAGTTTATGGTTAGCAGTATTCCAAGAACTGGCCTTAAGAGAATGGGATTAACACTACTGCTCATAACAATCTGTATTTTTGTGGGCATCAAAATAATTGCAGCTTGTTCTGCTCATATATGTAAATGGGCAGCTAAAACTGTCAGCAAAGAGGTGCTTCAAACCCACGCCAACATCTTTCACATTAAGTCCTTGATGCCCTTACTCAGCATAAAACAGTTATAGGAGATGGCCCTTCATCCCTAATCCCATCTAAATGGAATGATATCTGACAGGGGAGACTTGTAAACAGTTCTTTGTGGAAATCACCCACAGCAGGAAACCTTCTTTCCCATCAAAACTATATTGTAAAACTATATTAGCAAAACTATATTGTAACTAACTTTTCAATCACGTGCCCCTGTGTTCTACTCATTTCCAGCTCAAGCACCCCTATCAGATCTTATGATCACACAATACCTTGCCTAACTCCTTGGTGCTTTCTGTAGATGAAAGAAATAGAAAAGAAGAATAAGTAATGAACAGATGACCAGATCTCTTCCCTTGTTCCCACTTCAGTAATCTCATGAACAAACTGTGTGAACACAATAGCATCTAAAGAAAGATCACCAGAAGCCGACAAGCCTGTATGCAGTGAGGGATGGTGATGACTCTGACCCCCTCAACTCAGTGATTAACTGTGTTGACTTCCTTTTTCCTTTAAAAACTTTCATGGCTAAGCAGAATCTTTGCAGATGGTGTTTGGGGATACTGAGTCCACCATCTCCATAGATTACCAGCATTCTGATTAAAAGAAATTTTCCTTTCTACCAACAACTGTCTCTCAGGTATTGATTTTTGAGCAGCCAGACCTGAGGTTCAGTAACTTGTTGCTTAACTATTTTGGATTCTTCAGAGGAGAATCTGTCTCCTTGGCTTTTCCAGTTTCTAGAGGCTGCCTACATTCCTTGGCTCCTGGTCCCCTTCCTCCAGCCTCAAATTTAGCAACCTCATATCTCTCTGAATCTTTTTTCATCACATCTCTTTGACCACAACTGGGGAAGGCTTTCCACCTTTAAGAACTGGTGGTTAGATTTGGACCACCCAGATAATCCAGGGTAATTAAGACAAAATGTTATGTATGTTTTTTTTAAACTGTAAACCTTATTTTTTAAAAGCAAGATAGTTAACCCATGTCTAACACTGAAATATTTAGGAAATCAATCCTGAATACTTATTGAAAGGACTGAAGATGAAGTTGAAGCTCCAATATTTTGGCCACCTGATGAGAAGAGCTGATTCATTAGAAAAGACCTTGATGCTGGGAAAGATTGAAGGCAGGAGGAGACGAGGACAACAGAGGATGGAATGGTTGGATGGCCTCACCGACTCAATGGACATGAGTTTGAGCAAGCTCCCAGAGATGGTGAAAGACAGGGAAGCCTGGTGTGCTGCAGTTTATGGGGTCACAGAGAGTCGGACATGACTGAGCGACTAAACAACAACAACCCTGGCTAATTTGAATTAGTCTAACAACCTCAGATAGCACAGATGATACCACTCTAATGGCGGAAAATGAAGAGGAACTCAAGAACTTCTTGATGAAGGAGAAAGAAGACCGTGAAAAAGCTGACTTGAAACTTAAACATTCAGAAAATTAAGATCATGGCATTTGGTCCCATCATTTCATGGCAAATGGGAGGGGGAAAGGTGGAAACAGTGACGAATTTTATTTTCTTGGGTACCAAAATCACTGAGGACAGTAACTAAAACCATGAAATTAGAAAGTGCTTGGTCCTTAGAAGGAAAGCTAAGATAAACCTAGGCAGCATATTAAAAAGCAGAGACATCACTTAGCCAACAAAGGTCTGTGTAGTCAAAGCTATGGTATTTTTAGTAGTCATGAATGGATGTGAGAGTTGGACCATAAAGAAGGCTAAGTGCTGAAGAATTGATGCTTTCAAGTTGTGGTGCTGAAGAAGACTCTTAAGAGTCCCTTGGACTACAAGGAGATCAAACAAGTCAATCCTATAGGAAATAAACCCTGAATATTTGTTGGAAGGACTAATGCTTAAGCTCTAATACTTTGGCCACCTGTTGCAAAGAGACAACTCATTGGAAAAGACTCTGATGTTGGGAAAGATTGAAAGCAGGAGAAGGGGATGAGATGGTTATATAGCATCACCAACTCAATGGACATGAACTTGAGCAAATTCTGGGATATGGTGGAGGACAGAGGAGTCTGGCATGCTGCAGTCCCTGGGGTCACTAAGAGTTGGATATGACTTAGTGATTGAACAACAACAACAAAAGATTTGGCTATGAATTAATAATTACAATTGTCAGGAATTTTATTTTTAAATTTTAAGAAGCTAAAATTTTCTGAAAATTACATATTTTTGGTGTAGTATCTACACATTATAAGCCAAATAACATCAAGTCTGTTTTGAATCCTTGTACATATTTTTATGTAGTTATAACTATTGTATCATTTTCATCATCATTGTTATTAATGTGCAAAATGGAAATGAGCACTTGTGCACCATCTTTATGAGAAACTCTGGGCAATCTCCCCATCTCCAGGTTCTAAACCTTAATCACATCTGCATAGTCTCTTTTGACATGTGAGATAACATATTCACAAGCTTCCAAGATTAGGACATGTGTATCTTTGGGCAGCCATTATAATTATAAAGAACAAATCTCAGGAAACCTTTGTAGCAAAGATGGGAGTACGAAAAAGACAGCAAATCAACAGATCTGGTTATAAATAAGATTTATAGAAATTAGATAAACGAGATACATGGATGCTAACACATTAATCACAGACATTGCTGATTATATCAGACATTTCTCTGTTACGTCACTTCAAATACTCTATCAAAGCCCCACCCCTTACTTTCCATATTCTATGCAAATAGTAAGCAGGAAAGCAGGTGTGACTGTATTGGCATCAGGCAAAGGAGACTACAAGACAAGGAATTTACTAAACATAAAGAGGAATCATGGAGAAGGCAAAGGCACCCCACTCCAGTACTCTTGCCTGGAAAATCCCATGGACGGAGGAGCCTGGTAGGCTGCAGTCCATGGGGTCGCTAAGAGTCGGACACGACTGAGCGACTTCACTTTCACTTTTCACTTTCATGCATTGGAGAAGGAAATGGCAACCCACTCCAATGTTCTTGCCTGGAGAATCCCAGGGACGGGGGAGCCTGGTGGGCTGCCGTCTATGGGGTCGCACAGAGTCAAACACGACTGAAGTGACTTAGCAGCAGCAGCAACAAAGAGGAATCATTCATCATGATAAAATTATCAGTTCAATCATGAAGACATAACAGCCCTATATATGGATGCGTCTAGTAACAGAGCTTCAAGTACATGAAACACAATTGACAGAACTAAGAAATAAGTAAACCCATAAATATTGGCCTGTATTCTAACTCCTTGCATAAAACAGAACTAGTGGAGAAAAAATTAATACAGAATTTGAAAATATGAATAATATCAACCAGTCTGACTTAACTGGCATTCACAGAAACCCACACCCAATAGCTGCTGCACTCATGTACTTTTTAAGTGCATATGAGACCATTTACCAGGTTAGACCATACTCTGGGCCATAAAGCAAGTCTCAAAACATTTCAAAGGGCAAAATAATACAAAGTATATCTTCTGACTAACCAAGTATTAAAATAAATTTAACTATAAGACATGTTTTTAAATTACAAATATTGAGAAATGAGACAACATACTTCCATATAACACATGGGTCAAATAAGAAAAATTATGAGATGTTTAGAATGTTTAAAAACACTTCAAAATGATCTGCACTGGAAACAGAACATATGAAAATACACAAGAGAGGACCCCTGTGGTACAGTGGCTAAGACTCCATGTTCCCAATGGAGTTGATCCCTAGTCAGGGAACTAGAACCACAGGCTGCAACTGAAGATCCCACATGCCACAACTAAGGCCTGGTGAAGTCAAATAAATAAATATTTGAAATGAAATAAAGTACATGAGATTCAGCAAAGCAGTGCTTAGAGGGAAATTTACAGCTTTCAATGCTTACACTAGAAAAGAAGAAAAGATTTAAAATCAATGATACATCACTCCACCTCGTAAAGCCAGAAATTGATCAGAAAATTAAATGCAAAGTGAGGAGAAGGGAGAAATAAGAGCAGAAACAATAGGGAAAATCATGAACAATGGTATACAATCACTGCCAGCTTTTCTGTTTGTAGAATTTGTGCTTCCTGTTCCTGAAAACTCTAGCACCATCAGATAACAGAGATCCTTAATCTTGAGGAGAATACAGCAGGGAACACTTCCACTGAACTTGAAGTTACGACTACCATGTGGTCACTTGAGCACCTCATGCTGACTGATCAACTAATAGAGAAAAAGTTACTGTGCTGGTGGGAGCAATTGTCAATGGTCACCACGTGGAGTCAGGGTGACCGCTACACAATGGAGGCAGCAAGGACTGTATCTAGAGACCTGAGAATTTCTTGGAGCCTCTCTTGGTGCTTCCATACCTGGTGACAATGGTGAACAGGCAACCACAGGAACTATGGCCTGACAGAAACAAAGCAGATCCCTATACGGAAGCCCTGGGTGTCCCTACCAGGAAAGAAATCCGAATCAGCGGAAGAGCTGCCTGAAGGTGGGGAGAATCAAGATCGGGTGCTGGAAGAACAGAGACCATGAACATCAAATATTGCCTCAGGACTTCCCTGGTGGTCCAGTGGTTGACACTCCATGCTTTCAATGCAGGGGACGTGGGTTCAACCCCTGATTAGGGAAATAGGATCCCACACGTAGCATGTTGTCGTTTAGTTGCTAAATCGTGTCTGACTCTTTATGATCCCATGGACTGTAGCCCAACAGGCTCCTCTGTCCATGGGATTTCCTAGGCAAGAATACTGGAGTGGGTTGCTATTTCCTTCTCCAGGGGATCTTCCTGACCCTGGGATAGAACCCTTGACTCCTGCATTGGCAGGCAGATTCTTTACCTCAACACTGAGCCAATAAGGAAGCCCCCACATGCCATGTGGCATAGCCTAAAAATAAAATAAATAAATGAAATGATTTTTAAAAAAGTTAAAAAAAACCACAAAACTTCCTCAAGACCATTAGGGTTTAGAGATTGCTTCCACTGACTATCTTGGGTTAACTCTTTATGGAGTTTTTGACTGGCTACCACCATGCAGGGGCTTTGGTGTAGGTGTAACTTTACAGTCAAGGAGACCAAAACATATTTGGGGGGCAGAGAGGGTCAACTGCTAATGGCCAGCACATGTGTGCTATTTTATATTCTTTCAGCCCATCTCTCACCCCAGCTACTGCTGCAGAGACCAGTTCCAAGAGGGCATTAACCATCCTGCACTGAGCCTTGCTTCAGGTCCATGCTACATTCTTCCTTCTGTTGCCATCCATGTGATGGCATGGAACTGCCAGTAAACGCCCTTGGCACTCAGGCATCCATAACCTGAAGTGTGTGTGGAGGGGTTACTTACGGGACAGATGAACCACAGGGACAGAAGCACCCTCAGAAGGTCTTGTGCGGAGGGTGCCATGTGGCAGCGTTGAACTTAATAAAAACCTATTGTCTTACTGACTTTTTATCCTTCTCTGTTTCACTCCACCTGTCCTTCCCTCCTGCTTCCTGAGATCACCTCCCTAGTGAATTGAGGCCTTCACAGAGGCCTTTGTCTTAGACTCTGCTTGGGGAAACCCACATGGATCTTTCTAACAGAGAATGAATTTCCTCTGGCCACCCAGAGCTGCATTCATTCTTAATTTCCTTTAGAAACCATTCAGTGTCACTGGAAGTTGGTGTGCTTGGATAAAGCAATACCACTTTGGAGAATTTTAGGCTGGCTGACTGCCCTGGTGAAGACTTTCTGCTTTGTTGGCATCACTGCCAACAAATGGCCCAATTTTTTGAGTTCTTTTCTTTTTAGGAGTTTGAAATAACACAGCTGATTACTTTGAAACAAATAAGCAAGGCAAAAATATAGCTAATCTTTTCACATTAACCCTGCTCAGAAGGTGCCTGGTACATTTCCAAGGTTTGGTAAATAGCCAGGGTATGAAAGTATTCCTCCTTACCCTTTAGTTACTGTCATTTATTTTCTTTGCTGTTGTACAGTCTTGAAACCTTGTTTTCTTCCCTTGAAATGACAAGATTATTTTCTTTGGCACAGCCCCAGAGTACGACAACGGTTAAACTTGCCGCTATGTGAAAGGGCTGTATTTGTTTAGAAGTTACTCAAAAGGCCGTGAGAGCAGGCGACCTGGATTATAGCAAGTAGCCCCAGGAAACTCAGAGTATTTTCTTTCCTGTCTTTTTGCCAGGATGCTAGTTTTTCTTTGGCCAATAGTAATTTGCAATAAGGTCAGGATTTCTTCTAGTTGGAATTTCATAGGATGACAACCACACTGTTTTCTTACAAGCAATTCTTTATCCTTACAAGACTGGGAGGAAAAACTTTGAGGGGAAAAGGATGTATTTAGCTTCGGGCTCAAATGGTTCCTGATAATCTTCTCAGGTCAATTTTGGGAGACAAAGAGAAAAGACTGATTTCATACATACACATCCATCATACTTGAAGAGAGATTCAGACCATATTAAGATACAAAATCAACTTTAAGTAATATAGAAATTGCCCCTTGATGAACTCAAAAAGAGGAAAGGAATTAGAAATACAAAGCTGAAAATCAGGAGGCTTGAGAATGAACTTAAAGATGGATCTGCAGACATTTTAAACAGAAAGCAAGTCACAACATTCAGTGATTAGTGGCCATGTGTTTTCTAAGTCACACAAGGCTAGACATCCAGATTCCTTGAACTGGGAGAATGGTACAATTTGATAACATTGATTGCAGGTTGGGGATTGGGGTTCAGAAAAGATGGATAGAATCCGCTATAGTACTTACGACTATCTTCACTATATGAGTAGGAAATTTCCTGAGTATCACAGATAATATGTAGGAACATTCCCAAACATGGAAGTACATTTTGGTGTTTACCTTACTTTTTGAATCTCATAAAAATTAAGAAAAAATATCAAAGAGTCAGAAGCATTTAAGTGGTTTGTTTGTTTGTTTGTGAGAAATGGTATGTTTCCTGCCATATCAGTAAACAAAGGATGTCACACCTTCATCAGTGATTGCCGCCCTCCAATGTGAGCTGGTGAGCCCTGAGAGAACTCAGGAAGGAAAGAATATCTGCATCTAGCAGCCGTCAGACTGCAGCCACTCCCTACAGTGAGCCCTGAGGGAACTCAGGGTGTGAAAGCACAGGATACTGGCTCCCGATAGCTGAGGTGCTTATCAAAGGAATGATTTCATTGAGCCCAGATTCTTTCATCTTCCCATGCACAGAAAAATGCTGAATTCTTTTTGAAAGGGTAAAATATCATGTATGAAACGAGATGCCAGTCCAGGTTTGATACACGATACTGGATGCTTGGGGCTAGTGCACTGGGACGACCCAGAGGGATGGTATGGGGAGAGAGGAGGGAGGAGGGTTCAGGATGGGGAACACATGTATACCTGTGGCAGATTCATTTTGATATTTGGCAAAACTAATACAATTATGTAAAGTTTAAAAATAAAATAAAATTAAAAAAAAAAAAAGAAAGGAGGAATACTTCCATATCCTTAACTTGAGATATCTGGTTTCAATTTACAAAAATCTTTGGATGTTCAGACTACCTGCCCTTTGTTGCAAAACTTCTTTATAAGCTGACCCCTCCCTTCACCTCCTTGGAGCAGCTCTCTTAGGCTTACTTGAGATGCTGTCTCCCAGGCTTGAAGTCCTAAAAATTCCCAGCGATGAAAACGTAACTTTCAGCTTTCAGGTTGTGAATATTTTTTAAGTCCACATTTATTTTGGCCATGCCATTCTGCATGCAGAATGCAGGATCTTAGTTCTCCAACCAGAGGTCAAACCCAACCCTCTCCACCCCTGCCCTGCAGGGAAGCATGAAGTCCTACCACTGGACCACCAGGGAAGTCCCTACAGTGGGGTTGAAGATGATAGTTTACCTTGATGAGTCCCCTTCTTGAATTCTGCTTATAGAATGCACTGTTCTGGTCATATCAGTCCAGTTTCTGCCCTCCAGACTTTTTTTCCTTATGAAATATTCTGTTTACTTACTTCCAGGACAATTGTTGGATTCACTAGTCAATCCCAATGGTCCTATTCTAAACATGACCTTCAAGATTGTTTATTTTACTTTTCAGCTCCAGGATATGTGTAATCACATATTTTATTTCTGATCAGATTGGCTTTCTATTGATTTTAAGCCTTAAATATTTCTTTTGTTAGTTTATGCCATTTTTATTTGCCTTATTCTCACCCATGAGACAGGATAATCATTATGACTCTCAAGACATGTAAGTTGTAAGCAAGTCTAATAGAAGGTGACCTTAAAAAACAGGTTTATCTTGTAGAGATTAGAATTTTAGAGGCAAGAATGTGAAATTTCCCAGGTTCAATTCCTTCATAAGATTACAGAGGATGAAAAATGATGATTGAATTAAACATTGGTGTCAGCAAGAACTTCTTCAGGAAAAATGTATTGCAAATTTAGAGATGCAATACATAATAATCTTTCTCATTTCACCAGCATGATAGTGCTTTAGCAATTAAAACTTCAATCATTTTTTAAAAAATAGGGTTGTTTCATTAAGCCAAACAGTTCTTAACTTAATGACAAAGTCAGCTGAAATATTGGGTTGGCCAAGATGTCGGTACGGGAAAACCCAAACAAACTTTTTTTAGCCAACCCAATATTTGCTAATGTATAAACAAAATGGCTGGGTATTTAAAAAAACTTTTTGTTCTTTAGTTGGAAGTTTAGGCATCTTCTACAGATGCAAAGCTGGAGCAGAATGAACTGATGTTGCCTTTTGGAGAATTAGAAAGGTTTCATTCATTCCACTTAAATTGACTTAAAGAATGTCAGTATTTTCTGAATCTCAAATTATATTTCTTCTGCCTGCTTACTTTTTTTGGTTTACACAGAATACTTTTTTAGTCCTTTATGTTGTTATCTATAGTCTTCTTCTATAAGAATCAAGTTTCACCCTTGATCCTTCCATTTTGTCTTTTTCTCTGTTTTACATTTTTAGTGTTTGGAAAAACAAAACAGAAAAACCACAAACCTTACCATTTCCACCAAGGATAAATATAAGAACATCCCGGCAGTAACTGTTAAGATCCAGTTTTGAATACATGGATCCGTTGATACTGAGAGGCCAATATATAGTCCTATGAAGGCAGTTAAAGCACTTATAAAATTCATCAGGATGGCAATCTTAACCGGAAGTCCAGAGCTTAGAAGCACAGCAAAGTCTCCTGAAATTTAAGAGAAAAGAAAACAGAATTATCATTTAACCAATGATGCCTTTGTTCGAGTCCTGTGCTATTTTATTATGAAACCTGTTTTAAATTTCAGCAATTGGGGTTGATTTTATAAGTAAAATTGAATGGTTAAAAAAACACTTTCCTATATTTCTTAAGAATTTATAGCACAACTCTTTATACTTTAGGAAGCTGCATTTCAAAAGTTCTATTCCTTTTACTGTTCCAGGAGGTAGTATATACAGAGAGAAGTGTGACATACTCTTTACTTCCTAATGTCCTAAGACATTTTCAACTTAGACAAATGCAAAATAAAGGACTTGCTACCCTGGGATTTCTAAATCTTTTTAGCTGGAAACTTGCCAGGCAAAATCCCAAGGTAGTAAACATTATGTGGGTTTTTCTTTTTCTTTTAACTTATGCAGGACCTTTTGTGGGGAAAGAGAAAATGATGACTTAATAGGAGATTTTTAAATTATTGCAAAAATTGGTTAGGAAAACACATTTTTCCTTTAGAAAATGTTTTACTGCCTCAGTGACTAGAGAAAAATGACCTTATTCTCTCCACACTTTTCCTCCAAAAGAAGGATGATCTTTTAATCTGAGAGGCTCTATTTCTTAGTTTTGGGGAATTAAGAAGAAGATGAAATTCAATAAAGACACATAATGAATAAAAATATTAAAAAGAATGTATATATGTGTATAGTTGAGTCACTGTGCTGTACAACGGAAATGAACACAATATTATAAATCAACTGTACTTCAATAATTAAACAAATAAGAGGCAGCCTGGGAACTCAGTTTTCCTAGTTCTATTGCATAATTAATCTTATGAACAGCTCTTAAGACATCCTTGTTGGCCTATCACAGACTGTCACCCACCTCTATTGGTTTTTATCACAGTAGTCAAAACAAGACCAGACATGGCTCCCAGACCATAAGTTTTGATGGATTCAGGAAGGACCTTGGATAAACTCCTTAGAGAGGAATAGTCAGTGATGATCAGTGACAGGACTTTGGGCAACAGACACAGAACCCAAGAGGTCAGGGGTGGCCCAAGTGGACAATATAAACATGAAAGTGAGATGAGAAAGTGACTACCAAGAAGAGCCCTCTCTCAAGGGCACACGTGTATCTGGAACCAGGCTCTCCTCTTTCTGGACCTCTTTCAGAAATGTCTACTCCATCTCTTCTTGGTTTCTGGGAGGCAGGATTTTAATTACACGGGTTATTAAGATTATCCAGAAAGAGAGTCTTTTGTGCATCTGCTACCACATGCCTGTCATTTCAATGTTACGCTTGGCTTTAGACATTTTGTATAAATCAGGTTGATGAAACCATGGTTTGGCTTTCATTTAAATGTTATTTTATCTCATTGGCCTGTTTGCTAACATAATGGATCCAATTCCCCTCTTAATGTTTTCCCCACATTTCATATGCAAATTTGGAAGTTTTTGCTGATATTCTTCAAAAGGAGGTTTCTCTGAAAGTCTCTCTGCTATAGAGAATTCTCCAGAATCCAAAAAGAGTCACTTCTGGCTCCAAGAAATATAAAGGAGCTTAATTGAATTCTATCTCGAGGTACAGGAATTTTCTTCCTTCTTCTCTGCTTTTGATGGTTTAAATAAATTATGAATGGGAAGTATTCATCTTTCAATTATGTGTTGGAAAAAGAAGGCTAGTAAATCATGGCAGGAAATATATTAGGATTTTCTCAACAAGGAGGCAGTGATTCTACTCTGACTTACCCATTTCATGGGGAATTTCATGACACAAGATAGCAATGGTCGTGGTCACTCCCGCCTCGGATGAAGATGAGAAGGCTGCTCCTATTACTAGGCCATCTGCAAAATTATGCAGGCTGTCCCCAACCAGAATCATTATTGCTAGCAAGCTAATGGTTTTGCCTAAAGAACAAAATAAAGGTGTGAGAAGTATTAACAGAGCACAACACAGTTCATGAAATCCTTCGATTACAACCAATTTTCCCTTCCATCCTTGACATTCTTAAATCGCATCAGATTAAGTAACTCTACTTTGTTTCAGCTTTCAAAATAAGTCAGGACTAGAGATGCAATATGGCACTCTTGCAGGTATGGTCGCTGCTTTTCTAATGCATTCAAGTAATTAGGAAATAAACTATATTTGCTCTTCTATCTCCCTACTCAGGTGTGCCAAAAGAAGAAAATAAAAGTAATACTGCGATAACTTTTCAAAATACGTTCAATGACCTTTCCACATAAATCTTTTGTAAAGCATTTTTAAATAATTTAAGACCTTCTGGGCAGAATGTCGTTAAAATGGAGTCTATTTTCCAAAACTGGCCCCTGAATCAGACTGTTCCTCGTGTCAATCTGCTGGAGTCAACTGTTAACCTCATGCCCCTCTGTGATCATCCCCCTTTCTGGTTGGTGCTAAGAACCCCCCACTGCCCCTTCACTCCCTAAATGTGACTGTGATAGAACCGCTGCCAACACTTGTGATTCCAAAGTTAGCTTTGGAATGTTTTGTCTTTCAGAAAAATAATTCAGCACTAGATCACTCCAGTACTCTTGCCTGGAAAATCTCATGGACAGAGGAGCCTGGTAGGCTGCAGTCCATAGGGTCGCTAAGAGTCAGACCTGACTGAGCAACTTCACTTTCACTTTTCACTTTCATGCATTGGAGAAGGAAATGGCAACCCACTCCAGTGTTCTTGCCTGGAGAATCTCAGGGACGGGGGAGCCTGGTGGGCTGCCGTCTATGGGGTCGCACAGAGTCGGACACAACTGAAGCGACTTAGCAGCAGTAGACCAACTAGATGCCCAATAAAGTAGAGAGAAGCTGTCTTCTTGGGATTCTATTATATCGTATACATTATCTGATTAAGGAGACAGCCAAAGAAATAAACCGGACCATATGGATTTAATTAATGAAATAATTAGATCATTAATTCGGCTCAAGTTTTTAACAGACAGAATTTCTGCTTTCAGAAACCTGAAATTGTATATTACTATTTGGGGTGGAAGCATTAACAAGTACAAAAAGTACTTCAGGGATAAACACATATCATGACAGTGAACTACCTAGGTATACTACTTGATAAGAAGAGTCATTAAAATCAATTGCTGTAGTCTAAAAATTAATTAGTCAGTTGATATAAATTGTGTGACAGGTTTGAGGGGTTGCTATTGTTACTATTAGAACCGCACACAATATTCTAACAATTGGACACCCATAAAAATAGGGAGAAATCATCTCATTTCTGTTATTGGATCTGAGGTGGTGGAGGGACTATATTATAATATGATTTGTTATTTTATTGGGGGAATATGATGTAACATTTCATAGCCCACACTGTGAAAAAAAGAACTTCAGTAAACAGCATACTAGCCCAGACAACTGGCCAGGAGGTAAGTGCACTGACTGTGTTGTAAAGACATCCCAAGTATTTCACTTTTCAAAATCATTCTTTATTTAGAATCATCTCTGTGAGACTCAGTTCTATCGTTCTTGTGGTTTCATAATCCATTTTCTTCCTTAGTAAAAACGAGAAGATTTTAGGCAAAGGTCAGAAAAATACAGAATAAATATCAAATTACTGAATTAGAGAGAGTTGTTATTGGCATTGCCTGGAAGCTCTCTGAACCTAATAATGCAAACAGGTCACTTGAGCTGTTCCTGCCAATATTCAGAAGTAAAGCTTTTCTTTGTGGAAAAAAAAAGAAAAGCAATCGAAAGTAGTGCATTTGACAATGTTGTAGCATACAAATAAATTGTGATTCCCAATTTCTGTGCATATGCCTACATACAGTTTTGATATTAATAGCATATATTCAGATGGAAAAATCTTTACCCAATTTATACTCTGCCAAGAAACAGTCCAACCTATTTTTGTAGCCTATTATTTTATTATCACTGATGTGGGGTTATAAATGTCAGATCATGACCATGTAACAAGCTACAGGCAAATATACATATTTGCATATAAGCTATAAGGAACACAATGTACATACTGGTTAAGACAATTGCAACATTATTCAATGGAAGATAAGACAAGCATGCATTGACAAGTCAATGTACTCACTATAGAACTATTGATAATATTCAATATTTTCCCTTTCCTAGGAATCTGGCAGTCATACTGAGTTCCACATTTCTGACTTATCAGAGGTTTTCCATGGTGATACATGGATTGGATATGGTATCATGTTGCTTTTTGTTTATTTAAATCAGACTGTGGATAGACCTTCACATCCTGAGCTCTACCAATGAGGTAATAAAAAACAAGGAATCAAATATTTGAAGTTAATTCAATATGTCCCTGGCAAAAATGGCGGTTGGGTAATCAAATTTGGATTTGTTCACTGTTCATTCTGTATGCCAAGCTTCATATCTGAAGTGGAAAGATATGAGGCCTACAAAACATTTGAATAAGACCGTCATTATTCCCTGAGCTAGCAACCAGTCTCTGCTCCTAATTTGACTAGGTGTGGCCT
Organism: Bos taurus; assembly: GCF_002263795.3. Classification (NCBI taxonomy): domain Eukaryota; kingdom Metazoa; phylum Chordata; class Mammalia; order Artiodactyla; family Bovidae; genus Bos; species Bos taurus. The sequence continues at coordinate 32,427,175 of NC_037340.1, read as the reverse complement.
TTCCTCTTCCTTTTTTCCAAAAACAAATACAAAGAAATGTCTCTAATATAACTTCTAAGTGCCAGGCATTCTAAAATTTCTCCTGGAGCTAAAGATTCGGGAGTTAAAAATATCACTAGAAGTGTCCTGAAAATAGAATTGGAAGGACTATGTAGTTATATATTTTGAATCACAGAAAGAACCTACAGGATTTAAAACATCAAACACATTCCAAATAGTGATTGTTACCATCATGTTCATTGCTCTTAGCATTTAAATCCTCAAACACATTGCAAACTAGGGATAAAGACCATTTCTAATTTTATTTCCTGGTGCATAGACAGTGCCTAAAACATCCATTTCTTGGATGGATGGATGAACGAATGAATGAATTTGAAAAAAATATAGGAATGCATGCCTGAAAGAATGATCACAAGGAAATTGTTGGTGCATTAGCATTCCTTAGTTCCTCAATGCTGTAGTCCTGGTCAGTGACTTACCCTCTCTAACGAGGGGTCTTTTCATTTGTATAAAATGAATATCAATTATTACTTCAGTAAAGTGTACGAGGATTAAATGAGATAATCCATGTCATGTGTTCAGCATTGTGCCTGGCATATAAGGACTCAATAAATAGCTTTCTTTCTTATTAGGTAACTTACTCTGGTAGAATGGGAGTAACTCACCATGACTATTTAACATTAAAATATTGAGAAGTATGTTTATAAAAGGGTAATATCAGATAGAAAAATGGGGCAACTGATAAAAACCAACATGGATCTTTTAAAAAAGGAGTTTTAAGAATTATTCAGAAGCATGAGCAAAAGGGAAACAAGTCCTATCCACAACTGGTAAATCAAATTCAGAAACAGGGGCATTCCTAGAAAGAAAAAGATTGGATGTAAATTATACAAACAAGTGAATTTTACCATAAGTTGTGAATAATGAACTGGCACTGATTTGAACTTCAATGTGCTAATAACTTCCCTGGTGGCTCAGACGGTAAAGTGTCTGTCTACAATGCGGGAGACCCGGGTTCGATCCCTGGGTTGGGAAGATCCCCTGGAGAAGGAAATGGCAATCCACTTCAGAACTATTGCCTGGAAAATCCCATAGACAGAGGAGCCTTGTAAGCTACAGTCCATGGGGTTGCAAAGAGTCGGACATGACTGAGTGACTTCACTATTCACTATGCTAATAACAGTATCATAAAGGAGATAAGACATTTGTGATGAATTATCAGTAGACTGTTATAGAAGACAAAAAACCAATCCTGATGCAGAACTTCATGGGAAGTGAAAGGTTCAAATCACCACATAAGCAGGATTTTAAAGGGGCCTTGATAACCACATAAGTATTTATACTAATTTAAGTTTCCGGAGGGCTTCCTAGGTGGCGCTAGTGGTAAAGAACCCATGTGCCAATGCAGGAGACAGGAGACATAAATTCAATCCCTAGGTTGGGAAGATGCCCTGGAGGAGGGCATGGCAACCCACTCCAGTATTCTTGCCTGGAGAATCCCATGGACAGAGGAGCCTGGCAGGCTACAGTCTACAGGGTTGCAAAGATAAGCAATGGGGGAAAACATTTTTAAAGAATGGAGTAAAGTTGATACTAATGGTAGTAATTTTCAAAGATAGGAATAGAAATGAGCCTTTATTTAAAATTTCATTGTAAAAGTTTTAATAATGAAATACATATCTACCTAATAGGAAATGGATATGGTTTTGACATATTTATTTCAAAGGAAATATAACCTTTTTTTTTTTTTTAACGGCACTTCCTATATTTAATGTTTGGATTTTTTAAATTGATACTCACATTTTCTGTTGGGGGTGTTCACACTAGGTATAGGGATTTCAGCTGCTTGTGCATCTTCTGGGCCTTTCTATTTTAAATTAAAAAAATAAAAGAGGAAAGATAAGCAATAGTCATCATTTTATCAAAAAACAAAACATCTGAGGAGTTATGTTGATTATCAGAAGACATTTTGATCCTCTGGAGTATATGAGAATTTCTAAATTTCATGGACAAACATAGAAGGTAGAGCCGAGACTCTGCAAGCTCGTTTTTTTCCACTATCACATTTAGATGAAAATAGCACTCTTACTTACATAGATCAGAGTCTTCCATAGAGAGCTAGTGGCTACCTAGGTCATCTGTAATTCACTCTTAAATTATGAAAGCATTTATGAAAGCCAAAAGCTGTAGGAAAAAATGATTCTTGACTCTTGACCAAAGTTGACCCTGTTCCTGTATGGCAGATCGTGGATCTAGAATTCATCTTCTGATCTTTAAGTGGATTGTGGACAAGAAGCCCTTGTAAACCCAATATTTCAATTCATTCATTGTAGCATACGATGCTGTTACTGTTGTTTTCCAGTCAGTAAAAAAGAAAATCTTACTCATTAATAAAGGAGATCCACAAACTTACTAAAACAATATATTTGAAAAGGTCTTTCATCCTTTCACATGGCAGGAAAGTGAGATTTTGAAATTGACTTCTAAGAGTTGAGATGATATGATTTCATTTCAGAGACTGACTCATTTTCGATTTCAGGAAAGTCACTTTCCCTCCCTAGGCTTCAGATTCTTATTCTGGCACGTGAAAAGAATACTGCATGTCTGCCTATGGAGCATTTTTAGAAGTATACTCACATTACCCAAAATTGTGGAAACTTCGAGACAAATCTCATGTGAGACAAGCATCTTCTTTAAAAAGTAAAACAGAGAAGGTAAACCTAACATTCAAATGTTAGAATAACAACAGTTATTCAAAAGATGTAATGATAGGCTAATTTTGGAGGATGGCTGAGAAGAGGGGCTCTGAAGGATTAAAGGAGGTAGACAGGACTCTTGCCTGAAACTGGTGGATCTAGACACAAAAGAAAAATATGTAGATTTTAAATTACATCATATGAAAAGCCTGATTATAATCAAGAGAGTCTATATTCTAATAAAAGACAGGAGTTCAAAAATTTATTCCAGGATTTTTTTCCCTCAAAAAGCTCTATATTGTCACACTATGTAAAGGAATTTACAGGCAAACATCCTTTGATGATTGGAAGGATTTGTGAGTTCCTCTCCTTCCTTAAAAAACAGGAAATTGGACCCATCAAACAATCCTAAAAGTTCATGTTATTCTATCTCTTTTTAGGTTGATCTTGCCGCTTAAAGAACAAAAGAAATGGTGAAATCTCTTATTAGTGAGATAGCACAGTCAAATTGTTCTAAACTCATTACGTTAGCATCAGAATTTTGCTTATTTGCATCTTGGGGCTCTGGACCCTTCATTCACACAGAAAGAATGAGGTTACCATTAAAGTGATTTAAAAACTAACCTCAGGGATTTCCCTGGCTGTCCAGTGGTTAGGACTCAGCACTTTCATTGCTGGGGCCTGGGTTTAATCTCTAGTCAGGGAATTAAGATCCTGCAAGCTGTTCAGTGCAGCCAAAAACAAAACAAAACAAAAAGTGTGATCTCAACTTGAAGTTATCTTCTTTCAAACCACATGTGACGTATATAAACACTAAACACAATAAGGCTTTTTAAAGATATTATTTTAAAGAAATGTTTTATGTTCACATCTCTGAATTGGCTGTAACTCTGGAATCTACTCCCAGACTTGTGTTTTGCCAGGTTAATGTCTCAGGAATAACTTCTCTTCACTCAGGAATCTACCCTTGAACTGTTACTCCCTCATTCAAGATCAGGGTTATGGGAGGCATGTTTTCCAACTGTGATATGCTTTCATTTTTTTCCTGTTCCTTTTCTTATGACTTTAAGAACTAGAATGAGAATATTGTTTTGAACTTGACTGGAGGTTGTGTTTTATTAATTTATTTTGAGTTGGAGGATAATTGATTTACAATTTTTTGTTGGTTTCTGTCATACATCAACATGAATCAGCCATAGGTATACATACGTCTCCTCCCTTTTGTTTTGAGAATTCACATGGAAGGAAGACCTTTGTCGTGAAAAACTCAGTGTAACAAAAGGGACTTAACTATGAGACATCTTCTTAGGCAGAAGCACTCTCTCCTACATCACAAAATGAATGCCCCACTCCTAAACGCTCTAATTCCTTGCTCAACATTTATTTGGCCTCATCTAGTCATGACTAAAGGATTACTCAGAATGGAGAAATCTCAAGGTCAGCTGGTTTATGAAAACTTGTAAACACAGTGATGAAGGATATGTATATTATGTCAATCTGATCCACATGTGTTTCAAAGAGGTGCAGATAGCAGTGACTTGAATCTATGGAAAATGCATTTACCCCTTGAAAACAGCCTTCAGGTGCTTGACAAGGTTTTCCAAATAGGATTTATCATGATCAAGAATAGGCAAATCAGGAGGGGATTCTACTTAGCTAGCCTACTGATTTTCATCTATTTATCAAGGAATAAAAGAAAGAAGGTAATCAAATCAGAAGAATACTTCAGATCAGTAACCTACCAACTGGATAGTTGAAGCAGATTTGCCTCTGCCTGACTGGTCACTTAATTCAGGGTTGAATGCAAGATGGCGGGAATGCGCCACATGCCCATTAACCAGTGACACGCCCTGCTGGATGAGGATGGTTTAAAATTAGTGCTGAAGCCAGAAGAACACAGATGCAGCCTTTGTCAATTCCATGGCTCTATTTAACATTTTGTTTACTGGCCAAGGAGGCAGATGACACAAAAAGATTACTCGGAGAATTTCATCAGGATAAATACTTGCTAAAATGGAAAAGCAGAGGACTGTGCTGAATATCATGCATATTTTCAGTGCTTGAAGAATGCAACCTCAAAACTTTTAGTCACGATTTACAAAGGTTGAACAGTGGTAGTTTTTATATTGTCACTTTTATTTCCCACAAAATTAAATTACAAGTTCCTTCTGATGGAGAATGATATCCAAAAGGATGATAACTGAAACTGTATTACACCCTATAACTACTAAATTAATATCTCCAGAAACACTTTCACCAATTAGAGTACATGTAGCTTCTAAAATATTCACATTCCTTTTTTTTTTTTACAAAATATAATGCATCTTAAAATTACATTCTTAAAACTCATTTTAAGTTCCCTGACAAGTCCAAGAACAACCTGAAAAAAAAGCATAATTTTTAGATATTCAGAATTTACTTCACTCAGTTACATCTGGTTACATTTCTAATTATTACACATAAGTCGATATATTGGCTTTGTAAATTAATTTTCCAGTCCAAGAATGGTAGTCTCTTGTGTGTAAATGGGAATCTTTTAGTATTGTCTTTAGTGCTTAGTTAGATTAGAACTCCTTTTGTGGAGCTTAAACCCCTAAACTTTTAAAGTAAGGGTTAGGATTGAATCTGCCATTCCTAATCCCTGAATTGTTATAGCTAGCACTCTACTTGACCCCATGCCAAAGAACCACTTTGATTCATTAAAACAGAAATTATTTTACAGAATTTCATTTAAAATCTATTGTGAAAAGCTTCAAATATACAGAAAAGCTGAAAGAATTATGATGTCAACATTCAGACACTCACTACCTAAATCCCACCATCAACATTTTACACACGTATTTTATCATCCATCTATTTACCTACTGCCCTTTATCCATCCATAAACCTATTTTTGATGCATAAAATAGAAATTTTGAATAAATCTAGGAAAGATAAACAAAAAGTGCTGACTAATGTTTGCCCTAAGACAAGCATTTTACAGCTACATGAACAGGTCACCCTGCTTATTTAACTTATATGCAGAGTACATCATGAGAAACGCTGGACTAGAAGAAACACAAGCTGGAATCAAGATTGCTGGGAGAAATATCAATAACCTCAGATATGCAGATGACACCACCCTTATGGCAGAAAGTGAAGAGGAACTCAAAAGCCTCTTGAAAGTGAAAGAGGAGAGTGAAAAAGTTGGCTTAAAGCTCAACATTCAGATAATGAAGATCATGGCATCTGGTCCCATCACTTCATGGGAAATCGATGGGGAAACAGTGGAAACAGTGTCCGACTTTATTTTTTGGGGGCTCCAAAAATCGCTGCAGATGGTGATTGCAGCCATGAAATTAGAAGACGCTTACTCCTTGGAAGGAAAGTTATGACCAACCTAAATAGCATATTGAAAAGCAGAGACATTACTTTGCCAACAAAGGTCCGTCTAGTCAAGGCTATGGTTTTTCCAGTGGTCATATATGGATGTTAGAGTTGGACTGTGAAGAAGGCTGAGCGCCGAAGAATTGATGCTTTTGAACTGTGATGTTGGAGAAGACTCTTGAGAGTCCCTTGGACTGCAAGGAGATCCAACCAGTCCATTCTGAAGGAGATCAGCCCTGGGTGTTCTTTGAAAGGAATGATGCTAAAGCTGAAACTCCAGTACTTTGGCCACCTCATGCAAAGAGTTGACTCACTGGAAAAGACTCTGATGCTGGGAGGAATTGGGGGCAGGAGGAGAAGGGGACAACAGAGGATGAGATGGCTGGATGGCATCACTGACTCAATGGACATGAGTTTGAGTGAACTCCAGGAGTTGGTGATGGACAGGAGGGTCTGGCATGCTGTGATTCATGGGGTCGCAAAGAGTCGGACACGACTGAGTGACTGAACTGAACTGAACAGGTAGAAAGGGAATAAATAGAAAACCATGAAGACTGCAGAATTGCAGGACTTAGTAGGGAGTTTGTTTTAGTCTCCTGGAGTTTTTTTTGAAAGCATTTACCTTTTCGAAACATCCCACAAAACTGTTCACCTATTCTCTTATAGGATCATATATAAGAGCAAGAGGAAACAAAATCTATATAATAGCCACACTGCATCTTACATGTCATCATATATGTAGAAATTGATAAAAAAAAAAAAAAAAAAACAACGGGCACTATAAAAGCAATTACTCAAGCTGAAAAAAAAAATGAGTTACCACCATTTCCATTCCCGAGTTTCTTGTTTTCATAATTTTAAATGTCATCCCCTAGAGGAGGGCATGACAACCCACTCCAATTCTTGCCTGAGAATCCCATGAACAGAGGAGCCTGGCAGGCTGCGGTCCATAGGGTTGCAAAGAATCACACACGACTGAAGCGACTTAGCATGCATACATGCAAGATAGAAAAAGGGCTTTGCAGATGACGCTAGTGGTAAAGAACCACCTGCCAATGCAGGAGATAAGAGACGTGGGTTTGATCTCTAGGTTGGGAAGATCCCCTGGAAGTGGGCATGGTCACCCACTCCAGTATTCTTGCCTTGAGAATCCCATGGACAGAGGAGTCTGGAAGGCTACAATCTATAGGGTTGCAAAAAGTTGGACACAACTGAAGCCACTTAGCACACACACAAGATAGAAAGTGATGTGTGGTTTTATGAATTTTCAAAATCTTTGTTTGCTTTTTGTTTTGAATTAGGAAAGATACCCAAACACAGATTTGTAGCTAGACCTTTAAACCCCCTCATTCTCAAATGTGAAATAGTCTATTTCTAAATTAGCCATGAAGGCCAAAAAACAGGTTATAACAAGCACAGTAATGGGCCAGCAACAGATGTTTGAAAAATTAATAATTATGCTTACAGGGATACTGTCTGTCAGAATGATCTATGCATTCTAGAAATCAGAGCCTCACCCCTTAAACAGACAATCTCATGAAGATGCCAATTACTTTTGAACAAGTAGCTCTGAAATAAAAGACAAATATCATGAAGCTCTAAAGCAAAAAAGATAAATAAAATTTAAAATATACCTTGGCACCTGGTGATACAAGAAGAGTAAAACATTTTTCTATTAAGAAAAATCCATGGATGCCTCCAATTAATCCCAACAGTTTCCAAATATGCCCTTTGTTTTCATAGAAATGTCCAAACTCTGAGGTTTCCTGCATATGTAAACCAAGAATCTAAAAAGAAGAGACAGACAAATTTTGGTGACCTAAATGTAAATGAGTAGATCCATTGTTGAATACATTCAATTTCTGTTTTGGGGAACCCCACGACAACACCTGAAATCATTCACAGCCAGTTTACTTCTAGACGTATGAATCCTTCCACTATATGATTTCATTTCAGTTCAGTCGCTCAGTCGTGTCCGACTCTTTGCGACCCCATGAATCGCAGCACGCCAGACCTCCCTGTCCATCACCATCTCCTACTCAGGGTCAAATAAGATGTGAGAAAAGAAAACAGAGCTTTTGAATAACCTCTGCCAAAGAGCAGACTAAAGCCTAAGCTTATCTCAGCAAGTGTGGCTTTAATTTTCATACATTCTCAGTCCTTTAGCTGAATGTTTTTCAGTTCAATCTGTCCCTATTTGCACAACAATGCTTTATAACAAATCAATATTTTTTATTATCCAGAACAAATATAAAGATACATTTCATCCAGGGTTTATTCTCCCCATGCCTCATAGCAATTAAAGCTGTTAATCAATGTTCAAATAAGTAAGAAATCCACCTGAAAGATTTTTTCCATTGAGTATGCCCAGCAACATTGTCAGCTCCTTGGGACATAAAAGGATACCAGAAAAACATTAGGAATTTTCCTTGAGTTGACTCATCCCATTGGTTGACTCATCCCATTGGTTGACCTCATGACTTCTTGTGAGCAAGTAAATTATAATGTATCATATTCCCTTCATAGGAGAGGACAGTTTGGTAAACAATTCAGTGGTCTCCACATTTAAGATGTTACTGATCATTAAATTTAAAAAAGAATTTAACTGTGTATATGTTCATATCAATGTGTACAGATATTTATGTATGTATACATGTATATACATATGTGTACATGTGTGAGTATATGTATAGAACTCCGTGTACACATTGAGTATATGGACATCACTAAAAACAAACACATATTAGCCCACTTTTTTTTTAAAGAATTTTTTTTAATGTGGACAATTTTTAAAGTTTTTATTGAGTTTGTTACAATATTGCTTTACGTTTTGTTTTTTTGCCCATGAGGCATGTGGGATCTTAGCCTGCCAACTAGGGATCAAACCCTCACCCCCTGCACTGGAAGGTGAAGTCTTAACCACTGGACTGCCAGAGAAGTTTCCACATTTTCTTTTGGTAAAGACATTGAAGGACACTCCCCTAATATTTGTGATTACCATTATTTCACAAAACAAGGACACTGTAATGTCACAAAAGAAACAGGAAAACCTCAAAATTTCAGAATAAAATGTAGATCTTGAAGTAGAATCAACATAGCTAGTTAAAAGAGGAAATGATGCCAATAGGATTTTTCTCATTTCTATGCAGACCTTTAAACACTTGCCTTGGATCACATTCAGGAACCACTGATTTTTCTAGCTTTCTGCCACACTGGTACTGCGTCTGTCTTCCTCTTCTCGATAACTTCTGTCCTCTCTTTCTTCAAGTAAAGCAACTGCCTTCTAAGTAAAGCAACTGCCTTCTTAGCTATGTTTTCCTCTGTAATATATCCCCGTAGGGCCAGTTGACTGTCCCACCCAACCCACATCCACCCCTGCTGCCTTGGGCTCTGGGCTTTCCCACTGAGGGAGACCAGGGAAGTCTTAAGATCCTGTTGCTACTTCCCAGGATCCTGGGCTGTGAAGAGCTCTGCACCCACTACAGTGACATAGAAACAGGCTTCTGCCACTGCCTCAAGCCAATAAACCCTGAAATATTTCCAAAAAATTAGATTACCAGGGAGATTAAAACTAATAATGGTTTGTTTCGTATCTACAATGCTCACTTTGCAATTTTCAGAACATCTAATAATTTTTGAGCCTGTAACCAACAAGAGGGACCCTGGAGTAAAATGCCAGAGGATTATGGAAAGTTTTAAGATCTTAGGTTTTGTGAGAGGAGGGCAAATCATTTGCTCATCATGATCCATCATAAGAGATCTCAGAAGGAACAGATAACCTCATCTGAAGACCCTTTTCCCTGAACTCTTGCATCTCAGGTCCTAATCCTTCCATTTCTGACACATAAAGAGCCTCCAAAGACTTCAACAAAGAGCCAGTTGCAGGAGCTTGCCTGTTTCTTAAAGGAAATCTATAGCTCAGGGGTGAAGAATCCACCTGTCAACACAGGAGACATGGGCTTGATCCCTGGGTTGGGAATATATCCTAGAGAAGGACATGGTAACCCACTTTAGTATTCTTGTCTGGGAAATCCCAAGGACAGAGGACCTGGTGGGCTACAGTCCATGGGGTTGCAAAAGAGTTGGACACAACCTAGTGACTAAACAAACAACAAAACCAGACACTAATAGTTGGGCAAGAAAGAGAAATTCATTTTGATGGTTCAAATGAAGACAGTTCTAATGATGGTGCCACGACAGAGGTGTGGGCAGGGTCAAGGGCATGAATGAGGGATAATGAGACACCCCAGAGACTAGCAACCCCAGGAAACCATTACCACTCTTAAGGCTGAAAGGGCAAAGGTTGGAAATAATGTTACTGAACTTTAATGGGGGTGGAGCTAGGGACCCATGGGAGCTGCAATATTGCAGGTAATGAGCTGCTTCTAGAGACAGGGTCAGAGGGAGGGAGCAAGGAAGAAATACCGCTGCCATTCTCTTCTCCTACTTTGGCCTTTCTGTGGTGTCCCCACTGGGGGAACCCAAACAACAATCCAGCCTGCAGGGAGCTGAGGGGATACAGTCTTCTGGGGCAGAACACACAGCGGAGAAGAGCAGAGATTGGATGTGATGAGGTTGGGGGCCAGCAGAGAAAAACTAGTATATCTTATAGCCCAGTCATTTTTATTTAAAGATACTCACCCTTCATGAATTTTCCTTAATAGTGACAGGGACAGAATAAAGGGATAATGTAGGTGATTATATAGTTAGTTGTACTACAGGGGATTGAAAGTAGAAAAAATATGGGAGACCCTTATAAGTTAATGATTACTCAAGAGAGCAGGTTTGCTTAACCACAAAACCAAGCAGACTTGTTTAGCAACAAAAGCCCGCAACAGAAGCACAAGACATGCCCCCCAAACAATAAAACAATGGTGGCACGAGCCCCACATCCTGCTCGATGAGCTCAAAAAATTAATGATCCCTAGGACAAAAATCAGTAATTTATGGGCTTAGCTTGGCACGTAGGGACAAGAAAACTCTCCTGCCCAGGCTGGAGGAGGAGCTGATGATGGAAGCAAGACGTCTACTCAAGGAAATGTTCTTCTCCCCCTCCCCCTTATCTTTTGATTATAAAACCATAGCCCAGTAAGTTCTCAGGGCGTGGCACCCCTTGTAAGCCTCACAAATGTCCTATTCTAATAAATCACGTCTTCTCTATCACCTTGCCTCTCACCGAATTCTCTTCTGTGCTGAGACATAGAGGACTGTGGTACCAAAGCTCTTTGGAGCCCCAGAAATGACACCCAATGGTTTCAATAGGAATTTGTATCTGATCACTTGTTTTTTAATTTCAAAAATAAGAATAACCCAGTGAATCGAATGACTGATCATCTCTTTTCTCCTGCAAGGGCTTTGGGGAAATAGCAGTGATTTCCAAGGAAAACACTGGCCACTGTATCTATGCATCCAGGTCGCTGTGAAATTCTTCATAAACACCTCCAATGGCTAAACATAAATTGAAACTAGAAACAATCCAGATGAAATGGAAATAGCAGCTTACCTGAGGGATGAGGTGGAGCAGAGCATCCCCAGAAAGTGTCCCAACAGCCAGGCCCACAAACAGCTGTAAAATGAGCCTGTAGTTCTCCTCGCAGCTGTGGAAAAGGATCAGTGTTGTCCCAAGCATGGAGCCCAGCGTAAGCAGCGTCACCGCCACAGTGCTGTAGCCATATTCTGAGTTAAAAAGAGATTGCAAAACCAGTCAGAGCCCCCTGTGAGTGCTTCTGCCAGTGAACACGGTAAAAGAATCCATCCTATACTACAATAGCTAAGGATACAAAATTGTTTTGTGAGTGCTATATTGGATTTAAGGTTTTAATTTGTAAGGCAAAGAATGAAACGATTTTTACTAATTTACTCCATTGTTTTGAAGTTACCCTGATTTCCCCTTGTTAAAAAAATAATCACTGTAGCAAGGAGCTAGCTTACCTCCTACCCTCAAAGAAAATAGTTTCTCTTGCTTTAAACTACAACCTTGGGACTTCCCTGGTGGTCCAATGGTTGAGAATCTGCTGTGCAGTGCAGGGGACGTGGGTTCGATTGCTGGTCAGGGAACTAAGATTCCACAAGCCACAGGGCAACTAGTCAAGACAGCAAACTATGACCGCTGAGCCCCGTGCACTCTAGAGCCCATGAACTGCAACTAGAGAAGCCCCGCGTGCTGCAGCTAGAGAAAATTCCACACGCCACAATGAAGACCCAGTGCAGACAAAAAAATTAAAACTAGAAAACAAACTACAACAGTTTTCACAGACAGACAGTGGTAATATTTGTCATCTAACCACATTTAAACCTTCCGAAGGCAAGAAGCAAGGGGACAGAAAGAGCGTATGGCCTGGCCACTGTAGACCTGTATTTGTGGACAAAATGAGTACTTTCTTCCAAAAGGTCTCAACATTATTATCAATATCAATATTGATCAATCAAGATTATCAATATCAAAAGTTTTTACTATTCTCTGTGACTAAAATGAGTGACTGCATTTGTAAAAACTAATCAGTGAATGAATAAAGGGTGATAATATAAATTTGGACAGCCTAACTTTTCAATTATTACAATAATTTTTCTCACCCCTAAAATATATTCCATATTTCTAAGATTCGATATTTTAAAAAATATTCATAAAGTACAATTTTTCACAATTATTCCAACAAAAAAAAACATGTGGAAAGAGAGAAGAAATAAAAGAGTAAAGGAAGAAAGGAAAGAGAAAGAAAACAGAAAAAAATGGCTTTCAGAGTCAAGTGTACATTATTTGGGTATAAACCATATTTAAACACCATTTTCCACTGGTTATAAATATTCAGGGCAAATACTCTGTTTCAACTTATTTAGAAATTATTAACTTGTTTGTAAACAATGAAGATAGGTCATTACCACATTAAACTATCATTTCCTTTTATAACTACAAATAAGTGACAAATTAAATTGAACAATTCAGTTATCATACTACTTAAAGCCCACTGAAGATTTTAAGAAACTGCTCTCTTCAAGTTTGTTATAATTGAAGATGTTCCATCTTCATCATTCTTGTACTTTTCTGGAACGTTGACTCTCTACAGCAGATCATGTTAATGACACTAGCTAGTAAGATGATAATAGGCTTGTAATGTGAAGAGGACCTTTATTAAATGATATGCTCTGCCATTAAACAGACATTGAACATTAAAACGAAGTTGGTAGCATACTTAGAGGAGGCTAAAAAATTTTCACACTTTGATTTTTTTTCCCACTGCCACCACAACTCCTTCGCAGCTAAGCAATCTCTACAAATTGGTTGTTGTTCAGTGGATATACAGTTTCAGTTTTGCAAAATGAAACAGTTCTAGAGATCTGTTGCAGAGCCATGTGAAAATACTTAACACTACTGAACTACACACTTAAAAGGATTGAGATGGTAATTTTCATATACTTTTTTACCACATTAAAAAAAATAACAAGGGAGAATTCCCTGGTGGTCCAGTGGTGGAGACTCCTTGCTGCCAATGCAGGGAACGTGGGTTTGATCCCTGATAGGGGAACTAGGCTCCCGTACGTCATGCAGTCAAAAACAAGAATAGTTCAGAATGATCATACAGCTGCCTAAAGGTTTTACTTTGCTCTAATTTAATATCTATTTTATTTAAAAAATTCCTAGATATAGTTCATCCAGTTTCACATCCTACTTTTCCACAAATAGACTCTAACTGGGAACATGATTCTTCTCAACTAACCTGTAAATTAAAGATATTTGAAGTTTAACATGAGCACCCAGCTGTCTAATCAAGTTCAAAGTTACCACACTTTTCTGGTAGGTACAAAATATCACCAAATGTCAAGAACTCACAAGGACAAATTAGGGGTTGATATTTCCTAGGCAAAAGGCAAAGTTTCGAGTTCTTCAGTTCTTTTCCCTTTGTCCTGAGGGTGGCTTTGTTGTTCAGTCACTAAGCCGAATCTGACCCTTTGCAACTCCATGGACTGCAGCACACGAGGCATCTCTGTCCTCCACTGTGTCCTGGAGTTTGTTCAGATTCATGTCCATTGAGATGGCAATGACATCCAGCCATCTCATCCTCTGTCATCCCCTTCTCCTTCCACCTTCGATCTTTCCCAGCGTCAGGATGTTTTCTAATGAGTCTGATGCTCTTCGCATCAGGTGGGCAAGTACTAGAGATTCAGCTTCAGCATCAGCCCTTCCAATGAATATTTGGGGTTGATTTTCTTTAGGATTGACTGGTTTGATCTCCTTGTAGTCCAAGGGACTCTCAAAAGTCTTCTCCAACACCACAGTTCAAAAGCATCACTTCTTTAGTGCTCAGCCTTCTTTATGATCCAACTCTCATATCTGTAGATGACTACTGAGCTACAGTGTAGTTTTGGAAGACAAAGGATGTTCCATTCCTTAAGGGCTTGTAAAACTTTCTAGGTCTTCTATGAGTCAGATTTCACCTGCTCTCCTGTGGCAAGAATCAATCTGAAAATCATAAAATCTCTGACTTTTGTTGCCACCAGACTCTGCAGACTTACTCTAGTTCCCTACATAGTGTCATGGTGTCTTGATTGGACCCAGATTCCTTATAAATGTTTCTCATCCTTACAACAGAACTGGATGTACTACCAATTATAATAAAATTTTAATCAATTCCAAGCAGCTTCTTTGAATAGATCTGAAATGATTTCTACTCAGCTATAACATTCTTTCCTGGAAATTCAGTTGAAGACAGCTCTTAGAAGTTGAATTTCAGCATACTGAACACTGTGTTCTTAATAACATCTTTCTGTGTCTTCCACTCTTTAACATCTTACATTCCTGTACTTTCAAAAGGGCAATATCACAAGTCTCTCTCTTTAGTTATATGATGCAACATTTTAAATTGAGGACAGTGATTTTTTTTTAGGTTCTTTAGTGAGTATGATTTATATGAATTTTTCTCAGGAAGACTGTTTCCTAGAAGGATAAAGAAGTTAATTTAAATGGGAATAAACTTTTTCTTGGATCTTCAGTCCAAAACACTGTTTCTGAATGGCCTGTATGACCAGACATGGTGTCAAGGAGTAGAAATAAATATGGGAGCTCCTAGATGCCATGATCCAGTCCTGTTCATCCATTTTTGAGCTATCACTGGCCACAAGGTCTTGAATTATTTAGCTGCTCACTTTTAATGAAGTTTTTTTCCTCTCAGCGAATGTGAAGTCTTAAAATATATAGGCCTGGCATGATGAGTCACTTGATGTAGAATCTATTATGAGTTAGAAATAAGGGCTGAACAATTTGGCTATGATGGGCGTTGCAGACTATCTCAAAGAAGAAAAGCAGTTCTGAAAAAAAAATGTAACATCCTCAGATCAAAGGTAATATTTTAAATATGGTTAACTGTCATATTTTTACTATTCATCATACATGTTCTTGCTGCTGCTGCTGCTAAGTCGCTTCAGTCGTGTCCGACTCTGTGCGACCCCAGAGACCCACCAGGCTCCCCCGTCCCTGGGATTCTCCAGGCAAGAACACTGGAGTGGGTTGCCATTTCCTCCTCCAATGCATGAAAGTGAAAAGTGAAAGTGAAGTCGCTCAGTCGTGTCCGACTTGTAGCGACCCCATGGACTGCAGCCCACCAGGCTCCTCTGTCCATGGGATTTTCCAGGCAAGAGTACTGGAGTGGGGTGCCAGTTCTTAGGCCACCATTTTTTGGTTATTTTTCTGGTTTTGTTTTTCCAAACTCTCTCAACACAGTTAATTGAATGATTTCTCCACTGATTAAAGTCCCTTCTGGGATGAAGTTGTTTATGGATTCTCTATTCTGTCCAATTTTTAATCTAACAGTCCACATGCCATGTGTCCAGTTCTACACAACATTTTATAACTACTTATGACTATAGTTTATTAAAAATGATAGGACATTTTGGTAAGTGGTAAGAAACACATTTCCTCACTCTGAGATCATTTTGATCATTTTGGTCCTCATATTTATGTCTTCAAAAGATCTTTATGAAGAACTCAGGTAAATAAAATGGCATTTTTATTGCAATAAAATAAATAAACTTCAGGTGCTTTAAATTTATAGAACACACTTTTGTACATATTATCCCATTGGAATTTCACTGGTGTCCTGGAAGTCTTACAATAAAGCTCACCTACTGTGATGATGCTATGGGTCACAGGTGAGTGTGAATTCTTTTTCTTTTTTCTTTTGTCTGTACCATGCCACAGGTGGGCTCTTAGTTCCCTGACTGGGAATTGAACCCACACCCTCTGCATTAGAAACATGGAGTCTTAACATCAGGACTGTCAGGGAAGTCCCAAGTGTGAATAGTGGTCCCTTCACTTCCTGGGGCTGCCACATCCGGGAGGCTCGTACCTCCCTGGCATGGTCACTGCCAGCCCAGAGCAATCTCTTTGGTTTACCCCAACATGCCTTCATTATTTCATGTGCACCATGATGTGTGAAAGGGTAACAAGCCTTGTGGGAACACTGCTTCCCACGGTGCAGGGAAAGAGACAGGCTTGAGAAATATAGACTGTAGAAGATGGCAGAGTTGGCTGGGGACAGATAGCATGATTCAACTCTGCATGTCTGATCCTGACACTGATATTCTTTCTCTTATACATTGGTATTTCTCAACTATTGACTTTTCCTTTTTTGCAGAAATGTTCATAGTAAGTTTTTCCAAACAGCTAAAAACGGAAAACAATCCGTTTTTTAAAAGGTGAATGGTTAAGCAAAATATGATATATTCATACCAAAGAAGCAGTTCAGTTCATTTTCTCAGTCGTGTCCGACTCTTTGCGACCCCATGGACTGCAGCATGCCAGGTTTCCTTGTCTATCACCAACTCCTGGAGCTTGCTCAAACTCGTGTCCATCGAGTCGGTGATGCCATCCAACCATCTCATCCTCAGTCATCCCCTTCTCCTCCTGCCTTCAATCTTTCCCAGTGTCGGGGTCTTTTCAATGAGTCAGTTCTTTGCATCACGTAGCCAAAGTATTGGAGATTCAGCTTCAGCATCAGTACTTCCAATGAATATTCAGGACTGATTTCCTTTAGGATTGACTGGTTGGATCTCCTTGCTGTCCAAGGAACTCTCAAGAGTCTTCTCCAACACCACAGTTCAAAAGCATCAATTCTTCACTGCTCACTCTTATTTATGGTTCAACTCTCACATCCATACATGACTACTGGAAAAACCATAGCTTTGACTAGATGGTCCTTTGTCGGCAAAGTAATGTCTCTGCTTTTTAATATGCTGTTCAGGTTGCTCATAACTTTTCTTCCAAGGAGCAAGTGTCTTTTAATTTCATAGCTTCAGTCACCATCAGCAGTGATTTTGGAGCCCCCAAATATAAAGTCTCTCACTATTGCCATTGTTTCCCCATCTATTTGCCATGAAGTGATGAGACCAGATGCCAGGATCTTCATTTTTTGAATGTTGAGCTTTAAGCTAACTTTTTCACTCTCCTCTTTCATTTTCATCAAGAGGCTCTTTAGTTACTCTTTACTTTCTGCCATAAGGGTGGTGTCATCTGTGTATCTGAGGTTATTGATATTTCTCCTGGCAATCTTGATTCCAGCTTGTACTTCATCCAGCCAGGCATTTCACATGATGTACTCTGCATATAAGTTAAATAAGCAGGGTGACAATATATAGTCTTGACATACACCTTGCCCAATTTGGAACCAGTCTGTTGTTCCATGTCTGGTTCTAACTGTTGCTTCTTGACTTGCATACAGGTTTCTTAGGAGGCAGGTAATGTGGTCTGGTATTCCCATCTTAGGATTTTTCCATAGTTTGTTGTGATCCACACAGTCAATGGCTTTGGCGCAGTCAATGAAGCAGAAGTTTTTCTAGAATTATCATGTTTTTTTCTACGATCCAACAGATGTTGGCAATTTGACCTCTGGTTCC
The DNA here is from genome assembly GCF_002263795.3 of Bos taurus. NCBI lineage: Eukaryota > Metazoa > Chordata > Mammalia > Artiodactyla > Bovidae > Bos > Bos taurus. The sequence goes on along the minus strand of NC_037340.1, from coordinate 32,409,227 downwards.
TCTGCCTTTTCTTTTCTAAATCCAGCTTGAACATCTGGAAGTTCTCAGTTCATGTACTATTGAAGGCTGATTTGGAGAATTTTGAACATTACTTTGCTAGTTTGTGAGATGAGTGCAATTGTGCAGTAGTTTGAACATTCTTTGGCATCGTGTTTCTTTGGGATTGGAATGAAAACTGACCTTTTCCAGTCCTGTGGCCACTGCTGAGTTTTCCAACTTTGCTAACATATTGAGTGAAGCACTTTCACAGCATCATCTTTTAGGATTTGAAATAGCTCAGCTGGAATTCCATCATCTCCACTAGCTTTGTTCGTAGTTTGTTCCTTAGGCCCACTTGACTTCGCATTCCAGGATGTCTGGCTCTAGGTGAGTGATTACACCCACTATCGTGGTGATCTGGGTCATTAACACCTGTTTGTACAGTTCTTCTGTGTATTCTTGCCACCTTTTCTTAATCTCTTCTGCTTCTGTTAGGTCCATACTGTTTCTGTCCTTTATTGTGCCCATCTTTGCATGAAATATTCCCTTGGTATCTCTGATTTTCTTGAAGAGATCTCTAATTTTCCCATTCTATTGTTTTCCTCTATTTCTTTGCATTGATCACTTAGGAAGGCTTTCTTATCTCTCCTTGCTGTTCTTTGTAACTATGCATTCAGATGGGTATATCTTTCCTTTTCTCTTTTGCCTCTCACTTCTCTTCTTTTCTCAGCTATTTGTAAGGCTTCCTCAGACAACCATTTTGCCTTTTTGCATTTCTTTTTATTGGGGTTAGTTTTGATCACTGCCTCCTGTACAATGCTACAAACCTCCTTCCATGTTTTTCAGGCACTCTATCTATCAGATCTAATCCCTTGAATCTATTTCTCACTTCCACTGTATAATCATAAGGGGTTTGATTTAGGTCATACCTGAATGGCCTAGTGCTTTTCCCTACTTTCTTCTATTTAAGTCTGACATTTGACAATAAGGAGCTCATGATCTGAGCAACAGTCAGCTCCAGGTCTTGTTTTTGCTGACTGTATAGAGTTTCTCCATCTTCAGCTGCAAAAAATATAATCAGTCTGACTTCAGTATTGACCATCCAGTGATGTCCATGTATAGTCATCTCTTGTGTTGTTGGAAGAGGGTGTTTACTACGACCAGTGTGTTCTGTTAACAAAACTCTGTTAGCCTTTGCCCTGCTTCTACTCAGTAATAAAAAAAACAATTTATTAATACACAAAACAATCTAGATAGATTATAAGGAAATTTTGATGAGTGGAAAAAAACCCTAAATCCCAAAAGGATACATACTGTAGGATTTCATTTCTATAACATTCTTGAAATGATAGAGCTATTCAACTATGGTCTGTGATTCAACTATGGTCTATGACTGAGTCAAAGATAGGGGATAGAATCGATTTATGTAAGTTAGCTACAAAATATTAAATATTCATTGAACTGTAGTATAGCACAGGTGGTTAAAAACAAGGACTATGAGGCCACACTGCCTGTGTTTGAATCCCAATTCTATCAATTACTAGCTATGTGTCTTTGGGCAAGTTATTTAACTTCCAGGTACCTCAGTTTCATCGTCTCTAAAGTGAAGATAATAATAATTTCTAGCTGGTAGCATTGTTATAATGACTCAATGAGCTGATCAAAGTAAAATGCTTAAAACGGTGCCTGGTGTATGGTACGTATCCTTCTTTCACCGTCATGAATCCATTGTGTGGACTGTGTGCATTGCGTGCAATGGCTTTCTGAGTGAAAAGCCAGGACTTACTCTCCAGAGTGGTGGGTGCGATTTTTGCTTGTTGGTTCTGGGGCAGCTGGCAAGAACAGCTGAGCAATTGCTGAATGATGCCTGGACTCATTTGCTTAAAGTCCTCCTTAGAAATGGGTGAAAGCTTGTTCTGTAGAAATATGTTCACCAACTGCCCGGCAGAGAAGCAAGTCTGTAGGAGGCAGAACATACATTGTTACCAACCTCAGCACTGGACCAAATTCACCATCAACTACCATCCTGGAGGGATCAGGACTAAACTGGAAGGGTTCAAGTCAACACATGAAACCATTACTACGTGTGCTTCCCTGCAATCTTCTGTCCATACATAATTCTTGAGGATTGCTTTTCAGCTCTGATTAAAGCTGCTGTATCTCACTTTCATTCTGAGTATTGTGTAGTAGGAGTTTTGCACACATTTTTCTTTCCTGAAAAGAGATGTACAGTGTTTTACAATGTGCTGGATGGTGTACTAACCAGCAGCCTAAGCAAGCCTTAAGACTCTTGTTGGGGGCATGGCTTTGTATTATTAATGAAGTTAAAACTTTATAGGATAAAAAGGAGCTCTGGAGGAATAAGAGCATTGTCTTTAATATTATCTGATTTAATAAGTCTGTGTCGGCAACATGAATTTTCAAAAGCAATAAAAGTAAAGGTAATATTTTAAAAAGTGAATGCTGTGTCAACTTGCTGGTGTGTGAGCACTAAACGATATGGTGACCCATGTTCTTTGACAGTCCTTCACCACAAAAACAACTAAAATCATTGTTATTGCCTACAGGTTTCACTAATTTTTATCTATTTTTTCATATTGTATAGGGATATTTATGAAAGAAGTAGCTATACAATAAATGAAACAGATCTCTAACAACTGCCTGAAAACATTTGTCCACTTCAGAAGTGTTAAGGGCTGACATTTTATGCATCAAAAATTACATTGAAAAGTTTTCATATGTGGATGAGAAGGGTGTGTAGTTTCACTACCACAAACGGATGTCTTCTAATGAAATAAGACCCCAATGCAAGAGCAGTGTGATCTGAGGTCACAGTAAGGTATCTTTAAAAAAATCAGTGATGTCCAAGGATTGATGTGCCATGCTATAGAAAGTAGGGATTTTAAACAAAGACACATGGCTAATCAGAAAATGATGATGTTTGCTGGTTTTTCCCACATACAAATCCTCTGGGATGATCCCAAAGGTTAAAAAGCTTTATCTTGATTGGGAGATGTTTTGTTGCATAGAACAGAGCCACTTAAACCACCAAACACCCAGAGGAGGATGTATTAAGGTTACAGAGGATGTCTGACAGGGCAAGGACAGCCACATTTTAAGGAATTCAACTGGAAGCTGGAAAATGAAAACCAAAGATTTTTCTCTATTTCTTCAGGGCTCTGTATTTTCTCCTTTCTGTTTCCCCCTGCAAACATCTATTTCCTTTCATAGTCTGGCCTCTCTCTTTAATAAACACATGGCCAGTTACTTCCCTGGCAGTCCAGTGGTTAAGATTTCACCTCCCAGTGCAAGGGGTGTAGGTTCGATCCCTGCTTGGGGAGATAAGATCCTGTATGCCCCACAGGCAAAAAAACAAAACAAAAACCAGAAGCAATATTATAACAAATTCAATAAAGACTTTAAAAGAGATCCACATCTAAAAAATCTTTAAAAAAAAACAGGCCGTATAAGCCCCAACCCATTCCATCTAACTGATGCGAAGAGCTGATTCACTAGAAAAGATCCTGATGCTGGGAAAGAGTGAAAGCAAAAGGAGAAGAGGGCAGCAGAGGATGAAATGGCTGGATAGCATCACTGATTCAATGGACATGAACTTGGGTAAACTCTGGGAGATAGTGAGGGACAGGGAGGCCTAGCGTGCTGCAGTCCATGAGGTCGCAGAGTCAGACATGACTTAGTGACTGAACAGCAACATTATTCATTGTAATAGTATGCTTGTAACTACGAAATACTGTAAATAACTCATATGTTCATAAATAGAAGAAAGAATGAATAAAGTATGCACACATGTTCATAAATAGAAGAAAGAATGAAGTATGCACACATGATGTACTAATAACACACACACATACACACACAGAAGTCGCTCAGTCCTGTCCAACTCTTTGCAACCCCATGGATTGTAGCCCACCAGGCTCCTCGGTCCATGGGATTTTCCAGGCATGAATACTGGAGTGGGTTGCCATTTCCTTCTCCAGGTGATCTTCCTGACCCAGGGATCGAACCCAGGTCTCCCGCATTGTAGGCAGACACTTTACCGTCTGAGCTACCAGGGAAGTCCAAAAAACACAGAAGACTAGTAGTAAGTTTCAAAAGGATGTCAATTGAGATCTTTTATAGATGAAATCTCTAATATGGAGTTATAAATAATAAAGATCGCTGTGAACTGAAAAAAAAAAAAAAAAAAGATTGGATTGAGTCAGATCTGATTGTCTCAGCAAGGCCACGGATAGGTTTTCTTGTTACAGTGTTATTTGATTCCATCAGTTTTGCCCCCAAGACAGGAAATGACATCATACTGTTCAAATATGGCTGCTGGACTCAGCCCTGTGGGTGGGGAAGGCATTTCTCAAAAAGACTGGTCAAGAACTCCAAAATGTTTCTACTACAAGAAGCAACAACAGAAAGCTTAATTTGTAAATTTTTCCCCCTTTATCAAAATAATTTACACAAAAGGCAATAGTCTCTTTTGCACTATTTATTAATCATGGAATAGAATCAATCATCATTAAAAATACTGGCAACAATAAAGGGAAACTAACCATAAATATGATGAATCTTTCATAATAAATATTCTTAATGAAAAATGCCTGACTGGGAAATAAAAGAGTGGAGACATAGACATGAAGAGAATGCCGTGCATCTCTCCCCAGTTCATTGTCAAGGAATTGAATAGTTTCCAGAACACCTTCTTGTAGAGTAAGGTTATTCTATTATAAGCTTCTATGCCCTTGATATTTACTTGCTATTCCTATACAATTTAGGTTACTATTGCATTACATTTCTTCTGAAATCACTAATACAAATGTCCTTAAAGGTGATTCATCATTTCCTTTAAATTTTGGCAAACTATTTTTAATAAAGAAGAAAGTAGAATGAAAATTAGATGATTCAGTCAATAACCTTTAAATAGCTTTATTCCTTTACCTAAAACTTCAATATACTTGTACACTTGTGTTGATGTCATAAGACCTTTGTGGAAACTTTACAAACATGTTCTAAAGTGTCACTTCCTGCATTTTAGTTTTGAGAATCACTTGGAGGGCTAGTTAAAAGACAGGATGCTGGGCTCCACAATCAGAGTGTATAATTCAGTAGATTCTGGGCTGGGACCTGAGAATCCAACCAACAAGGCCCCAGGTACTGCTGATACTGCTGGCCCAGGGACAACACTTTGAGACTGACTGGTCCAAATAATACAAGCAGGATCTTCAGATCTAGTCTCTTACTTCAGGGTCCCCTCAAGAGTCACAAAGAAAGTGAATGTTGAAACAAGAAAGAAGCGGTTTTGTTTATCTTGCATAGTCATCACAGAAGATGACAGTTACTGTTCTTAGAAAATGCATGTCTTAAGTAAGTAATCCCTAAATTTTAAGAAATAACCTTCATTATTTATGCAAATAGGGTCTCCATCAGACAAATGAGTTCCCTTCCTAAGAAGAGCTGGCCCTGAAGGAATATTTAAGGAGACCTCACAAACAAAGATTAATACAGGCATCAACTTGTTACCTTTAGTGAATATACTGTGAGTTTAAAATAACTTTAATTGATGCCTTTACTATGTGGCCTAATTACTAGAAATTGACTTTTTAAAATATATCATAGCAAAAATATGCAATACTGCTCAATCATGTATTAATAACTTACAGGAACAATAGTCACTATTGTTAGAAATGTTTACAGAACTTTGCTCTTTCAATATACAGATTTGTGCTTAATAGGAATAATAACTCATCCAAGATACAAATAAAAAGTAGTCTTATTTTCCTTAAATCAACATTTATTAAACAATAGCATAGTTGTTAAGAACACAGAATATGCTATGGGACAACTTATGTATATATCCTCAGTTTCTGTCAACTTAATCAACTACTTATTAGTTCCATGACTCAATTTCCTCATCGGTAGGATGGACTCATTTAACCTAACCTCATACAGCTGTTGTAATAACTAAATGAAGAAATGCAGGGGAAACTGCAGTGTCTAATACATAGTATTCATTTACTCATTAAATATAAGCCATTATCATGGAATATCAATTTTCCAAGATGTTAAATGATAAGGGCAGAGAAGGTTTCTATGTGTAACAGAGTCTGAAAAATGCTGAATTCAATAAGACTAAAGAATTTTATTTACTGCAGGACCTCCCCAGGCATGTTAATATGCTACAGTGCAATAGATATCTCTATTTCCCAAACAGATTTGACAATAACACCCTTTTTAAAGAAGTATCACAGGACTTCCCTGGCAGTCTAGTAGTTAAGGCTCTGCCCTTCCAATGGAGAGGGTGTGAGTTCAATTCCTGGTTGGGGAACTAAGATCCCACATGCCATGAGGCAAGGCCAAAAAGAAAAAAGTATTATCCAGATTTCCCTGGTTGCCTAGTGATTAAGAATCTGTCTGCAGATGCATGGGACACAGGTTTGATACTTGGTCTGGGAACTTAGATCCCACATGCCACAGTGCAACTAAGCCTGTGTGCCACAACCACTGAATCTGCAGGCCCTAGAGCCCGTGCTCCACAAGAGAAGCCACTGCAATAAGAAGGCCGTGCACCACAGCTACAGAGCAGCCCCTTCTCGCTGCAACTAGAGAAAGCCCTAGTGCAGCAAAAAGACCTAGCACAGCCAAATAACAAACAAACAAGACAAACAAAAGCAAGTATTATCTAGTAGACTAATGAATGTACTTTGGAACACAACTTAAGGAAGTAAGAATAAGAATATATTTATAGGTCCATATATCGCCTTTTCTCAAAAACCTTCTTAGTGCCACCTACTATACAAACATTTCTCTGTTGCTCACAATCCAAAGTAATCTCATCATAATCCAATCTAAATTTGAAGCATTCATTATTTTTATATGTCTATATTCACCCAGTATCCTGGTAGCTCCATAGGAGCTGTGCCTGTTTTTGTTCAATTCTTTACCCTTAGTGCACACAATGGTGAATGATAAATGGTCGCATGTTTACTGAATTATTCATGAATTCAGTATGGAGGAAAGAGTAATATATACTATTCTCCTAAATATTTTGGCTTCAAGTTTTAAATCTGCAGAGATCTACTTGTAAAAGGAAAAAACCCTGACTACACTGAGGAAATAGAATATTTTACATTTAAGGAAATCTACATAACCCTTGAAGTTTTCTACAAGTCTTAGAGAATGTTCACAGTTGCTTCCTTTGACAGTACAACAGTACAAGAGGAATAATGACAATACCTGATCCCAGGAAATTGGACCATCTTCTGATTCTGGGTCCATGGATACAGATAGATTAGAGTAGTCTCCATCATGAAGTGTTAGGCTGTTTTGTTTCCTTCTAAGCTGATGGATTTTATCCTTTCTGATACAGGTACTTTTAGTCCAGAGAGTGTTGAGGAGCTTGTCTAGTTCTAGAAATTTCATACAAAATTTAGTGTCAGAATAAAGACAAGCCAGTTTCAGAATAATCACAATTTCACATGGCCACAGCATAGATATGTTACTAAGAAAATTTCCAAGTTCTAATGAAAAGCCAAGAAATTATTCTGAATAAGAATGAAGAACATTTATACTTCACATGGATATTGATTCCCTTACAACATCTTGCCTAAGCTTTAGAGCTGAACCATGATGAAATGGGCAATTCCATCAATGGAGTGCCTTTTGGTAAGTCCACTAATTCTTTTTCTAGGTGTTCCCTATAAAAATGAAAACAAAAGATGAAATTGAATTAATCCTTAGAAACTCTATTCACTTTAAGCACCATACATCCTTAATACATTAACTATGATTTTAAAGTAAAGTCAATCTAATTATATCCTCTTAAATGTTTAATGTGGAAAGAGGAATTGAACAGGAGCTGAGATTGTAGGGGCAAAATAGACCTCGTTTTCTAAGGCAGCTGTGGTATGGTTGTCAGTTTATAGATTGCAGCTTAGTTTCCCTTGCTACAATGTAGGCTTTTAAAAATTGATTGACACAGAATAATTGAATAAATATAATGGTGAATTTCTTCAGATTTATTCATCTTCTTACTTGTAAAAATATATTTCTGGTATTTTCTAAATGTTACCATCAGTATTAGGAAAATTACAAGCTAGAGTTGCTACAGTGTTTTATTTTAAATGGCCAGTTTAAAAAAAAATTGTTTTGAGACCTGCAAAGTAACTGGGAAAGTGGGACCCAGAGTTAGGTGAAAAAGCAGTCAATAAATATGCCCCTGAGATTTCCCAGATGTTGGATTTAACAGACAAAGACTTCAAAGCAGCGATCATGAGTAGGTTCAAGGAACTAAAGAAAATAATATTTGAGAAATTAAAGGAAAGTATAAGAATAATAAGCTAACAAACAGCAACTTTTAATCAGGAGATCAAAATTATATAAAGTCTAAATGGAAATTCTGGACTAAAAGAATCAGTTCAGTTCAGTTCAGTTCAGTCACTCAGTCGTGTCCAACTCTTTGTGACCCCATGAACTGCAGCATGCCAGACCTCCCTGTCCATCACCAACTCCCAGAGCTCACTCAGACTCACGTCCATCGAGTCAGTGATGCCATCCAGCCATCTCATCCTCTGTCGTCCCCTTCTCCTCCTCCCCCCAATTCCTCCCAGCATCAGAGTCTTTTCTAGAATAAGTGAAATGAAAAATTCACAGCAGCATGTTGGGATGGCAGAAAAAACAATTACTGAACTGAAGATAAATTAATAGAAATAATCTACTCTGAAGAACAGAAAGAGAAAAAAGAACAAGTCTCAGAGACCTATGGGAAACAGCGAGTACACTGACCTATATGCAATGGCAGTCACTTGGAGAGGAGAGAGAGAAAGAATTATAAAAAAAAATTGAAGAAAATAATGGTTAAAAACATTCTCAATTTGATATAAAACCTTGATATACATTTTCAATAAGTTCATCAGACATCAAATAGGATAAATATAAAAACAAGTCAAATACAAAGCTATATCTTGAAAGTAGTAATGGAAAACTGACTCATCACATACAAAGGAGCATCAGTACAATTAACAGTTAACTTATCATCTTAACAATGGAGGCCAGAAAGTAGTGGAATAAGATATTCAAAATGCTGAGAGAAATAACTGTCAATTAAGAATTTAATACCCAGCATAACAACTCTTCAAAAACAAAAGTGAAATAAAATTATTCCCAGATAAACAATGAATGGTGAATTTTTTGACAGCAGACCTGTCTTACAAGAAAGACTAAGTGAAGTTATTTAGACTAAAAAGAAATGACCAGAATGGTAAATTGAGTCCACAGGAAGAAATAAAGAATACTAGAAATGTAAATATATGGATTAATATAAAAGACTGTAATAAATACTTTTTATCCTATGTTCTCTAAACTCAATGAGGAAACACTAGAAGCTTTTCTTTCAAGGTCAAAAACATGGTAAGGGTTCATTCTCAAAATACCCACTATTATATTGAGGTTATTAACTAATATAATCAGGTAACAAAGAAAATAGAGACACAAGAATTGAAAAACAAGACGCAAATCTATATCTATGATGGTATAATTATATATCTGAAAACTCTAAATAATTAGGGCAAAAATAAAATGAAAGATTTAATCATGGAGTGAGTTACAAAGTTAATCTAAAAAAAAAAATCACTAACCTTCATATGGACAAACAAAAATCCGTTAGAAGCTATAATGAAAGAGAGGACCCCAGTTAAGAGATACAAAAAGAAAGTTAAATGCCTAGGTATAAATGTACCAGGAAATGTCTAAAACCTATGTGAGGGAAACAATAAAAACACTCCACAAAATAGACATGTAAACATGAACAAATAGGAAGACATACTATGGGATTTAAAAATGTAACATCTTGTAAATATCATTTCTAAGTTCTTTTTTTTTTTTTCACAATTAGAATAATACTATCACAAGGTTTTTATCCCCCAGAATTTAACAATTAGGTGATATTTGTCAGTAAGAATGAACAAGCCAGGAAAACCCTGAAAAGAAGAGCAATGAAGAAGGCTAGATCTACCAGAAATTAAAATATACTATAAAGCTGGTACACATAAAACAGCAGAGTCCTGGCACATTTCTCCAACAAAAAAAAACTGCCACAAAATATAGTGGAGGGGAAGGGCATGACACCTTGAAAAAAACTTCAATGACATATCAATAATTCACATTTTATAGACCTTATTTAGATCCTAGTTCAATAAAAAATGAAAATATTTTTTAAAAGCTGAAAAATATGAACATTATAGAATCATTCACTTTTTTAGTTGTGATACTACTAATAGATGCTTTTTAAAAAAAGCCTTCTCTTCTAGAGATTCATACAGAAATACCAACAGGTTGATGATTTGCTTCAAAATAATCAAGTAATGAGCGCTGAAGAATTGATGTTTTGAACTGTGGTGTTGGAGAAGACTCTTGAGAGTCCCTTGGACTACAAGGAGATCAAATCAGTGAATTCTAAAGGAAATCAATCCTGAATATTCATTGGAAGGACTGATGCTGAAGTTGAACCTCCAATACTCTGGCCACCTGATGCAGAGAGCCAACTCATTGGAAAACACCTGATGCTAAGAAGGATTGAAGGCAGGAGGAGAAGGGGATAACAGAGGACAAGATGGTTGGAGGGCATCACCAACTCAATGGACATGAGTCTGAGCAAGATCCAGGAGATGCTGAAGGACAGGGAAGCCTGGCGTGCTAGAGTCTGTGGGGTCGCAAAGAGGCGGACTGAGCAAGTGAGCAACAATAATCAAGTAATGGGAGAGAATGGAGGAACATATAAAATAAGATAATCCAGATTGCTGTTGCTTGTTGAGGCAGGGACTGTGTACATGGGAGTTCATTGTTTTATTGTTTCTACTTTTATTTATATTTGACAATCTCTATAATAAAAACATTAAAAAAAACCCACGTAAAAGTAGCAAACTTTTGCTCCTCCTACTCCAAAATGCAGTCAGTGTCAGTAGGGCCCTAGCTCAGAGGCAGCTGTTAGAAAAAATGCCTCAGGGCCTCTGGAATAAGCATTTAATTGTACTGAGATGGGAGGGAATTCTGAGTTCTCAAATGCAAACGTGGCTGCTTTGTGCCCAAACGAGTGATACTGAACATCTGTCACAAACATTATGTGGGTTTTTTATCCCAGATCCATGATGGCTTCATGTGCAGACAGCTCGCCTTGATCTTACAGTACAGCTTGCCTCCAACCATATTCTGTACTCCAGTGTTGAGCCTTCAAAGTGGCACAAATTTTTATTTGAAAAGTGGAGTAATTGCATTCCTTTGGTTGACATGGAAACTGTCCTGCTAAAACTCAGTCATCCAAAATCTGAATTTCATAATCCCTGTTTCCCATATCAAAATCATTCTCAGCACAGCATGCTTTTCCCTGGTCTCTGTCCTAGTGATGACAGCTAGGAAACACAATTGACTGGTACTTCAGCTTTCATCTTAATGAAGATTTTTTTCCTTTTTTTTTGAATTAATTTTTAATTGAAGGATACACTGCTTTACAACATTGTATTGATTTCTGCCATACATCATTGTGAATCAACCATAGGAATACATATGTTCCCTCCCTCCAACCTCCCACCCATCCCACCTCTCCAGGTTGTCCTGGAGCACTGGTTTGAGCTCCCTGAGTCATACAGCAAATTCCCACTGGCCACCTATTTTACATATGGTAATGCATATGTTTCCATGCTACTCTCTCCATTTGTCCCATCCTCTCCATCCCCCTCTGTGTTCACAAGTCAAATCAAGAGTCCTCAACCTTCAGGATCTAATGCCTGAGGTGGAGCTGAGGTTTAATAATAATAGAAATAAAGCGCACAACAGATGTAATGCCCTTGAATTATCCTTACATCATCCCCTTCCCCTGGTCCATGGAAAAACTCTCTTTCACGAAACAGTGCCTGGTGCCAGAAAGGTTGGGGACTGCTGGCTTTAAGCATATAAAATGAATTACAGAAAAACACATCTGTCATTCAATTGGTTACATAAACAAGTCAGGGAAAGTTCTGTGCAGATTTGGATGACTCTTAGCCCTTGATCCCTTTCAGAGTTGGAAGATTTATCTAGATCATGAGTGTGCTGCTGGCGTCTTGGAAAATTTGTATTTCTCTTCTGTGTTGTGACTTCCCAAGAGGAAATATGTTGGCAAAAGCACCAGCTATGAAGTGACACACCAAGTCCCCTTGGTGTGCCCAGAAAGCAGGGCATTCTAATGCAGATGAAAAAATTAAGTCATTTCACTCTTAATGTCTTGTCGAGTACAAAGAAATGTGTGAAACACACATCCTGATTTCATTCCACGATGTCCTATTTTATTCTCAGATCCCTAAAATGCTGGCAGTCACAAATGTAGCCAGGCCGCATATTTTACAATGCTTTTGTTTAACACGACACGACTTACTTTTATGGTTCCAAGCAAACTGCTACCAAGCCTCTTGCAACATTTGGAATATCCTTTTATCCTTCTACACAAGCAGTCCCCAACCTTTTTGGCACTAAGGAGCAGTTTTGTGGAAGACAATTTTTCCAGGGACCAGGTGGTGGGGAGTTGGGAGGAAGAGAGGTGGGAGAGAGGGGGTGGTTTTGAAATGATTCAAACACATTACATTTATTGTGCATTTTATTTCTATTATTTTATTACATCAGGTCCTGAAATCATCAGGCATTAGATCCTGGAGGCTGGAGACCTTTGTTCTACAAGATACTTTGTCACCTATTGCCCAGCATTTTATACCAAAAGAGACAGTAGTACTAGGGTGCCCTCATTTGCAAAGTCATATCTGACTCTTAGTGACCCCACAGACTGTAGCCCACCAGGCTCCTCTACCCATGGGATTTCCCAGGTAAGAATATTGGAGTGGGTTGCCATTTCCTCCTCCAGGGTGTCTTCCCCGACCCAGGAATCAAACTTGCATCTCCTGCATTGGCAGGCGGATTCTTTACCACTGAGCCACCTAGGACATCCCAATTAGTACTAGTAACAGATCATAAAAATCTTTCCTTTCAACTCCCTACCCACAATTTCATCATCCCTGCTCAAGGGTGCTGAGTTTTTGTTTTTGTTTTTTTTTTTGACTTATCACTCCACAGATGTCATAGCATGCTTGCCCTGACAAGGCCCCCCTGGGCTGTCTCACTACAAGCTGAGATAAAAAGGGTGTTTAAAACATACCTGAACAAACTCGGTCACCACAATGCTTCCACCTTTGTTTTTGGCACAGTTTATATTTAGTAGGCGTGACTTGGAAATGAAATTCATGAAAAGCATCTTTACCTGATAGGTGAAGAGTATTCGTACTATTCAAGGCACTGAAAATGTATTCTGTAAAATAGTCTGGGGGAGGCAAGTTTCTTTGTCCCAGACAAACACCTTGGAGGGACAAAGCAATGATTGTCGCTGCCAACTGAGGAAGAGTGTTTTCATCGGCACCATCACTGCTTAGGATTCCAGATTTTTTCTGCAGCACTTTGGTTTCCATACACTGAAATCAGACACAAAGTAAAAAGGAAACGTTAACTTCCGAAGCTATTCTGATTAGAAAATCTCTAGGGACTTCCCTGATGGTTCAGTTGTTGAAAATCTGCCTGCCAATGCAAAAGACACAGGTTCGATCCCTGGTCTGGGAAGATTCTACCTGCCATGGGGCAACTAAACTTGGGCATCACAGCTGCTGAGCCCTCAGGCCCTAAAGTCTGTGCCCCACAACATGATAAGTCACTGCAATGAGAAACCCACACGTGCACTGCAACAAAGACCCAGTACAGCCAAAAATAAATAAGAAAAAAAAAAGAAAGAAAAGAACATCTGGTGGCTCAGACCATAAAGAATCCACCTGCAATGCGGGAGACCTGAGTTTGATCCCTGGGTTGGGAAGATCCCCTGGAGGAGGGCATGACAATCCACTCTTGCCTGGAGAATTCTATGGACAGAGAGATGTGATGGGCTACAGTTCATGGGGTTGTGAAGAGTGGAACACAGTTGAGCAACTAAACACAGCACAGCGCAGCCTAGCATCATTTTCTAGTCTCAGATAGAACTCTATCTGGAAAATATTTGTTTCTTTCATCTGCCATGACACTGAATTTTTCAACTCCCATCTCAGTGGTTCTTACCTATCTAATCTTTCTCATTATTCATCTAAAGATGCATTTTCTCCAATGAGACTCTTGCCCTGACTACTTATGAAACAGGAGGGACATGACATAAACTGATTCGAATCAAATATGTCCAAGATGGTGGATGAGTCAACTTTCTCTAGAACTTGAGCCTCAGTATACACTCACTGTCACACTCAGCAAGTTGAGTGGCACACCCACAGTGGCCATGACAGTTCTAAGGCAGACCATAAAGGTCAAAAAGTGGGCAGTGGCCCAATTCCTGGAAACTTCTACCCCTTCCCCAAAATAGCTGGACTACTCCTTCCATTCATTAGTCTATGAAATTACCCAGCCCTCTAAAAACTGACAACCCCACACCCTGGTGCCTACATTCTCAGATGGCCCACACTTTGGCATATGTTTCTCTCTAAATAAATCCACTTCTTAACTATCACTTTGTCTCTCACTGAATTCTTTCTGTGATGAGACCTCAAGAATCTGAGCTTCATTAGTCCTGAGAACAGGTGTGATCTCAATTAAAATACCATAGGTCTAAGTCCCAATCTGAGGTGCACAGTTTAACTTTCATCCTTTCAACTGGTGAACTGTTTTTCTCCAGCTTCAAGTACAGCCTGAAGGCTGGTAACACTCAAATCTATATTCCTGACCTTGACTTCAAGCTGACTCTGCTGTCTTATATGATCACAGAGCATGCTCCCTTTCATATCTGCCTTCAACTACTTGGTTCAGCTTCCTCCTTACCAACCAAAACTTACTCCAGCCATAGGCTAGTGATGACATGGATTCTCTTTTCGTTCCCAAAGAGAGGTTCTTCCCAACGGTAAGATATGAAGGGAAGAAGAAGGATCCAAAACAAAAATCTGGGTCATCAGCCATCTCACAATTTTTATAAATAATAAGTCAATCTACTAGCTGAATCAGTATCAAGTGGATGTGTGTGCATGTGTGTGTGCTCAATCACTCAGTTGTGTCCAACTCTTTGTGACCCCATGGACTGTATCCCACCAGGCTCCTCTATCCATGGAATTTTCCAGGCAAGAATACTGGAGTGGGTTGCCATTTCCCTCTCCAGGGGATCTTCCTGACCCAGCGACTGAACTCCTGTCTCCTGCATCTCCTGCATTCACAAGCAGATACGTTATTGCTGAGTATCCTGGCAAGAGGGGAGCATGGTGAAGGCCAAAGGTTTATTGGCATGTAATGGAGTTTGCCCTATATCCTAAAATCAACTGGAAGCCAAAGGAGAATTTTGAGCAAGGGATTGGAATAGGGCTACAGGTCTAGTGTGTTTTGATGAATTCACTCTGGCTACATGGTGGAGAACAAGTAGACTGGAAAGGGAGTCAGTGATTCCTAGAAGCACAGTTGGAAGACTATTACAGTAGCCCAGGTAAAAAACAGTGATGGTGATAATTGGAGAAAAGTCATCAGGCTATGACTATGCTATTTCAGGAGGAAATAGCAGTAGAACTTGGAGATATATTAGATATAAAGGTGGAAGAAAATCAGAAAATAAAATTTCTAGTTGGGCCTTTATCTGCTGACCTATGAAGTGACACATGAAGACTGGGTCTTGCTGGGTTGACTTATGGGTATTTGAAGTATGAGGTGCCTTTACCATATCCTTAAAGAAAAGATGCTGAATAACTTATGTGGGTCTGGGATGGAGATACACTCTTGTGAGTCATCTTTAACTATAGGTGCGCTACCCCAGAGGAAGCACAGGGAATGACGGGGGCTAAGATCACGCCTGAAAGAGCATTAATGCTTAAAATCTAGACACAGTGAACATAGGGCTGTTTTTGAATTGGCAGGTTTTTTTCTCAGGTAAATAGTACGAGTGTTGCTAGATCATTTGGCAGTTCTACTTTTAATTTTTTGAGGAAGCTTCATTCTGTTTTCCATAGTGGCTGCAGCGCTATAGGCAAGATATGGAAGAAACCTAAACATCCATTGATTGATGAATAGATAAAGAAGATGTGGTATATACATATATACCCGATGGCTCAGCAGGTAAAGAATCTGCCTGCAATGTAGCAGACACATGATATGCAGGTTTAATCCTTGGGTCAGGAAGATCCCCTGGAAGAAGAGATGGCAATCCACTCCAGTATTCTTGTTTGAAAAGTCCCATGGACAGAGGAGCCTAGTGGCCTACAGTCCATGGGGTCACAAAGAGTCAGACAACAACTGAGCATGTATGCATGTATACATATACAAAGGAACATAATGCAGCCAAAAAAAGAATGAAATCTTGCCATTTGCAACAAAATGGCATTATGCTAAGTGAAATAAATTAGGAGGCCAAAGACAAACACTATATAACCTCATTTATATATGGAATCTAAAAAACAAGTGAACCAAACAAAATGGAAACGAACTTATGGAAATAGAGAGCAAACTGATGGCTGCCCTAGGAGATGGAGTGGGAGATTGGGTGAAATAGGTAAAGGGAAATAAGAGGTGCAACTTCAAGTTATAAAATAAATTATGGAGATAAAACATATAGCATAGGAATAAAAAAAAAAATCTACACAGAGAAAGAGAGATGAGCCTGCATAGGTGAAAATGGGGGTCAGAGAGAAAGAAAAACAGGAATGTGCAGCATTACACAAGCCAAAGTAAAGACTATTTCATGAGCTACATAAGCAACATCAAAGAAAGGACAGGTTCAGGAATAGAAATAATTACTTTCCATTTTAATATTGAATTTCAAGGGCCAAGGAAATAGCCAATGGGGAATTTTGAAAGGCAGGTGTTTATATGAGTTGATGGCTCAAAAGAGAGATCTGGACTGGTATGCACCAGAACTGAAGGTCATCAGTGTTTGGGAGTCCTTGGCATTGTGTGAGTGAAGTGAGTGAAAGTCACTCAGTCGTGTCCAATTCTTTGTGACCCCATGGACTATACAGTCCATGGAATTCTCCAGACCAGAACACTGGAGTGGGTAGCCTTTCCCTTCTTGAGGGGAACTTCCCAACCCAGTTATCGAACCCAGGTCTCCCGCATTGCAGGCAGATTCTTTACCAGCTGAGCTACAAGGGAAGCCCAGCTTAAGGGATGGCAGGTCACATTCATCCTTCAAAGGAATAGCTGGACAAATGAGAAGAAAACCAAGAGATGGCTGTGATGGAAATGGGAGAAAAAAACATGAAATGGGGGATGACAAAAATCAATGAGTGATGGGATTTCCCCAGTGGTCCCATAGTTAAGACTTCACTTTTGAATGCAGGGGACACAGGTTCAATCTCTAGTCAGGGAACTAAAATCCTACATGCCATATTGTGTTAGTCTCTCAGTCGTGTCCAACTCTTTGCCATGGTGCCCCTCATGGCCCAACTTTGGTTTTCTCTCTCCTCACTATATTCTTGTTACTTGAGATGCACTCACAATGCCAAGCACTCCCAAACACTGATGACCTTCAATTCTGCTGCATACCAGTCCAGATTTTTCTTTTGAGCCATCCACTCATATACAGACAGACCTCATAGACTATAGCGTGCCAGGCTCCTCTGTCCATGGGATTCTCCAGGCAAGAATACTAGAGTGGGTTGCCATTTCCTTCTCCAGGGGATCTTCCCAACCCAGGGATCAAAACCACATCTCTTATGTCTCCTGCATTGGCTGCATGCTGTGTGGTACATGTGAAAAAAAAAAAAAGAAATCAATGAGAGAAAGAGAGCTTCATGGAGATGGGACTTGACTTCAAAAGTGAGAGCACAGAGCAGGACATAAATGGTTTAGAAATACCATGTACAAGAGTGTGAGAAGGAGGAAGTATGTTCATCAAATGAGGAACTAAGGGGAGGTTTACTATGTCAATGTTGCCTTGTGATGCAGGACAATGGGGGAAAAGTACTGATAAGATTTATTTACTGAAGTATATAGTTAATTTACACTATTGTGTTTAATTGTTTAATTTTTGCTGTACAGCAAAGTGACTTAGTTATACACACAGACACACACACACACACACACACACACTCTTTTTCATATTCTTTTCCATTATGGTTTAGGGCGGGGGTCCCCTAAGCCCAGGCCACAAACAGGTAGGGGTTCATGGTCTGTTAGGAACTGGGCCACACGTGAAGAGGTGAGCAGTGAACAAAACTGGAAACATCTCCCACCTCCATCCATGGAAAAATTGTCTTCCACAAAACCAGTCCCTGGTGCCAAAAAGTCAGGGACTGCTGGTTTAGAGAACTGTATTCAATAGCCTGTCGGGTTTTTTTAAAGTCTGTAATTGGTGAGTTTGGCAAGAGCCTATTCATAGCTATGGTGGGGAGCAGTGTGGAAGGCTAAGAGGCAGTTATCAAACTTTAAACAAATTTGGAGAAGTAGCCAGAAGACTCGTGAATGACAATAACAAGTTAAAATAGCAGAGTGTGTACAGCATAGAGGTGGGGTGGGTTTTTCATGGAAGCTGTAAAAGAGTAATCATCTCCAAGTGCCACTGAGGACAAAGGACGATTCTAAAGCTTGTATCCATCCCTGAAGTCCTTAGGATGTGGTCAAAAATATTTATGCTCCATATAAGAAGCAGGGTTAGTGGAAGACCAGGTACATTTACCATGGAAACAGCAAGAGCAGAAAGAACAGAGAGAGGAGGGTGCATTCAGACACTGAGTCAGGAAGATGAAACCGAGTAGGAAGAGAAGGAAGGACTAAAAGGATGTTTAGACTCTGGACCATTAGGGAAGGTGGCTAAAACAGGGTATGATGGAGTAAGGTTGTCTCTCTTAATGAGCTGGTGAAGGCTCAGCTGGAGCTGCTGTTAGTGGTGTGACTTAAGGAGATTGAGTCCTATGCAAACCAAGACCTGCTAGTCATTTTAGGCCTGGCTTGCCAGAACCTTCTGTGACCTTATATATTCCCTAGTCAGAGAGCAGCAGCCTGCAGTGAGGTGCCAAAAGGCCTTCTGCAAAGTCCAGACTGACTGACTGACATCCTAGAGGAACCCAAGTCCAAGTGCATGGGCCACAGGACCCAGGATCTGGAGACAATGATTTCCTCCATGAGATAGTTCCAAGGTTCAGCACAGGGTTATGACTCATAAGTAGCTCAATTCTTCTTGACTCAATATAAGAATAAAGTAGATCTGCATATAATATTGAAGTAGTTTATTCTGTTATAGGAATGTTTAATCCCATACACACACACTCAGAAACTCAGGTATTTGCAGTACACGTTGCATAACCAGAAGTCTGCATTAAATATATACACTCCATCTGCCTTTAAATGCTGGCTTTCCATTTGCATTTAGTATAGATCAAAAGACAGTAACACACAGGAGGCTAAAATCCCAGTGGCTAATTTGAACTGATCTTGTATTATATAGATAGATGTTGCACTGAGGAAATTTTTCTGTAGGGACACATCCTTATTTAAATAGAAAATTGAATTCTATAAAAGAACCACATTTTCTCAATTGGAAATAGAAAAATATATAGCCAAAGTTTTGAGATTCATGTGATTTTGAGTTACTGAAATGACATCTACAAAGTTCTTAGTAAACTGTCTTTCCATTTGTTCTGCCAAATATGAGAGAAATTAAGCCTATTTACAGCAAATTGGAGGGTATGTTTTCTGGCATTAAGTTGCAGCATGATTGCACAGATACCTTTGAACTCCTAGAAACCAGAATTGAGGTCAAGAATTTAAATTTATCAATATATGTTGCCACAAAGTGAATGTTTGTGTCTTGCCCAAAATTCAAATGAAATCCTAACCTCCACGGTGATGGTATTAGGAAGTGAAGCTTTGGGGAGGTGATTAGATCATGAGGGTGGAACCCTCATGAATGGAATTAGTGCCCTTGTATAACACCCCACAGGTCTCCCTTGCTCCTGCCACCATGTGAGGACACGAAGAAAAGATGACTTTCTGTGAACCAAAAAGTAGCCTCTCATCAGAGATGATACCAAATCTACCCAGCACTTCGATCTTCGACTTTCCAGTCTCCAGAACTGTGAGAATAAATTTCTGTTGTTTGTAAGCCACCCAGTTTATGACACTTATATTATATCAGCCCAGATGGACTGAGACACATGTCAATTAATAATTCAAGAGGAAAAAAAACACATCCTGCCACACTCTTCAAAATGTGCTGGTGGCTCCTTAATTAATTCTTTAAGAAAATATGGCTTAAAAGAGTTCATGTTCAGAGAATGTTATCAGCTCAAACTTTCCACCACAAAGCAGAAAGCAAAAAGGTAACTGAAAGGTCAGCTTTTACTGGAATAGTAATGAGGCAACAAGATGCTTGTTTCCTAAGCATGGGAGCTGTAAGAGAAGAAGAGACTTGGGACCGCTGAATATATGCAGCACCAATCAAAAGCCACAAAAGAGATAATGTCTGTGCTGACTGTCATGAATAAGGCTTTTTGCAAGCTGCATCCTCAGGGAAATAACTAATAATAAATTCATCCCTTCCCAACTCTTACTACCTTCTCTTTCTCTCACCAGAAGGCAAGGCAGATAGACACACTGTAATCACTGCTAGAGTTCAGTCCTTGGAGACTGATCAAAAGCCATGAATCACATTCACTGTAGTGCTCAGGGGGACTCAGAATAGAACTGCCTTGTTACTTGGCCTGTCTGCCCACCCTTCTACCCAGCTTCTGGCTACAACTCATCTGACAACTGATTAATTGTTACATTCCCCCCTTCAGACTCAGAATTTTAAATTATGTTACAACATCCCATCACTAAAAACCACAACTACTTACCTCTCTAAGAAGTTTTTGAGCATCTTACAAATATATTAGTGACAAAAAGTCATGCTCTGAGACTGTATCTTAGCAGCAGATCTAGTTAGCAATTCTGACTTTCTTACCTGGTTTCTGGAAGTGTCAAAGTACTGCCTGGTGAAAGCCAGGATATCTTCTGTCTCATTCTGTGAAAGGAAATAGGAGTCCTCATCCTGCCTGAGGCTGAGAAGGCTGTGCAGGTAAAATGTATACTCCTTATTACTCATGTTGAGCTTAGAAGAACAAATCTCTTCCTGATGAATGATGTAATAGAGGAGGAGAAGAGAAACTCGCTGGATCACTTCCTCTTTGAGCTGATCCTCGAAATCTCCTCCAGCTATTAGTAACAGGGCATCCGGTTCAAAGCACTGTGCAAAAATTAATAAATAAAAATAAACAGAAAGCTTGACAAATAGTCCCAGAACATTAACCACCACAGAGTCTCTGATGCTTATTATTTTATGAATAGGAAGGAAAAGTGGGCAGCCTCAATAGCCTAATTCAAGTAAGACAGTCAGGGTTGAACTTTTATATAAGGAAGCTCTCCCAGGAAGTCCTTATTTCCTAAATGCAGTCTTTCTGTCTTCAACTATGGTAACACAAGCTGTCAATTTGCTGCCTTGATTCAAACCAGATGACTCTGGCTCTTAAAGTGATGCCCCATTGCATTTAGAATGAAATTCAAGTCCTTATAATTTTCTCCTCAGTCTGGCTTCTACCTACCCTATCTAGCCAACTTCATCTTATCCTCTCTCGACTGCTCTCACTTCACTTCTGCTTCTGTGACTTTCTGTCAGTTCCACCAGGCTCTATCCCACTTGATTTCTTGAGTCTCAGCTTCAAGGGCCAGCTCCTCCGGGATGCCTTCCTAGATACCCTGTCCAAAGTTGGAAGTCCCCATCCCTGCCCTGTGCTCTCTAGCACAGTGCTATTCAATAGAAATACAATGCAAGCTACAAGTGCTAGGCACACTTTAAATTTTCTGGTAACCACACATTTTGTTTTGGCTGTGCTGGGTCTTCATTGCAGTGCGTGGGGGTTTCTCCAGCTCTGGAGCATGGACAGGCTCTACAGCATGTGGACTCAGCAGTTGTGGCAAATGGGCTTCTCTACTTGGGGTACACAGGCTTAGTTGCCCCATGGCATGTGGGATCTTAGTTCCCTATATTGGAGGGTAGATTTTTAACTACTGGACCACTATGGAAGTCCCAAGTAGCCACCTTTTAAAGCATAAAAGAAATAAATGAAATTAATGTGAATAATACATTTTATTGCAAGATACACATATATGCAAGATATGATCATTTCAACACACAATCAGAATTCTAAAAGGTATCACTGTGCTAGTTGACATTCTTTTTGTCACACTAAATCTTTGAAATCTGCTGTGTGGTTTACGCTGACCAGTATATCTCAGGTGGGATGAGCCACATATTAGGGGCCTAACAGGCTGAGGCAGCTAATGGCAGCTCTAGCATTCACGTTTTTGTTTTTGTTTTTTCATTTTTTCATGGAACTAGACTTCTAAGATTAATTTGTCTGCTTGTTTATTTTCTATTTCCCCTTGATAACAACTGGGCCACTAAGGCTGGATTTTGTCTGCTTTGTGCATAGCTCTATCCTCGGTCTCTAGCACTATGATGACACTTAAGAAGAATGAAAATGGAATATGTGTGCTCAGTTGCTCAGTCGTGTCTGACCCTGTGACTCTTTGGACTGTAGCCTGCCAGGCTCCTCTGTCCATGGGATTTTTCAGACAAGAATACTGGAGTGGGTTGCCGTTTCATTCTCCAGGGGAATCTTTCCAACCCAGGGATTGAACTCATGTCTCTTACGTCTTCTGTATTGGCAGGTGGGTTCCTTACCACTAGTGTCATCTAGTGGGTACCATCTGCTTCCCCCTTATCCCACCTAAGACAGCTGATGTCAGTACCCTTCTGAGACTCAATCACTGCACCCTGCTGTTAACAGAGAGGTTGGTGGTTTGAGAATTACTAAAAATGTTTCCACCATGCTTTGTTTCACAAGCCACAGACAGATGCCTGGCTTGTCTGATCAAGAAGTTTACTTGACAGAGGAAGGTGTTTGGAGAAATGTGTTGAGACAGTGAGAAAAAGAAAGACACATAGGTTGTGGAAGAGAAGCTTTCCAAGCAAGACAAGAACTGTCTTTCTTCAAAGACACTCGAGGAGCTTCTGGGAACACTCCCAGGATCCAAGAAGCAGTCCATGACATGGCACCAGCCTCAGAGTGAAGGCATTAAGTAATACCTATCTTGAGCCCCAGGGGAGCTGTCCCACTGTGGGATAATCTACTCTAACATCTTTGAATCTGTTCTCTGAGGTGGAAGTTTCAGGGGATCTAATTCCATGTCTGCTGTGCATCCCACTGGGTAACATCTGGAAAATACCATCTGAGTCAGAAAGAAACATGTCATCCATCTGTAAAGCAAAGCATTAATCACATTCTTCACAAGCCAGGCAGATTCCAAGCTCTCCCCAACTCAACTGTGAGGGGCCAAGAACTCAGCAAACAGGCGCAGTCTTCTCAATGAGACCAACTCTGAATGTCAAGGTTAAACAAACCACCAAAACCACACCAGCCCTTTTCTGTTCCCTAATCAGCCCTAGAGAAAAGTCCATGGGCCAGTAGCTATTGTATGGGGCTGACACCAGGACCCAGGGAGGTGAGTCAGATGAATCCTTCTTTGGACCAAATAACCTCCTGAAACTAGAATATCGGTAAAACTATTGGTCATACAGCTACCATTTACTGGAAGCCATGTGTCCAAGACAGAGCTAAGCACCTTCCATACTGAGTCATTCCTCAGTGTATAAGTCTCCTGGTTTCTGGAAAAGGTGTTGGATAATCAATTTTTCAAAGGGGGGAAACATTGCATCATTTTAAATGGAAAAACAAAATGTGCCCAGTTTATATCATTATCCACCAAATATTTCTGCACAATAGACAGCATTCAGAATACTAATTGACCAATTATTTAATGTGTAATGAGTTAATAGGTATATTTATATGCAGTATGCAAAGATTTAAATATGCACAGAATCAAGTATGAACTAAATTTTTCTTTCTATAGCAAGAGTCGTGTCCGACTCTGTGCAACCCCATAGATGGCAACCCACCAGGCTCTCCCGTCCCTGGGATTCTCCAGGCAAGAACACTGGAGTGGGTTGCCATTTCCTTCTCCAATGCGTGAAAGTGAAAAGTGAAAGTAAAGTTGCTCAGTCATTTCCGACTCTTAGCGACCCCATGGACTGCAGCCTACCAGGCTCCTCCATCCATGGGATTTTCCAGGCAAGAGTACTGGAGTGGGTTGCCACTGCCTTCTCCGAAATTTTTCCTTCTATGAGGAAGAATACCCTTAGTATATGTGTAAGCCAAGTTTAAGAGAGGGTGAGTAATGTACCTAAAACCACACAGTTGATAGTGGCTGCCCAGTCTTAATTCCTGCTCTGCCATTCACAGACTATATTCTCATTCCTTTGTTTTGTGTCATGGAAACCAGCTGTGGATCACCTACGTATTTACTGTGCAGCCCCTTACCCAGTAAAATTGGGTCAATTAGGAGGTTGCTTGATAGCACTGGATAGACGGGAAGAAGAGTGTCAAGAACACATAGAACCTCCGTGAGGCCACCAAACCACATTTCTGTGGCCCAGGTGTGGCTGTGTGCTGGTTGCACACAGCAGTGTCTATGGCCACTCTTCATCCCATCCAAGCTGCCTGAGACCTTGGTCCACTCATGGTTCCTTCTCCATGCTTTTGCTGTGGACCTTTCTACAGGTGGGGAGGAGGGGTGTGGCACAAGGTAGTGGAGAAGAGGGTAAGATCTGGGCTTTCCTGGGAGTTAAGTGGTTAAGAATCCACTTTGCAATGCAGGGGACACCAGTTTGATCCCTGGTCAGGGAACTAAGATCCCACATGCCATGGGGTAGCCAAGCCCACGTGTGTAATTACTGAATCCACGCGCCTCAGCTATTGAAGCCCATGCATCTAAAGCCTGTGTTCCAAAACAAGAGAAGTCACTGCAGTAAGAAGCCTTTGCATCACTAGAGAGTATCCCCTACCTTGCTGCAACTACAGAAAGCCTGTGTACAGCAACAAAAGCCCAGCATAGCCAAAAACAAACGAATACAAAAAATATTTTAAAAAGAGGGTAAGATCTGTATTTATGCAGATGGTCATGCCAGAATTAGTTTGTAAAATGCTTACAACTTGCAAGGTAAATCAGTTTCTCACTTTGAAAAGCTTTTAAAAAGTTGTGGAAGCATTTCATTTGTCTGATTAGAGAGTTTGGTCATCTTGAACGACCAGAGGTTTTCCTACTCCCTGCTTTAGTTTTAGTTTTTTAAGGCCAGCTGAAGTGAAACTTAATGGTGAATCAAAGGGCCACGGGCTGAAAACTTTGTGCTCTGATATTTGAATCTTAGACAAATTACCTTAATACAGAAGGCTGTGGCTTGAGGAAAGAACACTGCAGGGAGAATTAGAAGAGGTAACATAAGAAAATATGGATTCTCTTCTGGGCACGGATGTCACAGGCGGCCTCTAGAGGTTGGTGGGGGACTGGAATTTTCAGCTCATCACCACTAGATTTGTTTTTGTTGTTACAGTTTTCAGAAGTGCTTTGGTTGTGGTTTGAGAGGAGATGTTTAGTAAAAGTCTGCAAATAGTGGCACCCCATGGGCATTGGATCTGTCCCAGGCTCTGACTCCAGTGAACGGATTCTTTGTTAAAAAAGAATGGACTCACTCAGAAATAATCCACTGATTTCCTTCTAATCTTGTCAGGTGGAGGCATAAGGTTTAAGATGGGGAAAAAAAAAACAAAACCCACAGATTCTAGGAATTCGTTTTTCAACTTTATAAGGAAATAAACTTTGGTAAAAAGACTACTCAAAATGTGAGAAGCATTTTCTACTCAGTTAAATGGACTACTCAGATATTTGGTAGAAATTTTGTGTGACACCCTGGAGCCAAATCAAATTGCCTTCTCCCAGCTGCTTAATCCAGCTTTTCGTGTAATGCCTGTGTATTTCAGGCTCCAGCCTCAATGACAAAGAGCTGTATGAAATATTTTTTTTTTACGCTAATGAAGCAGTTGTCAGAACCTGCAGGATTTTAAACCAAAAGACATTGAGAATTTGACTTGGAATTATGGGTAAATCTACTGCCTTCTTTAAGTTCTTAGATTTTTATAAGGTCTGCTTAGAAGGGAGATGGGGGGTGCTAACAGTTGACTGTAAAACATAAGAGGGAAATTATATTTCTTCCTTTTCCTTTCAAAGAAAGATCTGGAACGATGGCAGCTGATGGTGGGCACTACGTTTTTGTGGGTCTGTACTAGATTTAGTGGCATTTCTGAGTGACAGAAAGAAAAGTCTTAACTGAGAAGAGTTCAGATAAACTTGCTCCATAAACAAGATAAAGTTTGATCCTTTTCACACTTTACCCCATGGTAGTTCTGAGAAATAGGGGACAGGGAGGGGTTTAAATACAGGAGCTTAAAGCATCAATTCTCTTTGAATGTGTCTGAGAATCACCTGGAGATCTTGGTTAAAAACCCCAAACCTCTGGGACAGCTGAGGTGAGGCTGAAGGGCAGGCAGGAAGGGTACACTGAGGAAAAGTCTGATTTTTCCAGTCTGACGGTCCTTCACAAACGCAGCTCCAATATACCAAAACAGGGTTGGTACTGGACATTTCTGTGAATACATGTGGAAGAAGAGAGTTTGAGTTCCTAAATACATTCACAGATGGACATGTGATCTCACCAGCAGCCCCCAGGGGAGGGAATCAGCACCTCGGTGACTCAACAGCTAGAAGGTACCAGAACAAGGGGTATGCTCCTAATGTTGACTTCAAACCAGATTCTTTTCCCTTTACCATGCCTGAAACCCAAGCAGGTTTCATCACAGTTCTCATCATTACCTAAGTGCAATCCATTCTCTTGGAGTATGGCAACCCACTCCAGTATTCTTGCCTGGAGAATCCCAGGGACAGAGGAGCCTAGTGGGCTGCTGTCTATGGCGTCACACAGAGTCGGACACGACTGAAGCAACCTAGCAGTGGCAGCAATCCAAAAGAAGGGATTAGATCTGATATATCTAAGGGACTAGATCTAATAGATAGAGTGCCTGATGAACTATGGATGGAGGTTCGTGACACTGTACAGGAGACAGGGATCAAGACCATCCCCATGGAAAAGAAATGCAAAAAAAGCAAAATGGCTGTCTGGGGAGGCCTTACAAATAGCTGTGAAAAGAAGAGAAGCGAAAAGCAAAGGAGAAAAGGAAACATATAAGCATCTGAAAGCAGAGTTCCAAAGAATAGCAAGAAGAGATAAGAAAGCCTTCCTCAGTGATCAATGCAAAGAAATAGAGGAAAACAACAGAACGGGAAAGACTAGAGATCTCTTCAAGAAAATTAGAGATACCAAGGGAATATTTCATGCAAAGATGGGCTCGATAAAGGACAGAAATTGTATGGACCTAACAGAAGCAGTTTTTCTTTTGGTTTTTCCAGTGGTCATGTATGGATGTGAGAGTTGGACTGTGAAGAAAGTTGAGTGCCAAAGAATTGATGCTTTTGAACTGTGGTGTTGGAGAAGACTCTTGAGAATCCCTTTCACTGCAAGGAGATTCAACCAATCCATTCTGAAGGAGATCAGCCCTGGGATTTCTTTGGAAGGAATGATGCTAAAGCTGAAACTCCAGTACTTTGGCCACCTCATGCGAAGAGTTGACTCATTGGAAAAGACTCTGATGCTGGGAGGGATTGGGGGCAGGAGGAGAAGGGGATGACAGGATGAGATGGCTGGATGGCATCACTGACTCGATGGACGTGAGTCTGAGTCAACTCCGGGAGTTGGTGATGGACAGGGAGGCCTGGCGTGTTGTAGTTCATGGGGTCTCAAAGAGTCGGACAGGACTGAGTGACTGAACTGAACTGAATAGAAGCAGAAGATATTAAGAAGAGGTGGCAGGAATACACAGAAGAACTGTATAAAAAAGATCTTCATGACCCAGATAATCATGATGGTGTGATCACTCACCTAGAGCCAGACATCCTGGAATGTGAAGTTAAGTGGGCCTTAGAAAGCATCACTATGAATAAAGCTAGTGGAGGTGACGGAATTCCAGTTGAGCTATTTCAAATCCTGAAAGATGATGCTGTGAAAGTGCTGCACTCAATATGCCAGCAAGTTTGGAAAACTCAGCAGTGGCCACAGGACTGGAAAAGGTCAGTTTTCATTCCAATCCCAAAGAAAGGCAATTCCAAAGAATGCTCAAACTACCGCACAATTGCACTCATCTCACACGCTAGTAAAGTAATGCTCAAAATTCTCCAAGCCAGGCTTCAGCAATACGTGAACCGTGAACTTCCTGATGTTCAAGCTGGTTTTAGAAAAGGCAGAGGAACCAGAGATGAAATTGCCAACATCCGCTGGATCATGGAAAAAGCAAGAGAGTTCCAGAAAAACATCTATTTCTGCTTTATTGACTATGCCAAAGCCTTTGACTGTGTGGATCACAATAAACTGTGGAAAATTCTGAAAGAGATGGCAATACCAGACCACCTGACCTGCCTCTTGAGAAATTTGTATGCAGGTCAGGAAGCAACAGTTAGAACTGGACATGGAACAACAGACTGGCTCCAAATAGGAAAAGGAGTACGTCAAGGCTATACATTGTCACCCTGCTTATTTAACTTATATGCAGAGTACATCATGAGAAATTCTGGGCTGGAAGAAGCACAAGCGGGAATCAAGATTGCCAGGAGAAATATCAATCACCTCAGATATGCAGATGACACCACCCTTATGGCAGAAAGTGAAGAGGAACTCAAAAGCCTGTTGATGAAAGTGAAAGTGGAGAGTGAAAAAGTTGGCTTAAAGCTCAACATTTGGAAAACCAAGATCATGGCATCTGGTCCCATCACTTCATGGGGAATAGGTGGGGAAACAGTGGAAACTGTGTCAGACTTTATTTTTTTGGGCTCCAAAATCACGGCAGATGGTGACTGTAGCCATGAAATTAAAAGACGCTTACTCCTTGGAAGAAAAGTTATGACCAACCTAGATAGCATATTCAAAAGCAGACATTACTTTGCCAACAAAGGTCCATCTAGTCAAGGCTATGGTTTTCCCAGTGGTCATGTATGGATGTGAGAGTTGGACTGTGAAGAAAGCTGAGTGCCAAAGAATTGATGCTTTTGAACTGTGGTGTTCGAGAAGACTCTTGAGAGTCCCTTGGACTGCAAGGAGATCCGACCAGTCCTTCTGAAGGAGATCAGCCCTGGGATTTCTTTTGAAGGAATGATGCTAAAGTTGAAACTCCGGTACTTTGGCCACATCATGCGAAGAGTTGACTCATTGGAAAAGACTCTGATGCTGGGAGGGATTGGGGGCAGGAGGAGAAGGGGACGACAGAGGATGAGATGGCTGGATGGCATCACTAACTCGATGGACGTGAGTCTGAGTGAACTCCAGGAGTTGGTGATGGACAGGGAGGCCTGGCGTGCTGCGATTCATGGGGTTGCAGGGTCGGACACGACTCAACGACTGAACTGAACGGAATCCCAAAGAAAGGCAATGCCAAAGAGTGCTCAAACTACACACAATTGCACTCATCTCACACTCTAGTAAAGTAATGTCCAGAATTCTCCAAGCCAAGCTTCAGCAATACGTGAACCGTGAACTTCCGGATGTTCAAGCTGGTTTTAGAAAAAGCAGAGGAACCAAAGATCAAATTGCCAACATCCCAGTGCACCAGGCCCAAGCATCCTGTAATTAATTCATGGGATCGCAAAGAGTCAGACAGGACTGAGCGACTGAACTGAACGGAACTGAACTGAATCCCTCTTTAAATGTATTAAAACACTCTTCTCACTCTTCTCACTAAAAGAAAAAAAAAAAAAAAAAGAGCCACAATCAGACAAGAGTGTCTATTTTTCAAAGACAGCAGCTTGAATGGATTTATTTTAAAACACAACACTCTCTAAAACTTCAGATCCATTTTTTAAAAATTCAGTTTTTACCTAGATCTGAAATAAAATTGGGAACTTATTTCCTCCCCACACATTCAAGATACTCTTTGATCTCTTTTTTAAGAACATGATCTCATCCCCTTGCCCTTTCTATAATCAGAAAACTTCTGATAGGCACCCTCTCAATGGATAAAGTCCCTAAAAAGACCAAAAAAAAAAAGAAAAAAAAGAATTCAACAACAAGGTGAAGATTTGTGGTTTGCACAGAATGTGGGTATTTGCGAAATCAGGGAGTTTGTTTTGTGTGTGTGTGAATGAACACAGATTTCATGGACTCCTTGCTTAGATCATGGGTGTTTGGGTAAACTAGATCCTTCTGAGGAGGTGAAGCTGAGATTTGCATTTCCCCCCCCCAACTTTAGTCTCTTAGAAAAACAAACAGCAGCAGCAGGAGAGTAAAGGTGTTACAGTGTTTCACTTCCTAGGAATAAGAATTAATTCAAACAGAAGCTAAATTGGCCAAACACTTGTTAATATCACAGAAAACAAAACAAAACAAAAATGTACAAACAACCTATTCTACCCACCCCCCCTCCAAAAATGGAGACCAATCTTGCCTGTTTACATCCTGCCCTTACCCTGCTAAACTAATACTGGACCAGCCTTAATAAGGCACTTCATGTCGTTAGAGGAGACCATTTCTCTGAAGCAAATTCTCAGAGGACATTAATAAGATATGACTCCTAGTTATTTCCGGTGGGAAGTCTTCTGTTGCTATATATATAAATTAATGTCATCACAGATGAGCTGCCTCTCACAACACATGTTTTCTCTGGGAACCCTTGGGAGTTTTACTAATTATTGAATTATTTATTGTTTGCACAGAGCAGAGAAAAATTCTGTTAGCCAGACCCTTCTGTCATGAAAAACAAAAAACAAAACACTTGGCCAGGAAATGTTTCCCTCAGAACTAAGCGTGATTGAGAAAATCTGCCAAAACTTATTCTGGGGGGAAATGATTTCGCTTCTCTTATTTAGTCATGTCTTCATTTATTTACTTACTTATTTGTGAGGTCATTCTGAAAAAAATCTAATCAGTCAGGAAAGGGATGCTGAGAATGCTTTGGTCTGTTTTTTGTTGTTGTTGTTTGCAGTCATTTTTTTAAAAAATGTTTTATTTATTTGGCTGTGCTGGTTCTATAGTTGTGGCATGCAGTATCTTTAGTTGCAGCAAAGAGTTGAGGCATGTGGGATCTAGTTCCCTGACCAGGGATCAAACCCAGGCCCCCTGCATTGGGAACTCAGATTCTTAGCTACTGGACCACCAGGGAAATCCCTGTGGTCATTTTTAAAACATAGGCTCTTACTGCTGGGGATGCTCTTGTCAAACTCCCTTTCCCCCAATGGAGACATTCTGATTTTACATTAAATGTTGGTTTTTACATTAATTCTGATTTTACATTAAAGTGCCTTGCAGAGATTAAAAAAAAAAAATTCCTGGGCAAGTGAAATCTTGATGTCTGGAGAAGGAAGTTTCAAGTATTCTGAGTATTTTGTGAAGCCTGGCCAGGTGATGCTGATGGATAGCCAGGGTTTGAGAGTCACTTAATAGACTAGGAAATGGCTGGAAAATGGGCCTCTGGGACCCTGGATCTCATTTCAGCCCCACTGATCGCACTTCCCTTCCCCAGCTCAGATTCCCCATTTTAAAGAAGACAATTACTCAGCCATTAAAAAGAATACATTTGAATCAGTTCTAATGAGATGGATGAAACTGGAACCTATTATACAGAGTGAAGTAAGCCAGAAAGAAAAACACCAATACAGTATACTAATGCATATATATGGAATTTAGAAAGATGGTAACAATAACCCTGTGTAGAAGACAGCAAAAGAGACAGTGATGTATAGATCAGTCTTATGGACTCTGTGGGAGAGAGAGAGAGTGGGGAGATTTGGGAGAATGGCATTGAAACATGTATAATATCATGTATGAAACGAGTCACCAGTCCAGGTTCGATGCACGATACTGGATGCTTGGGGCTGGTGCACTGGGACGACCCAGAGGGAGGGTATGGGGAGGGAGGAGGGAGGAGGGTTCAGGATGGGGAACACAGGTATACCTGTGGCGGATTCATTTCAATATTTGGCAAAATTAATACAATATTGTAAAGTTTAAAAATAAAGTAAAATTAAAAAAAAGAGAAGACAATCATCCAATTCATTAATTCCCCATGATACGAAATATTAAAACACACCTGCCGATATTTAGGAGAAAGTACTTAAAAATTCAATGCTAGACAAATAGTAGATGGTATTATTTGCCTCAGAAAACAAGCAGCATCTATCTAACCAATCACATTCAAGGTCACTGCAAATAAAAAGGATTAGTAAGTCAGAAAGAAGAGGGAACTAATAGTGCATACTTGCAAATACATACTTCTAAGCCTGCAGAAGGGTTGTAGCAAGGCTTATAGAAGGCTTATTATCATTTTAATATAAACAATTTCTCCATGTCTTTAAATGCCATATGCAGCCTACTGTATGATCTGGCATATGGGGGTTATTACACCGTAATGCATTGGTCACTCAGATATTGGAAGGTTTGTGTCTGATTTTGCTTTCCTGAAATAAGTGACTGTGAAATGCATGGCTCTTGTGAACACGCTCAGTCCCTGATCCCATTCTATCACACTAACCAGATTGCAGTCTCCTTGCCTTCCATCTGTCCTCCGAGGGCACCCAGTTTTCTCCAGCAATGTTCTGATGAGGCTTCTTGAGTGGTTCAGGGGACGGGGGTCATCAGCAGAGAGAACCCGTAGAACTTCCGTCAGTTGCCCTGGACTCCAAGTGCTGCTGCTGTCCTGAGTTGAGGGTTTTTCTGTCTCAGTTGAGGGATCAAGGCTGAGTAGAAGGAACAAGGACACCCAGGATACAGAAGGCTTTGTCCAGAAGCACATCTCCACTCTTCCTCTACCCCGAGTCTGCTCTGATGGAGGAGGATGGGTTGGTGTTCACGGTGTCAACTTGTAGCTGGAGGAATGTCAGTGGAAAGGGGGGAAATGAAGGCTTTAATTATTGTGCCTGCAAGAGGTTTGAAAAGATTCATTAACTGGGTGGCTAAGTAGATTGGCAATGACAAGCTGTTTCTAAACAATGGGGGATCTGTAGGTTGTTCATAACCCCCACTGGCAGGAAACTATGGTGGGTTTAGACTTTCAAACTGTACAACAGCCAAGAAGTGAGTTATATTGCCTCTCTGGGAACTAGACATAGAGTCAAAAGATAGGGAGAACACATTTCACTGTCTGTCCTAAAGGTGCTACAAGTCATAAAACCCAGATGTATAAAAAGATAACTAGTGGGAAGCTGCTATATAGCACACAGAGCTCAGCTCAGTGCTCTCTGATGACCTAGATAGGTGGGATGGGGAAGCGGGGTGAGGGAAGGAGGCTCAAGAGGGAAGGGAATATATCTATACTTATAGCTGATTCACTTTGTTGTAAAGCAGAAACTAACACAACATTGTACAGCAACTATACTTCAATTTTTAAAAAAGAGCAGGAAAGACTCTCCATTTTTAAGTTGAGGTACAATGCTGTATTAGTTTCAAGTGTACTGGAAAGTGATTCAGTTATACATATATATATATATATATTCTTTTTTTTTCAGATTCTTGTCTATTAGGTTATTATAAGATATTGACTATAGTTTCCTGTGCTATACAGTAGGAATTCTTGTTGTTTACCTATTGTATGTATAGTAGTGTATATATGTTAATCCCAAACTCCTTATTTATCTCTCCACAGCTCCAACAGGAAACATCCTCATTTTAACCCATTGATTTATGGGCCTCATTAGTGAAGTAAGTCAATAAAAGTAAACAGAAAATAAATTTGAATACATTACAGATATCACATTGAGTTAGAAGATTTTCAAAAAGGAAAGGACGAAAACAGTAATGTCCAGAAAATGCTGGTTAGTTTTCAGCTGATTAAAAGTACGAACTATCTTAGAAAAACAAGAGAGTTTCAAGTCCACATGAAGCATGATAAATCCACATATTTGGGGCTCACTACAGAAGTGAAAAGGACAACTTTAGAGCCAATCAGCTTTCTGGAAAAAAAATATTAATCTCTTCAACCGATTGCTTAAGGAATGCAAAATGTTAACAGCATCTCATGGCAGATCTTGGCCCAGAGATGATCTAAAATGGCTGTGGGGTAGTAACAAAAATACTAGGATTACTTTTATGGTTTAAAAAGAGAGAGCAAGTTTAAGATTCTTATGTTAGCATTTAAAAAATGACAGAGGATGATACAAACATTTCTAAACCCAGTGCTTACCTTCAGAAGAAAGATAAATGATTATTTATCTGGAGCTCTGTGGCCTTTTAAATCTTGGAGGGTATTTCGTGGTTACAAAGTCCTCTGTTTTTAAAATTCCTTGACTGTGCGCTGGGAGCTAGAGAGGATTATTTCAGCCCAGAAAAGTTTTCAGTTGCTATGGAGAGTAACAATGAAGGTGGACAAAAGTGAGAACTTTCCGTCTGGCCGATTTTCAGGAAAATCAAATCGGTGTCGCTAATGAACCCGACTTTTTATATCAATATTTACCAATTGTCTTAGAATTCTGAGAACAACCTTAGAATTTCTTACAGCCAATTGCCCTTTAAAGGACAGATCTAGGTCAAACGAGTTCACTTACACAATGGAAAGGTTTTCATGTTAAATCAAGATTTCTTTTATTTCTCAGATGATTTTGTGATAACTGCTTTATCCACACTCAAACCAAAGATCTGTTAAAAAAAAAAGAAAGACAGGCTCATTAGAGCTTTATTTTATAAGCTACAGGATTTTAAACAATTTCAGGCGTTCTTAAGTCTATTTTTCAAAAAAAAAAAAAAAAAAGCATGTGCTAGAGGAAATTCTTACCTGGGACTTAAGTGGGAAACTTTAATTAGCTGTGTATATTCTGATCTCAGATTCTGTGTTAGAAGTAATTACATCATGCCCTCCGGTGCTGTGAAACGAGCTCTCGCTAACTTATTAGGGAATAAATGACTGAAAGAACAAATGTGGTAAATTTTATAGGCGGTAAGAGAAGTTAAACACCCAAGATTTCAAAGTGGACATGGAAACAGCACAGAGGCTCCAGAGACACAAAATGAATCTGAAAAGCGCAGGCAAAGGAGAGGGATTTCTGAGTTGGGTTCTGAGGTGGTGGTTGGGGAGGGAGACCAAGGCAAAAAACAAAGAAGGTGAGATACTTGTTCTCAAATGTTCATCGGGTATGAAGATTGGGAACAAGAGTGAAATGATCCTAGGACAATGCAGGTAAGCCTGTTAGAAATACGGAAGGCCAGCGCTTCCAGAAACCGCCCGGCTGCTCTTGACCCACATATCAGGGAACACTCAAGATTTATCTAAACTGTCAGGGGAAGGGCCGTGGCCTGTATCTCTCGACATCTGTGGGAAGATGTTCCTGAAGTAAGAGTCCAAAACCATGCGTCCAACAGAGGAGTGAGGAGGTGGTCAAGACCTACCAGCCGTGGAGGTGGATGCAGAACAGGAAATGGACTCAGGACCAGAGAAGGCACCTTGGGCAAAGTTCTCAGCAAGCTCCTGCTCCCGACCTGCTGCCCACTCAGCAGCTGGAACCACCTGAGCATCATTTGTAGGCTCTGTCCCATCTCAGTCTCAGGGACCCAGGGAGCTGGTAACTAAGTAGCCCAAAGTCTACTGAGCGAATTATCCAGTCCTCTTGTCACCTGCTGCTTTTCATAACTTCAGCTCTGCCTTATTTCTGGAATTAAGCCCTTGCTTCCTGGCCCACTTCCAATCATCAGGTTCCCAGATCGGCCCTCCCCGCCCAAGTCCCTCCGTATAATTTTCCAGGTTAGAACAGAGCTGCATCTTGATTGGCTATGAAGTGGTCCTGGGAGAGCGCCCTCTGCTGGAACTTTGAGATCTTTCTCCGGATTCCCAGATGGATATCCAGCCTGAAGTCCTGTGTTTTCTAGTCTCAGATGCCCTGTGGCTAGGGATCCGCCCCTCTTAGAGCCCCAGCAAATTACTTCCTGCAGGAATTCTCAAACACCCATTACTAGTCTCAGCTGATCCCAGCACCTCAACCAGGCCACCCAGGAGCTAAGAGGCTCTCAACTAAGGGAACTTTTCCCTCAGGACACAGTCTGTATCATTTGCCTGGAGGCTTGGTCTCCCCTCGGAGTCATACCTAAGTCAGCCACCGACCAGATTTCTCTTCCTGCCTCAGAGTGAGACAGCCAATAGGAGAGGCAAGGAGAAGCCTTGGAGGAAGGCTGGAAGGCAGGCAGATCCCAAGGAAGAAGGAGGAAGCACTTGGCTGAACAGTGAGGTGTCGCTTTCTTCATCTGATCTGGGTTATAGCTGTTAACTCTTCATCCCCAACCTGCCTGCTTCCCCAACAACCCTGAAATCAACCTTGCTTAAGCATGGTTGTATTTGCAATCCAAACCAACCTCTGGGGATAATGAGTTTCAGGTGTAAATTAACCCCCTTTATGTACAAAGAAGGAGCTCATTGACTCCTGGTTGATATTTACAAGGATTAACAAGGATTTACTAATTTGGAAATAGTTTCATCTGCTGCAGTATCTCCTGATAAGTTGTTGTTTAGTTACTAAGTCCTGTCCAATTCTATTGCAGTCCCATGGATTGTTGCCTACTGGGCTCCTCTGTATTCCTTTTTCTAGGAAAAGGAGTACGTCAAGGCTGTATATTGTCACCCTGCTTATTTAACTTATATGCAGAGTACATCATGAGAAATGCTGGGCTGGATGAAGCACAAACTGGAATCAAGATTGTTTGGAGAAATATCAATAACCTCAGATATGCAGATGACACCACCCTTATGGCAGAAAGTGAAGAAGAACTAAAGAACTTCTTGATGAAAGTGAAAGAGGAGAGTGAAAAAGTTGGCTTAAAACTCAACATCCAGAAAAACTAAGATCATGGCATCTGGTCCCATCACTTCATGGCAAATAGATGGAGAAACAGTGGAAACAGTGGCAGACTTTATTTTTCTGGGCTCCAAAATCACTGCAGATGATGACTGCGGCCATGAAATTAAAAGGCGCTTATTCCTTGGAAGAAAAGTTATGACCAACCCAGGCAGCATATTAAAAAGCAGAGCTATTACTTTGCCAACAAAGGTCTGTCTAGTCAAGGCTATGGTTTTTCCAGTAGTCATGTATGGATGTGAGAGTCGAACTATAAAGAAAGCTGAGTGCCGAAGAATTGATGCTTTTGAACTGTGGTGTTGGAGAAGACTCTTAAGAGTCCCTTGGACTCGAGGAGATTCAACCAGTCCATTCTAAAGAAAATCAGTCCTAAATATTTATTGGAAGTACTGATGTTGAAGCTGAAACTCCAATACTTTGGCTATCTGATGTGAAGAGCTGACTTATTTGAAAAGACCCTGATGCTGGAAAAGATTGAAGGTGGGAGGAGAAGGGGACGATAGAGGATAAGATGGTTGGGTGGCATCACTGACTCAATGGGCATGAGTTTGAGTAAACTCTGGGAGTTGGTGATGGACAGGGAGGCCTGGAGTGCTGCAGTCCATGGGGTCGCAGAGAGTCAGACACGACTGAGTGACTGAACTGAACTGAACTGAACTGAGGCTCCTCTGTCCATGGGATTTCCCAGGCAGGAATACTAGAGTGTGTTTCCATTTCCTTCTCCAGGAAATTTTCCTGACCCAGGGTCAAGCCTGCATCTCCTGTGTTGACGCAGGAAGATGTAGTAGACAGGAGGTGGAAGGGAAGCTGAAAGACATTAATCTGTCCTACCTGCAGCTCCAATTCTTTGCCGTGCTGTGTGATCTGAGTTTCAAACTTCTACCTCATATCAATATTGGAGAAGGCAATGGCAATCCACTCCAGTATTCTTGCCTGAAGAATCCCATGGATGGAGGAGCCTGGTAGGGTATAGTCCTTGGGGTGCTATGAGTTGGACACAACTGAGCAACTTCACTTTCACTTTTCACTTTCACACATTGGAGAAGGAAATGGCAACCCACTCCAGTATTCTTGCCTGGAGAATCCCAGGGACAGAGGAGCCTGGTGGGCTGCCGTCTATGGGGTCGCACAGAGTCGGACATGACTGAAGCGACTTAGCAGCAGCAGCGTATCAATATAATGCCTTGACCTGGAAAGAATTTAAAGGGCCCCACCAGGTAACATGAAATATAAGATGGCAGCCACTTCAGAAGAGGCTGAATAAAGTGTAGAGACATCTTGTATCATTCAGGGTGGCCATGCACAGTTTTGTAGGTTGTGTACTGTTCAACCCTAGGGATCATCATTTACTTCCATAATCATCACAGATTTATGGATTTATTATGTGAATATTCCAGCAAATGTCCTGAGAAAAGGAGACTCTGAGCTCGTGGTAGGACTGCATGTGTCCCTCTTCCTGAGCTTCCAGTTCACTGTGTGGGGCCATCTCTGGCAGTCAGATGAGGTCCTAAGACTCTGAGCTACTTCTGGGCCTTGCTCTTCCCCCTGTCCTCCCATTATGCTGTCTTCTTCCCTCTTTTCCAAGACTCTAACCTCCCTAAGTCATAACTAAATAAAGTTTATGAACATTTTTGAATTGTCTTTAATGCCTAGGCACTGGGCTAAGTAACCTCACATGTATTTTCTCATGTGATTTCAACTGAACCTAATTAATTTCATTTTTTTAAATTTATTTTTGGCTGCACTGGGTCATCATTGCTTTGTGAGGGCTTTCTCTGGTTGTGGTTTTCGGGCTTCTTGTTGGGATACCCTTCTCTTTTTGCAGAGCATGGGCTCTAGGGTGCACACGCTTAGTTTCCCCATGGCATGTGGGACTGTACTGGGTCAGGGCTCAAAACTGTGTTCCCTGTATTGGCAGACAGATTCTTACCCACTGGCCCACCAGGAGGTCCTGAACCTAATGAACTTCTTCTCACTGTACATTTCTAAAATCCCCAGGTCACATAGCTAGTAGATGACACCAGAAATCCAGGCCTGTATTCATCAAACTTGGTGCTTATACCAGCAAGCAACTGTCTGTTGCAATGTGATTCCATTTTTATTTGTTAAGTCTAGGTTTCTTTTTACAATGAATCATGGGCTACACAAAGGAATCAGGCAAAAGTTCATCATAAATAAAATAATCTTTTCCTGTATAGGTCATTATATAGTATTGGGTAGAGTTGTTTTTTTTTTTTAATTTTAATAAAAAAATTTAAAAGTTCATGTGATACAGATAGGTATTTTTTAAAAAAGAAAAAAATAATAATGATGTGCTACATTTTGATTTTTGAATTCTCCTCAAAAGTCCTACAGCACAAAAGTTCTCAGGGAAAAATTTTTCTTCAGAAAAGAAGTAAAACTTTAAAACAAATAGAACTTCAGGCTCTCCTTTTCTGTAATACATAATAGGTCTACCCACTAGGCATTTGAAACAAACACTACTCCTTCTTCAACTGTTTTCTCAGAGGAAAATCTTGATGTTCAATTGAAAGACAGCATTTACAGGGTAGACACTAGAGTCTTATTCATCTCCTGATTCTGTGACATCACTGTATCTCCAACAGTTAGAAGATGTCACCTGTTTTAAATGTTAACATTTAGATGATCTTTGATTTGGAAATAGTAAACATGATTTTTAAAAAACACGTATTTTATGTGCAACTTTCAAACAATATTTTCTTTTCCTTATGAAAACCATGTATAACTACTAATAAAAAAAGATATCTAAGAGCATTAAAAAAAAAGAGGGTGGTGTCTCTATCCAAGATAACAAATGGATTATGTTATATGCATAGTTTTGAAACAGTGTTTTTCCTACTATATTGTGTCAGACCTGCTAAAAATGGCTTTATAAGTCATTTCAAATATTCACCTTTTGGAATATTCAGTTCAGTTCAGTCGCTCAGTCATGTCTGACTCTGCGACACCATGAATCGCAGCACGCCAGGCCTCCCTGTCCATCACCAACTCCCGGAGTTCACTCAGACTCAAGTCCATCGAGTCAGTGATGCCATCCAGCTATCTCATCCTCTGTCGTCCCCTTCTCCTCCTGCCCCCAATCCCTCCCAGCATCAGAGTCTTTTCCAATGAGTCAACTCTTCGCATGAGGTAGCCAAACTCCAAAGCTGGAGTTTCAGCTTCAGCATCATTCCCTCCAAAGAAATCCCAGGGCTGATCTCCTTCAGAATGGACTGGTTGAATCTCCTTGCAGTCCAAGGGACTCTCAAGAGTCTTCTCCAACACCACACTTCAAAAGCATCAATTCTTTGGCACTCAGCTTTCTTCACAGTCCAACTCTCACATCCATACATGACCACTGGAAAAACCATAGCCTTGACTAGACGGACCTTTGTTGGCAAAGTAATGTCTCTGCTTTTCAATATGTTATCTAGGTTGGTCATAACTTTTCTTCCAAGGAGTAAGCGTCTTTTAATTTCATGGCTGCAGTCACCATCTACAGTGATTTTGGAATATTATTCCACCATAAAAAGGAAAGAAATTGGGTCATTTGTAGTAATGTAATTGAAACTAAAGTCTTACAGAGTGAAGTTGAAAAGAGAAAAACAAACATCACACGTTAACACACATATGAGGATTCCCTGGTGGCTCAGTAGTAAAGAATCCACCTGCCAATTCAAGAGACACAGGTTTGATCCTTCTGTCGGGAAGTTACCCTGGAGAAGGACTGGTGACCCTCTGCAGTATTCTTGCCTGGGAAATCCTATGGTCTGAGAAGCCTGGCAGGCTGTAGTCCATGACATTATAAAGAGTCAGGCATGACTTAGCAACTGAACAACAGCACATGAGTATGGAACCTAGAAAAATGGTACTGATGACTCTAGCTGCAGGGCAGGAATAGAGATGCAGACATAGAGAATGAACATATGGACACAGGGGTGAGAAGGGGAGGGTGGGACGGACTGAGAGAGTAGCATTGACATATATACACTCCCGGGTGTAAGACAGCTAGCAGCAAGCTGCTGTACAGCACAGGGAGCTCAGCTCGATGCTCTGTGATGACCTAGAGCCGTGGGATGGGAGGAGTGGGGGGAGGGGATATATGTATGCATATAGCTGATTCCTGTTGTACAGCAGAAAGTAACACATTATAAAGCAATTATACTCCAATAAAAATATAAAATAAATAATACGATCCCCCAGAATTTACCTTTCACTTTGGCTTTGATGATCCTAATTATAGCCAGCTTTTCACATCATTAATTTCCACTCTTTTTATTTCCTTCCTCCTTTTATCCCATCTTTCCATGGTTCTGTCTTTGGGATTGAAGCTTTGAGTGGCAGACGTTGCTAGATGTCTATCTGTTAACCATTCTTCCTGCCTTCATTTCTTCAGGGCAGCAAAGTGCTCAACTAAAAACCCTTGCTTCTCCAGACTCTTTAAAAGACAGGTGAGACAGCCCTGAGATGATGTGAGTGGTGGTCCGCTGGGGGCATCAAAGGGGGCCTCCCGCCTGGGATGTAGAAGTGACACAGCTGTGGCCCCGGGGGAGGCAAAGAGCAAAAGAACAAGAGCCTCCCCCTTCCAACTGAAACAGGAAGACAGAAGAAGAGCCTAGGCCTCAGAAGTATCACCCAAACCACCCTAGCAGCCCTGGCTGCCTATTCTTGGACTATTGGTTGAGTGAAATCCAGAAACCTCTATCTGTGAACTTCTTTCTGTTAAGTTCTCTGTTGATTTGCACCAAATGTAAACACTGCTACCCCTTGAGACAACAATGATATGTCTTGCCATCTTTTTCTGCTTCCTTAAAAATTTTTTTTGGAATATATTTGCTTTACAATGTTGTGTTAGTTTCTGCTGTACAACAACCTGATTCAGCTTTATGTATACATATATCCCCTCCCTCTTAAGCCTTTCCCCACCATCCCCGCCATCTCACCCCTCTGCTGTTGCTAAGTCGCTTCAGTCATGTCCGACTCTGTGCGACCCCAGAGACGGCAGCCCACCAGGCTCCTCCATCCATGGGATTTTCCAGGCAAGAGTACTGGAGTGGGGTGCCATTGCCTTCTCCATCTCACCCCTCTAGGTAATCACAAAGCACCGTTTTTGTGCTGCTGAAAGCAGTATTTTCAGACATGGAGAAAGCTCATGGAAATGGAGAGTTGGAATGAGGAGGCCTGGTGACCACTTAATTTCCCAGTTACTTCC
This sequence comes from Bos taurus, assembly GCF_002263795.3. Taxonomy (NCBI): domain Eukaryota; kingdom Metazoa; phylum Chordata; class Mammalia; order Artiodactyla; family Bovidae; genus Bos; species Bos taurus. The sequence continues at coordinate 32,367,151 of NC_037340.1, read as the reverse complement.
TGAGTCACTCAGAGTGAATCACTGTGTAAACAGGTGTATGAATCATCTATTTCTGTACCACACTGAACCACAAGCTTGGGCTATGGTTGACATGTTGATTATCCCATAATTTCTGTGGGTTGGGAGTCCAGGCGTGGCTCACATGGGCCGTCCACTCTAGGGTTTCATCAGGCTACAATCCAGGTGGTGACCAAGGCTGAGGTTTCTTTTGAAGATTGGACTGTGGAAGAATCCCCTTTCAAGCCCACGTGGTCCTTGGCAATCTAGTGAATTTTAATCCCAGGTGACACTGCATATTGAACTGGTCAGAAGTGAATTGCCTACACTCAGTAGGAGAGATATACTAACAGTGTGAATACCAGGAGGTGGGGTATCAAAGGGAGAAGAGTGGAATCACTTTGCTCTATGCCTGAAACTAACACAATATTGTAAATCAACTGTAATGTCATTTCTTTTTTTAATTTTGTTTGGCCAAATTGCACAACAAGCAAGATCTTAGTTCCCCAACCAGAGATAGAACCCATGCCCCCTGCAGTGAAAGCACAGTGCCCTAACCACTCGACAACCATGGAATAGATAATAACTTTTAAAATAATAGAAACTAATAAATGTTATTTATTCCATTATTTATTCCCTATAGTTCCATTTAAAAAGGGAGAAGAGTGTGAAATGATGTGGGTGAATATGATGATTAACATTCCAAAGGCTATGGTTTGCATCCATGTTCTTTTCTGAGGAGGTAAGGAAAATGGAACTTCTGACATCTTTCTTCATCTCCTAATCACTCTCCAACTGGTTTCAAAGTCCTCCTGGAGTTAGCTATGTGTGCTAAGTCGCTTCAGTCGTGTCTGAAGGCAAGAATACTGGAGTGGGTTGATATGTCCTCCTCCAAGGGATCTTCCTGACCCACGGATGGAACCCAAGTTTCACGCCTTCTGCATTGTCAGATGGGTTCTTTACCACTACTGCCACCATAGACGTTACCAAAGGATGTATTTAACATTTAGTACTCCTTCAGAATCTTGAGTACTGGTCCAAACCACTGGGAATTGTGTCTTTTAAAAAATTCAACTTCTCATTTGTTTGATTCTAAAATTGAGAACTTATCCTTTGTAATTTGAGATGAAAAGATATTCCATAAAGTATGCAACCATCAAATGTATTTTTTCTCCACACACTTAAAACGTGGCAGTTTCTAGAATATTTTTAGGAAAACAGTAGAATCCTTACTGAACATTTTATTCTACTTTTAAGATAGTAACTTTGGTATTCATAGTTAAATATGTCAAAAGTATGTGACTTGGGCTAAAATTTGTCTTTTGAATATCCTTTAACCTGATGACTTTAAAAAAAATGTGAACTAAAATCTTGCCAAGAAAAAATGATTCAACATTTATGTTGAATAAACTAATGACATTCAAGAGCATTTACAAAATAAATTGTTCACTGCTTATTATTCAATGGATTTTCATCTTGGCATGAAAAGACTTCTAATATTTGTGTAATTATTAGGCACATTATATAATTAAAAAGTTGTTAAACACTTATGTATAATGCTATTTAGATCATAACTATGTCAAATATATTTGTGGCAAAAGTATTGACTATAAAGTATTAATTGTAGCTCCCCACTGGTGGTAGGAACATAGGTGATTTTTCTTTCCATTTTCAATATTTTCCAAAGTTTCTATAACAAATGTATCATCTTGCACAATGGAGGAAAAATCATTTTTAAAAGAAAGGATTTGACTAAATCAATGACTTTCCTTTTTAAATTATTTGTTTTAGCAGCAAAACTCTTTTTTTGAAAGAAATTCTTAGAGGTCACCCAAATATGTAAATCTGAGAAGAGTGATGATTGTGTTTTGGAGGTATTCTTTATTGTTTCTGGATTCCATAACATCTGAGGGTTCTTGAGAACACATTTGAAAACCACTAGACTAGTTTCTAGAATTCCTTAAAGCAGGCCGTGCTGGTAATAGGAGCCAGAGACCTGTGGAAAGAATACTGAATACTGGCCCCGAGTAGGACTTCTTATGGGACCTCTGAGCCTTCTTCTCTCCCTTTTAAGATGCATTTATCATCTGCCCTTGGACATTTTAGTACCTGGCACGTATAAGAGCTCAGTCATCACACTGCAATCATTCTATAAGCTCTGTGATGTAATTCCATGTAATTCACTCTATAGTCCCTTCCACTTCAGTTCCTTCTTTTTCTCTCCCCACCCCTTAAAAAAATATTTACTTTTGGCTGTGCTGGGTCTTCATTGCTGTGCACAGGCTTTCTCTAGTTGCAGTATGTGGGCTTACTTGCCCCGCAGCATGTGGAATCTTCCCAGGCCAGGGATCGAATCTGTGTCTCCTGCATGGCAGGCAGATTCTTAACCACTGGATCACCAGAGAAGTCTTCCTTGGCTTCTTCTCCAGGCCACTTTTGCTTCTGTTACACTGAATTTCCCCAGGTTCTAGTATTCATGATATTCTCTCAAACTGGAAAAGCCCTTTCTCCTCTGAGCTGTTGAGTCTAGTTTTTGTTTTCCTAAGGCCCAGCTCAAATACCACTTGCTTTAAAAAGCCTTCCATGACTCTCATGTGTGGTAGAATCTCCATCATCTGTGCCTTGTGATACTTTATTCCATTTGCCTCATGGTATGCTAATCCATGTGTTTACATCTTGTTACGTCTTAGCTGCACCCATCAATGGGGCACGGGTCGTAATTATTTTTGTGTTCCTAGTGTTACACATTGTATTTGATAAATAGGGGGAACCCATCAATAGAAAATAGTGACCACAAGCAGTAAACAATAATATAAACACTTCACTGCACTGACTTAAGATTATCAGCGGTTGCAAACAGAGGAATCCACATTTTTTGAGTCTACTGATAAATGTGGAATCAGAGTATGTCTTTGAATGGATGGAATTCTTACTGTTAGGAACAGGGAAGGACCTGGCAGTGGAATATGCCAACACAGGTAAGACGCGGAAGTACGAGAGTGCTCTTGAGTCCTGAAGGTGGGCAGAAGTCCCACCCTTTGGAAACACACCTCAAGCCAATCCAGCAAGTGATTTTTTCCCACAAGATGTCAAAATGTAAATCACTGGGGAATGAGAATCTATTTTCAGTTAATTTGTTAAACTTATCTGTCCAATACTGAACAAAACTATTACTTTCCCAAATGGTTTAAATAGATGGGTTGATACTGATTCACAAAACTGTTGAAAGTCAGAGTAGCACCCACGTGCATGAGAAATATGGCTTTTTATATTCTTATGCTAAATCTAACTCTGAGCCTCCTTGTCAACTGGCTGGAGAGAAATTCCATCCTGAACTGGATCAAAAGTCCCAGGTCAAACACCAGGGACACCTAATCAGTGATACCCTCTGGAACTGGCTAAGAATCTTCTCATCCTAATTCCTGTGGTCTGCTCTTGTTTAGTGCTTCTCCTGTTTCCATTGTGTGTGGGGCTCAGAATCCTTGCTGAGACTGAAGCTCTTCTCTCTCAGTTGGAGGCACTCTGATGTCTTGTCACCCCAAGAGAGCAAATTCAGGCCCTCAACAGATTGAATAATGATCCCTTCCCACATTAAGGAGGACAACCCGGTTTACTCAGTTTACTGATTCAAATGCTGATCTCATCCAGACACAGGTTCACAGACACACCCAGAATATGGGTTGTGTTGAACCACTTATCTGGGCACCCTGTGGCCCTGTTGAGGCCTAAGAGTAACTATCAGGTCAATATATGATAATTTATGATTGAAACTCAGCTTCCAGGACTTCCCTGGTGGTCCAGTGGTTAAGACTCTGTCTTTCCAAAGCAGGGGCTCAGTTTCGATCCCTGGTTGAGGAACTAAGACCGTACTTGCTGCGTGGCATGGCAAAATTTTTTTTAATTAAAAAACAAAAAAAGAAATCCAGCTTTCTATTACATTAGAACTTACAGAAACTCAGCTTCTCTTTGGGGCCACGTAGCATTTCCCATGTGAACCTCTTTAGACTGTAGAATTCAACAGAGTAAATCTCAATCTAGTGAGGGCCTGAACAAAACAAAAAGGCAAGGACTTCCCTGGTAGTCCGGTGGTTAAGACTTCACCTTCCAGGGCAGGGAGGGTGGGTTCGATCCCTGGTTAGGGGAGCTAAGATTCCACATGATTCAAGGCCAAAAAACCAAAACATAAAACAGAAGCAATATTGTAACAAATTCAGTAAATGCTTTAAAAATGATCCATGTCAAAAAATATTTTTTAAAAAAAGGGCAAAGGAAGGGAGAATTTGTTCCCTCTACTTAATGATCTCTGAGCTGGGACATTGGGTCTTTGACATCCTGAGGCTTGGCGCTGTGGAATACACTTGGTTGAAGACTGTCCAGAAGAACACAGTGGCTTGGATTCTTTGAAGATCAGCTTCAGGAAAAGCTACCTGATACTGTCTGGCTTCCCAAGACATGTATTCCTTGCTCCTCTTGGCCCCCATGGAAACCCCAGAGAATTGAGATTTTCCTGCTTGTCGAGGAAGAGATGTGGCTAGGAGGAAGAGAAACAAGTCCAGTGATGGAACACATCATGAAGATGAGCTCCGGGGAACACGGTGACTACACAAGTTCCAGTTGGCTGAGGCCCCTTGGAGGTTGTGCCAGATTCTCTGTCACTTGGCAGCAGAGTCCTTGTCAGCTGCTCAGGCTGAGGTCCCAAACTGGGTCTGCTTCCTTCAAGCTCTGCAAGTTTGGCTTGGGTGTTTTTGCTGGGTAGGGCGTGGCCCTGTGGATAGTCAAAGTGTTACTGAACCCAGGACTAGCTGCTCAGCCCTCAAAAGCCAAAAAAAAGGCCAGACTGGTGGAAAGGAAAGCTTGCTTTATTTTGGATGCTGGCAACCGGAGAGTGTGGGACAGATGTCTGTCCAAAGACTGACTGCCCACGCCTCCTCCATAATCAGTGGGCAAGAGTTTTTATAGCTGGAGGGAAGGGGCTACACGCAGGAATAGCACAGTCAGCTCTGACAGTCATCTTGAAATTGGTCATTGGTGGTCTGACCAGCATCATCTTGATTGTTTTAAGTACAGTTAATCTTCAGTTCCGAGGTTGATCAGTTTCCATTTCCTTGAGGCCAATCCTTGGAACTTCGGCAACTTTTGTCATGGCTAGAGACTGGTCACCATGTAGTTAACTTCTTCCACTTGGTGGGGGTTTCAGTATCTATAAGACAGCTCATGGGATATGGCTCAGAATAGTATATACAGCCCTTGAGAAGGAATTAAATGTTCTTAACTATACTTAATGACATTATTACTATTTGATCTCCTTTGATTATTTTCCTTTTTTTCTGCATTTTCTCACTTCTCTGATTAAACTTTGAATCTTTGGCTGAAATTTTACCACAGATGAAAGGCAGGCTGAGGACACTGTGGGGAGAGGGGCAAGGACCCTGGGGTCCTGCTCGGTTTCAAAAGTGGGAGTCCCAGTACCTGCTTTGTGATGCATCCACCGTAGGGACTTGATATGAGCACAGGTGTATCTGGCCAGGCTGTGGTTCATAAGGAGAGGTGGTTCACAGCACAGGTAGGGGGCTGGCGGGGTGCCCAGTATATGGGAACAGACTTCCAACAAAAATAGTTCTTAAGTAATCCGTCTCTAGTTACAGCCTATGGACACACAGCAGCAAAGGCCCAGATAGAAGCCTGGACAAGTCCGGAGAAAATAACGACATTTTATTATGAGACCAGAGATCAATAACACAAACGCATAGACTGGACAGGTTTAGCCCATCCTGTAGCCCGGTATTTCCTGGAGGGAGTCAAACCTTGCCAGGTGAATGAACTCTCCCATTTGGAGAAGTAGATTCCTAGGCACTGTCAATCCAATACCCTCTTTTCTTCTCCACTGGAGACTTCAGATCCTCCTCCTGGATCCACACCAGTTCAAGAGTCAGGCCCTGAGTTGGGAAGTTAACCCCCAGGGTGGCACATAGCAATAAGCAGAACACACTCCAGGAGCAGCTGGAATGCATGTGATTGCCTGCCACTGGGCCTGGCATTTGAAAGGGACTTCATCAGTTTCCCTGTGACCTTTAGAGCCAAGTGTTACTCTGATTTCCAGAAAACTGGAGGAAAACAGACAGGATCTTCTTTGAAATATGGATGGCAATTTTTCTCAGAGAAGTTGATGAGGTTTCTCCTGCTCTCTCACATCTCAAGACAGCACAACTGGATTATAGAGTTAAGATGGTCCTGAGCGTGAGAAGGTTCCCATTCACTCCCTTTTAGAAGATGAGCAAACTGACCAAGGGAGACTGATGTTTCCATGAAGTGAGAGTCTCTATGGTGATAAACAGTTTTGTTATTACCGACAACACAGAGAAATGGTTCTTTTCCCAAAGATCTAGGGATCTGCCCAGGTTCACATAATGTCAGGCCTTTCCCCTCCTGGAGTTTGTAGTCTAAGACTGGATAAGAGAGGCAAATTGTCAACTCACACATCCTCATTCATGGTGATTGTGGAAGGGATTATAAGAATGCTGCAGCCTTGGGAGAATATCTTAATTCATTTGGGCTTCTATAACAAGATACATGGTGGCTTATAAACAACAGAAATTCATTCCTCACAGTTATGGAGGCTGGGAAGTCCAAGACTGAGGTGCCAACAGATTCAGTGTCTGGTGACAACCAGCTTCCTAGTTAATAGAAGATGGTCTTCCCTTTGTGGGATCTCTTTCATAAGGGCACTAGCTAATCCATTCATAGGGGTTCTGCTTTCATGACCCAATCACCTCCCAGAGACCTTACCTCCAAGTACTATCACTTTGGGGGTTAGGTCTCAACCTATATGGATTTGGTAGGGGGACTGTGTATATTCAGTCCATAGCAGAGAGTATAAGGGAGTTCAGAAAAGAAGTAAAGAAGTGGATTTTAGCACCAACAATTTCTGATTAATAGAAAGAATTGAAAAACTGCAGTTTTCATTAACTTCCATGCTGTTTGGTTATATGGCTTTGACCTCGTGGATTATTTGAAATTCATAATAGCTTTGGGGAAAATGATACCTTCACATAAAAATGATTCCAGAATAGATTGCTCATCAAAATCACATCCTGAGGGCATCAGAATCCCCTGGGATGCTTGTTGAAATGCAGATTCCAGGACTGGACCCACATCTACTTAGTCAGAATCACAAGCAGGGGCCCAGAGGACTCTCTATTTTAAATGAGCTCTCTGAGAGACTCTTATGCCCATCAAAGTTTGAGAACCCCTGCCAAAACCCTGAATTAGGAGCAAGCCCAGGCAGTTTTGAACTTTCCTGCCCTTGAAGAAAAATAAAATTAAGTCAACAGAAAAAAGAACATGGTAGCATCACAGGTTTCTTGAACTTTGTTTCATAGAGAACTGTTTGTATGTGAGCTGTAACCAGACCCACAAGGAGAAGGGTTAACTCAAACCCGCAGAGCAAGTTGAATGAGATCAACAGTCTTTGCCAAACCCTAACTGAGCAGACCTGCCATGAATAACTTGAGCATTTTAAAGGTCCCACAGCACAGCCAGGATCTCCAGCCAGCTCAGAAAGCCTTTCCAATGTCAGTGTCACCTTTTGTTGAAAAAAGTTGCCTGTCAGTGTTCCCTTCTAAATGAAAAACATTATTTACAAAATGCTAAGGAAATTCTAATACCAAAATATGTGTTCCTGCTATGTTGTTGAGAGGTTTGGGCAACATTTCCAGTGTAAGAAGTCTCCTAAAACATTTTCATGATAACATCTAAAATCCAAAATATTGTTTTGAGGAAATTTTCTCATTTGATAGTTGGACACAATGAGAAAAACCAGAAGTATAAAAAGACACATTGCTGCTGCTGTTGCTAAGTCGCTTCAGTCGTGTCCGACTGTGTGACCCCACAGACGGCAGCCCACCAGGCTCCCCCGTCCCTGGGATTCTCCAGGCAAGAACACTGGAGTGGGTTGCCATTTCCTTCTCCAATGCATGAAAGGAAAAGTCAAAGTGAAGTCGCTCGGTCGTGTCCGACTCTGTGCGACCCCATGGACTGCAGCCCACCAAGCTCCTCCGTCCATGGGATTTTCCAGGCAAGAGTACTGGAGTGGGGTGCCATTGCCTTCTCCAAAAAAGACTCATTATGATGCTATTATTTTGGATCATATCCTCTCTTTGTTAATAAATTAAAAAGAAAATTAAGAAATAAAACTATATTGAGGGTAGCTTTTCTACATCAGAAAATTTACTAACTGATCTTCCATAATTGTGAGTGACATTACTATATTCATATTTTCAAGAATTTAGACCTCATAGGGAATCCTGAATAATTAACCTTCATGGATGTACTGCTGCTGCTGCTGCTGCTGCTAAGTCGCTTCAGTCATGTCGGACTCTGTGCGACCCCATAGACGGCAGCCCATCAGGCTCCACCGTCCCTGGGATTCTTCAGGCAGGAACACTGGAGTGGGTTGCCATTTCCTTCTCCAATGCATGAAAGTGAAAAGTGAAAGGGAAGTCGCTTAGTTGTGTCCGACTCTTAGCGACCCCATGGACTGCAGCCTACCAGGCTCCTCTGTCCATGGGATTTTCCAGGCAAGAGTACTGGAGTGGGGTGCCATTGCCTTCTCTGCATGGAAGTACTATTTAACATCATTTTGTCACCACGAACTTCATGAATCACCCAGGGAGTTCTTATCTGTTTGTTCTGTTTTGCTAGTCAAGCCAATGCATGAGTCCCACCCCGGGTTCTAGTTTCATGGGCCTGGAGTGGGGCTCAGGTGTTTACCATATGCAATCAGTGTTGAAACACCCATTTACAGCCAATACAACAGAGTTTTCTTAAGTTATTTGCAGAAGATAAATTCTCAAAAATGTAGGTGGTTTATATTCTCAATAATACAAAGGTTTCTATAATTAAGATAGAATTTTCTACTTTTAATTTTGTTATAGAGACAAGCCAATAATTGTTCTATGCATCCCGTAGTTATATAATCTAAGTCGTGGGGTGGGGGTATATCTGAGCCTAATTCTTTTTTTTTTTTTGGTAAGGGGGAGACTGTTTTTATTTATTTTTAATTTTATTATTTTCTTGTTGGAGTATAATTGCTTTACAATGTTGTGCTAGTTTCTGCTGTAGAACAATGTGAATCAGCTCTATGTATACACATATCCCCTCTTTCTTGAGCCTCCCTCCAACCACCCCATCCCAGCCCTCCAGGTCGTCACAAAGCACGGAGCTGGGCTCCCAGTGCTGTGCAGCAGCTTCCCACTAGCTCTCTGTTTTACACATGGCAGTGTAGATATGTCAGTGCTACTCTCCCAATTCACCCTTTTCTCTCTGATCCTAATGCTTACTAAGTTTACTACAGTAACTTAATGGCCCCAAATTTGAGTGTCTCAGTCAAAAAGAAGTGTTATTTCTGAAGGCCTTCCTACGTTAAGCCATGTCACACATACAGCTTTGATTATTTGTGTTTTAAGGCAAAGTAGTAGTTAGGTCGTTTCCTTGGTCAGGTCAGGTGGGTAGCGTCTGACATGATATCAGGATGCTCTGAATTTAGGTCAGGTGTAGGGAGGACCACACAGAAGATGACTTCCTGTCAGTATTTGAGGCAATTCCTAAACTCCAGCCCCTGCCACGTGCATCTCACTTTCCTGCTGCTGCTGCGTCGCTTCAGTCGTGTCCGACTCTGTGCGACCCCATAGACGGCAGGCAACCAGGCTTCCCCTCCCTGGGATTCTCCAGGTAAGAACACTACTTAATGACAACAAGCTGTTTCTTATCTCAGTGGCTTTGCCCAAGTTCTTCCTCTCTCTGGCATCCATTCCTACCTTCCTTCCTTACACCTCAAGATTCTATCATCTCATCAGGCTCTGCTCAGTCTCCACCTATCAGAAGCTGTTCCTGATACTAAGAGTTGTTCTATAATGAAACAAATAAAGCTTAACCTTTGGGGCCCCTCACTCACATGGGTCCCTTCCAAACCCCTGGGAGGGACCATGGAAATATTTTCATGTGGTCGTGTTTCTTAAATCTGCAGAAATAAGAGATTGTAACCATAATAGATTCAGACTGTCTATTTCAACTACGCCCCTGTCAAACTTTCTCTTGTATTAAGTCCTGCTGGAAAGACCATGAGCATTTTTGAGAACCAGGGTAAATGAACATTGAATTTGGAATATATGTAGTTTGGGTTTAGTGGAATAATATATTTACAAATAATATAATCAGTGATGTCAGTATAAGAATGGCATATCAGTTGGATTCAAAGAAATAGAATCAGTAGAAAATAATAACATAGACTGATGGTAGGTAATTGATAAATGAGAGATAGATGATACATAGATAGATATACAGATATAGATAATTGATAAATAGATGTATAGATAGACCTTTTAGTTTCACTGTCTGGAGAACCCTGCAAATATGATGATCAGTGGAAAAAAAAAAAAAAAAGTGTTGTAGAAGCATGCTACAGGCTGAATTGTGCCTTCCTCTCCAATTCATATGTTGAAGCCCTAACACAGAACCTCAGAATGTGACTGTATTCAGAGACAGTGTCTTTAAGAACTAGATTATGTTAAAAATGATTTTGGAAGCTCATACAACTCAACATCAAAAAAAACTCAAATGAAAAATGGGCAGAAACCTGAGTATACAGTTTTCCAAACAGGAAATACAGATGGCCAACAGTCACATGAAAAGATGCTCGGTGTCACTAATCATCAGGGAAATGCAAATCAAAGTCACAATGAGATATCACCTCACATCTGTCAGCATGGTCATGATCGAAAAGAACGCAGCATTGGCAAGGATGCAGTGCAAATGGAACCTTCACACATTGTTGCTGGGAATGTAAACTGATTCAGTCGGTGTAAAAACAGTATGGAGGTTTCTCAAAAAACTGAAATAGAACTACCATATGACCCAGCAATTCCACTCCTGGGTATATATCCCCCCCAAAAGAGAAAACATTAATTAAAAAGATACCTGTACCCCAATGTTCATACCAGCATTATTTACAATTGCCAAGATATGGAAGTCAACAGATGAATGGGTGAAGAAGACGTGGTATATATACAACCCAATGTTGTTCGGCCATAAGAAAGAACAAAATTTTGCCATTTGCAGCAACATAGGTGGACTTGCCTGGAGAATCCCAAGGACGGTGGAGCCTTTTGGGCTTCTGTCTATGGGGTCGCACAGAGTCGGATACGACTGAAGCAACAGCAGCAGCAGCAGCAGCAGCAGGTGGACTTGGAGGGTCTAAATCCATATTCTAACTAATAAGTCAGGTATAGAAAGACAAATACTGTACAATATCACTCATACATGGAATCTAAAATATACAACAAACTAGTGAATAGAACAAAAACAAAGCAGACTCACAGACATTAAGAACAAATTAATGGTGATGGATCAGTTGGTAAAGAATCCTTCTGCAATTCAGGAGACCCCAGTTCAATTCCTGGGTTGAGAAGATCAGCTGGAGAAGGGATAGGCTACCCACTCTGGTATTCTTGGACTTCCCTTGTGACTCAGCTGGTAAAGAATTCGCCTCCAATGCAGGAGACCTGGGTTCGATCCCTGGGGAGATTCCCTGGAGAAGGGAAAGGCTACCCACTCCAGTATTCTGGTCTGGAGAATTCCATGCATTTTATATGGGGTCATAGAGTCAGACACGACTGACTTCACTTCACTTCAGTAGTTACCAGTGGGGTGAGAGGGGCAACAAGGGTAGGGGATTAAGAGGTATAAACCATTAGGCATAAAATAAGCTGTAAAGATTATATTGTACAATATTGGGAATATGGTCAATATTTTATAATAATTATAAATGGAGAATAATTTTCAAAAATCGCAAGCCACTATACTATACACCTGTAATTTATATAATAGCATGCATCAACTATACATCAAAAAAAAAATCCCTCCAAAATGATTGTGTGCCTGGACCTCCATTAGACTGTGTACTTCTTCTCATGGACCAGCACAGCTTCTCACCCACATTTGAATCTCCAAGACCTAGCTCAACACCTGGGATATGTATGAGATGCTGATGGTGTATGTGATGAACAAATAGGTAAATACACAAACAGATGCCCAAGTGAACACTGAAAATAGACACATCAAGACATTCCCAGTCTCTAGAGATACCATCTTTATCTTTAGAGATCAAGTCAAAGACTCTTCATATTGTTTTGAGTTCAACTGGGGGAAAAAAATATCCTTTAAGAATCTTCTGACTGCTGAATTCTGATGAAAACAAGTGCAAAGCCAGTGTGGAGAGCACTTAAACATTTAATCCCCAGAAAGAATTTTTGGTTTAAAAAAAAAAAAACAAATGGACTACAACCACCAAAACCAAAAATAAATGTAAAAAGCGAACAAAACTGCTCTTCTCCATTTTAGAAAACTTCTCTACCCGCCCCCACCCCATGCTTAATACGTTACTGAGTTTGAGTACATACGTAGATACAGATGACATCTATTTGATTGTATGTTTGAGTGGATAATGTGAGGTGTATTCAGCATCCTACTGATACAGACAGTTTCTTGAAAGGATAAGACATTTAAGTATGAGACAAATGTCTGAAGTCCAAAATACTTTCTGTGAAAATGTAGCTCTGAATTCTAAAGAAAATGACTTGTGTAAAGAATTTGTAAATCATGCTCACTCTTATATTTCTCCTCTTCCATATTTCTAATTCTCTCTTGTTTCTCTTGTGTCTTGAAAGAAAAAAAAATACATATATAAAGTTTTTTCAGTATAATTAACCACACACTGCTATGACACTGTAGCCATTGTTTCCATCGAAACGTCCTCAAATGGAACATGCTTTGTTCTTACCAAGAAAATAAAAGCAATTTGTTTTCTCCTGTCCAAGGCACGAGAGAAAGTCGTTTGTTCCCAGAAAGCTTTCTCACAATTGCCCACCTCTTACAACCTCATTTGGAGAAGGCAAGGGCACCCCACTCCAGTACTCTTGCCTGGAAAATCCCATGGACAGAGGAGCCTGGTAGGCTGCAGTCCATGGGGTCGCTAAGAGTCGGACACGACTGAAGTGACTTAGCTTAGCTTAGCTTACAACCTCATTAAGTTGGGGTATTGCAAACTCCTTACTAATCAATATGCTGCTTCTTAGTCTCTCTCTTGTTTTTTTGGCTGCAGCACATGGGATCTTTAGTTTCACCTCGCAAGATCTGGTTTCCTGACCAGGGATCAAACTCGGGCCCCCTACATTAGGAGCTCAAAGTCTTAACCACTGGACCACTAGGGAAGTCCTGTTAGTCTTTTGTGAGTCGTGGACTTTCTTGAAAATCTAGCTATTTTCTTCCCAGGAAAAAAAAAAAAAAGGTATAAACACAAATGGAGACAACATTTTGCAAACAATTTGAGGGTCTTCGTAGACCCCTTAATGCCATTTAAGGATCCCTGTTTAGGGACTTCAGGTAAGGAACTTCTGCTTGTGAGTAACCCCTTGGGAAAGGCAAGGATGAGTTGGAAATATGATATCGGGGTAGATGCGACACCTCTGATATATTTTACAGTGTACACAAAGCTTCATCTGAGGAAAAGTTTTTGAGCAAAAAGGAATTGTTAAAGTGAGGAAAAGATCCTTAGAAACCTAATTCCCAATTAGGGAACAATGCCTTCAACTGTTGTGTTCTGAGATCAGTCAGTGTTACAGGGGAAAGATCCAGAGAAATAGGCCAAGTCATTATAGCAAAAAATTCATTTTATGCACAGTGTTTTAGCAATCTATGTTTTCCAAATACATTAAGAGCTTAATTTTAAAAATTCCTCTACTGATAATATCATTAATTTTCCAAGTAAAATGTAAAGTAAATGGATAAATAAATCTCAGTTAAAAGAAAATTTACACTTACTAAGATCACCAAAATACAAATCTATTAAAAATACACCTTGTCTTTGATGTTTATTTCACATTATCTAACTACATACAGTTATGCAAATTTACATTTTTATTTCAAATCTTTGCATTCCTGATATACATAAAACAGGACAAAGAACACATTTGTAATGTTCAGCCTGGAAAATCTTGCTTGGGGCAGACAAAATTCTCAGCTGCCTTTTTCTTTCTGCACATGTACAAATACAATTCTGAATAACTGGAATTAAAAAAATCAAGATGGGTATAAGGAAAAAGGTGACTAAATTTTTGTGTCACCTGAGGTTATATGTACTTGACTTTTAAAATGGTCTTCTAATTATCAAATAACTATCTCATGGGTAACAAGTCTTTGGAATCTCCTTAAATGATTTCAGGACACTTAGCTGGTTGCTTCTGGGGTTCTTGTATTTGAATGCAGTTGACATGAGCTATACACTAATGCTGTATATTCATCTAAGATCTTCTTAAACATTGTAGTCAATGTCATTATCCCTCTTTTGTGAAAATATCTTGCCAGGCTTAAAAAGGAGCACTTATTTCTTCCACTCGGCAAAGGAAAAAAGACAGACCAGCGTAATACAGTACTATTATAATTTGAAAGGAAATAATCACATTGAACAAAACAAAAGACCTTACCATTTTAGTTATAATTTTATGAAATTCAAATATACCTAAATCATACCATGATACTAGATGGCCGCATGTTCATTCTGTTCAATGTTTCCCATGAGATCTTTTGTATCATTAGTTCCTGGACTTGATCCACTGTTAAAATACAGAGTGTTCTCAAAAGCGTCCTCTCGAGGCAAATGCACACGTCTTTTCTTATAAAAGAAGTACACAGCGAAGCCAGCACCCATTATAATCAGGAGCACCACGATGACCACTACTCCTGTTGCACTGGAAGACGGTTTAGAAGGTTCCATCTTCCTTGGATCAGCTATAAATAAGTAAATATATTTTAAAAAAAGGTAAGCGGAGGGAGGCAGAGAGTAAAGTGCCATGGAGAACAGTACAACTGTCTTAGAAAAACTAAAATGCATGAATTTCCTGTCCAGTGACATTTCCCAAACAGAAATTTAGGACATGAATATAGAATTTCGTGGATGATAAATTCAAATGTTCAGATGACTATTCAGTTGCAAGAGTATCTCATGTATCTATGCAGCAGTAAGCTAGTATGATATTTTAAAATATTTATACCTTTTAAAAATAATTGAAGGCTGCTTACACATACATCATATGAAGATAAATGGAATAGTAAAAGCAGTGACAATAATAACAACCAAGGGGGAAAATTAGGGAAAAAAGAAAACGAATAGTGGAAATTTGAACACATGAGTATTAGTTAACAGCACGTAGGAAGTTAAGAGAGATGGAGGCAAGCCACACATCTCACTTTTACTTTTTTTTGGCAGCAAACAACATAAGTGAAGGAGGTCAGTTCCTCATTCATTCAAACTGTCCATAAAGCTAAAATTTTAAATATTGCTTAAAAAAAAAGAAAACAAAGAAATCATAGGGATTCCTAAGAGAAATTTCTTCCCTGGGTTCTCATAGGGCAATTAGTGTAACAAAGCAGTTAATGTCCTCAGTAAGATCTAGAGTTCTTGCCTGGAGAATCCCATGGACAGAGGAGCCTGGCAGACTACAGTCCATGTAGTCATAAAGAGTCAGACACAACTGAGTGACTCAACAACAACAACAGGACCTGGGATAAAAACACCAAACTGACTCCAAGACCGGCTTTTCTAGAATATCATTCAAGAGTGATCGGTGCCCTAACGACAAAGGCTAGAGAGTGTAATGGGTGTAGGAAGGGAAAATTATGGTTTTTAAAGCAAACACACTGTATCAATGTATTGCTAATATGGAACTTAAAAGTTCATGATGATCTTACCTTTTGTTGTAATTAATGTATGCGTAGGTTCAGCATCAACAACTGTTTGTAAAATAACAAAATAATTAAATAGTTATAAAGACCCATGATAATTGCATGCAGATAGTGAGCATTATTTGGTTTACAAATACATAAAATTATTCATGTTTGATTTATGGTGATATATGATATATATCATATATCAGGTTCTTTCCCTGGTGGCTCAGACGGTAAAGCGTCTATCTACAATGCGGGAGACCTGGTTTCGATCCCTGAGTTGGGAAGATCCCTGGAGAAGGAAACGGCAATCCACTCCAGTACTCTTGCCTGGAAAATCCCATGGACAGAGAAGCCTGGTAGGCTACAGTCCATGGGGTCGCAAAGAGTCAGACACAACTGAGTGACTTCACTTTTACTTTCATGATATATATAGACAATAAACAGATAGATGGGCAGATAGATAAAAATCTGTATGTATATATACAGATTTTAGCTATCTATCTTCCTATAAATGCAACCTACAGCTGCATGGTGAGTTTAAATAGACTGGAAGATCTGAAAACAGGAAAAAAAAAACACCCAGTTGCATTTGAGCCACTTATACCACAAAAATCTATCCAATCTACCCATAAAATAATGTATTCTAGGCTAGTGGTTTTGAAAATGGCTCACTGAAGCATAAGATATTACAAGGCATTTGAATGAAAAATAAAACAAGGAATCCAACACTGCACTAAAGGGTACAGTATCTTAGAACAGAGTTCTCAACAAATGAAGAACTAGCATCACCGACTCAGTGGAAATGAATTTCAGCAAATTCTGGGAGACAGTGGAGGACAGAGGAGCCTGGCATGCTACAGTCCATGGGGTCACAAGGACTCAAACGCAACCTAGCAACTGAACAACAACAAAATAATAAAACCACTGGGGATGGAGTATTACTTTATTTAGTTCATTTATTTAAATCTATTATCTAATTAATTTTATCTCATGGCAAAGATACTATGTGAAGTAGAATGGCATAAAACTATTGTGAATGTCCAGGTAATATCATATCATGGGCACATAATACTATTAACTCCCCCAATCCCTGTCCTGACATGGCCTGCCATTCAATCTCAGGAGGAAACTTAATTGGTCTTACATGATTTATTTCTTAATAAATTCTCATTCCTCCCCACTGTCCACTTCTTGTTTGGTCAAGGTACATATTTTATCTCTTTTTCTCATACACCATAAGGCTAGATCTCCAAACTTCTCCCAACTTCACAAATCCATGTGCATGGATATTTCACACATGTGTATTCATATACCAAAATTATTACTTCAATTAAGCAGGAAGTTTTGTGCTCACTCAAAGCGACAGACAGAACTAATCATCATGGCAGACTAGATTTCTTGCTTATAAAGAGGGACAGTTTATAAGGAACCTGTAATCACATTGTAATTCCACACCTAACATCTTCATATTTGCAAGAAAAGGGAGCCTAGAAACATATGTACCATAGGACAAATTCTTACTTACTTTTTGGTCTTTTACAAATGTATCCTTTGTAGGAAGAACAGTGAATATTACTCCATAATCCAGAAGATGCATATAAAGTGACACAATCATTTCTTTCACCAGAGGGATCACCTGTTTTCCAGTTGACAAAGGAGAGTGGGTTGTTGTTTATCCACACCCACATTCCTGATTATCAGAGGAAGCCAAAAAAATTACAAGTTAAAAATAATCCCCCTTAAAATAAATTCAACTTATTCATGTGAAATTTCTAAGCATGTTATTTTACACCACAATCAATAGCTATTTACACTTAAGAGTTTTAATAGGCAAGATAATAATAATTAGTTAATAGAGGAAAGGAAACTTAGAATTATGTTTCTTATGTAATTTCAGTTGAAAATTTATTCCTAATTAGTATATATATGTAAAGTTATCTCCCCCTAATTTTTTTTAATAGCAAAAGATAGAAAAAATTTTAATAAAATTTTTAAAAATATTTGTCTTTAACTTAGCAACAGTGGATATTCCTTTTAGCAACTTTTAAGATAGCCTAATGTGTGAGTCACTTAAATATTCAGTTCTTATCTCAAATGAAACTATGAGTTTGAATTTTCAAATGTTTCACAAATTAATCATTAATTAAAGCAAGATTTTCTAGAACTGAAAACTTGTTTTGAAACAAATTTGAAACACTTTGAAATATTTCAACATTTTGAAATATTTATGATTCAAAAATCATGGTGCAAAAATTACCTTCAACATTTCTGTACAATCCTATCCAAAAATTGGTTTTGCTTTGAAGTGGCTCAACTCGATATGACAGGAAACTCAATTCAGCAGCACTTTCAATGGTAACCAGAGAGGAACCTACAAAGTACAAAAGAATAAACAAGATGGCAATATATTTAAGTAGTTGAAAACATTTTTATAATGATTGTGTTGATATCAAGAGCAATGAAAATCATCCCACTATCTCCACTTAAGGGGAAGAATTTCAAAGGGTGAACATTTGTCTTCTAAGAATTTGTTTCCATTCTGAAAATATGATTTTTTAGGCATCATTTGTGTACAACCACTGGACAACTCACTTTAGGATATACAAAGATGAGGAGAACACAGAATACCTCAAGAAGGTTATGGTTCAGTGAATAGGAATGAGTTGAGCATATAAAGAAATGTATTAGAAAAGAAAATAAATATAAAAAGGTACTGACATGTCAAACAGGGAGAAGATTTGTTTTAGGGGAAGCTATTTAAAGGAAGCATGCAAGAAACAGAATTTAAAAATATTAGGGAGCATGAGATTTCAAGTAGAAAGAATAGAAAATAATTCGGAGATTAGGAAGAATAAAAAAAAATAAAGAAACAGGGAAGCATAGAGGTGGTTCACAGATGCATGGAATTCATGTCTGGTTTATAGTAATAAGATATGAAATAGATAGAAAGGCAGGTAGGTAGGTAGGTAGTTAGGTAGGTAGATAAGGCAATCTATTGGGGTAAATGAATAGCATTGATAGATAGCTCAGTTTGGCTGGATGAATCTGGTCAATGGGTGAAAAAAGCCTTGAGTTAGGTCTCACTGCAGATGGCAGGAGACTGGTATTTAGGGTATTTAGGGTAATGGCAGGAGACTTAGATTTTTAGGCAGCAGAATGATGCACGCACTATAAAAATATTAATCCAGCTGTTATGTATAGGACTGTACAAAAAGAAGACAGGAA
This sequence comes from Bos taurus, assembly GCF_002263795.3. Lineage (NCBI taxonomy): Eukaryota > Metazoa > Chordata > Mammalia > Artiodactyla > Bovidae > Bos > Bos taurus. The sequence goes on along the minus strand of NC_037340.1, from coordinate 32,348,149 downwards.
ACAGAAAGGCTGCTACAGCATCTAGCATACCCAGTCAAAGATCGCTTCAGTGCCAGTACTGTATTTTATCATAAATTTATAGAATTTTAAATAATAACAACTTAAACTATATTTAAGCTATTTCTACCAGATATTTTGCTTTGGGCTTTACAAACATGATCTCACTAACATTTTACAACTATCTTATTAAGTTAGTACTACTGTTAGTCCATTTTACAGATAAGGAATCTAAAAGTCCAGAGGGTAAGATCTTTCAAGATCTTAATGAGAGTGGAGGGCAAAGTCATGGCATGATCTGGGCATCTGAATCTTGCCCTATACCTAACCACATGCCTGCATCCCACATGACTGGGACCTTGCTGACTATTTTCGTTGCATCATTTCATATTTTATTTTAAAATATATTTCACAGATGATAGCCATTTCAATATATATGGGATATATTTTGATGAATGTGAATCATTCATTTTATTTATAGGAAAACATAGTTATCTACAGTTGAAAACAAAGTTTCTACATATCCACTGCCAAGAATTTTTTAAAAAATATTTAGCAACATAAAAGAAAAAACATTTAATTTAAAAAAGGAGGTTTCAAGTGACATCATAATGAATGGCAGAGGAAGAACCCTTGAAAATCCTCTCTCCTACAAAAGCAATAAGAACACTAATTTTTTTTCAAATCAACTTTTTCAGAACACTGAAAGTTAACCAACAGCTTGTAACAGTCCAGGAAGTATTTATTCAAGAAAAATGACTGACTCTCAGTAAGGAAAGTGAGCTTCATGATGTTTTAACTTGTCCTAATCCCATAGTCTTATCCCTAGCTCTGTGATTGCCTTAAAAGCCAAAAGCCTCAAAATCACACTGAAGACCAGAAACCAAGAAGACACTGGGAAAGTCAGAATGGGATTGGGGTTCTTTCCAAGTCACATTCTCAGAGAATTTCCATTATTTGATCTCTGACAGTTCCCTGGAAAACCTCACTTGGCAGAACCTGCCTTAATTTGAACTAACTCAGAGCTCATCCAATGTAAACAGCATTTTCCTTGGGGGAATTTGTCAAAAATTAACAGTGGCAATAATCTAACAGTATAGCTGCCTGAAGCAGGGATAACATTTTAGGGAAACAATAAGCTAATGAAAAAGCTAAAAGGAAAGACTGTGGAGTAAAATGTCCATAGGGAACTTTAAGAAGCACCGACCTATTCCTAGGAATCTAGAAGGCCACAGACATGCACTGGAGTGTGTGCATGCCCAGGACTATGTGCATGCCCGTGGAAGATCTGAAAAGTCTCTACATTTTCACCTCTGGCTGACCTTGACAGTCTGCACAAACAGGAAGTGAAGGCTAAGGTAGAGTTTTAAACTTCATGTATGAATGTTGAAGACATGTCTTCAGACAGAGCCCCTCAGTAAAACCCAGAAAACTTATTCATTCTAGGCACTAAGGAAATACGTTACATCACTAGCTGACCACTAAACTAACTGGGTAGAGAATTCAGTAACTGCGCATGAGAAAGAATATGTACTTTATAGAATTTATGAGGGAAAATTACTAAACAAGGCAACAACAACAAACAGCAACAAAATCAAACCTTGTTGAGTGGAAATAAACTTATTTCCAATGTTGCTTCTTTTATTATTTTAAATACATATTTTTCAATGAAAATTACAAGAAATTCAAAGAAACATGAAAATATAACCCATACCAAGAAAAGAAGCAGCCAGTACAAATTTTTCCTGAACAAGTCACATCTTTGGCTTACTGGACAAAGTCTTTTGAAACCAGCTATGTTAAAGATGTTTAAAGAACTTAAAGGGGAAAGTGTCTAAAGAATGAAAAGAAAGTTATGAAATAATTGCTCACTAAATAGAGACTATTAATAAAAAGATAGAAATTATTTTAAAAATAAAATTCTGGAGTTAAACATTATAATAATTGAAAGGAAAACTTCACTGGAGAAGCCAAAAACTGAATTTGATTAAGTAAAATAAATAATCAACAAGCTTGTGGTTATCCAGTCTGAATAATGGGAGTCCTAGGAGAGGAGTGAGATAAAGAGACGTAAAGAGTACTTGAAGAAATGATGGACCAAAAGCTTCCCAGTGGTCCTTCCCAGGACAAGTGCATGGCAACCCACACCTGTATTTCTGCCTGTAGAATCCCATGGACAGAGGAGCTGGTGGGCTATGGTCCATAGGGTCACAAAGAGTCAGGCACGACTGAAGCAACTTAGCACAGCACAGCACAGCACAATGGCTGATAATTGCCCTGCTGCTGCTACTGCTGCTAAGTCACTTCAGTTGTGTCCGACTCTGTGCGACGCCATAGATGGCAGCCCACCACGCTCTGCTGTCCCTGGGATTCTCCAGGCAAGAACACTGGAGTGGGTTGCCATTTCCTTCTCCAATGCGTGAAAGTGAAAAGTGAAAGTGAAGTCGCTCAGTCGTGTCTGACTCTTCGAGACCCCATGGACTGAAGCCTACCAGGCTCCACCTTCCATGGGATTTTCCAGGCAAGAGTACTGGAGCGGGTTGCCATTGCCTTCTACCTTGGAGAAAGAAACAGACATCTAGATCCAGGAAGCATAAGGAGTACCAAATACAGTGAATCTAAAGAGATTATTGCCAAATTCAGACTTAAATTGAAGAAAGTAGGGAAAACCACTAGGCCATTGAGGTATGACCTAAATCAAATCCCTTATGATTATACAGTGGAAGAGAGAAATAGATTTAAGGGACTAGATTTGATAGATAGAGTGCCTGATGAACTATGGATGGAGGTTCATGACATTATACAGGAGACAGGGATCAAGACCATTCTCATGGAAAAGAAATGCAAAAAAGCAAAATGGCTGTCTGAGGAGGCCTTACAAATAGCTGTGAAAAGAAGAGAAGCGAAAAGCAAAGGAGAAAAGGAAAGATATAAGCATCTGAATGCAGAGTTCTAAAGAATAGCAAGGAGAGATAAGAAAGCCTTCCTCAGCAATCAATGCAAAGAAACAGAGGAAAACAACAGAATGGGAAAGACTAGAGATCCCTTCAAGAAAATCAGAGATACCAAGGGAACATTACATGCAAAGATGGGCTCAGTAAAGGACAGAAATGGTATGGACCCAACAGAAGCAGAAGATATCAGGAAGAGGTGGCAGGAATACACAGAAGAACTGTACAAAAAAGATCTTCATGACCAAGATAATCACAATGGTGTGATCACTCACCTAGAGCCAGACATCCTGGAATGTGAAGTCAAGTGGGCCTTAGAAAGCATCACTACGAACAAAGCTAGTGGAGGTGATGGAATTCCAGTTGAGCTATTTCAAATCCTGAAAGATGATGTTGTGAAATTGCTGCACTCAATATGCCAGCAAATTTGGAAAACTCAGCAGTGGCCACAGGAAAAGGTCAGTTTTCATTCCAATCCCAAAGAAAGGCAATGCCAAAGAATGCTCAAACTACCACACAATTGCACCTATCTCACACGCTAGTAAAGTAATGCTCAGAATTCTCCAAGCCAGGCTTTAGCAATACGTGAACCGTGAACTTCCAGATGTTCAAGCTGGTTTTAGAAAAGGCAGAGGAACCAGAGATCAAATTGCCAACATCTGTTGGATCATCAAAAAAGCCAGAGAGTTTCAGAAAAACATCTATTTCTGCTTTATTGACTATGCCAAAGCCTTTGACTGTGTGGATCACAATAAACTATGGAAAATTCTGAAAGAGATGGGAATACCAGACCACCTGACCTGCCTCTTGAGAAATTTGTATGCAGGTCAGGAAGCAACAGTTAGAACTCGACATGGAAAACCAGACTGGTTCCAAATAGGAAAAGGAGTACGTCAAGGCTATATATTGTCACCCTGCTTATTGAACTTATATACAGAATGCATCATGAGAAATGCTGGGCTCGAAGAAACACAAGCTGGAATCAAGATTTCTGGGAGAAATATCAATAACCTCAGATATGCAGATGACACCACCCTTATGGCAGAAAGTGAAGAGTAACTAAAAAGCCTCTTGATGAAAGTGAAAGAGGAGAGTTAAAAAGTTGGCTTAAAGCTCAACTTCAGAAAACTAAATCATGGCATCTGGTCCCATCATTTCATGGGAAATAGATGGGGAAATAGCGGAAACAGTGTCAGACTTTAGTTTTTGGGGCTCCAAAATCATGGCGGATGGTGATTGCAGCCATGAAATTAAAAGATGCTTACTCCTTGGAAGGAGGGTTATGACCAACCTAGATAGCATATTCAAAAGCAGAGACATTACTTTGCCAACAAGGTCCGTCTAGTCAAGGCTATGGTTTTTCCTGTGGTCATGTATGGATGTGAGAGTTGGACTATGAAGAAAGCTGAGTGCCGAAGAATTGATGCTTTTGAAGTGTGGTGTTGGAGAAGACTCTTGAGAGTCCCTTGGACTGCAAGGAGATCCAACCAGTCCATTCTGAAGGAGATCAGTCCTGGGTGTTCTTTGGAAGGACTGATGCTAAAGCTGAAACTCCAATACTTTGGCCACCTCATGCAAAGAGTTGACTCATTGGTAAAGACCCTGATGCTGGGAGGGATTGGGGGCAGGAGGAGAAGCGGACGACAGAGGATGAGATGGCTGGATGGCATCACCGACTCGATGGACGTGAGTTTGGGTAAACTCCGGGAGTTGGTGATGGACAGCGAGCCCCAGCGTGCTGTGATTCATGGGGTCGCAAACAGTCGGACACAACTGAGTGACTGAACTGAACTGAAAAAGACCAACACTGAGACACATTACAATTAAGTTGTCAAAAATGGCAATCCACTCCAGCACTCTTGCCTGGAAAATCCCATGGATGGAGGAGCCTGAATGGCTACAGTCCATGGGGTCTCAGAGTAGGACATGACTGAGCGACTTCACTTTCACGTTAAAGACAAAGAGTGATTTTTTAAATTTTAAATTTATTTATTTTATTAGAGGCTAATTACTTTACAAGATTGTATTGGTTTTGCCATACATCAATATGAATATGCCATGGGTGTACACGTGTTCCCAATCCTGAACCCCCCTCCCACCTTCCTCCCCATACCATCCCTCTGGGTCATCCCAGTGCACCAGCCCCAAGCTTCCTGTATCCTGCATTGAACCTGGACTGGCAATTCATTTCTTATATGATATTATACATGTTTCAATGCCATTCTCCCAAATCATCCCCCCTCCCTCTCCCACAGAGTCCAAAAGACTGTTCTATACATCTGGGTCTCTTTTGCTGTAAAAACAGTTAAACAAAAGCAACTTTTTACACATAAGGCAATCCCTGCAATACTATGAAGAAATTTTCCAGCAGAAACTTTGCTGTCCAGAGGGAGTGAGAAGATACATTTAAAGTGCTTAGGATAAAAGCTTCCAACCAAGAATACTCCACCTAGAAAAACTGTCATTCAGAATTAAATGAGAGATAAAAAGTTTCCCAGACAAATAAAACTGGAAAGAGTTCATCACCAATAGATCTTTTCCCTGATAGCTTTATTTCTGTCCTGATAGCTCAGTTGGTAAAAGAATCTGCTTGCAATGCAGGAGACCCTGGTTCAATTCCTGGGTGGAAAGATTCACTGGAAAAGAGATAGGCTACCCACTCCAGTATTCTTGGGCTTCCCTTATGGCTCAGCTGGTAAAGAATCTGCCTGTAATGTGGGAGACCTGGGTTTGAACCCTGGGTTGGGACAATCTCCTGAAGAAGGCAAAGCCTACCCACTCCAGTATTCTGGCCTGGAGTATCCACGGACTCTATAGTCCATGGGGTTGCAAAGAGTCGGACACAACTGAACAACTTTCACTTTATAATAAATGTCAAAGGGAATTCTTCAAGTTAAAGTGAAAGGACTCTAATTAATAATATGAAAATATTTGAAAATATAAAACTCAATGGTTAAGGTAAATATGTAGGAAAATCCAGACTATTCTGATATAGTGGTGGTAGGTAAATCATCCAGAATTCTAGTATAAAGGTTAAAATGCAAAGTATTAAAAATAACTATAAATACAATAATTTGTTAATGTATACACAACATAAAAATATGTAAATGGTGACATCAAAAATATAAAAGGTGGGGGAATGTAGAAATATAGAGTGCTTGCATACATTCAAAGTTAAGTTGTTGCCAGCTTTAAATACACTACTATAAGATGTTTCATATAAGCTTCATAATAACCACACAACAAAACCTATAGTACATATACAAAAGGAAACAAATCTAAGCATATCATGATAGAAACCATCTAATCACAAAGGAAATGAACAGAGGAAGAAAGGAAAAAAGGAAGGTCAAGACAGACAGAAACAATTAACAAAACGGCAATATGGAGTCCATGCCTACCAATAATTGCTGGAAATGTAAATGGACTAAGTTCTCCAATCAAAAAACACAGAGTGGCCTAATAGATTGAAAAAGAAGAGGAATAAAAAGAAAAAGCCCCAACTATATGCTGCCTACAAGAGATGCATTTCAACTTTAGGACATACATAGGCTTAAAGTGAAGGGATTAAAAAAAATTATTCCATGCAAGTAGTATTGAGCGACTTCACTTTCACTTTTCACTTTCATGCATTGGAGAAGGCAATGGCAACCCACTTCAGTACTCTTGCCTGGAAAATCCCATGGACGGAGGAACCTGGTGGGCTGTAGTCCATGGGGTCACACAGAGTCGGACACGACTGAAGCGACTTAGCAGCAGCAGCAGCAGTATTGAGAAAACTGACAGCCACGTGAAATAGAGTAACTAACTACTAACACTACACAGGAAAATCAACTCAAAATTATTAAAGACTTGGATGTAAGACCTGAAATCATGGAAGAAAATATAGGCAATAAGCTCCTTGACATTAATCTTGGTGATGATTTTTTTGTATTTGCCACTAACAACAAAGACAAAAAAAAAGCAAAATTAAACAAATGGCACAACACCAACCTGAAACGCTTCTGTATAGCAAAGGAAACCATCAGCAAAATTAAAATATTACTTACTGAATGGGAAACACATTTGGCAAACCACATGTCCTGCTGCTGCTGCTGCTAAGTCGCTTCAGTCGAGTCCGACTCTGTGCGACCCCATAGGCGGCAGCCCACCAGGATCCCCCATCTCTGGGATTCTCCAGGCAAGAACGCTGGAGTGGGTTGCCATTTCCTTCTCCAATGCATAAAAGTGAAAAGTGAAAGTGAAGTCGCTCAGTCGTGTCTGACTCTTAGCGACCCCATGGACTGCAGCCTACCAAGCTCCTCCATCCATGGGATTTTCCAGGCAAGAGTACTGGAGTGGGTTGCCATTGCCTTCTCCGAAACTACATGTCCTAATAGAGGTTTTATATGTAAAATATACAACTTAAACAACTCAATGGCAAAAACTGAATAACTCAATTTAAAAAATGGGCTTAGAACATGAATAGACATTTTTTTTCCATAGGAGACTTTCAAATGACTAAAAAGTACATGAAAAGTTGCGCAACATCACTAATCATCCTGGAAATACAAATCAAAACCACAATGAGCTATCTCCCCACACTTGCTTAGGCTAGCTATTATTAAAAAGATAAGAGATAACAAATGCTGGAGAGGATGAGAAAAGAAAACCCGGTTAGGGTGAATATAAATTGGAACAGCATGGGGGTTCCTCAAAAAATTAAAGATAAAACTATCATCACTCCCATTCCTCAGTATATATTCAAAGGAAATGAAATTAGCATCTTGAAAAGATATCCGCACTCCACGTTTACTGCAGCATTATTAACAATAGCCAAGATATGGAAACAACCTAAATGTCCATCAACAGATGAATGGTTAAGAAAAGGCAGTGTGTATATACAATGGAATATTATTCAGTCTTCAAAAAAGAAGGAAATCCTGCCATTTGCAGCAGCATGGATCAACCTGGTGGGCATTATTTTAAGGAAGTAAGCCAGAGACAAACAAGTACTATATGGTATTACTTATACGTGGAATTAAATAAAAGTCAAACTCATAGAAACAGAGAGTAGAATGGTGGTTGTGAGGGGCTTGGGGTGTGGGAGAAACAGGGTACAAACCTTCAGTTATATGATAAATAAGGTCTTGGGATCTGTTTAATATAGTGACTATAGTAAATACTGTATGATATAAGAGATTAGAAATTAAGTATTCTTACCAAGAAAGAAAAAAAAGTAAATATGTGATACGATGGTTCTGTTAACTTGACACTAGGAATCCTTTCCCAGCAAACACATGTATCAAATCATCACCTTGTATACCTTAAATGTATTATAATTTTATGTCCATTACACCTCAATAAAACTGAAGAAAAAACTAAACATAAATGCAAAAAGAAGTAGCAAAAACTCCAGGCTGACTTTTGAAAGAACAAGAATATGAGAATATAACCCTTGCTCACCACTGTTGAAACAAGAGCCCTGACTTAGGGCATAAACAAACTTCAGTAACAAAATAATTCAGTAAAATATTTATTTGGATTAAAGTCAGTAAATTTGTTAATGTACCCTGAAAAGTTCACTTTCTTTGATATTTTTATATCAGAAGGGAAACCTTCCACTTTTGTCATGTCTACTTGAATTTTCTTTCATATTTATTCACAAATAAGATAACCAGATCTAAATGCTTTTCTATTCATGGCAAAGCAAAATGGTTCCTGTGCACTTGTGAAGGCTGAGCTGATTAGTGATAAAAGGTGAATCCAACACTCTGAATTATAATCCCAGTGATTTAAAATACTAGGGCAGAAAGTAAGAAAGACTTCTTCAGCAAATCATTGCTTTCCATACCAGAATTCTTTAATCTTTTGAGGCTATAATGTTAGAAATTGCATTTAAGGGGCATGATGTTAACATTTCTGTAACAATATGAATTATTAAGACAAAAAAGACAGATATTCTTACATTCCTTAGGTTTTAACATACAGGGCTACTATTATCATGGTAATCTAGAGTATATGATCATGGAATTTTCTGACAGTAAATGTGGCACTTACCCATTCGAAGACATTCCAGAGAAGCCTGGCCCCAGTTCCTTGTAAATGAAGATTCAATATAGTAGCAGTGACCATGGAAAGGAATCCATGCTGAGTGCTCTGTCTCAGGGCATCTACCAGGCAGCTGTGGGGGTTCAGTGGCAGGGATTTCTGTTAATAAAAAGATATTTGAAATAAAGTAAGATCTGAAGCTTCTGTAGTACACAGAATAAAATATTAACAATTAAGAAAATTTTCATCATCTGTTATTATTTTTTTAAAGCCCTAATGGTAATCATTTAGATCTACCATTTCTATTACTGAGATTTCTTTTTACTTTATCTTTATTTTATTTTTAAAATATTTAAATAGAAGTTATTGTGGTACAATGGCAATCAACCACATTCATAATTAAGAATATAGATCTACAGATACCTACAAAGATGTTAGTAAGTTCCCCAAAAATAATTTGCAAAGTGAGTCTTCCTGGAAACTCTTCATTTTCTAGGATCCTTGCCCCTATAAAACCATCTTAGCTGTGACTGACATTGATGTTAAAACTAAGTGCTATAGGTAGAATTTTAGGACTTTATCACTGTCCAAATTCAACTATATGTTAAGACTTTATCACTGTAATATCTCTGACTCCAATGAATCTGCATTGTTGTTCATTCATTAACTCACATCCAATGCTTTGTGACTCCATGGACTGTAGCACCCCAGGTTTCCTGTCCTTCCCCATCTCCCAGTGTTTGTTCAAACTCAAGTCCATTGAGTCGGTGATGCCATCCAACCATCTCATCCTCTGTCCTATCCTTCTCCTCCTGCTCTCAATCTTTCCCAGCATCCGGGTCTTTTCCAATGAGTTGGCTCTTTGCATCATGGGGCCTATGTATTGGAGCTTCAGCTTCAGCATCAGTCCTTCCAATGAGTATTTGGTTTTGATTTCCTTTAGGACTGACTGGTTTGATCTCCTTGTTGTCCAAGGAACTCTCAAGTCTTCTCCAGCACCACAGCTTGAAAGGATCAATTCTTTGGTGCTCAGCCTTCTTTATGGTCCAACTCTCATATCCATATGTGACTACTGGAAAAACTATACCTTTGATTATAAGGACCTTTGTCAGCAAAGGAATGTCTTGCTTTTGAATATGCTGTCTAGGTTGGTCATAGTTTTTCTTCCAAGGAGCAAGTGTCTTTTAATTTCATGGCTGCAGTCACTGCATCACTGACAGTGATGTTGGAGCCCAAGAAAGTAAAGTCTGTGACTATTTCCACTTTTTCCCTATTTATGTGCTGTGAAGTGATGGGACTGGATCCACCATCTTAGTTTTTTGAGTGTTAAGTTTTAAGCCAGCTTTTTCACTCTCCTTTTTCACCCTCATCAAGAGGCTCTTTAGTTCTTCTTCACTTTCTGCCATTAGAGTGGTATCATCTGAATACCTGAAGTTGTTGGTATTTCTTTCAGCAGTTTTGATTCCAGCTTGTGCTTCATCCAGCCCAGCATTTCGCATGATGTACTCTGCATATAAGTTAAATAAGCAGAGTGATGAATACAGCCTTGGCACACTCCTTTCCCAATTTTGAACCAATCTGTTGTTCCATGTCCAGTTCTAACTGTTGCTTCTTGACCTGCATACAGGCTTCTTGGGGAGCCAGGTAAGGTGTTCTTGTATTTCCATCTCTTTAAGAATTTTCCACAGTTTATTCTGACTCACAGAGTCAAAGGCTTTAGCATAGTCAATGAAGCAGAAGTAGATTTTTTTCTGGAATTCTCTTGCTTTTTCTATGATCTAAGAAAAGTTGACAATTTGATCTCTGGTTCCTCTGCCTTTTCTAAATCCAGCTTGAATATCTGGAAGTTCTTGGGTCACCTACTGCTGAAGCCTAACTTGGAGGATTTTGAGCATTACCTTGCTAGCATGTGAAATGAGTGCAACTGTATGGGAGTTTGAACATTCTTTGGCATTGCCTTTGGAATTAGAATGAAAACTGACCTTTTCCAGTCCTGTGGCCACTGCTGAGTTTCCAAATTTGCTGGCATACTGAGTGCAGCACTTTAGCAGCAGCAGCACTTAGGATTTGAAAAAGTTCAGCTGGAATTCCATCACCACCACTAGCTTTGTTCACAGTGATGCTTCCTAAGGCCCACTTGACTTTGCACTCCAGGATGTCTGGCTCTAGGTGAGTGACCATACCATCATGATTATTTGGGTCATTAAGACCTTTTTTGCATAGTTATTCTGTGTATTCTTCTCACATCTTCTTAATTTCTTCTGCTTCTCTTGCTACTGCTAAGTCACTTCAGTCGTGTCTGACTCTGTGCGACTGACTCCATAGATGGCAGCCCACCAGGCTCCGCCGTCCCTGGGATTCTCCAGGCAACAACACTATAGAGTGGGTTGCCATTTCCTTCTCCAATGCATGAAAGTGAAAAGTGAAAGTGAAGTTGCTCAGTCGTGTCCAACTCTGCATGACCCCATGGACTGCAGCCTACCAGGCTCCTCCGTCCATGGGATTTTTCAGGCACGAGTACTGCAGTGGGTTGCCATCTGCTTCTCTTAGGTCCTTGCTATTCTGTCCTTTATTTTGCCCATCTTTGCATGAAATGTTCCCTTGGAATCTCCAATTTTCTTAAAGAGATCTCTAGTCTTTCCCATTCCATTGATTTCCTCTTTCTTTTCATTGTTCACTCAAGAAAGTTTCATATCTCTCCTTGCTATTCTCTGGAACTCTGCATTCAGTTGTGTATGTCTTTCCCTTTCTACTTTGCCTTTGGCTCCTCTTCTTTTCTCAGCTTTATGTAAGGCCTCCTCAGACAACCACTTTACCTTCTTGGATATCTTTTTCCTGGGGACAGTTTTGGTCACTGCCTCCTATACAACGTTACGAATCTCCATCCATAGTTCTTCAGGCACTGGGGCTACCAGATCTAAACCCTTGAATCTATCACCTCCACTGTGTACTCATAAGAGATGTGATTTAGGTCATACTGAATGGTCTAGTGGTTTTCCCTACTTTCTTCAATTTAAGGCTGAATTTTGTAATAAGGACCTCATGATCTGAGCCACAGTTAGCTCCAAGTCTTGTTTTTGCTGACTATATAGAGCTATCCATCTTCAGCTGCAAAGAAAATAATCAATCTGATTTCAGTATTGACCATCTGGTGATGTCCATGTGTAGAATCATCTCTTGTGTTGTTGGAAGAAGGTATTTGCTATGACCAGTGCATTTTTTTGACAAAACTCTGTTAGCCTTTGCCCTGCTTCATTCTGTACTCCAAGGCCAAACTTGCCTGTTACTCCAGGTATCTCTTCACTTCCTACTTTTGCATTCCAATCCCCAGTGATGAAAAGGACGTCCTTTTTTGGTGTTAGTTCTAGAAAGTCTTGTAGGTCTTCATAGAACTGTTCAACTTCAGCTTCTTTGACATTAGTGGTTGGAGCATATAGACCTGGATTACTGTGATGTTGAATGGCTTGCCTTGGAAATGAACCAAATCATTCTGTTGTTTTTGAGATTGTACCTAAGTACTGCATTTTGGACTCTTTTATTGAATATGAGGACTACTCCATTTCTTCTAAGGGACTCTTGCCCCCAGTAGTAGATAAAATGGTCATCTGAATTAAATTCACCCTTTCCCATCCATTTTAGTTCACTGATTCCTAAGATGTCGATGTTCACTCTTGCCATCTCCTGCTTGACCACATCAATTTAACTTGATTCATGGACCTAATATTCCAGGTTCCTATGCAATATTGTTCTTTATAGCATTGGATTTTACTCAGTATCAGTTATATCCACAACGGGGCATCATTTCTGCTTTGGCCCAGCCTCTTCATTCTTTCTGGAGATATTTCTCCATTCCTCCCCAGTAGCATACTGGACACCTACTGACCTGGCAGGCTCATCTGGTGTCGTATCTTTTTGCCTTTTCACACTGTTCCTGGGATTCTTGAGGCAAGAATACTGAAGTGGCTTGCCATTCCCTATTCCAGTGAACTACATTTTGTTATAATTCTCTCTCATGACCTGTCTGACATGGGTGGCCCTACCCATGGCTCAAAGCTTCACTGAGTTACACAAGGCTGTAATCAGTGTGATAATTTTGATTAACTTTCTGTGACTGCTGTTTTTGTTCTGGAGGCTGTAGGACTATAGTTCTTGCTTCTTCTGTCTGTCCTCTGATGGATGAGGATAAGAGGCTTGTGCAAGCTTCTTGAGGGGAGAGACTGGCTGCAGGGAAAACTGGGTCTTGCTCTGTAGGCAGGTCCATGCTTAAATCTTTAATCATGTCTGCTGATAGGTGGAGCTGAGCTCCTTCCCTGCTAGCTGTTTGGCCTGAGGCGACCCATTCTGATAAAAGTATTTTGATACAGCTGTGTTGTCAATATCAAAAGCAGTCATAATTTCCTGAAGACTGTGATATCATAGACTCAGAGGATAATCCCAAATAATAAAACAAATTAGATATGTAAAAATAAACTCCAGCAATGAAGGAAATTTTCTCTCTCTGACCTATATATATTTGTTTATTGCCAAGTCAGTCTTTGGTTAGGTGAAGGAATATGTTTTCCCTTATCCCTAAGTTACCCCAAAACATATGACTGTTTAAGAATATCAACGGTGGTTTGTATTAGCTTATTGAGAAAATTTCAAACCCTTGACTGTTTTTGTGTACTCGATTACCATCTGATCTTTTGCAGAGAAAATAAAAGCTTTCATTGCACTGTGCTGTCTTCCAGTAGCCATCAAGATCCATATAAGCACATGCTGACTTCAGTCTGGGCTCATCAGGAGCCCAATTAGTGTACCTCACCCTCCATTTATCAGTCCAAATGTAGTCATTATTGGTCTGTAAAGAATAAAAACAACCATTAACATCAAGCCCAGAGTCATTTAGAAAATACCAAAAGAACACAGTGAGGAGTAAAAAGTTATGTTTAAGACTGTGGTTTGACAAGGAGTCTTCAACATTTGAGAATAAAAAGATTATAAATTACTTCTACCAACTCAAATTCAGGAAATGCAGCCTTTCTTAAGAAGAAAACTACTTCTTAAAGATACTCATGAAGACACCGTTAAAATCTATTTTGAAAAACACTGGCTTAAAAACCTGTTATCTTATTCTAGAAAACTCTATTTGCAGGCTTTCAGTGCAAAAGAGAGATTTTATCCTCAGAACAACATCTATTATACTATCATTGAAATGATAATAGAGATTAAGTAGTTTTTATTGAACTCATCCACCCTTGAGAGAAACATGTACCTCTTTTAATCTTACTGTTTGACTGTTAAAACAGGGCCAATGACAAATGACTGTGCAAGGTGACATGAGTGGATAAGAGAGGAGCTTGGGTCTCCTGCCTTCCAGTTAGGTGTCTCTCAACCATAAGGAAACATGATTGTATTTTTAAAAGCTAGTTGTTTTGTTCAATTTGCATACTCAAATTCTTATTTAAACAAATTTATGGTCACATACAAATTAATTGATAACATCAAACATTTTCTTATCAGTGATATATTTTTAACAGTCTAAAAGAGATTTTACAGGTAAAGCCTACATTTTACAGATTCAGATAACTTTAATCAGAGATAAGTACTTTTTTGGGGGGGGAGGGGCTTCCCTGGTGGCTCAGAGGTTAAAGCGTCTTCCTGCAATGCAGGAGACCTGGGTCCGATCTGTGGGTCAGGAAGATCCCCTGGAGAAGGAAATGGCAACCCACTCCAGTGTTCTTGTCTGGAGAATCCCATGGACGGGGAAGCCTGGTGGGCTATAGTCCACGGGGTCGCAAAGAGTTGGACACTACTGAGCGACTTCACTTCACTTCAAGTACATTTTTAAACCATTCTAACAGTTATCACTTTCTAACTGCATTATTTAATTTACCAATGCAATTACCAAAGATTTAATGACAAAAGCAAAAGCATATGGTATTGCAACTTAGAATTTTGTAGTATTATACCATGTTTAATCAAATAATTACATAATCATTAACTCCATAGATACAATAAATATAACAGTATTGTTTTAGTTATAAATGTTAGTATAATGGAAAGCTATTTAAACTTTCTAACAATAAATAAATCCCTATTTCAAACTCTTAACAGCATTGCAACCACAGCTGTGAGAAGAAAATATATGAATTAGTATGCAAATTAGTTACTAAAAATAGATTCAACATAGATGTAAAAATGTCATGCTTAAGTTTAAACACAAAAATCATTGTGGAATTACTTAGATTTTTTTCCTGCATTTTATTTATTTATTTATTGGAGTAGAGTCATTTTACAATGTTGTGTTAGTTTCTACTGTACAGCAAAGTGCAGCTGCATGTACATATAGCCCCTCTTTTTTGGATTTCCTTCCCATTTAGATCACTATAGAGCATTGAGTAGCTTCCTGTGCTATACAGTAGCTTCTCACTGGTTACCTATTTTATACATAGTATCAATAGTGTATCTATGTCAATCCCAATCTTCCAATTCATCCCACCCCTCTCTTTCCCCCTTAGGGTCCGTATGTTTATTATCTACCTCTATGTCTCTATTTCTGCTTTGTAAATAAGATCATCTGGAACCACTTACTTTTAAATGTTCACTACACACACCCTAACTCAGGAAATAGTCATTGCATGATGTATAAAATTCCATCTCTGCATCCAGGTAGAATAAGTCCTATAAAGTCTGAGACCAGTCTGCTTTCCAGTTTTATCCTCTTCTATCTTTTCTCTCTTCTTGGTACTCCTTCCTTACATTCCGCCATCCTAGACTATATCTATAAAGTTTGATTTTCTCTGAGAAACTCTCTTGGTCCTCTCCCCTGGCACAAATGATCCTTTTCCTCTCAGGTCACAGCACTTTGTCTATATCCCTTTTTGACACTTGTATTATCTCCTAATTACTTATTGACATCTCTGTTCATTGTACTAGGAAGTTTATTGACTGACTAGTTCGATGGATAGACATATGGGTGGAGGAGAGATGGATCTCATGGTGTCAGAGAAGACTCATTTTAGGAAAATTTTGGCAACGCCAGCACCACTCTTAGTTCTGAACCTCATCCCTCATTCTACCCCATCCTCTGCCAACCTTCTTTTCTGTTATAGAATCCAGAGAACTGACTGCAATGAAAATTATCCCATATGAATAGAAGCTGCACAACTTCAGAAAGGATAACAACTCTAGAATGATTTACCACAAAAAATAGGAAGAACCCCTCATTGCCCAGGAACTATGCCCCTGATGTTTTCTTTAACTCCTAAGGCATAGTTGTAATCATGACACTAAAAAGACTTAATGCATGAAACTGAATAGATGCAGAATCTAACTTTAATATTCAAAAGCACTATGAGAGTTAATATTAGTTGGATAAGCCTTAGTTTGATTTCGGACACACATCACTAACTTGCCAGATCCTTGAAGGCACCATGCAGTAGAAAAATTGGGTCTCAAATATGTTAGTATCATTTTCTTTTCTTTTTTTAATTTATTTTTAACTGGAGGAGTATAATTGCTTTACAATATTGTGCTGGTTTCTGCCATTCAACAACATGAATCAGCTACAAGTATTAATAAATCCCCTCCTCCTCAAGCCTCCCTCCCACTCCACCCCTCTGGGTTGTCACAGAGCACCTGGCCGAGCTCCCTGGGCCAGACAGTAACTTCCGAGTAGCTATCTGTTTGCACATGGTAATGTTTATATGTCAATGCTACTCTCTCAATTTGTCCCACCCTCTCCTTCCTCGCACGTGTCCACAAATCCATTCTCTATGTCTGCATCTCTAGTCCTGATATGCCAACAGGTTTCTCAGTATCATTTTTCTAGATTCCATATATATGCATTAATATACGATATTTGTTTTCTCTTTCTGATTTACTTCACTCTGTATAATAGGCTCCAGGTAGCAGTTTCTCTCACATAATAAGTATTCAACAGAATGAACAAAAGAGAAATCAGATTCAATTACCATTTATCAGTCATGTCAAGTTACGCATGTTTCCAGCATCTTACCAAGTTACTGTTGAGGGCAATCCATACAGGTTCATTCAGTGTCTGCATGTGCATCCAGGCAAAAGCATTACTATAAGGATCTAGAATGCTAGCGATGTGGGAAGTGTGCATCTTGCAGTAATCATCAGCTTCATGCCACTGCAGCTTTAATTTCATAAGCGAATAGCTACTTTCACCATATTTAATAAAACCATCTGTCGGAATTGTTGTTGGAGAACTCGGCAAGGAACGGTCTGGAATAAAAAGAAATATTTTCACTAACACTAAACACAATTTGAGTGCCATCAGCACATGACTTCTATATTTCATGCATCCTAAAAAAGAATCTAAAAAGCCCAAATTCAAACCATTGATGTTAAACACGTTTTCATGAGCCATTTCAAATGAGAACACAGTTCTGTTTTTTAATCAGTATGCCTGATTGAAGTCATTTCTAAACTCTATTTAGAATATTAAGAGAAATACATGATCAAGTTTCTAAACTATACAACCAAAAAGACTTATAAATACAGTGAGATCTAGGGTTTGAATGAAAGAAATGCCACAGTTTAAACCCACAAATTAGAGGATGTCTATCAACCTGTCAATACTAATCTTTTTTTTTTCCCCACGTTGATTAAATATTAAGATCGAGAATAGTCTTCTTCTCCTTCCCCTCCCCCATTCTGTTCCATTCTACCCATGGAATTTGCATTTATATCTATTTGACTTCATCTGTGTGACTTCATCAGTGATTCATGTACCTTCAAGAGACTGGTTTATGCTCTGAAGTGAAGCCATATAACAGTTGCCAGTTCATTTAACCTTGATGTCAGGATCAAGCTTTATTCTTATGATGAGTAAGAGCATCTTATCTCCATGCCTTATCCAAACTGCAGCCTTTGCAAGTTAGAGTCACCGTAGCTTTCTGATCTTTCCTCCTCTATCTCTTAGAGTGGGTTTCTAATAACTACTCTAGACCCACCCAGACTTTGATCAAGACTCCAAAGAATCTTGTTTCTGTGTGCCTTAGTGGATGCCCAAGAGCAGAACAGAGGTCAGTGAGTAACAGCCAGAGGGTGAAATCTGGCCTGTTGTCTGTCTTTATATAGCCCTTGAGTTTTTTAAATGGTTGGGGAAAGAAACCAAAGAACAATATTTTGTGACATGTAAACATTACATGAAATTCAAATTTGTGCACATAAATAAGGTTTCAGTGGAACTCAGCCACGCTCGCTTGTTTATGGACTATGATCGCCCACGATCACAGCAGAGTTGAGTCACTGCAACAGAAACTTTACGGACAGCAAAGCCTGCAGTATTTATAATCTGTCTCTTACAGGAAAAGGTTGCCAACTCTGATCGAGGGCTCCACATATCCTTGCCTACCAATGTTGTCTTGGCCAGTTCTCTGATCTGTTCCACTGTACACCAACCCAACCCACCACATGCCTTGTTCTGTCACCCCACGAATGCCAAACTTTCCTTTGATGACTCAGAGGCAGCAATTTTGATTCAGTAAAGAGGGAGGGCAACCTCCCCTTTCTTCTGCTGTTGCTGCCATCGTGTGTTGGTACAATAGCATTAGCCCAAGAGCCCCAGCCCAGGATCCTTACGTGTTACAGCCAGCAGGAAGTCAAGTCCTATCTTTCCCAGCTTGGGGAGAGCTGGGTTTGTCTTAGTATCATTGGAACAGCTTTGGTCTGCTAAAAGTGACAAATGAAGCTTAAGATAAAGCTTTACAAAGCTGTATTAAAGCCTATATGCAGCCAGGAAATTAGCTCCCTTGTCTAATTAGCTTATTTATTAAAACATTCATAGAAAAAATTGCAAGGAAAAACTAAACTTTTGAGAGGTATTTTCAGGTGCTAAGATTAAGGGTAATTTTTTCTTTTTATACTTTTCTGTATTTTCTAAAATTTCATCAAGGAACATGTGTTTACAGATTGTGTAAGTGTTTTTTAATTCATATATTCATATGTATTCATTCATGTCTTTATTTCTATATCTTTATATATTTACATGAATATAGTCATTCATTTTTATTCATACATATATATTCATATGAATAAAAACACTATTTTATCTTTATTTATTTTATCTAATTTTTTTAAGGCCATACCACGTGGCTTAAAGGATTTTAGTTACCAGACCAGGGATGGAACCTGTGCCCCCTGCCATGGAAGCACAGAGTCCTAACCATTGGATCATCAGAGAATTTTTGAGAACAACAGTGTTTAAAAAAAAATACTGAACACATGTTCTTTGCTGAAATTTTAGAAAATATAGAAAAGCATAAAAATGAGAAAAAATTACTCAGAATTTAATCACCTCAATAGTTTAGTATTTCCTTATAATTTTTATATATATAGAGAGAGAGGTATTATATAATGTATACAATATAAGTATAAATATATATATAGAGAGAGACAGTGTGTGAGAGACAAATTTTTTAAAAACCCAGAAAAATACAATAGTACAATGAAGGAACTAAAGTTCTTAATCCCACGATCCACACACATCCACTATTTCTATTTTGATGCATTCCCATAGCTTTTATGTTCTTATTTGTTTAAGACAGTTCAAAGTGTTTTTTTGCATCATCAATAGTCTGTAAAATTTTATATTCTGCCTTTTTCACTTTCATACTGTCAACCTCTCCTTAAACCTAAATGATTAAAAATCTTAAAGATATTTTTTGTTGGCAGCAAATATCCAATCTCTTATGTTTATAGGAAGAAGAAAAAAATGATTTTAAGTTAGTCTAGGGATTATCATTCAGTCTTGGAAGGGGTCTCCCTTCTTTCCCCCAAGACCAGAAACATAGAGGTGTCACTGGTGGCCTAAGGATCTGATGCTCGAAGGGCATAACAAAGTGAGAGCTGCGACCATGGCTTGGACCAGCTTTTGGATTAATAGAAGGCTAGAATTTCTGCAGAACTTTCCAGTCATCTGAAGATATCAGTAGTGATTTTTACTCATTGTTCCCTGATTCCCCAGAAAGAACAGAAAAATTTGTTAGATCTGGGACAGCATGTACCTTCCAACTCAAACACCTCTTAAGAGCTCTGCTCAGGATGACAACAACCCACCTTGTCTCTAACCTATCTTTTATTTTCTGATCCTCTTCTTAAGTAGCTAAACACGTTCTAATTTCACTTGAAACTAAAATGTACATAACTACAATCTAGATTCTTTGTCAATATCCACATATCTGTTCTATTTTCCTTGAACCATAATCAGCCTTTCTAAGGTAAAAAAAAGGACCATAAGTAAGACAATTACTTTTCAAAAAAAATAGAATACATAGCAAATACTGAGACATATATGATGTTTGGGGTCAATGGTTCTCAAATTACATGAATTTAAATGAGATGTCCCCACTCTTTTTTTTTTTAAGCAGAGGTAAGCAAACATCCTAAATTTCTATCAAAATTAAAAAAAAGTTTCAACTTCAAGTTTAATCCATGCAGATTTTCTGGTAACAGATGAGTGAGCGCATTCATCAATAAATTATAGAAAATATCCTTCTTGTCTGTCACAGGCATCCCTGGATGAACGTGTGAATCAAATAAACATATTGATGTGCGAGGGGTCACCTTTTTTAAGCAAAAACTTTTTTAGAGCAGTTTAAGACTCACAACATAATTGAGAAGAAAGTCGTCCTTAAAAAATATGTAAGAGCCCCACCTCTTACAGGCTGGTGAGGTCTGTTAGGACTTACCAGGGTGTGTCTGGCATATATAACCTCGCTTACTGTCGCAAGTGTCATCCATCCACTTCCCCGCATCCCTTGTGTTCCCTCCAATAACAACAACACAGTCAGCCTGTATATTCATGGAAGAAAAAAAAGCCAAATATGGACCAAAAATTATTTAAACCAATCATTAAAAAGCAGGAAAAAAAATCCTTAATCCCTAACCTCCAAATTTTAGGATAGTCCTAATTCATTCAAGGCAAAAGGAGAAGGGGGCAGCCGAGGATGAGATGGTTAGATAGCATCACTGACTCAGTGGACATGAATTTGGGCAAACTCCAGGAGATAGTGGAGGAAGAGGAGCTCATATGCTGCAGTCCATGGGGTGGCAAAGAGGTCAACATGACTCAGTGACTGAACAACAACAATTCATTGACAGCACGTTTGATTCATCCTGACTTTCCACACTATTGCACCAACTTCCATGCAGATCCCTCACACTGAACTCTTGCTATTTTAATTGAAAATTAAGTCAGTTCAGTTCAGTTCAGTCGCTCAGTCGTGTCCGATTCTTTGCCACCCCATGGACTGCAGCATGCCAGGCTTTCCTGTCTATTACCAACTCCTGGAGCTTACTAAATTTGGGGGCTGGTTCTGAGAAATGTTGCTATCAGAAATGCCCAGAAAGCTACCACACCTTTCACTATGGCCAGAGTCATCTTTTCAGCCTCCCTGCCTCCAGCCTCATTATCCCATGAGCCTTAACTATCTGGAACCCTCTAATCCTACATTTCCAAGATTCTCCACTCATCCCTTCTTAGCTATTATCTTTCATTATCCTGGCTCAGCATCTCTGTTCTAAGCCAGGAAACTGTACAGAACAAGCATATTTCCTCTGCAAAATGCATGTGAACATTTCTCTCCCACTCTATCAAACTCTATCTAATCCTCTTCATTGTAAAGGTTCTGAAATTTTAACAGCACATGTGTTGATTTGTGTGTGTGTGAAATAAACTTTATGTTTTTATACAAGCTAAGAAAAAAATCTAGGAATAAAACTAACAAAAATTAACAAATATTTTGCCCTGTATGGTCAGTTTATAGATTAGTTTGTTTCTGTTGTTTCTCCTTTTCATTATGTTCTTAAAAAAAAAAAAATACCTGAGCCATAATGAATTTTGTTGTTTTAAATAAAATTTATCACTCATCATGAAGTCTTTCTAAGCAAACCCTATCTCACTCCATTCTACTTTTCAGCCTCATTTATGTAATAAGGATTCAAAGAATTTCTCCTCAGAAGATTATTTACCCATAACCAGAATATATTTACCCTATACATAGCGACCAAATTAATTATTATAAAGATGCCATTCTGATCAAATCATTTTTCTGCTCAAACCTTTTTTTTTGTTGCCTATCTGACAAAGTCCAAACTCTTTCCTAGGGCATCTAAATTTCTCTAAATTCTGTTTTCCACCCTCTAAAGCTGACTCCTACTTCTTTTCTGCATGAAACTCCTGCTATATTCAAAGCCCTTTTGTCCTGCCAAAACCCAGCTTATGTCTTTTTCTTGAAGACTTTATTCACTTTTCCCACTTAACATGACTTCCCCATCCCTTGCCACCCCCTAATCATTGTGTTTTAAACGTCTTGAGTGAAAAGACCCATAGCTGATTCTTCCTCATATTCCTTCTTCCCACCAAAGGAAAACTTCTGTAGATATGTTGCATATGTTCCATAGAGATGGAGTGAAAATCACTCCATCCCATAGTAAGTTTCTTTCCTCCTAACTGCTATCATGCTTTATAGCTTCTTCTCTTTACACATTTTCATTCTTTTACAGTCTTCTTTCTTTACAAGACTTGATATCTAGCTGAAGGGTAAGCTTCTTCAAGGTAAGAATAAAATCTTAAGTTCCTTCGTGTATTTTGAAATGCCTAATATAGCATTTAACACTGATTAGTTGGCTTTAATGATATAAGATCAAAAGTAGTGAAATAATGAACCCATCGCCTGCCTCTTAGATGAGTGTACAAAAGCACTTAGCAGACTGGCACATGGTCTGCACCCTGCAAATGGTAGCTCAATGATAATGATGATGATGATGATATCTTTAGAAGCAGTAGTAGTAACCATATCCCAAATACTACAACAGCTTCAAGAGTTTAGGGGCAGCTGATGCAAAGAATATTGGTAACTCTGGGTTCAAGTGTACATGCTGACTACAACATAAGCCCATGTTGGAGCTGACTTTCCCTATTCCTCACTACCATCACCATCTCTTCCTACCCTTAACCTAAAGATACAGAGTTCTTAACTGAATTCATATTCCTTCGTTCAAGGCTGGTTCAGTCTGAAACAGTTAAAATCTATAAGAATGAATCAGATCAAGTAGATTTTTCACAGAAGATTAAACACTACCATGGTGACCTGAATACAAACTGATAGTGTACAGAGAGGTGACCTGACAGTGATACTTACATCTTCATAAGAAAGACTGCTCCTTCTCCCACCAGGGTATCCTTTCCCCCAGTTTGTGTAATGAACTCCTCGTCCGTCTGTCCAAAGGAAGGTGTGTTCTGAATTGATATCATTCAGCCCAGTCCAGGCATTAAAAGTGGAGTTCTTCATATGATATGTAAGAAATGCTGAAAGAAAGTTTCACAAGATAATTTTTAAACTTTGGGGGGAAATACTCAAATATCAAAAATATTCAAAATACATGAATTTACAAATACAAAGCACATGGTTAATGTCTTTATTATCATTTAAAAGTTTTACCATGAAAACAAACACATTCTAACCTGACCAGCACGTTATCACTTCAGCTTTGGACTTTGAAAAGCATTTCACAATAAAAAGTCTAGGTTTTACCCTGGTCACTGCAGACAGTTGTATAGGTTGTGCTCTGCTCAGGGGTACTGGAGCACTGGGGAAGGGGCAGCGAAAATCCAACCCCTGCCCCAGTCTCTATCTGGTACACCCAGATCTGTGTTGTGGTTGCCTACCATCCTGCACGAAGAATATTTTTTCTGATACAAGCAGTCATCCTATGAGTTAGCAGGTATCCTAATTAGATAAATAAGATAATCTGACTATAACAACTGGGGGCCAAAAAGAGCTCTTAATTCAGAAAAGTTCTGAAAACAAAAACTATCTATCAAAATAAAAAAGCATTAAGCTCTCAAATGATCACCACCTTGGATTGCCAAACCCAAAGAACTCCTGCAGGGTGGCCAACTCCTAGGGGTCAGCAGCCATCCATGTCCAGTGAGTGTCCTTGGATCTAGGGGGCATCCTGATGCTAAGTGCTCACATCACTGGGAGAGAAATTCTAGAGAAAGTTAGAGAGGGTAGGACAAATATGGCCTGCTGCTTCTTTACCAATTCTGTGGCAGAAAGGATGGTGGCAAATATGCAGCAGCTGTAAAAGGCTTAAGTGCAACATGTTCCCCATTGTCTCTCCAGTAGCCCATCCCCATGCCTCCCAAACCACAGCAGTTGTCTTCTGAGGTTAGCAATCTCACCTGCCAGGAGCCGTGGACACCTAGGACTAGATGGACACCTACTGGAAGAACCTTGACTCTACAACAGGGTCTCCAATCCCTGAGCCACAGACTGGTCCATGGCCTGTTAGGAACTGGGCCACACAGCAAGAGGTAAGCAGAAGGTGAGCAGGGTTCCCTATATTTATAGATGCTCCACATTGCTCACATGACCTCCTGAGCTCCACCTCCTGTCAGATCAGTGGTGGTTTTAGATTCTCATAGGAGTGTGAAGCCTTCTGTGAACTGCACATGTGAGGGATTTAGGTTGCATGCTCCTTATGAGAATTTAATGCCTGGTGATCTGATTTTTCATATGGTGGGTTATCTAATTATTTAACATTATATCACAATGTAATAAGTGCACAATAAATGTAATAACCTTGAATCATCTCGAAACCACCTCCCCACCCAGTCCGTGGAAAAACTGTTTGCCATGAAACGGGTCCCTGGTGCCCAGAAGGTTGAGGGGGTGGGGGGTGGTCACTGCTTTATAGGGCAATTTTCAAACATACACACTTAAACACAACTCCTGAATGCAAATAGGAAACCAAATGACTAACCACTTGCGTTACTAATCCAAAATGTAAAATAGAAGGTCACCTACAGAGATTATCTGTTTATTCATGAAAAAAAAAAAAAACAGTTCCAGAGAAGGGCCACTGCTATATGCTTATTCTTCAGCAGAAAAGAAGATGTCACCACCCTGCTCAGAAATTTGCTTATTTCTCAACTAACTAAAAGTAAAGAAAAGATTCTAATATTTTCAGAAAGAAAAGTGCATGGACAGATATATATTTTGTTTTTATTTCCCAAACAAGATCATAACTCTTGCCCTATCCCCAACTCAAAATGAAATGTGGAAAAGCTCTACCTGCCAATATTTCAACACTGACTTGTTTTCTGCCAAGAACTACAATAAGAATCCAACGTGTGCCTGTTTTGCCAGGAATAATGTTATTTTATCTGAAAATTGTTTCCTTCTGCACATCTCTATTACCCAGGTTCTAATTTTGTGATGCCAGGAATCAGAACTCTGTGGTTAAGAGCGGAAATCAATTATTGTGTTTCTCTGCTGGGTAGCTAAGCCCAAAATGTGGTAGACTGGTTAGAGAAATGTGAATATTATACTCTTGAATTTTTTTATTGTGTGCTATGGTTTGACACTTTTATTCCAGCATCTGGCAAGCTGCTGAACTTGTCAAAGGTTCTCAGAGAAAGCTATGTTGATTTAGTGTAGAATGCATTCCGAAGAAGCACATGGTGGCATTCGTGAACTGAAATTCACACTTGGGGGAGTGACACACGGGGTTCCAAGGTCTCTCTTCTTTCTTACATTTTTTGAGATAAACCATTTTTTTTCCAGTAAATGATTTTGGAAGTCAAAGAACCTCAGAACCAAAAGGGAACTTAGAAACCATCCAGTCTATATCTCTCCCCCCACAACATCTGCATAAATCCCTCTGTACAATAAATATTCATTGAGCATCTTCCAGGCTATATACCAATCAACATATGTGACTCTGCAGCACCAAGTTGAGTACCTTCTAATATAAGCATTTTTACAGTCCTTTAAAAATGCATGAAGCAACCCATCCAATTAACTCTAATTGTTGGAATAAGCTCCTAATTCTGAGATTAAAATTGTTTCCCCGTAACTGCCCTTTATGGGATCTAAGTCTTCCTTCTCGAGTCACATGGGACAATCCTTCAAAGTTCACATCTTTTCTGACTGTGAAATATAGGGTCTTTCAAACAGTCCTTATTCATGGCTAGCTGTGGTTTCAAAACTTTCATCTGTTTGGTTACTTTCATCTGAATGGCCTGCAATTGGTCAACATCCTTTTTAAAGTAACTAAGCAAATATCTACAAATAAAGTGGCCCCCAAAAGACCAAGTGAAAGGCTCAAGTACCTCCTATTGACAACAATATAATGAATTTTATTATCTGCTATATGGAAATGGTATGTTTCCTCCTCCTGTTCTTTAAAGCTCTGGCTTATCCTCATGTTTTCTCTAATTTTTTTTTTCTCAATTTGTTCAATGTTTCTATTGGAAAATTAGTTTTATTGAATTATAAGTTATAGGATCAAGTGATTAGAAGAGCAGTAAATGGAAAATGAGCAATTCAAGAATTTTATTCCGAGAAACCTCTACTTTTTTGGCTCTTTTGTGAACAAACCAGTTTGGCAGAAAACGATAGAACTGAAGCTGGAAGATCCAGTTTGATTCCCAGTCCTACCCCTTCCCACCAAGCTCCTTGACCTAAGACTTTCTGCACACCACTTCCTCATTCACACTGGACTGATGATTCCTGCTTCAATAGATTCATTATAAAAATGGAAAGGCGATTTACACATAAGACATTCAGCATAGTGCCTACAACTAATAAAATAGTTCTCAATAAGAGTTTGTTCTTCCTTCCTAGACTTTACTCTAGAAAATAAAAAAATCATTTACTATAAGCAACAGTCTACCATTTTTTAGGGAAAAAATTACATATTTATGTGCATCACTGACTATAATACAGCCCACACACCTTGCTCTTTTTCACTGTATATGGATGCCAGATTTCCTCCAAATCCTATGCAATCTTTTCGTGCCTCTTGCCAATTTTTTCTTTCTTCTTCAACAAATCCAAAGATTTTGAAACACTGGGATGGAAGGGAAAAAAAATCACAGGAATTACATACAGATAATAGTGTGTACTAAAGAAATGAAAATGATTCAGAGCTAAATATATGTTTGCTCACAACCAATCAAAAATGGAGGGGAAAAAAAAAGTTTTTTTCTACCTTGGGACAACAGGCATTTGTGTATTTGGATAATATCTTCAAGTCTACTCTCAATTCCCATAGAGAATGTAACATGGGAGCTCTTGCCTAAAATTCTCTGAATTGATGAGGTAAGCAAAAGTTAACTTAAAGCTGAAAGATTTGCATTGTCACTCTCCATATTGATCAGAGCCAGGACTACAACTAGATTTTCTTAGTACCTTGTGATTGTAAAAATTCCAACCTTCTTTACAACCTCCTGGGACTGACACCGTGGTCGGGACAACTGTGGCATTGATGCTGCTGTTATGGCGCTGGCAGATGAAGGCATTTGGATAACCACAGTTAATGTCATTCCAAAACCCTGACAAACAACAGAATAGTTATATTAGATTTACATATTTACCTTTAAACCCCTTTTTTTCCCAAAACAAACAACTTTTTATTGAAGTAAAGTTGATTTACAATGTTATGTTTTGAGTATACAGCACAGTGACTCCATTTTATATATACTATATAAAAGAATCTGAAAAAGAGGATTATATAAGAATTATATATAAGAATATATATATATATTCTTTTTCAGATTCTTTTCCATTATAGGCTATTACAAGATATTAAAATAGTTCCCTGGGCCATACAGTAGGTGTTTGTTGTTTATCAATTTTACATTTAGTAGTTAAAAATACTTATAAAAAAATGTGTTTACATTGTATAAGGATTCTCAAAAATGATTTATACTACAAACATCATTTACACAAGAGACCAGAAAGATCTATGTGGATAACCTTTTGAGCTTTCACTTAAACCAGTAATAGTTCAATTTTAATCAAGTGTTTGCTACTGCTACTGCTAAGTCGCTTCAGTTGTGTCCGACTCTGTGCGACCCCATAGACGGGAGCCCACCAGGCTTCCACGTCCCTGGGATTCTCAAGGCAAGAACACTGGAGTGGGTTGCCATTTCCTTCTCCAATGCATGAAAGTGAAAAGTAAAAGTGAAGTTGCTCAGGCGTGTCCGACTCTAGCCACCCCATGGACTGCAGCCTACCAGGCTCCTCTGTCCATGGGATTTTCCAGGCAAAAGTACTGGAGTGGGGAGCCTTCTCCGAATCAAGTGTTTACTATGAGCAAAGACTATATTAGGTGTTACACAATTATTTAAATAGCCAGACTTGCTAGTAATAATAATCTAATGATACATAAACTTTATATATATAAGCATTTGCTTAGTAGTTTAGATGTATGATCTCCTCAATTTTCTCGACATCAGATACATTCTGTTGTTACTCCCATTTTACAGATAAAGACATGGAGATAAAAAATGTTTCACAAAATGAGAAGAAGTGAGAAGACTGTGTCATTCATTAGCTTATTTATTTATAAGAAGAAAGGATGTAGTATCCATTCACCTTACAAACTGAACAGTTGTGTTGCTAAAATTAAAATTCTTCATTCTCTCTTTTCTTATCTGATGTAGCACATAACTTGCTACTTTTAGCCTAGGGATGTAGCAAATGACACATCACACTACAGGGCAGATTCTACTCAGCCATAAAAAGGAACAAAATCGTGCCATTTGCAGAGACATGGATGGACCTAGAGTTTGTCATACAGAGTGAAGTAAATCAGAAAGAGGAAAACAAATATTGTATATTAATGCATATACGTGGAATCTAGAAAAATGGTATAGATGAACCTGTTTGCAAAGCAGAAATAGAGACACAGACATGGAGAACCGATGTATGGACACCAAGGAGAGAAAAGTGGAGTGAGATGAATTGGGAGATTGGGATTGACATATATACTTTACTATGAGTAAAATAGATAACTAATGAGAACTTACTATATAGCACAGGGGGAAAAATGAAGGTATAATCTGTTTGTAGGATATATATTAAGTTAACCTTAAAAATGCATTCCAATATACTTTGCTAAGTTGCTTCAGTCGTGTCCAACTCTGTGAGACCCCAGAGACGGCAGCCCACCAGGCTCCTCCGTCCCTGGGATTCTCCAGGCAAGAACACTGGAGTGGGTTGCCATTTCCTTCTCCAATGCATGAAAGTGAAAAGTGAGAGTGAAGTCGCTCAGTCGTGTCCGACCCTCAGCGACCCCATGGGCTGCAGCCTACCAGGCTCCTCCGTCCATGGGATTTTCCAGGCAAGAGTACTAGAGTGGGGTGCCATTGCCTTCTCCACAATATTCTTTAGGTATAGGCAAATACTGCTTGATTCCACTTACACGAGGTACCTAGAAGAGTCTAATTCATAGAGTCAGGAAGTACATCGGTAGGTCCAGGGGCTTGGGGTGGGGGGGATGGGGGATAGGGAGTTAGTGTTTAATGGGGACAGAGTTTCAGTTTAGAAAGGTGAAAAATCGGGAGATGGATGATGGTGAGAGTTTTACAACAGTGTCAATTGTACTCAGTGCCACTGAACTGTATAGTTAAATATGGTTAAAATAGTATCGTTTATATTATGTAATTTTACCACAACAAAAAAAATTTTTTTAAAAGAAGATTGTGATCTTGTCTACCTGAATTTGAATACATGGTTACACAGTTTTCATCATCATTTGCAAAATTGGGTTCACCTGTGGCCCAAGCCACATAATCCACTTTGCTTCCATCCATCCAACTGGAAAAGAAAATTAAGGTATTAGGCAAAAATCTAATTACAAGAGTTAGGAACTCCTAGTGGTGGGAACAGGCAAGTTAATTAAGATGAAGAGACCACAGCATCTTAAGCAAAGAGAAAAGAGGTTTCTACAGAGACCACTAGGAACCCCAGAAAGCTAGCTGCTGCTCCTGGGGCATTGAGATCTCCTGTAGCAACTGGATGCCTGACTAGTCTGCCTTCTTTTCCCTCCACAGAAGAGGTAAGTGCTTTTAGTCCTGAAGTGAGAGAAGAAATGGAGATTCCCAGTTACCCTAGAAATGGACTCAAAGTAAACATCTTCCCATAGTATTTCTTGGGCATGATTCCCACAAAACAAAACTACCCACAGTGAGACAGAGAATATAGAGTTTCTCATTGGGCCCCATTCTCTGATTTTCATGTTTACTCTGGTTCCTTCCAAGATAGGTGAAAAGTGAAAGTTGCTCAGGCCTGTCCGACTCTTTGCAACCCCATGGACTATACAGTCCATGAAATTCTCCAGGCCATAACACTGGAGTGGGTAGCCTTTCCCTTCTTCAGAGGATCTTCCCAACCCAGGGATCAAACTGGGATCTCCTGCATTGCAGGAGGATTCTTTACCAACTGAGCTACAAGGGAAGCCCTCTAAGATAGGTAAGCCAATGTTTATTTTCATAAATTATAGAAATTCTGAGGCTATTAGCTAGAAAGAGAAAGGAGATCATTGAATTCCACCTTCTCTTTTGGAGGTGGTTAAAATGGATGCTTGCCCAAAGGAACATCAAACATCCTGATCTTTAAAAATAATTTATATGGGACTTTCCTGATGGTCCAGTGGTTAAGAGTCCATCTTCCAATGCAGGGGACACAGTTTCATCCCTGGTCAGGAACTAAAATTCCACATGCTAAGGGGCAACTAAGCCTGTGTACCACAACTAGAGAGCCCTCATGCTGTAACGAAGACCCAGAGCAGTCAAAATTTTTTTTAATTTCTAAATCTTTTTAAAAAATAATAATGAGAGTGAGTTTGGGTCTTTCCTGCCCAAAACAGCAACGGCAGTCACAATTGGTTCTGGGCACCAAAGACAGTCCCAATGGGAATAATTTTTCAAATAAATTCAATATTCATATTTGGGTAATACATCTTCCTAATAGATGATTTACTAACAGGTGATGACCCCCTAAAACAGAGAGGTGACATTTTGTAAGTTTCAATCAGAGCTTGAGTTGTTTATCTGAGAACTATATTGTTGAAAATACTTAAAAGGACTTTTTAAAATTAGTTTTTTAAAAAGATCCTCTGTAGATTGAGAGGCCAACAGGATTTTTTTTAATGCATTTAGCAAAAAGAAAGTCTGAAAATTGCTCTTTAGTGTTCATCAGGTCACTGTCCTTAGCAAAGTTGTTTTATTTTGATTTACTTACATAAATTTTTTATCCAAGCTGATCAATAAACCAATAAAATATGCCGGCTGTACATCATTCCTGTTCACCTAGAACATGTAAGTTTACATATAGTTCAATCTGTACTTATATGATAGGCAAATTTTAAATAAAACCTACAGGTTAATGAGACAGGCTGTTAGGGACTTTTCTAAGGAGGCAATCAAGCAGAAACTCTGTTGTACATTCAATGTTTTTCACAGAAATAAAATG
The DNA here is from genome assembly GCF_002263795.3 of Bos taurus. NCBI lineage: Eukaryota > Metazoa > Chordata > Mammalia > Artiodactyla > Bovidae > Bos > Bos taurus. Next base: position 32,316,888 of record NC_037340.1, on the reverse strand, counting down.
GAAAAAAAATGCACATTATGTAACAACCCGTATTTATATAGCAAATACCTTAAGACATTCTCTGTAATATAAAATACCATTAGTAATTAGATATTATTAAAGATATTCTTTTAAACAAAGTAATCATTTGGGATTATGTGTCTAAGGAAAGACTTCTCCATCCACACATATATTGGTGCAATATTAGGAAATACCTTGAAATTTTCAAACCATGGTATATCTATGAAAATGGAGACGAATCAGACTACACTCCAAAACCTTCATAATGAAATGAATTCTTACTCTTTCATTACTGTTGAGTTTAATTTTTCCTTCTCTCTTACCACTTTTCTGGATAACAATAAAGATGCCATGAAGATTTTTAAAAAGGAAGAGTGAGTGAAGTATGCTTGGAAAAAATCAATTATACTTTAGCTGTTAGCTGAAATTTCGGTATAGTCAAGAAACAGTCTTATATGAATAATCAAACTGTACTATCTATTGACCAAGAAACTAATCCAACTAAGACATAAATTAATAATCAACTTACACTGTATACAAGGGTTCAGGACTGATATGTAACAACTAGTTAAGAATGATAATCTTTGAAAACAAAATTAGTGAAGTCAAGCCATCAAGTCTGGATTCTCCCAAAGCCCAGTCAGTCCTCCCAAAAAGTCTAAACACTGTTTCTGGGTTCTATGATTCTGCACTGAATATTCCAACAATCAAGTCATTCACTTATGTGATGGCCAGCACCCTCCTCCCTTCCCCTGGGACTCATATCTTTACTCCTGACCTTAGGAGGTTCAAATTCAGCACATAATTGGAAATTGCACCATGAGGTAGCAATTGCAGACATTATTGTTGCTTATCACATGTCACTATTTCATTCTTATTCACATTCTTACATATTTCCATAGAAACTTCTTTTCACTTTCACTTCGGATAGAAACAAGATCACCAAAATTCCTCTTGCAAAATTCTCGTGCCTTGTCCATGGTTGCCTTCTCTTTGCTGAAATAATACTGGTAGTCTTTGTAAATAACCCACCCATCATCGGTGACTGGTAGATCTGAAAAATAAATGAAAAAGGTGATGAATTTTACTTAGACGGATTCAAGAATCTGGTATGTAAGCTACACAAAAGTGAAAAGGGCAGAGCAGCCCTTCAGAGGTATCTGCAACTCTGAGAACTCAGAAGGAGCAGAACATTTATGCCAATATAGACTGAATTACCTAAACCCAAATATCTACTTTCCAACAATTCTGTAAAAACTAAGTTCCACTTATCATTATTGGGTAAGAGAACTCCCAACGTTACATTCATCAAAGAATCACAGAGCTGGAATAATTAACATACATGTACCCAGATGTTCTAGATTCAAAGAATAGAAGCCATGAGAAAGCAGTTTTCATCTCAGTGTAACAAAGAGGTTTTAACAGATGTACTTTGATGCTTCAGTGTATAATTGGAGAACTAAGGAATTCCCATACGCGGAGAGCTTCCAAGGCTTCTTCCCAATCAAAGAATTCTATGGTTCTGTGCTGTAGCAGGCTGAATAAGAGTCCAAAACATACACAGGTCTTTTTTGCTTTTAGAATTGATTCGGCTGCACTGGGTCTTAGTTGTGGCTTACACTGGGGTCTTTAGTTGTGACAGTGTGTGTTCTAGTTCCCTAACCAAGGATTGAACCTCAGCCCTGCATTGGGAGCATGGAGTCTTAGCCACTGGATCAACAGGGAAGTCCTGATATCCACGTATTAATATCTGGAATCTGTAAATGTTATACAGAAAAAAGGTACTTTGTAGATGTGATTAAGTTAAAAACTTTAGATGGAGAGATTATCCTAAGTTTTCTAGGTAGGCCCCAAATGTAAATCATAAGTATCCTTATAGTGGGAGACAGAGGGAGATGTGAGTACAGAAGAAGGTGGCTTTGTGACAAATGAAGGAAGATGCTACATCGTTGGTTTTGATGAAGAAGGAGTGGGCCATTAACCAACAAATGTAAGGAATGCAGCTCTAGAGCTGGTGACAACAAGGCTATAGACTCTCCTTTAGAGCCTCTGGAAGGAGCATGGTCCTGTCCATCCCTTGATTTCAGCCCAGGGAAACTGAGATCATATTCCTGACCTCCAGAACTGTAAGAGAATAAATGCGTGTAGCCACCAAATTTGTGGTAATCTGTTACAGCAGCTATAGGAAAGTCATACATGAGGCCCTTGGATTTGATTCATGAACACTGAGAAATTGCATTAACATGCCTGATGCTTGTGCATGTCAGTATCTGTCTGGAGGAGAAGATGCAAGTTCTCATAAGATTCTCAAAGATATTAAGAATCTCTTTTATCTTCCCAGGGTAAGCATTCCACACCCACCCCCCACCCCTCTAAGAAAGCAATGAGAGAAAAAAAATCTATCAATATCAGAAAAGAAAAAAAAAGGCGGAGGTAGAACAAGATGGCAGAAGAGTAGGTTGACATGGAGTACATCTCTCTCCACGGATACATCAGGAATACACCTTCAGACACAGAAGTGCATGCAGAATACCAGCTGAGAGCAGACAGGAGTACCTGAGCAGCGGAAAAGAATACATAGAACCACACAAAACTCGGTAGGAGGAAGGAACTAGGGGGAAAGACAGGAGTGTTAGTAGGACTGGACCTGCCCTCGGTGGGTGGGGGAACTGAAGCAGGGGTCTGATCCCTACATCAGGGCAACTGTCTGAGTCAGAGGAGAAAAATTTAAGGCTGAGAGTGAAACTGCTGACCTGTGGCAGCCTAAATGGAATGAGAATCAGACAGTCTTTGCTGCAGCCATACACACCCTGGACAGGGACGCAGGTCCTGTGGAAGGCGCAGAAGCTGGGAGCTGGAGTTTAGGGACTGTGGAGCAATCCCAAGGCGAGGGTTGCTGTTGACTGTGGAGAGACGGTGAGGGGATATGAGGGAGGAGGTTGTGGGGGGAAATGCCTGTGGAGGAAAGCCAGGCAGCCATGGAAGCAAGGCGATACTGCTGAATCACACGTAGAGGGTGGAGCCATCACCATAGCCTCTCTCCCCATCTGCCAGCATCAGCAGCTGAACAATAGAGAGGTTGGCCCATCAAACATCTGACGCACTGAACTACAGAGTAGGACCCTACCCAGGGTGCCCCTTTAAGTGCCTGACATGCTGATCTACAGAGTAGGACCCCAGCCAGGGGAGCCACCCTATGTTCCTGATGTGCTGAACAATAGAGAAGGACCCCAGGCAAGGGAGCCCTCTAAGTGCCTGAACGGGTGGAGCTACAGACAATAGGTTACTGAAGAAATCAAAAGGGAAATCAAAATATTTCTAGGAAGAAATGACAATGAAAACATGACAACTCAAAACCTATGGGATGCAGCAAAAGTAGTTCTAACAGGGAAGTTTATAGCATTACAAAAGCTCTCACTGTTTTCAGATGACATGATACTGTACATAGAAAACCCTAAAGACAGTATCAGAAAATTACTAGAGCTAATCAGTGAATTTAGCAAAGTTGCATATACCTCAAGAAACAAGAAAAACATTGAATAGACAACCTAACTTAACACCTAAAACAATTGGAAAAGGAAGAACAAAAGAACCCAAAATTAGTAGAAGGAAAGAAATCATAAAGATCCAAGCAGAAATAAATGCAAAAGAAATGAAAGAAACAATAGTAAAGATTAATAAAACTAAAAGCTGGTTCTTTGAGAAGATAAACAAAATTGACCAACCTTTAGCCAGACTCATCAAGAAAAATAAAATAATCAAATCAACAAAATTAGAAACAAAAAAGGAGAGGTTACAACAGACAATGCAGAAATACAAAGGATTACAAGAGACTATTATGAACAATTATGTGGCAATAAAATGGATAACCTGGAAGAAATGGACAGATTCTTAGAAAAGTTCAATCTTTCAAGACTGAACCAAGAAGAAATAGAAATTATGAACAACCCAATTACAAGCACTGAAACTGAAGCTGTGATAAAAAATCTGCCCAAAAAACAAAAGCCCAGGACCAGATGGCTTCACAGGAGAATTCTATCAAATATTTAGAGAAGAGCTAATGCCTATCCTTCTAAAACTCTTTCCAAAAATTGCAGAGGAAGGAACACTTTCAAATTCATTCAATGAGGCCACCATCACCCTTATACCAAAACCAGACAAAGACAACACAAAAAAAGAAAACTATAGGCCAGTATCACTGATGAACATAGATGCAAAAATCCTCAACAAAATTTTAGCAAACAGAATTCAGCAACACATCAAAAAGCTCATATAGCATAATCAAGTTGGGTTTATTCCAGGGATGCAAGGATTCTTCAATATACATAAATCAATGTGATACACCATATTAACAAATTGAAAGATAAAAATCATATGATAATCTTGATAGATGCACAAAAAGCCTTTGACAAAATTCAGCACCCATTTATGATTAAAACTCTTCAAAAAATGGGCACAGAAGGAACCTACCTCAACATAGCAAAGGCCATATATGATAAGCCTACAGCAAACATTATTCTCAATGGTGAAAACCTGAAAGCATTCCCCCTAAGATCAGGAACAAGACAAGGGCGTCCACTTTCACCACTATTATTCAACATAGTTCTGGAAGTGCTAGCGACAGTAATCAGGGAAGAAAAAGAAATAAAAGGAATCTAGGTTCAGAAAAGAAGAAGTAAAGCTCTCACTGTTTTCAGATGACATGATACTGTATATAGAAAACCCTAAAGACAGTATCAGAAAATTACTAGAGCTAATCAGTGAATTTAGCAAAGTTGTAGGATACAATATCAATACACAGAAATCACTTCCATTTCTATATACTAACAATGAAAAACCAGAAAGAGAAATTAAGGAATCAATCCCATTCACCATTGCAACAAAAAGAATTAAATATCTAGGAATAAGCTTACCTAAGGAGACAAAAGAACTATACACAGAAAATTATAAGACACTAATGAAAGAAATCAAAGATGACATAAACAGATGGAGAGATATTCCATATTCCTGGGTAGGAAGAATCAATATTGTTAGAATGACTATACTACCAAATGCAATCTACAGATTCAATGTGATCCCTATCAAATTACCAATGGCATTTTTCACAGAACTAGAACAAAAAATTTCAGAATTCATATGGAAACACAGAAGACCCTGAACAGCCAAAGCAGTCTTGAGAAAGAAGACTGGAGCTGTAGGAATCAACCTTCCTGACTTCAGATTATACTACAAAGCTACAGTCATCAAGACAGTATGGTACTGGCATAGAAACAGAAATACAGACCAATGGAACAAGATAGAAAGCCCAGAAATAAACCCATGCACCTATGGGTACCTTATATTTGACAAAGGAGGCAAGAATATACAATGGGGCATAGATAGCCTCTTCAATAAATGGTGCTGGGAAAACTGGACAGCTACATGTAAAAGAATGAAATTAGAACACTTTGTAACACCATATACAAAGATAAACTCAAAATGGATTAAAGACCTAACTGTAAGACCAGAAACTATAAAACTCCTAGAGGAAAACATAGGCAGAACACTCTCTGACATAAATCAAAGCAAGATCCTCTATGAACCACCTCCTAGAGTAATAGAGATAAAAACAAAAGTAAACAAGTGGGACCTGATTCAACTTAAAGCTTTTGCACAGCAAAGGAAATTATAAGCAAGGTGAAAAGATAACCCTCAGAATGGGAGAAAATAATAACAAATGAAACAACTGACAGAGGATTAATTTCCAAAATATACAAGCAGCTCATACAACTCAATGCCAGAAAAACAAACAACCCAATCAAAAAGTGAGAAAAAGACCTAAACAGACATTTCTCCACAGAAGACATACAGATGGCTAACAAACACATGAAAAGATGCTCAACGTCGCTCATTATCAGAGAACTGCAAATCAAAACTACAATGAGATATCACCGTACACCAGTCAGAATGGCCATCATAAAAAAACCTACAAACAATAAATGCTGGAAAGGGTGTGGAGAAAAGGAACACTCCTGCACTTTTGATGGGAATGTAAATTGATACAGATACTATGGAAGACAGTTCAGAGATTCCTTAAAAAACTAGGAATAAAACCACCGTATGACCCAGCAATCCCACTCCTAGGCATATACCCTGAGGAAACCAAGATTGAAAAAGACACATGTATCCCATTGTTCATTGCAGCACAATTTACAATAGCTAGAACACAGAAGCAACCTAGATGCCCATTGGCAGATGAGTGGATAAAGAAGTTGTGGTACATATACACAATGGAATATTACTCAGCCATAAAATGAAATGCCTTTGAGTCAGTTCTGATGAGGTGGATGAACCTAGAACCTATTATACAGAGTGAAGTAAGTCAGAAAGAGAAATATAAATATCATATTCTAATGCATATATATGGAATCTAGAAAAACGGTACTGAAGAATTTACTTACAGGGCAGCGATGGAGAAACAAAGAGAATAGACTTATGGATATGGGGAGAGGGGAGGAGAGGGTGAGCTGTATGGAAAGAGTAACATGGAAATTTACATTACCATATGTAAAACAGATAGCCAGTGGGAATTTGCTGTATGGCTAAAAATCTCAAACAGGGGCTCTATATCAACCTAAAGGGGTGGGATGGGGAGGGAGATAGGAGGGAAGTTCACAAGGAAGGGGATATATGTATACCTATGACTGAGTCAGGTTGAGGTTTGATAGAAAACAACAAAATTCTGTAAAGCAATTATCCTTCAATAAAAAAATTTAAAAAAGAATAACCTGTACACCAATAGTATATTAACACATACATATGGAATTTAGAAAGATGATAAGGACAATCCTATATGCAAGGCAGCAAAAGAGACACAGATGTAAATAACAGACTTTTGGACTCTGTGGGAGAAGGTGAGGATGGGATGATTTGAGAGAATAGCACTGAAACATGTATATTATCATACGCAAAACAGATGACCAGTCCAAGTTCGATGCATGAAACAGGGCACTCAAAGCCAGTTCTGTGGGACAACTCAGAGGGATTCGGTGGGGAGGCGGGTAGGAGGAGGGTTCAGGATGGGGAGACACAGGTGCACCCATGGCCGTTCATGGTGATGTATGGCAAAAACCACCACAAGATTGTAAAGTAATTAGCCTCCAATTAAATTAATTAATTAAAAAAAAAAACAACAGAAACACCTACTGTCGTGAGGAGCTGGTGTTGGCTCAGGTTTGGGAGTTTGTCCTGGAAAACAAGAGAAAATAAGATATAAAAGGTGATTGAATTTGTGCTATTTCATATCCTCTGGTTTCATTATTTTCATGGATTAATATAGCTAAAAGCTTAACTCTTCTTTCTCTTCCTTCCACTCTCCAATTTTACTATCATGTTGTGAGGGAGAAAAGCAAAGGGAAACAAAATTAGGAGTTTAAGAGTTCAACAAATTAGGTACAATACCACTAAAAATTGGAAGACAGTTTTTAAGCACAACAAGCAGCATTATATAAAGAAAGAAAAGAACACGAGTTTTGGAATCAGAAAACCTAGGTTCAAATCCCAGTTCAGGTTCAAATTTCTTACCTTTAATTTTCTCAACTACAAAAAGGAGTTGTCACCCACGTAAAGAGATGGGATAAAATATGCAAGTTATCGGTATTTAGAAGCTGCTCAATAGATGTTATTTTTACAGTAACACATCTTATAATCAGCTGTGAAAGTATAAATTTTCATTATTTGAAACCATTAGATATGAGCTATTTATTTATAAAATATAGTTTCTTCAAAAAAGCATATTCTTACTAAATGCACATTTTATGAAAAGTTAAATATTTTTCTTTCCAAGTAGTTAATGATCTACCTGGACTTTGTCAGAATCTGATAAAAGGACTCAAGTTATGTAGCTTTTGGTTTAATGAATTGAACATCTGTAAGAATAGAGCTACCAATAACACACAAGGAAATTAGTCCTTGGGAGCAAAGAGACCTTTAAAGAAAAACTGTCCACTATTCATTCCTCCAAATTCCTGTGAAATGCCAGGCTGTATGAAGCACAAGCTGGAATCAAGATTGCCGGAAGAAATATCAATAACCTCAGATATGCAGATGATACCACCCTTAAGGCAGAAACTAAAGAGGAGCTAAAGAGCCTTTTGATGAAAGTCAGAGAGCAGAATGAAAAAGCTGGCTTAAAATTCAACATTCAAGAAACAAAGATCACGGCATCTGGTCCCATCATTTCATGGCAAATAGATGAGGAAACAGTGGAAACAGTGTTAGACTTTATTTTCTTGGGCTCCAAAATCACTGCAGATGGTGACTGCAGTCATGAAATTAAAAGACGCTTGCTCCTTGTAAGAGAAGCTATGACCAACCTAGACAGCATATTAAAAAGCAAAGATACTACTTTGCCGACAAAGGTCCATCTAGTCAAAGCTATGGTTTTTCCAGTAATCATGCATGGATGTGAGAATTGGACCATAAAGAAAGCTGAGTGCTGAAGAATTGATGCTTTTGAACTGTGGTGTTGGAGAAGACTCTTGAGAGTCCCTGAACTGCAAGAAGAACCAACCAGTCAATCTTAAAGGAAGTCAGTCCTGAATATTCATTGGAAGGACTGATGCTGAAGCTGAAACTCCAACACTTTGGCCAACTGATATGAAGAACTGACTCACTTGAAAAAACACTGATGCTGGGAAAGATTGAAGGCAAGAGAAGAAGGGAATAACAGAGGAGGAGATGATTGGATGGCATCACTGACTGGATAGAAATGAGTTTGAGCAAGCAAGATTTGGTGATGGACAGTTTTGGAAGCCTGGCGTACTGCAGTCCACGGGGTCGCAAAAAGTCAGACGCAACTGAGCGACTGAACTGAATGGATTCATTCCTCCATCCTGAAAACACTGTAAACACTCATCTAAGCAAGAGTAAGGCAAACAGCAGGAGAGCAGCAGCACAGTATTTTCAGCGAGTTGGAGCTGTAGCCAAGGTTCCCAGACAGCAGAGGGCGATGTGGTTCTATTTATCTGTTGACAAAGGAGGAAGTTAATATACATTTTGGTTCAAGGGTGGGCCTATTTATCTTAAAAGAATCTGACTTGGCTATGTGGAGCTTTGTGAGTCATTAATCACAACTGATGCGTATGCATTGATCATTGTTGACCATCAACAACATGGTGGATCTTATAGCATCAGGGGCCTCAGAATGGTGCCAGCTCTTCGGATGAACATCCTTGAGAAATCAGTCTGCAGTATGTTCAGACTGAGGGAGATAGCACCTACTGGATGATGAATGTGGGTCAGAGGGTGAAAATCCCCCAACAGAAATCACACTCTATTTACTCTGCTTACAGAGTCAAACATCTACCCACTCCCACGACTGCAGGAACTGAACAGGAACAGCAGCTCCTGAGAACTATTTTGGAGGCCACGCTCCGGTCCAGGATTCTGGGCTGGCCTTTTCATCCTCTGTTCCTTTGGAAGATTTATCTGTGCTCAGTGAGTTCACTCTTATCCTGTGAAGTGATGGCCCTTGGTGGTCCCTTATATTATTCCATTTGTTTGGTTGCATGAATAAAGGGAAGACTTTGGGATCACAGGAGGTTAGTGTTCCAATCTGATATAAAGCAGAGGGCAGGTCATCTTACCTTTTCGTATCTGGCAAATCCAGTTGTTAAGATGTTCACAGTTAATGTCATTCCAGGACATACCAGGGTCACCTTTTAACTCACCACAGTATTCAACATTTTGATAATTATTAGGTTCTCCATAAGCCCAATTTTCATATGACACCTATGTTAGAAACATTACATTACAACCATTAGCCAATACCAATCATCTATCCCTAGTGATTCACTTGGTAAAGAATCTGCCTGCAATGCAGGAGACCCGGGTTCCACCCCTGGGTCAGGAAGATTCCCTCAGAGAAGGAAACTGCAACCCACTTCAATACTCTTGCCTGGAGAATTCCATGGCCAGAGGAGCCTGGCAGGCTACAGTCCATGGGATTGCAAAGAGTTGGACACGACTATGCGACTAACTTTCACTTTCATCCAAACACAAAAGGAAAGATATGTTCACTTTTTTATTCTCTACTTTTTTTCACAATATGTTTGCTTTGAAAACAAGTTTGATGAGAACAGCTGGGAAAGAAATAGCTCATATTACATGAAAACTTTTGAACCTGAATAGACTATTTTAATTATTAAAAAATTTTCTTTACTCTTATTAAATGGAATGTATCCAGGACCACAAAAGTGGGATTTGTATATAGGAAAAACTTGGTATAGAAGTTCTACTTCTCAGTATTGTGAGTTCCTAAATTTACAACTCATCCTGAAGGGATAACATTTCATTGTGATATTTGGAACTTTCTTTTATTAGAGGGGTAGGAGAAAGAAATGGAGAAGGAAATGGCAACCCACTCCAGTACTGTTGTCTTTAAAATCCCATGGATGGAGGAGCCTGGTAGGCTACAGCCCATGGGGTCGCAAAGAGTTGGACACGACTGAGCGACTTCACTTCACCAGGAGAAAGAAATAAAACTAGTTCTCCTTACAAACAAAAAGGACTTCTGAATATTGCTAACAAAGCTACCAAACGTTACCAAGATGAATACTGGAAATAAGTGGAGGGCTAGGATTAGGTCCACTATGGTGTTTTCAGAGAGGAATCATAGCCTATATCATGACCTATTTTCCAGAGATCTAAATACAAAACCCTTGCTATCAATGGAGACATCAAATAATCCACCCTACACAAGTGCTTTGAAAAGCTGCTAATGGGTGGTAAGGGGAGGCAGAACTGAAATTACACAAAATCACTCCCTGCTGAGAATGGAGAAGTCTCACAAAAGTCAATGGTTGACACAAGTCAATGGTTTCTAATAGAATATCAAAAGTTATTTCCATATCTCCTAGTCTATAAGACAACATAAAACAGTTTTTAAGAAGTCTAGCTACTTACATACCAATTTGGCATGAGAGAAGGAAGACATTATTTTATATAAATTAGAAGAATGAGTTTCCTAATTTTTTTCAGTCTATCATGGTTCCACCTCAGGTGAACAGAACTGTCCTGGGTCAGAGGCAGAATAATGACCCTAACATAGCATTTATTTTGCATAGAAAAATGTCTATAATTATCATCATAACCCATCTTACCAAAAATTTTGAGTAACCCAAAAAGATAACATCAAAATAAAGACACAATAAAAGTAAGAAAAGTATCTATGAAATCAAATTACTCACAGGGGATCCATCACTCCAAGTAAAGCCCTCGGAAGGACTTCCATATGTCAGTCCCAACCAAAATAGTTCATGGTAGCTTCCACTAGCCCTGCAACATACAAGATATAAAGGCAGCTTATGGTACTATATGAACCAAGTTTGGTTACCTATGAGTCCTAATCAAATTTGAAAATGACTCCCAAAATATAAATTGGTTAGTACACAGGTGAAGGATTAAATGACTAAATATAAGCATTATTCAACAGTTGCACATTTTGGTACAACTTGTAAATATCCTGAAAACAAGCTGCTGTTTGAAATAATTGTAAAGCATTGAGATATTCATTCATTTAATAAACGAATAATAAGTGTCTTATGCTTTTATAGAGCAATTCATCTCAGGATTTATAGCTATAAAATTAAAGCATTTGGAAATGAAGTGAAAGTCACTCAGTCGTGTCTGACTTTTTGCAACCCCACGGACTGTAGCTTGTCAGGCTACTCTGTCCATGGAATTCTCCAGGCCAGAATTTGGAAGTGAAACTAGGTCCAAAAGTACCCACAGATTTGGGATATAGTATCACCAGTTCAATGGACGTGACCTGGGCACAGTCTAGGAGATGATGAGGGGCAGGGAGCTCTGGCATGCTGCAGTCTATGGTTTGCAGAGTCGGACACAACTTGACAACTGAATAACATACAACAAATGTGTACTCAAAGGGTCAAAGGAAGGAGTATTAACTAGAAAAGATACTTACGTTACTAATCTCCATATTGCTTGCTGTTCCTCCTTACTATTGATACTAGCTAGATCTCCACCCAGAGCTCTACAAAAATCTCGAGATTCAAACCACGTTTTCTTCTCATGTTTTCCTTTTGCAAACAGCTAAAAGTAATACAGATTCAGAATTTATTTTACACTTCACAGCTTATCAAACCAAGAGAAATAATTATCTACTTTTGACGAGATTTCATTTAGCGAAAAGCAAGACATTACAATGGCCCCAAGCAACATAATTCTCTTGGCTGAAAATCAATTTGTGAGAGAATATTTGGGTAACAGAGTTTAGCAGATGATTTTGTTGAGAAAACCCTAGAAAATATAATTATTTTATAGCACTGAAAAAGTCGGATTGAAAGGTTTAGGTATATGGGTTAGGCATACAGCTTCTTAAAGAAGACAGGATTAATTTGGTTGTGTCAACTATGCCATTCAAATGGAAAAGAATGAAAGAAACTTGATATAGAGGAAGCAAACATAAATAAAAATTTAAGGATAATAACCTCCCTAAGATAGTGCCACAGTTTTGTTATCCTGTTTAACTTAAACACTGAATAACCTGGGAGTCTTCCAATGCTTCATTGGTATGCTCTTAAAATTATCTTATCATTTTTGCTTATGGTTGCATATTTTAACAAAGATTGGAGGTCATGGCATGACAGACAGTAATTGGACAGAGCATGTAAAAAAAAAATGGTATGTAAGCTAAATTTAGTATTTATTTAGAATTTAGAGAATATGTCATATTACCCAGAGGACTGCTGGGGGAATGGAACCCACAGGGATCCATCAGGATGTAAACAGTGGAGCAGTTTACATCACTGTATTCCTCAACTTTTATAATTTTTATTTATTGCTTCTCATGAGACATGGCCTGTATCATTATAGGCTTGTAGAAAAGGAGTTTGTTTCCAATAGACCTGTGGTTGTCTAGTTGTCACCAAGCAACCTGAGGCAATCTTCACCTTGACCCTACTTGAGTTATTGGGACACGTGTGCCTTGAGCAACTTTTCATTGCAGTAACTCCCAAGACCTCTGTGAGTAACTCAACTTGTGTAGATGGTGATAGAAGATTTTATTTTTGTAAATCAACTTACTAAAATAGCTGAACTTTATTAAGAATTTTCACACCTTAGTATGTACAAAGATGGTCTATATATTTTCAGACAAACCCTACCCCAAGCACCTCCAAAATCATAATTCCTAGGGAAGCACACATTTGAATTTGTTAAACATCTACCCAGATAATGTCTGCTGGAATTCTTGGTTCATTTTCCAGCTCTGGAAAATTCTGTACTGTCTCTCAGAAATCCTGCAACAAATCTCCATAGCCTGCCACTCTCCCGTGAATGGCTGTGTATAGGATGAACCTGGCCTTTGTGTAATAACTCAAAAGTTTCCAGAGGCAACAATAAAATACCTGATTTGCTTTGTATTAGTTTTCAACCCATTCGTAAAATCTTCTCCAGTCTTGGCCCAATATTTTCCCTTCTATGTAAATTATGCTTTAAGCTGGACTGGCTAATCTGTATTAAATAGCTCATTAGTCTTTGTTATTGCTAGTGGTAGTTACCAACCAAATTAGCCCTTAAGTTAGAGACTAAGCAACCTCATTCCAATACACATTAGCAACTGAATTTCTTCATCAGCTTTGTCTAACTGTCTTACAAAACATGCCAGAGCCATATGCCTCAAAGGATAGAATAAAAGAGGTCCCGAGAACTGGCCATTAGAGAATAATGTCATTAAGTTGTAGTTAAGTATTGGGTTGACCAAAAAGTTTGCTTGGGTTTTTCTGTAACATCTTACAGGAAAACCCAAATGAATTTTTTGGCCAACCCAATACATTGCTATATTTGGCTAAATCCAACCTTCTCTAGAAAGAATATGATTTACAAGAAAGAAAAAGACCTAAATGCTTAATTCACTGGAGTCGGGGTATGTTTTTTATTTGTTTGGGTGAACTTGATTGCATAAAGAGAAAATGGGTGATCTCACATAGGAATGTACTAAGTGACTACAGGATATCAAACTGTCATTTACGAGTCACTGAATGGCCATGTACTCCCTACCTAACAGTCCTTCATCTTCCATCAGGCATCATAATCAGGGGTTAAATAAGAACACAGGAATATTCTCTCTAGAATCCCCATGTAGCTTGATTGCAGATTTGTTTATCAATTCACTTAGCCAAAAGCTTGAGCTCCAAGAACAGAGCCAAAATGGGATGCCATAGGATAGCATGAGGTGGGGCAGGAATTTTTATTGAGAAAAAGAAATGTGAGCTCAGAAAGCATGGGAAAGAGGAAAGATGCCAAGTGTATGGAGTGATAAAGGCAGAGCAGGTGAAGAAAGGCTGGTGTGACTTCTATTTACAGTATCGGTCATGTTTGTTGGTCTGAATGCAACTGGTTCTTATCTTTCCACCCAAGGAACGCTCTTTCAAAACAACAAATGCCCAAGTCCCCTTTCAGATCAATAACATCGGAATTTCTATAGGTTCAACCCGGACATTGCTTTTGTTTTGTTTTCATTCCTTAGATGATTCTTTAGGCTGAAACATATCCCCAGTTCTTGAAGAGCTCAGCAATGGATACTTACTTTGAAGCACAAGCTTGTTTTACTGGAGGCACCCCAATCCTCTGGACATTTGGGTTCAGGGGTGGTTGTGGGCTCTGGTGGGCGAGTGACTCCTTCTGCCCAGTGTTTGCACACAAATTTTGCCTTTTCTTCACATCTCAAGACATCCCACAAGCCCCCTGCAACCCCAGTCTTCATGGCAACACATCCGGCTTTCCGTCCTGCAGGTTAACAAAGCAGAATTCACAAGAGGTGATTGTGAAACCTGGCTGTGCTCAAAGAGCTCAAACCTGAGCCTCAAGTAGAAAATGTAGAGGAGACACTCTGCAGCATTTCACAATTGCTTTGTTCTATTTCTGAACCATTATTTGCCTTTTATTTGCATGGCCTATATCCCCAACTGAATTATCAATATAATCTCAAATGTTAAGGTTTGGCAGAAATAGAGACATAGATAGATGTAGGGAGCAAACATATGGACACCAAGGGGGGAAGGGAAAGTGGGATGTGTTGGGAGATTGCGATTGATATATCTATACTATTGATACTATGTATAGAATAAGTAACTAATGAGAACCTGCTGTATAGCACAGGGAACTGTACTCAATGCTCTGTGGTGACCTATATGGGAAGGAAATCCAAAACAGAGGGGATCTCTGTATACATATGGCTGACTCATTTTGATTTACAGCAGAAACGAACACAACATTGTAAAGCAACTTGTACTCCTATAAAAAGCAATTAACAGTCACCAGAAGGTAACCCAAGACCTTCATGTGAAAGTAACTCTGAAAAAAAAAAATTGTCAGGGTTTTGGTAACATTTTGTATTTCTAATATCTGGTGGGGTCCCCCGCACCGAACAGAGACATAACAATACAATATTTTTAGTATGATAAAATCTATCCTAACGACAAAAATAACGGGTTTTGTTTTACCAAGGAAATTGTTTTTTATTTATTTTTTATTTTTTAATTTTTTTTAGTCTTATGTAGTGTTTATTTGGACAAATTACATAATCTCTGTGATCTAGTATTCATATACATATATATGAAGGTAAAGGATTTTTAGTACATTTTTCGCTCACTTGATGGATATAAAGCACTATAGTATATGCTAGAGAAGAAAGAGAACTTTCAACTTTCTGGATCATGAAATATTGTCATAGGATTAGTGTGTTTCAGATTGAACTAATGTTCAAAAATTTGCTAAAAATTTCTATCTGTTAATTCAGAACATACAAAGGTGAATAATTTTTATTTCATATTCTACAGATGTAACACAATTATACTGGCTTCACAGTTTATTATTAAACTCAGCAGTGGCCACAGGACTGGAAAAGTTCAGTTCTCATTCCAATCCCAAAGAAGGGCAATGCCAAATAATGTTCAAACTACTGCACAATTGCACTCATTTCACATGCTAGCGAGGTAATGCTCAAAATCCTCCAAGCTAGGCTTCAACAGTATGTGAACTGAGAACTTCCAGATGTACAAGCTGGATTTAGAAAAGGCAGAGGAACCAGAAATCAAAGGGTTAATATTTTCTAAAGAATAAGTAGAATTTCTTCCTTAAGGTACCACAAGCACTGCCTTAGGAATGCTCCCATTATTGTCTATCATGGTTTGAGATCATTAAAACTGTTATTTTCTTAAGGATGGTATGGGGAGGGAGGAGGGAGGAGGGTTCAGGATGGGGAACACATGTATACCTGTGGCGGATTCATTTTGATATTTGGCAAAACTAATACAATTATGTAAAGTTTAAAAATAAAAATTAAAAGAAATAAAAAAAGAAAAAATATCAGGAATATCAAGAAAGTAGTGAATATTTTGATAAAATAGGGGTCTCAAATGCATATAATGGATATTAGGTCTAACAGTTTTAATTTCCCTATAAACATACATTTTCCATAACCTCAATGGAA
This sequence comes from Bos taurus, assembly GCF_002263795.3. Taxonomy (NCBI): domain Eukaryota; kingdom Metazoa; phylum Chordata; class Mammalia; order Artiodactyla; family Bovidae; genus Bos; species Bos taurus. The sequence goes on along the minus strand of NC_037340.1, from coordinate 32,300,393 downwards.
GAATTTATAGGTATCTAGAGAAAAGAATATCATAGAAAATATTCCTTAGAAAATTATAATAGTTTGCTTTTTTTTCTTAAACTAGGATTGTAGACAAAGATGGGAGAATTCTTCTATAGTTAACAGATTTCTCAAGCAATTTTTTTAAAGTTTATTGATTTAAATGACTATATTTATAGTTAGAACTACTTAAAAGTTATATGTTCTGGTTGACTGGAAGAGATATTAATATTGAAAATTATGTTAGACTAAGATCTTTTAATTTTCTATTAAAGTTTTATAGTATTATATATTAGTTATAGCTCATTGCTTTTGATTATGCAACAAATTTTCTCATTTTATTTTTTAAAGTTATTACAATTATAATAATACAATTATTATAATATTGTACTAGTAGACCAAACTAGTATCCTAAAAGGGTTAATTTTCTGAAGCTGAAAATTCCTAAACATCATGTTGACTTTTATTGAGCATAGAAAATCAATTTGGTATGTGCCCAAAGTTCACAAATCCTATAATAATTACGGATTTTTTTCTTTTATGTTTTAAGGAAGTTGTTTTTTAAAATTAATTTTTATTTTATATTGGTGTATAGTTGATTTAAATTGTTGTGTTAGTTTCAAGTGTACAGCAAAAGTGATTCAGTTATACATACACTTATATACACTCTTTTTTGGATTCTTTTTCCCATAGAGGCCATTACAGACTATTGAGTAGAGCTCCCTGTGCTATACAACAGGTCCATATTAGTTATCTATTTTATATATGGTAGTTGTATAGCAATGGCAACTCACTCCAGTACTCTTGCCTGGAAAACCCCATGGACGAAAGAGCCTGGTGGACTGTCCATGGGGTCGCTAAGAGTTGGACACGACTGAGCGACTTCACTCTCACTTTTCACTTTCCTGCATTGGAGAAGGAAATGGCAACCCACTCCAGTGTTCTTGCCTGGAGAATCCCAGGGCCGGGGGAGCCTCGTGGGCTGACGTCTATGGGGTCACACAGAGTCGGACACGACTGAAGTGACTTAGCTGCAGCAGCAGCAGCAGTGTGTATAGGTCAATCCTAATCTTCCAGTTTATCCCTCCCTGCCCTTATCCCCTGGTAACCATATTTTTATTTTCTACATCTATAACTCTGTTTTGTAGATAAGTTCATCTGTGTCCTTAAAATTTTTTTATTTTATATTAGAGCATAGTAGATTAACAATGCTGTATTAATTTTAGGTATACAGCAAAGTGATTCATACATTCATTTTAAAATTCTTTAATGGATAAAGAAGCATATAAAATAAAATGTGGACCTACTAAGCTTCATAGTTTATTTCAAAATATCATTAAAATAGAACTTGAAAAACATTAGGATTTCTTACTGCTAAGATGAGAGAATCTTTGATTATTATACTTTTAAAGGCAGTATATGTTTAGTTTTAGAGAACTACACTTTCCCCAAAATATTTTCTCTATGATTGCTAATTCCCTATGACTGTGGTTTGATTTATTTTTATTCCCTAAGGATGTTCCTAGATTAATCTTTCAGTATCCTACTGCTAAATGATCAACACCAGTGAAATTAAGGCATGTGGTCTGGCAAGTAAAAATTATCACTCAAAAAAAAAAAATGCACTCAGCTCTTAATATACTACCCTGTTCTTTCAAAATAAACTTAAATCTTACTATTTTCCAGAATGTTCAATTAATTAAACAGAAATCACACTATCCAAATTACTGATCTATTTTCCTTATTGATGACTGAGGATACAAATTTTTAAAACTTCTGAAGATTTGAACTTATTAGGCCAAAGAGTTAATTTGCATACTTAAGCTCTATTATTCCTTCCATAGCTTTTTAACTAGGCACAATGAAACATTTGCTGTAAGGATGTTGAATTTCCTGAGTGCAGTCATACTGAATTACATCATAGGCTATGTCACCAGTGCATTAAAAAAAGCAAAAAATAATTTGAGTGTCTATTTCAGAAGCTCCTTATTAATGAAGGCAAATAAAAATTTATAGGGAGAAAGGGTGACCTCCATGCAAAGAGCATGGATTTGGGAATTACAAAGATTAGTCTAAATCCATGCTTATAAATTTTCCAAGTCCCAGTTTCCACCTCGACACAAGGAGGATACTGAAACTTAGCTTATGGGTTTTCTACAAGTATAAAACTAAATCCAAGTCATATACACTAAGTCCCCTACATACAATCAAATTCCATTCTGAGAGTGCATCTGTCAAGTCCAATTTGTTTGTAAGTGCAATAAAGTTAGCCTAGGAACCCAACTAACACAGATGGCTATATAGTACTGTACTATAATAGGTTGATAACACTTTTCACACAAATAATACATAAAAAAACAAAAATAAAGAAAACAATTTTAACATGACAGTACAGTACCTTGAAAAGTACAATAGTACAACAGCAGGCATCCAGCGGCACATTCACATCTTTGAAAGTTCGCCACTTGAGGGTTTGTATGGAGGGGACTTATTGTAAAGAGCTAACAGGGTGGCCCGTTCAAGATACTGAAATAATACATTCCACATAAGCACTCAGTCTTGTTCTACCACTGAAGCACAGTCATATTTCTGTTCATAGTCACATTGAAAGTTTTATACCCCCGAGGACAGTTTTAAGTTCTCAGAAATACGTGAATCAGTGGTCACCATGGAATCTTTCTGACCATTAAGGATTTCATCACTATTTCATAAATACTTCAAATAGAGTGGCACCAAATAACCTAGGAGTTTTCTCTTCCTTTTTATCTTAGACCACTGCACACTAATGGGAACATTTTTTAAAGAAAAAAGAGAGTGAAATAAAATATAATAAAATTTTAATAGTACAATGAATTTACAGAAGTCTATTTGGAAAGGTACATGAAGGAATCACAGATTTGGCCAAATGGATATGTGGGGTGAATGGAAGCCTGAAACGGAAGCCCTGCACATACCTGGCATATCTGAATTCCAGTGTGTGAACTGAACGCCTTCCTCGACGGTCCACTGAAAGGTGCCTTTGTGTTGTACATCGGAAAGTCCTATCCAAAAATATCTTTCAGGCCTCAATCCAACCAAACTAGTCAGAAAGGCTTGTTCATATCTTAAAAAAAAATTTAACTAAATTTTAGGAAAAAAGTGAATTTTTCTAATTATCCACATGAAAAACATCTCAATTGTATGCCTATGCTATCATTTAGTTGGCAAATCAAACCTATTATGTCCTATTTACTTGTCATTTAAGTTATGCAAATTTTCGCTACGGAAATGTGATCTTATGAAGGAAAAGTATCATACAGTTGACAGAATAAAATCATTCCAATGTACCCAAACTATTTCTCTCTATTTCTCATCAGACCCTCTGCTTATCCTGTTGCCTTTTAAAATACAATGTTTGAAAATCAATTCACTTTTCAAATATTTCAGATGCTCTACACAATTCTTGGTGAAGTAAGTGGAGAGGCTGCAACATTATTAAAGATAATACAATTAGAAAATTTGTGTCGATTTTCCCCTCAATTTCATTCCCATTTCTCAGCTCTGAAACAACAGAGAAAATTATCAAGAAATATAGAGAACTAGAGATTCAATCTCTAGAAAGAACTGGGAGCAGAATCACAAGCTCCAACATTTTTTCTCCCTCTGGATCTCATCTTTATATTTGGCGTCATCTGGTAATAATACACTGTGGTTAGTAAGGCAAACAAAATTTGTCCTAATTGATAAATGACAGTGATGCAGCAGCATACACAAAAAAGTCTCTCTTTGGGCAAAAGAAAAGTGATGTTCAAAATTTCCAGCAACAAGGGAATTGTAGATGGCTCTAGCACAAGCAGAGAGGAAATGGAGAGAAAACCACAATAACAGAACATTGGTTTGACCCTAGTCTGAATAATTTAATTCCCTAAACTGAACCAAAAAAAAAAAATTAAAAATAAGAAACTCAATTTTTCTTAAATGCCTAAACACCAAATTGAACCAAAGAGTTAGTGAGTTCCTGAACACAAATATCACAGAAAACACACACAAAAAAAGCAAACCTAAAATAGAAAATCTAGGGACATCCATGCTCCAGTAGACTCAAAGACCAACAAGATAGACCAGAACATGCTCCCAAGGTACTTAAAAATGTGTAGCTTACTTCCAGGTCATAAGATAAAAATTATCTATGTTCTGATTTTCAGAGGTGAGCAATGTATCAGACATTTAATTATACATGAAGAAAGAATGTTGAAATATAAGTTTTTTTATAAAGACTATATAAATTCTATGAACTCTATGACGTCTTTCATTTTATCAAAGAATTTTAATATCAATAGCATCTTCTAGATCTTATTGGGCCTGCTTTAAAAGGCCAAGAAATATAACTTACTGTATTAAAATTCAATAATTTTTACCCGTTTACTCCAAATCAAAATTAAATTTAAGTTTCTTGAAAAAAGTAGGAGAAAAATAAATACCGAAATCTCAAAGAAGGATAGAACGCTAGAAGTTAAAGGTTACATAAAATTCTCTATCTCCACATCATTTTCTGGACCTGCTAGTCTAGTAAGCCTAGAAAATCTCTCTGCTCCCTCTCACCCCCACTGGACTGCCAAGGGAAGTTCCTGTCTACCTTTTTTTATATTGGAGGTGGTAGTAAAAATAGAATGTTTGATTTCTTGAGATGATAAATTTTCCTTACTTTCTCTGCTTTAAAAACTTTTGAGATCTACTACATTAAAAAAGTTAGATATATAAACAACATTTACTGGAGTATTAGCAAATTGTTCTTGTTTTTTGGTACTAAAAGTAGCAAAATATTTTTTAGTGTTTGCAATGAAGAATCCAAATAAAAATATGATTTTTACTGCTTCTATATTTACAAACCATACTTCAAGATTCAGTGTAATTTACTCAGAAATTTAGAGCATACTGATATACTCTTCTGAAAATGTTTCATTATTTGATATATATATATATTTAAAATAGAATAGTTGCATACCTGTCTTCAACAGTTGTTAGGTAAGCCTTCTCACTTACACAGGTTTGGTTTGCTTCTGTAAATGTTGAAAGTGTGTGTCCAATCAAATAGCAGTAGAATCCATGCCTTTTCCAGCCCTATTAATATTATCAAGCAGAATATCATGCATATTTATTATATAATATTATTTTAATAATTTCTATATATTGAAACACAAATTGATAAACAATAGAAGCATGTAAATAACACAAATATCAGTAACTTGATATGCAATGAAAACAATTTATGTGAATAAAGAAAACGAGAGTGCATTGTTCCTCATAAGACGAATTATGATACAAAATGGGGGTAAGGGGAGTCATTCTTTCCATTCTGATGCAATTTTCAACAAAAACGATTTGTGAAATGTTTACCAGAGAAACTGAATGAAATGGGTAAGTTCTCAGTTTTAGAACAGGAAGCCACAGGAACTAATTTGCAGAATAACAAGCTTAGTTACCTACTGAAGACAGCAGTAGATGGTGAGTACAAAGCTGTGCCATCTGGTCAAAGGTTGCTGCTGCTAAGTCATTTCAGCCGTGTCCGACTCTGTGCGACCCCATAGACGGCAGCCCACCAGGCTCCCCCGTCCCTGGGATTCTCCAGGCAAGAACACTGGAGTGGGTTGCCATTTCCTTCTCCAATGCAGGAAAGTGACAAGTGAGAGTGAAGTCGCTCAGTCGTGTCTGACTCCTAGCAACCCCATGGACTGCAGCCCACCAGGCTCCTCCATCCATGGGATTTTCCAGGCAAGAGTACTGGAATAGGGTGCCATCGCCTTCTCCGGGTCAAAGGTTAGTACCTATCAAACTCCTGGCATCATAAATTGACATGGTTCCTCTCCCACAATTCAAACACATAGAAATGCTAAATAAAAACATGGCAATAAACAGAAAGTCCATACTAGAATTTGAGAGAAAGAAGGAAAAATCTTCAGGGTCAAAAATAAGTACTAGAGAACGAAAAAGCTGGAATAGAAAATGTACAAGCTGAGATTGTAGTTGCCCAGTCATATTTTAGACCAAGATTAAGGTCCTGAAGTTTATGGATTAGGGTTTTACTGTTCATACAGATTAAGATATTGGGCCATCAGCTCACCTGAGGCAGGGAGACAGAACTGATTGTTGTTGTTTAGTTACTAAGTTATCTCCGATTCTTCTACGATCCTGTGGACTGCAGCCTGCCAGGCTCCTCTGTCCCTGAGATTTCCCAGGCAAGAATACTGGAATGGGTTGCCATTTCCTTCTCTGGGGGATCCTCCCAACCTAGGGATTAAACCCACATCTCCTGCATTGGCAGGCGGGTTCTTTACCACTGAGCCATCAGGGAAGCCCATAGATCTGAAGTCCTTATGTAAAGATGATACCCATTCATGGTAGCCCCTCTGTGAAAGGAGAGCAAGAAAACACCACCCACAAAAACAGGAAATTAAGAGATCCTTGTCACTTGCTTGGGGATTTGGACACAGAAAGAAGAAAATTCTTCTGCTGAAAACAAGTACCAAGTCTGTGCCACACAAGTGGGTGCCAGTCCCAACTTTACGCTATCCACACTGTATGAGCCTCCATAGTCAAAACATGAAAAATAAAATACACAAAAGGAGAATCTTACAGGTGCTTTGAGAATTAAAACGCAAAATCACACAACAGAAATATTTCCACAACCCAGGTCATATAAGACTGTGACATTTGAGGGTAGGAGGAGATGGGATGGTGAACTAATTCACAACCAAAAATTATAAACCATCTAAGAAAAATGTCTCCTTTAAGGGAGAGTCAACAGTTTAACATAATAAAACCAAGTGGGAAAGAAGCATGGTATGGTGATTTAAGTGACAAAGGAAGAAAGATAATCAATGAGGAAAGATCAAAATACTATGAACAAAGAAAAACAGGATTTGACTACACACAAAAAAACCCAGAATTTCTAGAAAAGAAAAATATGAAGTTAAAAACTCAATGGCCAGATAAAGCATAGAAAATGTGGTTTCAGAAAGATTAGTAAGCTGACTGAATGTGGAAGAGAGATGAGACTATGAAAAGATGTTTAAAATCATATTGATAGAAAATATAGAAGATACAGAGGGCTTTCCCAGTGACTCAGCATTAAAGAACATGCCTGCAGTGCCAGAGACGCAGGAGACATGACTGAAGCAACTAAGCATGCATATTTGGTGAATGAGGTTGAAAAGCATCCTGAGAGAAGTTTGAGAAGCATTGAATAGAATGAATGACTGGTAATTTTCAAGAATGGAAAGATACAAATCCTCAAAATGAAGAGATACTCCACACCAAATGGAACCAATAAAGCAAATCCAAATCTCAACACATTATACTTACAGAGACAATGAAAAAACTATTAAAATCAATCAGAGAGAAAATACAGATTATCCACTTTTTTTAAATAAAAAAAGAAGAAGAATTAGTTTAATAGGAATTCCAATGGCAAAAATAAAGATCAGGAGAAAATGAAATAATATATATATAGTGCTGTCAGAAAACAGCTGTCAATCTAGAATTCTAAAATGACTTACCTAAATTACTATGCAGAGGGAAGATGAATTCAAGACATTTTCAAACACAGACAGAGAGTTTTCCACTCCCAAATCCCAGTGAAAAGAACTTCTGAAAGATTAACTTTGGCAAGAAAGTAAAGTCAAGAGGAGTAAGTGAGCTAGAAGTCTACACTGAGCAAAGAAGTCAATAAATGTCAGTAAATCCAGATCTAACTGCCTGGACAAATAGCAAAGATAACTAATTGGAAGTGGGAAGCTAAAGAATGGAATAGTAACAAGATCTGTAGTTTAGTTAACCATATTGTATCCATGCCAACCACCTGTTGTGATCATGTACTCTGGTTAGATAAGACGCTATCGTTGGCAGAAGTCGAGTGCAGACTTCTCAGTACTCTTTTTTTTTAAACTTCTCGTGAGTCTAACATTATTTCAAATTTTAAAAGACTCTGAATTATAAGTGGAATAATAACATTCATTTTGTTCAGGAGGCAGAGAAAGAGACTGGTTAACTTCAAGACAAGAATGCATGTTAAAAATATAAGATTAACCATTTTGAAAAAAAAAAAAAAAAGCAGTAAAAATGTAGAATTTCCCAAAAGGGGCTTCCCTTGTGGCTCAGATTGTAAAGAATCTGCAATGTGTGAGACCTGGATTTGATCCCTGGGTCGGGACTAGCCCCTGGAGAAGGGAATGGCTACCCACTCCAGCACTCTTCCCTGGAGAATTCCATGGACAGAGGAGCCTGGCAAGCTGCAGTCCATGGAGTCTCAAAGAGTCTGACACAACTGGGCAACTTTCACTTTTTTCAGAGGAGGGAAAGGGGGAATATATATTCATTAGAACCAATGTGAACCAATGTTATGCACAAAAAGAGAAAAAAGAAAGAAAGCAGAACGGTAAACAAAATAAAGCACATAATAATATGGTGGGAACAAATCCAAATAGATTGGTACGCGAAACAAATCTAAGCTCATGTCTTCACCAGTTAAAAGCCAGAGTTCCTCAAATTAGATTAAAATGAAAATGCAGATATTCATTTACAAGGGCCATTCTTAAACTACAGCTACATAGCACAATTAAAAGCAATCAGCTGGAAAACAGGATTCTGGGCAAACACCAAACAGAAGATAGCTTCTGTGGCAATATTATTTAAAATTGACTTTATGGTAAAAAACATTATTATGAATGAAGAAAATAACTACATAATTAAAGGACTGATTCTCCAGAAAGATATAAATACATATGAAAAGTATACAAGACAAAACTTGATAGAATCACAATAAGAATATTATATCAAACAGATGAAATATTAGTAATATATAATATCTGGATAATATAATTTCTATGTTTTATCAGTGCTCATTCAGTCATGTCTGACTCTTTGAAATCCCATGGTCTGTATGAGATCCCATCTATGTGTTCAAGCATAGATGGAATATTTAGAAAAACTGATTATGAACTAGATAATGAAGAAAATCTCAACAACTAACAACAAAAACTTTATATGAGCACAATGCAGTGGAATGAAAATCAATAGTACCTCCCAATTATTTAGAAACTAAAACACAAAACTGCCATTACTGCCACCAAAACTTCCACCAGCATGAAAACACACACATATACACATACACACCCCAGTTCACAGGTCAAAGAATCTCAATGGAAACAAAACATATTTAGAATTGAATCATAAAGAAATCCCACATAATACATGGTGTCTGGTCCATGGTTTCAATTCCACCTTTTACTTCTCATAAGCATTTGAAAAAACCAGTCACTTTAATGTCACATCCATTCATTCCACTATCTAAAGCTCATGATGGTATGTTTTATAATTTTGGATTTCAAACTCATCTGTGGGATTCTCAATCAGCCTGGAGAAGGGGTCTTCTAAAGAGGATTTACACGTGCATCTATCAGACATCCAGGAATATTAGCAACTCAGGACCACTTCATGTTAATTTCTTAAATCAAGGTTTCCCACAGAGATAGCAATGGATTGCAAACTGAATCCCAGATCTTGATCATAGAAGGTCTGTAGTTTTGAACTTTCAAAAATACTCCCAAAACACCAAGTACCCAGGCTCAGACCAAAAAAAAAAAAAAAACAAAACCTCTGTTATCTTCTTTTGCCAGCAAGTGGTTTTTTTTTCCTAGTCTTCCCAATGATCTGAGGAAACCACTGCCTAAAGCATGTGTTTTTAAAAACTTGCCAAATTAATATCTCTAAGTCTTTGCTTCCTCTCCTGTCTAATTAGAAATGTAATATTTATCTTTTAGGGCTTCCTTGGTGGCTCAGTGGTAAAGAATCCGTCTGCCAATGCAGGAGAGTTGGGTCCAATCCATGAATCAGGAAGATCCCTTGGAGAAGCAAATGGCAACCCACTCCACTATTCTTGCCTGGGAAATCCCATGGACAGAGGAACTTGGTGGGCTACAGGCCATGAGATCACAAAACAATCAGACATGGTTTGGCAACTAAACAACAAAATTAATCTTTTAAGACTATTGAAAGCAAAATAACCACACTCAACAAACAATTGGCTGATACTTTCTTCCTTTTCTTATTACCAACCTAATGATTAAATTGGATTTTATCAGTGATTGTAGACAGTTAATAGAAAAAATATATATAAAAAAATTTTGATTGCATAGAAGTAATAAAATTTACTTTCCCGGTGGCTCAGACAGTAAAGATCTGCCCACAATGTGGGAGACCCAGGTTCGAGCCCTGAGTCAGGAAGATCCCCTGGAGAAGGGAATGGCAACCCATTCCAGTATGCTTGCCTGGAGAATTCCATGGACAGAGGAATCTGGCAGGCTACAGTCAATGGCATCACAAAGAGTCGGACATGCCTGGGCTACTTTCACTTCACTTCACTTCAGTAAAATTTAAGGACTGGTTTATTAATTACAGAAAGTTACAATAATAGACAATCTCCTGTATATGCACATGATTAAGTAAAGAATATATAAGTGTACTGGTGGTGAAACCAGCAGTGAAAGTCTAAGAACTTGGCAGGAGACTTGGGTTCTTAACTTCCCTCTGTGTGACTTGAAAAAGTTATCACTTCTCTGGCTGAAATTTCCAGAATGCAAAATTTAAATGGGGGTTTTCAATAGTCACTAAGATATTCTTTCTATCTCTCACATTCTGTGATTTTCTGTGTCTGCTCTATTTTTCTTTATGGTTTAATGGTATAGTACTCAATTATGTTTCATGAATTCTGGTGTTTGTTATAAGATAATTTGATCATAACGTGACACTCTTGGACAGAAAATCAGTTGCTACTTTATTTTTATCCAAGAGAAGTGAGAAAGGAAAAAAGAGGAAGATGGGCAACTCAGCAATCAAACAGGAAAATGATAACCATACACCCTGTGTTTTTGTAGCTTCTTTGCGTTTTCAGAAACTGTTTCACAGAAATAATCTACTTTAACCTCAAAGAAAGATAAGACTTGCTAGGAGGTATTACTAACCACGGTGCAGCTGAGATTGAAGCACAATAGGATTGCATAGCTTGACTTGGCTTAGCTGAATTACTACTAGCTACCACCAGCTGGAATGTAGACCTCCTGCCTTCTAGATCCTCAGAGATTCCCAGAGATGAATCCCCACCAAGAACAAGGTCACCAGAAATATTAAAAATGGAAAAAATGACTAAGGATAATTTGCTGGCTACAACTTAAGGTTATCCACTAGAGATGTCCTTGACAATGCACTGGGTCAAAGATTAGCAATACCTTGAAGCTGAAGCATTTGGCTACTATGACGATTAAGTACTTCAACAGACAAAAATAAGCTAAGTCTATCACATCGACTTTGCTGATCTGAAACCATGGGGTGCGTTCTATACTCACTTTCTGGCAGCCTGCTTCCACTTCCACTACTCCTGGAGTTTGGGCTTGTGATTTCATCTTACAGATGTAACCAAGAGGCCGTTCGCATGCCCGATCTGCCCAGTACCCATCCTGCAGAAAGCAAGGGGGAAAAAATCTTAATGATTATCAGTTGTTTGACCTTGATGCTATTTTCTTATAATTGTGCCTCTGAAAAGGGAAACAAAGATTCGAGGTTATTAAGAGAAAAAGGCATCTATGAAGAGGAAAAGTAAGTGGATATTTTACCAGGAAACTGCAAATTTGACTTCGGCTACAAAGATGTAGCCAAATCAAGATTGCTGGGAGAAATATCAGTAACCTCAAATATGCAGATGACACCACCCTTATGGCCGAAAGCAAAGAAGAACTAAAGAGCCTCCTGATGAAAGTAAAAGAGGAGAGTGAAAAAGTTGGCTTAAAACTCAACATTCAGAAAACTAAGATCATGGCATTTCATCCCATTACTTCATGGCAAATAGATGGGGAAACAATGGAAATAGTGACAGACTTTACTTTTTTGGGCTCCAAAAGCATTGCAGATGGTGACTGAAGCCATGAAATTAAAAGACGCTTGTTCCTTGGAAGAAAAGTTATGACCAACCTAGACAGTATATTAAAAAGCAGAGATATTACTTTGCCAACAAAGGTCCATCTAGTCAAAGCTATGGTTTTTCCAGTAGTCATGTATGGATGTGAGAGTTGGACTATAAAGAAAGCTGAGCACCGAAGAATTGATGCTTGTGAACTGTGGTATTGGAGAAGACTCTCAAGAGTCCCTCGGACAGCAGGGAGATCCAACCAGTCCATCTTAAAGGGAATCAGTCCTGAATATTCATTGAAAGGACTGATGCTGAAGGTGAAACTCCAATACTTTGGCCACCTGATGCCAAGAACTGACTCATTTGAAAAGACCCTAATGCTGGGAAAGATTGAAAGCAGGAGGAGAAGGGGACAACAGAGGATGAGATGGTTGGATGGCATCACTGACTCCGTGGACATGAGTTTGAGTAAACTCCGGGAGTTGGTGATGAACAGGGAAGCCTGGCATGCTGCAGTCCCTGGGGTCACAAAGAGTCGGACACAACTGAGCAACTGAACTGAACTGACAAAGATGTAGGAAGAAACTGTAGCCACAGTTTGTTTTTATATATTCACTGTCAGGTCACAATGGAGAAGGACCTAGATAGAAATTAAAAATGCTCATAAGCTCTTAAGTGATGGTTCAACAGAAGGTTTGCACACAGCCTCCTCATCCATCCCAACCAGCAGCTGTTTTCAAGTTAAGTGAGTACATTTATTTATTTATTTATTTTTGGCCAAACCATGTAGTATGCAGGATCTTACTTCCCTGACCAGGGATTGAACCCAAGCTCCCTTGCAGTGAAAACCTGGAGTCTTAACTGCTGGGCCACCAGGGAAGTCCCAGAGTACACATAAAGCCATGCAGAAAGAACAGTCCCATGCAACACACCCAACCTGAAAACATTATTCTTCCCTCCCTTCTTCCTATTTCTATTGATGAGGGTCCTCTATGAACTTAAAGTGGCATCTTTCATTCTGCTTCAAATTCTACCTTTTCTATCTTCCCTAGAGATTTCACATTAAATGAGTGCTCATCCCCTTCCCTCAATTGCTAAACACCTTGAAAAGTGGTTTTCTGTACTCTTTGACTTAATCCTCACATTTCACTCAGTCTCAGCCACTACAATCTGGTACTCAGCTCTTCAGCCAGCATAATATTTGCAAACTACAGATTTGGTTTGCTGCTCCTGGGCTAATGCATGTTTTCTCTTTGCCAGTACTTTTCCTACCCACCTCTCCACCTCTCACTCCATGCTTTCAGCCATACTGTCTTTCGAGTTCTCAATAAGAACAAAGCTCTCTGGTTTCCTCTTCCCAGGATACTCTTCTGCCTATTCTTTCAGTAATTAATACATATTCTTTCCTTAAGCTTTCAATTTTTCACTGTGAAACCAACCACAATGACAAAAACTGTAGCTAATACTTACTGAACACCAAGTTTGGGCCGGGGACAGTGCACATTATATGTGTTAATCCATTTAATCTTTATACCTACCATGTGAGCTGGGTACAATTATACTCATTTTACAAACAAGGAAATGTTTTGCATTAAAACCCAGCCTCTTAACCACCATGTTCATTGTTTATTAACAAAAAATAACTTGATGATATACTTCATAGCTAAACTGCCTGATTTCCAACATGGAAGCCATCGTTTCAGAGTTGACACTTCTGTGTAACCTAAAATAACAAAAGTCGCTCTCCAAGCACAGACTCAAGGTTGTAGGACCCAGGATAGATCTAACCAGGTCTACATCCACTCGGAGCAACCAGCTGAAAGTAGAACCAAAGTTCTGAAACTTGTTTAATCAAGCCATATAATCATATGGCATGATTTAGGATTTAGAACCAAACGCAAACAATATGAGCATTCGTACTGGTTAATTTAATCTTTGAAATGACAGTTTATCTGCTGCTTTTCTGGTCTTCTTGAAAATGACTTGGCCAAGATACTCAAGAGACTGAATCTGAATTCTAGTTCAACTTTGATCTATGTCAACTCATTAGGATAGAAACAATGGAAACAATGATATATAATAAGTGGGGCAAAAGGAAAATTCTCCTGTGGCTTTTGCTAGATATCACTAATTAAAAATGTCTTACTTTGCCTTTCATCACTGCACAGTCTTCTTGCCTGTTGTTTTCATGACTTGGTTCTCCATGAAGCCATTTGGTAAAAGTTACAGGGGTGCCATCACTCCATTCAAAGTACATTTGAATCTTGATGTCATTTAAGCCAATCCATAACTCATCACTTGGCTCTAAACAGGAAGAAAAGCACAGAAGCAATTTACACAAAGTTTTCTTTCCAAAGATCAAAAGGTTATCAGGAAAGGAAGACCCCTTCTTTATCAACAATTCTTTTGATATTACAACTATCATAATATACCATCCACTTGCAAGTTAAATGGATCTACCTCTGTAGCCTGAGATGTCAATGACATTTTGTGTTGTCAGTTTTAGTTTAAAATATGTAATATATGGGGAGGGAGGAGGGAGTGGGGTTTAGGATGGGGAACATGTGTATACTTGTGGTGGATTTGTGCTGATGTATGGCAAAACCAATACAATATTGTAAAGTAATTAACCTCTAATTAAAATAAATATATATTAAAAAATATGTAATGTATTCTTCACATTGTGAAGGTGACTGTACTCTTTTTTTTGTGTGCTACTGCAGATTTAATCTCCTGAGAGTTGTTAAAATGAAACTGAAGTAGATCTATCATTACCCTCTATTTTGTGAAACTGTTTTTTTGTTATAAATAATTTACTATAACCAATCAAACTCATGGTGCTGGAAATATATAGTTTATTTATACATAAATCTATTTGACTACTATTAAATCTTAGTGTAGTGAAGGTTTTAAAATAAAAACTTTAAAAACCACTTCTATTTTACTAACAAGGTTGTTACCAAGAAAATTCTAGGTGTTTCTGTTAAAGTTTATTCACTGTAATAGAAGTTAAAATGATCCATACAGTAAGAAGATGTATCAACGGAATAAATGGACTCTCTTGGCATTTAGCACTTATTAGTCTATAAAATATAAATGAATCCATCATCACTGTCACCACAAAATACCAGAAAAACCCAAACAAACAAAAGTTAGAATAAAAAACTACCAGGTATAGACATAAAAGGTAATCATTCTGTTCTGAAATTCTATGAAAAGCATCATTGATTTTATCAGGAATTGTAATTCTAAAAGTTCTAAATAGCATAAGCATAAATGGGATAAAATTGAAGGCCTGCAATCTCACAGCTAAAATCATACACATTTCCACATTTTTAAAAATTGGAGGCATACACAATTCAACATGTGTTTAAGTTATCTCCCTGGAATTCCATCATGGATGCTTGATCTATGTTCTTTAAACAGTTAAATAAAATTATTTGTCAACAGATTGTAAAGATGTTGTATTAATAGTAGAAAGTGAGAAATATGCCACATCTTATAGGAATTTCCCTAAATGGTGTAGCCTCTTCCTCCTAAAAGCTGTCACTCAGCTTTGCTTTTGGAGAAGTCCCTGGCTGGCCCAGTGTCAGCCCCAGCAGATGTTTCCAGCACCATGAGGCATGAATGGCTTTGCCAAGATGATCCCTTTTCCTTTCACTTAATTTGGCAGATCATGATCTGTGAGCAGCAAATATAGGCTCCAAAATGACCTCATGTAACTCCTCAAGGTTTTTAGGTTCAAGATCAATGAAAACCTAAACTCTCAAGTCCCACAGTTTTAACAGAGTAATGAGGGTCCAATAAACATTTTTCTCACTAAACTGTTCTCCCATCTAGCTTTTTGTAGTTCATACGCACAAACTTGATCCTATAAAAATATTTAAGATGTGAGCATAATGTTGTTAGACAAAGTTTTTTGTAAATCTGTTAAGTAAACTGTCTTAATGGAGTCAAAATTTATATATGTAGGTTCCAACTTATCCACTGTATTTCCATGATTAACATGAAAGATATTGTCTCAACTAGCTAAAAAAGGTTTTCTAGGCTTTTGACTCAGAAACAATTTTTTTTCAGAGGTTAAGGAGGGAATTTTTTATTAAAGTGTAGTTGGAAAGTTTGACATTTTAGGAAAAGAAACACTAATTTTAACTTTATTACTTATTTTTTATTAATATTATTTGCATGGTTTTAAAGAAATAAATCTTTATCAATAATAAAAAGGGAAGTTTCTCCAGTGAAAATTTACTAATTCTCTAGCTGAGTTTAAAAGAAACCTTCCTCATCCAAATTCAAAATAACTACAGCAACAAATATATAAGGTTCTCCTTTATAATAGACCATATTATATAAAGTAGAGAAAATTTGCACATTAGCCCTACAGCCTCTTAAACTGTTTTCCACTGACTCACTTGAAAAGTTTATCACCTACTATAAGCATCATGCCATCTGTGTCGTGATATTATTCAGATATCTTGGTTTTGATTACATTATTATTGTGTAGTCTAGGTGTTCCAGGGTAGGTAAATATAGAGTAATCAAGAAATTTACAAGTTAGTCGAACATCATCACCCTACTAAATTCAGTGAGGTGAGCAGAGGAGGAAGGATTCCATTCAGCCAAGCACTAACAGCAGCAGTGTTGGGGATCTTTTGTACTTGTCTGAGACTAATTTATCTCATCTGTTTGTTCATTGTTTTATTCTTCTCCCCTATCCCCACTCCTATCAATTTTCATACAGTAAGTGTCAGGAAGCATTCCCAGCATCACCATCATCCATTTCCTCTTGTTTTGCTCTCTGGAAATGAACAGGTCCAGCTATTCAGCAATCTCATCAGTGGAAGAAGAAAATGATCATCATTTAATCAGCAAGTACCATGGGGTGTCCATCATTATTATATCCTTCCTCACCCTCCTCCTCTTCAGGATAAGCATTCCCAAGTCCTTTACCCACTTTTCAATTGTTTCTGATAGAGCCAATTTTTGAAAACTTTACAATATGTTAGTTTTCTATATTTTCTACATTTACTCTGTATCTCTTAGATTATAGTCCTAAAGTGGATATATGAATTACTTCAAAAGGTTTAGGCCACTATCTAACCACTCCAATCAAACATCTTCTTGATTTTTCTGCTCATCATTCTAGCAGAATCAGCTAGATTAACAGAGAAAATAAACTCCAAAGGATGAGATAGTTCATTTAGAGACCTTTCCTGTGAGAGAAAATATCGGCCTTAAAATAGAAATACCTCCATACACACAAATTCCAATAAGTGAAATATTGTTCACAAGTTTAAAGAAGACTGCTCTAAATCCAGGTTTTATATAGAAAAACAATATTTTAAAAGCTATGCATAAGCTGATTCCTTGTTAAAGGAAAAAATCAAATGTTCTCTCAGTGATAGAAATTCTTTAAGTTACTATGCAATTTTTATATTTTAGGCATAATTAATATTTGTCACTAAGTTTATTGAATTGTTAATTTGAATTTATCTAGATTATAAAATTTAACATTTATGATTAAATTTTCCAGAGACAGATTGTAAGTCGGGAAGACAAGAGTCAAGCATATTATAGATGGAAGTTCTTACCATAGCCCAGCTGAGAGATAATAAAGTCAAATTCCTCAATGCTGTGGATACTTGCTAGGTCACCACCCTCCTTCCTACATGCTCTTAAGGCATCTCTTTGTATTTTCTTCTCCTCTCTGTAAATCTTGTAACAGTGACCTGCATATGGCCACCACTGACTTGGGCAGTTGGTAGGCACATCACTTTCTAGAAAAAAAAAGAGTTTGGAAAACACTTTAAAAGAGTTTTAATTGTAACAATATTTTCTATTAATAACATTCTCTATAGTAAACAGTTCATTATTATAGGCAGATACAGCTAATAGTTATTTTCTGTTTTTTGGCATAGGTATTCATAAAATATAGAGAAGAATGTGTTTGATATTAGACTAAAAATGATATGGAAGCCATCTTCCACTATAAAATGAAGCCAAATGAGAAATCTCTTTTACTTTTCAATTATGCATACAAGGCCACATGAAGATACAATAGATTATCTCTTTTTGTATTTTATCATCAGTAGACCTGTCCTAGCCATGTCCTATAAATATATTGGAGGCACAGATTTCAAGGGGACTTTCCTGGTGGTCCAGTGGTTAAGAATCTGCCTTGCAATGCAGGGGACATGGGTTTGATCCCTGGTTGGGGAACTAAGATCCCACATGCCACGGGGCAACTAAGCCTGTGTGCCACAACTAGACAGTCCGTGCTCTGCAACAAAGATCTTGCATGCTGCAACTGAGACCCAATGCAGCCAAATAAATAAATCTTTCAAAAAGATTTCAATTTACTTCTCTTCTATGGACATTAGGGAGCCACTCATTCCTCAGAGGAGGGCAAAACTCATAATGCAATCAGGAGAAAAATGTGTTGACACAGGGCACAGAATGGGTAGGAGGTAGGGGAGTCACCAAGGAGCTTCTGAAACCATGGTACTGTGAGCTGGCCACCTGTGCCTCTGAACCAACTCACTGCCACTGACTTTCTCCCAAAAGATGACATGTGACATTGCAGAAATCACAAGGATTTCAATTCCAAAGTCTTTCAGCCAAAATCTGAATTTGCCATGAGCAAATCACATCACATGAACCAAACTATCCATATATATAAAAAATTGTAAATAATATTAATACTAATATTAAACTACCCATCCTCACTGTGTTCTTCTGCACTGGAAAACATTTGAGATAATATGACTATAAATTATAAACATGACAACAATGATGATTTAATCAAATCAGTAATAGTGACCAATATCCTATTTGTTGCTACTAACAGTTAGGGTCAAATTTCATAACCTTGATGATTGATACATTACAAACATGTACTATAATAGTAATGAGTGGGGGAAGGGACAGTAACGACATCTGAAGGCAGGAGACTCACTTTATTTGTCCCCATACGTCCTAAAATGACATAGGGCCTGGCACAGAATAAATGTGATGAATATTTGTCAGGAAAATAATTGAAGTTATATTTAATACAAAAAGCTTATTATTACCATTTTATGGATACTATTTTAGAGAGCAACTGAGCAATATATCCTGCTTAAAGAGGAACTATATTGTCAAATAAATGTCAATCTCTATAAGTTTGATATGAAATATTCTCAAATGTACTGCCTTAGTAAAGTTTCAATATAAGGTATCTTTGTCATTTGATGCATTGGTCCAATATTCTCTCAAAGTCTGGGACTGTTTGCATCACCTTTGTATAAGCTCAAGATTTTGTGTACAATCATCATTCAAGTAAATAGCAGTCCTGATATTCAAACACTGTATTATTATAATAGAAAAATGCATATGTTAATTTTTAACTAGAATATAATTGCTTTACAATGTTGTGTTTATCTCTGCTATATAACAGTGGGAATCAGCTGTATGCATACATACGTTCCCTGCCTCTTGGACCTCCCACTGCCCTCATCCCATCCCCTAGGTCATCACAGAGCACCAGACTGAGCTCCCTGTGGTATGCAGCAGCTTCCCACCAGCTGTTTTACACATGGTACACGTGTCAGTGCTGCTGCCAATCCATCCCACCCTCTCATTCCCTTTCACCCCATATCCTCAGGTCTGTTCTTTACGTCTGCATCAAAAAATGCATATTTTTAGAAAATATTCCTTGTACATAGTTCCAGTAGTTACCAAGAAAAAAAAAGTTTAGTATTTCTCTGGAGCCCTCTGGTGGGATATTTTAATTTTGCTGCCCAAGAAGCTGAAAATAATGCCAGCATATTCTAAGGGCTTCAAAAACTAAACAGATAAACTTCTAAAATATTAAAAAATATGAGAACAACCAATGAAGAGGGGTTACCTGGGGCAGACACAAAAGATGGCTTGTTTCTCTAGAGCAATGCTATGTGATTGAGGCATAAGGAAATCCACAAATGGAAGCCACCTATGGAATTCTAAATTTGCTAGTACCCAAGTCAAGAGAAACAGGTAGCTTTCATTTTAAATATATCTTATTTAACCCAATATATTCAAAACATGATCATATAGTCAATTAAAAATAATGAGGTAACTTTTTTTGTCATGCTATGTCTTGGAAGTCCAGTGCATATTTTATACCTATAGCATAACTCTCTTGGAACTAGCTGTGTTTCATGTGTTCAGTGCTCACATGTGGTTAGAGGCTACTGAACTGGACAGTGCGGCCCCAGAGACCCAGGGATCATGGATGAACAGGGTGGCATTGCAAGGACAAATAGTACATGAGGTGGAACTCTTGCCCAAGAGAGTCAGCAACTGAGTGTGCTTCATACTCCTCTTTGTTTTTTCAAACTCAGGCTTATTTGAGTGTATAAATAAGACAGAATGCTAATCCAGGAAGTACAGAAAATTTAAAAACTAATGGAAAGTGAAAGTTAACAAGTGAAGTAAGGCATGTAACCCAGCAGGACTTTATGGGGCCTTCAACAGACCCCACTCTCACATCCTCAGCTGTAACTTGTCTCTGAAATACCTAGACAACAGTGTCTTCTGAGTGTTTAATAAGTTGTTTTACAGATGCTAAAACCACCACCAAATGAAAGAAATTAACTACTTGATTATCATGGGCATGTAGCCCTCAGACCTGTTGGTGCCCAAGGATTGATAATATTAACCCCTGTGACCCTGCCCTGATACCTCACCATCAACCAGAGAATTGTACTTGAGCTTATCACATACCCTGCAATCCACCTCCCTTACCTAGCCTTTAAAGATGCTTTGCTGACCTGCTGTATAGCACAGGGACCTCAGCTCAGTGCTCTGTGATGATCTAGAGGGGTAGGATTGGAGGGGCAGGGAGTTGACAATGGAAAGGAGACTCAAGAGGGAAGGGGTATATGTATACATATAGCCAATTCACTTTGTTGTGCAGCAGAAACTAACACAACATTGTAAAGCAATCATACTCCAATGTAAATGAATAAATAAAAATGCTTTGCTAAAACATATTGAGGATTTAAGTGTTTTGCACACTAGCTGCCCTAGACTCCTTGCTTGTCACCTGCAATAAACATTGTGCTTTCCTTCACAGCAACCTAATGTCAGCACATTGGCTTTACCGTGCATGGGCTAGCAGACCCAAGTATGGTTCGGTAACAGGCCTTGTAGAGATACAAGAATAATGGACTGAGTGCTTGACAATATAAACAAGTACTCACAAGGAGAACAAGTATTATTAGTATTTCTACTTAATAGGTAGGAAACTATAACTGGAGGGTTAAGGAACAAAGTCAAGTTACAGAATTCTGCCTACTATACCAGGGATGATAAAACCACCATTCTCCTCTTTCCCAAAGTGGCAATTCCAAATCTTCTGAAGGAGAATTATATGAGCTCTTCCAAGAGGGAGGATTATACTATTTATCATATGCAAGGAAGAGAGGAGATGAAATATAAAAATTACTGAAGTCTCTCTAAGGCATGCCCACAGTTATAAGGGTGAACCTGTAAAGTATAATCAAACCCAATAATGGGACCTTCATCTACATCCATTGGCAATCTCTGCCGTATTTGTATCCATTAAAGTTCCAAACACACCTACACTCTGCTTCAGCAATTCCACTTCTAGGAATAATGAGACACATGAAACCACATAGATATAAAATTATTCACTGTAGCATTGCTTATAATAATAAAAAAATGGAAGTAAACTAAAGCTCCATTAAGAGAGGACTAGTCAAAAAACAAAAAAAAATATGGTCTCTTCCTGCAATGGCTAATGTACAGCCATAAAAATGAACATAGAAGCTATTTATGTACCAGAAGGAATAACACCCAACATTGTTATTAAGTAACAAAAGTAGAGAAAAGTGTATCATCTGCTGCTATTTGTATAAAACATACAAAAATAATTACATATTTATTTATATAGTCATAGAATAACTAGGTAAGGATATACACTCAGACACAGTTATTCAGAGAATAAATGCATATTTGAATAAGACATTGGAGGAAATTATTATTTATCATGTCATACCTTGGACTTTCTAGCTATGTCAACCATATTTTAAAATAAATGAAATTGCTTTTAAAAGTCACAGAGAAAAAAAAAGTCAAGAATGCCACACTATCAGATTTCCCAAGCAGAGAACATACATACATACATAAGTCTCTTTGAAGTTTTAAGTGTCTCTCCAAAACAGCTGATAGTGAAAAAAAGTGTAGTTAGTTCGCTTTTGCTTAGTTTGAAGAAGGAATGCAGTTTGGCCTTGGTAGTTTAATTCTTCTATAAAATTATAATAGAGAGCATAATTGCCCTTTTTCCCTCTGGTCTAGCCTGTATATAGAATTCAGTTACTACTTCTGGGATGTTTTACTATATTTCAGTGAAGACTTCAGTTTATGTTAAACAAATAGCACTGGCTCCCAGATAGGCCATTACATAGCGAGGACATAATAAAACACCCTTTTCAGATATTGATTTCCTAGCTTGGACTTTAGTTCTGTCACATGTGCCAATTTTTTGCAGCCTATGAATATCTTTTTCCTCACTGAAAACACATGAATAATAATACCTACCACCTAGGGCAGCTGTGAAGATAAAATTTTTATTAACAATTATTTATTTATTAAATTTTTTTTATTAATGGTTTTGCTCCTGCTGGAACACCCGAGAACACTCTGGAAACGTTAGCAACCAAGACAAAGACATTTGTAGGAATATCATTAAGTTGCCTCCATAAATGATCAATCAAACCTGTCATTGCCGACAGTTAGGACTAGGCTGTCATTTGACCTCTAAATTATTTTATGTACTTCAGATCAAATAGATCACTTACCTGAGGGGATAACAAAAGGATTTAAAGTGGTGTTGCCTTTTTTGCAAATATAGCCTAGTTTCTGAACACACTGTAGATTTTCCCATTTAGCATTTTTTCCGGGATTAAGTGACACACAGCTTTTTCCTGGTTCTGCTGATGGACTTCCTTTGGAGAAAAAAATAAAATAAAATTAGGATTACTATAGTATGACAAGTAGATAGTCCCTCACAACCTCATGTGTTTATCCTTGGCATTTAATGGATCCCCAGTTTTTTGCTATACATTCACAAAGAAATATTTACTGCCTACAGAGCAAAAGCTATGTTGGATACTACTTGTTTTTCCGTTGTTGGCTCATCCCAGTACTTAAAATGTTGATTATACAAGTTTATTTCTTTGGGTTTTTTTAAGACTTTTTTTTTTTTGATGTGGAT
Source organism: Bos taurus (assembly GCF_002263795.3). NCBI lineage: Eukaryota > Metazoa > Chordata > Mammalia > Artiodactyla > Bovidae > Bos > Bos taurus. Next base: position 32,277,198 of record NC_037340.1, on the reverse strand, counting down.
CATCTTTAAAGTTCTTATTGAATTTGTTACAATATTGCTTCTGTTTTATATTTTGGGTTTTTTTTTTTTTTTGGCTGCAAGGCACATGGGATCCCAGCTCTCTAACCAGGCACTGAACCTGTACCCCATACACTGGAAGGCAAAATCCCAACCACTGGCCCAAGGAAGCCTCAGTAAGTTTACTTCTTTGAAATAACTTTTTCCCCCAATGAGATCAAATAATAAAGCTAAATCTTAAACCGTGAACAGTTTTCACACTGGGCTATTTTATGTATGAAAGTTAAAGTTTGAAAGTGTTAGTCACTCAGTCGTGTCTGACTCTTTACAGTCCCATGGACTGAGCCTGCCAGAATCCCCTGTCCATGGAATTTTTCCAGGCAAGAATACTGGAGTGGGCTGCCATTTCTTATTCCAGGAGATCTTCCTAAACCAAGGATTGAACTCAGGTCTCCTGCACTGCAGGTGGACTCTTTACCATCTGAACCACCAGGGAAGCCCCTCATTTTATGTATGATAGCGGGGTAAATAACAAGAGTTTGTTGTGTGGATCCCAACAAACTGTGGAAAATTCTTAAAGAGATGGGAATACCAGACCACCTGGCCTGCCTCTTGAGAAACCTGTATCCAGGTCAGGAAGCAACAGTTAGAACTGGACATGGAACAACAACTTCCCTATTCCTTCCAAATAGGGAAAAGAGTAAGTCAAGGCTGTATATTGTCACCATGTTTATTTAACTTCTATGCAGAGTACATCATGAGAAATGCTGAGCTAGATGAAGCACAAGCTAGAATCAAGATTGCTTGGAGAAATATCAATAACCTCAGATAAGCAGAAGACACCACCCTTATGGCAGAAAGCAAAGAACTAAAGTGCCTCTTGATTAAAGTAAAAAAGGAGAGTGAAAAGTTTGGCCTAAAACTCAACATCCAGAAAACTAAGATCATGGCATCTGGTCCCATCACTTCACAGCAAATAGATTGGGAGACAATGGAAACAGTAGCAGACTACTTTTTTGGGGCTCCAAAATCACTGCAGATGGTGACTGCAGCCAGGAAATTAAAAGACGCTTGTTCCTTGGAAGGAAAGTTATGACCAACCTAGACAGCATATTAAAAAGCAGAGATATTACTTTGCCAACAAAAGTCCATCTAGTCAAAGCTATGGTTTTTTCAGTAGTCATGTATGGATGTGAGAGTTGGGCTTTTAAGTTGAGTGCCAAAGAACTGATGCTTGTGAACTGTGGTGTTGGAGAAGATTCTTGAGAGTCCCTTGGACTGCAGGGAGATCCAACCTGTCCATCCTAAAGGGAATCAGTCCTGAATATTCATTGGAAGGACTGATGCTGAAGGTGAAACTCCAATACTTTGGCCACCTGGTGAGAAGAACTGACTCATTTGAAAAGACCCCAATGCTGGGAAAGATTGAGGGCAGGAGGAGAAGGGGACGACAGAGGATGAGATGGTTGGATGGGATCACCGACTAAATGGACATGAGTTTGAGTAAACTCCAGGAGTTGGTGATGGACAGGGAAGCCTGGCATGCTGCAGTCCATGGGGTCGCAAAGAGTTGGATACGACTGAGCAACTGAACTAACACAATATTTCAAACTAGCCATATTCTACATAGTCAATACCCTCCCAAAAACCTAAGTCAAGCTAACTGTGAGGACCAGCTTAGAGACATGGGAAATTTTTCTAGTTAGAAAGAAGAGGCAGGAAAGATGGCAATAGGAGAAAAAGAGAAGAATGTCACCAAAAATGCAAGTCCATGTGCCCCGATGCACAGGGAGGACAAACAATTCTAAAAAACATTGGAGTTTGGAACAGAGAATTGTTTACTGTAGGACCGTGTAAGAGGATAGGTGTCTCGTGCCCCCAAGAACCCCAAAGTTACTGAAGTCCCCACTTAGTCCATCAGTCATGTCCAACTCTTTGCAACCCCATGAACTGTACCCCCCCAGGCTCCTCTGTCTGTGGGATTCTCAGGCAAGGGATCTCCGACCCAGCGATTGAACCCCCATGTCTTGCATTGCAGGCAGGTTCTTTACTGTCTGAGCCATCAGGGAAGCAAATCTGTACCAAACGAATGTTATTCTCTGTCCTGATAAAAAAGGCACAACTTTGACTCTCCAAGGTCCCAGTCCTGGCTAAGCAGAGGCAGAGCTCAGTTGATGGCTCCCTCAGGACCAGGTCCCCTGACTCTGCCCAGCTGTCATCTCTGAAGGGAGCTAGGTATCCAGCCCAACTGGCCCTCAGGCTCCTCAGGCCACCCAAAGAGGGGAGACCAGGTCCCACAGACTGTGACCCAGGCAGACTGCCACCACCACGAGGTCACAGAGGCAGTAACGGGGAGAGGTTCGCCACTGCCTCAAGGCCCAGTCCAAGGCTAGTGGCTGGCCTTGGTGGGGGCTCTGGAGCCCAGCAAGACACAGCCCCCAGCCCTCTGGCCCAAGGCTAAGTGAGCTGAAGGGTCTCAAGGGAGAAGACCACGATCCACCTCAGACCACCACTCCACTGTTGTCTGAATCTCCTCACTAACTGTCCTTTCTTGATGGTTGGTTGCTTGTGGGAAGATTCCACTGAGGCACTGACCAATGGCTGAGCAGGACCTGTTGCCTGGTTACAGACTACAGAGTAATAACGCGCAGCAATGGCTGCTGTGCTAAGGGCTGCGCTTCTCTGCATGCACTTACAGGAAGAGCTGCTAGAAGTAGCAGTGTGTGTTCAGTTGCTTCAGTCATGTCCATCTCTTTGTGACCCCATGGACTGTAGCCCATCAGGCTCCTCTGTCCGTGGGATTCTCCAGGCAAGAACACTGTAGTGGGTTGCCACACCCTCCTTAAGGGGATCTTACCCACCCAGGGATCAAGCCTGCATCTCCTGTAACTCTGCAATGCAGGTGGATTCTTTAGCTAAGCCAACTACTTCTAGGGAAGCCTAGAAGTAGTAATATGCCACCCTAAATGCTGACAAAGTATTCCCAAGAGCTCAGACTCTCTCTCAAGATTTTAAACTCAGCCTATTGAAGAATATTTTTAACAGCTAACCTCTCATCCCATTGCTTACTAGAAAATGATTAAAACACCAGGTCAAGTCAGCTTGGCGAATGCACTTGATACAAGGATCAATACCCACATTTCTCATGCTTTTCTATCACTTTAATATATGATTTTAAAACCAGGACTGGAAAAGCTAGCTGCAGCTCCCAAGAGAAGACAGGATGATGAGTCACACTTTCTTTATGACTGTGCTTGGTCACTTCTGACATGTATACAAACTGGGTCTGGGCCACACTTTCCCTTCCTGCAAGATGGAATCACATTACCTGCTCCATAAAACCTTTGTCAAAAGTGTTTGGAAGTTGCTTGAATAGCACAGAAAGAAAAAACTGTTAGTGATAAGGATAAACCTTTTTAAATGTGTTGGTTTTATGGCCAAACTTCCACTATAACTGAACTAAGAGATAAGGTACCAGTACTAGAAAGAAACTTTCAAGAAACAATATTTCACAGCTAGTAGTACTTAACTAATATATAACTATTAAATCATAGTGATATAGCTATTTACCAATAGAACACCAATACCAACTTTAATATATCAATTATTTGTCTTAAATGGTTACTACAGTTACTTATTTGCATTCACACTTCCATGTCATTTGTATAAAATATTGTTACTTAAAATGTAGATGCACTTAAAAAAAAAAGTAGATGCACTGTAATAGATGTATTACTTTGGAAGTACTAAACTGAATGCTGATTAAACAGTTTATACAATTAACCACTTCTAATATCCCACAAGGTTTCTAATTTTTGTTTGAAGAAACTCTCATTTCAGAAGTTGATTTGATCTCAAACCTACTTCTCAGGAATTTGATTTAGTAAGAAAGGATATCTCTTTTCTCATTAGTATTCCAATTTTATTCCTCACTTTCACCGAAGTTAACCCCTCAATTTTCTCACTGAACTCTTAGAATGCAAATGGTTAAATCTAACAATAACTGTCACTTCAAACTGAGTAATAAAATGATCTAACAATCTATAACAATTAAGCAGCAAAGAATAAACTCTAATCCTCCAATAAATAATTATTATCCAATCATCTGACTGAGTCAACTGGAAGTCTCCAATTTAACTTGACTGAGTCAGAAGGCAGACAAATCAAATTCTCACTCATAAAAAAGCACATCTTATATTCCCCTGCAGCAACGCTTACTTCCCATATCCAGAGGAGAGCAGAGCTAATGCTAATGACAGACTTGTGACCATCGTGCACTGAAGCAATACTTTGAAAATCAAATTGCAGAGTAAAATCTAATGTTTAAATCAACATGTCTCCTCTAAAAAATCCCCTCTCACGTTTTAGCATATTCCAAATATCACCTACTTATTTCAAAGCTTTTCTTTTTCTTTTCAATATCATAAGACTATAACATAGAAAGTGGAGAGTTTAATCCTCTAAGCCAAAAGCAAAAATCATTCAATGGCTTTAAAAAGAACTCTGATCATATGAAAAAACACCACACCAGTATTTTCCATCACAGAAATGATAAATAGACATGACCCATCCTTTCCCACACCTACTGCAGACATCACTAATCCTTTCCTGCATGCTTTCCTAATAAATCAAGATTAGTACAGGATGGAGTGTGGGTTGGGAGTTTAGAATCATACTCGGTAGAGAATGCCTCAGGGGATTCCCAACTTCGGGGATCTAATGCCTGCTGATCTGAGGTGGTGCTAATATAATAACAACAGAAGTAAAGTTCACAATAAATGTAATGTTCTTGAATGACCCCCAAACCATCACTCCTCCTTCTTGGTCCATGAGAGAACTGTCTTCCACAAAACCAGTCCCTGGTGTCAAAAAGGCTGAGGACCACTGCCTCCGGAAGTGACTAACAAGGGTTGGTATTGGTGGATAAGATGGAAGACTTTTTGTCATCACTGGTCCTTTGTTTTCTCAGAATAATTGCTGTATATGTAGTTGCATCTTTATCATTTAGTCTCCTTTTATATTCTGTTATCTCTCTGTCAAAGCTATGGTTTTCCCAGTAGTCATGTATGGATGTGAGAGTTGAACTGTAAGAAAAGCTGAGCGCCAAAGAATTGATGCTTTTGAACTATGGTGTTGGAGAAGACTCTTGAGAGTCTTCTTGGACAGCAAGGAGATCAAACCAGTCTCTTGAGAGTCTTCTTGGACAGCAAGGAGATCAAACCAGTCCATCCTAAAGGAAATCAGTCCTGAATATTCATTGAAAGGACTGATGCTGAAGCTGAAACTCCAATACTTTGGCCTCCTGATGGGAAGAACTGACTCATTTGAAAAGACCCTGATGCTGGGAAAGAATGAAGGTGAGAGGAGAAGGGGATGACAGAAGATGAGAAGGTTGGATGGCATCACCAACTCAATGGACATGAGTTTGAGTAAACTTCAGGAGTTGTTGATGGACATGGAAGCCTGGCATGCTGCAGTCCATGGGGTCACAAAGAGTCAGACATGACTGAGCAACTGAACTGAACTGAACCTCTGTGTCATGACAATGAAGAAATTAGTTCAGAGCCTTCTCTGGCCTTCAAAAAACTGGAAAGCTATTGCAGGCTTGATTGTCCCCTGTGTTTTTTGACAACTAAACTACAAATTGTTAACAAAATTGTTCATGAATGATAATGCTAGTATGGAATATTACAACCTGTGGCTGTAATTATTTTTAATCCAACTCTATTTGATTAAAAACAGGAGAAAATGATGTTAGTGTAGACTTTCAGATCATGATCACGATGACAGAAATATGGCAAATATCTCATGGCTCAAGATAATGAGAAATTCTCCAGCCCAAAATAATTTAAATTTCTTAAATCCATAGTGTGTGTATATGCAAATAAATATGCATAAAATCTTTGAATATAATATGTAGCATTATATATTATATAAATATCTCATAAATATAAAATAAAATATTTGAATATAATACCTAGAGAATCAAGGATACTCTGAGAATATATACTTTTGAGTCCTCTATTGATTTGTGCAATAATCCTTCCAGACAAGTCCTTTTCCCAGAAAGCTGGAATATCCTTATAATTTTAGTGTATTCGAATCTAGCTGGCAGGTTTCTAAGCAAGGTAAGAAATGGACTGCATTTGATGAAGTCTCCCAATTATGCCCTTCGTGATCTACATGTGAGCTGATGGAGATCTCCAAGGTACCAAGATAAATTAAATGTATATGAATTCAACCAGCTTAATCCCACCGATTAAATCAGACAAGCTTAATCCTACCTGGTAACCAGTTCAAATATCGGAACGGACTGCCCCCACTCCACTGCCATCCACTGTTGAAATTTAGACTGTTTAGTCCAATCCAGAGTCCTGAAGTCAGAGAATTGGTTAAACCTATAAGACAGAAGCAAAACAAAAACTGTCACTCAGAAAAGATGGTGAAATAAAATTCAGAATTAAGTACTTGAATCAAAATGTATTAGAGAGAAGTCATGAAAATCATGTCTTGCAAATCTCCTCTGAGTAGCCTAACAACCTAAAAGCAAGTACAACTGTTACCTCCACTGGTAACATCTAAGTTAAGAACATAGATAAGCAAGGAATGTCCTTGTTGGGAGTCTAACTCAGATATGACCAGGCCTCAGCCCCCATCATGTTGATGACTATTACAGGATCATGTGAACATGCTTTTAATTTGGAGAAGACTCTCTCAGACTATCTTCAAACCAAAACATGTTTAGTACATTTTAGAGAAAAAATAAGATTGATTTTGTATAAAAGTCAGCATTTCCTATCATGAGAAGCTGAATACACATTTCAATCCATCACTCTTGTTACCCTGCCCTCATATTTCAGAACTTACTCTCAGAATCTTTTATTGATATTTTTAAAAATCAATTTTTTCCTCATGAAGATGATGATTAAAATCTAAACACTATGTGCTTGTTCTCCTACAAACAATGTTTTATTTAGGTAGTTGCCCATACGTGCTTACTTGCTTCAGTCCTGTCCGACTCTTGTGACCCCATGGACTGTAGACTCCTCTGTCCATGGGATTCTCTAGGCAAGATACTGGAGTGAGTTGCCATGCCCTCCTCCAGGGGATCTTCCCAATCCAGGTACCAAACCTGGGTCTCCTGCGTCTCCTGCATTGCAGGCAGATTCTTTACCATTGAGCCACTGGGAAGCCCATTTAGGCAGTTAATAAATCCTAATTACAATGTTTCAAAGTCTGTGCTTGGCTTGAGATGGAATAAAGAACAAAACAGAAGCAACATGGACCTCAGCCCTCCTATGTTAAAAAACTCTAACCTTTTATTACTTATAACTTAAAAAAAATTAGATCTGTTGTTCTCTATATATTCTTTTTAGTTGATTAAAGAGTTAATGATAGCATATTGAAAAGCAGAGACATTACTTTGCCAACAAAGGTCCGTCTAGTCAAGGCTATGGTTTTTCCAGTGGTCATGTATGGATGTGAGAGTTGGACTGTGAAGAAATCTGAACACCGAGGAATTGATGCTTTTGAACTGTGGTGTTGGAGAAGACTCTCTTGAGCGTCCCTTGGACTGCAAGGAGATCCAACCAGTCCATTCTGAAGGAGATCAGCCCTGGGAGTTCTTTGGAAGGAATGATGCTAAAGCTGAAACTCCAGTACTTTGGCCACCTCATGTGAAGTGTTGACTCATTGGAAAAGACTCTGATGCTGGGAGGGATTGGGGGCAGGAGGAAAAGGGGACGACAGAGGATGAGATGGATGGATGGCATCATGGACTTGATGGACATGAGTTTGAATGAACTCCAGGAGTTGGTGATGTACAGGGAGACCTGGCATGCTGTGATTCATGGGGTCGCAAAGAGTCAGACACAACTGAGTGACTAAACTGAACTGAACTGAAGTGGCTCAGTGGTAAAGAATGCATCTGCCAATGCAGGAGACTTGGGTTCGATCCCTGAGTCAGGAAGATCCCCTGGAGAAGGAAACAGCAACCCACTCCAGTGTTCTTGCTTGGATAATCCCATGGACAGAGGAGACTGTCAGGCTGCAGTCCATGGATTGCAAAGAGTCAGACATGACTTAGCAACTACAACCACCACTCCACGCTGAATTAGAGTTGACAAAAAGTGCAACTGACAAATTTCAAACTCTGTATTAAATATGTCACTTAAACCTGATGAGTATCTTCCACAATTTTTTCTCTAATGTGTTTGTAATTTCATAAAAAAGATTACCAAATGTTTTTAGTATTATTACACAAAGCATCAATTCCACATGCTAAACTTTTTAATGTTTAATTATTATTCATGCATTGTCTGAAATGGTTAATACCTACTTTTAAACTTAGTTATAAGACATAGTAATGTCCAATATTACACCATATTTTTCTTTTCTATACTGTGGTCCAATGTGTTCTCCAGCCTCCACCATAGGAAACTGGCAAAAACAATCAGAGTAAACAAGCCAATTTCACTTCCTGTACCTTATTTCAGTTCTGCAAATCCTATTTGTGCACATACATAGTTATAAATCAGTTTCAAGAACTGAAGATTTAATTGAGTGTCCCAACATTTTTGAGGGCAGAAGTAGAAGAAACAATGAAGTGACGATGGGTGATGTAAGAATTGGCTGCTGGGCAGAAGCCGTTAACCCAGCTGCTGCTGCTGCTAAGTTGCTTCAGTCGTGTCTGACTCTGTGCGACCCCATAGATGGAAGCCCACCAGGCTCCCCCATCCCTGGGATTCTCCAGGCAAGAACACTGGAGTGGGTTGCCATGTCCTTCTCCAATGCATGAAAGTGAAAAGTGAAAGGGAAGTCGCTCAGTCATGTCCGACTCTTAGTGACCCCATGGACTGCAGCCCACCAGGCTCCTCCGTCCATGGGATTTTCCAGGCAAGAGTACTGGAGTGGGGTGCCATTGCCTTCAGCAGATAATGTGAAATCAGATTGCCAGTTTACTAGAATGAATTTTCTAGAACAAGGGGCTGTTGACATCTAAATTAAGAATTCTCCTTCATGCATTGGGGACCATCAGATCTTTGCTTATTTTGTGAGTGAGACCTGGGCAGAGTGTAATGGAAAGACAGAGCTGAATTCCAATTCAGTTATTTTCTGAACATCTGGGATAAGGCAAAATGCTTAACTCATCCCTCCTTCTGTTACTTTGTCTATAAAGTGAAGACAGTAATTCTTATTTACCAGTTTTAGCATCAGCTTTAGAAATAAAGCTGTGTCTGACACACAAAAGCTGTTTAATAAATAATAGCTGATTTGATTTCAGAGTCATTAAAGAGGCTTATACCTTTGTGTCAAATGAAATTTACTCTTAAAAATTCTCACATAAAATAAATCATATTTTATTTTAAAAGTATAACTATTGTATTTGTGGCTTTTAAAAAATTTTAGTGATCTACTTCCCAGAATGGAATGAATGACAATCTCCTACTCACACCTTCATTTTCTAGAGTCTTCGCCAATTTATGCCAATAAATTCCAAATGTCATGAATACCTTCTTTCCAGAAAAACAAAAGTCTGTATTAATTTTTAAATTCTCCCTTAGACTCCTTTTGTCTCCTCATGCTTGGTATTTCTAACTTAAGGAAAACAGGAGGGACTTCCCTGGTGGTACAAAGTGCTTCCAATGCAGAGGCATGGGTTTGATCTTTTGTCAGGGAACTAAGATGCTGTGCAGTATGACTAAAAAAAAAAAAAAAAAAAAAAAGAAAGAAAGAAAAGAAAAGGCAGGAAATGCTACACATCTCATTGGAGAAGTCATTCTTACCCGGATTTCAATTCAAATTTGCTGACTGAAATTCCAGAGGCTTGGGTGAGATTCAGCTAAGTATCTGAGGTGAACTCTGCCTCGAAATCTCTTTGGGCTTGTTTGCTCCCCTGAGGACACAATAATAGCCCTTGCTGATTAGGGAAGCATTTCCTGCAGCCAGCGCCTGATAGCAGAGCTGGAGCCAGAAATGTGGAAGTGAGCGGAGGGCTGGGGCAGTGATGCTGTCCTGCCCACGTGGCCCCTTTGCTCTAGGCAGCTGGAAAGAGAGTCCAAAAGTAACCTGTGCTCTGTCCCTTCGCTTCTGGAAAGCCAGAAAACAAGCAAAACTCAGAAGAGTCAAGATAACACAACACACAAACAGACCCATTAAAAAAAAAAAAAAAAGCCAAGTGAAACCATTTCAACTGATAGAGTTTTCTCTCACCCATGCAAGCCAGCACACATCACACCAGGATTGTCAGCTCATCATTTCTCTTCCTTCATCATCTACATAAATTTCATCTATCTCTGTCTGTTTTCCTCTTCTCCTTATCTTGATACATGGTTATAAACATTAATCCCTCTGTACTTTGTCCCAACACTACATACAAAGGCCCCAAAGACCAACACAGACCAGGACAACACCCCGGTGAGGTCACAGCGCTTTTCTGTCTTCAGTTTCCTTAATAACGCCGGAAAGAAAATGGCGGCTGCAGTTACACTACTAGGAAAAATGTTATACTTGGTGTTTTCAAAGTTGTACTTGGTGCCTAACTATTGCAATAAAGCTTTCATTACAGTGGAGCCAGTTTTCATGATTTAGTCCTCAGAAATGGGCAAGAAGCAGAAAAATCTTTCCTAATAATGCCTTGTATATTTCACAAAGTTGTACTAAAATATAACGCATGTTACATTTTTTTCTACCTAAAATAGGATGCAACCAGCATCTTGAAATTCAGTTTAAAAATAGTAACTTATAGGAGAAATGTGTTTCACTTGATGGAGATATCATCCAAAAAGAGTTGGAGAAAGCAAAGTCCTAGATAATGAGGTAAGGCTGGGGACAACTCTGTCCCCCATACCAGGTAACACACACTTTCTCCCTTAACAGATGATATCACTGCAGCATAGAAGCCTCAGGTATTACCCCCAAGATCCCCCAGCTTCACAGATCAGGGGCTCAGGCAGTCAGGCTCCTAAGTCTGTGCCCTACACCTCTGAGCTCTGCTGCCTGCTGTCCAGGCAGATGGAATCAGTAGGCGTTTTTGACACAGCGGGTACTGAATATAGTGTTTTACCAAGTGTGGTCCTCATCCACTTGCCCCAGAATCACCTGGAAAATTGATCATATGCAGATTCCTGGGCTCCCACATTACACCTACTAATCTATATTCTCTGGGGGTGTGCACCCAGGCAGCTTCACTTTAACAAAGTTCCCTAGTGATGGATAAGCAACTTCACACTTAAGAACCATTGTCTTCTTGCCATAAACTGACCACTGGTCCAAATGTGAGGCTGAATTTATAAATAATTGCTTTTCTTGTGTTGCATCCTCATTTGTCAGTTAGCAAATATTCTTCAATACTGTCTTCCTTGGAAGGTTCTGCTGTGAATCTCTCTGGGGGTGGGGACATACCTAGTCACAAGACATCCCTCACTTTCAGCCGTCTGCCCCTCCAATCCTTTTTCTACACAGCATTCAGTTTGCTCTCTCTGTGGCATTTAATGATAATTTGTATTTATTTGTTTGTTTTCTTGTTTATGTGTTTTCCCCATTGAACTTTAAGCTCCACGTGGACAGGATATGACTGGCTTTGGTATCATTATGTCCTAAGACCTAGAACAGTGCTCCATGCACAGATACCACCTTGTAGAATGATGAATGAATTTAAAACAAATGAATATTAGGGGAAGTAGAACATATATAAGTAACTTTTATAAAACTGGTAGACAAATAAGAGAAATGCAGACACAAAGGGAGAAGATTGCCTTTCAACTGGATAACATGTGGGGAATCCCAGATACAAAAAATGCCATGGAAACAGATGTGGAGGTGAGAAAGTATGAGACATTAGATGAGAAACCCAAAACTTTTCTTCTGTCAAGACTGTGAAAAGCACAATGGGGAGCAGCACTCAGTGGACAGGTGACAGCCCTTGGAAGTCAGGCAAAGATGTGTTGTTAATTATTTGATAAGAAACGAGAAGCCACTAAGGGTTTTTTCAACATGGTGGTGACCAGAACAGAGATAGATTAAGCTAGAAGCAGGGTCAAGGTGAATGGGAGGAGAGACTCTAGAGCAGGAAATGGGGGATGCTCTTAATCTCATACTTATTTCTGGTCCTGATCTCTCTGTTCCCCGAGTGTGGATTACAGAAGTTAAAACAGAACTTCTCATCTCAAGCAAACACTAATTCTTTTCATTTTCACATATAAACCAATGCTTAAAAAAAAAAATTGTAGAAACAGTAAGACCTGAAAACCAGTAGTCTGGGAATTTGAGAGCTAGGAGGTCAAAAAAAAAAACAAAAAACCAGCTCTTGTCCCTGTTTGTGGTGGGAGTAAATTCTTCAATGCTAATGGAAAACCACTGACTTGAGGCTACACCTAGAATACCTGACCTGTCTGGCACCCATGTCTTGTGTCTAAAACATTGCTAATTGATCGTGGCATCTTCTACTCTGAGCCCAGATTAATCCTCAGAATCCTTCTCAGCACAGGTTCCAGACACTGTCACAACTGATAGAAGAAATTTGGCTACGTTCAAGAGGGAGGGGACATATGTACACCCATGGCTGATTCATGTCGAGGTTTGACAGAGAGCAACAAAATTATGTAAAGCAATTATCCTTCAATTAAAAAATAAACAAATTTTAAAAAGTTGGGTCATGAGACAAAACCTATTTGTCACTTCAGGTGTCTTTTACAGGTTTCACATTTGTCATGCCTCCTGCACCATCTCTTTAGGACTGACTCGATCATGATATCTATAATTATTTGTGCTATCTGCTTTTAAGTTAAACTGCAACCCACACCAGTATTCTTGCCTGGAAAATTCCAAGGACAGAGGAGTCTGGCAGTCCATGGGGTCGCAAAGAGTTGGACACAACTGAGCAACTGAGCATGCATGCACACATAGAAAGACAACAATCATGACCTCACAACTTTGTTTTCATTTCACATCATTACCTGTCAGGTATGTCTGCTCATGTATCTCTGTGATGCTCAAGAGTTCGGCATCCTGTTGTTGGCAGCTCTTCCTCGCCTGGTGCCAAGTTAAAGCAGCTTTGGAATTTATCTGATAGTAAATGCTGGTCAATGGATCCTTAGTCCATAAGCTTTCACTGCCTTCAACTGCAAAAGAAGCCAAAAGGAATTGATTACATTACCCAGGGAAAGGATTTTCAGGGAACAATATTTTTGAAACAATCTTGGTAGTACTAATGCCTAAAACATTGTATTTCTTTTCCTTTTATTCTTTCTTTTACTTAGGTTTAAAGTGACTATGAAATTGTCTTGACTCCTGAAATGAAGATGGGGAATTTTCCAAAGATCCACCACATTGCATTTCTTTCATGTGCCTTAAGAAAGAAAGGAAAGATATTTGTCTGTTTTTCCATTAGGATGCTAGAGATCAGATGAGTTGAGAAGTGAGGCAAATACAAAGATTAAGAACAGTGGTAACAGGGACTTCCCTGGTGATCTGGTGGCTAAGGGACTCACTTTCAGTGCAAGGGACTTGAACTCGGTCGGGTTCAACCCCTGGTCAGGGAACTAGATCCGGCATGCCTCAACTAAGATGCGGTGTAGCCAAACAAATGTGTGGTTCTTTAAAAAAAAAAAAAGAATAGAGATAACAACCCAACTTCCTTAATCTAGAAAAACAAGAAAGAGAAGAGAAAATAAATATGTCTTCTTATGTCAATGTATATGTCACCTGCACTTTCTAGTTTGGTCTTTTTAGACCAAAGACACAGGCATTACAAGCAAAGGCCACGGATTCCACAGACTGAGCAGAACTTGCCTCCAGGCTCTGTCACTCACTCGTGATTTGATCTTTAATTAAAGCAATAGCTTCTGGAGTCTCATTTTCTAATCTCTAGAATATATTACACATTGTGGTGGTTTAGTCGCTAAGTTGTGTCCAACTCTTGAGACCCCATGGACTGTAGCCCACTAGGCTCCTCTGTCCATGGGATTCTCCAGGCAAGAACACTGGAGTGGGTTGACATTTCCTTCTCCAGGGGATATTCCTGACCCAGGAATTGAACCCGGTCTCCTGCATTACCGGCAGATTCTTTACCAACTGAGCTACAAGGAAAGCAGAATATTACATGTTGGTACCTCTCAGTAATAGCTTATCATTATTTTTTTTCCTTCAGAGTAAAATAATTTTTAAATTTTTACCTTTTTTTTTTCCTTTGCTACTTTACACTTCCCAATATATTCTATAAACTTGGCAATATTCTATGAAAGGCCAATAATATAGATGAATAAGCATTACTGATAGCATTTTGCATATAAGATGATTGGGAAATGAGTCAACAATTGAAATATCTTTCTGTGCTTTGTGTTATAAAATCTTTTCTTTCGTCTTTTAAGTAATATAAAATTCTACTTACAAGTCATGTGAAGTCATAACCCTTTCATTTATTTGTAAGGAAGAGAGAAAAATTATGTTACTTCTCAGATTTTCTGAGAAGTATTCAATTTGCTAAGAAACTGGACAGTTGTCCATGTGTATAGAGCCTATAGTATTCATATGCATATGCATATGCTGCTGCTAAGTCACTTCAGTCATGTCTGACTCTGTGCAACCCCATAGACGGCAGCCCACCAGGCTCCCCCGTCCCTGGGATTCTCCAGGCAAGAACACTGGAGTGGGTTGCCATTTCCTTCTCCAATGCAGGAAAGTGGAAAGTGAAAAGTGAAAGTAAAGTCGCTCAGTCGTGTCTGACCCTCAGCGACCCCATGGAATGCAGCCCACCAGGCTCCTCCATCCATGGGATTTTCCAGGCAAGAGTACTGGAGTGGGGTGCCATTGCCTTCTCCATTCATATGCATATAGCCAACATCATATATCGCATACAGTCTACACTATATATGCATATAGCTTACTCTCTATATACACATATAGACTACACTTTATATATGCATATAATTGCAATTCTTTGTATCTGACAAGGAAGTGACCTTTTTCATACACTTACCACACAGTATGATATGAAATTTAAGGTCCATGAAACACTAAAGAGGAAGATAAATGTCAACAGTTCATCTGGGCAACAGCAGAGACATTTCTAAGATGTTTTAACTATAAAATCATTATATTTTTATATAAAAATACATTTGAGTTAGTAATGTTAAATTTAACTTAATGTAATTTGAGATCTTACTAGTTTAATGTGTAATTGGAATTTTCTCCATGTAAGTGAGATGATTCAAACGAGACTTATTTGAGGTTTATTTGAAGAGGAAGCTATTTTAAATAAATATTTTTAGAAACTTGGAAGTTTGGCTTGTATTGTGGTAGAAAGTGTGAAATATAAAAAAAGGGGGGATGATTTCTCATCTAAGAATGAAGAAAAGGGATATAAATGAACAAAGAAAAAATACAAGACTTTTCTCTTCATTTAAAGAAAGAATATTTTTCATTTTAAATCAAAGAACTAAAACTTATTTCTCAATGAATGCATAGGTTTGCTGACCCTCTATCTCCCCAAATTGTACAAATTCCCACAGTAAACCAGCACAACAGATACTGAGAGCTAAAATTGCAAGCTATGAGAAACTGAGAGAAAGGGGGCTTTTCCTTTTCCTGTTGCCCTGATACTTGAAAATAAATGTCTAAATAGAAGGAAAACATTACCATAAACAATAAAAAGGACAATGAAGAGCATATACAAAATGTCACTAGGTCAATAGCTGGGACCTCATCTTCCTGGATTGAATCTGCTAATTGACAGCCAACATAAAATAAAATGCTCTTTTGAAAGAAACACAAAGCAAGGACGATGAAATAGTTTGGGAAACTGCAAAACTCTTTAAGAAAGGCATAAATTGTATAAAAGGTTCTTTAAAATCATAATGCATGCTGAAGTCAAAAGTGTTTTAAATTTCTACAGTAATTTCTCTTTTATAGTTAACTGGAAAAAATATACAGTTTGCTTTAAGACATAAATTGGAATCAATGAGACTAAAAATTTATTCTAGAAGATACTCAGTTTATGCCTCCAATGCATGTCTAGCCAAGGTGGTGAGTTTTCACTTTTTGTGTGTTTTTTTTTTTTTAATGATTACTGGCTCACCATTTGTCTTCCACTTAATGATTCATTAAATCATACATGCAACCAACAACACATCTGTCAGCACCGTGGAAGTGTAAGATGTTGAGCTGGACCCAGGAGATCTGTAGCCCCAAGATACTACACAACAGATTTAGAAAATACTATTCCCACAAAGTCCAGGACAAAGATGCTCCTCCATAACTGGAAAACAAATACTGCTTTATCTTATGGGAGGAAAAAGGTTAAATTTAGTTTTCAGACAGCAAATCTTCTAATACAGAGATCAGACATCAATCAACTTTCATGGGAATCAAACCTTTAGTTATAGGGGAGTTCCTTGGGAATACAGTGGTTAAAATATTTGTCTTCCAATGCAGGGAGTGTGGGTTCAATCTCTGATAGGGAAGCTAAGATCCCACATGCTTTGTAGCCAAAAAAAAATCAAAATGTAAAACAGAAGCAATATTGTAACAAATTCAATAAGACTTTTAAAAAATGGTCCATGTAAAAATATCTTTAAAAAAAAATTAAATAAATAAAGGTTATCATAAAAGAGAAATGAATTTACCTCACCCAAGAATGGGAGAGTGGTTCCACTATGAACACAGGAAGACTGTGAGGTTTTGTGTGTGCTCAACCAGAAGAGAGGGACTGTACCCAGAGGGGAATTGCAATAATCTAAGGGGCTGAGAAATCAAATTAATTTTTAGTGTGATTTTTAGGAATTAAAAATCAAAAAAGAGGTAAATAAACACGACTCTTGAATTTTGGCTTTACAAACTAAGATACTTTTGTAAACTGGACTGTTTTTTTTTTTTTTTTTTTTTTCACAATAATCCTTGGAATACTGTGATGGTAGGTGGATGTGTAGTCCTGAAAGTTTAGTGGTAAGCAACACTCTTGCCATGCAGATGGTCTCACAACACCCCAGACTGCCTCTGAGGCTCTGCCCCGGCACCCAGCCCTTGGCAGGAGAGCAGAAAACAGGAGCTCTGATTCCATAGAATCTGAATTAGCAAGAGTAAGAAGTTCAGGGGGAAGGAAAGGATGAGAGCAGCTGGCAGCAAGAGGTATAATGGAAAGGGAAGCAAAGAACTCTTGTTTCTCTGCATTTTTCACCCCTCTCTCTGCCTTCCAACACAAATGTCCTCCTCCATCCCACCCAAAATCTGCTACCCTGCTTTCTTTTTTTGTTTTTTGGCTGAATGGTGTCATATGTGGAATCTTAGTTCCCCAACCAAGAACAGAACCCCATGCCCCCTGCAGTGAAAGCATAGAGTCTTAACCATTGGACTACCAGGGAACTCCCACTGCTCTGCTTCTTAACAGATTCTTGAGCATGGAAAGGACACCAAGCATTTTGATGGCCCCTCCTATCAATATAACAAAATAAGTTATTTTGCATCATTCCAATAAGACTAATATTTTCATTTTAGAACCCCTTCAAGCATAGACATAACTCACTTCCATTGAAACTATGTTAAATTAAATGATAACTCTTTTTAAACTGAATTTAAGAAGAGTAGCATTACTATCATTTTCACAGTAAGGAACCCTTTTCATTACACTGACACAAAATTCAGGCATCCCTCACATCTCTCTCTCTATCAAACTTCATGCTGTAGCATTGCTTAAATTTTATTTTTGATCTATAGTTTAGTAAAGGTAAACCATTGGGGGGTTGGAAAATGGGATGACCACCTCTGGTATTAAGTATATACTGTATCATATACCATATAATTTGCCTTAAAGTCTTAGAAAATAACTGACAGTAACAGTGGAATGTGAAGAGAAGAAGTATTTAGTGAAAATAAAGGGGTCATTTGATGCAACCCAGGGATAAGAGTCAGAAGATGTGAGTTGTGGTCTTTAACCAATACAGATCGCTCTCTCCATGAGAAAATGGGGACAGTGACATCTGTACAGGGTTGTGCTGGTGTATGATCTGAGATAATAAGTGAGAAATCACATAAAGAAAAAAAGGAAAAAAAATACACAAGGTTTTATCACTAGGTTGCCATATTAAATATGCCAAAATTGTCTTAAAGTTACTTACACTTCAATGGACAATATCCAAAGAGCCTATCCGTGTCATAATCCGTAGTAGTTCCACACCACAGCCAGCCGTCGGATCGTCCAGCCTTTGTGCACTCCCCGTACCACTTGTTTTCAAACTTGAATGGAAACGCACAGGTTGCCCCATTGGCATTGCCCAGGAGTGTGTACATGGCTAGAAGAGACACACCGACTTGCACTTAGAAATGATGTGAATTTCCTGAACACTGACTTCCCAATCAGAAGGTTACTGCAAGAACCGGTCTTACTCTTCTGATGACACCTCATGCCCCACACAGGGAATTCCCCTGTATTTCCATTCCCTCTCGACCCCTGTCTTTTGCTCATACAGCAGTGTGTCCTCAGGAACAACTCTAGTACCGCTTCTGTTCCGCTGTCTTTGGCAATAGGTTTTCCTCTTTGCTCTCGCAAGCCAAAAGTAGTCAGCTCTACTGCCAACTTTGACTTCTGCCTTTCCTCCAAATAAAGAAAAGGCTATCCTTCCTCTTGGTTGAAGTTGGAGAATTATTGAATCTCTAGATTGAAAAATAACCTTATAACCATGGAACCCAAACACACAGTCAAAACTTCAGTCCCCTCCAACCACTCCTACCAAGACACACTCCACTTGAGTCCCTCAACAATGGCCAAGAAAGGGTAGGAATTCTCATATAAATCTCTGATTCACATCATGGAAAAAAGCACTCAAAACCATTAGATACTATCTATCATCAATATCTGTCTTTTTCAAAAAAAAAAAAAAAGAGTCCAAACAGATCAAAATGAGAAGCTCTAGGTTTACTTAGAAAAGGAAGTTGAAACAAATATAGAACCATTGTGGATTATGGTTTGGCTTAAGCCAAAAGGATTCGAGAAGGTCACATCTCCCTTAAGAACCAAACCACCCATGTAGCTAAATTCTCCAGTACTTTCAGATTATCTCTGGGAGATAATTTCTATACTGAAATATTTAGTCACTTGTGACCAGTTGATATTCAGAATTTTTTCTAGATAAGAATACTTTTTTCCTAATTGTTTCATAGATCTATGACTTTAAAAAATTCTTTAAAGACATCTTGAAAGTTATTTAGATAATATAACAGTTGTAAATCACATAGCATGGCACCTAATGTACATAAGTAAAGTGAAGTGAAAGCCACTCGGTCGTGTCCAACTGTTTGTGACCCCATGGACTACACAGTCCATGGAATTCTCCAGGCCAGAATATGGAGTGGGGAGCCTTCCCCTTCTCCAGGGGATCTTCCCAACCCAGGGATCGAAGCCAGGTCTCCCATGTTGCAGGCGAATTCTTCACCAGCTGAACCACAAGGGAAGCCCAAGAATCCTGGAGTGGGTAGCCTATCCCTTCTCCAGCAGATCTTCCCAACCCAGGAATTGAACCAGGATCTCCTGCATTGCAGGCAGATTCTTTACCAACTGAGCTATCAGGGAATCCCAATGTACATAAAGAGCATGACAAAAATAAATGACTTACTTATTTCCCTCTTTTCCTTACTTACCTCTTTTCCTTTTCCTTTATTCATACTTATCCAGTCTACCTTAAAAGCTAGGTTTATTTTAAATTCCCTCAAAATTACTTTTTTCCCAATTGAAAAGTGAAAGTGAAGCCATTCAGTCGTGTCCAACTCTTTGCGACCCCATGGACTGTAGCCCACCAGGCTCCTCCATCCATGGGATTCTCCAGGCAAGAGTACTGGAGTGGGTTGCCATTTCCTTCTCCAGGGGATCTTCCCGACCCAGGGACTGAATCTGGGTCTCCTGCATGGTAGGCAGACGTCTTACCATCTGAGCCACCTAGCTGTTAATAAGCTTAAAATGTGATTCTAAATTTGGTTCCACTAAGTTATAGGACTATTTTTCTAAATCACAGATTGTATAAAAATATGTTGAATTTGTAATAATTATGCCATTGTTCTTTTGTATGAAGTAAACCTGATAATGGAGAAGGCAATGGCACCCTACTCCAGTACTCTTACCGGTCGCAAAGAGTCGGACACGACTGAGCGACTTCACTTTCACTTTTCACTTTCCTGCATTGGAGAAGGAAATGGCAACCCACTCCAGTGTTCTTGCCTGGAGAATCCCAGGGACGGGGGAGCCTGGTGGGCTGCTGTCTATGGAGTCGCACAGAGTCGGACATGACTGAAGCAACTTAGCAGCAGCAGCAGCAGCAAACCTGATAAAGACTACCTAGGGCTAGTCTCACTGCTTATTAAAGCAGCCAAGGAATTTTTAGAGCTCAACTTATAAATCCCAATCAAAAATGGCTTTTTAAGGACTAATTCAATGTATTTATTTATTTTGTTAACAATTTTGGCCACACCACAGGGCATGCTGATCTCAGTTCCCTGACCAGGGATTGAACCCACGCTCCCTGCAGTAGAAGCACAGTGTCGTCCACTAGTCCCTAACTTGATTGATTAAACAAAGCACTGATGAGACCAACTTCAAGAACAACTCATGACACAGCACTCATTGCTTCTTCCTCTTGTGGTCCACTCTTCCAGACAATCCTCAGATGCTTTCAAATCTACAAAATCTAATTCTATTACTCAAAATTAAATCTTTGGTCTCAGACAGTATTCCTCCCCAAATCTTTTTTAGAGAGACAAAGAATCTCCATACATCCTCTCTGCCTTGTCTTTACTTCTAACATATATTCCAATGAATGGATTCCAAGATCTCTCTGAAAGGCTAGATCATCTAGCAGGAATACCTTAAGTACTGGGAGAGAGTTAGGGAGTATGTGGTCAAGGGACTATTTGCATCCAACCACCCAGGTGTTCATAAAAATCATTCAACAGATCCCTAGGCCCTTCCCCCAGTATGCTCATTTGAAATCTAGTGATCTGGGATTTGAAATCTTGAAATTTGAAATCTTGGGATCTGTATTTTTAACAAGTTCTCCAGATGTTTCTTAATCACGTTAAAATTTGAGAACCACTGTCTTAAATCCTATGCATATTTTTCTGAAAGCAAACAGAATATCAGAAAGTGTGGGCAGGGAGTGGGAAGGGGATTGTAGAACTTCAGTGATATCTTTTAAAATAAAATGAGAATTCCCATCTTTTAGCACCAAACTTCCTTGTGTTGAATTCCTCAATTAGAAGTATTGTCCTATCTGTGGAATTTGACTCGGTCAACGTTTCGTTCACCTTTGTCCTGCCCTACAACTTTCCTTCAACTTTCTCTTGAAATGCTATGCTACTTTGGTTGTCTCTCACATAATTTCTAAATCTACATATTCCTCAGGATAACTTTTTTCTGAGCCCTCCTCCTCACTCTTCTTTAATTCCTACTTTGTTTTTCTCTTTATAGAACATAGAAGGAAAATGGAAAGCTGATAAATCATCATCTTGCAAAGAGCTGAACTCTGATGCTCTGCATAGCTGCCATCAGACAAGTTCAACCAAACTTTGCAGCCTCAGTAACATAGTAACTTTGGAAACAGGTTAATCTCTTGTCCCAAAAGGCAAACTCTTTCTCTGACCTTGAGGATGTTCTAGATAGCACTATACAATAACCAAATGACCCATCCTAGAATGTGGCTACATCATCGTCTGACTCAAGAGGCCTTTGTAAAGGATTTCAAGTTCTTTTTTTTTTTTTTTTCTGTGCAGCTGCCAGAAAATGAAATTTGGCCTAGCACTGGCGACCCACTCCAGTACTCTTGCCTGGAAAATCCCATGGACGGAGGAGCCTGGTAGGCTGCAGTCCTTGGGGTCGCACAGAGTCGGACACGACTGATGTGACTTAGCAGCAGCAAGAGAAGACTAGATACTCTGATTTTATTTCACCTTGAAGAGCTAAAGGAACCAACTACATATAAAGTCATTTTCTGTCCACTGGTGCTATCACTTCCTAAAATAGCAGACTAAACATGCTAAAGGTTAATTTACAAGCCAATGCCTCAGCTTTGCTAATTTTCTGATTATTATATAATGTTTCTAAATACCCATAAGGTAACAAATAAATTAGAAACATTTAGAAACCCAAACTGTCAATGTCAAGATTTTATGCAATCTGAGTTATTAAAAAATGTGTTTCCATAGATCATTTATTTAGAGATGACTTAAACCAAAGGAAAAGAAACATTTGGTTAAATTCATTTATCATGACAATCACACAGTATTAAATCCAGAACTCTGAATTAAAGATGACAGTGAAAAGTAATTTCCAAAAACAATAATAGTTGTTAGGAAAAATTTTAGCAAAAGTTAAAAGAAATGTCTTCCCATTAATTACAAATAGCTAAGTATCACTCAGGACTTTTTAACTGCATTTATTCACTCACAGAACACACAATCATTCCAAATTCAAAAGTAATCAATATTTCTAGTACAGACTGAACAAGAATATGCTTATTTTCTTGAATTAGTTCTCAAATAAGAGGATGAGAAATAATGGACAGAAAGACAAAAGAAAAAAAATTCCAAGCTTCTTACCTTCATAGCCTCTAGAGCACAGATCATCAGTGGTTCCATAAATCTTCCATCTGCTCCATAAACCCGATCCCTTGTAAAGCATAATGTTCTTTTCTTGTCTGTTGCCATAGTTAAAAAATAAATCTTCTCCCTTGATTCCTAAGAGCGTGTCATTTTTGCACTCCCATTTCTGAAATTCACTCCTAGAGTCACAGGCATACAGAGTGACAGGAACCCAATCAGTTTTTGATGGTACCCCTAAGCATAATTTCAGTGCAACGCTCATGATCTGGGATTCAGACACCCATCGGAATTTCTGAGCTTCATTGTTCGGGTCGCAAACTGCAGTTTGGACTGCACTGGGACTTAATGCTTCCACGCAACGCTTGTGATCTTCATTGTATATTAAAAATGGCCTAGTGTCTGTTAAAAAAAGAGAAAGGGTGTTTAAGTGGATACATAGGATAAAGGCAATATTTTAGTTCAAAAGTTCTTTATGTTAAATAGATAACAAGGACCTACTATACAGCACAGGGAACTCTGCTCAATGTTATATGGCAGCCTGGGGGTGGGGGTTGGGAGAGAATGGATACATGTATATGTGTAGCTGAGTCCTTTTGCTGTCCACCTGAAACTATCACAACAGTGTTTATTAGTTATAAAATAAAAAGTTAAAGAAAAATAAGTTCTCAATTTTTCCATTTCCCTTAAAGACCTATGATCACAGGAAAAAGGATGAAACTGACTCTGCCTGGGCCAACTCAGCTCCTCCAGAAGGGTCCCTGAAGCTGGAAAGACTGGGTTGAGGGTCCTCTGTCAGGAGTACATGGCTGCCAGCTGCCAGTAATTAACTGGAAATCTTCAAAATGTCCTAGTTTGGACAAGGAACCTTATGAAAAGGCTCAAATGCTTGGGGTCGCACAGAGTCGGCCACGACTGAAGCGACTTAGCAGCAGCAGCAGCAGCGGCAGCAGCAAACATAAAAGGGGGCTTCCCAGGTGGCACAGTGGTGAAGAATCTGCCTGCCAATGCAGGAGATGAAGAGACACGGGTTCAATCCCTGGGTCGGGAAGATCCCCATAAGGAGGAAATGGCAACCCACTCCAATATTCTTGCCTGGAGAATTCCATGGACAGAGGAGCCTGGCAGGCTACAGTTCATGGGGTTGCAAAGAGTTGGACACGACTAAGCACGAATACAAGCAGGCACAAACATAAAAGGTAATAGAAGAAGAAATAACACTGATCTGAGAAAAACAAATTTGGAGATAAATACAATAAAGTATAAAATTAAATATTTCTTTGTCCTAGAACAGAATTTTGAAGTCTGACTACCCTTAGCCTCTTTGAGATAGATGAAACCTATAGAGCGACTGAACTGAACTGAACTGATACACAATTATTCTAACACTGGGAAAGTTTCCTGTGTCTAGAAAAACAATTTTATTTTAGGAATTTTTACCTTCATTTAATGGCCAGCAAATCTGTGAGCTAACAGTCTGCTGGGTAGCCCTGGTCTGGGCAACTAGAGAGCTTTTCTGTTTTGTTTCCCATCCAACAGTTGGCACCTCAGACATCTAGTATCTGTCATTTCATTGGCATATTCAACTTGACCTTTGTATTAAAAAATGATACAAAATGCATTTGAAAAGTGTAATAATTTGTGAAGTTTGCAGTAAAGGTTGAGTACGTTACGTTTTTATATTGTTTAAGGTAATATTTATAAGAGAAACTTTACCAATAACAGTGTTTTTTTATGCTTGCAATTTGGGGTTGGTACTTTAAATAAATATGTATACATGGTTTATTCTTGTAGGACATAGCTGCTATCTGGCAAAACTCAACTTCCTCTTGCCAAAAAAGAAAAGAATAAAAGGAGCTAGTAAGCACATTTTTATCCTTTAAATCACAATTGAATTCAAGTTTGATCATTTAAAGGTTTTCTTTTTGTCTATTTTTTAATAGACAAATGAAAGGAACTAACTATTTGGGGGGCACAGATATAAATTAAACACTTTTTGTGAAGTTTAAGTAAATTCCTTCTACTTAAGAGCTTCTTTCAAAGTGAGCTAGTATAGTATTACAGATGTTTGAGGGTTTGGCTAAATGAGCTTGTTATTTTTTTTACATTTGATTTCAACTTTATTTTTTTCATTCATTGAAGTATAAGTTGATTTATAGGGAAGCCTAGCATGCTGCAGTCCATGGGATCACAAAGAGTGAGACATAACTTAGCAACTGAACAACAAATAGATTTACAATGTTGTGTTAATTTCTGCTACAACAAAGTGATTCAGTTATACATACATATAGTCTTTTTTACATTCTTTCCCATTATGGTTTAACCCAGAATATTGAATATAGTTCCCTCTGCTATATAGCAGGATCTATTGTTTATCCATCCTCTATACAATAGTTTACATCAGCTAACCCCGATTTTAATCAGGTCATCCCAGTGAAACTATCAAATAATCATAGTATCACTAAGAGAGCCCTTTGCTGTTTACAAAGCACTTTCACAAGCCAAATTCTATTTACTGTCCTCAACACCCCTGTGGGCTTGGCAACACTCACACTCTGAGATCAGTCTTGGACCATCAACTTTGAGGTCATAATGGATCTTTGCCTCAAAAGATTATGTTCTCTTGCCATATCTGCTCTTGTCTACACTTGGTAGAGACCTCCCGCCTCTGTCTTGCCTGGGTTCCTAATTCGGAGCTACTTTGAACCTCTGCCTAGATTCCTTGGCTGGGTTCCGCATGTCTGCTGGTTCCACTTCTTGGAATCGGGACTCACTAGAGCCTGAATTCAGAACATCTGCTTCTGTTGGCATATTTGGAGTTGGCGTCTGTCAACAGAACATGCAGTGTCAACGCAATCTCCTCCCATCTAACCGAAGTCCTTCCCAAGTTTGATCTTTGTGTGGCAACACAAGTAACTTTGTGCATTGGTAATACAATTAAAATTTTAATAATATTGTGTTTTACTCACAGTAAAACCCAGGAAATAGGAAGATAAAATGTTCTTTAAATGGATAATGTATCATACAAAAATTTATATCTGGCTAAAAGGGTACTGAACTATGAAATCGCCATAGATATTTGTAGACTCATCTATACTGACCTTTACATTTAATTTGTGTTGGCCATTGCACCTATTGCTTTCTTCTCTAGACTTCTCTTCCACATTACACATAGTTTTGCTTAGTACCATCCTGACGGAATCTATCTTCCACCTTCTACTTCAGTCATTTGATCGTATTGTTGAGTGGCCAACACTTACTGTCTAAATTCAGTCAACCAACCAGCTGGTAACCAGCCATTTAAAGTAAGGTCTTTAGAAGTCTTTATGCAAGAATAGAATTCCTCTTTCAGAGGTTTTTATACTTCCTTGAGTTTTACTTCATGTATTTAATTTTCATCTGTAGTTCCATCTTTAACTTTAACTATCATGGCAACATCCAATATTCTTTTTTATTAATGGCACCATCATCCATCTAGATCTACAAGCCAAAGACCTAGGAGCCATCTAGATTCTCAGCTTTCTTTCACTTTCTAGGACAAAATTATAATCTGTTGGCTCTCTTCAAAAATGTACCACAATGGTTACTTTTATGTGTCAAATTGGCTGGGCCATAGGATCAAACTTATTGGTCAAACACCTGTCTGGATGTTGCTCTGAAGGTTGTTTGCGGAAGTTTTTTGTTTTTTGTTCTAGTTCTAGAAGATTAACATTTAAATCAGTAGACTTTTAGTAAAGCAGATTATACCCCATACTGTGGGTGGGCCCCATCTAATCAGCTGAAGACCTTCAGAGAAAACAGGCTGAGGTCACCCACAGAAGTGGAAATTCTCTCTCTAGACTATCTTTGGACCTGAACTGCAATATCCACTCTTTCTTGAGCTACCAACATGCCAACCCACTCCTGTAGATGTTGGACTTGTCAGCATCCACAACTGCATGAGGCAATTCCTTAAAATAAATCTCTCCCAAAAAATATTGATAGAGGATAGGTAGAGAGATAGGTACATAGACAGAGAGAGAGGCAGAGGTGGAACCATACATACATATTCTATTGGTTCTGTTTCTCTGGAGAACCCAACTAATACATATTCCCTAAGCCAGTCTTTTCTCTGCATTTCCACTACCATACCCCGGACCAAGCCACCATGGTCTTGCTCTGATTTTCCTCTGTTCGAAATGGAATCATTAGCAATAATGCCTGATCTCCCAGTTTCCTGGGTGAGACAGTCTTAACATGTCACCTGACCCCAGACTGCAAAATCTACTTGATGCCATGAAATATTTCTACTTGGCCATATAAAAGGGTCAAATTTCTCTGTTTCTGCAGTCTCTTTAGTAGATTGCCAATACATGTCACATTCTGCTTGAATACTTATTCAATAATAAAATTATTTTTTCTTTTTCTTTTGGGGAGAGGTTTTCCAGGATGGAAGAGATTTTGTTTTTCACCATATCTCTTCCCAAGTGTAAACTCTTCACGAGGACCACTGAATACACAGGAACAAAACCCTCCAGTTTCCATGTCACAGCTCACTAGATGTGACACCATCCAGGGGAGCTGCTCCTACTCTCACCTCCTCCCACCCTTGTTCTCACTCCCCACCTCCCAGCCACAAAGCCTTTCTGTTTCTCAAAAACTTGAAGCTCATTTTCACTTTACAGACTCCATATTTCAAGTTCCCTTTTCTTGAGACACTCATTAAGGTTCCAACTCAATTGCCAACTCCTTAGTGAGCTAACAACTCTAATTTTACTCTTTTATTTTCTATATAATATTAATAACCACTTTAAAATATATTTTTTTAAAATTTTGTTTACTTTTTATCTGTGTCCCTACTGGAATGTAAATTCCCTGAGTAGAAAGACTTATCTTTCCAATCCATCACCATATTCTCTCTTTTCAGAGCATAATAGGCCTTC
This sequence comes from Bos taurus, assembly GCF_002263795.3. Lineage (NCBI taxonomy): Eukaryota > Metazoa > Chordata > Mammalia > Artiodactyla > Bovidae > Bos > Bos taurus. The sequence continues at coordinate 32,249,704 of NC_037340.1, read as the reverse complement.
AACAAGTATCTGTTGAATGAATAAGGGAATAGTTATTAAATTTGAAGCATCTCCTGACTGTTAACCCAGGTACTTTCTCTTATTTAATGCTTGATTCAAGATGATGGATCTATTTCATTTGACTTTTTACCCTGAAAGTTTATTATTCCCAAAGAGCAATTTATAAATGTTTATATTTATAACAGAAGTACTTGCAAATGAAAAGCTTCTATGTCAATACAAACTTATCTGTTCTTATTTCCTTTATGTATCTTGGACACTAGGAAGCAGTGCAAGTTTGATATTGCTTCTGCCAGACAATAAGAGGAAATGTAAAATTATCGCTTTATGATCCTGTGTTCATACGTTATTCTTCTCCTTGACGCATCAACATGTGAGTTTTGCTTGTATCACTGTCTCTGTGCAATGTCTCTGATTTAAAATGTCATCTGTCTTCCTCTGAAAGTGATTCAAGACCTTGACCAAAAGACAGCTTATGGCATTTTTGTCACTATGAACCAGACCAATGTTTTATTTGGATAAACACTTAATTTTTGTTGTCTATACTATGTTTTTGTAACAGAAATATTGCAAAGCTGAACAAATGAGAATAGATGGTACTTATACATCAGAAATGTATTTACCGAATTGATGAAGCCAGCCATCCGTCTTAACTCAGTCTTAATAATCTTTTATTTTTCAACAAATAGATATCAGGCACCCTGCTGGTGACAAGGCAAAGACAAACTAGAGACAAGTTCCCTGATACGCAGAGCCCACACTTCAAGGGGAGAAATATAAAAAGTCAAACTGCACTTAGGAAAGAAGTTTCCACACAATGTCTCAGGTTAAAAATGCCTGAAGTCTGGCCATAAAAAGGAACGAAGTTGGGTCATTTTGTGGAGACGTGGATGGGCCTGTGAAAGTGTTAGCTGCTCAGTCACGTCCAACTCTTTGTGACCCCATGGACTATAGCTTCTGTCCATGGAATTCTCCAGGCAAGAATACTGGAGTGGGTTGCCATTCCCTTCTCCAGGGGATCTTCCCAATCCAGGGATCAAACCTGGGTCTCCTGCATTGCAGGCGGATTCTTTAACCATCTGAGCCACCAAGGCTGAACCTAAAGACTATCATACAGAGTGAAGTAACTCATAAAGAAAAAAAAAACAAATATCATATATTAATGCACATATGTGAAATCTAGGAAAAATGATATAGATGATCTTATTTACAAAACAAAGATGTAGAGAACAAATGGACACCAGCGTGGGAAAGGGAGGGTGGGTGGGATGAATTGGGAGACTGGGATTGACATGTGTACACTACTGTGTACAAAATAGGTAACTTATGAGAACCTACTATATAGCTTAGGGAACATTACTCAATTCTCTGTGGTGACCTAAATAGAAAGGAAATCCAAAAAAGAGGGGACATATGGATACACATGGCTGGCCTACTCTGCTGTAACAGCAGAAACTAACACAACATTGCAAAACAACTATATTTCAATAAAAGTCAATTTTAAAAAATGGCCAAAGCCTGGATATCCAACATCACGGGTACAAATGTTCTTTTAAGCACATTTTAACTGTTTTAAATGATAACACTAAGCAAGTCATTAAATTTCCAAAGTGAAAGTAAAAGTTACTCAGTTATGTCTGACTCTTTGCAATCCCATACAGTCCATGGAATTCTCCAGGCCAGAATACTGGAGTGGGTAGCCGTTCCCTTCTCCAGTGGATCTTCCTGACCCAGGAATCAAACTGGGGTCTCCTGCATTGCAGGAGGATTCTTTACCAACTGAGCTACCAGGGAAGTTCAAATTTCCAAATTTACTGGCAAAGAAAGTGAGGTTATTAAAGGTGACAATTTAGAGATAGAACTGTCATAGGCTGTACTTCCTTATACATATTTAGGCTTTCCCCACCATCTATAAATAAAACACTGACATGAAAACATAAAAGCTAATAACTTGTGGAAGAAAGGGAAGCTGGATAAGAGGAAAGTAAATGGGTATTTTGTACTGGATGTTGCCAGAAACCCATTTATTTCTCTTGCCTTTTGCTACTTCAGTGAGTACCAGCTCCAATCCCCAGGGGCAGCCCCACATCTCTGGGCCTGGGGACGTTTTTCGGACCATCAGAGCCTCCTTCACCCACTGCAAAGACCAGAAGGGTCAGAGAAAGAACACCTCCTAGGAGCAGCCCTTCACTAGTGACCAGTGGGTGTTGGAGGAATGAACAGCCCTAATCCTTACACCAAGGAAGGATGATTCTGGGACATACATTCTACCTTGTCACCCAGAGTACCCAGGAAGGCTGAGCTCATCTGCCCACAGGGCTCACTTGCTCCTTCACCCACCCTGGACCAGCTGCCTCTCTCTGGTCTCACAGCCCCCTCCTCAGCCAGTTTTTCCCAAGATTTTTCCCAGTCTTGGGAAAAAAGTCACTGTCAGAGGTCAAGTCAAGTCATTGTCAAGTCATTGTCAGAGGTCACCATCTTGAGTCAACCAAACCAAGAATCTGTTCATTAGCCCCCGTCAGTGACAGTACACCCCACAAGTGTGTCTCCAAAGAACTGAAATTAAGCTAATAAATATTTATTTATGTAAATGTATTAGTTAAAAATAAATATTTATTATGCACTTACTATATACAAGGACTTCCCTAGAGACTCAGTCAGTAAAGAATCTATCTGTAATACAGAAGACCCAGATTCAATCCCTAGGTTGGGAAGATCCCCTGGACAAGGAAATGGCAACCCACTCCAATATTCTTCCCTGGAGAATCCCATGGACACAGGAGCCTGGTGAACTACAGTCCATGAGGTCACAAAGAGTCAGACATGACTGAGGGACTAACCCATCACTACCATACACGTGCACACACACACACACACACACACACACAAACTATAACAATTGCTGGGGGCAAGGGGGAAACTAAGGATCACATGATTAGGTTTAGTGATACTGAACAAAAGGATAAAGAAAAAATTGAAAATGATTTTATTTTCCTCTTAGATCCTTCATTCATTCATCAAATATCCAGAGAACCTACCAATTAAAGTCACCGTATTTGGCTATTGGGGATTCCCAAGTGGCTCAGTGGTAAAAAATATGCCTGCCAGTGCAGGAGACACAGGTTTGATCCCTGGGTCAGGAAGATCTACTGGAGAAGGAAATGGCAACTCACTCCAATACTCTTGCCTGGGAAATCCCATGGACAGAGGAGCCTGGCAGGCTACAGTCCATGGGGTCCCAAGAGTCGGACACAACTTAGAGACTAAACGACAACAGCAACAACAATTAGGCTACTGGGGGAGGTGCAAGTATTAATCCAATACGGACTATGACCTCAAGGAGAAAACAGTCTGGGAGTAAGTAAGGAACACTGCCAACTTCCTGCCTCCCTCCCTAAAGATAGGAATACCTACTCCCTTCCTGTATTCACTCACTCCCATCTCAGGAGCTCTCCTGCCACCTGCTGATCCCCAGACTTATATCCTGGATTCCATTCTCAGCTGCCACTTCATTCACCATCCTTCCCTTTCTCTCCTGATCTTCAACCTCAAAAACCCAGCCTCTCTGCCAACTTCAAGACAAGCAAAACATGTAGGTAAGAAGCTGAGACTACACAATTTTTCTTCTTCCACTCATAACCAGGCAAATTAATTTTTATGCATTGTGTCTACCTGACTGCGACATAATTGGAGCTCTACTGCTTACTGAGTGACCTTACTCAAGTATCTAAACTACTCTGTGCTGCCTTTTCCCCCTGAAGAATGAGGAGGAAAGAACAGGACCTGCTGGTCATGTGAGATTTAAATTAGATCATCTAAACAAAGCGCTGAAAACAGTTCCTGACACACAGAAATTGCTTGATACATATTAGTATATTCTTATCATTAGCTGGGGAAAATCAGTATTGTAGGCAATGTGAAATGGTCCAGAGCAGGATGAAACTAGAAAAAAACAGAGAACTGTTGCAAAGACAGGGACAGGAGGATAGAGACCCCAGAGTTCCCATGTGATGTGGTGGAAAGAAGCATGTGTTTGCAGGCCAGCAAACTTGCAATCAAATGTTGGTTCCACCAAGTCCTAGCTGTGTTGCCTCAGTTAAATTAATCATTCTAGCCTCACTTTCCTGATCTGTCAAATGGGATAATAATGTTCTCTGATAGAGCTGCTGGAAATTTTCTAAATATTTTTTTAGAAATATTTAGATATATATATTTACAGATAATTTAAGCAAAGCACCCAGAAAATCATTTTGCAGATAGTGAACCCTCAAAGGTTACTGTCCCCTTTCCCATCTCCAAGTGAAAAATCTAAATAATTGATCCAAATAGAGGGACTAATCCCCTTTTTGACATACTGCTGTTTTGAAGCACGTTTATGTCTTTCCTGATCAATACGCTCCAGCTAGTAAATTACATCTTCTTAGCCTCAGAACCAGAAGACCACAATCAAGAACTGGTCAGGTCCTTACTGGCTAGCTGACTTCTGAGCCTTTCATGTAGTAAAAGGTGGATGACATTAATAACACCCAACCAACCCATCTCATGGCTTCCCTGATGGCTCAGACTGTAAAGCACCTGCCTCTAATATGGGAGACCTGGGTTCTGTCCCTGGGTGAGGAAGATCCCCTGGAGAGGGAAATGGCAACCCACTCCAGTACTCTTGCCTAGAAAATTCCATGGATGGAGGAGCCTAGTGGGCTACAGTCCATGGGGTCGCAAAGAATCAGACACGACTGGGCAACTTCACTTTCACTTTCAACCCTTCTCATAGGGTTGTTGTAAGGATCTGATTAAGGATCTGAAAGCAATTAATTGAAGTGGGTAAGGATCTGAAAGGGCTCTGTAACCTTAACTTGGTTTATAATCAGAAGAATCTGTCACACAGTAAGGGGCTTCCCAGGTGGCTCAAGTGATAAAGAATCTGCCTGCCAAAGAGATACAGATTTGATCCCTGGGTTAAAAATCCCCTAGAGGAGGTAATAGCAACCCACTCCAGTATTACTGGCAGGATAATCCCATGGATAGAGGAGCCTAGACAGCTACAGTCCATGGGTTCATTAAGAGTCCAACACAATAGAAGAACTGAGCACACATGCACATCCTATAATGTCTCCTATGCCAGTTTCAGTTCTTTTTCAAAGGGTATTTGCCTTCCTATCTCCTTCTGCTCTCAATTTATTACCTGATTTCCATGAGTTCCCTCTATGGATCAGTGTAACTATATGATGTTTCCATTCAACAGTGCTTGATGCTTACCAGGAGGCAAGAGGGCCCTGTTATTCTCACATTGATAGCAGTTTTGTTCCTTCTCTGCCATGCAAACAACACACCACTTAAAAGGCTACATTCCTTCTGTTCAACTCCCCGAGTGGCTCTGTGACCTCCTGGTTCTCCTTCAGCTGCTCAAGATTCAGTGTCAGAAACCAGGTTTCAGGAATACTTGTCATCACTGTGATCCACGTCCCTTTGAAGACAGGGTCTTTGTCTATAACTGAGGTTGAGTGTGTTTGATTCTTTTTTTTTCCCCCTTACAGGTTGCCTTCCGTATTTTGTTTTTTAAAAATATATTTTATTGAAGTATAGTTAATTTACAATGTTCTGTTCGTTTCTTCTGTACAGCAGTGACTCAGTTATACATATATACGTTCTTTTTCATATTCTTTTCCATTATGGTTTATCCCAGGACATTGGATAGTTCCCGGTGCCATACAGTAGGACCTTGCTGTTTATCCATTCTCTATATAATAATTTGCATCTATTAATCCCAACTCCCGGTCCATCCCTCCCTCAGTACCCCCGCCCGTGGTAACCACAAGTCTCTTCTCTATGTCTGTGAGTCTGTCTCCGTTTCATAGATGAGTTCATTTGGTTTATACTTCATATTTCACACATAAGTGATATTATATGGTATTTGTCTTTCTCCTTCTGACCTACTTTAAGTGTATTTAATTCTTTAACACTCACATTTAACCAGCAGTGATTCTTCCTACCTAGAAATTAGGTCCAACAACCTAAGAAGGTGCTGAAATGTCACACAACAAAGCAACTGTCTTCTCACCTGTATCTGCAATATCCTACACCTACAGGTCTCCAACTCAGAATCAGAGAAAAAAATCAGAAGTCATTTGGGACAATAACAAGAAAAATAGACAACTATCAGAACAGCTGAAGAAAGAAAGAGGACAAAAACTTGGTTTTGCTCAACAATGTCAGAAAGTATGTGTTAAATCTGGTACCAAAACAAGTCACATGTATAAAGGAATAAATGAGAGACTAGAAATAAAGAAAAGATAAAAAAAGAAAGGAAGAATGAAGGAAAAATATAAATATTAAAGGAAAATTTTATGAAAACTAGTAAGGGAGTGGTCAGTGGGCAACTGTTCCTCACAGACATCCTAGATTAGTATTAAAACCAATCTAAAGGGATAGTTTGGGAGCTTGGGATAGATATGCACATGCTGCTGTATTTAAAATGGATAACCAGCAAGGTCCTACTGTTTAGCACAGGGGACTCTGTTCAATGTGAGGTGGCAACCTGGATGGGAGGGGAGTATGGGAGAGAATGGCTAAGTCCCTTTGCTGTCCATCTGAAACTATCACAACATTATTAATTGGCTATACTAAAAAAAACAACAACAACAAAGTTTAAAAAAAAATGAATGTAAAAATATCCCAGTAAGCTTTATATTGATGAATGTTGACTAATAATATTTTGGATACACTGGGTTAAATAAAACATATTCATAAAATCAGTGTCACCTGTTTTTTTTTTGTTTTTTGTTTTTTTTACCTTTTTAAACATGGCTATATAATGTGGCCAATGATGTTTCTATTGCCAGGTTGGAGTACAGGTCTCATTCAGGGTCTGTCTGAAGACCTTTGCTAAGTCACTTCAGTCGTGTCCGACTCTGTGCAACCCCATAGACAGCAGCCCACCAGGCTCTGCTGTCCCTGGGATTCTCCAGGCAAGAACACTGGAGTGGGTTGCCATTTCCTTCTCCAATGCATGAAAGTGAAAAGTAAAAGTGAAGTCGCTCAGTCGCATCCAACTCTTAGCGACCCAACGGACTGCAGCCTACCAGGCTCCTCGGTCCATGGGATTTGCCAGGCAAGAGTACTGGAGTGGGCTGCCATTGCCTTCTCCTCTGAAGACCTTTAGTGAGAGAAAACTTTCTCCTACAAAGAACATTCTATTTGAGACAGTGAAACCTTTAGAAGATTGTCACTGGTCTTAGTTTTAACCTTTGGGGTCACGAAGAATATATTAATCCTCTTGCACAAGACAGTCTTTCAAGATGAAGACCAGAGTGATATGGAGCCTGCTATCCCGTCACCCTTCTCCTTACTCACTAAGAGATGTGCTTTGTAGCCAGGACTCAGGTTAAATAAGAGCTTCCCTGGTGGCTCAGTGCTAAAGAACCCGCCTGCAAATGCAGGAAACTCAGGTTTTATCCCTGAGTCAGGAAGATCCCCTGGAGAAGGAAATGGCAACCCACTCTAGTATACTTGCCTGGAAAATTCCATGGACAGAGGAGCCTGGCAGGGTTATAGTCCATGGGGTTGCAAACATGACTTAGTGACTAAACAAAAACAACAGGGAAAATATCTCCTCAGACTTCAGGACTCCTTCCTCTGTATTGTTTCTTGGAAAACCTTTCCTTTAAATGCTAATTATCTTGCTTTCACTGAGCTACTGATTGCTACCATGGGGGAAAAAATAGTCATGGTTATGAATAGCTAACATTTAGTAACTATTATGAGTCATACTATGTTCTAAATATTTTACATAGTTTAATTCATTGAGTCATTGCAACAACTGATGGGACAAGTAATATGATGCTTCTTAGTTTATATACTAAGAAAGTTTATAATTAAGGCACAAAGAAATTAAGTAGCAGGGTCCATTTACAAACTATGCTGCCTTTGCTTGTGTTTTTATCATCTCAGCTATTTCATGGTCATGCCAATTTGTTTTCTGTGGTTGAACATTCTCCCTGGAAAGCTTCCTGGTGGTCAGGAGCTTCTGTCTCATCCATGATCCCCTCTCCCCAGCACCTGCCTCCAACATGTTGACAGGGCATGGAACACCCTTGGCACAGGCTGGGCAAGGTGGTATTTGCTGATTTGTGAAAAATGAAAGGGGATCAGAAATACAAAATTTCAAAGCTGAAATCCCATCTATTTCATCTCAAAAGAGACCTTGGAATAAACATTCCTCCAGACACTCAGCTCTCATTCCTCAGCTCTCATTCCGAGGGTAAAGCAAGATGTTTAAAGAAATAGAAGAGAGAGACTTCATACTGTCTTCAGGCTTCTGGAAAGCTCTGAGTCTGGTCCTCATGAATTATCATCCATTTCCAAGAAAAAAAAAAAAAAGGAAGGGATGGAAGAATAGGAATAAATCAGTTTGAACAACTTAGAACTGAGAGAAGGATCTATGTAGAACACCTAAGGATGAACTGTCTAGTAATAAAAACTAGGACTGATCAAAATGGTTCATTCACTGCTGAGTGAAGTAAGTCAGAGAAAGACAAATATCATATGCTATTGCTTACACGTGGAATCTAAAAGGGGATACGAATGAACTTATCTACAAAATAGAAATAGAGTCACTGAAACAGAAAATAAAATTTATGGTTACCAGAGGGTAAGGGGTGGGTGGGGAGTAGGGATGCATTGGGAGATTGGGATTGAGGTATACACAGTACTATGTCTAAAACAGATAACTAATAAGAAGGTGCCTTGCAGCATAGGGAACTCTACTCAATACTCTGTAATGACCTATATGGGAAAAGACTGTAAAGAAAGAGGGGATGTATGTATATGTATAACTGATCCCAATTACTGTACACCTGAAACTAACACAACACTATAAATCAACTCCAACTTAAAAAAAAATTTTTTTTTTAAGGTGCATTCACAGAAAAAAGATGAGTTGTAAACTCGCATGAGATCTTTGGGGGGTACTATCTGTGACCCATCCTTACACCTACGATAAAGAGAGACACCGGCGCTGCCCTCATTTTGGTCAAAAACGCTCAGAAGAGATTGGTTGAGAGTTAGATGGAAATTGAAAACAAGAATTCGCCAACCGGAGCGGAAATCACTCCAAGAATATATAGCAGCGAAGGGGCAATGGGAGACGAGAGAAGAGGTAAGAGGAAGGCAGGGTTCTGAGGGGCTCAGATCAGGCAGCCCCCTGACCCCAGGAGGAGCCGCTGCCTCCTGCCAGTCCCCAGCTTCCAGGCCTGGGAACCCGGAGCAGCTTCCTGCAGAGCTGGTGGTGCTGTAGCCCGGCTTCCTCCTCCACGCAGGTGTGGAAGGAATCCCTTAATACTCTCCCCCAAAGGAGGGGGTATCATAGACCCCAGGCCCCAAGTCAGGAAGCTCAGACCTCATTAGCCTACTTACCCAGGAGCTGCACGGCTACCGGAAGAAGAAAGAGGAGAGACAGGAGTGGGGACGGCCTCATGGTCCAGAGTTTATCCTTTTCTTCCACGGATGGAGAGAAGAGAGCGGGGAGGACCAGGCCAGTGAGCCCCCAGCTGTCCCTGCCCGCTCCGCCCTTCTCAGAACTGCCCAGCTGAAAAGGAGCGTGGAGGAAGCGCCCACTTTTAAAGGGCTTCTGAAATTAGGGAAAACCTCCAATAAGGAGATATCCTGTCACATGAGGGTGGTTGGAAAAACAGGAATTCAAAGTTACAACTTTGCTTTGTAAGCTAACTTCTGAGAAGAGCAGACACAGAGGAAGGGGAGAGAGGGACACGTGTGGGAGAGAGATGAGGAAGAGGGTGGAGGCGACTGGGCGCCTGTGAGAACCCAGGAGCCAGGGCCGGCCTGCTGGGAAAGGGGGGAAGTGAAACAGCGCTGGACCTCCCGGCTCTGCTTGGATGCGGGGGAGGGCAAGCTGGAGGCCACTACCTGGGCTGGAAAAGTGAGATTCTCTCTGGGCAGCAGCTGAATCCAGGGACCTTCAGCAGACAAGCCCTGGAATGTAGTGGAGATGGCAGGCAATAAAGAGGACAGTTTTCTGGACTTCTTAGCAGTCCAGTGGTTAAGACTCTGGCCTTTCAACACAGAGCGGGCATAGGTTCAATCCTTTGTCAGAAAATTAAGATTCCCACATGCCACATGCGGCCCCTCCTCCAAAAATGAAAATTTTAAAAATCCTGAATTATACCAATATGGCATTACATCTAAAATAATAAACTATTTTTTAAAGGATAGTTTTCTGGTGGAAATGTCTTCTTAAGCGCTGAAATGGATCCCATCCTACTCTCCATATTCAACGTTTAGAGTTTCCTTTTTTCTTTGAAAGCTTCGAAAGTGGCTTCATATGGATCTTTGTTCCTTTCAGCTAGAAGAAATGTAAAATAGAGACTAAGCTTAAGAAAGAAGCTCAGTTGTAAAAGGAAGAAGAAAGTTCTAGAAGTCTTTTTCTAGAAAGTTCTCAAGAGATCCAGAGAAAACAGTGACAGGACTTGCAGTAAAGCCCCACTGCCCATCCTTAACAATAGTGATCCTCTTCAGGTTTACAGGGGTCGTCTTGCCAGGAGGAAGTCTGCTCATTTGGTCATTTCATGATAGGTGGGATAATTTCTTTTTAAAGAAATGAAAACATCTTTCATGAACCATCATATTAACCCTACAGATCTATTGTGTTATTTTTCAGAAGTAAAGCATGAATTAAGAACATTTTGAAGCAGATATCGATAATTAGATAGCCAGCTCACAACTGGAGTGTGGGAAATGTTAGCCAAACAAAAGGAAGCTGCTGGAGTATTTCTTGAAATTTTATTTTAGTTTTTTAATTTAAATTTACTGATTTTAATTGGAGGATAATTGCTTTACATTATTCTGTTGGTTTCTGCCATACATCAATATAAATCAACCATAGGTATACATATGTCCCCACCATCTTGAACCTCCCTTACACCTGCCACCCCATCCCACCCCTCTAGGTTGTCACAAAGCACTGTATTTGAGCTCCCTGCCTCATACAGTAAATTTCACTAATTTTACATATGGTAATGTATATGTTTTAATGAATAGTTTGTCTTCAAGTGGAAAGCTCAAAGATTCACCATCTTTGTGATACTATAAACTTTGCTTCCTAGTAAGAAATGTGATATATTTCTCTTACTGATTTTTTTTAACATTCTAAATTTCAGATTACTCTGACAGGATGAAAAATATGATGAAAATGTAGGACACAAAGAAAAATGTTTCTTTTTCATTAAGCCAGTGTTTCACTGACATAAAAGACTGGTTACAAAACACAGCAAATGAAACAAAATATTTCTTTCTAAAACACTGCTTCACTGATTTATCGTGAGAAAAAAAATACTTTAAATGAGACATTCATGGTTTTTAAATGTAAACCAACTATATAAATTCAGAAAGTTTGGCCTAATTTGGATTTACATTAATTTCAGAAGCAGATAAAACTTAACTGAATTTTCTCTACACTCACATTCAGATTTTTTTAAATCACACAAAATGTGTCATATGGCCAACCAGGATCAGTGGTACAATCTGTGATTTTGAAACAACAGGAGATCTATCATCCCACAAAGAATTTACCCCATGACCTTGACCTTACTAAAACAAAGATTTAACAGGTTAAAAGAGGTGACCAAGCTAAAAAGAAAGCCAGTTCTTGTGGGAGTGATAGTGGAGTAAGAAGCTTTAGAAATCCATCATTCCACTTCAACACCTACTAAACTGGGCAGAAACTGTCTGGAGTCTATTTTAGTATCCCAAGTAACTAGCAGAAACTTAGGAGGATCCAGGGGAGAGCTTGATGGAAATGCTGGTACATTTCAGTGAATTTCAAGCTCTTCCTTGGGTGGTGGCTATCATCTTCCACCCCCCCATCTTTGTGGCAGGTAACAGCCTTTTTTGCACCCTGATGGATCCAGGATAGCCCTTCAGGGGACTCATCTTCCAAATATCAGACTTGTGTATTCTGAAGGGTAATTAAAGCTTTTAATTGCTTTCACCACTTCTATTCAACATGGCAAGAAAAGTTCCAGCCAGAGCAATTAGTCAAGGAAATAAATAAATAAAGGCATCCAAGTCAGAGAAAAAGGAGTAAAAGTATCTTTCTTCCAGAGATGACATTATTTTATATGTGAAAAATCCTAAAATGTCTACCAAAAAGGAAAAAACAAAAAACAAAAAACCACCTGCTACAGCTAATAATCAAATACAACAAAATAGAATACAAAATTAAAACACAAAATTTGGTTGTGTTTCTACACACTATTAATTAAAAATCTGAAAAGGAAATTAAGAAAGCAATTCTAGTCACAATAGCATCAAAAAAGAATAAAATATTAGGAATAAATTTCACCAAGGAGGCAAAAGACTTACACAACAAAAACTACAAAACATTGCTAAAAGAAAGAAGACCTAAATAAATGGAAAGCTATCCCATGTTCATAGAGTTGAAAACATAATATTGTTAAGATGACAATACTACCCTAAGAGATTTACAGATTCCATGCAACTTCTATCAAAATCCCAATGATGTTTTTTGCAAAACAGGAAACCCCATCTTAAAATTCGTATGAAATTCCAAGAAATCCCATATAGCCAAAACAATTTTGAAAAATAACAATGTTGGAGGTCTCACACTTACTGATGTCAAAACTTATTATAAAGCTACAGTAATCAAAATCGTGTGTGGTTCTGGCATAAGAGAGAACATAAAGACCAATAGAATAGAACAGAAAGCTCAGAAATAAGCACTCAAATATGAGGTTAGTCAGATTTTACAAAGGTACCAAGACCATTCAATGCAGAAAGTATTCAAAATGCGTCAAAACCTAAAGTTAAGGGCTAAAACTATGAAAATTTTTGTAAGAAAACATCAGGAAAAATCCTCATGACATTCTATTTGGCAATATTTTTCTTTTGGACATGACACCAAAAGCAGAGCTACAAAAGGAAAAAGTAGATTAAATTGGGGTTCATCAAAATTAAAGAGGACACTATCAAAAGAGTAAAAAGAATGAGAGAAATGAGAGAAAATATTTGCAAATCATATATCTGATAAAGAATATCCATAATGTGTAAAGAAATAGAACTCAACAGCAACAACAAAGCAACCAATTTTTTAAATGAGCAATGTACTTGAATAGACATTTCTCTGGAGAAAATATACAAATAGCCAATAAGCATGTGAAAAGATGCTCAATATTGTTGTTGCTGTTTAGTTGCTCAGTCATGCCTGAGTCTTTTGCAACCCCATGGAGTGTAGCCCACCAGGCTTCTTTGTCCATGAGATTTCCCAGGCAAGAATATTGCAGTGGGTTGCCATTTCTTTCTCCAGGGGATCTTCCCAACCCAGGGATAGAACCCACACCTCCTGCAATGCAGGCGATTCTTTACCACTTAGCCAAGGTGGAATTGCAAACAAAACCAAATCATATATCACTTCATGACCACTAGGGTGGCTGTTATCAAAGAACAAAAACAGAAAATAACAAGCATTGATGAGGGTGTGGAGAAATTGGAACTCTTGGGCATTACTGGTGTGAACGTAAACTGGTGTAGCCACTATGGAAAAAGGCTGCTCCTATCCCTAAAACATTAAACGTGGAATTGCCATCAGATCAGATCAGGTCAGATCAGTTGCTCAGTCGTGTCCGACTCTTTGTGACCCCATGAATCACAGCACGCCAGGCCTCCCTGTCCATCACCAGTTCCCGGAGTTCACTGAGACTCACGTCCATCGAGTCAATGATGCCATCCAGCCATCTCATCCTCTGTCGTCTCCTTCTCCTCTTGCCCCCAATCCCTCCCAGCATCAGAGTCTTTTCCAATGAGTCAACTCTTCGCATGAGGTGGCCAAAGTACTGGAGTTTCAGCTTTAGCATCATTCCTTCCAAAGAAATCCCAGGGCTGATCTCCTTCAGAATGGACTGGTTGGATGTCCTTGGAGTCCAAGGGACTCTCAAGAGTCTTCTCCAACACCACACTTCAAAAGCATCAATTCTTTGGCGCTCAGCCTTCTTCACAGTCCAACTCTCACATCCATACATGACCACAGGAAAAACCATAGCCTGACTAGATGAACTTTTGTTGGCAAAGTAATGTCTCTGCTTTTGAATATGCTATCTAGGTTGGTCATAATTTTCCTTCCAAAGAGTAAGCGTCTTTTAATTTCATGGCTGCAGTCACCATCTGTACTGATTTTGGTATATGATCCATCAATTTCACTTTTAGATGTATACCCAAAAAATTGAAAGCAGAGATGCAAACAAATATTTGTACACCAATGTTTATTCCCATTATTCATAGTAGCTAAAAGGTAAAAAGCAACACATGTCTATCAATAGATGAATGGATAAAACAATATATATACAATGGAATATTATATATATTAATATTATTCTATTCCATTGTAATAAAATAATATATCTAATGGAATATTATTAAGCCATAAAAAAGAAATTCTGATACCTGCTACAACACTTACAATCTTGAAATAACACAGACATAAATAATACACAAAAGGACAAATGCCTCATGATTTTACTTATATAAACGTAGAATAGACAAATTCATAAAGACAGGAAAAATACCTCTATTTTTACCAGGGACTAGTGGGGGAGGGGAAATGAGTGTTATTGTTTAATGGATTCAGAGTGTCCACTGGGGATGAAGAAGAGTTTTAAAAATAGTGGTGATAGTTGTACAACATTGCAAATACACTAAAACCACTGAGTTGTACATGAAAATGATAAATTTTATGTTATGTACATCTTACCACATTAAAATAAAATCCAACTCTTACCATCCTCTTTATACTTCTACTAAGTTTTGGTTCTGGTTTTCGTTTAGCTTTCTGATGGTTGTTTTCAACTAGTACTTCCTTCAAGCTAAAGGAGGATTTATATAAAATAAAGGAAATCCTCTTTTTTTCCTAATTGGTGAGACAATTGGTGAACTATTTCATTTCCTCTTAGATGCTCTCAAACATTACGTACCTCACACCCACTCAGTTCCATGTAAGATGAACTTAGTGACTCCTTTGTTCTGAAACAGTTCCAAGAAAATCAGCTCAACAAATTATTTGGTAGTCTATTCCATCGTTTCTCCTAGTTTAAACTGGTGATTTATACAGAAGTTTATTTGGTTTAACCATCTCTATCTTTTAATAGGCAAATTTGCTCAAATGATACCAAGATAATTTTGACTCAGAAGGAAAAAAAGATATAATGATGCAGTAAAATAAAAACTTAAAATTTTAAAGATAGAAAACTGGGATTTTAATTGTTCTTATTCTTCAATTTTCCAATCCTTATCAAAATACATCAAAACACCAATAATAAATTGCTTTTGCAATTTAATAGAAAGTAATTAACTTTATAGGAATGAAAAATCTTTGTATTGGATAATTTATCTAAAATTTGACTTTAGTTCATAATATTCTTCAGATAATATATTTAGATTTACTGTAATGTACAGAGTATTTGAAGAGCCAGTGTTTTGTTTGGCATGGCACATGTCTTTCAAAATAATTTAATTATAAGATTATTTGACATATTAAAAAGATCATAAATTATGACCAAATGGGCTTTATTCCAGGGATGCAAGGATTTTTCAATATTTGCAAATCAATAAAACTGATACACCACATTAACAAACTGAAAGATAAAAACCATATGATTATCTCAGTAGATGCAGAGAAAGCCTTTGACAAAATTCAAAACCCACTTATGATAAAAACTCTCCAGAAACCAGGCATTGAAGAAATATACCTCAACATAATAAAAGCCATATATGATAAATCCACTGCTGTTGCTACTGCTAAGTCGCTTCAGTCGTGTCCACCTCTGTGCAACCCCATAGACGGCAGCCCACCAGGCTCCCCCATCCCTGGGATTCTCCAGGCAAGAACACTGGAGTGGGTTGCCATTTCCTTATCCAATGCATGAAAGTGAAAAGTGAAAGTGAAGTCTCTCAGTCATGTCCAACTCTTCGGGACCCCATGGACTGCAGCCTACCAGGCTCCTCCGTCCATGGGATTTTCTAGGCAAGAGTACTGGAGTGGGGTGCCATCGCCTTCTCTGGATAAACCCACAGCAAACATTATCTTCAAAGGTGAAAAGTTGAAAACATTTCCCCTAAAGTCAGGAACAAGTCAAGGGTGCCCAATCTCATCACTACTTTCAGCATAGTTTTAGAAGTTTTAGCCATAGCAATCAGAGAAGAGCAAGAAATAAAAGGAATCCAGATTGGAGAAGAAGAAGTAAAACTCTCACTGTTTGCAGATGACAAGATCCTCTACATAGAAAACCCTAAAGACACACCAGAAAACTACTAGAGCTAATCAGTGAATATAGTAAAGTTGCAGGATATAAAA
This sequence comes from Bos taurus, assembly GCF_002263795.3. Classification (NCBI taxonomy): domain Eukaryota; kingdom Metazoa; phylum Chordata; class Mammalia; order Artiodactyla; family Bovidae; genus Bos; species Bos taurus. The sequence continues at coordinate 32,233,329 of NC_037340.1, read as the reverse complement.
TTAGTACACAGAAATCCCTTGCATTCCTATACACTAACAATGAGAAAACAGAAAGAGAAATTAAGGAAACAATCCCATTCACCATTGTGAAGAAAAGAATAAAATACTTAGGAATAAATTTACCTAAAGAAACAAAAGACCTATACATAGAAAACTATAAAACACTGATGAAAGAAATCAAAGATGACACAAATAGATGAAGAAATATACCATGTTCATGGATTAGGAGAATCAATATAGTGAAAATGAGTATACTACCCAAAACAATCTATAGATTAAATGCAATCCCTATCAAGCTACCAATGGTATTTTTCACAGAACTAGAACAAATAATTTCACAATTTGTATGGAAATACAAAAAATCTCGAATAGCCAAAGCAATCTTGAGAAAGAATGAAACTGGAGGAGTCAACGTGCCTGGCTTCAGACTATGCTACAAAGCTACAGTCATCAAGACAGTATGGCACTGTCACAAAGACAGAAATATAGATCAATGGAACAAAATAGAAAGCTCAGAGGTAAATCCATGCACCTAAGGACACCTTATCTTTGACAAAGGAGGTAAAAATATGCAATGGAGAAAAGGTAATCTCTTTAACAAGTGGTTCTGGGAAAACTGGTTAACCACCTGTAAAAGAATGAAACTAGAACACTTTCTAATACCATACACAAAAATAAACTCAAAATGGATTAAAGATCCAAATGTAAGACCAGAAACTTTAAAACTCCTAGAGGAAAACATAGGCAGAACACTCTCTGACATAAATCACAGCAAGATCCTCTGTGACCAACCCTCCAGAGTAATGGAAATAAAAGCAAAACTAAACAAATGGGACCTAAATAAACTTAAAAGCTTTTGCACAACAAAGGAAACTACAAGTGAGGTGAAAAGACAGCCTTCAGAATGGGAGAAAATAATAACCAATGAAGCAACTGACAAAGAATTAATCTCAAAAATATACAAGCAGCTCATGCTCAATATCAGAATAATAAATGACCCAATCAAAAAACGGGTGAAAAAACTAAACAGACATTTCTCCTAAGAAGAAATACAAATGGCAGACAAACACATGAAAAGATGCTCAACTTTACTCATTATCAGAGAAATGCACATCAAAAACACAATGAGGTACCATCTCGCGCCAGTCAGAATGGCTGCTATCAGAAAGTCTACGAACAATAAGTGCTGGAGGGGTTGTGGAGGAAAGGGAACCCTCTTAAACTGTAGGTGGGGATGCAAACTGGTACAGTCACTATGGAGAACAGTGAGGAGATTCCTTTAAAAAAAAACTGGAAATAGAACTGCTATATGACCCAGCAATCCCACTGCTGGGCATACATACTGAGGAAACCAGAATTGAAAGAGACACCTGTACCCCAATGTTCATTGCAACACTGTTTACAATAGCTAGGACATGGAAGCAACCTAGATGTTCATCAGCAGACGAATGGATAAGAAAGCTGTGGTACATATACACAATGGACTATTACTCAGCTATTAAAAAGAATACATTTGAGTCAGTTCTAATGAGGTGGATGAAATTGGAGCCTATTATACAAAGTGAAGAAAGTCAGAAAGAAAAACACCAATACAGTATATTAATGCATATATATGGAATTTAGAAAGATGGTAATGACAACCTTATATGCAAGACCAGTCCCATCACTTCATGGCAAATAGATGGGGAAACAGTGGACACAGTCACTGACTTTATTTTTGGGGGCTCTAAAATCACTGCAGATGGTGATTGTAGCCATGAAATTAAAAGACACTTGCTCCTTGGAAGGAAAGTTATGACCAACCTAGACAGCATATTAAAAAGCAGAGACATTAGTTTGCCAACAAAGGTCCATCTAGTCAAGGCTATGGTTTTTCCAGTGGTCATGTATGGATGTGAGAGTTGGACTACAAAGAAGGCTGAGTGCCGAAGAATTGATGCTTTTGAAGTGTGGTGTTGGAGAAGACTCTTGAGAGTCCCTTGGACTGCAAGGAGATCCAACCAGTACATCCTAAAAGAGATCAGTCCTGGGTGTTCATTGGAAGGACTGATGTTGAAGCTGAAACTCCAATACTTTGGCCACCTGATGTGAAGAGCTGACTCATTTGATAAGACCCTGATGCTGGGAAAGATTGAGGGCAGGAGGATAAGGGGACGACAGAGGATGAGATGGCTGGATGGTGTCACAGACTTCATGGAAATGGGTTTGGGTGGACTCTGGGAGTTGGTGATGGGCAGGGAGGCCTGGCATGCTGTGGTTCATGGGGTCACAAAGAGTCAGACACGACTGAGCAACTGAACTGAACTGAACTGAACTGATATGCAAGACAGCAAAAAAGACACAGATATAAAGAACAGACTTTTGGACTCTGTGAGAGAAGGTGAGAGTGGGATGATTTGAGAGAATAGCATTGAAACATTATATTACCATATGTGAAATAGATGACCAGACTAAGTTCGACGCATGAAACAGGGCACTCAAAGACGGTGTACTGAGACAACCCAGAGGGATGGAATGGGGAGGGAGACAGGAGTGGGGTTCGGGATGGGGGACACATGTACACCCATGGCTGATTCATGTCCATGTATGGCAAAACCCACCACAATATTGTAATTTGCAGATCCAATTATAATAAATTAATAATAAATAATGTTTATATTAATAATGTTATAATATGATTAATATATTTATAATAAATTAATATTTAAAGGCTTGTTTGACCCATTTTATATTTGAAAAAAAACTAAGAATAAGGCAAAAAATGTATTTTTATGATCTGTAAATGATCCAGATTTTAGAGATGGAAATCAAGACACAAAAGCAGAGGGTATCTTCTTCAAACTACACCAAATATGTAATATTATCTATAATTGTAAGCAATTTAAAAGGTAATTTTTTAGTTTATGTAATAAAATATTCTGGAAAACCTATTTTCTAAGGAACCTACATCTTTAAGAAGAAAAATAAAGAAATACATTGTAGAAAAAGAAGACTTTCCTAAAAAAAAGTCCATTAATATTCCAATTTCAAAGCAAAAGAAATTATGAGATTTTTATTGATAATCAGTTAGTTCAGTCACTCAGTTGTGCCCGACTCTTTTCGACCCCATGAATCGCAGCACGCCAGGCCTCCCTATCCATCACCAACTCCCGGAGTTCACCCAAACTCATGTCCACCGAGTCGGTGATACCATCCAGCCATCTCATCCTCTGTCGTCCCCTTCTCCTCCTGCCCCCAATCCCTCCCAGCATCAGAGTCTTTTCCAATGAGTCAACTCTTTGCATGAGGTGGCCAAAGTATTGGAGTTTCAGCTTTAGCACCATTCCTTGCAAAGAACACCCTGGACTGATCTCCTTTAGAATGGGTTGGTTGGATCTCCTTGAAGTCCAAGGGACTCTCATAGGCACATCCTAAATATTAAGATTTGTGTATGTATAAATGCCAGTTTAAAAGCAAATATTACTTTGGAAAATATTATCCCCAAAACATATTTTAAAAGTTTGATGTATTTAAGACTACACTATTTTTTTTTGCTTTCAAATTATTATGCTGGAGAAGACTCTTGAGACTCCCTTGGACAGCAAGATCAAACCAGTCAATCCTAAAGGAAATCAACCTTGAATATTTATTGAAGGACTGATGCTGAAGCTCCAATACTTTGGCCACCTGATGTAAAAAGACACTTCACTGGAAAAGACACTGATGCTGAGAAAGATTGAAGACAAAAGGAGGAGGGGTCAGCAGAGGATGAGATGGTTAGATAGTATCACCAACTCAATGGATATGAATTTGAGCAAATTCCAGGACATACTTGAGTATAGAGGAGTCTGGCATTTTGCAGTCCATGGGGTCGCAAAGAGTTGAACACGACTTAGTGACTGAACAACAACAACACTACTACTTTTTTAGGAAGACATTTTTTTGTTTGAGCAATTTTAGGTTTACAACAAAATTGAGTGGAAATTACAAAGACTTCCCATCTCCTCCCCTGTTCCCACACATGCATAGGTTTTGGTTTTCTTGGTTTTTCTCTATTGATTTTGTTTCAATTTCATTGATTTCTGCTGTAATTCTTATTATTTCTTTTCTTCCCCTTTTTGACTTTTGATTGTTCTTCTTTTTCTAGCTTCCCAAGGTGGAAACTTATTTTACTATAAAGTGAAAGTGAAAGTGAAGTCGCTCAGTCGTGTCCGACCCTCAGTGACCCCCACGGACTGCAGCCTTCCAGGCTCCTCTGTCCATGGGATTCTCCAGGCAAGAGCACTGGAGTGGGGTGCCATTGCCAACCCCATACATTTGGATAAGTTTGTTTTCATTTTATTTACTCCAAAATATATTTTAATTTCTGGTGAGACTTCTTCTTTGACCCATGTGTTATTTGGAAATGTGCTGCATAATCTCCATGTAATTGGGAATTTTTCTATTACCTGTCTGTTATTGATTTCTAACTTAATTCCCTTATGAGAAAAGACTTTATATTGTTTTTATTCTTTTAAATTTGTTGAAGTGTGTGTTATGCCCCAGAATATGGCTTATCTTGGTAAATGTTTCTTGTGAGCTTGAGAGAATGTGTATTCTGCTGTGGTCAGATGAAGTAGACCTTAGAAGTCAATGATATTCAATTAATTGATTAGTGTCATTGAATTCAACTCTGTCTTTACTGATTTTCTATCTGCTGGAACTGTCCATTTCTGAGAGATTGGTGTTGAAGTTTCCAACTATGATAGTAGCTTCATCTATTTCTTTCTGTGGTTCTATCAGTTTTTGCCTTATGTGGCTCTGTCATTAGGCACATAACACACTAATTCTCCTGAGAGAATTGACTCCTTTATTATTATGTAATAATCCCTTTCTTGAAAAATTTTCCTTACTTTGAAGTCTGTTCTGTCTGAAGTGAATGTTAGTGCTGCTTTCTTTTGATTAGTGTTCAGATCAGATCAGTCACTCAGTCATGTCCGACTCTTTGCGACCCCATGAATCACAGCACGCCAGGCCTCCCTGTCCATCCCAACTCCCAGAGTTCACTGAGACTCATGTCCATCGAGTCAGTGATGCCATCCAGCCATCTCATCCTCTGTCGTCCCCTTCTCCTCCTGCCCCCAATCCCTCCCAGCATCAGAGTCTTTTCCAATGAGTCAACTCTTCTCGTGAGGTGGCCAAAGTACTGGATTTCAGCTTCAGCACCATTCCTTCCAAAGAAATCCCAGGGCTGATCTCCTTCACAATGGACTGGTTGGATCTCCTTGAAGTCCAACGGACTCTCAAGAGTCTTCTCCAACACCACAGTTCAAAAGCATCAATTGTTCGGTGCTCAGCCTTCTTCACAGTCCAACTCTCACATCCATACCTGACCACAGGAAAAACCATAGCCTTGACTAGACGAACCTTTGTTGTCAAAGTAATGTCTCTGCTTTTGAATATGTTATCTAGGTTGGTCATAACTTTCCTTCCAAAGAGTAAGTGTCTTTTAATTTCATGGCTGCAGTCACCATCTGCAGTGATTTTGGAGCCCAGAAAAATAAAGTCTGACACGGTTTCCACTGTTTCCCCATCTATTTCCCATGAAGTGGTGGGACCGGATGCCATGATCTTCATTTTCTGAATGTTGACCTTTAAGTCAACTTTTTCACTTTCCATTTTCACTTTCATCAAGAGGCTTTTTAGTTCCTCTTCACTTTCTGCCATAAGGATGGTGTCATCTGCATATCTGAGTTTATTGATATTTTTCCCGGCAATCTTGATTCCAGCTTGTGCTTCATCCAGCCCAGTGTTTCTCATGATGTACTCTGCATATAAGTTAAATAAACAGGGTGACAATATACAGCCTTAACATACTCCTTTTCCTATTTGGAACCAGTCTGTTGTTCCATGTCCAGTTCTAACTGTTGCTTCCTGACCTGCATACAGATTTCTCAAGAGGCAGATCAGGTGGTCTGGTATGCCCATCTCTTTCAGAATTTTCCACAGTCTATTGTGATCCACACAGTCAAAGGCTTTGGCATAGTCAGTAAAGCAGAAATAGATGTTTTTCTGGAACTCTCTTGCTTTTTCCATGATCCAGTGGATGTTGGCAATTTGATCTCTGGTTCCTCTGCCTTTTTGAAAACCAGCTTGAACATCAGGAAGTTCACGGTTCACATATTGCTGAAGCCTGGCTTGGAGAATTTTGACCATTACTTTACTAGCATGTGAGATGAGTACAACTGTGCGGTAGTTTGAGCATTCTTTGGCATTGCCTTTCTTTGGGATTAGAATGAAAACTGACCTTTTCCAGTCCTGTGGCCACTGCGGAGTTTTCCAAATTTGCTGGCATATTGAGTGCAGCACTTTCACAGCATCATCTTTCAGGATTTGGAATAGCTCAACTGGAATTCTATCACCTCCACTAGCTTTGTTCGTAGTGATGCTTTCTAAGGCCCACCTGACTTCACATTCCAGGATGTCTGGCTCTAGGTCAGTGATCACACCATCGTGATTATCTGGGTCATGAAGATCTTTTTTGTACAGTTCTTCTGTGTATTCTTGCCATCTCGTCTTAATATCTTCTACTTCTGTTAGGTCCATACCATTTCTGTCCTTTATCGAGCCCATCTTTGCATGAAATGTTCCTTTGTTAGCTATGATTTTCTTGAAGAGATCTCCAGTCTTTCCCATTCTGTTGTTTTCCTCTTATTTCTTTGCATTGATCACTGAAGAAGTTTTTCTTATCTCTTCTTGCTATTCTTTGGAACTCTGCATTCAGATGTTTATATCTTTCCCTTTCTCCTTTGCTTTTCACTTTTCTTCTTTTCACAGCTATTTGTAAAGCCTCCCTTGGATGGAGAAAAATATACCATGATTAGTGTTAGCATGGTATATTTTTCTCCATCCATTTTCTTTTAACCGATATGTAACGTTTATAACTTTTTATAAGGACACAAAAGCTGCACGGGTCTTAAAAAAAAACCATTAGAAACAATGAGAATTGCAATGTAATTTTAATAGCATAACTTTTAATCACAGAGTGTATAACAACCAATGCTTTATTAGCATAATTTGCTGCAATGCCTGTTAAATACCATAGACAAAGTTTATAAACACGTGCATACCCTTAAAACTATTAAATTACATTAGGTACTCTGTAATTGTCCTCCTACATGGAGTCTTTTGTACATGCCTTCATTATTTATACAGTGTTGTGACTCTCCAAAATATCAGGCACATTCATGTTCAAATATTAGGTGCAAAATGCATTCTAAACTCCAATAAGTAATACTTCCCAAATTATCTGAGCGTTGTTCACTGTATAAATTCCAATACAAAGGTAAATATAAATGTACATAAAATATTTTCATATTTAGGAATATTACAATCAACTACATAGTTATATCAGAGAAGGCAATGGCACCCCACTCTAGTACTCTTGCCTGGAAAATACAATGGACAGAGGAGTCTGGTGGGCTGCAGTCCATGGGGTCACTAAGAGTCGGACACGACTGAGCGACTTCACTTTCACTTTTCACTTTCATGCATTGGAGAAGGACATGGCAACCCACTCCAGTGTTCTTGCCTGGAGAATCCCAGGGACGGGGGAGCCTGGTGGGCTGCCGTCTATGGGGTCGCACAGAGTCGGACATGACTGAAGCGACTTAGCAGCAGCACATAGTTATATATTCTTCTTAATAAAAAATAATCAGGTATAAATTGAAATAAATTATTTGTATGATAATCTGGTTTTAGAGTTATAAGCATTATAAGTTTCTATGGGATTGACAGAGGAAGATAAAACGCATTGTTAAACAAGATATGCTCAGGCCTTTCTTTAAGGAATTTAAAGATTAATGAGGAACTCAGAAAAGCAAACACCCAATGAAAGTCTTTAAAAGTGCTATAGTTAGGGTTCTGAAAGAACTCATAAGAGGGACACTTTGATGTCTGATGAGTTAATACCTACATCAAGTTTAAGTCCTTTAAAATTTTAACCTTTTTCAAAAAACATTTATTTATTTGGCTCTGCCAGGTCTTTAGTTGCAGCATGCAGGATCTAGCTCCCTGACTGGGGATTGAATCTAGTAGCCTGCACGTGGGAGCATGGAGTCTTAGCCACAGGACCACCAGGGAAGTCCACTTACATCAACTTTAATCTCTATATTCAGTAGATTACTCACTTCTAAACATAACACTATTTGATGAAAAATTATCGTCTGAGGTAACCTGAAGATTTCATATATTATTTTTCACAAGTGTATGGTTTAAATTATTATTCCCAGAGAGTAAGCAAAGACACAGAAAAGAAAAAAATAGGAAAATTAAAACAATGCATTAAGCTACCTGTTTCTCTGTAGGGATTTGATCCAATTAAAAGTCTTAGCATTTATCAGTTATTATAGTTAGCCAGACAATACAATGAAAACACTCCCTATCTAGTTAATCCTCTCAGACCTATAAAGTACTATTTAACCTTATTTGTAGCTCAAACAGTAAAGAATCTGCCTGCAGTGCAGGAGACCTGTGTTGGGAAAATCCCCTGGAGAAGGGAATGGCAATCCACTCCAGTATTCTTGCCTGGAGAATCCCATGGAAAGAGGAGCCTGGCAGACTACAGTTCATGGGATTGCAAAGAGTCACACAGGACTGAGCAACTAATACTACTAACCTTATTAAAGTACCAGTAATATACTCACTTTTGGATGTTTGCCCCAAGTCATAAAACCAGAAGTTAAGCTTTTAGCAACTGTGAATAGACCTTATCTTAAGTATAAGGAAAAACCATAAAGCCTAGGGGGAGAGTGAGACTGGAGGATTTGGTGGAGAGTTGGAACGGCAGTAAAATCAGTTATTCATTCTTTAAGCTATTTGTTACCAAAGATCACTGAAGAGACTGCCTGTGTAAAACATTACTCTGCACATGTAAGACTCTCAGAAATCTCTGTAGCATCGGTAAATTTATATAGAGTGGAGAGCCCCTGCTATGTATATCTGAGGGTATCCCAACATATGAAATCAAATCACATAATTCCATATTTAATTATTTAATGTCAAGATAACTATTATATATTATCACAAAAAACACTAATGCACTTGCTGTTATATTTGTAAGTTGAACTTCTAACTTTAAACAGGGCTTGCACCTTGCTTTCATGATGGTATCAAATTCCAAATAAATATTCTTTTACTTTGAAATTTCCCTCTTCAATTAATGGCTTCCTGTTATAAAAGTTTATCTATATCTTACCTTAACTTCATTACATTAGATTGAGTCAAATGTCTGTGAAATTAAATTGCTTTCTCTGCTGAAATCAACTGACTACATAAAAATCTCTTGCCACAGTGGAATAAAGAACATAATTACATGTCTGAAGGAGACTCTTAAACAATTCAATTTTTTTTTAAAAATACATGAATCAGCCATGGGTGTGCATGTGTCCCCAGTCCTGAATTCCCCTTCCACCTCCCTCCCCATCCTATCCCTCAGGGTCCATTTGTTAAAAGTATTGATAGAATCTAAACTTATTTAATAATAACAGGCTTATTTCCTAAAATTAATTTTAACAAATTCTTGTAATGCCCTTTCTGTCAACAGTAAAAAAATCTCATTCTTGGACTAACTTAGCAGGAAGACATGTTCTCATTTTTTTTTTTTTTTAATGTTCTCATTTTTTAAGATGCTTTACTGAAGGGTACTTTTAGAAAAAATGCAGAATATGTAACAAAAATAACTACGGACATTTTCTACAAATCGAGGGGAACCAACTTATTAGACTACAACTTTGCTTACATTTAGCACCATTTGCATACATTTAAAAAATTGACATGTTATAGTTTTTAAAAATAGTTTTTTCTCTAGCATCTATTTCTTCATTTCTTCCTAGAGCACAAAGTAACGTATGCCTGCCCCCCAAAAAGATCACAAATATATGCATGTGCATAAAAAAGAGGTTTGACTATAGGACATTTTCTCTTTAAAAAGATCTCTCAAAGGTAGAAAACATCCTGAATCTTGTTAAGAAATTGAAGTAAACATAAGACAGAGTCACCAGCACATTTTTAAAAAGACCCAATACGGGTGTGATTGTTCCCAGGCCTATGATTAAACTCAGTCTAACAAAGATAAAAGGTAGATCCTGGAGAAGGATGGCAAAGGAATTCAGAAGCGGGTTCCGGGGAGTGAATATCATTCGAAGAAGAGAAATGTAACTGAAGATGTAGACCACGTACACCCAGCCTGACTTGTACACCCTGGGGTGTCCGGCCACCCGCACCATTTCTATGGTGTCAGCCCACAGAGGAAAGCTCCCGAGGAAGATCTCTGCACGCACGTCCTGCTGGGACAGCGTTCTCAGGATTCCCCACTCAAAGGTGGGATCCTGGGGTCCCTCCAGCTCAGGAGAGGAGTTCCCTGTGGCGCCTCCTAGTGGCCGCGACAAGTGGGTCCTGTTGGCTGGCTGTGGGCGAGTCGGGTTTTCTTCATTTTGCTTCGCTTCACATGTCACAGTTCTTATTTGTTGCAAATTGGTCGTATGGATGTGCCTGTCTTCATTACCTGCAACAAATTGATTCATTTAAATTTTAAATCTTTATTAAAATGTAACTTTTCATTCAATTTTATTTAAACTTACAGGGATTTCCCTGGTGATCCAGTGGCTAAGATTCCATGCTCTGAATGCAGGGGCTTGGGTTTGATCCCTGGTCAGGGAACTAGATCTACAGGCTGCAACCAAAAGGTCAGGCTCAGCTGCAAGGAAGACGGAAGGGCCCACAGGCTGCAACCCAATAAATAAGTGACTGTGTGTGTTACTGGCTCAATTGTGTCTGACTCTTTGTGACCCCAGGGGGTGTAGCCCACCAGGCTCCTCCATCCATGGGATTTTCCAGGCATGAATACTGGAGTGGGTTGCCATTTCCTTCTCCAATAAACAAATAAAAGAATAAATATTATAAAATAAATAAATAAATATTACCTTATTTATATTTGGTGCAGTCAAATAAATAAATTTAGAAATAAATTTTAATTTTAAATGATTTATTTAAATTTTTAAATTTTAAATAAAATTTCACTTTTAAATGCTTTATTTAAATTTTTAAATTTTAAATAAAATTTAACTTTTCCTTCAATTTGTTTAAAATTTAAACATTTTAAATTTCAAAATTTATTTAAACATAAAATTCTTAAAGTTTTATTTAAAGTGAAATTTTTATTTAAACTTGAAAATGAAATATGAGTGATCTCTTATTTGAGGTCTGTGTCACACATAGAACTTCAAGATAGCAATGGATAGCACAGTGCCAAAAAATGTAGAAGCAGAGAATGCTCTTTATGTCTTTGCATTTCCTGAGGTATGGATCCTAAGTCATTCTTACCGTTTCAAAATAATACCCATTACTGATTACTGAGCTAAGTAAACACTTTCACACATTGACTCATTTAATCCTCAGGAAAAAGTTGAGAAATAGGGATTACTATCCCAGTGGATAAATATGGAAACTGGAGTCTAAGAGAGAAAAAGACACCTGAATTCAAATACACAGTTAGGAATGAGCAGAGCTGGAACTCATACCCAGACTTGTCTGACCCCAATTGACAATCTCTTAACTTTATCACTTTCTAGAGGCAATACATCAAGTGCTAATTATAAACCATACACATATCATAAAATCAAATGACTCAAAAGTTCAATGGTTCAGTCTCATCACTTTATAAGAAGCCTACAGGAATGACTACAACCCAGATCTCCAGGTTTAGAGTTTGGTGCTAAGAGGGTCTTTTTTTGATCATGAGAGAGTTTTAGTGAAGGGTAACTGTTGGGGGCCAGCGTGAGGTACTCCACCCGTGGCAAAGGTCATGAGGAAGGAGGCTCGACATACGCAAAGGCGGAATCGAGCCTCAGGAGTCCCCCTGGAAATTCTCGAGCATCTACCCCCATAACCAGAGCCTGCCTACTTTACTACTTTGTGCTCTCACCTACACCTCTGACTTTACGGGGGGCTGTCCCCCACCACCTCTTTCAGAGAAGGAGTTAACTTAGAGCTCCAGTTAATAATTCCTGGGCGTGACAAGAGTGTTTTAACCTACAAACTCCTCTGAAGGTTCTCTAGCCTGCCTGACAGGCTTGTCCGGCCACATGTGATTGCTCACAGCCTCCCAACCATGAGAGGCACGAAATGCTTTAAACCTTCTAAAAACAGGTTCTTTAGAGAAGTTAGAAAACTATTAGTATAAGTATAGTGGGCTGATTAGAAATTGTATTGGTGAAGGGTTTTTCATTTGTTGAGCCAATGTTTACTGCTAAGTCTCCACATCCCCTGCCCTTACACACATTAATGAATATATAGAAGAAATAAGTATTAACCTTTGATATAAATCACGTTAGACCTTAGGCCAAGTAAATTCTTTCCTTAACTAAAACCCACTACACCCTCACCCTATAGGAATGTAACTTTATTTGGGTGGCGTCTGTTTTAAGAATAATCACCCCTGGAGAAATAAGTGTTGACTGACCGCTGTCACAAGGAGAGGGTCATAAATTGTCAGCAGGCCCCCTGGCCAGAAGATGATGTAACACCCCTAAGACCTCTGTATACATTTGTATGAAGCACCTGAATTTAATAAAAGTCAGGACTGCTGTCCCCGCATGACTTTTGTATAACTTTTGTATAACACCTCAGTGTATAAAAACAGTGTATAAAAACAGACCCTGGAAAATAAAGAATTGAGATCAGTTCCTCGAAAGACTGGTCTCCGCATGTCTCTCTCTCTCTCAAACTCTGGCTCAGTCTCCATCTGGAGCGAGGAACCCGCCACTAACTTTGCCTGGGCTTCTAAGATCCGACCAGGGAGGCCTCAGTGTCTCCTCTCCTTCGGGAGAATGGAAGGACGCCTGCGGCCTATGTAAGTGGTGCAAACTTCTTGTCTTGAAGTTTTATTGGTCTCCCGCGTAAACCAAGCTACTCAGCCTCTTTTCTCCACTGAATTTTCCTGCTGAGCTATCCTCATTCTATTACTCTTTATATCTCTAATTAATATTTAAATAAGTCGCCAACGCCGTCCCCGCTTTGAATACCCTGGATCAGCCGGGGCTGGACCCTGGCAGGTAACATTCTGAACTCAAGATTTTTAAGCTGTTCTTTCCCCCCAAATTTTTGAACTAGTCAGTATGATTGTTTAGACAAGTATCTCATTTGTGACCGTGAAGCTGTGGCTGATCAACAGGTCAGTCATCTGAATGAATAGGGTGTTCCTCGTCAGCATCACAAAAGTGTGTGTGTGTGTGTGAGAGAGAGAGAGAGAGAGAGAAAGTGAATATGTGTGTCTCTCCATACACACATGGGTATTAAGGTTGTGATTATGAAGGAATCTCAGATCTCAGAACTTACTGCTGATGATAGGACTTTTCTATGAAAGAAACAGAACATTATTTTGCAAACATTTAACCACTTAGGCACCATTTTCACTGCTAAGAATTTCTCAGCTCTTGACACAGTTTACTCAGCCAACAACATGCTGAGCTGTCACATTCCTTGATAAGATAAAATTTAAAGAGAGTCATTAGACGGAATAACTCTAAAGGTTAAAGACACAAAGGCAATAAAATTCGTTGAAATGTACTGAGCAGAAGTGAAAACATTTTAAAACAAATAAGTTATTATGATTAATGACTAACAAAGGGCTTGATGACTATAAGTAGGAGTTGTTTAAAGAACATACCTCAGTTTTCTTTCTATACAATTATTTTAAAATTGTAAGTGTGAATTGAGTACATTTATTAATTTAAAAAATAAATTTTTGAGATATTACTTCCCTCTGGTATGAATTATTCATAAGTATTAGGACTCATGACCCTTAGAAACTTCCTTATCAAACTTAAGATGTATTTAAGATGTCACAGTAGCATGAGTAAGAATCGTTTTTTTTATTAGAATATAGTTGACTTATAATGTTATGTTAGTTTCACGTGCATAGCAAAGTGATTCAGATATATATACATATATGGTGATTGAGCTACCCTGCATCCAAGGTCAGGGGCGGCAGCCGAGAGGAGCTACCCTACATGCAAGGTAAGGAGCAGCGGCTGTGCTTTGCTGGAGCAACTGTGAAGAGATACCCCACATTCAAGGTAAGAGAAACTCAAGTAACACAGTAGGCACTGAAAGAGGGCATCAGAGGGCAGACAGACTGAAACCACAATCACAGACAACTAGCCAATCTGATCACACGGACCACAGCTTGTCTAACTCAATGAAACTAGGCCATGTCGTGTGAGGCCACACAAGACGGACGGGTCATGGTGGAGAGGTCTGACAGAATGTGGTCCACTAGAGAAGGGAATAGTAAACCACTTCAGTATTCTTGCCTTGAGAACACCATGAACACTATGAAAAGGCAAAAAGATAGGACACTGAAAGATGAACTCCCCAGGTTGGTAGGTGCCCAATATGCTCCTGGAGATCTGTGGAGAAATGACTCGAGAAAGAATGAAGGGATGGAGCCAAAGCAAAAACAACACCCAGTTGTGGATGTGACTGGTGATAGAAGCAAGGTCCAATGCTGTAAAGAGCAATATTGCATAGGAATCTGAAATTTTAGGTCCATGAATCAAGGCAAATTGGAAGTGGTCAAACAGGAGATGGCAAGAGTGAACCTCGACATTCCAGGAATCAGCAAACTAAGATGGACTGGAATGGGTGAATTTAACTCAGATGACCATTTTATCTACTACTGTGGGCAAGAATCCCTCAGAAGAAATGGAGTAGCCATCATAGTCAAAAAAAGAGTCCAAAATGCATTACTTGGATGCAATCTCAAAAATGATAGAATGATCTCTGTTTGTTTCCAAGGCAAACCATTCAATATCACGGTAATCCAAGTCTATGCACTGACCAGTAAGGTGAAGAAGCTGAAGTTGAATGGTTCTATGAAGACCTACAAGACCTTTTAGAACTAACACCCAAAAAAGATGTCCTTTTCATTATAGGGGACTGGAATGCAAAAGTAGGAAGTCAAGAAACGCCTGGAGTAATAGGCAAATTTGGCCTTGGAGTACAGAATGAAGCATGGCAAAGGCTAATAGAGTTTTGCCAAGAAAATGCACTGGTCATAGCAAACACCCTCTTCCAACAACACAAGAAAAGATTCTACACATGGACATCACCAGATGGTCAACACCAAAATCAGACTGATTATATTCTTTGCAGCCAAAGATGGAGAAGCTCTATACAGTCAGCAAAAACAAGACCAGGAGCTGACTGTGGCTCAAATCACAAACTCCTTATTGCCAAATTCAGACTTAAATTGAAGAAAGGGTGGGAACCACTAGACCATTCAGGTATGATATAAATCAAATTCCTTATGATTAAACAGTGGAAGTGAGAAATAGATTTAAGGGACTAGACTGATAGATAGAGTGCCTGATGAACTATGGACTGAGGTTCATGACATTGTACAGGAGACAGAGATCAAGACTATCAAGAAAAAGAAATGCAAAAAGGCAAAATGGCTGTCTGAGGAGGCCTTACAAATAGCTGTGAAAAGAAGAGAAGTAAAAAGCAAAGGAGAAAAGGAAAGATATACCCATTTGAATGCAGAATTCCAAAGAATAGCAAGGAGAGATAAGAAAGCCTTCCTCTGCAATCAATGCAAAGAAATGGAGGAAAACAATAGAATGGGAAAGACTAGAGATCTCTTCAAGAAAATTAGAGATACCAAGGGAACATTTCATGCAAAGATGGGCTCAAGAAAGGACAGAAATGGTATGGACCTAACAGAAGCAGAAGATATTAAGAAGAGGTGGCAACAATACACAGAACTGTACAAAAAAGATCGTCATGACCCAGATAATCACGATGGTGTGATCACTCACCTAGAGCCAGAGATCCTGGAATGTGAAGTCAAGTGGGCCTTAGGAAGCATCACTACAAAGCTAGTGGAGGTGATGGAATTCCAGTTGAGCTGTTTCAAATCCTAAAAGATGATGCTGTGAAAGTGCTGCACTCAGTATGTCAGCAAATTTGGAAAACTCCGCAGTGGCCACAGGACTGGAAAATTTTCATTCCAATCTCAAAGAAAGGTAATGCCAAAGAATGCTCAAACTACCACACAATTGCACTCATCTCACACGCTAGTAAAGTAATGCTCAAAATTCTTTAAGTCAGGCTTCAGCAATACGTGAACCATGAACTTCCATATGTTCAAGCTGGTTTTAGAGGCAGAGGAAACAGACATCAAATTGCCAACATCGGCTGGATCATCGAAAAAACAAGAGAGTTCCAGAAAAACATCTACTTCTGCTTTATTGACTATGCCAAAGCCTTTGACTGTGTGGATCACAATAAACTGTGGAAAATTTTGAAAGAGATGGGGATACCAGACCACCTGATCTGCCTCTTGAGAAACCTGTATTCATGTCAGGAAGCAACAATTAGAACTGGACATGGAACAACAGACTGGTTCCAAATTGGGAAGGGAGTACATCAAGGCTGTATATTGTTACCCTGCTTATTTAGCTTATATGCAGAGTACCTCATGAGAAACGCTGGGCTGGAAGAAGCACAAGCTGGAATCAAGATTGCTGGGAGAAATATCAATAACCTCAGATATGCAGATGATACCACTCTTATGGCAGAAAGTGAAGAAGAACTAAAGAGCCTCTTGATGAAAGTGAAAGAGGAGAGTGAAAAGTTGGCTTAAAGCTCAACATTCAGAAAACTAAGATCATGTCATCCAGTCCCATCATTTCATGGCAAATAGATGGGGAAACAGTGGAAACAGTGGCTAACTTTAATTTTGGGGGCTCCAAAATCACTGCAGATGGTGATTGCAGCCATGAAATTAAAAGACACTTACTCCTTGGCAGGAAAGTTATGACCAACTTAGACAGCATATTAAAAAGCAGAGACATTACTTTGTTACCAAAGTCCATCTAGTCAAGGCTATAGTTTTTCCAGTAATCATGTATGGATGTAAGAGTTGGACTATAAAGAAAGCTGAGCACAGAAGAATTGATGCTTTTGAACTGTGGTGTTGGAGAAGACTCTTGAGAGTCCCTTGGACCGCAAGGAGATCCAACCAGTCCATTTTAAAGCAGATCAGTCCTGGGTGTTCATTGGAAGGATTGATGTTGAAGCTGAAACTCCAATCCTTTGGCCACCTGATATGAAGAGCTGACTCATCTGAAAAGACCCTGATGCTGGGAAAGATTGAGGGCAGGAGGAGCGGGGGATGACAAAGGATGGGATGGTTGGATGGCATCACTGACTCAATGGATGTGAGTCTGGGTAAACTCTGGGAGTTGGTGATGGACAGGGAGGCCTGGCATGCTGCAGTCCATGGGTTCGCAAAGAGTCAGACACGACTGAGCCATTGAACTGAAATGAACTTATGGTGATTGACTGAGTCCTCATTCGTGTCCGACTCTTGTGACCCCAGGGACTATGGTCTGCCAGGCTCCTCTTTTTCAGATTCTTTCCCATATAAGTTATTACAAAATATTG
This sequence comes from Bos taurus, assembly GCF_002263795.3. Lineage (NCBI taxonomy): Eukaryota > Metazoa > Chordata > Mammalia > Artiodactyla > Bovidae > Bos > Bos taurus. The sequence continues at coordinate 32,215,863 of NC_037340.1, read as the reverse complement.
AATAGAGTTCCCTGTGCTATTACAGTAGGTCCTTTTTAGTTATCTATTTTATATATAGTAGTATGCACATGTAAATCTCAATTTCCTAATTTATCCCTTCCTGCCATGTTTCCCCTTTGGTAACCATAAGTCTGATTTCGAAATCTGTGAGTCTGTTTCTGTTCTGTAATAAGTTCATCTCTGTCATTTAAAAAATAATTTCATTTAGTTATTTTTGGCCGTGCTGGGTCTTCGTTGCCACACAGGCTTTTCTCTAGTTGCGGCAGGCAGGGGCTACTCTCTAGTTGTGGTGAGTGGGCTTCTCACTGCAGTGGCTTCTCTTGTTGCAGAGCACAGGCTCTAGGGTTTGCAGGCTTCAGTAGTGGGCTCAACAGTTGCAGCTCCTGGACTCTAGAGCACAGGCTTGATAGTTGTGATGCATGGGCTTAGTTGCTCCGTGGCATGTAGAATCTTTACAGATGAAGGATTGATCCCATGTCTCCTGAATTAGCAGGCAGATTCTTTACCACTGAGCCACCAAGGAAGCCCTGCGTCATTTTTTAAAATTAGATTTCACATATAAGTGAGACCATATGACAATAGAATACTACTCAGCCATAAAAATAAATTTAAAAAAAATGAAATAACACCATTTGCAGCAACATGAATGGACCTAGAGATTATCATATTTAATGAAGTCAGACAGAGTAAGGAATCATTTTGATAAATTACTCTCAAGAGAGAAAAATACACTTACTTTTTTAACTTTTCTTTGTTGCAAGATATTATTTTAATAATCATAAAATCATCTTTTAAAACTCAGATGCTTACTTACATCAATTGTATCTCTTATTTTACCAAAAAATAAACCAATGTAGAAAATAGAGAGTGTGTTGTGTATTAGAGTACACTCCTTCACCTCTCTTAGTAGATAAAAGTGTTCAAGAGAAAACCCCAATTCCTTTGTTAATATGAAGAATACAGCATATAATACAGGCTCTTGAGGATGACTGCAAATTCAGCATTGTTTCAAGGCCAGGAAGTGCCATCTAAGAAGTGACACATTAACAGTTTTTAAACAGTGAGGGTCATAATATCTGAGGATAAGAGCTGTTGGTTTGAACAATAAATTCTTATCTATTTATTTTTAATTGAAGGATAATTGCTTTATAGTATTGCATTGGTTTCTATCAAACATCAGTATGAATCAGCCACAGGTTTACCCATGTCCCTTCACACTTGAACCTCCCTCCCATTTCCCCCTCATCCCACCCCTCTAGGCTGTTACCAAGCCCCAGTTTGAGTTCCCCAGAGTCATACAGCAAATTCCCATTGGCTATCTATTTTACATATGGTAATGTATGTTTCCATGTTACTCTCTCCATACCTCCCACCCTCATCTCCCCCCACAACACCCCAGCCGTGTCCATAAGTCTTGAGCAACGAATTTTTAGGTAGGGTTCATTTTTAATGAAATGAGAAGAAGGCCTTAATCCATGTGTATTTGGTAAAACCAGGCCTGTAAGCCTCCCATTTCTCCATAGCTCATTAGGGACTAGTTTAGATTTGGGGACTAGCTTAGGGGACTAGTCCTCTTATCAAGTAAGAAACACTATAACTAAGAGCTGGAAAGCTCTGCTGGCCTCTCAGAGGGGAGGGCAGAGTTGAGGATGCCAAGAAACCATCTGGTCATTAGAACAGACCAGCAAATTTATCCTCTAGTCACGTAAACCTTCATGTATTCGTTACTGTTTCCTTAGGCTCCATGATCACTTTCCCTTCAAATTAGTATTTTTTAAAATTTCCACTCGCAGTTGAAATTCTTTTCATTGTTGCTGTTAATTGTCAGGGTTCTGTTTGCGGGAAACTATATTTATTTGTGCAAAATCGGTAAAAGATATAAACACAAAGAGCAGTCTGTTCACTTCCTGAAAGGCTCACATTTTCTGTAAAAAGCACAAATAGCAGCCATTCTGTGCAGTTCCCCACAGCTAAAGCCAGTCACCAAAACTTTTTGTCCTCACTGTGCATGCTATATAATTAAAGAAATGCAATTTTGATAACAGAAAAATGTTTAAGTAACATACCCCTTTTACTTTATTATTTCTTTATAGTGATATATTTCTCTCTCTAACTTTTACCCCAAAACTTTTTTGGTCACTTCCAGGGAAAATGTAAGTACAATATAACAAATCAGTAGGGAGGAATTTTCCACAGTGAGCATGTATTCCTCTTGCAAAGAGAAAGAGAAAGCAAAAAAAGTTATTTTTCTCTTCATTTTCTTTATTTTCTCTACTCATGTTATTTTAGGAACTAACACAAGCTGGAATCGAGATTGCCAGAAGAAATATCAATAACCTCGGACATGCAGATGACAGCACCCCATGGCAGAAAGTGAAGAAGAACTAAAGAGCCTCTTGATGAAAGTGAAAGAGGAGAGTGAAAAAGTTGGCTTAAAGCTCAACATTCAGAAAACTAAGATCATGGCATCTGGTCCCATCACTTCATGGCAGATAGATGGGGAAACAATGGAAAGAGTGACAGACTTTACCTTTTGGGGCTCCAAAATCACTGCAGATGGTGACTGGAGCCATGAAATTAAAAGATGCTTGCTCCTTGGAAGAAAAGCTATGACCAACCTAGACAGCATATTAAAAAGCATAGACATTACTTTGTGACAAAGGTCTGTCTAGTCAAAACTGTGGTTTTTCAGGTAGTCATGTATGGATATGAGAATGGAATATAAAGAAAGCTGAGTGCCAAAGAATTGATGCTTTTGAACTGTGGTGTTGAAGAAGACTTCAATGAATATTCATTGGAAGGACTGATGCTGAAGCTGAAACTCCAATACTTTGGCCACTTGATGCGAAGAACCAACTCACTGGAAAAGACTCTGATGCTGGGAAAGATTGAGGACAGGAGAAGTGGGGGACAGAGGATGAGATGGTTGGATGGCATCACCGACTCAATGGACATGAGTTTGAGTAGGCTCCAGGAGTTGATGATGGACAGGGAGGCCTGGTGTGCTGTAGTCCATGGGGTTGCAAAGAGTCGGACATGACTGAGTGACTGAACTGAACTGAAAAGTTACTTAAATAAAAAGAGTGAGAGAGAGAAGGATCACAAGAAAAGGCAGCTAAAAACAAGGCAGGAATGAAGCTGCTACTAAGACTGCACTTTTTAAAAGAAATCAATATTTTTATTCATTCCAAAATTTCATTCTGTGTAGCTTAGGGGTAAAACAGCATTTTTGAAGAAAAATGGGGGCTGGGATCAAGTACCAACAGCAGGCAAGTGCTAGGTCATGCCACTGGCAGGGAAGAGGCATCAATACTGCCTCTGCAAACAGCGGCTTCAAAACTGCTCCTCATGGTCCAGTGGTTAAGACTCCATGCTTCCACTGCAAGGGACACAGGCTCAATCCCTGGTCAGGGAACTAAGATCGCCACATGGTGTGGCCACAAAACTGCTCCTGATATTGGCTAAGGGCTGAATCAATTGGACAACCAAGCTGTCTGCTGTGATGAGACAAACTGTAGAGTGCTGTTCCAAGCTTAGACTGGGTTTTGAGAACAGTGCAGCAGGTAACGTGCCCACCTTCATCACCCTGTCTCCTGACATCACATCAACAGGCACAGAAGAATAAACTGTGGCAGGGCTCTCAAAGGAAGGTAAGTTCTGTGATGAGAGACTACCCCAGGGAGTCTGAATTAGACTGGCAGTCAAGCACAGCTCATCTCCGAAGTCACAGTTAAAGTGAAAGTGAAGTCACTCAGTTGTGTCTGACTCTTTGTGACCCCATGGACTGTAGCCTACCAGGCTCCTCTGTCCATGGGATTTTCCAGGCAAGAATATTGGAGTGGGTTGCCATTTCCTTCTCCAGGAGATCTTCCTGACCCAGGGATTGAACCCTGGTCTCCCGCATTGTAGGCAGATGTTTTACCTTCTGAGCCACCAGGGAAGATTGACAGTTAAACACAGACCTAAAGAATGCATGGGAATAAATTATGTGAAGAATGGAGAAAGAACTTTTCAGGTGGTAGAGAGAACAGGTGCAAATATCTTTCAGCTAAAGGGACTTCCCTGATGGTCCAATGGTTAAGAATCCGCCTTCCAATGCAGGGCACAAGGGTCACAATTCAATCCCTAGTCGGGGAATTAAGACCGCACATGCAGTACACTAAGCCTGTGCACCACAACTAGAGAAGCCTGCACGCTGTCACAAAGACCCAGCACAGCCCCCCAAGAGAAAAAGATCCTTCAGCTAACATGAACTGAAAGGAGAGTGTGATGAGGGGGAAGCAGACAGAGAAGAGTGATGAGGGGGAAGCAGACAGAGAAGAGGAGAGAAGCTGTGATTTATGCAGGGTTTTCTATATACGAGGAACTGTGTTAAGCCCTTTCTATGCATCCATTCACTTGATCCTTATAAAAACTGTATGATGTGGTTACCAAAGGGGACAGTGGGGAGAGGGATAAATTAGGTATATGGGATTAACAGATACATACTACTATATGTAAAACAGACAAACAACAAGGATTTACTGTATAACACAGAGAACTATATTCAACACCTTGTAATAAGCCATAACAGAAAAGAATTTGAATATATACATATCAATATATTGATATATAACTGAATCACTTTGCTGTACACTTGAAACTAACACGATATTGTAAATCAACAAAGGTTCATTAATAATAAGCCTCTATGATGTAGCTACTACTATTTTCCATTTTATTTTTAAATTTATTTTCTTTAAAGATTTTTTTTTTGATGTGTACCATTTTTAAAGTCTTTATTGAGTTTGTTACAATATTACTTCTGTTTTATAGTTTTTGGCCATGAGGCATGTGGGATCTTAGTGCCCCAAGCAGGGATTGAACCCACATCCCCTGTATTGGAAGGGGGAGTCTTAACCCCTGGACCACTGGGTAAGTCTCCTATTTTCCCATTTTAAAGATAAACAAACTGAGGTAGGGAGAGACTAAGAATTGTTTCCAGGGTCACACAGCAAATAAGGAGAGGGATGGAGCATGAAACTCAAACATCTAACCATTAGACCACATGCTTATTGGGCATGATAAAGTTTGTGGACTTGATTCTAAGTTCACTGAAGATGGGGACATTGGAGGGCAGGAGAGATGACTTGGGGATTCAGTAAAGAGGCTGTTGAGGCTGTCAAGGCAGCCAATGCCCCCATTGGATTGTTACTCAACTCACAGCAACCAGAAGATGAAATTAAAGACTTGGTCAGAAAAAGTATGATAGGTCTTGATGAACAATTTCCAAAGTTAATTTTGCCCTGAGACAAAAATGATCTAGAGAAAGCAAAATTCTAATAATTTAGATATAACATGATGAGGGGAAAAAAATCTGGAAAAGAAGAAAAGCCACAGTCTTACGGAAGATTTTTTTTAAATATATGAAACACACAAAGAACTTTTAGTCATAGTACTTTAAGAGAATAAAAAATAAAACATACAGCATCTAAAATAAACACTTTAATATATCTAAGTGTTTAAAATACAGATTATAACCATTGTTATTTTGACCCTCTCCAAACCAGTCAATCCTAAAGGAAATCAACCCTGAATATTCATTGGAAGGACTAATGCTGAAGCTCCAATACTCTGGCCACCTGATGAGAAGAACTGACTCATTGGAAAACACCCTGATGCTGGGAAAGATTGAGGGTGGGAGAAGGGGGAGACAGAGGATGAGATGGTTGTATGGCATCATTAATTCAATGGGCATGAGTTTGAACAAACTCTGGGAGATGGTGAAGGACAGGGAAGCCTGGCGTGCTATAGTCCATGGGGTCTCAAAGAGGGACTGAACAGCAACTGACTAAACTCACTGATCTGTGTCTATACACAGTCTCCTTTGAGAAGCATGTCTGAGGTTGGGAAGACAAGTACTACCACTGCCAAGTAATAAATGATGAAACCCAGCACCAACCTCCCAGCGTGATTATGATGAAGAATTGAAGCAGTGTTTGTAAAGCATTAGTGTCTGACACAGAGAAACAGTTACTTATGTGTTAAATAAGTAACAGGTAGCCATTGCTAAATCATCTATTGTTTCAAATGAATTAGAAGAAAATAGAAAATAGAATGCAGTAAACAGTGATTACAGTTTGTTCAACTTTGGTTATAGTTACACTGCAGCCCAGCATCCCATATATCAGGAGAGGTTAAAAAGTTGGAGACAGAGTGTCACACTATAGAGCCTGATTCTTTCATTCTTAGATTTGCCTGTGCACGTGACAAAGCCAAAAACTACTGCATGGATATACCCTACACAGGCAGAGACAGCTTGCACCAGCTGACAAGAGCATGTAGTATGTACTGCTTCTCAATTCTGTGATCAGTGATCAGCGATACCACCTTGGTATCTGGAAATTTATTATGATGAGAGTATTCACACTAGAAAAGCTGGCAAATGCTATCCATAAGGACTTTTACCCCTCCTCAACCAGGAGAGAGAGTTTAAATACTGGCCAGCATACTACTATCTCTCTGCTCAAAACTGCATACAAGTTTTCATAAAATAATAATAATAATGAATTCAACCCATCATCAGTTCTGCATAATCTCATGGGCATACATTCTCAGAAGTGAGATAATGGTGACAACTTTTTTTAAAAAGGCATTGGATCCAGTAAATTCAATACCCTCAATTCAGTTTCAGTTCCCTGCTAGACACTGCACAAATCTGAGAAGAAATATTAATAAATGTATGATTTCTTAATTTTAGGCAATGTGAAATTCTAAGAGAATTCTTTTGTCTGAGGACACAGCAGGAAGGCTTGGCAGTTTAAAGGCCATCTTTCCCTCTATAGACTCATCTAACACTGGACAAGAGCTGCTAAAAACATAAAATTATTGATTTTTTTAAACCCCATTTTTTAAGATTGTGAAAACTTTCTTAATATTCTAATCTTCAGTTTTTCATTTGAGATATTCTGGTCCTTCTCTTTGATAGGTGTTTAGATCAGAGAATGTAATTTAATTAACAATATATAAATAGAAAAATTATTTTCTACATTTAATTAATATATATTAAGTATAATATATTATACACTGTAATAGTCAATTATGTTAATAGGGAGAAGGCAATGGTACCCCACTCCAGTACTCTTGCCTGGAAAATCCCATGGACAGAGGAGCCTGGTAGGCTGCAGTCCATGGGGTCGCAAGTCAATTATAATAATTATGCTGATAATTAACATAATAAACACATACTATATTAATATGCACTGTGCACGTGTGTGTCTGTGTGTGCTTTCATTCATGTCCAGCTCTTTGCAACCCCATTGACTGTAGCCCACCAGGCTCCTCTGTCCAAGGGATTTCCCAGGCAAGAATACTGGCATTATTATACAGAGTGAAGTAAGCCAGAAAGAAAAACACCAATACAGTACACTAACGCATATATATGGAATTTAGAAAGATGGTAACAATAACCCTGTATACGAGACAGCAAAAGAGACACTGATGTATAGAACAGTCTTTTGGACTCTGTGGGAGAGGGAGAGGGTTGGATGATTTGGGAGAATGGCATTGAAACATGTATAATATCATATATGAAACGAGTCGCCAGTCCAGGTTCAATGCACAATACTGGATGCTTGGGGCTTGGTGCACTGGGATGACCCAGAGGGATGGTACGGGGAGGGAGGAGGGTTCAGGATGGGGAACACGTGTATACCTGTGGCGGATTCATGTTGATATATGGCAAAACCAATAAAATATTGTAAAGTTAAAAAATAAAATAAAATTAAAAAAAAATAAAAAGCAGGAAAAAAAAAAAAAAAGAATATTGGTATGGGTTGCAATTTCCTAATCCAGAGGATTTTTCCAACCCAGGGATCCAGCCTGAGCCTCTAGCATCTCCTGCATTGGCAGGAGGATTCTCTACCACTAGCACCACTTGGGAAGCCATATAATACACATTAATATACAATAAATATTAAATAATCCTAGATTTTGAAATGGTTTGATGTCCCTCTACTAGTTAAGTGCTTGGATATAGACCAGAGCTAAAAACCCAGCCTGAGACCGTTCTGGGTGACAAAAAATGGACACATGTGGGAATGAGCCTGATTCCTTGCCTTCAGAACACTTAGCTTTAACTATATGTATTTGTTAGTATAGTTTTAGAAACCTGCTATTGCACCCACTAGACTGTGCGTGCATGCTCAACCACATCTGACTTTTTGCGACCCCATGGACTGTAGCCAGACAGGCTCCTCTGTCCATGGAATTTTTCAGACAAGAATACTGGAGTGGGTTGCCATTTTCTCCACCAGCGGCTCTTCCTGACCCAGGGCTGGAACCCCGGTCTCCTGCATTGGCAGTTGGATTCTTTACCTAATCAGCCATCACGGAAGCCCCACTAAATGGTGAGCTCCATGCAAAGGGGACTCTGTCTGCTTTCACCACCTCTCTCTTTCACCCACCACTGTACCCTCAGCACCTAGTGGAGTGTCTGGTATGCATCAGATCCTCTATAAAAATTTGCTGCATAAACGGTAGGAGGAACTCCTGATACGGAGTTCTATAAGCATGAGGGCACCATGGGGATTCTGGTGGGGGAAAAAAAATCTGCACTAAGGGAAGGAAGCCCAACTATTAAAGCGAGGCTGAATAATAACCCCTCCCTGGGACCCCACCTCCCCCACGTTCTCAATCCTCTCACATCACAGGAAAACTTTCGAGTCCTGCAAGTGGTCTACCACTCAGATAGCCCTCTGCCTCAGGGTCCTAAAGACAGCCCTTGAAGCAAGATGAGAAGCTTTGGAAGGCATTTGGAATTCCTGGCAGTGCAGCCTGGGTACCTTCCAGCGACCGTGGCCACCACAGAGCATGCGCATGAGCGGTGTGAGCTCACCCAGCCTCTAGGACCCCGCGAAGGTGGCGGGGACTCAAGGTTTTCCAAAGCCTCCCAAGCACCAGCAGCGACAGGAGTGACTGAGCACGGGCAGACATGCCAATGAGTGATTCCAAGAAGAGTTTGTGAGTTCATAGGAAGCAGCCTTTACAACACCCACTCCACTCTCAACAACAGAGTCTGAGCAAACTGGTGTCCCACTACTAAAGTATACACGACTTAAAAGGCTCTCTGGCCATCAGCTCCACAACCTGTCACTCTCTTCAATCCTATGCAAGGAAATTTAGATACCAAAAATCCATGACCTATCCCTTTAATTTCTAGCTGGGGCCTTAAATTTTTGTTGCTATTATAAAGTAATGCATGCTGGATTTGCTTCCACACAGGGGGCATAGGTTCCATCCCTGGTCTGGAACTAAGATTCCGCGTGCCCTGTGGCCAAAAAGATAATAAAATAAAGTCAGGTTAAAAAAAATAAAGTATTGCCCGCTGAATTCTTTATGTTCTCTTTCTCTTACCAGACCCTGAAAATGTTTATTTTGAAAATACCTTGCAATTCTCAAAAACTGCACTTTATATATTTAAAATGTTCATACATTTTATTTCCTTCCTAGAGAAAAAAAATAACAATTAAATACCAAATTGCTATGCTCACGTAAAGCTGTCCTACTCAAAGGGAGTCAGCTCAGACCTGACAGCACCTGATGCCCCATGTTGTTTGGCACAGGGACCACGGCAGTCTAATTTCTGGCCGGGTCTGCACTGACCTAATCCTGACAGCTGGTGCTTCATTAGAAGTTATAAATCAGAAACTCTACCCTTCTCTCACCCCCAGTCTGGTAAATGGCTACTTGTTTCTTGAGAAGGGGGGAAAAAATCCTAGAGCTGACATACTTTTCTGAAACTTCCTTCTTCTAAACAGCAAAGGGAGAGTATAAAAGGAAATGCCTCCCTCCCCTTCTTGGCATGGCTGCGGACTCAGTGTTCCTCTTATGTGCTCTCTAACCACATTGCAAAACACATTATGGAAACCAGTGAGCACATCGGGTTCAGACTGTGTGATAAGCTTTTTCTTAAAAAGAAGCAAAGGGGAACTTGAGATGCCATTCATTTTATTCAGAGAAAAGCAGTGTCCTTTTTTTTTTTTTAAATTTCTTTTCCCATCTCTAACATGCCATTTGGTTATGGAGTGATAAGTTCCATTTCAAAGAAATCTGAGATGGAAATTCCTTTCAGAATTTGGATTTTATCTCTTGGGTTTTAACTTGCTATTGGTCTCAGTTCCTGATACTTTCTATGGTCAAAGGCTCTCAATCAGGGTGGGCATCAGAAGTGCCTGGAGAACTTTAAATAAATTACATATGCCAGCCTTAAAACCTTGCATATCCTTTGAGAGTGAAATTGCACACGGAGGCATTTCACTTGAAGAAATGATCATCTGTGCTGCTGAAGTGCCTGCAGCACTTGGTCCAAGTCTCTGGGTATTAAAGAGACTACACAGAAGGAACTGGAGCACAGCCACTGAGAGCAGATTTATTTGAAAACCTTACACTGCCAACATCATAGCTGGCACCTCTTACTGATGTGACAGTGGAAACCGCCTCCTCTGCAGGGCTATGATGTTTTCCACTCAAATAGCCTGTTGATCTCACTTCTAGCAAGTCACGTCTGACTCTGCAGCAAAACCTCATGGAGCAAAACCATCTTGCCACCCGACTGGTACAACCCCCTGTGGCCCCTCTGTGTTCGTCCTCATGAGCAGCCAGTCCATAATAGTCCCTCTCTTCTGCCTAGGGCTGTTGCCAAGGAGTCTGGGCATGTGCGATGCTCAGGGTCTTCTAAGGACAGTGTCTGTGGTCATCATACTGATATCATTCAGCTGCCGTCCAGCAGCAGTTAACTCTATCTCCAACCTCTGCTGGGCTAGACACATCATGGAGTGAGTGGCTGCTGACTCCTGTACATGGCAGAGGGTCCCCGCAAACAGAGACCCCCTGCACCATCCACACACCTGTAACCTAACTGGGCACGTCTCCCCTGCCCAGCTCAAATACACAGCATCTTATTCATTTTAACCATATCCTTGTCCTTTTCTTCTCAACCCTTTCACTTTTGAAAAAGTCAGAACAATAATGTTTGTCGTAGCTAAAAACTAGGAGGGGACATCTCTGGTGGCACAGTGGATAAGAATCCGCCTGCCAATGTAGGGAACACAGGTTCAATGCCTGGTCCTGGAAGATTCCAAATGCCACGGAGCAACTAAGCCTGTGTGCCACAACTGCTGAAGCCCACACACTCCAGAGGATATTCAACAGTCTAGACCAACAAATGAGACCATGGGAGATACATCTTGGGTCTAGTTTAAAAATGGGAAAGAGAATAACACGGAAGGAAGAAGAGAGATGAAGTCTAGTCACTAAGAGGTTAGGACCAAGCTAGCAAAATTCAGATGGAAATGTTAAAGTGTGCTCATTTGTACTCACAAATTAGTAAGAGCCACTACCTGGTGGCTCAAACAGTAAAAAATCTTCCTGCCACGCAGGAGACCTGCGTTTGATCCCTGGGTCTGGAAGATCCCCTGAAGAAAGGAATGGCTACCCACTACAGTATTCTTGCCTGGAGAATGCCATGGACAGAGGAGCCTGGTGGGCTACAGTCAATGGGGTCACAAAGAGTCGGACACGACTGAGAGACTAACATTAGTAAGAGCAGGAGACATGCAGGCTATATCTTGTATTCTTATTGTTTGCTCACATGACTAGGACTTGACACTATTAGGTGCTATGGGCACCTGTGACATTACATGCCTTGGAGATCTGTGTTCCAGAAAATATTCCCAACTGAGCCACAGTCTATGGGAAATGACATTATAACAATGACATTAGACATTATAACGTGGTAATCACTTGATACTTTGGCATTTCAACTGGTACTAGGAAGTTAGCAGAAAGGATCCCTTGGGCCAGTGAAGATTGGTTTAACCATATATCAAATATAGAGCTTTTATAATTTTTTAAATTTAGAAAAAGAAAAGCTAAATGAAGATCAAATTTTGGTGGCTTGGAATTAAAGAGTTAAGACAGTTGGGGAGGTGGGAAGGGATAGAATGGGAGTATGGGGTTAGCAGATGCAAACTAGTATATATAGAATGGTTAACACCAAGGTCCTACTGTATAACATAAGGAGCTATATTCAATATCTTGTGATAAACCATAATGGAAAAGAATACATAAAAAAGAATGTTTATATATGTACAACTGAATCATTTTGCTGTACAGCAGAAATTAACACAACATTGTAGATCACCTATACTTCAATAAATAAATATACTGATGCAACAACAACAACCAAAGATAATTAGGCTAGTGCAAGAGTATCCATTAAGTCCAAGCTTTGTAGAATACCTTAGTTTCATCTAGCACAAGGTGAAAACTGCAACAACTGGTGTGTATGCATTTCAAACTATCTGGAGAGAGCAAAGAACAGAATATATGTTCTTTACCGACACTTCCTAAGGGAAGTCAAATTAGTCTGAACTCTGTCCCACATCCCTATCCTACCTCTTCTATGCTAAGGTAGCATATGCAGTGAAACCATATTTATGTTTATGTTCAAATTGATGTTTTATAATCTATGTTTATGAATTTACATATTAATATTCCAGAGGATAAATGAGAATATCCCATTGATTCAAAATTCATACAATTGATTTTATTAGTAGCCTGTTACAATGAGTATAGGAGACTATTTGAGTTCAAATTTTACACAAAAATTAAGTATACTTATAATTAATATTTATAAAAGTATTTTGAAAGAATGATAGTTTTTTAAGTGTGACTTTATTAAAGAATGGAGCTACTTAACTAGACATTAACCCTCCTAAGTTTGAGCAGAGAAGAGCTCAAGAAAGAGGCTCTTCAACTAAGAAGCAGCAATTGGACAAGATGTTCTAGAGTCTTCTCCCCAGGACTGACTTCTTCCTTGGGGTTCTCTTATTTTGATTCTTTTTTCAGCATTATTTCTTAATACCAGGAAAATTTCCCTTTAAAAAACCAGTTCATCCCTTAAAATATAAAATGCCAATAACTTATGCTCAGAAATATACATGTGCATTTAAAAAAAAGAATTTTCACTAAAAACCTATAAAGTTCACATTCACATGGAAAATACAGACTCATTAAAAACAGTCCAATTTCAAAATAGACTTGTGTCATTAAGGAGTCTAAAAAAGTAGTCAAGGGTTTGACAATTCTCAAACCACCTCAGTTTAAGACAAAACACTCAATTCAGGAAGGCAGGTGTACCTTGGGAATACCTTTTCCCCCACAGACTCATTGGCTGCCACTGTCATCTTCTCTGCCTTATCACCTGTGTTATTTTAAACATAACAGCTTCTCGTCCCCCACCAAAGGACAAAGTGCAAAATATGAAACTCAGAGTCTCAGATATCATGGTGGCCTCCAATTCAGTTCTGCTTTTCAAACTGAGGAGCAAGAGTGGCCAGAGGGGTGGTGGCTCACTCTTCCATAAGGAAGGGGTGGTGGCTCACCCCTCAGTCATAAGAAATGACTGTCTAGTGTTTTCCTTCCTGGTTGTAGTAGTCACCTTACTATCCCAAAGCATTCTCCTATGACTCACTCAATTTACCCCCATCCACCCCATCAGTCAGAGAGTGATGAACAGAACATACCAATTTTAAATGCAAAATCTTTGCCATCCAATAACCACACCATGCAAATATTGTACATCAAACACAGATACTATCACATAAAACTAAAGTGGAGGGGACTTATGACTGACCAAACAAAATATTCAGTTAACAAAATACTTTTTTAAAAAGGCCAATTGATATCTAGTTTCAACTGTTCCCTTTGGAAAAATGTGGCATATCTTGGTAATCTTCAGCATTTTGACAATTCACAATCATGAAGCAACTAAATTAAAAAAAACAAATAAATCTCCAGGAAATATCTGCAGTAGTCATATTAATTCCCATATCAAAAGTATCCAGACTAAAAAGTGTGTTAGTCACTCAGTTGTGTCCAGACTAAACTTCTTATTTATTCATCTAAACTTAAGGTTTTGAGAGAGTTCCTAAAATACAAATGTATAATAATTTACTTATGTAATTTTCTTGTCAGAGCAAACATTAAAGATTTAGTAGTCAATATTTAGTAAGTTTATTCATTTATAAGTACTATCAAAATCAAAAAAAGAAAAGAACTGTATAGCTATCAAAGTAGGTTTAAAAATAATGATATTTAGATATCTTTATTTGTAATTTTCTAACTACAATGTTAGCTCTTAAAAAATATCATGAAACATGTCAACAGATAACAGAATGGGAGAAAGTTGAATTATATGTTAAACTTTTAAAAAATATTTGTATTTAAAAGAATACTTACTCTTTTGCCTCCCTCTAAGAGGATATATCCTGAGTTTTTCAATAATATCAACCACAATCAAGCAAGTCAGAACTAGGGAGACTGGCAGGTCAGGTAACATATCCGGTAACACATCAGTGGAACCATTAATATTCTTTTGAACCTGTTTTCAGAAGACCATTAAGAAGCATTAAATTTTTATACTTTCTTTGTTCACAGTTCTTTGAGGAATCTGAAAGAAGTGCTAAATTAATTATACATACATTTGCTAAAAGATCAGAAGCATGGTTTTCAGCTTTTTAGGTGTTCAATCCCACAAAGTTTTGAACCATTTCTAAAGATGTCATTAGGATCCACGTTAATGGAAGACAGAACTCTATCAGTTAAAGACAGACTTCAGTAAATGTGCGTTAAAATTTAACAGTAGGAATCTCTCCCAACCCAACAGCTATACAGAGCCTCTGAGAGTCCTAGCTCAAAGATGTAGGGAGACAAAGATTAGAGTGTAGGGTCTTCTAAGAAGAGAGAGCTGGGTAAACCCAGCTAGGCTTTGGAGCACTTGCTTCATCAGTTTAAGGCATCCACAAAAAACCTATGGCAAAATCAAGTTAACCGTAGTACATTAAGAGTTTTCAATACCTCTGAGGACAAGAATAAACCAAAGGTTACACCATTACCATTTCTATTCAACACTGTACTGAAGTCCTAGCCAGTATAATGAAGCGAGAGAAAGAAACGGTGTTTAAGTATTAGGAAAAAAGAGAAGCAGAAAGTCATTATTCATAGACTGTATGATTATAAATGGACAAATCTCCCCCAAAAGGATAAATTATTTCCTCATACCAAAAACAGAACAGTTATAAAAAAAGATTTTTAAAAATGATACCATTTGTTACAACCTCAATAAAATTCCAACTTTTCTGTGGAAAATGATAAGCTGATTCTAAAATGAACATGGAGATTCCTTCAAAAACTAGGAATAAAACCACCATATGACCCAGCAATCCCACTGCTAGGCATATACCCTGAGGAAACCAAAATTGAAAAAGATACATGTACCCCAATGTTCATTGCAGCACTACTGACAATAGCTAGAACATGGAAGCAACCTAGATGTCCATTGACACATGAATGGATAAAACAGCTATGGTACATATATACAATGGAATATTACTCAGCCATAAAAAGGAATGCTTTTGAGTCAGTTCTAATGAGGTGGATGAACTTACTGCCTATTATACAGAGTGAAGTAAATCAGAAAGAGAAAGATAAATATTGTACACTAACATATATATATGGAATCTAGAAAGATAGTACTGATGAATTTATTTTCAGGGCAGCAAAATAAAGAACAAAATAGAGAACAGACTTATGGACATGAGAGGGAGAGGAAGAAGGAGAGGGTGGGGTGTATGGGGAGAATAATATGGAAACTTACATTACCATATGTAAACTAGATAGTCAATGGGATTGCTGTATGACTCAAGGAACTCAAAGAGGGACTCTGTAACAACCTAGAGGGGTGGGATGGGGAGGAAGATGGGAAGGAGGTTCAAAAGGGAGGGGACATATGTATACCTGTGGCTGATTCATGTTGACATTTGGCAGAAAACAACAAAATTCTGTAAAGCAATTATCTTTCAATTTTAAAAAGTGGAAAAAAAAATACAAAGAGCAAGACATTCTAGAAGAAAAGGAAAACAGGAAGGTTTACTCTTCTGGATACAAAGAGCTATTATAAACATATAAGAATTAAGATATTGCAGTGTTGGCACAGGAATAGAAAAGTAGGCCGTGGAACAGAACAGAAAGCTCAGAATAGACTATGGACACACACATCTGGTTTATTAACTACAGAGAAATGTGACAAGGACAGACATTTTAATAAATGGTGCTCAGTCTATTAGCTATTATTTGGGGGAGAAAAAAACAATCCCTTACTGCACAACACACACAAAAATTAGTTATGGGTAGATTGTGAAGTTCAAAGAGAATTTCAAAATGTTATATAGGAGACTGTCTTTAGGACTTTAAGGTTTAAATTGACAATATGATAAAATTGTTTCAAACAGGTAACCAAAAGAAAATACGGCAAATAAAGTGACACAGTGGACTACTGGCAAAACCAATACAATATTGTAAAGTTTAAAAATAAAATTAAAAAAAAGCTTTTATCCATCAAAATATACAATTAAGAGCATGAAGTTACAGAATGAGACGTTTGCAATACATAAAATCGACAAACAGCCTGAAATCTGAATATATAAATAATTCCTCCAAATCAATTTTTAAAAGATAAGCAACACATTAGGGGGGAAACGGAATGAAAAATATGCTCAATCTCATTAATTATTGGGGAAATGAAATTGAAAACTATAATGAAATTCAAGGATATTCTCACCATAATAGTTAAAATAAAAAGGCTGACAACGCAAGTCCTACTGAGGATAGGGAACACAAAGACTGCTCATTCTCTGCTGCTGCTGCTGCTGCTAAGTCGCTTCAGTCGTGTCCAGCTCTGTGCGACCCCATAGACGGCAGCCCACCAGGGTTCCCCATCCCTGGGATTCTCCAGGCAAGAACACTGGAGTGGGTTGCCATTTCCTTCTCCAATGCATGAAAGTGAAAAGTGAAAGTGAAGTCGCTCAGTCGTGTCCGACTCTAGCAACCCCATGGACTGTAGCCTACCAGGCTCCTCCGTCCGTGGGATTTTCTAGGCAAAAGTACTGGAGTTGGGTGCCATTGCCTTCTCTGCATTCTCTGCTAGTGGAAGTCTAAATTAATATAATCTCTTTGAAAAACTGACACTTTTAGCTATAATTGAGTACTTGAATATCTTGTGATCCATCAGTTCTACTCCTGCACATTTAACTAACCCAAATGCTTATATATGGCACCAAGAGACACGTTTAAGGATGTTCACAGCAGCAAAAACTGGAAACTGAAATGACCATCAAGAGTATAACTGACGGGAGTTCCCTGGTAGCCAAGTGGATAGGAGTCCCTGGGCAGGGAACCAAGATCCCACCAGCCAGGTGGCATGGCCAGAAAATAAAATAACATAGAATAGAACTGATAGAGTGTGATATATTTGTAAAATTAAATACTGTACAGGAATAAAAAATGAAAATGAATAAACTACATCTAAACAGAAAAACAAGAATAGCCCATATTTTGAATGAAAGATACACAGACAGAAAGATCATAGACAGATAGACAACAATTTGATTTCCTTGTATAAAGCTTTCAAAAACAGATAAACTAACCTGTGAAGTTAGTAAGGTAGAAGTGACCTTTTGGATAGAAGGAAGGGTAGCCAGTAGAGATGGCCTTTAGGGAGCTGGCAAAGTTTTATTTTTTGAACTGAGTAATGTTTCCACAGGGGTTTCCTTTGTAGTATCCCATTAATATTGTCTATATTGTGTGAACTTTTCTGTTTGTGTGTTACACCTCAGTGAAAAATAAGAAAAAAGTAAACAAAAATATGCAACAATGGGTGAAACATAATGAGAAAGTTGGCCCAAAGGGGCCATAGATAGTGCACAAACCATAAGTAGTGCATAAATAGTGCATAAACCATAAATAGTGCATATAGTTTATCTATGATAAACCATAGACAGTGCATCACTGGGACAGCAGTGTTCCTTGAAAGGTCATACCCTGAATTTCTGAAGCTCATAGGTACCTCCCAGGTGCTTTACAAGGTCTCTGGTGGGGAAGGAAGAGAAAATGACAAATCAAGATTCAAATATTTGTGGGTTGCCGTTTGATGCAAAGTCCATCTTCTGAGGATATTCTGTGTGTTCATATACTGTCCTCATGCTGCATCTAGGACATGTTCCAAAGTCATGTAATTTCTAATGATGTCATCCATTACCTGGTATACATCTCTCTCATAGCACTAAGCAGACCTACTCTTGCTGCCTGTTTTTTTGCTCTCTACCATCTGTTTAAAAATTACTGAGGGCTGTGCGGATGTGCTGTCGCTTCAGTTGTGTCCAACTCTTTGCGACCCCATGGACTGTAGGCCACCAGGCTCCTCTGTCCATGGAATTCTCCAGGCAAGAATACTGGAGTGGGTTACCATTCCCTTCTCCAGGGCATCTACCTGACCCAGAGATCGAACCCATATTTCCTGAGGCTCCTGCATTGCAGGCAGATTCTTTACTGCTGAGCCAGCAGGGAAGCTCACTGAAGGCTAGAGACTGTCAAATTTTTTTCCTCTATCCTCAGGATCTAATTTCATGTAATATGCACTAGTGACGATCTACTCAACATGTAAATGAAAATTTTATTAATAAATTAAAAAATTACATCTTTCAAGCACCTTACAAATAATAAGATTAGCAGGGCATTCTGCTTTGAATTACTATCTGGGTAATAAGAGTTCTCACAGCCTAAAAGTTGTAGCTATAATATTCCTGTTCTGCAGATACCCATCCATCAGAGTCCCTTGGGAGCTGCCTTTGGTTGAAACATAAATTGAAATTTATTTTCAAATAAACATCACATGCAAATTATTTGGCAACAGATATCTTATCAAAGGTCTTATCATGTGAGTGGCTGTTCCCTGAGATACTGTTCTATTCTCTTTAAAACCAAGAACACTCATGAAAAACATCAGGTTAGAAGAAACAAAATGTGGATCTTCTCTCAAATTCCTTGCTTTTTTATTATTTTCAAGTGACATTCCTTTCTCCCCACCCCTCTACACAAACACCGTAGATTTTAAAAAATTGGCTGTTAGACCTTCCTCCACAATCACAGAGATAACAATGATCTAAGACTGGAGAAAATCAACTTTAAGAAACTTGTTGGGCATACCATTCTGTGAAATTTTAAGAACAGGGGGACATTCTAAAATCTCAAAATCTTACAGGCAGGAGAAGAAATCAAAATTCCATACCTCGGTCACTGCTATAGAAAAGCTGAAGCTGGGAAGCGTGGTGAGTACTATACACATCATCAGAACAGGTCTCCTAGCAAAGGAGAAAAAATAAGCAAAAGCAATAATGTACAAGATCAACAGTTCCTGTTCCATTTTGCCAGTTGTGCAGTTCTTGCACTCCTTTATAGTTTTTCTAAGAAGCCACTGCTTCCCTATTTCCATTTCCCAAATGTTTGAGTATGGCAAAGGGGAACACACAAGAAACAAGGATGTTTTTCTAGAATAAGAGGGTGAAAGGTTTCCAAATAATTAACAAACCGTCGATGGCTAAAAGCATCACAGTGCAAGGCAAATGACGTTCAGTATTTTCATAACTCATTCATTAGAATCCTGTCCAACACGTCAGGCTCTGGTGACCAGTTGAAAAAAAAAGAACAGCATGACTCTCTCTAGGGATACTATAGCCCATGCTGCAAAACTGATCTTTCAAAAAATAAATTAGAAACCATATACCATTAGTTAAAGGTGACAAATCTGGATTTTTCTTACCTGAGGGGGGGGGAAATTTTATATATATATATATATATATATATATATATATATATATACACACACATACACATACACAAAAATCACATAGTTTTCATATTTGTTTTTGGACCACCTTTTAAGCCTTGCCTGGAGAATTCCATGGACAGATTGTGTAGTCACAAAGAGTTGGACACAACTGAGTGACTAACACTTTCACGTTTTAAGCCTTGCATGATCAAGCAATCAGATATTGAGATATAACATATAAATATTTTATGACAGAGAGAAGTAACACATATATTTAGCATTATCAATTTACAGGAAGATACTGTAAAATACACTCAAATGTTTTCTATAATGAACTATTTACCTCCTCTCTCCTTAGTTAAGAGTCAGAGTCAGAAGAGTTAAAGTCGGCTCAGTCGTGTCCGACTCTGCGACCCCATGGACTGTAGCTTCCAGGCTCCTCCCCCCATGGGATTCTCCAGGCAAGAGTACTGGAGTGGGGTGCCATTTCATTTATAGGATAGTGTGTGTTTAAGCGCACAGCGTTGGAGTCTTTCAAAAGACTAAGAATTTCTGCCTGCCATGTCCCTCTACTTCAGCCTCATCCTAGATTTTCTAGGTATAGACATAAGATAGGGGTGAGATAGCCCAACTCTCATAGCCAGACCCAGAACAACCTGCTAAAACCAGAGGTATGATGAAATTTTAAAATTGGTAGCTTTGCCTCTTGCTCTGAGCCCAGATGGAGATTCCTGAAGCACTCAGCTCTCTGAGGCTGGCAAAGGCATTCACAGAGTCCTCTTCTCAGCTTCACCTTTAAGAGTACCTCAGGAATTATTCCGGCACCTCTTCTTTTTCTGTGTTATTTGCCTGATATCTCGGCCAATCCCATCATCTAAACATCACCAACTAGCCCAGGACTTGCAAACAGATTCTAGAATATATACAATGGCCTCTGTCCTGAGATCTGGAGTTGGACACCCACCCATCTATTTGGTACCTCCATTGGATGTCTAACAGACAACTTAGGCTTAACAGGCCTGAAAAGGAACCCATACTCATTCCAGTCATCATCCAGTCCTGCATGATTTACTGCCAAAGTGCATTTCAAATCATCGTCCGCTAACACAGCTCACTCACTATCATCTCTTATCTGCAGTGCTTTGTAACCAGTTTCCTGTTAGTGTTATTCTTGCCAAGCAATATTTTCCCATAAAGCAAACGTCTAATTTTGTAAATGTAAAACTCATCTTAACTACTCAGCTCAAAATCACCAGGGCTGGGAGGAGTGGGGAATGGGGAGTTAATGTTTAATGGCTATAGAGCTTCAGGTTTTCCAGATGAAGAAGTTTCTGTGGATGGATGTAGCACACCAGTGTGGATGTACTTAATGCCCATGAGCTCTACATTTAAAAATCATTAAGATGGCAAGTTTTATGATAGGTGTATTTTACCACAAAATATATTTGTGGATTTAATAAATTTTCTAAAAATCTCCAGTGGATAAGTAACTAAAATAAAATTGAAACCTAGCACCATTGTCTACATGTTCTCCATGATGTGGTTTCTCTTATTTCTTTTACTCTCTTCACTTAGAATGATCTGCCCCTTCCCCAACATCCACTTAACCCCACTATACTGCTGCTGCTGCTGC
Organism: Bos taurus; assembly: GCF_002263795.3. Taxonomy (NCBI): domain Eukaryota; kingdom Metazoa; phylum Chordata; class Mammalia; order Artiodactyla; family Bovidae; genus Bos; species Bos taurus. Next base: position 32,194,525 of record NC_037340.1, on the reverse strand, counting down.
TAAGTCACTTCAGTCGTGTCCGACTCTGTGCGACCCCATAGACGGCAGCCCACCAGGCTCCCCCGTCCCTGGGATTCTCCAGCCAAGAACACTGGAGTGGGTTGCCATTTCCTTCTCCAATGCATGAAAGTGAAAAGTGAAAGTGAAGTCGCTCAGTCGTGTCCGACTCTTAGCGACCCCATGGACTGCGGCCTACCAGGCTCCTCCGTCCATGGGATTTTCCAGGCAAGAGTACTGGAGTGGGGTGCCATTGCCTTCCCCGCCCCACCATACTAATAACATCTAATAACATACTAATAACATTTTGGTATTCTGTGATCATACCAACCTTGCCCCACCTGCCAGATTTACACTGGCTATTCTTTTCTGACAGGGAGTCTCTGGATGATAGACCTAGTCTAGATCATAAATCTTTCATGTCTGACTCCTGTTTGCCTATTTCCAAGGTAAATTCCATGGGACAAGGTACCCTATCTGAGTTGTTCATTACTTTATCTCCAGCATTTAGAACAATATTTCCAAACCATTTTTATACAATAAACTTTCTGGGAATCTTGTAAATCCTATGGACCCTTCTCGGAATTTTTAAGTACATAAAATACATAGACTTATACAACAAAGTAATGAGGCTGAAAGACAGTTATCCACAATCTTTTAAAATTTTGATTTAGTAATTTACATACCTCAGAGTAGGAAACGGCAACCCACTCCAGTATTCTTTTCTGGAAAATTCCATGGACAGAGGACCCTGGCAGGCTATAGTCCATGGGGCCGCAAAGAGTCAGACACGACTAAGCAACTGAGCACACAGGCAATATATACACCTAGCTAACGCTTACGCCTTGGAAGGAAAGTTATGACCAACCTAGACAGCATATTAAAAAGCAGAGACATTACTTTGCCAACAAAGGTCCGTCTAGTCAAGGCTATGGTTTTTCCTATGGTCATGTATGGATGTGAGAGTTGGACTGTGAAGAAAGCTGAGCACCGAAGAATTGATGCTTTTGAACTGTGGTGTTGGAGAAGACTCTTGAGAGTCCCTTGGACTGCAAGGAGATCCAACAAGTCCATCCTAAAGGAAACTAATCCTGGGTATTCATTGGAAGGACTGATGCTGAGGCTGAAACTCCAGTACTTTGGCCACCTCATGTGAAGACTGACTCATTTGAAAAAACTCTGATGCTGGGAAAGATTGAGGGCAGGAGGAGAAGGGGACGACAGAGGATGAGATGGCTGGATGGCATCACCGACTCGATGCACATGAGTTTGGGTGAACTCCGGGAGTTGGTGATGGACAGGGAGACCTGGCGTGCTACGATTCATGGGGTTGCAAAGAGTTGGACACGACTGAGTGACTGAACTGAACTGAAGAACATATTGTCTTATTTTCTTTGACACACTCCTATCCATATTGCAAAAGATGCAGAAAAGATGAGAGAGCACATTCGGGAGAAAACAATTAGGGTGTGGCTTGTGAATCCAATCAACAATTTCAGCAGAAACACTAACAGCTTGCACTGAAGGGCGACAGAGACAGGACAAGATGAAGAAAGGCCGTGAGACTTCCAGGATACGATAGGCAGGAAATGGGCTAATACAGAGCTGTGCCGTGCCATGTGTGCATGCTCAGTCCTGTTCAATTCCTTGCAACCCCATAGACTGTACCCACCAGGCTCCTCTGACCATGAGATTTCCCAAGCGAGAATACTGGAGTGGGTTGCCATTTCCTTCTCCAGGGGATCTTACCGACCCTAGGATTGAATCCACATCTTCTGCATTGGCAAGTGGATTCTTTACCACTGAGCCATCTGGTAAGCCCAATACTGAGCCATTTGGCTGCAAAGATGTGCCATCATTAAGAAAAGGGAAGAATGACTCTGTGATGCCACAGAGGCCAGGGAAGCTGCCACTTCTGCCATGGGCCCAGGGGTTCCCTCCTCAGATGCAGAGAGCAGGCCTGTTGCCCGTGGCCCAGAGGGTGGAGCCCTTACTCTGATAGGTCCAGAGGACAGAGTGTCCACACACACAGGTTGGTTGTCAAGCCTTAAACCTTAGAACTGCAGGCTAAAACCAACATATAGGCAGACCTTGTTTTGCTGTGTTTCACATTACTGTGCTCTGTAACAAACTGAAGGTTTGTGGTATCATAGAGAGTACACTCAGACATTAACAAGTCAGCTAGCATCCCAAGGAGACATCACGAAGAGTAAAAGGTTCAGAAATCACAGGACACAGAGAATAACTGATGGGACTTGGACACCGGAGAAAACTTCTTAGCAGACTAAATGGGATGTGGCTGAAATGGCTGTGATGAGCCCATCTTCAAATATTTGAAAAGCTTCAGTATAGACATAGTGAGCTCAGAAAGGAAGTCACCCTTAGAGACACAATGTGGAGAGTTGTCATCACACAAGCGACAGTTTATGAGAGCCGACGAGAGAGCTTGAAAAGCAATAAAAGGGGACATATGTATACGTATAGCTGAATCACTTTGCTGTACACTTGAAAATAACAGAATACTGTAAATCAACTATACTCCAATAAATTTTCTTTTAAAAAAAGGGAAGAAAAAAGTGTCATGCTACTGAGAGTGACCATTACATGTGGCTAATTAATTGCTGGTAGCCATGCCAGCATAATTTCATAACAAGGACAGTACTCTGAAATTGGTGAGTGTTGTTTTTTTTTTTTTTTGGGGGGGGGTGAGTGTTGAATCACTGAAAATTGGCTGATTGATTGATTGATTGAAGCCAAAATTTTCTTTTTCTTCTTCTTTTTAAAAAATCTTTTAGCCCCACCATGCAGCATCTGGGATGTTAGTTCCTCAACCAGGGACTGAATATGGGCTCCCTGTGGTTACAGCATGGAGTCGAAACCACTGGACAGGGTATCCCAGAAGCCAAACTTTTCTATGCAAATTAAAATATGCAACCTCCAAATTAAAATGCTTGACACATAAAAAAGAAAAGCAATAAAAAGAGAAAATCAGGGGGCAATGGGTAGGGCTCCCAGCCATGGCCAAATTCATTGGCATCTAAGGCAGGGCATAGGATGTGACAGCTACAAAGAAGACGGGAAGGAAGCTACACATGGCAGAGTTTATTTCAATACAAGGAAATAAGGAAGACTATTCTCATAATTGCTTCCCAGGTGCCACTGGTGGTAAAGAATACGCCTGCCAATGCAGGAGATGCAAGAGATGTGGGTTCAATCCTTGGGTCAGGAAGATCCTCTGGAGAAGGAAATGGCAACCTACTTTAGTATTCTTGCCTGGAAAATTCCATGGGCAGTGGAGCCTGGTGGGATACAGTCTATGGGGCCTAAAGAGTTGGACACAACTGAGCGAGTGAGCACAATACAACACATTCTCATAATTAGAGACACAAAAAGTCATGAAGCTCCTTTAAAATCAGAGGCAGACTGTCTGTATTGTGAGAAATAGTATGATAGATGGACACTAAGGTATCTTCAGCTTTCAGAAGATTCCAACACTGAATTCTAAAAGCAAGGGGAAGAGTAGAGTTTTAGAGGTGGAACGGAAATGCAGGCAACATTTTTCAAGGTTATTACTCTGTCAACAAGGACATGGAGGGAATGAGAGGGACAGAGAGGCAAAAGGAAGGACAGCTATTGGTGAAGGTCTCCAGAGCCCCAGGAGGTTCATAAAACGCTCTCTGTGCCTCCTTGAGCAAAAGCGACCAGAACAAGGGATCTGACGCTAGACGTGAATAGATCAAAAGTTGGCGAGCCATGCCAGAGACTCAAGTGCACAGTGGCCCTGGAAATCAGTGCCTGATTGGGGTGAGGAAAACAGTCATGAGAACAAGATGCTGAGTCGATAGAGATGAAAGAGGAAGAACTCATGGAATCTGGTGACTGACTGCATATGCAGGAGAGAAAAGCAAAAGTGAATCCACTCCTGCTGACTGACTGGAGGTGGTGGGACAAGCAGAGAAAGCCTGTGGTCAAGGACAAGAAAGTGATCAGTCTTGGTTTTCAGAAGATGACAGACAGACTGAGAGAAAGACGGTTCTCTGGGAAGAAGTAACTGTTAAATACCACTGGTTATCTCCTGGCAATTCACCTATGACCTTCTCGGAGGTGCTGGAAAGAGTGAGCTCTGCCTCAGGTGAGCCAGTCACTCGTGTGTGTTGCTGTGCACCGTTAAGGTGCTCAGACTCAAGATAAATGGGGTTGGTCTTGACTCCCTACTCACTGGGCAGGTGGTCTTTTAACCTCTGTGCCCCAATTTCCTCACTCATAAAATGAACACTGTAAATGTTCTTCTTCATAAAAGAGAATTAACTAAAATAACACAGGCAGTGTGTTTACAACTCTTTTTGGTACATAGTAATTGTTCAATCAATATTTACTCTTATTTTACTATGATGACAACTAGAACTATTACTGCTATGACTTCCACTGCCACCAGAAACAAATCAACAGCAAATTTTGCAATGTAAGTTAAGGATGTCAACAAAGGAAAATGTTCCAATTGGAGTCTTTCCAACTTGGCACTGCCCAGGATGGCCGACACGTCATGGTCTGAGGCAGAGGTCCCCAACCTCCAGGATCTAATGCCTGATGATCTGAGGTGGAGCTGATGTAATAATAATAGAAATAAAGTGCACAATAAATGTCATGTGCTTGAGTCATCACAAAACCATCCCCCACCATCCTAGTCCATGGAAAAATTGTTTTCCAGGAAACTGGTCCCTGGTGCCACAAAGGTTGGGGATGGCTGGCTAAAGAAATCATACTCTGCAAGACTCGATAGAATCCTAAAGTATCACCCCAATCCAGTCTGGGAACCCCCAAAAGTCTTCTAGGATTATCCTTCCCCAAGGTACCCTCTCCGAGGAAATCTACTTCAGTTTCAGGTTAGTTTGTAGCTCAACAGTTTCACCCATTCACTGATTAGTCTATACCTCAATGGTTTCACCCATCCCGTCATATCCTAGGCAAAGTTTCCTCTTATTTACTGGGATATAAAATTTGGGGTGGATATAAATAGTTTTTCTTCTTTTCCTCAAACCATGTCCCTAGTTTATTATAAATTATGACAGGCATCCCTAAAAAGAACAGTCATTCCAAAGGAATGAGGAAGTGTTTAACAAGAGTAAAAGGAAGAACACCGGATTAAAGTTCAGACTTCTGTTGGTTTAAAGTGTGCCCTAAACTTTCTGACCTTGTTTCCTCCCTTATAAAATTACAATTATATCCACTCCCTCAACTTTACAACACTGAGTGCAGGCCAAATGAGAAAATGAAACGTAAAATCACACTCTAGTATAGAACAGTCTAGTGGTTGTCAAGAGGGAGAGGACTGGGGGAGGACTGGGTCAGGAACGTGGCATTAGCAGCTGCAAACTGCCATATACAGTATGCATAAACAACAAGGTCCTGCTGTATGCCACAAGGAACTGTATTCAATATCCTGAGATACAGACTTCCCTAGTGGTCCCGTGGCTAAGACGCCACACTCTCAGTGCAGGGGGCCCAGGCTGGATCCCTGGACAGGAATCTACATCCTGCATGCTGCAATAAGTGAAGATTTCACATGCCAGAACTAAGACCTGGCAGAGCCAAATTAAATAAAATATATATCCTGAAACAAACCATAATGGAAAAGAATATAAAAATATGTATATATATGTATAATTGAATCACTTTGCTGTACAGCAGACATTAACACAATATTATAAATCAACCATGAAAAGTGAAAGTGTTAGTCACTCAGTCATGTCCAACTCTTTGCAACCCCATGGACTTTAGCCCCCCAGGCTCTTCTGTCCATGGAATTCTCCAGGCAAGAATACTGGAGTGGGTAGTCATTTCCTTCTCCAGGGGATCTTCCTGACCCAGAGATCAAACCCAGGTCTCCTGCATTGCAGGCAGATTCTTTACCATCTGAGCCACCATTCTTCAATTCTAAAAAAATAAATAGAATCACACTATGTATAGAATAGAATCACAAAATATAAGATATTCATCATTTCACTCTATCCACCTTCCCTACTCTCAAAGGATAAAATAAACCGAGAAGATTCTCTGGATACACAGAGTATCACTTCTAGAATTTTCTTCAGTTTTATCATCACTTGTCAGAGTCATTCTGAGGATTAAACCAAATAATGTTTTCAATAGATACTAAATTCAGCATGAGATAATAATACTAACATTCACCGGGTCCTTACCATGTGCTAGGCATTGTGCTCAGAAGTTTTCATGCATAATCTTACTCAATTTCTTAAAACAACCCAATAAAGAAACTAGCTTGTCCCCATGTTGCTCATAAGAAAACTAAAACTTAAAGAATTTAAAGGATGATCTCACAATCAGGGCCAATGCTGGAATTTCAATTCAGGTCTGCACGCCTCAGCCACAACGTCAGGAATTCACTAGCTGGGTGACTCACTCTCTCCTGAATACCAGCCACATAGGACCCATGGCACCGGTGTGGATGTACAGGGAGATTCTCAAATAGGCCCATCAACAATGTAGCTGTGAAAGCTAAGCATCTATGAAATCTCACATAAACAACTATTTAAGTATTATTCAAAAATAATTCATACTTTCAATTCCTACTTTCTGTAATAGCAATTATTTTTGCATCATCTTTCTCTAGAAATCAAGTTATATGACACACACTATGTTACCACATATATTAAAATATTCTATACACATTTTGGGGGATCACATACAATATCCAAATATACATCTTTAGGGAAGATGTATTCTAATGACACTAGAAAAGCTGCATTTTTTTAAAACATACTTAGCATTCAAAGTCAGAATATTTTAAAAGTTGCATAAGGTGGAAGAAACAGCACAGAATCAGACCACTCTGGGCTCACAAATTCCAGCTCCACCAGTTATAAACTTTATCACTAGCCAAAGTTAATCACTTCTTCAAGTTTCCATTTCTTTATCTATACAACAAGACTATTAGTGGATACCTCACTGGGTTGTCATAAAGTCTAACAGTATGGAATGTGCAAGGTTCCTTGAATAGTACTCAGTAACAACTTCTTCTTTTCTAGGCCAGTAAGCGATAACAATGGCTCGAAAAGAGGTCATGGAGGGAACAGTTTCACTGAAATCATAGATAACATGCCATCCACCTAAAACTATTTAGAATACTTATGACCAACCACACCCACAAATAGAAATAAAAGACTGGAAGAGTATTTTCCAAAAGGAATCACTGAAAGATGTAATTATTGTGACAGCCCAAGACAACTTAGCACAAGGGAAGTAGCTGGACCAGACGTACAAAGAAAAACAACAAACAAACCAAAACACAGACACTAAGGAGCAGAAAGACTGCTGCCTTCTTTCCTTTCAATTGCCCCCAGAGATTGGGACCTCACTCTTCAAAGAAGCAGTTCAGGGCAGTGGTTAGAAGGACCAACCACAGAATCAGACGGACCTGGGTCCAAAGTACAGTCCTTTCACTCTCTTGTCAGCTGGCCATGTAAGTTTCTTAACCTCTCCAATCTTCAGTTTCCTCTTAGGAATAATAAACTCAAAAAAAGACATACTCACAAGGTGGTATGCAATGAAATGAAACTGCTAAGTTCATTATATAGTACATAATAAGTAATCAGTAAAGAAGTAATTATAGCTTAATAATAATATAAATACATTATTTAAAAATAATATATTTTTTCAAGTTTTTTAGGTGGACCGTTTTCAATGTCTTTATTGAATTTGTTGCCATATTGCTTCTGTTTTATGTTTCGGCTTTTTGACCATGAGGCATGTGGGATCTTAGCTCCTACATAATAATAATAAGCAATATGGGAAGGTTTCCTCCCTAAATGATATTCAGACCTAAAAGGTCCTAGGGATTAAGCCAATGCAGAAAAAAAGAGTACCTTCCTGGGCTGGTGTGGCCAGCTTCCTACTGGTTTACTCCTGTTGTGATTTAGACCCTCCTTATCCCTCAAACACTTCCCGGCCTGGTCAGGAGTCTTGAACGGTTGAGGCAACTCCTAGCAGGTATGAGGGGTGGAGGGCCCAGCTTAGCTTAGTTGATCTTGAGGATTTGGGTCAAGGGTTGGAAAACACCTAAACCCCATTGATGAAAGCAATGCCAACCACATGATTTATTTTCAGAAACCACTCAGGACATCTGTCCTCCAGGAACTGAAAGTCTCCTAGTGTGTTAGGGGGTGACATCAAGTATCAGGTGCTAAAGAGCAGATCCTGGGCCCCACCCTCCCTGGCCACACTCTCCCTACAGTGTTTCTCACTATACAGCTGTATAGCTGTATCTATTATTTTTACATTTCTGTACTTGCTCGAATTAAAATTCCCAGCTCCTTGTTTTTCAAATGTATTCTATGCATCTCAGATGACAAGAACCAGATCTGAAGATTTAAAAGGAAAAATACATTAGGACCGGAGATTATTTGTTCTTAATACCTTTACATGGATCAATATAGTCATTAATCTATGAGTTCAATCCTTATTAAGCCATGATTAATTTAAAATATTTCTGTATTATTATTTGAATACGTACCCTTCTCACCACCAAGGTAATAGAATTTATCAATACAATCAAAGCATTATTATTTTTTTAAACTAAATAAAGGAACCAGTTTGCTTAAAAATTTTAGTTGGTTAATGATCAAAGGATGCCTTAGAGTTACAAAACATTGCGGTAAACATTTAGACATTACTTTCAGCTTTAGACATTACTTTCAGGTTTATACAACAGAAAATTATATATTAGAATCTTATGATTATGATTTCTGTAAATTAACTATGATAACTTTGTGCACTTAGTGTACACAGGAATTAGTACAAAAACAATCACTACTCAGAGTATCAGAGTCTTAGGAATACATGTAAGTTGCAATTATCAGTCAGCAAAAAAATGACTCTTTAAAAAAAATATGGAAGGAGACTTCCCTGGTGGTCCAATGGTTAAGACTTTGCCTTCAAATGCAGGGGGTGTGGGTTCAATTCCTGGTCAGGGAGCTAAGATCCCATATCTCATGGCCAAAACATAAAACAGAAGCAATATTACAAAAAATTCAGAAAAGACTTAAAAAAAATATTCCACATCAAAAAAATATTTTAATAAAATATGGAAGATACTTCCATACTTTATACAACTATGAATACATTGATTGAAACAGTGGTTATTACTTCTCCTTAATCTCACATTACACACCTGTGTGTTATGCTAGCATCCTTGCCCAGAGAACATGAGACAGTCTCTTTGAAAGCATCCCAGGGGGTCCCTGTGAAAGAATTCTTTTTACTCACCATCCTTTGATTTTTTGGTAAAGATGACGTTTCTTGTACAAGAGAACTTTCACAGGAACCCAAATCAAGAGAGACACTGAAGCTACATAGGCAATTGAACAGGAAACAATCAGCCAATAACGTGTTTTGTCAGGCGGATGCCTCGTGGTGGAATAGGCAACAGCAAACTGTTCCATTATCACCAGCGTGGGGACACAGAAAGCAGTAAACTCAAGCAGCTCAAACACCAGCAGCTTGATTAGTTTTCTCGAAGCCATCCTGGGAGGCCGAGTACCCGGGGACCACAGTCTCCTCCTCTGACTGTGAACAGCATATGGACTCACAGATACTGAACTGGGGTCAAGTTCCTTGTACTCGAATCACTCACCAGTGACTTTATTCTTTTATTGACCCTCATATGGTTCAGTGATCTTCCAACTTAACAACCGAGGTCTCTTAAAGAAACAGAGCCGTCGTGGAAGTGATCACTTAATGTGTTTGCAGATCTGTTACTAGAAGTCAAATGAATTTCAGAATATGCTTCAGAACATCAGTAAAAGTGGGGTCTTTTAATGTTTTTATTATGAATTTGAGCACAAGAAAACATTTATTTAATATTTAACACTTAAGTAGAACCATTGCAATAATATAATTTTAGTTAGAAAAGAAGAAAAGACATAATCCAATCCCCTATTTTTATAACTGAGCAGATCCAGTCAAAGAGAAATACTCAAAGCTTGAGTATTTGTCTAAGAGAGTGACTTCTCATTTCTCTTCAAAGTACATGAAAAGGGAGTTTGGATTCACTTTACCAATTTCCCAACCAGACTTCCTCCTGGTACTTGAAGTATTTATTTGTTCTTGCACATTAATTGCTATGCAACACAGATTAACGTTATTTTTATTTTGCAGGTCAGGAGACTAACGATGATATGAGAAACCTGCTATCAGGATCAATATATGAAGAGTTATCTATATCTAGTCTAAAAGCATATCAAATATTTAAAAGACAATTGTCCCCATGAACATCTTTCCTTCGCACAAGCCACTTTTGAGCAGCTGCGATGAGCGTTCCACTGGGTGTGGGGTGGTTCGATGTATGTGTGACAAAGCATCCTTCCCTGCAAACCCTCATAATCCATAGAGGAAACAAACCTATGGGCAACAAAAAATAACTGCAGTCAGAAGTCTAACCTAAATGCCATGATACAACAGAGGAGAGCTTCCTCTTTGGTTTTGGGAAGGGGAGGGAAAGATAATGATGATGCGAGCAGATGGTGGGTGTTGGGGTGTCAGTGACATTTCAGGAAGAAAAAAACAACTGGGAGGGAGGCATGATGATGAAGTCTGGCGTGGCATGGTAGGACCAGGGGAGGTGATGCTAGGAAAATCAGCTGGACTCAGAACACCCATATCCTATGAAGGATGTGTGTGCGTGCGCATGTAAATGTGTGTGTGAAAAGGCATTTGGGGAACACATGTATACCTGTGGCGGATTCATTTTGATATTTGGCAAAACTAATACAATTATGTAAAGTTTAAAAATAAAATAAAATTTTAAAAAAAAAAGGCATTTTCTAAACAGAGGATCAGCTGACTACTTGGAAAGGAGGGATAGTGCTGATGTGAAGGCAGGGCTAGAGTGGTGTGGACCTAGAGATGGGGAAGCCACCTGGGAGCCACAGAGGAGCCTACGTAAGACAGAGCCTTGGCTACCACAAGTGGAACAGGGGTGATGCACCCACACAGGCTGGCCCAATCCCTCCTGTCTGCTGGCTTCATCAGATGGCTCCCCCGCGCCTGTGTCTGAGACACGTCATATTTCTCTTGGCTTCTGTGTCTCAAGGCCCTTTTCAGAAGGGATCCCATAGTTGCCTGGTTCTTGGGATGCACCTAGGATTCTGGGGGGTGGCTCTGAGGATTCACACCTCCTGCCCTCCCACAGCAGGATAATCAGACACAAGGTTCCTTGAGCTGCCAGGTGATTCTCTTTGACCTCACAGCCACTGAAGTGTAACAGAGGACTTCCCTGGTGGTCCAGTGGTTAAGACTGCACGTTTCCACTGCAGGGGGGCACAGGTTAGACCCCTGGTTGGGGAACTGGGATCCCACATGCTGCACAGCACCAATAGTAATAATAAAGTGCAGCAGAAGTCCTCTATATGAAAAAAGACATCTGGAAGAAAGGTGGCAAGAATACAAAAGGATGGAGCAGTAAAGCACCTAAGCAGCAGTTCTGTTGGCAACTGTTTCTAATAGCATACCATTGACATCAATGCTCTGTTATCATTCCTGAAAAATGTTCTATTTAAATGATACTGGATACAGACTAGATTTTAACCTCCTAACCCTGGGTCTTGGGTCATCTAATGTTACAATGTATTATAATTTCTTCCATAAACTTTGTTACTAACTGGAATTGTGATCTGAGAATTTGAAGATAGTTGTTGAATAAAAACAGTCTGGCTCTTACCTGGACTGGAATTCCGTTTATTTACATATATGGGAATTGAAAACTGACACTCACTTTATATTTCTCACCTATCATCTTCCTCCAGTTCCTATTCTATAACTTTAGCCTCAAAGATAACACCAAGTGGTGTTACATTCATGGAATGGGACCTACTGTTCTCCACCACAGGGAATGCCCTGATAACTAGCTGTGCTTCTCTTGAGCAGGAGAGAGTTTATGCCTGTTGTCCTCTGTTCACAAGGAGCCCAACTCCATATAAAGGGAAGACTGCTTGGGTTACCCTTGTAACAGACCACAGGTCATGGTAGAGGCATAGTGACTGACTGACCCTGTGACTGGGGAGATGACCAGATGCGCATGTAGGACCCGAGAAGGTGTGTGGAGTGAGCTGGACAGCCCTACCCTGCAGGCCGCCAACCACTCCACCAGACATGTCTGGATGAACATTCTGGCCACAAAATGTCCAGCTGTCTAAGAGTGGCCTGGCATGACCTGGGCCAATCACTTTCTCACCCTTAGGAATATGAATTAAAACACATGTGGAGAAATTGACAAGTGGAGTTAAAGGAGGCCATGATTTTTGAGTCAGAATCAGAGCAACTCAAACTGTATGTGCCAGAACCATTTCTGGCTTGTGGTTGAATTCTGTAATTTGTTGAATGAATGAACATATGGAAGCCAAATGGTGAGGGAAGAGAAGAGTGAGCAGAGCAGGGAGGCCAATCCAGACAGTAACAGTCAGGACAAATCTATGGGGTTTTATGCAAGCACACCAAGGAAGACCAGCCCTCTAGTTGCTTGACTCCCCAGCTCACCTATATTCCCACAAAATGGGGCCTTTGTTCTTTGCAACCAAAGGGCTTAAGTATAAGGGGGAAAAAAGGTGTTTATGATCAGGGGCCAAATATACAGAAACAATATGTAAAATTACTGGATGATTCAGAGGACAGGATTGAAAAAAACTGAAGTCAAGTTGACTAGAGAAGGTGAATTTTGGCCTGTATTCATTTATAAATTGACACATGATAATATCTCTATATTGTTACAACAATCTTCTCTTTATAGTGTATCTTATTTTAAAAATAGTTCTAAGAATTTTCATGATGCAGTGAGTTGGGGAGAGGAGTGGCAGAGAAAAACAATGGATTTTTGTTTTTGAAATATTGTAGTTGTAGATAAATGTAAATTTAAAATCCAGGAAGATAGCAATCAAACAACAGCATTATCCCTGGGGAATGGGTGAGGTGGGGCAGAGAGGGTTTTTGCATTTTTTAATATTTGCATAGTTGGAATATTTCCATGCATAAAAATTAGAAATCAACTTTAGTAAATACTCAACTGAACAAATAAACTTATTAAAAATTTTGTGCTCTTTTAAAATGTTCCCAACACAATTTTCCCCCCTACTTCCAAGCAGAGGCAGAATGAACAAATTTTACTTTTGCCTACCCCCACAGTGGCTGAACTAAGCAGGGACATAGCTAAGAGGCAAGCAGGAGATGGGGCAGTGGAGGGAAGCTGTGAAGGATTGTTTTCTGGCTGGCAGTTGGGGTTGAATTCAGATATTTTCTCCTGATCTCACAGGAGAGTGTGAATAAGTGCCATCTTCACCCCTCAGCCCCAGATTAAGGATTTCCATTTCTCAGAACTCTTTTACTCTCCTTCTTCAAGTAGAAGTGAGTAATTCCTCTTGAGTGTAAAACACTTTTTGAGGGGATTTCCTTGGCCGTCCAGTGGTTAGGACTCTGCATGTCCACTGCAGGGGGCCCGGGTTCTATTCCTGGTCAGGGAACTAAGATCCTGGATGCCGCGTAACTCAGCCAAAACAAAACAAAAAAAAAACCCAACAACAGATTAAAGCTACATATAAAACCCCTTTTGAAACTCTTGTCTCCCTCAGATGTCTGCACATCGGGTTCCTGTGAAACTGAAAGTTCCCTGAAGGCAGACAGCATGCGCTCTTGTCTTTGTACCATCATTTCTTGGCACAACACTCAGTACATAATCGGCCCTTAGTGTACATTTGGGGAAGGAAGGAAGGAACAGATGGCAGGTAAGAGAAGTGGCGGGCAGCAGGGAGAATGTGCTGGGCTGTGAAAATGGCTACCTTGTTTTTATTTCAGGGGAATGCTGTTTCTAAACCGACTCTGCAGGGGGAGAAATCATATACTACGAGCTCCCATACAATCTGTTCACTCAGCCCATGAGGTTCAGTGTCCTTGAGTGGCCCCAATGACAGCGGCCATGTCTCCTTCCTCATTAGCCATGGCTTCAAAGTCAAAGACCCTGGGGATTACAGAGCTTCTTAATCCCACAACGCATGTTTGGAAAAAGAAAACTATGCCCCTTGCAAGCATTCACAAAGACTTTCTACATTCCAATGTTAAAATGTCTTTCCTAACATTTTCCAACACACATGCCCTCAAGAATGCATATCCCATGATGGACTTGCATTGTTAATGAAGGTGGTTGGAGAGGACTGTCTGGTAATCATCTGGGCCAAGGAACAGTCTTCAATCATTTCAGGGTCCTCAGCCCCTCTGAAGTATCATTTGTCTAAATTTTCTGTAACAGATTGAGAGGCATGGAAATCTTCTTCATGTGGGATAGAGTAACTAGCTAGTTTGCCAAAGGGAAAATAGAAAGCTTCAATGCCAGCTTGAAGCTATGGGTAAAAAACAATGCCACACCCCTGACAAACACAAAGGGATATAAGAGAGGGTTTGGGATCCCTACCCCCCCCTTCAGCTGGGACCAGTTTCTGTCAGTCCTAATTCTGTCCCTTCTAAGTCCCCTGACGAGTCCACCATGCAACTGTACTGCCAGTCACTGGAAGGACACGGAGGGGGACATTTTCAAACCACCTGAATTCTTAACTTGGATTTATCCCAGATTGATTCGAGGAATTCTGCCCCTGAGTCTGCTCTTGAATGCTGTGTTTAACAACTTCCTGGTAGGAAACAGATTTGGTTTTCTGAAGCAGGGTCTGTGGTGGAAAGACTGAGTCTTGTGGTTAGAACTCACTTCCATGTAGGAGTGTTGATGCAGGGGTTTTTATTTTAGTAAGCAGAAGATATCATGCTGTCCAGGGTGACACCTGTTCTCCACACTTCCAACTGTCATTTCCTTCCTGCAGGCAGGAAGTCAAAAATTGAAAGTTTCTTAAATTGTTAGCAAGATCATTTGTAATCTCAAGGTTTTCTCATTGTTTTCAGCGTTTTGTTCCGTGAAACAAAATGTACAAACTGCCAGGAATGTTCTGGCATGTCCATGGCTGGTTTCCTGTGATCGTGTGGTGTTGATATGCAGCAAGGCAGGCTCTGGTGGCAGTGAAACTGCTCCGGGATCAAGCAGGATCTGCGAGGAGCCCAGACAAGAGGCAAAAGCGTGTCCCCGCCCAATTTACTGATTATTTATCATTTCCTAAGAGTATTTCCAAAATACATTACTGATCCTAACAAGAAGAGGTCACCAAATAAATAACTTGAAGTAAACTCACTAAGATTATGCCCCATGTGATATAAACTCCTTTTTACTAATGTTATGCTGTCATAGTCCAGACTATACTGAATTCATATTATAGGGAAAGGATTAATTTCAGCTCTCTGGCTATTTATAAACAAGTAACTTTGTAAGAGTAAAGACCACAGCATATCCACTCTTGTAACCCTTTGAATATCTATCTGGTATCTAGTGACTCTGTTCTTCAAAGTAACAAAATGTATATAATATCCTTACTTTTTAAAAATAATGGTACCAGATCTCAAAAAAAGCAGGAAAGAAATGAAGAAAGAAAACTTCCCACTCTAGGACTTACCTGGTAGTCCAGTGCTTTAAGACTCCATGCTTCCAAGGTAGGGGGCTTGGGTTCGATCCCTGGTCAGGAAACTAAGATCTCACATGCTACGTGGCACTGCAAAAACAAACATACCAACAAACAAACAAACAACCTTCCCACTCCACTGGGCTTCCCTTGTGGCTCAGCTGGTAAAGAATCCACCTGCAATGCAGGAGACCAAGGTTCGACCCCTGGATTGGGAAGATCCCCTGGAGAAGGGAAAGGCTACCCATTCCAGTATTCTGGTCTGGAGAAGTCCATTGACTGTATAGTCAACGGGGTCGCAAAGAGTCGGACACAACTGAGTGAATTTCACTTTCACTTTCCCACTCCACTATATAATCATCACACATACGTGCATAGTGATATATAAATGGGAGTTAAGAATTAGAACATTAAAAAAAAAACAGAAAGTCACTTCATTCTTAACAATAATTCTCAGATACTTTTTAAGGGACTGCAATAATCTAGTTAGCCTTTCAGCATTCCAAAATGACAAATTTAATCAAAGAAATAAAATCCATTTAACTGAAGATGCAGCCCTAATTCATTACAGTACATCCCCAAATTCACAAGAATAATTTAACCTAAATTCTTGTTGGTTAAGGATATAAGTTTGAGCTTTCCAACTGTTCCTTACTTAAAAAAAAAAAACAAAAACTTGAAAACGATGTTAGTAGACACACTCATATCTTCAGAAAGTGAAGAAATTATAATTGTCCAGTTATTTTGTTCAATGTATTAATAGTTAGATCAAAATCTCCAAGCAGTTTGCCTTAATCGGGCTGCTGTTGCTGCTGCTGCTAAGTCGCTCCAGTCGTGTCTGACTCTGTGCAACCCCAGAGATGGCAGCCCACCAGGCTCCCCCGTCCCTGGGATTCTCCAGGCAAGAACACTGGAGCAGGTTGCCATGTCCTTCTCCAACTCATGAAAGTGAAAAGTGAAAGTGAAGTCTCTCAGTCGTGTCCAACTCCTAGCAACCCCATGGACCCTAACTCCACTGCATGGCGCAGGTTTGTTTTAAGTGTTTTTTTTTTTTTTTTTTTAAATTTTTGGCTGCACCGTTTGGCCTGTGGGATCTTAGTTCCCAGACCAGGGATCAAACCGGCACCCCCTGCATTGGATACACAGAGTCTTAACCACTGGACCGCCAGGGACGTCCCTTAAGTGGGTATTTTTAAAGATATTGTGCATTTGGAATCTTCTGACCTAAATTACCACTTAGACTATAGAGGTACATAACTAATATGTCTTCTTGAACTATATACATGTGGTCCATTTAGTTTGATAAGCATTTAATGAAAGAAATCAGCTGATCTCTTCTCTGTCAGAAACCTTCCCTGGGACTTCCCTGGGGTCCAGTGGTTAGGTCTCTGCACTTCCACTGCAGGGGGCACGGGTTTCAATTCCTGTTTGGGGAACCAAGATCCTGCATGACCTGTGTCATGTGTCATGGTCAAAACAAAACAAAAAAAGGCCATCATTGGCTTCCCATCTAATTATAGAGTAAAAGTCCACAGCTTTACCAGAATTTTCAAGGTGGCTACCACCCAGCATATTTCTCTCTGACTTAATTTCCTATTTCTTTCTCATCCTCCTCCTCAATCTTCTTCAAACACATTAGGCATCAAGGCTTACTCAGCCTGCCCCCTTCCTGCTCTCACCTGAAGATGCCCCAAAAGTCAACTACCTCACTCTCTTTAGGTCTTTACATAAATGACACTTTGTCCATGAGACTGCTTGCCCAAAATTCTAATAGTCTCCCCTCTAAATTTCCTGTTCATCTCCCTACTTTTTCTTTTTACTTACTAATAGCATAATGTTTACTTGACTAATTCATTGCATTAATTGCCTGCCCTTCCAATTGTTCTGTTGTGCTCAGTCGCTCAGTTGTATCTGACTCTTTATGACCCTATGGACTGTAGCCTGCTAGTCTCCTCTGTCCATGGGGATTCTCCAAGCAAGAATACAGGAGCAGGTTGCCATGCCCTCCTCCAGGGGATCTTCCCAACCCAGGGATCAAACCCAGGTCTCCCGCATTCCAGGTGGATTCTTTACTGCTGAACCACCAGGGATAAGTTTCTTTAGGGGCTTCCCAGGTGGCACAGTAGTAAAGAATCTGCCTGCCAATGCAGGAGATTCAGGCTCAATCCCTGGGTCAGAAGATCCCCTAGAGGAGGAATGATAACCCATTCCAGTATTCTTGCCTGGAAAATCCTGTGGACAGAAGAGTCTGGTGGGGTACAGTCCATGGGGCTGCAAAAGAGTCAGACATGACTGAGCAACTGAGCATGCATGCATGCAAGTTTATTTAGGACAGGAATTTTTACCAATTTTGATCTGCTATATACTCATACTAGGCTAGTGTTTAGCACATAGTAAGAGCTTAGTAATTATTTGTTGAATGAGTAATGACACAATGAATTTACAAATAAACAGAGTGGACTCTCTTTGCAAACTACGACACTGATGCAGAAGTACCAAGATGACAAGCTCTCTGCCCTTACAGGTTATGATCTGGTTGAAGAGACAGATGGAGCCATGGGTCATTTCAGTACAAGTGCAATGAGAAATGTGTGTCCAAGTCATCATGGGGGCAGAGAGGAGAGGTACATGGTCAACCTAGAAGTTCAGGTGAAGTTTCCTGAATAAAAACAGGCACTTTCTTGAGATGAAGAACCTACTCTAGCTAGAGAAATAGAATACTGTTTCAAAGTTGTTTTTTTTTTTTTTTTCTTTAATATTTATTTTTATTCATTTGGTGGCACTGGGTTTTAGTTGCAGCACATGAGATCTTTAGTTGCAACGTGTGGGATCTAGTTCCCTGACCAGGGGTCAAACCTGGATCCCCTGCATTGTGATCTGTTATCTTAACTACTGGACCACCAAGGAAGTTCCTCTTCCAAAGGTCTTAACAGAATAGACTTTTAAGTTTTGCTCCAAGGTGTGACATCAGCAAGATGGTGGAATGGGAAGTCTCCAGCCCTAGTCTCCCAACAGAAATGCCAATTTAGTAACCATCCACAGACAAGAATGCCTTTGTGAGAATTCCAGAACCCAGGGAGAAGACTACAGCACCCTGATAGACTGTGAAAACTAAAATCAGAAAATCACATTTAAAAGGACAAGAACAGCTTTACTTTGTTTGCAGTGCCCTCACCCCCCGTCCCCACCCCCCACCCCCCACCACCCCAAGCCAGCACATCAGCAGGGAGGAGCCCCTGGGCCTGTGATTTCTCTAGTAGAGAAAAGGAGACCAAGGTACAGATTCAACTTTCCCAGCATTTCAAGGTACTGCTCAAGAGGCCCACTTCTGTCTCACCTCATGCAGAAAACTGAAGACACTGGCACAGCTAGACCACCTAGGATTGTTACAAAGTAAGAAGGGATGGCTAGTGCATACAGATCTCCCACAGCCCACCAACAACCCTGACCACGACCTCCACCAGCCAGCCCCAACCAGCTATAAATCCCACTAGCCAATCCTGTCCAACCACAAACCCCACAGCCACTGTTGAATTACATAACCCAAGGACCCTGGAATTGAAAGACCCTGCCTGTGGATGATCCCAGGATTGGCTCACTGAGAGTGATGAAGTCCTTTCCCTGTTGAAACTCTCTTGAAATGCACAGACACCAGTACAAGGATACAAAGACCACACAGAATCAGGGAAACATGACACCACCGAGGGAAACATAAAACTTCTAGTACATGCGTGCTCAATCACTAAGCCATGTCCCACTCTTTGCGACTCCATGGACTGTAGCCCGCCAGGCTGTCCACGGGATTCTCCAGGTAATAAAAGTGGAGTGGATTGCCATTTCTCTTCTAGAGGATCTCCCCAACCCAGGAATCGAACCCACATTGTCTCCTGCATTGGCAGGCAGATTCTTTACCACTGAGTCACCTAGGAAAATCATAAATTTCTAGTAATTGACCCTGAAGAAATGGAGTTCCACAAACTGACAAAGACTTTAAACTAGTCATCTTAAAAAAACTCAGTGGCTATAAAAGAATACAGATAAACAACTAAATAAAATCAGGAAAAGACAGGAATAAAATGGGATGGAATAACATCAGCAAGATGGCAGTATTAGAATTCCCAGTGCCCATCCTTTCCCAGAAACATCCACTGGAACAACTATCCACATGAATTTATAAAAATACCTTCAGAAGACCTAAGCATTCCAGGTGAGGGATGACAGCACCTGGGCAGAGCACAGAAACGAGAAAAGAGGCATTGAAGATGGTGGGTAAGGTAATGTCACATTATGTCTATGATCCTCCTCTAAACCCAGGCAGCCCATCAGGGAAACAAACATCATCCCTGTGGGAGGGAAGGGAGGTGAGCACCCAGCTCCACCACAGACCCCAGCATGGTCCCTCAGCACCACCATCCCTAGGTGGCTCTTGTGGTGCAAGGTTTCTGATGGGCTCTTGTAAACCCAAGATCCCACCCATCCCAGCACTGGATTGGAATCTGCAGCTCTAGGCACCAAACTGGCCTCTGTGAACCCAGGCTCCAGGCAGGCTCCTATTAATCCAGGCTCCCAGCCAGGCCCAATACTATGTCAGCTATCATAGACCCAGGCTCCCAACCCACCCCAGCACCATGTTAGCTCCATGAAGCCAGATGCTCAGCCCAGAACCAGGCTAGGACTTACAGACCCAGACACTGGGCTCACCCCAGGTCCATAGCACTTAACTGGTTCCATAGAACCAGGATCCAGGCCTGATCCCATGGACTTAGGCACTGGAATTGCCAGCCCAAGGACTTCATCAGAAAGGTCAATCACAGACACCACCCTGTAGGGCTCACCCATAATATTTCACTGGTAATGGGCTTTCCTTGCTGAAGCCACCCTATAAAGACTAGAAGAGGTGTCTACTTCTTCAAATGTACAGAAATCAATACAAAGCCACAGGGTCATTAATAATCAAGGAAATATTATTAACTCCAATGACTGACCCTAAAGAAAGGGAGATCTATGAACTGTTTCACAAACAGTGAAATCCTTCAGTCAGAGTAGTCAAAGAAAAATGAATTAAAAAAAGTGAACAAAGCCTCCAAAAACTGTGGGATACAGAAGCAATCTATACATTACTGGAGGCAAAGAAGAAAAGAGGGAGAAATGACAAAAAGCTTATTAAAAGAAATAATGACTGAGAACTTTTCAAATCTGGATAGAGATCTGGATACCCAAGTTCATGAAGCTAACAGGCAATCCCCAAATTTCAATTCAAAAAATTTTCTCCAAGATACATTATAATAAAACAGTCTAAAGTTGAAGATAGAGACAAATTTAAAAACAGAAAAAGAAAGATTAAGTTCTCACATATAATGAAACCTACTCAAGTCAATCAGTGAATTTCTCAGCTGAAACCTTGCTGACCAAAAGAGAGTAGATGGTATATTCAATGTGTTGGGAAAGAAAACACAAAAACAAAACGAACCAAACAAGAATACTTTACCCAACAAAATTCTCTTTCAGAAATGAAGATTGAGACTTTCCTCAAAAAACAAAATATGAAGGAGTTCATCACCATTAGACCTGCCCAGTGATATACTAAAAGTAGTTCCTCAAGCTTTTTTTTTTCAATAATAATAGGAGATTATCATACTTCATGTTCAACAATGGATGTATCTTTCAGATGGAAAATCAATAATGGAACACTAGACTTGCACAACACTATAAACCAACTTTGCTGTTGCTGTTAAGTTGTTTCAGTCGTGTCCGACCCTGTGCTACCCCATAGATGGCAGCCCACCAGGCTCCCCCGTCCCTGGGATTCTCCAGGCAAGAACACTGGAGTGGGTTGCCACTTCCTTCTCCAATGCATGATAGTGAAAAGTGAAAGTGAAGTCGCTCAGTCATGTCCAACTCTTAGCGACCCCATGGACTGTAGCCTACCAGGCTCCTCTGTCCATGGGATTTTCCAGGCAAGAGTACTGGAGTGGGTTGCCATTGCCTTCTCCATGACTTAACAGCATATACAGACTATTCCAAACCAAGAGCAGTGGAATATATACTCTTTATAAGCATACATGGAACATTTTCTGGGATAGACCACATGGTAAGTCACAAAACAAGTCTCTACAAATTTAAGAATGCTAAAATCTTTTTTACTTTATTTTATTGCACTTTTCAATGAAATAAAACTAGAAATCAATAACAAAAAGAAATTAATAAAACACACAAATACATGGAAATTAATCCATTCTTAACCAACCACTGAGTCAAAGGAGAAGTCAAAGGGAAATTTTAAAATATTTTGTGACAAATGAAAATAATAAAATATACCAAAGCTTAGGGGATATAGCAAAAGCAGTACTGAGAAGGAAGTTTTTAGTGATAAACACATTAAAAAAGATCTCATACAACCTACCTTTAAACCTCAATAAACAGAAAAAGAAACTAAGCTCAAAATTAGCATAAAGAAGCAGATAATAAGGACTAGAGCAGAAATTGATGAAATAAAGAATAGACAACAATACAAAAACAGAGAAAACTAAGAGCTATTTTTAAAAAGATAAACATCATCAATAAACCATTACCTGAACTTACTGTAAAAAAGAGAAAGACTAAAAATCAGAAATGAAAGAGGAGATGTTACTTATGCCACAGAAATTTTAAAAAATCACAAGGGACTATTATGAACAATTACTTATTAACAAGTTGGATAACTTAGAAGACACATTTGAAGAAACCACTAAGACTGAGTCAAGAAGTAGAAAGACTGAACACATCAATAACAAATAATGAGACTGAATCAATAATCAAGAACCTCCCAACAAAGACCAGGACCAGAAGGTTTCATAGGTAAATTTATCATCAAATATTTAAGAAAAATATGCCAAAGCCTTTGACTGTGTGGATCACAATAAACTGTGGAAAATACTGAAAGAGATGGGAATACCAGACCACCTGATCTGCTTCTTGAGAAATCTGTATGCAGGTCAGGAAGCAACAGTTAGAACTGGACATGGAACAACAGACTGGTTCCAAATAGGAAAAGGAGTATGTCAAGTCTGTATATTGTCTGCTTATTTAACTTTTATGCAGAGTACATCATGAGAAACGCTGGGCTGGAAGAGGCACAAGCTGGAATCAGGATTGCCGGGAGAAATAGCAATAACCTCAGATATGCAGACGACACCACCCTTATGGCAGAAAGTGAAGAGGAACTAAAGAGCCTCTTGAAGAAGCTGAAAGAGGAGAGTGAAAAAGTTGGCTTAAAACTCAACATTCAGAAAATGAAGATCATGGCATCTGGTCCCATCACTTCATGGGAAATAGATGGGGAAACAGTGGAAACAGTGTCAGACTTTATTTTGGGGGCTTCAAAATGACTGCAGATGGTGAGTGCAGCCATGAAATTAAAAGACGCTTACTCCTTGGAAGGAAAGTTATGACCAACCTAGATAGCATATTCAAAAGCAGAGACATTACTTTGCCAACAAAGGTCCGTCTAGTCAAGGCTATGGTTTTTCCTGTGGTCGTGTATGGATGTGAGAGTTGGACTGTGAAGAAAGCTGAGCGCCGAAGAATTGATGCTTTTCAACTGTGGTGTTGGAGAAGACTCTTGAGAGTTCCTTGGACTGCAAGGAGATCCAACAAGTCCATTCTGAAGGATATCAGTCCTGGGATTTCTTTGGAAGGAATGATGCTAAAGCTGAAACTCCAATACTTTGGCCACCTCATGTGAAGAGCTGACTCATTGGAAAAGACTCTGATGCTGGGAGGGATTGGGGGCAGGAGGAGAAGGGGATGGCAGAGGATGAGATGGCTGGATGGCATCATTGACTCAATGGACATGAGTTTGAGTGAACTCCGGGAATTGGTGATGGACAGGGAGGCCTGGTGTGCTGCGATTCATGGGGTTGCAAAGAGTCGGACAGGACTGAGTGACTGAACTGAACTGAATACCAATCCTTCAAACTGTCCTAGAAAATAGAAAAGAGAACATTTCTAAACTCCTTTTATTAGGCCAGCATCACCTTGATAGTAGAGCCAGACAAAAAACAAGAAAAAAAGCACAAAAACTATATAAGCTAATAGTCCTGGTTAACATGGATATAAAAAATTCTTAACAAAATATTAGCAAACTTAATTCAATAGCACATTAAAAGCTTCAGGTAGGACTTATCCCTGGAATGTAAGGGTAGTTCAACACATGCAAGTCAATGTGACAACATCACGTTAAGAGAATGAAGGACAAAAATCAGATGATTATTTCAATACATGCAGAAAAAAAGTATCTGACAACATTCAACACTTTTTCATCAGACTTCAAAAAAAAAAAAAAAAACATTAAGTGTAGAAGAACTTACCTCAAAACACAAAGGCCCTATATGAAAAACCCACAGCTAACATCATATTCAACAGTGGAAAAACAAATTTTTCTCTCTAAAATCTGGAAGAAGACAACACTTGTCAAGACAGCTATTATAAAGGGAAAAAAATATATAGTTGGTGAGGATGGATATGGAGAACCTGGAATATTTGTTGTACACTGTTGGTGGGAATGTAAAATGGTTTAGCTGCTATGGAAAATAGTATGGAGCATCCTCAAAATATTAAAAGTAAATCTACCACATGACTATGACTTCTGGGACTGAATTGAAATCAGGATCTTGAAGAGGATCCAGCCCCGGCTGATCCAGGGTATTCGAAGCGGGGACGGCGTCGGCGACTTATTTAAATATTAATTAGAGATATAAAGAGTAATAGAATGAGGATAGCTCAGCAGGAAAATTCAGTGGAGAAAAGAGGCTGAGTAGCTTGGTTTACGCGGGAGACCAATAAAACTTCAAAACAAGAAGCTTGCAACACTTACGTAGGCCGCAGGTGTCCTTCTGTTCTCCCAAAGGAGAGGAGACACTGAGGCCTCCCCAGTCAGATCTTAGAAGCCCAGGCAAAGTTAGTAAGCATGGCGGGCTCCGCGCTCCAGATGGAGACTCAGCCAGAGTTTGAGAGAGAGAGAGACATGGGGAGACCAGTCTTTCAAGAAACTGATCCCAATTCTTTATTTTCCAGAGTCTGTTTTTATACACTGAGATGTTATACAAAAGTCACACGGGGAGAGCAGTCCTGACTTTTATTAAAGTCAGGTGCTTCATACAAATGTATACAGAGGTCTTAGGGGTGTGACATCATCTTCTGGCCAGGGGGCCTGCTGACAATTTATGACCCTTTCCTTATGACAGCGGTCAGTCAACCAGAACACTTATTTCTCCAAGGGTGATTATTCTTAAAACAGACGCCACCCAAATAAAGTTACATTCCTATAGGGTGAGGGTGTAGTGGGTTTTAGTTAAGGAAAGAATTTACTTGGCCTAAGGTCTAACGTGATTTATATCAAAGGTTAATACTTATTTCTTCTATATATTCATTAATGTGTGTAAGGGCAGGGGATGTGGAGACTTAGCAGTAAACATTGGCTCAACAAATGAAAAACCCTTCACCAATACAATTTCTAATCAGCCCACCATACTTATACTAAAGGTTTTCTAACTTTTCTAAGGAACCTGTTTTTAGAAGGTTTAACGCATCTCATGCCTCTCATGGTTGGGAGGCTGTGAGCAATCACATGTGGCCGGACAAGCCTGTCAGGCAGGCTAGAGAACCTTCAGAGGAGTTGGTAAGTTTGGAACACTCCTGTCATGCCCAGGAATTATTATTAACTGGAGCTCTAAGTTAACTCCTTCTCTGAAAGAGGTGGTGGGGGACAGCCCCCCGTAAAGTCAGAGGTGTAGGTGAGAGCACAAAGTAGTGAAATAGGCAGGCTCTGGTTATGGGGGTAGATGCTCGAAAATTTCCAGGGGGACTCCTGAGGCTCGATTCCGCCTTTGCGTATGTCGAGCCTCCTTCCTCATGACCTTTGCCACGGGTGGAGTGCCTCCCGCCGGCTCCCCACACCACACTCACCACAGCCAAGAAATGGAAACAACCCAAATGTGCACTAGCAGATGAGTGAATATGGAATGTATACACAATGCAATATTATTCTGCCTTTAAAAAGGAAATCCTACTCTTTGCAACAACACTGAAGACATGAATGAAATAAGTCAGTCACAGGAAGACAAATACTGCGTGATTCCTCTTATGTGAGGCATGTAATATAGTCAGATGGAGAGAAGTAGACAATATAACAGTGGTACCTGGAGATGGAGGAGGAAATGGGAAGTTGTCACTCAAGGGTACAGAGCTAGTTATACAAGATGATAAGTTCCACAAATGTGCTCTAAAGCATTGTGCCAGTAGTTAATAATAAAGTACCATGCATTTAAAAATTTGTTAAGGTGAATCTCATGTCTAGTGTTTGTATCACAAAAACAAAACAAAGGGACACAAAGAAAATTTGGAGCTGATGGATATGTTCATCACCTTGACTATGGGGATGGTAACATGAGTATATACACATCCAAAGTCATAAAAGGGTAATTTTAATTATATGGGGTTTTTTTTGTGTTTATTACTGCAGTGAAGTTGAAGAAAAAATTTTGTTCCAACACTGAAATGACTATGGCCTGTACCTAACTCCCCAGTTGCAATATTAGCACTTATCTCCTCTTGTAGTACTGAACACCTTACTAAATTCAACCTTGTGCTATAGCTTTAAATGTATGTGTTTTCCTTCCTTACACATTTGTGAACTTCCAAAGGCAGTGACAGGACCTTGCTGTGTTGAAGGGACCCCAATGCCACTCGCGGTTTTGATGATCCACTAGGACGACTCTCAGGGCTCAGTATACTGCACTCATGGCTGTAATTTATTGCACCAAAAGGACTTGAAGCAAAGTCAGAAAAGAAAAAAGGTGCATGGGAGGCTGTCAAGGGAAACCAGGTATGAGCTTCTATGAGTCCTCGAACCAAAGTCACACAGGACGAGTTTAATTCCCCCAGCAACAAGGCGTGACAACACGTGTGTAATGTTGCCAATCAGGAAAGCTCACTACCCATGGTGCCTGGAGCTGATCATGTCCCCAGATCATGTCCTACTTGGCATGTCCCCAGATTCCAGACTCCCAGAAGGAAGCAAGTGATCAGCATAAAACACATCATTTGTGCAAAGTTTGGGCCCAATGTGCCACTCTTCTCCATTCTGAGAATAGTAGGAACCCTCCCCAAATCCAAGCTCCCAAAGCCAGTCAAGGCCAACCTTGGAAAAGGGACCCTCACAAGATGGCAGTCAGGCCCACTATGCCAGATTTTTTTCTGTCCACTTAGTCATTGTTAGATCTCCCTGGTATGCAAACATCTGCTGAATTCCATTTTCCACTTCACATTTTTGCTAAAGCAAGATGATGGGAAATAAATGATCATTTCATGTATACAAAGAACTGTTTCATGTTTTAGAACTGGTCTACATGTGTTTTTAAAAACTTTGTCTTGCCACTCAACATAGTTTTATTTCACCCTTTAATACTTAAGCTTGGATAAACCAATTTTACATAAACAGCTAATCACGATAATAAATATAAAAGTAAACACAAAGTAGTGGTTAAATCACCACCACAGAGGTAATGGCCTGGATATGATTTCTATTTTTAATATCTGTTTGGGATCTGACCTAAGGTATTTAGTCTATAGACCTTCTTCTGTAACGATAACACTTTGAACTTATGTTAACAGTCAGCAGCAGACTGCTAAGTCGATTCTGACTAGTAACAAACTTAGTCTCAATAATAAAGAACTTTGAGTGACTTGGCAGCTCCGCTGGCAGGATCCAGGCCTGGTGATGTCAAAGGATGCTTTGGTAAAAAACTGGAGAATTCTGTCACGAGTCCCTGTGTTTCATCACCAGCCTGGCAGGACTTTTCCTGTGGGACACCATGGCCCTAAAATTATGCTCGAAATAAGATGCTTGTCTTTGAGAATAGAAAAAAGGTGGCTTGACAGATCAACACCATCTCCTTTTCCTTTTTTTTTTTTTTCCTGGACAATGCCAATGACTGCAAAGTATGAAAGCCTGCCTAAATGATTTCCTCAATTGACTCTCTTGTGTGTTTTGAAGAATTCCTATGGACTGTAAGGAAAGCATACAGGTTCTGTGAATTTAGCTTTTCCGTGTGTTCAGGAACACAATATCTAAAATCTGCTCATCTTCACAGCTCCCGACTCTGATGGCAATATTGGGGCAAAAGGGTCCATCAGTGGGATGGGCCAAGCTTAGGGCAACCCTTGATGCCTAGACTGAAAAGTTTTAAACAGATTTTACAGCACAGGGGTTCACAGACAGGATATATAGATGGATTTTAAGTATCTCTGAAACACCTGAAATTATATGCAGCACTCTAGGTGGGGGCATTTTTCTGGGGAGAAGATCCAAAGCCTTCTTTATCTTTTCAAATGTGACTGTGACCTCAGAATGTTTGTGGAAACTCAGGCCAACTGGATAAGGAAACTTAAGCCAAAAGAAGGTTGCATATTGTCAGCATTTTCCAAACCAGTGTTACCAGGAGGATCATCTGGGGCATTTGTTAAATTGCACTTAATTCTCTTCTCCAGGAAATTAAAATTGAATCACTTAAAAAATTTTGAGGGACTCCCCTGGTGGTCCAGTGGTTAGGACTTCACCTTCTAATGCAGGGGGTACGGGTTTGATCCCTGGTCAGGGAGCTAAGATTCCCATATATGCCTCACAGCCCCAAAGCCAAAAAACAGAAATAATACTGCAAAAAAATCAGTAAAGACTTTAAAATTTTAATTAAAAAAATCTTGATATGCATTATGATTCATTGCTTCTATCTCAAAAAGTAAATTAAAACAAGAAGGCAAGTGGTAAACCCCAGTATAGCACGTCAGAAAATTATCAGTAATTATGTTCTATGACATGCTTATCCTTCAGATTCTGTGGAGACACATCCACTGCTGCCCCTATGTTGGGCAAATCCAGAATATTTCACATATTAAGTAAATCAAAATCCTAAAAACTGATGTTTTTCAGATGTCATGAAAAACAATAAATCACAAATTGATGGTTCTGTAACATTCTTTCCCAAATAACCTGTCCGAAATCCTAATCGTCAAGAAATGTCTACTATAGATTTTTCTAGATTCAATCTCAGCAGCACCACCTACTGATAATTTGAATTCAGTACTTTATATAAACTCAGCAATAGGAAAATTAACCAACTAATTGGAAATCACCTAGAACATGCTTGGCTTTTCATAAAATATGTATGATAATTTAACTGACAGAGGAAAGTGTTTTAATATTTTTGCAAGTGGTGAATCAAACTGCATTCAATGACAAGGGTTGCTTCAATCATGCAACAGATTGAATACTTATGTTCCCTGAAAAATTTGTTGGAATTCTAAGCCCCAGGGTGATGGTGTTTGGAGGTAGGGCCTTTGAGAAGTGATTGGGAGAGAGACCCATTGTGAATGGGATTAGTATCTTCTAAGAGAGACGCCAAGGAGCTGTCTCCCTCCTTTCTTTTGCCATGAGAGGTTATCATGAGAAGACAGCTATGAACCAAAAAGCAGGCCCTCACAAACTGAATCTCCTAGCATCTTGACCTTGGACTTTACAGCTTCCAGAGCCGAGAAATAAATTTGTTACTTATGTAATTTCCATCTCCCCTCTGCTACAGTATTTTTTTTTTTTTGGCTTTGCCATGCAGCATGTGGAATCTTAGTTCCCTGAACAGGGATTGAATCCATGAACCCTTCAGTGGAAGCATGGAGTCCTAACCACTGGATCACCAGGAAAGTCCCCTGGCTATGGTATTATTACAGCAGCCTGAAGGGACAAACACACACCCAGATATGTTTCTACTATGTTGGCTATTCTCCATCCATCTCCTCACCTGTGCTCCCACCATTCTGTATTCCAGTTGGGTTTGGCCAGTGAGATGACTAGCAAGAAATCAGAGGGCAGTGGGAGACACTAGGGTGTTTATTCCTCTCGTCCTTCTCTCCTGACCACTGTGCCATTCATAGCTCTGTCCATCTGTCCCTCCTCCTCTAGTCCAGCTCTCACCTTGTGTTGCTGTGTAACACTTACCCCTCTTGACTCAGAGGTCCTGACAGTAAAGGATGCCTCCATACCCTTGCTGGCTCCTTCAGTCTTCAGTTAAGGAGTTCTTTTGCAAAAGCCTGTTTAGTTGACCTCTTGTGTGTAATCTGACTTTCTGGCAGGCCCCTGACAGGGACACGGAGCTCTCTGGAGACTCATCGTGCTTACTGTAAAACTGAAGTGATCACTTACTCAACACTTAGGTACCTGAGTACAGTGGAAAAGATATTGCTCTAGGTACAATACACATAAAAATATGAAAAAGATTCCACTATTAGGAATCTCCCATTAATGAGAAGTTCATATTAATAGACATACAAGGGGTTTGGGTTGACTGAAAACTTCAATGATTCCACATAACTATTCTAATTTCTATACATAGTATCACTAATCTTAGGTATCAAATAAGTCAGCCTTTTAGCTATCACGTTTAGCTATCACGTTTCCACAGTGCCCTAAAAGAGTTTCACCCAGTTTATCACCATCAGACTGGAACCTTGTGGTTTATTTAAATAATCTTAAATAAGCCAGCTGGAAACCTGGAACCAACTACTTAACCTGAAAATGTGTATTTTTACATTCTAATGAGGTAGTCTCACCAACAAATGTTTACTGTAGAGTTCTTCTGTGGGACATAAACACAAACACACACACACACACACACACACACACACACACACACACACACACACAACAAAATTCTGCCTTTATGTGAAGATTCTGGAGAGAAGGGGCTGCCTCATTCTCCCCTGTAGCTTCTGGAGTTCCTATACGTTAGAAAACGAATCATCATTTTAATGACAAGCTGATGAATAAGAGCACAAACTTTACTTAGCTTTGAGCCCCAGCCTTGCCCCCATCTGGCTGGACAACCTTGAGTAAATTACCAAACTCTGTGCCTTGGTTTCCTTTCTTCATCAGCCCACTTTAAATGAGAGATTTGAAAAGCACTTAAGAGTGGTACCCATTCTACAGTAAGAACAATGCAAGTGCTTGTTTAATAAATAAAATTAAAGTGATGCCATTTTTTCACATCACTGCAGGAACAGCAGCTTGAACAGAACTTAAGACATAATTCTCTCATTTTATAGATGATAAAGCTGAGGACCAGGAAAAGTTAATGCAATAAGCCAGGGTGGAAAATGTGACTGACGGAGATATCACCCCTAGGAGGCTCACTCACCAACACAGCATGCTTTAGAAAGAAATGCAGCAATTTTGTCCAAGAAACAAAACTCTGATGTCAAAATGAACCTATAAATGACCTGCATTTACATCTCCTGATTTATAAAAGTATTTAAATAAGTATCTACTAAGTGCTATGAAATATAAAAATTTAGAATGCAGTAAACCTGAAAAACCTGGTACATGACTCAAAAGTCAGCCAACTGAAGGTCAAATCGATAGTTAATTTTTAAAAAATCAGTGGAAATAATGGCACGATGGCCTTGCCCATTTAACTCAGAAAATGATGGTTTTAATTTTCCTCTGTTCTCTTTTTTTGGAGGGAGATGGCAGAGTTGTCAGTCATATAACCTCACAGATTGTACTTCAGCAAAACACAATTCTTTGAATCTGAACATGCTCACATGCTCTACTGGGATCCTTTCGACCTTGTAAAGAGGAAAGAACATTTTATATCCTAGATATACCTGATTCTTTTCCAATACTTAAAAACATATTTTTTTTAAGTTAGAAATAAATGGTGACTAGCCACTCACCCTCCATCTCTAAATGACTTTGAGAGTCAGTATGGATATAACTGCTCTTTGGAAAACAAAAACTTGTTGCAGGAGGTGATACAATAAAGGAACAATGTGAGCAAAACGCAAATTTCCAGGAGAAATTTGTCCAGGAGAAACAGTAGGTGAAATGCAGGCTTTGTGGCTTTTGAAATGTGGCTTTGTCCAGGAGAAACAGTAGGTGAAATGCAGAAGATGCACCCAGATAAACTGAGTCGTGCAGGAACACGCAAAACACCTGCAGAAACAGGCAAAACCCACATGCGGGCGTGCCTCACCCCACCACCAGCAAGCACCCTCAGCTCACCCGGGGCTGAGTCACACATACCCAGATCTGGTGTCACAACGGGCTCTCCTACTCTAGCAGTCCCTATGCCCATCTGCATGTTAATTCACAAATAAATCCTTCCCATATCCACTCCCAAAGGCTCACGTCAGGTCTTTGTCAAGGTAAAGCGTCATATTTACTGTAATGTTCATGTCTTCGTAAGCCATTTAACACACGAAACGGTGCTACTATTTATATTAGGTTCCTATTTTTATTCTTAAGTATGTTATTGCAGATGCTTTGCAATGTTGTGCCTCTAATGGGTTTTTCCCATAAACTCTAAGGCTTTTTTTATCGTGTAGTAATGCATGCTGCATAGTGATTTTTAGGACACATAAATGCCCAACAGCAGAATTTCCTGTATTCTGAGCTCCAGGTCATTAAAGTTACAACATTTTAAATCCAATAAACAGGAATTATCTGTGAGAACCACAACCAGTCTTCAGGTTTCTCTTCAGTTGATTTCATTCTGCATACAATTTTACATTTCTCAAACCACAGTTCTTGGAATAACTATCTAGAAAAAAATGAGTTATACACAGCATTTGACTAATAAACATGTGAATTACTAGATATAAAAAAGTTTAGAAATAGGACTTTCAAACGATACTATACATAGTAATTTAGATTATTCTACTCAATTTTAATAATGCTCACCTCTTGGTCAAGAATGAAAAATACTTGAGTTTTTAATCTCAAAATGTGTTTGACAAAACTGTTAAAACATATTACTTAAACTCAGCTCCTTCAGCTATTAATCTATCCTCCTTTGCTTAATTTTTGAGACCAATTTCCCTGACCATTGTGAATTACAACATACATAAAACAAACATTTGGTATAAACTAGACACTTACTCAATTTTAGTGCTCCCACTGAAAGCATAAATAGAATCCTGTTCCAGTAAGTATTCTTTAGCAAGTAAAAATTGGAGAATATTTTTTTTTGGAAGACATTTTTTGGTTTTCAAATAGACAAATCAGCATAGTTAGACACAAATGCTGAATAAGAGTTAAAATAAAAAATAGAACTTTACTCCCTTCATACTGAAAACCTGAAGGAAATGATTCTCTTTCAAGTCCATGAAAGGCATGCAGAGGAGAGATACTCCTGTTCTGTGGAACGAAGTAAAAGCACAACACTTTACCTTACAGCCTAATAAAGTTCCATTCCGGACACCAGAAGTCTTCCTGTTTCAAATGCATATTTAACTTAACTGGAAGGAAACCCACTGGCCTACCTGCTCCCCCTCCAAATAAATTAAATTTGGCAATCATGTCAATGAAATAAAAGTATCCTGATGTTTTGATATCAAATTATTTCACTAAGACCAATTAGAATGTAAGTAATCTTTTAAAAATAAAAAAGAAACATTACCTATACAAATACAAAATTTATTTTCACTATGACATAAAATAAAGAACTTTGTCTTTTTTGTTTGTTTGCTTGTTTTGGTAAAACCTAACCAGTATTCACTCTTGAAATTACTCTTAAAAAAATCAGCATTAGATAGCAAAAAAGATTCTAAAAAGGAACCGACTATTCCTGCTGGGAATATAACACAACCAGTGATAACAACTGGAAATTCTGTCTTTCCCCTCTATAAAAAGCTTATTTACTTTCTGTAATACTTGACAAAAACCTTTTAATGAGATTCCATGAAATATCATAAACTAATTTAGGAAAGAATTTTTAATGCCAGCAGGATATCTAATTTCCTGACGTCCAAACAAGAACACTACAAAAAAAAAAATTCGTTTTATTTTTGAAATTGTCCTATATAACTATGTAAAATACTGTACACATGTAACTGACATTGACACATAAGACAAAGTTGGTTAGAAAAAACTAACCTTTAAAAGCTAATGTTTATGTGTATTAATAACTTATAATCACACAATACATTTTTCTAGGTCAAATATTTGTGATGCAAAAAAATAATGACATTGCTGATTTTGTACCTTATTTGGAATATTAGAAAAAGACTCGCTCAGCCTGTCTCAAAGATGGAAGCTCCTAGTTTCCACAGTTCTCCAGCATTTCAGGTGATCTGCTTATTTGGTAAATAAAACAGAAAAAGTATACATTGGTTTTGTCACCATTCTCACCTCGGTGAGTCCAAGGGTACTATTCTGCTTACAAGAACATCAAAAGCAATAAAATTTCATAATAGTCTTAGTCTGTTGTTGCCTCTCCTTTAGCTTGAAACAAGATACAAAAACAGTATATGCTTCAGAGCCATAATTATTTAATTTTTCCTCCAAATCGGCACCAGTGAAAGTACTATCAAGTGAAGGTGCTTCTACTCAAAGCGCAGATATTCCTCATGGGGTCACACAAACATCAACAAAAGGCTCAGGAGTCGACTAACGCAGGGGTCCCAACCTCCAGGATCTAATGCTTGATGATCTGAGGCGCAGCTGATGTAATGATAGAGTGCACAATAAATGTGAAGCGCTTGAATCATCCTGAAACCATCCCCCTGACCCTGGTCTGTGGAAAAACAGTCTTCCACGCAACCGGTCCCTAGTGCCAAAAAGGCTGGGGACCGCTGGACTAACGGATATCAGGTATCCCAGATTACACACAGGGACTGTTACGACCATATGCTGGGAACATGTTCCCAAGTTTCTGTTCCTTGTCTGCCTCTGAGCTGTGAGGTAACAGCAGTGGCACAGATGAGCTGTCAAGGCTGAATGGCGAGAAGGCTGAGGCTCTGAAGCACAGAATTTCTGCAGGCTTCAAAGGATCATGTAACAGTTATACTAAAGTGACAATTTATAAATAAGTAGAAGGCTGGAGAGATTCATCGAACTGCTAAGAATCACATATCTAGCAAGATAATTCTTTTGACAAAAGACATATCTGGGTTAAAATCTGAATTCCTAAGGGTCATGAACTAAAATGTCCACATCATAGTAGAATAGAACCCCAATAAACTCGTGAAACATAATTTAGTTCTTATTCTTTTCTTCAACCAGAAGTATCACCACATACTTTACAAAAAAACCCATGTGGTCAAAATGGATACAATTTACAGTGCAAATACTAAAACCATTTGTTTTATCCTGTGCCATCTACCATGTATAGAAATGGGCTTGCTATAATGAAGCTTCTTTGGTAAATATTTAGTGAATTTACCTGTATTCTTCACTACAACTTCTTTAGTCATGTTTCACAACTCCTTTAGGGTTACCATATTTTAAAACTACAGAATATCAAACATATTAAATTGAAACATTTTTTTTCCCCTCTGAGGGAAAAGGAACAAAATTCAAAACCAGTACACAAGTATTTTAATCATACCATATGGACGTTTCATATTTGGCATCTTAAAATACCTTCCAGATAGTATCACACACAATTAATCAAAAACATTCTTAATTGTTTACATACTAGATCTCTTTTTGAAGTAGTAAGATATGTAATTATCCTGCACTTAAGAAATTTCATATAGCCTGACACAGAAACAATGGATTACAAATACTGGTTTTTTTTTTTTTTTTAAGCCATTAACGAACTGAAATAATATGAGGGTTTAAACCAGCTACTTAACAACCTGATAGTGTATATTATTGTAACTTGCATGTGTTTCTAACTTTACTCTGGGTATAAATTTTACTCAGCCTGATTCCAATTTGGCAACCAATCTCAAGTAAAAACTAGATTTTTTAAAAAGGAAGTACTTCCCTTCCCTTAAAGTGATTTCAGTATCTTAATAGAAGATATGATAAAAGGTAATGAGTCTTTTAAAACAAACATGCCAAAATGTACACACCCTAAAACAAAGTTCTATACTTGTTGATGCCATTTCTAAAATACTTAAAAGCCACTGTGAGTGAATCAGGTACATACAAGCTTGAGAAAAGCTGATTTGGGTTTGAATGGGGATAGAAGGGAGCCAATTATTTTTAAGGGTTCAGATTTTCTTCATTGACTCTAATTGCAATTTGATAAGAAGGACACAAAACTACTAAGCATTAGTGGACTGAGCACACAGCCTCTATTTATACAGAATAACCACATCTGAAGGCTCAAAATGTTCACTTATATATACACTTTTCTGATATGAGGTTGAAAAATTTAGATTCACCACCTTTAACCATAAATCACATAATTCTGACTAACTTTTGAAGGGTTAAGAAAAAAGGACTATAATGAGAACAGAGCATCAAGTAATAAATAATAATTAACATAAAAAAAAGAGCGATAAATCCAGAATGTGGGACACACTAAACGACAAACAGGTTTGATCTTTAAAAAGGCAAAAAAAAAGATTAATCTAGACTCATAGAGAATAAAGGGACATTAAAAATGTGATCTATTTCCTGGAATTTAAAAAAACTGTACCTATAAAACAGGGATTATTAGGGATGTTTGATAACAATTATATTACAAAATTGCTGTTAATTTTCTTAGATGGGATAAAGGTTTAGGTTATGAAGGAAGAGGTATTTATCTTTAACAAAATACATGATGAAATGCTTAGGTATATAGTTTAGTGCAAAGTCTAACTTTGTCTATTCACACAATATAGTATATGTGGATATGCACACAGAGACACACCTATATGCAAGCATGAATACACATACACACACATATATATATAAACATAAAGAGATAAAGCCAATGTAACAAAATGTTAATGATTCATGAATCAGGTGAAGAGTACTCAGCTTTTCAATATATTACTTCAATCTTTTTATAACTCTGAAAATTCTCAACATAGAGAGCGGCTGGGAAAAGCAGCACTTGTAGTATCAGATGCTGACTTCAAATGGCCAACCTAGTATCACAGTACTTTCACTCTGTCTAATCGTAACCTCTAAATCAGTGGTCTCCAAATCAGGCAGATACATTCTAGGGTACCGACTAATGAACCAGAGATAAGCGAAGAAATATCAGAATTTCTATTCATAATTTTTCCTCTTATCCTTGTAAGATTTCTTGGGTTTCATAATGTACTACACGTATTACTACTGTAGAACTTGTACCATTTGTAAATACACATATTTTGAGGCCATAAACTCAAAAATATTTGTTACTGATGGCATAAGATAAAAAAATCTGAATATACTCTTTTCTAAAATACACATAACTTTCTTTAGTCTATGAACACCAAAAGATATTAGAACCAGTTCCTTTCATGTTTATCCAGGAGCTTACTGACACTTAATATGTAATCCTTATCAGAAACCCTGACTCGAAAAGAAACAGGAAACGGAGAATAATGGCAATGGCAAGTATTAACATAAAGCTAGGAGTAGGAAAATCAGCAAAGAACAGTATGAATACAAGTTATCACCAATAAAGAGTTAGGCTTTGTTCAATAAGGAAATCTGTATGGAAACAATATTTCTGAAGCTAGAAAAATCAGGGGGTAAAAATAATCTCAAAGGAAGACCA
Source organism: Bos taurus (assembly GCF_002263795.3). Lineage (NCBI taxonomy): Eukaryota > Metazoa > Chordata > Mammalia > Artiodactyla > Bovidae > Bos > Bos taurus. The sequence continues at coordinate 32,157,456 of NC_037340.1, read as the reverse complement.
TATAAAAAAAAGTGCATAAAATTCAAGGCAGTTTTGATTAGAAACAGGGGCTGTAATCATAAATAGCATAGAAAATAATCTAGGGACTTCCCTGGTGGTCCAGTGGTTAAGACTTCAACTTCCAAAGCACGGGGTGCAGGTTCGATCCCTGGTCAAGGAGCTAAGATTCCACATGCCTCATGCTCATAAAAAACAAAATATAAAATAGAAACAATATTGTAACAAACTCATTAAAGACTTTAAAAATGGTTCACGTCAAAAAAAATCTTTAAAAAAAGAAAGAAAATAATCTAGGTATTGACAAGAACACTTAATCATGATTCTAAAATAAAAAGATAACTGAACATAAGGTCTTTGAGAAATAGTTAAGTTTTTTTCTTTACGTTTATTCTAAAGGGTACAAAGATTCATTGACAATGAAAAACTTTTTAAATTAGAAAATGCTATGATTTTGTTATTAAATAAATAATGATACAACAGGACTCTATAATTGCTAACTGGTAAGATGAGAAAAAGAAAACAGCGATTTTAATGTCTTAAATGAAAATTTGACCAATTATACCAATGGACCTCAATTTAGAAAATAACTGTATAGTTTTTGCAGTTGCAGAGTTTATCATATAGGACACTAATTTATCTTTTATAAACTTGAAGCCTGGGACTAAAGATAAGTTTCACGCTGAATTATACATGTGTCATTTATGAAAACTATGAGAAAAGAATGCTAGGGGTCTACTAAGCATTTTAATTACAAAAATTAAGAGGTATAGAGACAAACTTTCAGAAGAAAATCTGGCACAGAAAAAGGTTCCTCATGAGTAGGAGAGACAGTAACAGCAAAGCAGGACCACAGAGTTAGGGGAAATGAGGGGAAGGATGCACCATGTGTTATTACCAGTAGGTGGGTTTAGGACACTGATGTATTAGCCATCTGACTGACCACGAGGTTTGTTGGCTACTCTTGCTAGACAGTAACTGGGCAGAATTTTTCCATTCAGATGTCACTGGCTTATGGATACACAAACTTTATAAAACTTTATAAAAGTAAAAAAAATTTTTTGCTTTTACTTTATAAAAGTAAAAAAAATTTTACCAAGAAGTAAAATTTGCTTCCCAGAAATTCATTTTATAGCTAATTTATTTTATAAATAATTCAATTCCCTTTAAAAGGGGACAGCTACCTGTTAAAGAAAAATTTTACGAAAGTGCAGCACATACTCTGGTTGCAGAACAAAATCACTGTGCTTCTAATTGGTCCTTTTCTATTTCTAGCCTTGCCGTGTCACCTGAAAGATGGAAAATCCAGTGCTTCCTTTTCAGGGGAATTTTTTCCATCTGGTATTTTCACACCTAGTAAGTGAAAGCTTTTTAGTTGCTGAGTGATGTACAGCTCTTTTGTGACCCCATGGACCATAACCCACCAGGATCCTCTATCCATGGGATTTCCCAGGCAAGAAAACTGGAGTGAGTTGCCATTTCCTTCTCCAGGGAATCCTCTCAACTCAGGGATCAAGCCAGCATCTCCTGCTCTGCAGGCAGATTCTTTACCGCTGAGCCACTGGGAAAGCCTAGTAAAAGAAAACTGCAAGCTTATAATATAGTATTAGTTTTAAGTATTTTTAAGTATTCATCATTTAAATCTTTATAAAAGCCTAGTAATATGACTAGGCAAAGAAACTTACACATGCCTTGTAATAAGGGTAGCCTTTGTTCATTTCACCATTCTTTGACTTTTACAAAGCAAACACATACTAGAGAATATGTCATTGATTTTACAGCACAAAGCTATCAAAATAAAATGGGACAATGATACATTTTGCCATTGGTATTGGGGAATTTATCAAAAGAGAAAAATACAGTATGAATTGAGACAAAGTGTATCACTTAAACTATTCAAATGGCTATGAAAAATATTACAATCTTTTGACAATGTTTAGCAAAAACCAACATATTAAAAATTTTTAATGTAAAGTTTAATTTAGAATTTTAAAATTACTGTTTGAGGGCAATGTACTCTAAACTCAGGAAGGCACAAATTAGATATAAGATGGTGATTTAAATTTGAACCTACCTTGAACCTACCTCAGAAAATACAAATTAAATCTTCATTTATGGTGTGAAACCTGTTAATAAATCAATTCATTTACTATGGTACTCAATTCTTCAGTTGTTTCAATAATAGTGTTAAATAACACCACAACTAGGGAAATCATAAATATTTAAGGAGATTAAAATATCAGTAGAAAACATATTTCATATGGATTAAAAGAAAAAGCATTCACTCAAAACTACTTCAGAATAAGAAGCCAAAATAATTCCATTCGGGAACTTTAAAAGAGAGGAGAGAGAGAAAACAGCCTATAAATCCAGTTTCAAAGACAAGAATAAATATACAAACTGTTAAGCAAAGCCAGGAACCTCGATGACTTTGAAACATCTACTTACACTTATTTTAATGAAGAATTAAAGGATACAATATGTTAAAGATAAGACTAGCAGTGGAATAAGACAGATGAATTGAGTTTCACCATCGCCTAAATAATTACAAGAGACTGAAATTGTAGTGTAATTCATATTCTCTTTCCAGTTTAAAAACTTCTATCCTTTGCCTCTATCTTTGGTGTCACTGCCACCAATAAACACAGTATACAGCTTAGAAACCTAATTACTATCTTTGACTAGGAAAAAGTAAATTGACATTATCTCTTTAAAAGTTAAGATATAAAAGAATGCAGTCCAACTTGACTTTTGTCTCATGGTCCCACAGTATTCTGATATATCATGCCAAAATGTCAAAGTGTAAAAGGGAACATCATCATTTGCTAGAAGTGCACCAAAAATTTAGCTACTGTACGCTGGTGTGATGACAGCTAGTAGTATGCAGAGGCTACAGAATGACATAACATATGTGCATTCAGCTCCCAATTACTCCCAGGAAGGTTCAGCTGAATGGGAAACTGAAACGGGGACAACATAACACCTTCATGTACATATGCTACAGTTTTGTTCTCTTGCAGTTTAAAAGGATAGTGTAATTATCTTCAATTTACACAAAACATTATGAAACATGGTAGCTGTTCATGATTAAAATAAAATAGCAATGTCAATTAATTTAACAGTGTTAAATATATTCACATGATCACCACTCGTGATTCAAAATGGCCAGTAGTGAAGTTACACAGCAACCTATGTACACAACGTTTGCCACAACAGTGTTGGTAAGATTGACTCTGCAGGCCAGGTGATTTTACGAGACAGATAATCTTGCATTGACCCTTTCATATTATGAAAGGAATTATATGTTGTAAGTAGTTTCATTCCTCACAGGGGAGGGGAGGGGAGACTCTCTAAAAAGTCAGTGCAAATTGAAGAGGGATCTCCCTTCTTGAACATTGGAACGTGTTGACCAAGATACGATTCCTATAAGCTGAGGGTAAACCAATCTTAAGATATTAAAGAATCTCGTAACATTGCCATTGGCGATCGGCGGGTATTTGCCACAAAGGGGACTCCAGTCCTATAGCAGAGCCTTCTGGGAGTACGGCTGCTGCGGCTGAGGTGGCTGCTGGCTGCCCCCAGGCTGGGGCAGTGTGGACGGTAATGTATAGTTCGGCACCTGGGACAGGCTGGTCCCTGTGTTCTGGTAGATGGTGACGTCGGGAGCAGCTGTGGCAGCAGGGGGAGGACTGTACACTGAAGCCTGGCTGGGATACGTACTTCCCGGGACGGAGCTGACCATTGTGCTGTGGAGGGGAAAGAACACTCAGTTAGGTCAACACTGACTTACACAGCCATTCAGAGATCAATAGCAAAGCTGTTCACTAAACAGTTACTCATTCAAGCGATCCATTCCATTAAGTATTTATTAAATAGCTAGAATGTGCCAGACACTGCTATTTGAGGCACCGGGATATCATAAAGGAAGAAAGGGGAAAGTCCCCACCATCATGGAACTTATATTCTAATAGGAGGAAAAAAGATGAGAAAAAAAGTGTGTAGTATGTCAAGAGGTGGTGACAAGAGGTGATATGAAGAAATACAGGGACTTCCCTGGTGGTTCAGAGGTTGAGACTTTAGCCTTCCAATGCAGGGGGTGAGTTTGATCCCTGGCCAGGGAGTTAAGATCCCACATGCCAAAAAAACCAAAACACAAAGCAGAAGCAACATTGTAACAAGGTCAATGAAGACTTTAAAAATGGTCTAAATCAAAAAAAGAGAGAAAGAAACAAAGCATCCCAGGAGGACCACTAGCTCCTCAGACAAGAGATTCCTGTGGATCCAGATGGTGGGGGAGGGCACTCAGATACAGCAACACTGAAGGAGAGACCCGAAAAGAGCGGGAGGTGGTGACACCGACAATCTAGGAAAAAGGGCACTTCAGGCAAAGAGGACAGCAAGCCTGTGCGAAAAGGCCAGTCGCGTTCAAGAGACAGCAAGGAGGCCTTGATGGCTGAGCAGAGTAGGCAAGGGCAGAGTGGCATGAAGTGAGACAGCAGAAACAGAGGAGAGGAGCCTGCGTACACAGGCCCTGTAGACTGTGGTCAGGATCCTGGCCTGTGGCTGCGGGGGATGGAAAAACACTGGTTGGCTGTGGACAGAAGAGCAATCGGGACTTTGCTGGTTCAGTGGTTAAGAATCCGTCTGCCAAAGTAAGGGACTTGGGTTCGATCCCTGGTGGCGAACTAAGATTCCACATGCCGAGGGGGAACTAAGACTGCACACCATAACCAGAGAGCCCATGCGCTGCAACTGCTGAGCCTGCGCACCACGAGAGAGGCCCACATGCCACAACCAGAGACGTCCACGTGCTGCAACTAGGCAGAGAAGCCCCTACGTGCCGCAGTGAAGACCCACCAGTCAAAAAAGGACAATGTGACGCGACGTGGTTTTAACAGGCTCACCCTAGGGTGATGGAAGTCCAGAAGAGTGACAACCAGAGAATTGAAAATCTATGTAAAAGAATAAGAAACTGTCTGCTAGATATGGACCGAGGGACACTAAAATACCTGCCCACCAAAAACACAGGAAAAAAATTCCTCTTGACTGTGATTTACAATTAGAAAGTTTGAGTCAAACATGTCATATACCTCTATAGTGTATACTTCCACCTCCATTTTCACTACTTCCAATTTTGTTAGCGTATGTTTGTTTTGCCATCAGTTTTCTCATTCAAACACATACAGATGCACATGTACCTACACACAACTGTTCCTAATATATCTTTTTAAAAATTGCCTCAAGGTCTTTGTGAAGACTTTTCCAGGAACTGGAATATATAACTCACTGGCCTAACACAGCCCTTGAAACTCCCATCAAAACATTTATTTATCAAGTATCTACTGAGCTCCCACCAGGTGTAAAACTCTGTGCTACACAGTGTGGCTCTGAAGGTGACAGATCCCACTCCAGCTCTCAGGATACAACAGCCTAGATGGGGATACAGACAAGACGACAGTGCGCTGGGGGCCTGGGACAGCAACAGAGGAGCACCAGTGCTGGCGAGGGGGAGAGCGAGACAGCCTTGGACAACGATGGAGCTAAGAACTAGAGAATGAGCAGAACAGCCACATGAAGAGGACTCAATATTTTGATATTAATGCTCTGCCAAAAGCACCTCTTGAAATGCACCTGTGTTTCTGGAGAGGTGATATTTACAGCTAGCCAATAGCCAGGCTGGGGGATACAGCACAGGCCATGGGTCCAGGACAGGGGTTCATGTCCAGGTGGCAGGAGAGGACAGAACAGTCCCAAGCCAACAGCGACACGGCACTCTGACTCTGCAGCACGTACTATCAGAGCAGCTCATTTACAAGGATAATACCTCAAGGCTCTGGACTAAGAGATCCAAGTAGCCTTCAGTGACAAGAGCAACTAGAGCCGCAAGTGACAGGGTCACCGAGGACCAGCTGGGATAGAGCAGTACCTCTGGACAAGGCTCAAGTTTCTAAGACCTTCCTACTTCATTCCCGTACACTGGCTCACTTCTCAACAATTTTCCACCTCTACTCACTTTGATCTAATTTTAAAGTAACATGTTACTCTCCTAAAAGCTGCTCCCTACTGATTTCCATGTAAGGGTATTTGGTTTTAACAGACTGAGAATTAAAAAAAATAAAAATGTCCTTGGACAGACCGAAAGGGTTCCACCTAACTTTTCCGCTAAACTCTGTAACCCTGTAGGTGGTACCGTCTTCTGGCTGCTGTCATCTGATGCCTGTAACAGGCTTCCCCACTACCCTCCTTCTTAAGGTACTTTTAGAATACAAGATGTGACCACAAAATCATGTTTGGCAATCCCTCAGCATCCCTAGAGTGGGGCTCCTGAGCTTGAACAGTACAACAGTGAAGGAAGGACAGGAGCTCTGAGATGACTCCAACATGGATGGAGGTTCCTAGAAATTGTGCCTGTGTTACCGAGAAACTTCTGTTGTGAACTCTTAAGTCTACCTGTCTGAGTCAAAGGAATGACTTTCCGTTAAAGTAGAAAAAGCATTCATAAATTATGAATAATATAATGCATACATATAATCATTTACATGATGGGGCATTATATGTAAATGACCAAAACAATGAGCCTGACATTTCATCATCAGCTACCTGCCCCATGAACCATGGGGGTGTCAGCTTCTTATTACTGTCTCCTTCCACGTGGTTTATTATGCTGTGATATATATATACTAACTTCCTACCAGGGTAAAAAGAAGGAAATATTTGCTTCTAAGATACAGTTCAGAACTATAAATTGTAAAGGAATAATCAAAGAACATTTAGCTTTTTATGTGAAATTTGTATAAAATGTTAAATTACAGTTATCAAAATAAACTTAAGTTTCATTAAAGTCCTTAGCTAATATCACAGATGGGAAGGAATATCAAAAATACCTAGCTACAATGTTATGTGGCAGCCTGGATAGGAGGGGAGTCTGAGGGAGAACCGATTCATTATAGGTCTGGCTGAGTCCCTCTGCTGTCCACCTGAGATTATCACAACACTGTTAACTGGCTATACCCCAATACAAAATAAAAAGTTTAAAAAAAAAAAAAATGAGGTAAAATCACAATCCAGCAGTTCAAGGATCAGTAGGACAGAGGACTGGCATGCTGGCTGGCACTGCCACGCTGCAGGGGGTCCCAGAGAACCCACTTGCCACCACAGACAGGGCTGATCTTCTGCTATCAGTGATGACACCCATCCTGCATTTTTTAAATCCATTTTTCATGATTACAGACGATCGACGGCACTTGAGGGTTTCAACAGTGCTACCCACAAACAACAGTCAATAATCAAATTACCTGGGGTAGGAAGCCTGGGCTTGCTGAGTAGGAAGGGCTGGGTTTGCAGATGGTGGCACTGCTCCTTGGCTGAGGGAAGACAGCTGCTCTGGGGGTAGGCTGTAGCTCTGCAGGTGGCTCATCTGGGCGCTCCCTGCGACCAGGTAAGCACCACTCTGAGGAGGGTACACCTAGAACAGTTTCACATAAAACATGTTAGGTTCCCTCTGATTTTAACAGGCATGCTTTCAATTACAAACAGAACAATCATATCTCCGAAATCCTTTAAGTTACTTCTGCTGTCAGGCATTTGAAAAAATTACTTTTCAGTGACGTGGGCTTCTGATGATTTTTGTTCTTAGGTAAACAATAGCAAAACTCATGTTCCCCTCCATACAGAAGCAGTAAAGAAACTTAGCTTGAAATCTGATACTGATATAATCTCTCTTTCCATGTTGATACTGTATCTCCCTAAAAGGAATCCCTGACTCAATGGACATGAGTTTCAGCAAACTCCAGGAAATAGTGAAGGACAGGGGAGGCTGGCATGCTGCAGTCCATGGGGTCACAAAGAGTCACATGACTTAGTGACTGAACAACAAAGGGATCCCCCAAAATGCTTAAGAAAGTGTATTTGAATTCACTGTTTTACAGCAACAGTTCACACATACCTATTAGAGATATACTAAATATTTCCTAATTACAGTTTATTGAACACAGAGCAAGCTAAGCTACCCTTCAAAGCCTGCAGGGTCAGCAGACTTTGTCAAGGGCCCAGACAGTACATGTGTCAGACTTTGTGGACCACATGGTCTCTACTGGCACTACTGAGCTCTGCTTATAGAGAAAGCAGTCAGAAACGATGTAAAACCGAAGAGAATGGCTGTATTTCAGTAAAAGTTAAAAAAAAAAAAACCAAAACAGGTGTAAGGGCTGCATTTTTGCCCTTGGGCCATTGTTTGTGAATCTCTGCATCTAAAAACTGTATTTGTTTTAAGCCAGAGAGATTAAGGTCTCAAGTGCCTCCCAAATCTTAACATGCATAATATTCTAATTTTCTGTAGTATTCATTAGATCCTTCCATTTCACATGTTTGAAAACTGTTCAGGGAGTGCGACTCTCACTAGCTGTTACTGTAAGACGGTAATACCACCATCAGGACACAAAACCACCACCATCTGAGTGCCTGTGTTAAAGCCACAAGAGACCGTACTACACACAGAATCCAAAAGGTCTTCATTGTAAACACAGCTAGTCCAGTCCTCACAAATGCAATTGTTTGTACTTTGCAAAACCAACAGGAAGGGGTTCTGTTTGTCTGTTGGCTCGTGCTGGTATCATGACTCATGGGTATGTGCTGTCCAGCCCCACATTTCTCAGGTCTGGCTGCTCTTCTTCAGGGTTCTGGCCCCTCCCTGCAGAAGTGCACCTCACCAAAAAACAAAAAAAACTCACCTGCACAAAGTTTATGGTACTCTGTGTGGATAAAATATGGTGTCTGGCGAACTGCTCCCTACACCTTGCACTTGGTGAGTTTGTGGGAAATGGGCTCTGGAAACTGCTGGTGTGACGAGTTTTAGGGGCCTGTGCTGCATCACACATGTTCCCATGTAATGGAACAGAAAAAAATTCAGATCAAGGCAGCTCACTGTAAAACTGAAAATGGGAGATACTCACAAGGACTTAGTAATATTAAGAAACTGTACTCAGACAAAAACTGTCCTTCTTAACCAGAAAATTAGATGTGAAGCTTTAAAAATACATAGATGTTTGGATCTCACACCTGGATTCAATATGCCTGGGGTACAGCCAATGCGTCTGTATTTTTTTTTAACTTGATGGTGACTGATGTGCACTTCTGCATAAATATAATTTTTTTGAACAAGAACTATCAGTATAGTTAGCATACTATACATTGTATTTGTCAATTAAAAAATCTTCTAAACTTTCTTTTTACTCTGAACATTACTATTGGGAAGTTCCACATTTTATAAAAACATAGCTATTTCAAATAATCTCAAATATATTTGAAAATTTTAAATGAGATGCTTGAGCTTTTAAAAGCTTACCTGAGAACCAGAAACTCCAGATGACTGAATATAATACTGCTGATTCTGTAATTTTGCATACATGGAATACATGGGGTCTTCATTCATTAACTTGGTATACAAGGACAGGGCTTCCATCACTTTCACATTCAGTTCTGAGAGTTCTGAATGTTTTCTGAAATATTATACAAGAATGTAAAACATCACTGCTATTTAAATGTTCTAAGTAATAAGATGCATCTCTTATAGTTTAACTCCAAGGCAACCAAAAAAAGATTTAGGTGTTGTATGGGTAAGATTTAGGTGTTGTGTGGGAAGGACTTGAGCTTATTGCACTTGACTTTACCTCAAAGTATCTAGGTTTCCCTCATTAGTAACACATGGGTCATGTGTGGGGCTTGATGATGCCACTAACAGCAAATATGATTACAACAGTTAACCCTTATTAAAAAAAAGGACTAACATCAGAAAGTCACACAAATTCTCACTTTAAAAAGGGGGCGGCAGGGACAGATGGGTCTAATTTTGATTCTCACATCTAATGGAAAACAAGTGAAAACTGGCATATCTGTAAAAACAAAATAAAAAGGCATCTCCATTCCAAGATGCAGCTTAGAGAGCTCTGTAGAGAAGAGGCCATGCAGCACAGGCAGCACACACACGGTCTTACCTATCAATATCCTCCAGCTTCTCATCAATGAGAGGCCCCATCTGGTGACACATTGCTAAGATGATGAGATGGAAGAAATGTAAGACAATGCAGCAAAAGACAGCAACTCTCTAAAAGATGTCATTTGGAATAATAAAAATTCTATCAATTAACCTCAGGCCCACAAAACCCAAGACTGGTTTTCCTGAATAGTTATAAAATCAATACTTTTGACTGATTGCATTGCTGTCAGAAAACTTTAGTACCAATCTTCATTTTACAACATTTTAAAATGTTGAATAAAATATTTACTTTGGGTAGAAAAGTATAAAATTTTGAATTCTACCAAAGGTTTAAACTGCATGTAAACATGAGACTGGTCACAGAACAGCAAGAAATGTTAACAGTTTTTATATCGTCTTCAATTCTATTTAATAATAAAAGCACTCTGTAAGAGAACATTAGATATAACCCTTAATTATTTTTTACTTGCAAGGTAAATGGAAAACAAGGTTTACCTTCAAGATGAAGTAACTCTGGAAGATCTGGTTGATCATCACTGGGATCTGTACTTTGCAACATCTGTAGCAACTGGTCCATTTTATCCTACAGGAATTAAACAGTTAATATAAAAAGCAACAAATCACGCTGCCACAATGACTTCTCACTTTGTTAATTAGATAATGGATGAACTTATAATTTACAGATATGAAAACTTCAATTTTGCTTTAATGTATTTACTATCCATGTATTTTCTTTACTACCATGTGAAGTCAGAGTCTTGAAACCTATTTCTTCTTGTTTTTGAAACTGATAACAGAAACTCTCTTAAATAAGAAGAAATACAGCAATATTTAAAGTTACAACATGTGATTTCATTAACCTCTTATGTCATGCTAGTGGATTTCCGTCTCACTTTGTTTTGGAGCATCGGTAGCCTGGCCACGGTGACAGGTGTACCCTATCAAGCTGGCATCATTACTTATGACTAACAACTTGGTTACTACTTCTCCACTGGGGAGAATACAGCAGCTGTTTTATAAGGCACAGCTCAGCTCTATTCCAGCTGTTCCTCTTCTAAGTCACACCAGAAGGATTTATTCTACATTCTCTTTCCACCAATGTTTCAGTTTGTCACCAAAAAAAAGGAGGATGATTTGTGGTTTCTCTATTCTCCTGTGTGAAAGGCTGGAAGGCATCTCAAAGCAGTGACTCAGATCTATTTCAGAATCTTTTGTTTTAGACCAACAGAAATAAAGAAGCCATCATGACATAAACACATGTAAGCATTATATTAGCAGAGATGTATCTATATGTAAGTTTAAAAAATCAAAATATAGATCTCCTGTACCAAACAATATTACTATAATAATTGCAAACTTTTCTCCATTCATGGTTTTGACAAGGTTATACTACTAAGCATAGCTACTTAGGTAAATTATTTAAAGACTATCAATTCAAAGCAAAGTTGTTACATAAACCAAAACAAAACTTTACAGTCTGCACAGAAGGAGAGTAGTTTGAGAGATAAATTAATCACTGAGTGAAAACGACACAAGTATATTAAAAAAAACTCTCTTGAAGTCAAAGAATTTCATATTCTGAAATAGATACTACTTTTCAATGTAAAAGAGTCCTAATTTCATTTTAAGTAGTCTAAAAGAGAAGGCACATGTCAGCAAAGTGTCTGAAGTCAAAAAAAGAGAGGGGTAAAATGAGAGTCAGCTAACATGTGGGTAACTTCTGTCCTCTTGGTTTACAGAATTCTATACCCTATTTGAAACTATCTATTAGAGAAATGAGGTTTCTAGATAGACCCTACATGCATTTTCTTTATTAATATTTATTTATTTGACTCTGCCAGATTAGTTACAGCACATGAGATCTTTGATCTTGTTGTGGCATGTGGGATCCAATTCCTGGACCAGGGATCAAACCTGGGCCCCCAGTGTTGGGAGAGTGGAGTCTTAGCCACTGGACCACCAGGGAAGTCCCCACACATTTTCTGATGTCGTGCTATAGCCAAAGCTGACTTTCCCTGCCCCTATACAGGCTCTGGCTCTCAGCACAGCCTTCAAAAGAGTGCTCTTCGAACTTTAGTCCTCTGGCTCCCTCCAAACAAGGCTAAAAATCTACAAATCCCTTCACATATTTTAAACAGGAATTCTCATTTTTCATCATTAGTTTAAAATGTTACAAAGGATATAACTGCCAAAAAATTAACTATTGAGATTTAAAAATAAAGTCAAGGACGTCAGTAGCAGTCCAGTGCTTAGGACTCCACATTTCCAATGTAGGGGGCTTGGATTTGACAGCTGGCTGGCAAACTAAGATCTCACATGCTGTGCAGTGCAGCCAAAAAGTAAAAAGTAAAGTAAATAAATAATAAAAATAAAAGTCACACATTCTTTTGAAATTATTCCAAAAAGTCTCATTACAATAGTGTTTGTAACAGCAAAAAGAAAAAAAAAAAAAGAAAACCCACAGAGAAATGAAAACAACCGAACTGTCCAACAAGAGAATGAAGTCATGATAAACCCACACTATGGAAGATTAAGCAGGAAGTTAAAATGAGAAGGGACAACTATACCTACGACATGGCAAGAAAGGGACTAGAGAGGAAATTTCCAGGAGAATTTTGACTTGGTCTGTATTATTTGAATTTTTGTAACAACAATATACATGCATTAATCAAGGACTGAATTTTTTAGAGAAGAGAAGAAAACCACTTCAACTTCAATATCAAGTAAGGTGCTCTCGGGCAGAAAGTCACTTACCTCATCAATGTAGGCTGGTTCTGGCTCTGGTTCTATCGTTTCTACCTGAACTTCATCACTAAATTGTACCGTCTTCTTCTCTGTTTTAACTGAAAAACATGTAACAATTATCTTTTCCATATCATAAAATTACAATTTTATCTTAAAGTACTTTAAGTTGCAGGAAAGAATCTAGGTGTTTCCTATATTCTTTTCAATCTGACAGACTCAATTTAAGGGATACACCACTAGCAGATTAAGGCAGTAATGACAGAACAATACATTATGAAACTGCGTAAAGACTTCTTAATTTTCTCTTCTAAAGATTATATGTTTTCTATAACAGATACTTCACTAAAAATAAGAGCTACATCTCTGGAACAAAGATTAATCACCTATTACAAATGAGAGTTCAGTAAACTGCTGCATGAAAAGCAAAGTTTTACAATGGTATAAATGAACTCTGCTATTTAAAATTAATCCTCTTTTCAAATTACCAGTTCTTTCAAAGAAAAATCTCCGCTTTTCCACAGGCCATACTCTTTCAATATAGTGAATTTGGGAAGTGAGCTGTATATTCCCTGCACACCACTCAGACTTTTTTTTTTACTAAGGGAATGACATTTAGGCCAGTGGAGAACTTTACAAATGGCCTTGGCAGGGATCTGAGTTTTTCCACTAAATCAGTCTGTATTTTTTTTAGTTACATTATTCTTTGCAATGAAAGGGTGGTTACTAAGGGATCTGCAAACTAGAAGTACATATTTCTCTTGCTCAACAAAGCAATGTTTAAAAAGTATTCAATATATCACTAACTAGCAAGTATAAGGTTATCATTTCCACAGCGACTGACTTTCTCCAAAGTAATACTGAGAGGCACATACAGCCTTAAAGGAATGAACTTTCTTTTGGGATCTTTTTATCCATGTATCAATATAGTTGCCTTCCCCTGTGGCTCAGTGGTAAAGAGTCCACCTGCCAATGCAGGAGACACAGGTTTGATCCCTGCGTCGGGAAGATTCCCTGGAGAAGATGGCGACCCACCCCAGTATTCTTGCCTGGAAAATCCCATGGACAGAGGAGTCTGGAGGGCTACAGTCCATGGAGATGCAAAGAGTCAGACAAGACTAAGCATCTAAATAACAACAAATCAATGTAGTCAAGCAGTATTCATAAAAATTAAGACTCAAGGTGGAAAGAGGGGGAGTGGAAAGGTGCAGAATTAAGAAAGGAAAATAATATTTATTAAACCACTAAATGTGCTTAATGGAATACTGCATTTCCCCCAATGAGTCTCCAATATAATCCTCTAAGATATACCCACCCTGTGAATGAGGTCAACAGTGGCTTAGAAGGATTAAAAGCAAATCAATGGCAAGGCCTGGACCTGAATGCCCATCATTCTAGCTGCACTAGCCCACACTACTGGAATCCAGCCTGTGACTTTACTCTGAGAACAGTAAGTCATATCACTTATATATCCTATATTGGACTTCCCTGGTGGCTCAGACGGTAAAAGCGTCTGCCTACAATGGGGGAGGACCCAGGTTCAATCCCTGGGTCGGGAAGATCCCCTGGAGAAGGAAATGGCAACCCACTCCAGAATATAAATGGAAAAGAGTTTAATCTCCAATAAAGGAATATATTCATCCCACAGAAGTCACAATAAAGAAAAAGTCTACACACACAAGAAATTTCAGCTTATTTCACTTTCCCATGGGAGAAAAAGAGCCACCCGCTATAGATATTTCCACTTTTTATCCTGAACTATAGACACGTAGAGAGCTGGGACAGCCCTGCAAGGTAGATTTGCCATCCTAACAGCTGGCCGTGCACAAGTCTGCAGTGTTTTTTCTCTTAGGGGCTAATACTATTACTTTGTTTGCGTGCATTATGTTTGTGTATTATGTGTCACATGTGTATAAATATCATACACACACACATATACACGTATATTATAAAGTCCTTTCACAGAATCTTACTGACTCTTCAAAATGTAAACAAGCTAAGTAGCTCAGGCTACTTCTCATTAAGTGAAGTGGACCTCTATTTCCTCATACAGAACAATACTACAAGGATCTTGCTAACACTCCTTTTCCAAACTTGAGAACTATAACTCCATTACATAAGCTCTGATGCTCTCTTTTAGGTGGTCCAGAGTGAAACACATGAAAATAGCTAGAAAATTCATTTTAAGGCTACCTTGCTATGTGACAGGGAAGAAGGTAAGATGGCTACTTTATCCATGTGACATACTGGATCTCATCTGGAATGGACATTCAAGACAATTCTATCCAACAACTAACTCAACATAAACAAACAAAAACAAAACAAAATCAGAGATTAAAAACAAAAACAAAAAAAACCTCACAGCAAAATATAGAAAAGTTCACCATTATCAAAATGCGCACATTATGCACTGCCATTTAAACTAGGTTCTACAACTTGTTCTTGAGTTTAACAAAAAAGAACTTCATAAAGGAATGGGTATCGGAATCTGTCTGTATTAAAGTGACATAAAACATCCTGAAAATAACTATGAAACGGCACTGTTTTATCCAGGATCTGTAATGTATGCTATTAAAGCCTTCTCTTGAAAGAAAAGCATTTCTGTATTTTCAAAGAAAAGTGTATCTTTACTAATACATAGACACTTATTTATCATTTATTGTATAAACATTTATACAGTCTGTATTCTGGATACGGAGAAGGCAATGGCACCCCACTCCAGTACTCTTGCCTGGAAAATCCCATGGATGGAGGGACTGGTGGGCTGTAGTCCATGGGGTCGCTAAGAGTCGGACACGACTGAGCGACTTCACTTTCACTTTTCACTTTCATGCACTGGAGAAGGAAATGGCAACCCACTCCAGTGTTCTTGCATAGAGAATCCCAGGGATGGGGGAGCCTCGTGGGCTGCCGTCTATGGGGTCTCACAGAGTCAGACATGACTGAAGTGACTTAGCAGCAGTATTCTGGATAAGACTCAATACCAAGTACTGCTGTAAATAAAACAACTGAGACAAAGATCTTTTCTTAAAATTCTCGTAAACTGAAAAAGACCAAAGCAAATGGTGATTTATAACTCTCTTTGATCTCTTCTATCTGGCGTTACAGAAAGATAAGATGAGCTGAGACATTTTGCCAAGATAACTAACATACAAAAGCCCTTTAAACTCAAAACATTTCAGTCACTAATAGAAACCTTTCTAGATGAGAACATATTTCTGCTTCCTTAAACAGAGGAAGAATATGACTTACTCCTGATGACTCAAACTTATCATTAGGAAGATTCATCACAGTATTTTGTGGAAATACAGTGGCCCACCTACCAACATTTCGATAGGCTACTGGCAGTTGACATCTCCTGCAATGATTATGCCTGCCAGTAATACCACTTTTCCTCCTTGGCCCCACTTTTTAGTCCGTTTCTCCTTGTCAGCAAAGCTTTGGAAGTCAGAAAGTACTGACATGGTTAGGTATGGTTCCTTCTGAATATCTGACATTAAATGTAGGAAAGCCATTAAGTTGCTTAGAGGCTACTGCTGCCAGGTTTGAGGCTGGACACTAGGGAAATGAACTAACCTTAGAACAGGAAGAAATCTCCACAAGGTTACACTGCATTTGTTGCACTATTGTCAACTGATGATACCAAAAATACAAGATTAAATTCTACAACATTTAATTTGCATTTCTGCAATGACAAATAAATACACACACACATTTTTTTTTTTTCCTAAATAAAAGTCTACAGCCTGATAAACTGACTGGGGAATTGCATTTTTAATAAACACCTTGGAGGCTCTAACATTTGAGAATTCTTGCTCCAGAAAGCTGAATTTTAGAGAATTAAGGATTACTGTCCAGTGACAGACCAGAAAATACTTACTCATTTCAGGCTCAACAGTGAGATCTGCAGTCACAAAATTTGAAGGGAAGAGCCCCATGCCTTGATGGGTTTCCCCTTTCCACCAGTTGGGGTCACTAAGAGGAACAACAACAAAAAAAGAACACTTTACTATAACAAAGAATTCTTATTTTTATTTATCTTTACCTTTTATGGTGTTTAACTTATATCATTACCAGATGTGAAGCCCACAAGAATCCAACGAAGGAGGAAATGAATGTAGCATTATTACAAATACGAGATGAGGTCTCAGAGAAGACATGAGACTCTAAACACAGTTCTTTTTCATATTTTGGAAGGCTAGTAAATGCTCTGAGGATCTAATATAAGGCTCTGAACTCTCTCCCCCGCAAAAGACAGATCCCCAGACTTAACTGTCAACTTCAGGACTTCTCTGCTGGTCCAGTGGTTAAGAATCTCCCTGCCAATGCAGGGGACACGGTTTCAATCCCTGATCCGGGAAGATCCCACATGCAGCAGGGCAACTAAATCCACATGCTGCACTAGAGCTCTAGAGCCCACGCTCCACAAGAAAAGCCACCACAATGAAAAGCCCACACCCCGCGCTACAGTAGCCAGACCCTGCTCGCTGCAACTAGAGAAAGCCCATGCGCAGCAACGAAGACCCAGCACAGCCACAAATAAAAAATTAATATTTTTTTAAAAAACTGTCAACTTCAGGTGGTTAATAGGCTCCAGTCTAACAATTTTAACAGGATAGATGGTAGACTCTGAATCCAGACCTCCATTCCTAAATCAGTGTTCTCTGTAGCACACATGAGCATATAGTCCATCCACAAGAGAACACACATGATAGTAACA
Source organism: Bos taurus (assembly GCF_002263795.3). Lineage (NCBI taxonomy): Eukaryota > Metazoa > Chordata > Mammalia > Artiodactyla > Bovidae > Bos > Bos taurus. The sequence continues at coordinate 32,140,003 of NC_037340.1, read as the reverse complement.
TCACGAGGAGCACAAAATGTTCACAAGGAACACAATCCCCAGTGCATCCCCACACTCACCACTGGATCCCCAGTGCCTAAGATAAGGAAAGCTGCTGCTGCTGCTGCTAAGTCGCTTCAGTCATGTCCGACTCTGTGCGACCCCATAGACGGCAGCCCACCAGGCTCCGTCGTCCCTGGGATTCTCCAGGCAAGAATACTGGAGTGGGTTGCCATTTCTTTCTCCAATGCATGAAAGTAAAAAGTGAAAGTGAAGTCGCTTAGTCGTGTCCGACTCTTAGCGACCCCATAGACTGCAGCCTACCAGGCTCCTCTGTCCATGGATTTTCCAGGCAAGAGTACTGGAGTGGGGTGCCATTGCCTTCTCAAAGCTAGCCAGCACTCAAGAAAGATTTTTTGAATGAATGAATGATCAAGGTTTCGGGCAACTTCCAAATAACCAGCTCAAACTACTTCATTTTCTTTCACTCAAGAAAACATACTAGTACACAAGTGTGATAGATACTACAGGAATAATCTTAGATCTATTTGAATTGACCTTCAAAAACCACTTGCAAAAAATTTTAGCACTTCATTATGAGTAACAATCACCAGCAGTCATTTTCAAGTAAACATAAAACTGTAGTAAAAAAGAGATACACTGTATCATCTCCCTGATGATATAAATTACTTCAATATTATATATTTCTTCTTTTTTTTTTTTTTCTGGACAAGGGGCATAGTCAGGAGGATGGCACGCACGTCCGAGAGCAAGCCTGAGTTGCACTCCAGGGTCTCTCATTCCAGACGAGGAACCAAGGCCCTCCCCCAGCAGGACAGATTCTTGACAGACCAGCAGGAGAAAAGAACCACAGGCTGGCTGCGGGGGTCAATGGGAGGGAAAGAAAGGTCAGCGAGGCCCAGAGACCTCCTCCTAAGTAGTGACCCAGCGAATCCCCCAGAGAGGAGAGCTGGAGAGCAAGGGTATCTTTGTGTCCCCTTTTGTGGCACAAAAAGGCAGGAGTCCTTTATGCTTTGCCTCCAAAGGGTCTGGAAAACAACCAGGGTCTGGGGCTTAGGGTTCCCAGCATCTTTGGATCCTTCTGAAGCCTGTTATGACAGGACGAGTCAGGGACCACCAGGCCCAAGGGAATGCTCCTAAAGGCTGGAACGAGGTGTGAGAGAGCAGGGAGGTGGGTCAGGAGACCCTCAGGAGCAGGGTCTGGGGGTCACCACGTGTGGTCTCTCGGTCACGTTCCTCTTCATCTCCCTGCTATTGAGTCCACAGTGGAGGGTCAGAAGGATCTATTGGAATCGCATCACTGAGACTATATATTTCTTATAAATTCCATAAATGCATATATGTTTAGTGTATTTTCTAAAATCTTAACTTTTTTTTACTAATTTAACAGTGTATAGTATTAGATAGAACCAAAAATGAACAGAGTAAACTAGGCCTCCAAAACAAATAGAAAGCATTTAAAGTGATAGATGAGAAAAAAAATTAAACTATAAAATACAAATCTCAACAGTATGACACAAACAAAGCAACCGACTGTCTGTCCTACAGAGAAAATACCTGAGTCAATATTTGATTTTATTATGTTTGATAAGGCAGTCAGCAGGAATAAATGAAACACAGAATATATTATGTATCTTCAAGTGAGTATTCAGCTTAGTAGTAACCATCACCTGTCATCAAGAACTGTAATAATTTCTCCAGCTTTAAAAGTCAGTTCATTATCTTCAGCAGCTTCAAAGTCGTATATAGCACGAACTTTCCGGCCTTCATGTTGATGGTTAGTTAAGAGGTTGGATGTGCTTGGATACAAAGTGGAAAGGGTGGTTGACTGCTGCCTTTGTTCCTTCAGGGACAACTCAATGGCTGGAAAATAATGAGTTTAAAAAAAAAAAAAGACCCAAAATGTTAATATACCCAACAATCCTAAGAAGTACAAAAAAGTATCTGAGGGTAAAAAGTATTCTTTCAATAATGTAGTGGGAAGCTAGCACATATCCTGATATAATAATAGTGAACAAAAATAATGACATTGATTGTATTCATTCATTCACAGCTTAAAAAATAAATAAGCTAACAAAACAGCTGAAGAGCATGATGGCTTTTTTTACTGAACAGGTACAATTTAAAATACTCTGGGTAATAAAGTGATATAAACTCAAATCTGTTTTTTAAATTTATCTACAGATATTTTATATTTTCTTTCATCTTCTCAGTTTATTTCTAATAGCTTAAGTTTACCAAATAATAATCAAAATCACTTTGGAAGTCAGAAGTCCCAAGCTGGAGTCCTTCACTGGGGGCTCATTAAACAGAAGTCTCAAAGATAGCATTTGAGAGCCTGTGTTTTATTGTTCCAAAGGTCATTCTCAGGTAAGCAATCTAAGAACTGGAATTTGGAAACAAATGCAGTGAAGTCTCACCTAACACCCCAAATAAATCTTAAATGTGTCTGCTCTATCTCCTCCCCAGTGCAGGCCATCACCACTCAGGCTTTGTAATGTAATCTTAATGAATTGACTACACCATTTTCAATTCAATACATAATCCCTTCTTCCCTGCCACCTCTGTTCCAAATGAATAAAAGATTAGATGAGAAAATAAAACTTTAAAATTAACATAAGAAAAAATAGGAAATCAGGAGCCTGGGAGAGAGGAAAATACCTTAAGACATTAAAAAAATTGTAAAAGAAAAGCAAAAATTTTGACTACATCAAAATTTAAAACTTGTTTAATACAACATGCCATTATCAAAGTTAAACTATAAGCCAAAACCCAAGAGTAGACATCCACAACAGATATAACAAGCAAAGGTTGATATCCAAAATAAAAACTATATATACACCATTACCTAGGAAAAAAATATAGAAAAAGAGACAATTAAAGCAGCTAATAAACACACAAAAAAGGACTGAACCTCACTAGTAATCAAGAAAATAAAAATTAGGTATCATTTCAAACCCATCAGATTCACAAAAATTACTCTGATACCAAATGTCATCATGAGACTACAAATAATAAGTGAATAATAAGAGCTTTCATACACTGCAAATGGGAAAGCCACAACTAGTAGTAAAGTTGAAGATGTACCTACTCCATAAGGCAACAATACCACAAAACGATCTTTCACATGCACACACACACACTGAAGAACATGAAAAAGGGTATTCAATGCTGCAAACACGTTATAGTAAAAGAAATCAGAAAATCCAGATGTCCATCAGTAGGAAGGAAGATAGACTAAAGCAGGTGCTTATTAGAACCTAAAGCAGGTGCCAATACTGGAATATTATACAGCAGTTAAAACAAATGAACTTGACATAAATACCTTATTATGAATAGATCTCAAACATTGCATGAAAAAAACAAGTTGCAGATGGTACCTAGAGTGCAGTATTTATGAAAAAAGAATTTGCTGGAAACAAACAAGTATTTGGTATTATTTATGGATACACAGATATAGTAAAAATATTATAGAAACAAGACTGAACAGACATACACGACAGTAGCTGCCTTGGAAGAGGAGAGGAAAAAAGTGATACTGAAGAGAGGAACAGAGGAGAACAAAGCAGATTTCAGCTTTGGCTGTGAACTATTTCCTTTATTTTTAAACATCTTAGGGGAAAAAATATCAAGTAAGAGACCTATCATCTTCCCAGGGTCAGGGACTTAAAAAATGTACCTTTCGCTAAATCTTCCTCTTCTTTTTTGTTAGCCGCAGTACCAGGATCCTTGGCTACCAGAGCTGGGCTTGCTTTCGCTTGTTCTGCAGCCTAACACAGAAAAAAAAAATGATATTTGAAAGCTGTTCTCAAATTTTCCTACTCCCATTAATCTAAGAACTCACAAGACCCCTCCTTGAATTAATCCACCAGACTTCTGAACAAGAAAGAAATCCAAGGGGGAGAAGTCTCCACTTTGAAAGGAGACAGAGCTGAGGCAGGACTGGAGAAAACAGACTGAGCATTCATTTCTTAGGGATGTCAGAACAACCACACTTTGCCAGATGTGACTGAAAAGGGGACACTAAAGGCAGCCAGTATGTAAACCAGCAAACACAGGCTAGAGGAGATCTCAACATTTCTGGAAATTTTTATAACTAGAAAACGGGGTGCGAGGGGAAAGGAGATGACTACTTTTAAAACAAGTAGTTTTTAAAACATCTAGACAAGAGTTATATTTTGTTGTTTCCTTCCAGCTCAGAAGTCAGGAATCCAAATTTCTATATAATAATATAAATGTTCATAAGATTATACTATCTTCTAAACTAAAATACTAGTAGTCAATGTTGACAATATATTACTGTCCATCTTAAACATATTTTGTAAATAAAGTACTGGACAAGTAAACAAACATACACATTGATTCATGCTTATAGAATCACAAAGCTTCCAAAGCCTGAATGACTGCTTACTTTTTGGTGGCCATCAAGGAGAATTAGACTCCAGCCTCCTTTTTCAACCATTCCATCATTTACCAGAACTGCTGGCACGCACGTACACACACATACACTTTGACGCCTCTGACACACACTTGATTCTACTCATAACGTCTTCCCCTCTAGCTCCTTTTACTCCATCCACATTTTTTCCTACTAAGTTTCAACCCAAAAGTCAGGGAACAGCTAAAATATCACTTTATCAGTGAAACATTCCTAAACCCTCTAAGTAAGCATCTCCTCCTTTGCGTTCCTCTGATTTTCAACAAGGTCCTAGGACATGGGTAGATAAGAAGGCAGGCTGTGGAGTCAGGCCAACGCAGTGTATGTCCCAGATGTACCACCTTCTAATGCACGAACCTGGAGCCCATAAGCCTCCTTGTGTCTCAAGTTCCTCCTCTACAGAATGAGGCTGCTTACATGTCTATCTCCATAATCAGGATGTGTGTTCCTTGAGGGCTGTTGTGGCAGTTTAGTTGCCAAGTTGTGTTCAACTCTTTGTGACCCCATGGGCTGTAGCCCACCAGGCTCCTCTGTCCATTGGATTTTCCAGGCAAGAATACTGGAGTGGCTTGCCATTTCCTTCTCCAGGGGATCTTCTCCACCCAGGTATCAAACCTGGGTCTCCTGCATTGTAAGCAGATCCTTTACCAACTGAGCTACCAGGGAAACTCCTTGAGGGCATATGGCCCTAAATATTATAAGCAATGATTGTTGACTAAATGAAAGGCAAAATATTCAACATTATAGTAAATACAGTCTTCACATAATAAATTTTATAATGTCAAACAAATGCACGAGGCATTTATTTTTAGAAAAGCTGATAAGAAAAGAGCTTTTGGACTCACTGAATAGAACATTAAGTATTTTCAATCTGACCCACCTCTAGCTGTAACCTTCCCTGGATAAAAATGTTTTATTATCACACACCTCTTAACACTGAAGGTATGCTTCATCAGAGAACCTTTTTCATAATATATGCTTTTTGTTTCACAATTTAGTGAATTTCACAAACTAAACATATAGATCTTTTATGGTCTGTGAAGGGATCTCTACTGGTCAAGAAGGAAGCGCAGAACTGAGCTATATTAAGCTCTACATTCCTGAACTGCTCTCTTTTCAAAGTTCCTTTCTATCATCAGGTTCCAAGTATAGCAATGCTACTTGTCTTATTAACCAGTCAAACGCAGCAGCAGAGCCAGCATCACTGCTCCCTTGAGGTCAAAAGTCAGTGCTATGAGAGAACCACAGCAGCAAGAGTCAGGTGACTCAGGATGACTTTTCTTAATATTTTTACATTATTTTCTTCTGTACCTGGATGACAAACCATACTTAAAAAAAAAAAGTCCTCATGTTTCCAGAGGCTTTTGTTAAATATGCTAACAAATATCTAGTCTGACTAAAATGTTGTAAGCATAAGCGACTAAGTGGCTATAAAATTTGTAGGGACTTCTGCAGTTGATTCCAGATGACAGATTTTTTTTTTTAATTAAACAAGGAGCTCTTTACAAACAGGATTTTCAATGACAAACAAGCTCTTCAGAAGCTACTATTAAAAAAAAATAAAATAAAACACCATTCTACCTCATCATAGTTTATACGCATTTTACGTATTTCCTGTGGGTGAAACACAGCAGCTATAACAGAATGAGCTTTCACATACTTCATAACATCTACATGAAAAAAAGTCACTCTTTCCTACTGCTAATCTACATCTTGAATCTTCTGAACAAGACAGGAATCCCATGTCTACACCCATCAGTACGTAAGCACTCTTCCCAGTGTTCACTCCACTTTTTATCCTTCAAATCCTAGTCCGGACAGACACATATCTACTAACCTCAATAGCAAACGGAAGGCAGGATCGTGTAGTGGAAAGAACACTGGACTGAGAGTTGGAAGGCCTGTTCCAGCTCTGTCAACCACTAGCTGTGGCCCTGGGCAAGTCACTTAACCATTCTGGGGCTCAGTACCCTCATCTGTAAAATGAGGGGATTAGATTAGAGGATCACTAAAGTGGCTCCCACAACTACTTGAGACTCGAGGTTAACCCAGCAAAGCTATGGATCAACCAGATTAACTCTCCTTCCTTCTCTTATAGGAATGCAGTTTTCACTTGCACTAAAAGTTGTCCTTAAGAGCAGTGCTGCTCACACTTTAATGTGCACAGAATCATTGGAGATCTTGTTTAAACGGAGCTGATGAATCCACTGCTTGGTGTGGTATGTTTCCACACATGAGTGAGATGACAGTCCTAACAAGCTTCCAGCTGATGATGACGACTGATGGTCCACGAACTACACTGTGAGCATAAGCTCTAGAACAGGTTCTCAGGGTACAGAAACTGACACTCCACTAAGTAGCTACACTCTTCCATTCTCCATAGTGAGTACAGTCTTTGATAATTAAACGCTGCTTCTGTTGTCATGTTATTATACCGTATCTTGGATTATTCTGCATAAAATTATTCCTTAACTACAGAGATTTAGAAATTATACTGAGTTGTAAAAACGAGCTATCAATTATGAATGACTACTTCTCAAGACATAATTTATCACTGTAAAATTAGTCATATGCTAATTTTTTAAGTAAGAAGAAAAATATCCTTTTCTTCTTTCATTTCCAAAATATATTTCTGGATCTTCACATCTCAAGAGGACTTAGATAAATCAGAAGTGCCTTACGAAGAAAGTCTACATGAATCACTTCATAATTCCCTTGAAACGGCCAAAACCCTGAATGCAAGCCCTTCACAACTAAGCGTTTTCCACTCATGTTATTACATCATTCATTACATTCCACCCCAAGCAGTATAGTGGGGAAAGACAATACAGTAAGTTACCAGACATTTTAAGCCTGCTTAGTCAGGTGGACATCCTAAATAATGGTTACGCAGAAAAGAAAAATAATAAAAAACGTCCCCTTTCATTTTTTTTTTCCTATATGACATAAGTTAGAGATTGAGCCCATTACATAAATAATTTTTTTAAGGGAAATTAAGCCTTTCAGTCAATTATATTTATTAGGAAGAAGAAAGAAGACTTCTGTGCTGGTCAGTTCTTATTAATGGGAAAGATGTTTTATGTGTTTCCCCTCCTAATGAGCCCTTTATATCTCCCTCCCATTTAATACAGGTGTTCATAAATTTCATAGTCCAAATAACCTCTAAACACATCCTTAAATTTTAAGGAAACTTTATTTCAGAGCTGTCATTCTTTGTAGATAAAATTACAGCATGAAGAGCATTTAACAAGAATGTCAGTACTAACTAATAAAGCAATTTGCTCTGTATCATTAAAATTATATTAAAAGAAAAACTTAAAAAACAAAACAGTTAATTCATTTAAAAAGAAGAAACATTGGGGAAATGGAAGTTGGAAAACATTAGCAATCCACTATATATTCTTTTGGGCACCTTTATATGCAAGATTACTATTATTAATAAAATTCCTCTGGAGTATTAACAACTACCTGGGTTTGTAAGAAAAAAAGAAAAATTCAAATAAACATGGTTAACTTTAGAAACAAACTGCAGCGTACACACATGTCTATAAAATACCTGAGAGCCAATAGCGGGAAATGTAACACCCTGTTCTTTCAGGTTCTTAATCATTGCTGATATCAGACTGAGCTGTGGATCATTCTTGAATTCATCCGTCCATTCAACCATAAGAGCCTTCAATTTTTCACATACTTTAGGATGACCCTGAAAAATAGAGAAAAAAATTTAACAAAAAAGCACTTTCTGGTTAATGATTTAATACAGTATTTCAGATCTCTCTTTAAATCATAAAGTATCCCTAGCTATAGGTGACACATAAGAAAACACAGATGGTTACTAGAAATAAGCTACTTTTATTTTCATATTATGGAAAAAAAATAGATGATACCATCACATACGCCACATCAAATCAAAACATTAGATATACAGTTACTTATTTTGGAGGCCAGAAAGATATGACTTTTCAGAGTATTTTAAGACTAAGAGTATGTCAGAGTATTTTACTCACTCATATTTTACTGCATATGAAGAAGACAGGAAAATCTATTTTCTTTTTTTCAGACCAATAAAAAAATAAGTTGGAAAAGAGAATAAATAATACAGTTCTTTTATTTCTAATTCCTGATTTTTTATATGCATGACTGTGTTTTCCTCCAATTACTTAATTATCTTGAGGCCCAGTACTGTCCATATTCCTGGAAACCTCATTTCTTCAAAACAGCATCTCCCTCTTAAGTATAAAACCAGTAAGTTCACTATAAAATATATGTAAAATAAAGTGAAGTTCTTTCTCCTGTATGCAACTGCTTGCCTTTCAATGTAGTTGTTTATATTACTAAGTACTGAGTACACATCTTCAATTAAAGAAAATATTATATTAGAATCTCTTCATAAATAGCTGTACATTTTGAATGGACATTCAAGACATCAAAAGAATGGTAAAGAATTAGTAAAAAAAAAAAAAACAAACAAAAAACCTTAAATACAATATAGCTAAATAACTGAATAAAGTAGCACAGGAAAAAATTATCACATACCATAGTGTATTAAAAGAAGTCCAGCATTTTAAATTATCTCACTTCTTTACTGTTTCCTACTAAAATTTGGAAATGCTCTTTTTTCCCAAAAAAACATGAAGCATTTCCCCTTTTAACATTAAAAATAATTTTTCTTAATAATTACTCCACCCACCACCAAGAAAGGCCAGAGATAACTACCTTTAGAATGCATGAATTTTTACTGGGAAAACTTAGATATTACTTAGTAATTAAATTTTAAAAATTCCTTCAACTGCTGGATTTGAATGCCTTACATTTTGTTAAGCAGATGACCTCTGTGACTAAAAAAGCACAGTAAGAACTGTGCCCAAAATAAACTGGTACCTTTTCATCAGATAGAAAAATGCACATATTTTTCATCAGAAAAAAGGACTGATGAAGAAAAAAGGTTAAATGTATCCTAATTTGGCTTCACCAAAACCAATGCTCCAAGTTATATAAATACGTAGTCTCCTCAGCAAACCTAACATGGATATACATGGGATAGACATAGCCTAGAAAGAGCTAAAAAAACAAAAACAAAAAAACACAGACTAGTCCTTTGTGATTTAAAAATGTGAAGAATTGAACAATAAAATACATGTAAAATACATGAAGAAAGAAGACAGTCTTAATTCATTTCTGGAAATAATGTTCTTTACCTTGTTTAATACGTTGCTTACTTCACTAGCAAAATCTCTCGAACATACTTCTAAGTGAAAAATTTTGCCACAGTTTGATACACATGCTCCTAGAAGCTAAAAGGATAAAATCGGAAGTTAAAAGGGCTTGATTTTGGCAGACAATTTTGCTGTAGATCTTAAAACGAAATCACTCACAGTGAGAGCCTGCATAGCCACATGAGGATCTTTATGGTTTACCCTCCTCATAATAGACCGAAGACAATCTTTAGGTCTAAAAAACGAAAAGTGTAACAATTAGTTGTATATTCCGCTTCCCCCTCCCACCTTAACTATAAGAGGCAATAAGTTGTGATATAAAATGGGAGAACCTGGTAGAGAATTTTAATTTTTATTAATGACACAATTGAAAAACTGTACACTAAAAAGTTCCTTCAAATTTTTCAACAAAATTAACAGGCTCTATCCTTAGCAATCATAGACTAGGCATTTGGGGCTAATTCTGGTTGGAAGGTTTTGAAAATAAAATGACAGATCAAGAGTTTTACTTCTAGTCATGATAGAATAAGTGGAACTCCTGTTGTAAATAATCAGAAAACTGGAAAAATATATTTAAAATACACTTGAGACGTCAGGCCACAGGTAGCACGGAATGATGATCTGTAAGAAAGAATACAAAATAGATAAACCAGACATTTGCTTCAACTTTCTACACAGCGGCACTGCAGATACTGCAACAGGCTTTCTGTCTATAGGCAGTTTCTGGATCTCAGTGCAGAGAAGGTGATCCCAGGAAGACAGCGGTGATCTCACTGAGTTGAGGGGACATTAGGATTTTAGCAGGCTAATTTTTGCACTTTTGAAAAGCATGTTGACAAACACAAAATTATCACTTCAAAGCATGGCAGGGGCCAAATATAAAAAGGATTATCTGAATACTAAAATTGAAATCATTAAAAAATAATGATCCAAAAGTGATTTAGCACTATGAGTAAAACTTTTTAGAAAATAATTCCCAATACTTGCTTTGCCACCAAGGTTTAAATGAAATTTCTCATGTATTGTTCATAAATCACATTAAAAAAAAAAAAGAATCTAAACTGCAGGGACTTGTGGAAGGAAGATGGAGAAAGGCACTTTGAAATGGATCTTGTACTTTGTATTTCACTCATTTCTATACTGCTGAAACATTTTGCCACAGCCAATTTTAAAAACCAAAGCAAAGACATGTCTGACACCAAAGTAAAGTTTGCTACGGCAACCATAAAAAGGATAATGCAAAACAGGAAAGTGGACTAGAATGCTTGAATCCTGATAAACACTTCATATATGCTAACAAAGCAATATCTTTTTAGATACATTAAGCTAAAAAAAAATCCATTCAGAGTTGTACATAAAATTGGTGCTATTAAACAACGGAAGTGACCCACAAAACTCTAGTATTAACTACCTCATTCTGTTCCGTGTTTTTTTAAGTCATCTTTTCAGTATTTCCACAAGATTATAAGTAAAATACAGAAGTGAAACTGAAGTATTTGTATACACATACCATTATTAAATCTTACTATGCAACAAAAAATTATGGCTAAAATATTGTTTTCGAAAAGGCATAAGAGTTATAAGCGATTTTATATGTATACTTATAGCTGATTCACGCTTTTGAATACAGCAGAAACACAACGCTGTAAAACAATTATCCTCCCATTAAAAAACATCCTATGAAAAACCATAAAAAAGAAAATAAAGTTATAACTGAATTTAAAGTAGGCATCCTCTGGTTATTATCTTCTTGACAATAAATGAACGTGGACTACAAACACAGCATCTGTACAATTTATCACGTATACACGTGCCCCTCTGAGAGTGAAAGGCGGTGCTAACCAGGCATAATGTATGCACAGAGTGAAACCACCCAAGGCAAACTGGATGCGTGGTCACCTGAGCCAAAAATATATTCATCCAAACATTGTCTTTTTATGCATAGATCTCGGACATGTAGCTCATACGAGAGTGAGAAACAAAGGCAGTACTTGCATCAAATTGTGGCTTCTGATGTCTTTTCCTTAAATCCTAGGCCAGATAAGAAAACAGGCCTTTCACAAATGGACAGGGCTGCCTCGGTATGTGTAAGCTCTGATGAACTAAAGCATCAGTTTCTTTATTCACAACATTATTCCAATCCACCTCAACACACTGCACTGTAGGCTTCAGAGAAAAGACAGCTTTAGGAGGGGGTCCCTGTCTATCCTCTCCCCCTACACCACTCTCGTCATTTAGGTTCTATGCCTTCAACATGGCCGATGCTCAAGAAAAAGTCACTGAGCCAAATGGGACAAACACTACTTTTCATTGTTATACAATTAATTAGTATTTTGAATAACTAAATAATCTTCACTATAAAGCTCTATTTGTTACCAACTTCTGCATCTTCCACTGAGTTTGCTTCCCATGTGGAAAATGTACATGCTCTCACAAAATTTATTTCTGAAACTTGCATGGTAAGGGAAAAATGCACAATAAGAAGTGTGGCGAGAAGCACAGGATGTGAAAAAAGAGACTGATGGTACATACAGATGAAGTATTTTATAAAAATGCCTGCTAAGATAAAATCTGCACGTGCCTTTAGAGGGGACTACCACCAGATTCCACCACCAATCAGTTAAATCCTGATGTCTCTCAAAACCCTTCCCCAAACCCCACTTTCGTATTTAAACCAATCTGTAAGGCTCATTCACGGAGAAGGCGATGGCACCCCACTTCAGTACTCTTGCCTGGAAAATCCCATGGACATAGGAGCCCGGTAGGCTGCAGTCCATGGGGTTGCTCAGAGTCGGACAGAACTGAGTGACTTCACTTTCACTTTTCACCTTCATGCATTGGAGAAGGAAATGGCAACCCACTCCAGTGTTCTTGCCTGGAGAATCCCAGGGACAGGGGAGCCTGGTGGGCTGCCGTCTATGGGGTCGCAAAGAGTCGGAGACGACTGAAGCGACTTAGCAGCAGCAGTAAGGCTCATTCACACTTTTCCTTATCTTGGAGTGGAAAAACAAAAAGATAGGAGGGATCAAGAATACAGACGAGAACAAGGAAAGAACTCTCCCTCACCTTTTCCAGCCCCAAATAATGCTCTTAACTTAGATGTGATAAATGGCCACAGCGTAAATCACACCACTGTAAAATGTAAAGGAAGCATATTGTTTCCTGGGTTTCCAAAGTCAGGGTATAAGGCAAACATGGTGGTTAATCAGTTTTCCTTGCTAGGGAGTTCCTACTGGAACTCATACCCTGCCATCTCTCAAGTATGCTCAATACGGGCAACTTCTCCTCAATTACTGAAGCACAACTGCTATGTTGTGCACCCAGCGAAGAACATGGCTAGTATACGTAGGGCCATGTTTAAAATATGAATACCCTGAATAATTACTCTCAGTGTGGGGAGACATTCACACTCTGTAAGAGAAACGGGAACTGAAATTCTGAGACAGCACACAGAGTTCACTCAGTGGACAGCAGACCAAGTTTTCAGGAAAAATAACATGGAGGGGGCTGCAAAAGGACACAGTTAAGTTCGGGAAGCTAAACACGTATATGATGCAACTCACAGGATCAAAGAAAACTAAAACTAATTTTGCATTCCTGCAATTCTCTTTTCAAAGAACAATGAAATTTCAAATCTCTTTGAATAGCCCTGAGTACATTTCCAAAACTGTCACATTATTTATAAATATCTACTTGTAGGTATGTTGTTGTATAGTTATGACAGTTAAACAGCTCAACATTTGTCCCTGGTTACCAATTAGTGAGACTACCTGAAAAGGTCTTTCCATTAATACACAAAGAGAAAGACAAAAATATTCAATGATTTTGCTGGATAAAAGGAGTCAAGGTTTATGAGATCTTACACTTAGTACAACTTTTTAGAAGTCTCTTATTTCAAATATGTCTCATCTCTACATCTCAGATAAAAAGTACTTATGTACCATAAAGATATCAGGTTCAACTGTAATAAGATTTTATACACTTGGGTAAATAATTACCATTCAAAGAGCAGTGAATTTAAATTCTAATTCTGCATCTATTACTAAACCAAAGACTTCAGATCAATCAACTTTTCAAAATGAGAATACCACCTCTTTATTATTCCCCTCATGGGGCCTGACAGAAGAACAATAGGGCATTTCCCTTAAAGTATTATAAATATAAAAGAAAAACAGTTAAAAAAGAAAGTAACAGTAATAACAATCCATAGTACAACTCACAAATGTGCTTGCATGGTTAACCTCTCATCACCTTTGAGGCAGGACTGAAAAGGTACAGAGCTACTAGCTGTGTGTTTCTAAATAGGGGCAGAAAAATTCTTGTGATGTAAGACTATCTGGCGTATCACATCTCTGGCCCCTGCCTAATCGATGTCAGTAGTAACCTCCTGTCATCGTGAGAACCAAAACCATTCCTAACAGAGCGACACCACTGGGCTGAGAACCACTGCTAGACAAAAGCGGCACTGTGATTCAGGAGAAAGAGACGCAAGGCCCGACAGACCTCATCTGTAGAAGGGGACTTCAACACTTCCAGCTCAGTGTGTTATTACGTTACTCCCAGAATCGTGCCAGGGACTTAGAGACACTCGATGTGAGTTCTAGAAAGCACAAACGTGTCCTATTCTTCTATGAGTTTTACTTTTACAGCTTTAGCTTTCAGAGCTATTTTAGAGTGATTTAAACTTTACATTTTCATTTTATATGCTATAAAAAGTACTTTACTACAAACTATAATTTAAGGATATTGTAGAGTGGGGAGGGAATATATGTATGCATACTTTTACAGGTCTTAGTACCTAGCAGGCATACATTAAAAGAGATGAGAACTCAAATCTTTGCTGATCAAAGTAAAAAAAACTTAATTAACAGATAAGGTAAACCCACCTGGAATACTAGAGGATGACTTTCAAAAGCATAAAGGCATTACATTAACAATAAAAGAAGTTTAATATAAAATACAAAACAAATTTGAACTGAAATGAATAATAACTGTATATTCAATGTCATATTCAAAGTGCATATATGATTTGTAATATACATTACATAAAACACAGTCTACACAGCACAAGGGGGAAAGGGCAAAACACTGAATAGAAATAATCAAATTCTTGATTCTAAGCTTATTAAATAGGTATTTCTTATGAGATGACCAAGAACATGAACACAGTATACAAATTACGTTATTTGGTTAGTGAAAAGAACAAGTTCATGTTCCGGAAGGACTTCAGCAGAAACACTGAGGATTAACGGAAATGCATATAACACTCACTGAATTCTTAAATTTAGAATGATATCTGAGTTTCCCAGATCATATAACACAGAAGTATATATCAGTCAAACAAAACACAAGGTTATATCATGTATGTGAGAAAGAGGAATCACTAAAAACTTAATAAAATCAGTATGTCTTTATACACATTTGTTGTTGTTTTTCAGTCGCTAGGCTTGCAACCCCATAGGCTGCAGCCCTCCAGACTCCTCTGTCCATGGGATTTCCCAGGCAAGAATACTGGAGTGGGTTGCCATTTCCTTCTTCAGCGGATTGTCCTGACCCAGGGATCAAACCTGTGCGTCCTGCACTGGCAGGCAGGTTCTTTTCCATCTGAGCCACCTAAGAAGCCCATTTTATATACATTACCATGTGTAAAATAGATAGTCAGTGGGAAGCTGCTGTACAGCACAAGGAGCTCAGCTCAGTGCTCTGTGAAGACCTAGCGGGCTGGGATGGGGAGAGGAGGGAGGCCTGCGAGGGAGGGATGCACACATACATACACCTGATTCACTTCGTTGTACCGCAGAAACTAACACAACACTGCAGAGCAATTTTAAACTCCAATTGAAAAAAAAACTGCTACGTCTTACTTAGTTCATGATTTTGACTTTTAAATAACCATGCACCATAGGTCTTGAGGACTCAGCACAAAGAAGTGAGAAAAAACATAAAATTGGTAAAAATAACCTGAGTAAAGAAACCTGACTTCCAATTTGCCTCTACAACTTTCAGACAAGTCACATTAAAATCTCAGTGCTGTAGTTTCCTCATGTGTGAAATGATCTCGGGAGTCATGAGGACTCTGTAGATCCTGTTCTACTGAATACATGGTGCTTTAAAAAACCATGTAAAATACAAAAGGAAAATCATTGTCTGGGGCAAGTAAAGATGGAAATATCAGATCTTATCAGGCCCACATCCCACTACCTGGTCAAGGTCCTGGCACCTACAGCTGTTGCCAATTTCTCCTGAATCGTCAACATCACTTTCCCCTTACAAATGGTGTACCTCTTCAGGGTACACCATTGTTATAATACAGGCTATTTTGAAAAAAGAAATTTCCCATCAAACCACCAGTTAAAGGCTTCACTTAAATAGCACCAAAAAGGACAAAATGGGCTTCTCTAGTCGGTCAGTGGTAAAGAACCTGCCTGCCAATGCAGGGGACGTAGGTTCAATCCCTGGGTGAGGAGGACCCCCTGAAGGAGAGCATGGCAACCCACTCCAGTATTCTTGCCTGGGAAATCCCATGGACAGAAAAGCTTGGTGGGCTACAGTCCGTGGTGTTGCAAAAGAGTCAGACAAAACCTAGTGACTAAACAACAACAAAAGGATAAAATACCTTATTAAAAAACTTCAACAAAAATGAATGAGATTTGTTAACAGGAAAACTTAAAAACACTATTAAAGGATATAAACAGAAAGATATGCTACATTCTCAGATAGGAAATTTTTAATATCAAAAAACTATTCATTTAAAACTAAGCCCATTAAAAAAAAATAGTTCTGTTCATAAACTAGCCAGGCCAATCCAAAAGTTTATGTGAGGACAGTAGAGAGGGACAAGAATATTAAGAAACTGTAAAAAAAAAAAAAAGAAAAAGGAGAAAACCAGCCCTGCCAGTATTAAAATGTATTATAAGGTTTTAATAATTAAAACCACATGGTAGCAGCACATGAATAGATACATACCAATGGGACAAAAGAGAATTAAAAAAAAATCCAAATACATAAAGCAATGTAATATATAAAAGTAGTATTTCAAATTAGAAAGGACAAAGATCATTCAATAAATGGTGCTGAAATTTTGAGGTAGCCAAAGAGAAAAGAATAAATTCAGAGCCATACCTCAAACTACATAATAAATTCCAAATAGATCAAAGACTTATATGTAAAAAATGAAATCACAACTACGAGAGACTTTGGAAGACAGTTTGCCAGTTTCTTACAAAAGCTATGTACAGTCCTATCATATAATCCAACAACCATGCTCTTTGGTATTTACCCAGTTTTTAAAAATCTATGTTCATACATACAAACAAAAAAACTGCACATGCTTTTACAGCAGCTGTATTCACAATCACCAAAAACTGGAAGCAATCAAGATATCCTTCAATAGGTGAATGTATAAACAAACTACAATACATTCACATGAGGAAATACTATTCAGAAATAAAAAGAAACGAGCCAGCAAGCCATGAAAAAAACATAGATGATGCTTAAATGCATTTTGCTAAGTAAAGAAGCCAGTCTGAAAAGGCTATACACACTATATCCTCCTAATTGTACATTTTGGAAAAGGGGAAATTACAAAAATAGTTTAAAAAAAAAAAAAAAGGTGGTTGCCAGAGGTTCAGAGAGAAAGGAGAGGGATGAACAGGGGGAACGCAGGACATTTTAAGGTTGGTGAAGCTACTCTGTGTGATTCTGTAACAATGGATGCATGTCTTTATGGACTTGTCAAAACCCATAAAACTGTACAGTATAGAGTGAGCCTTAATATAAACCACAGACATTGGTTAATCCATGGACAGAGGAGCCTGGAGGGCTACCGTCTATGGGGTTGAAAGAGTTAGACGAGACTTAGCGACTAAACCACCATCACTGCCACCACCACACTGATTCATTTCTTATAATATATACCACACTAACGCAAGACGTTAATAATAGGGGAAACTATATATAAGGGGCAGAGAAGGCAATGGCACCCCACTCCAGTATTCTTGCCTGGAAAATCCCATAGATGGAGGAGCCTGGTAGGCTGCAGTCCATGGGGTCGCTAAGAGTCGGACATGACTGAGCGACTTCGCTTTCACTTTTCACTTTCATGCGTTGGAGAAGGAAATGGCAACCCACTCGTGTTCTTGCCTGGAGAATCCCAGGGACGGAGGAGCCTGGTGGCTGCCGTCTATGGGGTCACACAGAGTCGGACACGACTCAAGTGACTTAGCATAGCATAGCATAGCATTAGCATATATAAGGGGGGGGGGTTATGGAATTCTTTGTACTATTGGCTCAATTTTTTTGTAAATCTAAAATGCTATTTTAAAAAACAAAGTACATTAATCATAAAACAAAAACTGAAACTGTAAAGAAAACATGAGATAGTTCTACTAAAACCTTAAAGAAGGAAAGTCTGTAACTCAAAATTCTAAAAACCAGAAAACTGGTTAAATTCAGCTATATAAAAATCAAAAACTTCTAAATGGGAAAACAAAGTCAAATTAACAATGGAAAAAATATACACATAATTCATATAACAGATGAGGTATGTATAAAGTCCCTAACACAGATAATAAACAGTCAATAAATGAAAGACTTCAAGACCTAAGGCCAGTCAACTGAGGGTATGACTGTCACAAAACAAAACATTGGAAGACATCTGTTTTTTGACCTGAAGCTGCCCTTCTAATCTGAAGACACCTAGGTCAGAGATTACTTTTCCCTTAAAAAACAAACAAACAAACAAAAATCAAGACATATTCTATCAACCTCCAGTTAAAGCCCAAAGATAGTCAAAGTCCAGGTCCTGGACAACATAAAGCCAATGAAAAATATTTTTAAAAAACTCTTTCCCAAAGGCTTATATTCATATTTTTCACGAAATATCAACGCCTATCATTTTCTTCTTCTAATTGTATGTGAATAAATAAAAGACTATCTAAATAGATCCCTTAGCCAAGTACAGAGAAAAGTTTATCATGTTTTCCACTCTCAGTCAACTGTATTTTGGTCTAAGCAAAGATGGTTAAGATTTAAATAATAGCACAAATTAATCTGGATGTCAATTACAAAATATTAATTTTTTATTGTGGATAATCAATACTTACTCTCACATTTATTTTTTTACATATGAAATTAAAAACAAATCAATAAAAACTAACAGACAAAAGCTATGTGAAGACACATTAAAGAAAACTGCTACTATTATTCTGAAAGTTCTCTTGATTTTGAACAGAGACTTTTCAGTCTATCATATGACCTCACTGGCTAAGCATTTTTCAGTACTTACTCAGACACTGGAACTGCACACTAAACATCATGTGAATATCTTACAAAGTCAGAAAAAAAAATTTCAGTTTTAAGTCCAGCATATTCAAACACTTTAGGGTGACAGGATATTAAGGAATTAAGTAATTAAAAATGTTTATTGCCTATCAATATGGGAAAATTATTTTTGTATTTGTATAAAGGAACAATAGAAAGATACAAAGGAAACAGAAATGGTTACCTACAGAGGATGGGGGAGAGAAACAGGGACAGGAGTTATTTTCTCAATATTTACCTTTTTTAAGTTATTTTAATGTTTCAGCCATGTGAGTAACTATTTTTGAAACAAAAAAGTACATATTTCATATAAGCATAAATATTTCTATAAATCAACAAACAAATACACAGATATGTGTGGTTCAAAGAGGAAGAATTAAGGAGCGTTTTCTGAAAGACTGCTGGAACCATGTTCCTGGGTCACAGTTCTCTGAGTAAATGAAATTTCACAATAATTGGCTCTTCATTTCCCCTTAGAACTTGAGAATATTTTTCCAAATGACCACAATTCCAAAACAGTGTACAAGAAAGAATTTTTTTTCTTTTAAAAAGGGCCGAAGGATTTTAAAATATTATTTTCTTAGGGGATAAACACTTTACTATAAGTTATTTTATTTATGTACTAAATAATTCTATAATATATTGCTGGTAACAAATCATTTTGATTAAAATAAACAAATCTTACAAAACAGAAGTGCTTTTCTTAAAGTTCCCTCCCCCTTCCCTAAATCCAACCTCTTAAATAGATCTGTACATTTTATGAAATCACAGATTAACTCCGTATGACAATGTTTTAAAAAAAAAAAACCTAGACTGTTGCCTAGTACACGAATAACCTTATGAACTTCATACTTCAACCTGCCCTGTCTACACCAGTCTCAGGAAAACGCACACCCACTTTCCCTTTCACACCAGTGACACGTTTCAACCTTTTCTAAAGCACACCAAGTACTCAGAATGCTTCACCAACAATCTACAATACGTATGTTCAATATTCGTATGCTACCATCACCAACCTATACTAAACATATCTAGGTTCCTAGACAATATAAACCCTATCTCCATGAGTTTTCCATATACCTAATTATAAAATGATTAAAAACAATTAAAACAAAACTGTAAATGGTTACTAGGTTCAAGGCAAGAGGGGAATGGTAAGTTGTTTGACAAGCAGAGTTCACCTGAGATGATGAAAAGTTCTGGAGATGGACAGCGGAGATGATCTCATAATAATGTGAATGTACTGAATGCCACAAACTTAGATCAAAGAAAATGTTTTCATGTATAATAATACATTTGTCTTTATAATAATGCAGCCATAAAATATTTTTATTGCTTTTTATGGAGAAAGGGACCTAGGTAGACAAAAGTGCTGAGGGCCCATGAAAATCAAAATGTGGCCCTAATGCTTATTTCCTACTATGAAGTCAAGGCACAGCAAGAAGGTGAAAATATAACCAGATATGTATGTAAAACATTATTTGAAAGAGGAATCACACACATAAACAAACTTTGTGGGTTTGCATTTTTTGAACCCTAGTGAGATTACAATGGTATCTCAACTATTATATAGTCTTTTTCAAACAATTCTTTATTAAAAAGAGCTAGAAAGAGATATCACATTTATATAAACATATAACTGCATGAAAATTAATGTAATGAGACTTTAAAGGAACCAGAGAGCAAGAACTTACTATTAAGGAAGAAAAAATAAGTGAAAAGGGAAAAGAAAGAAAGAGAAAAGGAAAAAAATATTAATAAAAAACAAAAAGAACCACCCCTCTATTTAAATTAGCAAAGCTGAGAACATTTCCCGAGTAAATTCACAGATTTGGCATAATGTCAATTAAAATCTCCAAAGGGTAACAAAATATTAAAGAAAAATACTGAGAGAGAGAATGCCCTCTAAAGTAAATACGAAAAAAGTTTAAAATGAGCGTGTATCTAAACCTACTGATACTAGATAACAACAAAATACAAATAAAACACAACTGTTTAAAGCAACAAATTAGTACATTTTAAATACATATCTAGGTTCTTAGACAACATAAACCTGACCTGAGGACAACACGGATGGAACCTTGAGGGCACTGCACTAACTGAAATAAGACAGAAAGACAAACACTGTCCGATCTCACTGGTATGTGAAATCTAATATGATCAAACTCACAGAAACAACAGAGTGGTGGTTGCAGGAGGGTGGAGGGGTGGGCAAGGGGTGGCAAAATGAGTAAAATGGGCCAAAAAGTGCAAACTTTCAGTTACAAGATAAGTAAGTTCTGAGGGTGTAATGCAGAGCACAGAGAGTATGGTTACAATACTTGGTTGTATGTTTGAAAGTTGCTGAGAGAGTACATCTTTTCACAGTTCTCATCACAAGAAAAAAACAGGAAATAAAATTAACAAATTAGAGTTTCTAATAATAATGTTAGCTGCAGAAAAACAAATTGATCTCTTTAAATCCTCACAACGTATCATATGGGATTTTTAGATGGGTTCAAATTTATTTTTTAACTAGAAAAATATGGAACATTTCTAGTCATGAAAGGGAGTTTGTCTTTTTATTTCAAGCCACTAACCACATTATTATAAAAAGCATCTCCAAAATGAAGAACACCAAACTAAAGATAAAATGAAAACTGATGGGGTGAAGAGAGGAGGGGACTTTCCAACTGCACTGCTAGATAAAAGCTTTATCTCCAAAACACACAGGGATGGAGCTAGGTGGATACCTCATCCTCAACAAACTGTCAGACAATATCACTTTAATCAAAAAGAAGCAGAGGTGCACCCACTTACCCATGCTCCAGATACTATTAAAAACACTTTGCATGTAGTAACTAATCTCACACTCACCATAAACCCTCTATGAAGAAGATACTGTTTTTATTCTCAAGTAGCAAACTAAAGTTACTATATCCACCGGTGACATAGCTAAGCAGTAAGAGCAGGGTCCCAGCCCAGGCATCTCATCCCAGAGGCCATGCCCTCAACCACTAGGCTATTTGCTTTCCTCTGCATAACAAGCTACAAATCTACATCTACTGGACATATATAAATTACTATTACACAAGACAAAATTCAAACAAGAATGGTTTTGATAGCGTGCTTTGAGGATTTAGATTTTCAGTCATTGGGGTAAGGAAAGGCTTTATGGAAGAAATAATATCCACAGTGGGTCTGGAGGATATGAGACACCACTGAGAATGGAGATGAGACTATTCCCCACTGAAGGAACAGAGGAACCAAAAGCAGTACAAAAAGCTGAAAAGCACTGGCAACTCAAATATCTGAGTTGAAAAGAATGTGTTGTTGCTGTTTAGTTACTAAGTCATGACCGACTCTTTTGCAACCCCCTGGACTATATAGCCCATGAGGCTCCTCCATCCATGGGATTTCCCAGACAAGAACACTGGAGAGGGTGATCATTTCCTCCTCCAGGGGGATCTTCCCCATTCAGGGATCGAAACTGCATCTCCCGCATTGGCAGGTGGATTCTTTACCACTGAGCCACCAGGGAAGCCCATTGAAAAGAATAGTGAGTACAAGAGAAGTAAATGAAAAATAAATGATTCAGAGGCCTAAGGAGGTTACTAGGCTTAATTCAGTGGAAGGCAGAGGAGTAACATGGTCAGAGTTGTCACATGGCAACTGGTTATAAAAACTGGACAGAAAAAGACAGAAGGAAGTGACAGAAGGTTAATTCACTAGTCTAAGCATGGTTAAGGATGGCTCAAGTAAAGTGCAGTCAACAGAAGCAGAGAAAAAGGAATAGATAAGGAACATGCAGCAGCTACTTGAACTTCAATTAAATTAAGGAAGCAACCAGGCCGGAAAGTACAAGACTGAGGATACTAAAATACAAAGACAACAAAGAGGATGGATGAGACCACGCTTGGAGCCATGACTTTGGGAGCCTGCCAGGAGGAGCACATTATAGGCTAAAAAGACCTCAAGTGAAGGGGCAGAAAGGCCTTAAAGACAAACTTTCCTGCCTAATCTGACCAAGTTCAGGAACTTAACTAAGGAGACTCTATGACATCAACATCGTGAGCGAGATCATGGATCAAACTGACAGAATTCAGTAAGAAGCCGACTGCAGGGGCGAACCTGAGGTTTTAAGCAGAAATGAGAATAACCTTGTCATTAACAGAGGTGAGGACAAAGGAGGGAATGGAGGTCTAAAGCAAAAAGGGACATGAGTTCAGGGTTCTAGGTGGTGAGATTGAGGCTTATAACATGAGATATTCTGAAATTATGCTGCATCCATGGGAGTAGTACTTGAGTAAACAGAATCAGAGCTAAAAATATAGAAGTCACATAAAGATACTTGGAAGCTATGAGAGAAAAAAGAAAAAGTGCTGGGTAAAAAAAAAAGGATCAGAGAAAGTTTAAGGAACTATGTCTATTTAAAAGGGACTGAAGAAGAGCCTGGGAAGGTACCATCAGAGGGTTAATACTACAACCAGGAGAATCCAGCATGATTTAGCAGCGCTCTCAAACATTCTTCACAGGAAAGTATATAAATAAGACAGTGTTCGTGTGGCACAAAGAGATAAACGTGGCTACTCATAACTGGACGTTATTAGCCCAGGAGTGGAGGAAACCATTACTCTATATACGCCTTGCAAACCACTACTCAGTTAATCCGCTTGCTGCACTGTTTAGAAAGTCCTGTATTACCAAAAAGTCTGTAGGCCAAAAAGTTTACAATTCTATTTCCCTAAACTGTCTCTTTCCGTAGTCAATGATTAGTTGAGTCGAATGTGAAGATGTGACAAAGAAGACAAGAATACAGAAATAACCAAAAAATTTGGTATCTGAGAAATCAGTGATGACTTTAAATATCAGTGGGAAAAGGAACAACCTAAATACCCATCAGCAGATGAGTGTGGATAAAGACTGGTGTGTGTATATAATGGAATATCACTCGGCCCCAAAAAAGAATAAAATAATACCACTTGCAGCAACATGGATGGACCTGGAGATTATCATACTAAGCCAAGTAAGCCAGAAAAAGACAAATGCCATATGATACCACTTACATGTGGAATCTAAAATATGAAACAAATGAACCTATATATGAAATAGAATCAGAGACACAGAGAACAGGCTGGTGGTTGCCGAAGCAGAGGGGATGTGAGGGAGGGATGGAGTGGAAGTTTGGGATTAGCAGATGCAAACTATTATACAGAGGATGGCTAAGCAACAAGGTCCTACTGTGCAGCACAGGGAAATATACTCAATATCCTGTGATAAACCACAATGGAAAAGAATATGAAAAATATATATAGGTAAAAGTGAATCACTTGGCTGTAGAGCAGAAATTAACACAACATGTAAGTCAACTATATTTCAATAAAATTTCTTTTAAAAAATCAGTGGGAAATACTAGATTTTAGGAGACAAATATGGACAAGGGTGAATAATTAAAATATCAATACTGTTACTGGTCATGCTGTCCCTACTGTTACAAGGAGAACCTAAACAAGATGATTCCTCAAATCTTGCTAGTGAAAACATTCTTTTTTCAAACCAAATTGTGATTGTAGTAATAAGCTTTACCTTCTAACTCCAGTTTTATTCCCATTAATAAATAGGACGAAAAAATAAAAATCCTTTGAAACCCTGCAACACTTACCCAGTGCGAGACTGACCGACTTTATCACAAATATCCAAAATGAGGCCCCAATCCTCAGCAGTATTCATCTCACTGGTTGCTTTCTCTGTATATTACAAGAAGAAATTGCAGAAACATTATTTCTAAAAAGTCTTTAAGCGGTAAATGACTACATTCAAATTACCAAACTGTAGTATAACCAAGGACCAACAAATCACAAGAGCTATCAACATCTGGTTAATGAAATATTTAAGTCTATCTTTAAAAAGAGGTGGGTACCTTTGTCACCTATCACAATTATTTTCCCCACTTAATTTGTTTGTTACTTGGTATTTAAAAAAAAGGGGGGGCCACTGATTTTTTTTTATAAAAATGTACACACACACAGGTCTATCCCTATCTGCACACAGAAAGACCAAAATAAAGAACTCTTTCATGATCAATAGTTAATAGTTAGCTTCACTAATTATTTACAACTGTGGCTTCCCTGGTGGCTCAGACGGTAAAGCGTCTGTCTACAATGCGGGAGACCCAGGTTGGATCCCTGGGTTGGGAAGATCTCCTGGAAAAGGAAATGGCAATCCACTCCAGTACTATTGCCTGGAAAATCCCATAGACAGAGGATTTGCATAGTTAATTCATAGTTAATTTACATAGTTAATTCTTAGCTTTACTTGCCCTCGAAGGAACATGACAAAGAACATGTCTCTATCAAAATGTTCCAGGGAATTAAATTAACTATCTATTTGTTGAGTTTGGATTCTGAGAAGTAGGGTGGAGGGGGCACTGAACAAAAGAAAACCAAGCTTTAACTGAATATTTTCCCTTAAATCTAAACTTGACAAGTTAAAATAAAAAAAGCCAGAGGTATGGCAGATTAAACCAAATCATTAATTTAGACCCCTTTCTTCATTACAATAAAGGAATTTTAATGAAAACACACAAGGATAAGGAAAACATGAGAAGCAGTAACAGCAACAGTATCTCAAAAGCTACAGAACAACACTGATCCATGGTAAACTACTGAGAAGACCCAAGAAAGGTGAACCATGTATTGTTAGTAAGAAAAAAAGCTTAAGAACTAGTCTGTTGAATCCTCAGGAAATTCAACTATTGCAATTGAGAATGAAGAAAAAGAGCACTTCCAAGTTAGCAAAATGGGTTAATGCTGTTTGAAATGTAGGCAGGCTCTATTTCCTCACTCAAGGGCTCTAGCAATATCACTTCCCTATTCCGAGAAAGTGAGTGATGGTTTACTTTCTGTAGGTAAAGCAAATTTTTTCTAGACAGGGAGACACCAGGTATAGTTGAGACTTAGGCAGCAAAAATAAGGAATTCCCCACCCCCCAGTTTTCCAGTCTGGCATGTAAGCAGCTTGGATGTATTCACTTCATCCTAACAAGTAAAACACTGAACAAAGTGAAAAATCAACGACTCTTCTTAGAGCCCTCAGAAGTGAGGTCACAAGGCAAACTGATGCCCCCAAATTAGACATACAAATAGGCAGATACACAGAACCACAACTTAACAGAGCAGAAGCTCATCAGCACAAACATCACCAGGAACCAGTACCAGGGGAGGAAAATCTACACTGAAATTATCAAACTGCTGGAGACTAAGTGTGCACAAGTCTGAGTTAAAACGCCAGAAAAGAGGCGGCTTAGAAGACTTCCCATACTTTTGTGAGTTTCAATTCCACCGTTCTTTCAGGTTCTCAAGGTGAACATCACAGAAAATTTCCCCTATTTTTCCAGCAGGGGGAGAGAAACTGACCATTCTGAAATACACCAGAGTATTCTCTTCCTAAAAAATCCTACCCTCAAGAGAAATTATTTTATCAGTCTTAACCAACTAGTGTTTTACCAGAGATTAACCCAACTGTGGGAAGAGAAATCCCAAAGCTAGCTTGTTCCAGCCTTCCACGTGGGAGAAGGGGAATATCCAACTCCAGCCCACTGGAGCCATCCCATTCCACCAATGGGATGAGCAGGGGATGGACACTGAGAAGCATGTGAGAATTCAAACCCCAGGGGCAGAGAGGCTCACTGAGCCCAAATCCCAGGACAGTCGGCACCTGATCATCACACCACTAAAGGCGGGTGTCCCTTCGTCTAGTATATCATATCCAGCTGCTGACAAGTCACACTATAAGGCAAAGAGCACAACTGGAAGGGTATCAGAGTAGCATCAGAACCAAACTCAGACATGAGAAGGATGTTGGAATTATCAGACCAGAATTTTTAAAGAATATGACAATATGCTAAGAGCTCTAAATGGAAAAAGGAGGTAATATGCAAGAACAGATGGACAATGTAAGCAGAGAGATGGAAATTCTAAAAACAAAATATTAGAGATCAAACAATAATATAATATAAATGAACATCCTTGGATGGGCTTATCATCAGTCTGGACACAGCTGAAGCAAGAATCTCTGAACCTAAGGACATGTCACTAGGAATTTCCAAAACTGAAACGCAAAGAGGAAAAAGTGATGGAGGGAGGGGGCCGGAGCAGGGGGGTGGGGGCACTGAAACAGATTATCCAAGAGCTGTGGGAAACTATAAAAGCTGTGACAAAGGAATCACTGGAATACCAAAGAAGAAAGAGGAAAAGAAAAAGAAGAAATATTTGAACCAAATATGATTCGGAATCTCCCCCAAATTAATGTCAGACGCCACACCACAGATCCAGGAAGCTCCAGGAACACCAAGTACAATAAATGTCAAATAAAGAAACAAACCCTCTACACGTTGGCATATCAAACAGCAGAAAATCAAAAATAAAGCGGAAAAAAAAGAAGCCAACAGATGTAGAGAATGGATTGGTGGACACAACAGAGGAAGGAGAGGGTGGGACAAGTTGGGAGAGCAGCCTTGTCTTTATACACTACCATCTGTAGAGAGACGGCTAGCGGGAAGCTGCTGCGTGACATAGGGAGCTCCACTCGGCGCTCTGTGAGGGTTAGAGGGCTGAGACTGGGGGGTGGGAGGTGGAAGGGAGGCCAAGAGGGAGGGGGTATATGCATACTTTTAGCTAATTCCCACATGTTGCCATTCAGCAGAAACTAAGAAAACATTGTAAAGCAATTATTCTCCAATTCAAAGATTTTTTTAATTAGAAAAAAAGAAGCCAGCAGAAGAAAACACCTTACCTATTCAGAAGTAAACAGAATGATTATATCTGACATCTCAGAAACCATGCAAACAAGTAGCAAATGGAATGAAATAGTATTGAGAAAATAACCACCAACCAAGGATTATATATCCTGTGGAATTATCCATAAGGAAAAGACAAAGTCTTTCTCAAATAAAGAAACATCAAGGGTATCTGCTGCCACTAGAC
Source organism: Bos taurus (assembly GCF_002263795.3). Lineage (NCBI taxonomy): Eukaryota > Metazoa > Chordata > Mammalia > Artiodactyla > Bovidae > Bos > Bos taurus. The sequence goes on along the minus strand of NC_037340.1, from coordinate 32,112,066 downwards.
TGGCCTTACAAGAAATGTTTCAGAAGTTCTTCAGGGAGAATATAGGAGATATGCATACATGAATGTGTGTGTGCGCAGGCATATGTATAAATGAAATGAAGCACAGCAAGGACACCAGGAACAAAAGAGAGAAATTAGGAATGTGAATATTTTGTTACTAGAAGGTGAGCTGTACTATCACTGAAGTGGCACAATGTTATTTGAAAGTGAACTTGGACTAGTTGTAAATGCATATATATATTGTAAACTCTTAGGCAGTTACAGAAAGTAGAAAAATATATATAACTAATATGCTAAAAAAAGAAAATGGAATCATATAAAATATTCAATTAAAACTCCAAAGGCAGGTCGAAGAGTATCAGAAACAGAAATAAAATACAAGGGTTACAACTAGAAAATTGTAACAGGTATGGTAGATGTTTATCCAACAATATCAATAATCACTTTAAATGTTAATGGTCTAAATATAGGCAGAGATTGTCAGAGTGATCAAAAAATAAGATACAATTAAATGTCATTTACAAGCAACCCACTTTAAATATAAAGACACACATATAAAGTAAAAGGATGGAGAAAGAAACAGCATGCTGACACTAATCACAAAGAAGTGGGATTAGTTATATTAATGTCTGATGAAGCCAACTTTGGAACAAGGAAAATCGTCACGGACAAAGGCATTACATAATAAAGAGGTCAATTCTCAGAGAAGACAAAAATCCTTAACATACATGTGCCTAACTAGAGAGTGTCAAAGTAACTGACACAAAAAATCATGTGAACTCCAAAGAGAACTAAGTCACTAAGTCATGTCCAACTCTTTTGTGACCCCTGTGGACTTTAAGCCTGCCAGGCTCCTCTATTCATGAGATTTCCCAGGCAAGAACACTGGAGTGGGTTTCCATTTCCTTCTCCAAGGGATCCTCCTGATCAAGGATCAAATCCACATCTCCTGCATTGGCAAGTGGGGGTCTTTACCACTGAGCCATCAGAGGAGCCCCTTGTTGGTTTACTCTATACCTAAAACGAGGTTACTATAGACTAAGTCTTTCAAGACCTAAAGTTCTTGTCACTATGAAACAGCAACATACCAAGAAAGTCCAGAACACCTGAACTGATACACTATGTCACCATCCGCACCAGTAGAAAAGATCTGTGTCTGGAGTATTTTCTCTTTTGCCTCTTTATTGGAATCCTGAGAAAGTCCACCAGCAAAAAAATGAAGCAAGCAAGATGCAGCTACAAGTAAAAGAATTTCTAGACTCACTAAATTGTTTTAAGTGAGCTTTAACCATGAGGGGATCTGTATTAATTCAAGAAACACCAGAGAGCTAAGAAAATTTTGAGCAAGGAAACAATCTGATCAGAGTTTGACTTTTAGGGGAAAAAACATGAATCTGCTGCCAACATGTAAAAACTAGTTTGGGAGAGGGAAAAGAAGAAACTATAATGAGAAACTTAACATAAATCTGGAGACAAAGTAAATGAGCTACTTTGAAAGCAAATGATGAAATGCTGTTTAATGTGTTCTCACTGGCAGGTGTGCCAAGATGGTAACAGTAAATTGACCTGTTTAAGCTTCCATAACTGTAAATCCCTTAAAAATAACAACTTCTACTTTGGGTAATTCTTTGAACATTCATGTTTTCAGTCTAAACGCTCAATAAATGCTAAACTTGATCATACAACTGCAATATGAATCCATAAGGGTCACAGAAACATAGACCTTTAGTAACATCTATTTCAGTGTTTTTTTTCAAATTTTACTTTTCAATGCAGAAACCCTCTACAAGTTAAATCTAATGCTAGCTACCTGGAGTTAGCACACACTTCACAGGTTGAAGGTACAGGACTTCAAGTCTCCCCTCACTTCAGACACAAGAAACAAGCTCTGGGCTTCCCAGGCCACATGCATTCTGACCAACTGGCTACAGATTCAGGGGTTTCCACTATCCCCTTGGGTTCACTGATTCACTATAACCACTTACAGAATGAAGAAAATCACCTATAATTACAGTTTTATTATAAAATATACAAATGTCAACCAGCCAAAGAAGAGATACGCATTGTGCTGGGCCTGGGAGGAACTCAAAAGCAAAGCTTCTGCACCCTCAGGACTCCTCATCCTCCTGGCATGTCACTGTGGATCACCTACCAGGAAGCTCAATGGAGGCGGGGTGTCCACGGTTTTTATTGGGGTTTCATCAAGAAGGTATTGTTGACTGAATGAGGGGCCGCCTCCTGAAACTCCATCTCCAAGCCTCCTACTCCTTTGTGGAGGTCCAGTTGATACCATGTGACTCAAAGCGCCAGCCATCTAATCACAAGATTAGTCTTTTTGGAGCGATCAGCCCCCATACTGAGTGATTTTACTAGTATAAACCAAAGGACTGTCCCAGGAACCCACCATAAATATGAAAGATGCTCCTACCACTTGGGAAATTCCAAGGATTTAAAGGTTCCCTTCTCTGGGTGATCTAGGTTCCATCTCTGGGTTGGGAAGATCCCCTGGAGAAGGGGAAGGCTACCCACTCCAGTATTCTGACCTAGAGAATTCCATGGACTGTACAGTCCGTGGGGTAGCAAAGAGTCAGACACACTTTCACTTTTCCCTGGTGGCTCAGATAGTAAAGATTCTCTGACTGCAATGCAGGAGACCTGGGTTTGATCCCTGAGTTGGGAAGATCCCTTGGATAAGGAAAATGGCAACCCATTCCAGTATTTTAGCCTGGAAAATCCCATGGACAGAGGAGCCTGGCGGGCTACAGCCCATGGGCTCAAAAAAGAGTCAGACACGACTGAGTGACTAACACTTTCCAGAAAACATGGACAAAGATTAGTCAAATCCTTTATTATTCAACCATTTCTAAGAAAAATTTATCTTAAAAGAAACCCAACGTGTGAAGTAAATCCAAGGGGAACTGCTCTGAGGAGTCCCAGAACCTTGCCCCATTAAACCCCCAAACCATTTGACACCCAAGAAGACTGAGTGAGTCATCCCGAACAAGATCCTCCAGTCTAACATTTACAGTCTGCAGATTCAGCATCCATAGGTCAAAACTGTCAGAAAAAGAAAAATTCCAAACGGTCCCCAAAAGCAAAACTTGAATGTGCTGTGCATGGGTGACTATTTACACAGCACTTACACTGTATTTACAACTATTGACATAGCATTTACGTATTACTGCTGCTGCTGCTGCTGCTGCTGCTGCTAAGTCACTTCAGTCATGACTCTGTGCGACCCCATAGATGGCAGCCCACCAGGCTCCCCCGTCCCTGGGATTCTCCAGGCAAGAACACGTATTACTAGGCATTACAAATAATCTAGAGATGATTTAAAGCGGTGGTCCCCAACTTCTTTGGCACCAGGGACCAAGTTCAGGAAGGCAGGGGTGGGGTGGGGATGGTGTGGGGGTGATTTAAGCACAGTACATTTATTGTGAACTTTATTTCCATTATTAATACCTCAGCTCCATGTCAGATTATCAGGCATTAGATTCCAGAGGCTGGGGACCCCTGACTGAAAGTATATGGGAGTATTCATCTCCTTTGGGATGAACTCAGAGGGACACGTGCTTCTTCTTCACTCTCTTGAATACCTCGAATCTGAATTTTCCTTCCAGAACCCCTGAGGGCCTTTGGTCAGTGTGGTTCAATAAGACTGATTGAACAAGTCTCTCAAAATAACTGGAAAAGGAGGAAACACTGGCAGGAAAAGGAAAGATCTCATGTTTACAGAAAAGCCCTCCAATGCTTTACTTTTATATACATATTTTTTTAAATGTGTTTTTTTAAGATTGCAGGTTTCTTTTTGTAACCAGATACTTATATCAAGCACTAGTAACTGCCAAAAAATATGCTAATTTTCAGAATTGCCTAAACTTTACAATAAAAATATTTCACATTTATTGTAGTTTCTCTATGTTTAATTATTAGTGAGTCAAGTGTAATATACTGTTTATATCAACTACTTGTATTTTTCTTCTGTGACATACATATTCATGGCCTTTGCCCATCTCTCTTTTTGTACATCTACGTAAGTGTCCTAGGGCTTCCCTTGTAGCTCAGCTGGTAAAATATCTGCCTGCCATGCAGGAGACCAGGTTTGATTTCAGGTCATGAAGATCTCCTGGAGAAGGAAATGACAACCCACTACAATATTCTTGCCTGGAGAATCCCATGGATAGAGAAGCCTGCAGGCCACAGTCCATAGGGTCACAGGAGTTGGGCACGACTAAGTGACTAAACCTAAGTGTCTTATTAATTTGTAAGTGTTCAGTATTTGTAAAGAATATTTTTAAAAATTTTCTATGGTAAAAACATCTTTTCCAACTTGTAAAAAAAAGTCTATGAGAGGATATGCATACGTTATATGAACACATTATGCCATTTTATGAGGGACTTTGAACATCTGCAGTTCTGTGTCCATGGGAAGTCCTGCAGATATTGAGGGATGACTGTACTTCATCTTAGAAAAGGAAAGCAGGCTATCACTCTGATCTGGCAGCGCACTTAAATAATTAATTCATCGTTCTTACTGACTGGTAGCCAAGCAGATTTTGTAAAAGCTTAGTGCATTTTTTTAAAGAATACACTTAAATCTTGAAATCTATCAGTTTATTTATTAAATAATACAATATGCTCTGTAACAGCCTATATGAGAAGAGAATCTAAAAATAAGAGTACATATATATATGTATATGCATAACTGATTCACTTTGCTATACACAAACACACCCTGTAAATCAACTATACTCCAATAAAATTTTTTTTCTAATTTTATTTTATTTTTAAACTTTACATAATTGTATTAGTTTTGCCAAATATCAAAATTTTTTAAAAACAGCAAAAAAATATATAATAGTTAAGCTTATTAAAACCTAACTTACTAAAAAGTAAATAGTTGTTAACTAGAAGTGACAAGCTTATGTCTGATCAAATACAAATTGTCTATTATCATAACTAAGGATGATCTGAATTAAGGCATATCCAGGGGTGTCTTGGAGAAGGCAATGGCAACCCACTCCAGTACTCTTGCCTGGAAAATCCCATGGACCGAGGAGCCTGGTGGGCTGCAGTCCATGGGGTCGCTAGGAGTTGGACACAGCTGAGCAACTTCACTTTCACTTTTCACTTTCCTGCATTGGAGAAGGAAATGGCAACCCACTCCAGTGTTCTTGCCTGGAGAATCCCAGGGACGGGGGAGCCTGGTGGGCTGCCGTCTATGGGGTCGCACAGAGTCGGACACGACTGAAGCGACTTAGCAGCAGCAGCAGGGGTGTCTGGTATAGTCATTAGCAGATATTATGCTAAACATTTTCCTATGCATAAATAGGATCAGGATCTAACTCAATCTTAATAGAGATCAGAGATGCCACTCATCTCAGAACACTAAAACTATTCACATTATTTACTGATGCTGCCTCAAGATCAAGAGCAATAGCTCAGTTCTTCTAGGCTGTAAAATAATAAACATTTTTTAAATCAGAAAAATATAAACTATCAGAGCAGTTCAACATGGATTTGTAAACAGCGACGTCAAAACTCTTCATTTTCTAAGACAAAAAACAGGGTTCGTGGGAAAGGGAAAAGTGACAAGCAAATATAACAGACTTGCTTCCAAAGAATTCAAAGCTTCATAATGATCTCATTTTATCCTCAGATTATCCTTACCATTATACTCAAAAACAAGAGACTGAGAATTTGCCTAGCAGTACCCAGAAAAATCACACAATGAGCCTCATCTGAATTTCAGTAGTCTTCTCAATGGATTGAAGAACTTTTTTCTGATAAGCAGCTACTTCTGATTTTCTCAAAATTTATGACTGCTAGAGATTTGGGGAGGTGCTGCCAGGATGACTGTGTACCATGTTCAGGCTATAGGAAAAAGACTCATTCAGTCAGTCTGGAGATATAAGAGTTCATCAAATCAGCCAAGGGAAAACACAAGTCCTAAAGAAGTCATCCTCTTTTGGAGATCATCAGACTCAGTTTTCCAGAATGTTTCACCTAACTTTCCTGTCCATCCTGAGCACTGGAAATCCTATTGGCAGAGCAATCTGAAGCTCTTCTAACCAGACCAGACAGGGAAGCAGGTGTCAAAGGAAAACATGAAAGTGTCTCAGAAAAGAGCCCAAGATAGAAATGAAAACCTAGACGCAACAGAAAGAATAACCTACAGGAGAAGTAAAACAGGAACAGAAGAAACATTGAGTAGAAAATCTCTTAACCCAGTGGACAGCAGACCCTTAACAGATTTGTATTCTGGATTTTCACATTTTCCTCCCCAGTATGTTTTACAATAACTGATTCCACCGCTTAGAATCTTGAGTGTGTGCATGCTAAGTCGCTTCAGTCCTGTCAACTCTTTTCGACCTTATGGACTGTAGCCCACCAGGATCTTCTGTTCATGGGATTCTCCAGGCAAGAATACGGGAATGGGCTGCTATCCCTAGAAGGCTCTAGGGGATCTTCCCAACCTATGGATAGTATCTGCGTCTCTTCTGTCTCCTGCATTGGCAGGTGGGTTCTTTACAACTAGCACCACCTGGAAAGCCCTACAGAGGGTGCTTATATTCCGCTAACAATTACCAACTACTTAGTATGAGTAAAGATTGAGTTAGACAACTTGCACTTGAATTCTGGTTCAGCCATTTACTAGCCCAGGGATCTTTATAAAGTTAATTAAATTTGAAAGACAGAAGCTGAATAGCCCCCTCCAAATTGTTGTCTAACTTGATTATAAGAGGATCTGAAACGTATCCCTTGCGCAGGTACTGGGGTGAGTGCTTTACGTGCATCAGCTCCTCAAAAGAGCCTTTAATGGGGATTAATGAAGAGAAAAGTACGTCAGGTCAGAGAATCCACAAACGAAAAAGCCACGGTATAAAACCAACCAGGAAATATGCCTTGAGGAGAAATGTAGAGGCTGAAGAGACTAGGGTTAGGTCATATATGCTATGCTGAAAAGTACAAATTCCTGTGGAAAGCTGTAGATTCACTCAACTATTTTAATCAGAGGAGCCATAAGATCACATTTACATTTTAGAAATATCACTGTCACCTGGAAAATAACTGGGGACTGACTGGAAGCAGGGATAAGACAGCTGCTGGACCACTCATCAGAGAGCAAGCTAAATGTGCCTGGGTGGAGGCAGTGAGGGAAAAAAGGATGGGAGACATGAATGGAGGGACAGATGAATAAACTTAGAAGCACACAGACTACGGCAGCACCAGAATCCTTGAGGGCAAGTTCAGGGTACCCGGCTCACAGCAGACAGCATGGATTTCTTGTGAGAATCTAGAAAATGACAATTACAGAATTTAAGAATGGCATCCAGGCTCTTGACATATGTGACTATGTAAATTGAAGCACCAGTCATCAGAATAGAGGAAAAGCATACTCAAGAAGAAAAGTTTGAATGTAATTCTGAACATGCTAAATTTGAATATTCAACTCCAGTAAAGAGAATCTTGTGTGTTTTTAAAGTCCACATTCTGCCCACTTACTAAGAGCTGATGCTGTACCTGCAGTTTAAACCCAAAGCCCAAGCAAGGTCCTTCCCTCACACTAAACTGCAGGAGACTGTGATACTGACATTTATGAAAATTAAACTCGTGGTTTGATACTGACTGGGCTAACAAAACATGTCCAAGATTGTCGGGTATGAACTGGACCAAAACAGTGTGACTACAAATGCAAATGCATTATTATAAAAACTAAGACATGATGATTCGGCAGAAGCAGGGTAATGATTTCAAAGATGTCTCTTGGGTTTCAAACCAAGATATCTAGAACATAATAAAATAAACTACATAATTAAGAAAGAACCCATCTGGAAACATAAGCTCAGTTTTCTGACATTGATTTTTTTAGGTGGTAACAGAACACCAAATAGACAGGCAAGGCCAGAGAGGGAGCAAAATATCAACAACTCATTATTTAATAAATACATATTGAGTGCTTCCTATGTACCAGGCATTGGCCCTATGATACTAGGAACAGAACTGAAAATTTCTCATCGTCCAGGAGTTTATATTCTACACAGGAGAGAATCAATCGATCAATCAACGGGAGGTAGCTGAGTACAGTGAAGAAACAAAACGGAACAAGGACGCAGGGTGAAGATGGATATGTTTTACAGAAAGAAATTAGGGGAAGCTACTCTTAGAAACTTATTTGAACAGTCTCGAACAACTGATGAGTATAAAATCTTCAAATACTTGGGGGAAGAATGTCCTACACAAAGGAAACAGCACAACGTAGATACCACAGCAGGAATGAGCTTGGTGTACAGAGAACCAAGAAGCTTAGAATGAAAGTGTCTGGAGATCATAATATCAGAACACAGGAAGGACCAGACTGTGAGCCACACTGGGAACTTGCATTTCCCAATAAGTGGCATGGGAAGGTCCTGGAAGATTCTGAGCAGGTAAATGACAGTATCTCAGACTTTTAAAAGAACATGGATCTTTGTAAATGAAAACTGATTGAAAACGGCAAGAACGGAAGCAAAGAAGCCGATAGCTCCTGCCACAGTCTATCAAAGAGAGAAGGATGACTGGAGTAAGATAACAGTCATGAGCGAAGGAGAAGTGATGAGATTCTAGATATATTTTTAAAGGAGAGCCAGAAGAACTGGCTTAGAGTATAGATGTGGAGGGTGAAGGAAAAGGAGAATCAATGATGACTCCTAGACATCAGAGCGGAGAAGGCAATGGCACCCCACTCCAGTTCTCTTGCCTGGAAACTCCCATGGACGGAGGAGCCTGGTAGGCTGCAGTCCATGGAGTCGCCAAGAGTTGGAGACGACTAAGCGTCTTCACTTTCACTTTGCACTTTCACGCACTGGAGAAGGGAATGGCAACCCACTCCAGCGTTCTTGCCTAGAGAATCCCAGAGACAGGGGAGCCTGGTGTGCTGCCATCTATGGGGTTGCACAGAGTCGGACACGACTGAAGCGACTTAGCAGCAGCAGCAGACATTAGAAATGAGTGACAGTAAATATCAGCAATGCCATCTATTGAAACAGGCAAGGATGAAGGACTGAGCAGGTTTGGGGAAGAAACCAAACACTGTTATTATCTCTATTTCCCATACTAACAATAAGGAAACCACAGCACAGTATATTTCAGCAACTAAGCAAAGTTACATGGCTGGTCAGCAGCTAACCTGGGAATTGAGTTTAGACAGTGCAGCTTCAGAGTCTGAATTCTTAACACTAAGCTAAGTCGCCTTGTAAGACTCCAAAGGGGAAAAAAAATATATCAAAAAATAAGTTCTAAGACCGAACATTTGGAAGTCACAAAAAAAAGAGAGAGAGAGAAAGAGAGGGAAGCCAAAAAGACTTAAAAAGAACTAAGCAGAAAGTTAGAAAAAGTTTGGTGTCCTAGAAACCAAGAGAATGAAGTACATCAAAAACAGGAATGCTAAGAGATCAACAAAGAAATGGACTAGGAATTGACCAATGGATTTGGCAAAATGGGATTCACCAGGGACTTTGAAATAAAAGCTTGATGGAATGAGTTATCTTTATAATTCAAGAGTTCAACTGAGCAAGAAATAAAACATCTGAAATGAGATTCATGTGTTCAATAAATGTTTACTGAATGTTTATTAGTGCCAGACAGTGGTCTACATGTTGGGGATATAGTGGTGAACAAACCAAACAAAAAGCCCTGTCCTCAGGCAGCATATGTTCTAATAACATATTGAGGCATTTCTTCAAAGGAAAAGTTATCTTCAGTATTTTACTTCTTTATGTAAAATGTTTCGTGGTAAAAATCAGTAAATTTCTGCTTTATGGTTTCAGTTTACCAGTTTATTGATGAATAAAGCTAATGGCAATTAATTTTTAAGTGGTAAAAGTATATGCTAATGTTAAGTGATAAATACATCAAGTGAGTTAGTGAGAGTGTATCACTGACATGCTCACTGATGGATAAAGTGAGAAGAAATAGTTAAATGTATTATACATACTATATTCTGCATGCTATCCTAGTAATAAAATTTTAAATGGGAGTCTACTGGACTCTGTCCAAGGATGATTTACTGGGAGTTTCTGGCAAGTCTTCTTAGACAACTTTTCATGATATTTTGATACATGGATCATGGGGAAAGAATTGATCCAAACACTAAAACCTAGCTTTTAAAAGGTAAAATTTTCTGGGACTTCCCTGGTGGTCCAGTGGTTAGAATTCTGCTTCCACTGCCAAAGGCACAGGTTTGACAGGGAACTAAGACTCTGCCAGTCACCAGCCAGAGCAGCCAAAAACAAACAAGGAAAAAGTAAGCTTTTCTGGAGCAAAACAATGCTCCTATACTCAAGAAGCTTACCATAACTGATACAGTCTCAATTCAACAAACTTTTATAATGCATCTCCTCCGTAGCGACAAGTAAGAGTTAAGGAGCAACGCAACATATGACTACCTTTAATATGAAATAATTTAGTAAAGACAAAAAGTATTGCAGGAGGTCTGAAAAGGGTGGCAACAACAGTGGGATAGAACAATGTTTCTCAACTGGAAACTATTTTGTGCCCTCGGGGGACATTTAGCTGTGTCTGGAGATGTTTTAAATCATAGCTGTGGGTTGGGTGGGGAGAGGTGCCACTGGCATCAAGCCGGGAGAGGTCAGGGATGCTCCTAAACACCCTACATTGCAGAGGATAGATACCCACGACAAAGACATTCACCTGGTCCAAACCGTTCGTAGTGTCACCTATGGAAACCCTAGGTTAGAGTAATCAGGATATGATTCAGGTATGAGCTGGATGCTGAGTTGGCCTTTAATCATGAGGACGTGCAGAAAGGTAGAAGAAACAATACGAGCAAAAGTGTAAAAGCAAGAAGGAGCCTGTGTCTGAATTGGGTGGTGCAGGTACTGGGAAAGGATTTGACATTAAGAATCCAATGGAAATGCGGGTTCAAAGGGCAATGGGATATAAAGATGATTGGGTAGGTGGAAGCTCGGTTACATACAACCATTAAAACTAGATCAAGGTGATGGAAACAGAAGGAGCAGGTATTAAGAAACTGCTTTATTTTAACCATTTGCCCTGGAAATTAATGTAGTAAGTTATAAAACTGCTTGAGAGCAGCAATCACGTCTCTTATTCATCACTATCTCTATTGTCACTGAGAAGTGTCCTATAAACAGTGTGTGCTAAGTACTTATTAAGTTAAATGTTACTTCCCAATTATTTATTTATTAAATACTCCTGGTGACCTCTAAAGCTCCATCAACTGCTAACATGCAGGACATTCATTTAAAATGTCCCAAAAAAGTTATCTTTGAGTTGATGCCTACTATCTAAAGGCACTGCAGGAGATCCTCTATACATGTTATCTCATTGAACCACAAACAGGATGTATTTTCCTTTTCTTTAAAGATGAGGACACCAGGACTCAAAGAACTTAAGTAACCTGCCCATGATTTCCCTCTGAGCTAGGCAGTGGCGGGGACAGGAGTGAAACCTTTTCTAATCTTAACCCAAACCCTCAAGCTTCAGTGGCAGGCTGTAAGCTGGGAATTAAAAAGCAAATTCAAACCTTTCATAATTAAACTATGCAAATATAGAAATAGCAATTCCATAAGGTCGCCCTTATTTTTCTTGACTGTAACAGTTAGACATGGTATTTAACCTGCTTTCCTGTGCGCCAAGGTAGTTACTAAGTGGATTCAAATCACCCCAAAATTCTCTCAGGGAAAACTCAAACTCCTGTCATTATTACCCTCAGACCAGGAAAACACACACACACACACACACACACACACAGCTAACCTGTTGAATTGATATAGTCAGTACTTAAAACCTGTGATTCACGAAACAAACAAACAAAAAAAAGAGTATTTCAAATTCAGAACAAATTAGCATTTTCAGATCCCAGGTCCTCTTCTACACTTAAAGTACTGAGACCTACGCTAGGAAAGCAGCCCAGTGACTCAGGTCCTCAAGCGTGTTTATATTGTTGTCAAGTATTCCATCTTCATTTCTCTCCCAGTATCTTTAAGAGTCTACCCTTAACCAAAGCTCTCTCCTTCCTCTCCCTCGTACAGTTATAAAACAGATTTTAAAGTCGTCTAAGGAAGCTAACCTAAAACATTATCCCAGTTCCCAACGTTTGACATGTGCCCGCGAAACCCTTCATCACACAGCTTATCATCCTACGCCAGCTGGGACTCCCTAGCTCTGGATTCTGTCCTCCCAGGAGCAATGTCCCAGCACCAAATGCCACACCAGCTGTTCCTCCGCGGCCTTCGACACCCACTTTTCCAGCAGTTCTTTAGGAACCCACAGCCCAGCTCCAGGCCTATTTCCCAGGCTCTCTCAGTTCCCCCCCTCCTTTTTTTTTCAAGAAGATGCGACAAGCCCCCAACCTCCTCCAAACCCTTACAGAAAGAGCCTCAGGAAAGAGGCAGGATTCCGCCCGGCCCGGGGGTCCACACCGTCCTCCGGGAGCGGGCCAAGCGGGCTCGCGGTCCGCCGAGGGGTGGACAGGGGGCTGCAGAAGCACCTACCGACATCCTGATCGAAGGGATTGGTGGCAAACAGAGGCATCTCCACTTCGTGCAGAGGTGTCCGCAGGGACTCCTCCTCGACACCACGGGAGTCAGGGTGCGACCTAGGAAGGAAGTCTCCTCGGGCAAAAAGAGCGGCCGAGACGGACTCTCCGCGGCCCGCGACAACCCCAGCTCTCCCCGACCCGCAGCAACCGCGGCAGCGGCGGCGGCGGCGGCGGCAAGAGCGGAGGAGCCTTGAAGGCCCCGGGCGCGGAGCCTGTCGGGAATCTGGGTGCCCTGGGATTCGCCTGTCCAGAACCTGCCCCGAACTTGCCCCGCAGAAACCGGCCCAACCCCAGAGCCCCCTCCGCCCGGACCCCCTTTGACTGGCCCCAGGGAACAGTGGCAGGGATGCCTGTCTTTCCTGACTTGGCCTTGGTCCTGAGCCTCCGGAGGACGGGGTCCTCCAGGCGTGCCAAAGACGACTAACGAGCTCAAGCGTGAATCAGAGGTTGAGCAGAAAGAAAAGGGGTCGCGTCTGGGTAGAGAGAAACCCTCTTTTCCCCCGTGCTCCGTTGGTGGTCACAAGTTTGTGGTCCCTAGGGCAGAGGATGGAAACTCCTTTCCTCATCTGAGTAAAAGGGGTTATGAGTTCAGGTCGCTGCCCGCGGTGACAGGAAGCTTGCTCTGGTAAAGTCATGTGAGCGGGCGGCTTGGCCCGAATCCCGAAGAGGGGAGTGTCAGGCGCGCGGCTCCTCGCGGAGGCTGGGGCGGCGCTGGCATCATCCAGCGAGTCCCCGAAGGCCTGCCTGGAAGCTCTGTCGAAAGCTCTTCTAGCTGGGCGTTGGCAGCTACTAGCCGTGTGATCCGCAGGCTGTTAACAGTGATTGGCAGTTGACCAAAAAGGTCTGCGATAGTCAACCCCACCCCCACCAAAAAAAAGACGAGCAAAAAAAAAAAAAAGAAAGAAAGCTGGAAAATGGATCTAAAGCTTGATCAGTGGTTAGTAATAACTTAAACTACTTAGTAATTTTATTTATGTTTACTTAATAACAAAAACTGTTCTCTGTATCCTGTAGAAATTCTAAGGAACATCTTGAGATTTGTGCATCCCACTTGAAAGGAACTTGGAGCATCTTGCATGTAAATTGAAATTATGTAAATTTACCAAAATTTACCGTAACTGCTGACTGCAGGATGTAAAGGTTTAGAACGTGTCAACAAGATTAGTCTTGTGATAGACGAAGAGTGCTTAGAAAAAACCCATTATGGGTCCCGTTTTTAAAAGTGAGAAATGCAGATTAAAGTAGCGTTGAGATACGTTTTTGTCAGACAGAGATGAAAAAGAACCAGGGATGTGGGGAGTCGTACACTCAGGTTGTTAAATGAAATTATTAGTCTCCCAGTAGAAATATTTGAAAGTGTGTAACACAGGGTTAAAATGTGAATACCTCTGGACCCAACAACTTTTTGAAATGTATCCTAAAGACATTCTTTAACAACATGAACAAAGTTATTCATAGCAACATTGCTTATAATATCAAAGCACTGTTAACTAGAAAAATGCAGGATATTAGTGATTAGACAGATAACATCCTGCTCGGTGTCTCAGTTTCCTCATCTGTATGAAACAGGAGTGATAATCGGGTTGTAAGGATCCAATGGATTCATACAAAGGAAGCTCTTGGACACCCAGCATATAGTAAGCACTAAATAAGTGTAAGTAATCGTTTTAATTCGTATTGATCATAGTACACACAGTCTAAATATTCTCCAGCTATTAAAAGTGTTAATACAGATCTGTGTTTATACAGAACGACATCTAAGTATATTCCTTTTAAAAAGCCGCTTACAAAACCATATAGGATTATGCAGTACCCCAAATTTTAAGTTTGAAAGGATATAGGTGATAATACTTTGATTATCTCTGAATTGTAAGATTTGTGATGATATTTTGTTCTTAGGCAGTTTATATTTTACAAATATTTTAATGCTGTGTTACAAATATAATGAGCCTATGTTTCTTTGAAAAGCAGAAAAATGGTTAACACGACAGTGTAAAAAATGTCGTAAGGTAGTCCCACCGATTCTTTACAGTTTAAGAAGCCAATACCAAGGCTTGCTTATGTTTCCTTATGACAAGTATAAAATTCTTCCAAAACATCACTGTTAATCAGTGAAGCAGAAAATTCTCTCTGAAAAACCAGTTTTTGATTACTGGGCTGACAGGATCAGGTGACAACTTGTCTACCTCAAGTTCCCAAACATTAGTGTGTCTGAGACACATTAATCATAATTGCCCTGTATCAGAGCCAGATATTTATAAAGAAGCGTTTGGATGTGCTTTGTGCATCACTGAAGAACTCTGTTGCCAGCAGTAAGCTAGTGAGCAAATTGTTCAAGCCTTGCTCATCAGTATGTACGCTCTGGAAATACTAAAGTAAAATAACACACCTAGTAATCATCATAGATAATCATAGAATTATCCATGTATTCTGACCTGGAACAATGATGTTAGCCATTTGAGGACTATGATTAATAGGCTATGAAAGCATTTTTAATATTATTTAACAAAACCAAATAGAAAAAGTGAAAGTGGTTTGTATTTTGAAGTTGCCTTTCCATGATTATCCCTTAAAACATTGAAACTACATGAGTTTCACTTTTACTTTTACCATAGTTTCAATGGCACCCCACTCCAGTACTCTTGCCTGGAAAATCCCATGGACGGGGGAGCCTGGTGGGCTGCAGTCCATGAGGTCGCTCAGAGTCGGACAGGACTGAGCGACTTCACTTTCACTTTTCACTTTCATGCGTTGGAGAAGGAAATGGCAACCCACTCCAGTGTTCTTGCCTGGAGAATCCCAGGGACAGGGGAGCCTGGTGTGCTGCCGTCTATGGGGTCGCACAGAGTCGGACACAACTGAAGTGACTGAGCAGCAGCAGCAGTGACACATTCAGGGGCTTCCCTGGTGGCTCAGCAGTAAAGAATCTACCTGCAATGCAGTAGACACAGGAGACGCAGGTTTAATCCCTGGGTCAGGAAGATACCCTGGATAACTCCAGTATTCTTGCCTGGAAAATCCCATGGACAGAGGAGTTTGGTGGGCTACAGTCCATGGGGTCACAAAGAGTCAGATAGGACTGGGCACCAGACAAAACATTCAAGTGTTTCTGTAATATATGTTTACTAGATTCTGTGGTTAATTTTGATATATTATTCCCTTTTTCTTGTTTGGTTTGATTTTGAAAAAAAAAGAAGACACCTCCATGCAAATAGAGTTACTCCAGGAAAAATCTGTAATTTTAAGGTTTTAGAAAAGAAATATCCCAGGAACCTTAGTAACACTACTTTAGTTCACACTCCTATCAGCTTTTAGATGATTTATTACATTTATCTCCTGCTATGTTTTTCTCCTTTCCTACTGCTGTGGACTGAATCAAGTCCCCACAAAATTCATATGTGGAAGTCCTAATTACCAATGTGATAACATTTAAAGATTGAGCCTTTGGTAGATAATTGCTGCTGCTGCTAAATCACTTCAGTCGTGTCCGACTCTGTGCGACCCCATAGACGGCAGCCGACCAGGCTCCCCCATCCCTGGGATTCTCCAGGCAAGAACACTGGAGTGGGCTGCCATTTCCTTCTCCAATGCATGCATGCATGCTAAGTCGTTTCAGTTGTGTCCGACTCTGTGCAACCCCATAGACGGCAGCCCACCAGCCTCCTCTGTCTACAGGATTCTCTAGGCAAGAATACTGGATTGGGTTGCCATTTCCTTCTCTGGGTAGATAATTAGGTAATTACATTTATATGAGGACATAAAGGTGGGGCCCTTGTGGTCAGATTAGTGTCGTTATAAGAACAGACACCAGGGAGCTTACTCTCTCTCCTCTCCTCTGCCATGTGAGGACGCAGTGAGAAGGCAGCTGTGTCTGCAAGCCAGAAAGAGAGTGCTCCCCAGAACCTGATCATGCTGGTACCCTGATCTCAGATTTTCAGTCTTCACAACTGTTTTTAAAAATCTCTTTGTTTAAGCCCCTAGCCTAAGATATTTTCTTATAACACCTGAGTAAATACACTTACGTTTCTCCATACCCCTGCTGGAATAATTTTTCTAAAACAAAAATCTGATTATGTTATTCCTTTAAAGTTATCACATGGTTCTTCAGTCAGTCATTTAATAAATATTTATTAACTCCTATGTGTACCAAGTACCATACTAGATGCTGGAAAAACAGAGATTAAAGTTCTTTTATACAGTAGCTGATGGGGAATGTGTCATTAAATAAATAATTAAGTCCTAATTCCTTAGTATTACATCCTTATAGAACTGGCCCCTGAAAATCTCATTTTTTTTTAAACTAGTCTCTCAGACCCTCTACTTTAGTCTTTCAGATTCCCCCATACTTTGCATGTCTTCAAACAAGCAATTCTTTCTACTTTCCTGCTCTGATTCTATACCTTCTCTCAATCTCCACTCGAATTCCAATTCTGAACTGTAATAGGCACATAGTAAGTATTAGTTAGTTGATTATTGACCATTTCTATCATAGCACTTTATGGTATTATATTAAGTATCTTTTACTACATAAAAATCACCCCAAAGTTTCTGACCTAGGACAACAATAATTATTTCTTTTGCTTGCAAATAAAAAACTTGGACAGAACTCTGTGGGCATAGCTTGCCTGTCTTCCATACAAGGTCAGTAAGAGGGGCTCAAGGCTGGGATCATTCACCGGGACTACAGTCTTTTGAAAGCTTGAACACTTACATGACTGGTGGTTGACGCTGGCAATTGGCTGGGTCATTGGCGCTGTTGGCCGGAACACCTGCAGGGGACCTCCCGTGTGTCAGCACGTTGGACTGAGCATTGTAAGAGGCAGGAAAATGAAACTCCCAGTTTCTCAAGACCTGAACTAGAAAGTGGGCATAGCAGTGCTTCTGTCATATTCCACTGAACAAGCAATTGCAGCATCTACACTCAAGGGGAAAGGAAATAAAACCCACATCTCCATGGAAAGAGTATTAAAGAATTTGGAGGCCATATTTGAAAGCTGCCACACTATTGTAACTTTTTACTTGTTTCCATAGCATTGGCCTGTGACTCTTTTATCTCTGGGTTCCCAGGCTTTCAACAATAGGTGTTCCATAAACATTTGTTAAATGTAGTAAATAAAATAAGTCATGATTAAATTGGCTCACTGCCATTAGCAGCCATGAGGGAGTAACAGGCTCTGGCCTTACCTTTTCACCATAACCAAGTAAAACATTGGACAAAATATATGAAACAAGTGATTGCAGACCTGAAACAGCAGTGTGTAATCCCAAGGAGAAAAAAAAACAAGCAATGAGCCCTATGATTGCCACAGCCTTCTGTCTAGAGTCAGTTTCTGATTATGCCCAGGGAGGGAAAACCCCAAAATTACCACATGGGATAATGAACAACACTTTACAAAGATACAGGCATAAATTCACTGGAAGACATAGTAATATCCAATGTGTTTAACCTAAAGACTGTGAACTGGAAAAAGAGGAAGCAAGATTTACAGAACTGATGGAAGAAATAGATATGTCCAGAGTTATGTTATCTATTTTAATACTCCTCTCTCAGGCAAAGATAGAACAAATAGAAAATTAGTAGTTATATAGAAAACAAAGAACTCTCTCAACCAACTTGACCAAATTGACATTTGTGATGGCCCCACCCAAACACTCCAAGACAAACATTCTTGTCAAGTAGACAAGAACAGTAACAAAGACAGACAATATGCTGGCTGTATAAAGACTCAAAACAGTTTAAAGGATAAAATTAAGTAGATTATTTTCTTGACTAAAACAATTACCTTAGAAAGGTAACAGAAAGCTATCTGAAAATTTTCAATTTATGTAAAGATTAAACAATACAGTTCTAAATAATCTGAGTCAAAGGAAAATCAGAGACTATTTTGAACTAGGTGAAAGTGAAAACAACCAATCAACATTTGTGAGATGCAATTAAAGTAATGCTTAGAGGAAATACTTTAAGCATTAGATATTAGAAAAGAAACTCTAACATCAATGAGCTAAGCTCCTACCTTAAGAAGATAGAAAAAGAATTCAAGTAGAAAAGGGAAATAATAAAACCAGACATCAATAAAACACAAAATCAATAAAATAAAAATTCAACCTTCTTAAAAGTCAAAATTGATAGCACTCTACCTAGATCAAAAGTTTAGTAAGAGGAAACAAATTACCAGTATCAACAATTAAAGAAGCATCATGACTATAGATCCTGTAATTAAAACATTACACAAAACATTCATAAAGGAATATTCTTTTAAGAATCTTTACGCTGATAAATTTGATAACATCAGTTCAGTTCAGTCACTCAGTCGTGTCCGACTCTTTGTGACCCCATGGACTGCAACACACCAGGCCTCTCTGTCCATCACCAACTCCCGGGGTCTACTCAAACTCACGTCTATTGAGGCAGTGATGCCATCCAACCATCTCATCCTCTGTCATCCCCTTCTCCTCCCGCTTTCAATCTTTCCCAGCATCAGGGTCTTTTCCAGTGAGTTCTTCGCATCAGATGGCCAAAGTATTGGAGTTTCAGCTTCAGCATCAGTCCTTCCAAAGAATATTCAGGACTGATTTCCTTTAGGATTGACGGGTTGGATCTCCTCGCAGTCCAAGGGACTCTCAAGAGTCTTCTCCAACACCACAGCTCAAAAGCATCAATTATTCAGCTCTCAGCTTTCTTTACAGTCCAACCCCACACCCATACGTGACTACTGGAAAAACCATAGCCTTGACCAGATGGACCTTTGTTGGCAAAGTAATGTCTCTGCTTTTTAACATACTGTCTAGGTTGGTCATAACTTGTCTTCCAAGGAGTAAGCATCACACACATTGATATATATATAATATATATATTTATATTATACATATTATTTATATTTTATATATATATATCAATGTGTGTGCTTAGTCACTCAGTCATAACTCTTTGCGACCCCATGGACTGTAGTCCGTTCAGCTCCTCTGTCCATGTGGATTCTCCAGGCAAGAATACTGGAGTGGGTTGCCATACCCTTCTCCAGGTGATCTTCCCAACCCAGGGATCAAACCCAAGTCTTCCACATTGCAGGTGGATTTTTTTACCTTCTGAGCCACCAGAGAAGCCCATATATATATCAGTACCAGAAATTAAATTCTTAATTACACTCTACAAAAATCTCTAGGCCCATTAGTTCAATTGTTAATTCTATCAAACTTCTAAGGAAGAAATAATATCAAACATTTACAAAATCTTTTAGAAAATACACCAGATGAGAACAATTTCCTAATTATTGTATGAGACCAAAAGCATCCTGACACCAAAATCAGATGTTATAATTATCAAAATTATTATAAAAATATAATATTTTAAAATATTATAAAATTATATTAAATAGTACCTTTATTAATAGAAATATAACGATCCTTTAGAAAAAGAAATTTATAGGAATATGAAGAGAATACATCATGACCAAGTAGTGTATCCCAGGACTATAAAGTTACTTTAGTATTTGAAGATCAATCAACATAGTTCACCATACTAACAGTATGTAAGAGAAAAACCGTATGAAAATTTCAATAGCCACAGAAAAATACTATTTGACATAATTCAAAACCTTTGTGATAAAAACAACAAAGAGTAAAAGAAACCTTTTTCAACCTGACAGAAGTCATCTCCAGAAAACTTAGACCTAACATCTTACTCAATGGTGAAAGAGAATGATTTTTCTGTAGTAAGAAGCAACAGAAGATTGCCCATTTTTGTGCTACTATTTAATGACAATCTTGGTGCTAAAGTCACGGAGAAGGCAATGGCACCCCACTCCAGTACTCTTACCTGGAAAATCCCATGGACGGAGGAGCCTGGAAGGCTGCAGTCCATGGAGTCGCTGAGGGTCGGACACGACTGAGTGACTTCACTTTCACTTTTCACTTTGATGCATTGGAGAAGGAAATGGCAACCCATTCCTGTGTTCTTGCCTGGACAGTCCCAGGGACAGGGGAGCCTGGTGGGCTGCCATCTATGGAGTCGCACAGAGTCGGACACAACTGAAGTGACTTAGCAGCAGCAGCAGTGCTAAAGTCAAGAAGAAAAAGGAATATACTTTTCAGACCTTGCCTTTAGCCAAGATGGAATAACAGAGACTGGATTTACCATTTTGCCTGAAACAACTGAAAACTAGGCTAAATGATTATAGTTGGAAATTTCAACTCCCCATCTCAATAGTAGAAGACTTGAATATTATCATCAAACTTGACTTAAATGAAACTGATACAACACTACATCTGATGAAAGCTGATTATATAGTCTTTTCAGGTGCATGACATATTTACCAAGATAGAGAATATTCCATGCCATAAAACAAATCTTGATAAATTTAAAAGGAGTCAAGTCATACAGAGTATGTTCAGTTCAGTTCAGTTCAGCTTAGTTGTGTCCGACTCTGCGACCCCATGGACTGCAACACGCCAGGCCTCCCTGTCCATTGCCAACTCTGAGAGTCTACTCAAACTCATGTCCATTGAGTCGGTGATGCCATCCAACCATCTCATCCTCTGTTGTCCCCTTCTCCTGCCTTCACTCTTTCCCAGCATCAAGGTCTTTTCCAATGAGTCAGTTCTTCGCATCAGGTGGCCAAAGTATTGGAGTTCCGCTTCAGCATCAGTCCTTCCAAAGAATATTCAGGACTGATTTGGATCTCCTTGCAGTCCAAGGGACTCTCAAGAGTCTTCTCCAATACCACAGTTCAAAAGCATCAGTTCTTCAGCGCTCAGCTTTCGTTATAGTTCTTCAGCTTTCTTTATAGTTCAACTCTCCCATCCATTCATGACTACTGGAAAAACTATAGCCTTGACTAGTCGGACCTTTGTTGGCAAAGAGTATGTTCTCTGAGTGCAAATGAATTAAATTAAAAATAAATTACAGAAGGATATTTAAAAGTCCCCAAATATTTTGAAACTAAGTAACACTTCTAAATAACCCATTGGTTAGAGGAGAAATAAAGTGAAAAATAGGATGTATTGAGAATGGGCTGATACTGAAAATATAAAATAAAATTTATGGGAAGCAATTATAGCAGTATTTAGAGGGATATGTATAATATAATATAGCATATATGGGCTTCTCTGGTAGCTCAGCTGGTAAAGAATCCACCTACAATGCAGGATACCCTGGTTTGATTCCTGGGTTGGGAAGACCCCCTGGAAAAGGGATAGGCTACCCACTCCAGTCTTCTTGGGCTTCCCTGGTGACTCAGATGGTAAAGAATCCACCTGCAATGTGGGAGACCTGGATTCAATCCCTGGGTTGGGAAGATCCCCTGGAGGAGGGCATGGCAACCCACTCCACTATTCTTGCTTGGAGAATGCCCATGGAGAGAGGAGCCTGGTGGGCTATAGTCCATGGGGTCGCAAAGAGTCAGACACAACTGAGTGACTAAACACAGCACAGCATATAGCATATATACTGGAAAAGAGGAAAGTTCTGAAATCAATAATCTTGATTTCATTTTAAGGATCTAGAAAAAACTGCAAATGAAACCCAAAGAAAGCAGAAGAAAGGAAGTATTAAACATCAGAGAGGAAAGCAATGAAAAAGGAAACAGAGAAACAATAGCAGAAACCACACTTAAAGTTCATTTTTTGAGGAGATAAATAAAATTGATAAAACTATAGTCAGATTGACAAGGGAAATAGGTAAAAGATACAAATTACCAGTTTCAGGAATTAAGTAACATCACTACAGATGCTACACATATTAAGAGAATATTATTATGGCCAATTCTCTTTAAAACATAAATATACATAGGCGTCACAGCTTGCAGGATCTTAGTTCTCTGATCATGGATGGAACCTGGGCCCACAGCAGTGAAAGTGACAAGTCGTAACACTGGACCGCCAGGGAATTCCCGTATTATGGCCTACTCTATACCTATAAATTAGATAAGAAGAAAGGCAAATTCCTTCAACAGCACAAAATTCTAAAGCTCAAGACAGAAATAGTTCACTTGAATAGCTCTATTTCTATTAATGTAATTTCTTATTGTCACTCAATTCCTGACTTCCACTTTGACTCCTTTCTTATTATAAAGATTATATATTTTCTTTAACCTAATAATCGCTAATGACTGGGTAACTGGATTAGCAACACTCATCAGCTGGTTGGGGTTTATGGTGATTCTGCTGACGTAGTTTGCATCTGGTGTATCATGAAGGATGTTAGAAAATAAAGACATCCCCGAGAAATCTGCTCCTCCCCAGCATTTACCAGTCAAAGACTTTTCAGAGGCTTTCATGCATGTTAAAATAAGCTACAGATTTCCAAAAGAGATAACTACAGTTACGAAGGTGGCTCAAAGTTTCAGGGCAGAATGAATCAAAATATGTAAAATTTCTAACCATACCAAGTGTTGGCTGGGATGTAGGCCCATTGAAACTCCTCCACTGTGCTGGTGGGAACGTAAAATGGTACAACCCCTTTGGAAAACACTTTAGCACTTTCTTTGAAAATTAGACAAATATCAACCATGCGACCCAGTCATCCCACTCCTAAGTATTTACCTAAGAAAAATGAAAGTGTGTCTCTGTACAAAGACTTGTCCACAAATGTTCATAGTTGCTTTATTTGTAACTTGGAGGAAAAAAAAAAACCCAAATATGTAAACATGAGTAGATAAACTATGTGGTAAATAGATAAACAAACTGTGGTATATCCATGCAATAGAATGCTTCTCAGCAATAAAAGAGAGTAAATTACTGATACACAGTGCCACATGGATGAATCTCTAATTCATAATTGGTGGAACACAGCTACATAATTGGTGGAACACAGAGCAAAATGAAAATATGGATTCCTTTGTTCATATATTATTAAGGATTTCAAAACAGTGACAGCAGAGCATTAAAACAAGTGCCAAGCCCTTTTAAGTACAAGATCCTATAGGACTGCACCAGCCACATGCCTGTAAAGCCAGACCTGCTCAAAATAATTATCCTGAGTTAAGGAAGACAGACAAAAAGGATACATAACATATGATTTCACTTATTTTTAAATTAATTTTTATTGGAGTATGGTTGTTTTACAATGCTGTGTTAGTTTCTGCTGTACAGCAAAGTGAATCAGCTATTTGCATACATACATCCCCTGTTTTTTGGATTTCCTTCCCATTTAGGTCACATCAGAGCATTGAGTAGAGTTCCCTGTGCTATACAGTAGTTTCTCCTTAGTTATCTATTTTCTGTACATGCGTGCTAAGTTACTTCAGTGGTGTCTGGCTCTTTGCGACCCTATGGACTGTAGCCTGCTGGGCTCCTCTGGCCATAGGATTCTCTAGGCAAGAATACTTGGAGTGGGTTGCCATGCCCTTCTCCAGACTATCTTCCTGACCCAGGGATCAAACCCCTATCTCTTGTGTCTCCAGTATCAGCAGATGGGTTCTTTACCACTGGCACCACCTGGGAATCCCTATCTATTTTATATATAGTATCAATAAGGTATGTATGTCAATCTCAATCTTCCAATTCACCCCACCACCCCCTCTTCTCCTCTTGGTATCCATAAGTTTGTTCTCTACATCTGTATCTCTATTTCTGCTCTGCAAATAAGTTCATCTGTAACATTTTTTTCTAGATTCCACATATAAGAGATGTATATAAAATTACAGAAAATGCAAATTTATCTAAAGTGATGGAAAGCTGATTGGTGGTTACCTGAGGAAGAGTAAGAGGAGGGATTTAAAAGGAGCACAAAGAAGTTCTTTGGAATGATGTACGTATTTACTATCTTGATTCTGGTGAAGGTTTCACAGATGATACAGTTGTGAGCTGTGCCATCCAGCCCAGGCACTGACCTCTGGAGAGTTTTTCACACTGAAGAGCCTATTTTAACATCAGACAAAAACAGTGTTTTAGAAAAGTTCTAAAGAGTTTTAAAGTTCTAAAAGTATTTTCTTTGCTAAAAAAAAGTTCTCAGAGCATCTTATTTTGTTCTAAATCCAACAAATCACTTTCTGTGGGGGGAAAAATTGCAGAACATTACTTGGCCTTTGAAAAGGGTTTTTAAAAAATACAGTTCATAATCTCTATGCAATTCTTCACCACAGCCAAAACACACACAGTTCAGTTCAATTCAGTTGCTCAGTCGTGTCCAACTCTTTGTGACCCTGTGAACTGCAGCACGCCAGGCCTCCCTGTCCATCACCGACTCCCTGAGTTTACCCAAACTCATGTCCATCGAGTTGGGGATGCCATCCAACCATTTCATCTTCTGTCATCCCCTTCTCCTCCTGCCCTCAATCTTTCCCAGCATCAAGGTCTTTTCAAATGAGTCAGCTCTTTGCATCAGGTAGCCAAAGTATTGGAGTTTCAGCTTCAACATCAGTCCTTCCAATGAACACCCAGGACTGATCTCCTTTAGGATGGACTGGTTGGATCTCCTTGTGGTCCAAGGGACTCTCAAGAGTCTTTTCCAACACCACAGTTCAAAGCATAAATTCTTCAGCACTCAGCTTTCTTCACAGTCCAACTCTCACATCAATACTTGACCACTGGAAAAACCATAGCCTTGACTAGATGGACCTTTGTTGACAAAGTAATGTCTCTGCTTTTTAATATGCTGTCTAGGTTGGTCATAACTTTCCATCCAAGGAGTAAGCGTCTTTTAATTTCGTGGCTGCAATCACCATCTGCAGTGATTTTGGAGCCGAGAAAAATAAAGTCAGCCACTGTTTCCACTGTTTCCCCATCTATTTGCCATGAAGTGACGGGATCGGATGCCATGATCTTAGTTTTCTGAATGTTGAGCTTTAAGCCAACTTTTTGACTCTCCTCTTTTCACTTTCATCAAGAGGCTCTTTAGTTCTTCTTCAATTTCTGCCATAAGGGTGATGTCATCTGCATATCTGAGGTTATTATATTTCTCCTGCCAATCTTGATTCCAGCTTGTGCTTCATCCAGCCCAGCGTTTCTCATGATGTACTCTGCATATAAGTTAAATAAGCAGGGTGACGATATACAGCCTTGACGTACTCCTTTTCCTATTTGGAACCAGTCTGTTGTTCCATGTCCAGTTCTAATTGTTGCTTCCTGACCTGCATGTAGGTTTCTCAAGAGGCAGGTCAGGTGGTCTGGTTTTCCTATCTCTTTCAGAGTTTTCTGCAGTTTATTGTGATCCACACAGTCAAAGGCTTTGGCATAGTCAATAAAGCAGAAATAGATGTTTTTCTGGAACTAAAACACACACAAGTATGAGTTCAGTAAAAGCAGAAGATGATATGTAATTAACTGCTAAAATTAATGACACATTACCAGTAGAGTTTTATTTGCAGAATTATAAAGATCCAGCAGGATTTGAAGCCATCAGGGAAAGCCAATCGAAAAGCCTGCTATTGAATATAGCCTTGAAGAGTGAATGAGACTTACACAAACATGAAAGAAGGGAAAATAGCAGTTTGGGTAGGGAGAAAAGAATGGAGGTTTGGATTAAAAGTTATCCAGATCAGTTTACAGACAATGAACAGACCTGCTTGGTTGGGTCAGTGTATTTTGGTGACAGGCACTTAATAAGAGATAACATTTGATTGGCTCCTCGGGGTTAGGATATTGTAGAGCTTTGAAGGCAAGCTGAGTAATCCATTTTTATCTGAAAGACAAGGGCAAATGTGTAGAGTGATAAAATAAAAAATGTTGTGAGAAGTGAAAGAAGGTTATATGTAAAATGCTATTTCAAATCTTTGCTTTGGGGACCCCTTTATTTCTTTTATTCTTTTTAAACTTTATTTTATATTGGAGTATAACAGATTAACAATGTTGTGAGTTTCAGGTGAACAACAAAGGGACTCAGTATATATAAACATACAAGTATAAACATATACTTGTATCCATTCTCCCCCAAACTTTCCTCCGATCCAGGCTGCCACATAACACTGAACAGAGTTCCCTGTGCTATACAGTAGGACCTGTTGGTTTTTTCATTTTAAATATAGCAGTGTGAACATGTCCATCCCCAATTCCCCAACTATCCCTTCCCTGCATCCTTCCCCACGGGCAACCATAAGTTTCTTCTTTAAGTCTGTGAGTCCGTGTTTTATTTGTATCAAGTTCATTTGTATCATCTCTTACTAGATTTCACGTATAAGAGATGATGTCATGTGATATTTCTCTTCTTTCTGGCTTAGTTCACTCAGCGTGACAACCTCTAGGTCCATCCATGTTGCTGCAAATGGCATTAAATTAGGCTACCACCTCAACTTTCTTTTTCCTTGCCTCAAAATATCTCCACCTCCATTTCCTTTATTCTTGTCAGAGAAAGAAGCGTCCTTTCTCTTTTTGAAAACAAATTCCTCCATCTATCTTCTTAATTGCTTATCCTCTCACATCTTGCTTCATGAAGTAACCTATTTCACATAGACAGTCTCTTCATATCTTAATGGCAACTTTCCTTCAACAAATAAGCAAATAAAAGTTTTTGTTTGGACTCTGCTGTGTCTTCAAGAAAATTAGAGATTCCAAGGGAACACTTCGTGCAAAGATGGGCTCAATAAAGGACAGAAATGGTAGGGACCTAACAGAAGCAGAAGATATTAAGAAGAGGTGGCAAGATACACAGAAGAACTGTACAAAAAAGATCTTCATGACCCAGATAATCACGATGGTGTGATCACTCACCTAGAGCCAGACATCCTGGAATGTGAAGTCAAGTGGGCCTTAGGAAGTATCACTATGAACAAAGCTAGTGGAGGTGATGGAATTCCAGTTGAGCTATTTCAAATCCTGAAAGATGATGCTGTGAAAGTGCTGCACTCAATATGCCAGCAAATTTGGAAAACTCAGCAGTGGCCAGAGGACTGGAAGAGGTCAGTTTTCATCCCAATCCCAAAGAAAGGCAATGCCAAAGAATGCTCAAACTATTGCACAATTGTACTCATTTCACATGCTAGTAAAGTAATGCTTAAAATTCTCCAAGTCAGGCTTCAGCAATACATGAACCGTGAACTTCCAGATGTTCAAGCTGGTTTTATTTTATTTATTTATTTTTTCAAGCTGGTTTTAAAAAAGGCAGAGGAACCAGAGATCAAATTGCCAACATCCACTGGATCATGGAAAAAGCAAGAGAGTTCCAGAAAAACATCTATTTCTGCTTTATTGACTATGCCAAAGCTTTTGACTGTGTGGATCACAATAAACTGTGGAAAATTCTGAAAGAGATGGGCATACCAGACCACCTGACCCACCTCTTGAGAAACCGATATGCAGGTCAGGAAGCAACAGTTAGAACTGGACATGGAACAACAGACTGGTTCCAAATAGGAAAAAAGGGGTACATCAAGGCTGTATATTATCACCCTGCTTATTTAACTTATATTTAACTTATCATGAGAAATGCTGGGCTGGATGAAGCACAAGCTGGAATCAAGATTGGCGGGAGAAATATCAATAACCTCAGATATGCAGATGACACCACCTTTATGGCAGAAATTGAAGAAGAACCAAAGAGCCTCTTGATGAAAGTGAAAGAGGAGAGTCAAAAAGTTGGCTTAAAGCTCAACATTCAGAAAACTAAGATCATGGCATCCGATCCCGTCACTTCATGGCAGATAGATGGGGAAACAGTGTCAGACTTTATTTTTTGGGCTCCAAAATCACTGCAGATGGTGATTGCAGCCATGAAATTAAAAGATGCTTACTCCTTGGAAGGAAAGTTATGACCAACCTAGACAGCATATTACAAAGCAGAGACATTACTTTGTCAACAAAGGTCCATCTAGTCAAGGCTATGGTTTTTCCAGTGGTCATGTATGGATGTGAGAGTTGGACTATAAAGAAAGCTGAGCGCAGAAGAATTGATGCTTCTGAACTATGGTGTTGGAGAACACTCTTGAGAGTCCCTTGGACTGCAAGGAGATCCAACTAGTCCATCCTAAAGGATATCAGTCCTGGGTGTTCATTGGAAGGACTGATGTTGAAGCTGAAACTCCAATACTTTGGGCACCTGATGCGAAGAGCTGACTCATTTGAAAAGACCCTGATGCTGAGAAAGATTGAGGGCAGGAGGATAAGGGGACGACAGAGGATGAGATGGTTGGATGGCATCATCAACTCGATGGACATGGGTTTGGTTGGACTCCGGGAGTTGGTGATGGACAGGGAGGCCTGATGTGCTGCAGTTCATGGGGTCGCAAAGAGTTGGACACGACTGAGCAACTGAACTGAATTGAGCTGAACTGCTGTGTCTCAGAGTATTTCCTCATTCATTCCCCGCTTTATGCTGTAGTTGACCACCGGCCTAGTTCTGGGGCTTTATTACTTCTTAGACTGAAGTATCTCCTTTCCTGCATGCCTTCAGCATTCACTATACTGCTGCCAAATTAACCTTGGGAAAGAGGCTTCTTTAATATGATTTTTCTTCTCTTAAGTCTTCAGAAATTCACTACTGCCTTTTAAAATAGACTGGTTTTCAATGGATTTCTATACTACTTTTCTCTTGGTGCTTTTAAGACTTAGTCAAACAGCACAAATCAGTTTTCCTCAAGTTTCTTTATCCTGCCGGTTCCTAGAGAGACCCCAGCTTGCAAGATCCTCTTGCAGCTGTCTGTTGGAATCAGATTCATTCTTCAAGTATTCAAATGTAATTTATTGCATGAAGCCTTTTCTGAGTCCCCCAAACAAGTTACTCCTATAGCTATAGCTCTGTGCCATTCACTTTTCAAGTTTCTTTTACTCTGCATTTGATGATAGGATACAGACTTTGGGGTCAGGCCGAACATCAAATGCTCCACTTGTTAGCTTGTGATCTTGGGCAAGTTTCTTAATCTCTCCAGACTTCAATTGCCTTATTTGAAAATGCAGATAATAATACCTATCTGTAAAGATTGTTGTATGGATTAAATCAATAGAAGTGCCTGACGCATGAGAGGTGGTATGTTTCTAACATTATCTTGGCATACATTTGTTTGTATAATTTTCTTAGTGACTAAAAAGTACTTTTTTGATATCTATTTGTGCATAGTATAATTTATCTACCTTTTAAAGGGACAGTTTTATTTATTTTTTAAGTTAACTTTTATTGAAGTATAGTTGTTTTACAATGTTGTGTTAGTTTCTACTGTACAGCAAAGTGAATTAGCTATATGTACATATTTATCCATACTGTTTTGGATTTCCTTCCCGTTTAGGTCACCATAGAGCCCTGAGTAGAATTATTACTTAAGCTATACCATAGGTTCCCATTCGTTATCGATCTTGTGTTGTTGCTGTTCTTTAGTGGCTAAGTTGTATCTGACTCTTTGTGACCCCATAGACTAGCCTGCCAGGCTCCCACTGTCCATGGGAGTTCCCAGGCAAGAATACTGGAGTGGTTGCCATTTCTTTCTCTGAGGATCTTCCTGATCCAGGGATCTAAGCCGCATCCACTGCATTGGCAGGCAGATTCTTTACCACTGAGCCATAGTATCAATAGTATATATATGTCAATCTTAAAGGGATAGTTCTAGAAGTCTGTTGGCATGTTATGTATTCTTAGGATATTTCAAAGTTGGGTTTTTTTTCCCCCCAAAAATGTTACATTCAACTTTGTAAAAACATACAGCCATTCTGAAAATCAGTTATATCTCATGTCATGTTCAGTGTTTTAAAGTAACAACTGGAGGAACAAATATTAACTATTAATACACAAACCCATTCTGCCACAAAATTTGGATTTTATGCTAAACATATCAATATTGTAAATGTTACACTTTAAAATATTTCTTATTCAGGACACTTTAAAGTCAACTCTAATAATTTATATACATAAAACACATCTGCTTTATGTGTTTGCGTGATGAGTTTTACCAAATATATACACCTGTGTAAAACCACAGTCAACAAACAGAGCACTTATATTGCTCCGAAAGGATTCCTGTGTCTATTCTCAGTCTCTTCTCTTTGTACACATCCC
The DNA here is from genome assembly GCF_002263795.3 of Bos taurus. Lineage (NCBI taxonomy): Eukaryota > Metazoa > Chordata > Mammalia > Artiodactyla > Bovidae > Bos > Bos taurus. The sequence goes on along the minus strand of NC_037340.1, from coordinate 32,081,587 downwards.
CAGCACCAGGCAACGACTTTCCTGTTTCTTGTCACTGTAAATTTTTAGATTTAGATTTTCCTTTTCTAGTTTCATATAAATGTAATTATCTACGATGCAGTCTTTCTATCTGATTTTGCCCAGTGTAGAGTTTATGAGATTCATTCCTGTTGCATGTACAGTAGTAGTTTGTTCCTTTTCATTGCTGAGTCATGTCCCGTTGTGTGAACATACTACAGTTTGTTTATTCATTCACATATTGATGGATGCATTGATGATTCTCAGTTTGAGGTTACTATGAACAAAGCTCTATGAACACTGGTGTCCAAGTCATTGTACAGACCTATTTTCATTCTCTTGGTTAAATACCTAGGAATGAAATTGCTGGGTCATATGGTCAGTGTATGTTGAGCTTTTAAAGAAATTGCCAGTTTGTTTTCCATAGTAGCATTCTCTTTAGCCATAAATGAGAATGTCAATTGCTCTGCATCCTTGCCAACCTTTGAAAATACTAGATGTAGTGATGTCTTATTGTGGGTTTAATTTGCATTTCCCTAATGACAAAAAAGATTGAACATCTTTGCTTGTGCTGTTATTTCCATATGTTCTTTGAGATGTGTCTATTCAAATATTTTGCTAATTAAAAAAAAGTGTTATTGTATTCTTGAGTTACAAGGATTCTTAATATATTCTGGATACAAGTTCCTTGTCAGATACATATATTGTGAATATTTTCACTTTTTTATGGTATCTTTGGGATAACAGAAGTTTTACATTTTGATGAAGTCCAATCATATTTCTTATGATTCATGCTGGGTTTTTTTGGGGGAGGGGGTTGTTGTATCTAAGAAATCTTTGCCTTCCAAGGTCACGAAGATTCTGCTGTTTCCTTCTAGACGTTTAGAGATTTACCTTTTATGTTTAGGTCTATGACCCACATCAAATTAATACTTGTCTAAGATGTAAGGTAAAGGTCAAGCATTTCCTTTTTTTTGAATGTGGTACCTAGTTGTTTCAGCACTGTTTGTTAAAAAGAATTAGCTTTGCATCTTTGTTGAAAACCAGTTGACTATATGTATGGGGTCTGGACTTTATTCATTGATCTATATATCAAACCTTGTGCCTATCACACTGTCCTGGAAACTGTAGTTTTATATGAAGTTTTGAAAACAGGTATGCGCATGTTCCAACTTTGTTTTTCCTACACATTTCTGTATAAATTTTAGAGTTATCTTGTCAAATTAAAGAAATATTCTGCTGGAATTTGCAGAGAGCTGACAGTTTAACAATTTGAGTTCCAATTCATGAAGCCATAATACTTATTTTTAAGTATTTTAGGACTTTCTCTTGATTGTAATTTATCATGTTCAGGGTACAGGTCTTGCACGTGTTTTGTTGAATTTATCATTCTATATTTCATGGTTTTGGATGCTAAGTATTATATGGTTTTACTCTAAATTTCAATTTACTGATTTTTGTAACATTGACCTTGTATCCTGCAACTAGTTCCAGTAGCTTTTTTGGGTGTGGATTCCTTAGGTTTTTCTAATAATACAACGTTGTCACTTGTAAATAGTTTTATTTATTCTTTTCCAATGTAAATACTTTTAAAAACACTAGTTCATAGTTTTCATCAAACTTCGACAATTTTCAGCCAATATTTCTTCCCAGGCACACCTCAGACTCCTCCTCCCCTATTGCAAAGTCTTCCTCAATTATGCCTAAGTTCTCTGTATCAGGCTGGAAGTGCCACCTGGGTGGCCAGAACCCAGATCAGAGCCCAGTGTGGAATAGATCCAACTTTGGTCTCTCTGGTCTTCAGGTGCTTCTCCCCTCCCTGAGGTCTGGCTCAGGTTCCAGGTAGCTGGAGAGCGTGCTCAGTCAGTCCTGTTGGACTCTTACAACAGGAAGAGTGGACTATAGCCCACCAGGCTCCTCTGTCCATGGGATTTTCCTGGGGAGAATTCTGGAGTGAGTTGCCATTTCCTTCTCCCTTTCCCACCCAGGAATTGAACCCAGGCCTCCTGAGGCATCTACTGCATTGCAGGCAGATTCTTTACCACCGAGCCAGCAGGGTAGCCAAGAATGACCTAACAAGCAGATCGGTTTCCTTGGCCCGTGCAGCATTTCTTTCATTGGATGAACCGAACCGGGAATTGTCCCAACAGCGGTAACACTGATTTTGGGTGACTCAAACTGTCAGGCCTGTGAGTGGTTTACATGAACTATTTCACTTAAATCTCACAACGACCCCACGAGGTAGGTTTTAAATTTATTCTCATTGAGGAAATTGAGGTATGAAGAGATTTTAGTTGCCCAAGTTCACACAGCTACTAAGACTGGTGGAGCCAGGAATTTGGGGGTTGAATTTCAGTAATCTGACTCCAGAGCCTGTCTTCTTAACTGTGTGCTTTAGGAGGAAAGAGGAAGAGTTGTCAGGAGCATGTGTATCTGAGGAAGGTTTTTGTTTGTTTGTTTGTTTGTTTTTGAGGGAGATAGAGTGGATAACAGCGAGATACTATGTTTCCTGCGGGAAGGGTTCTTGTTAGCTTTACAGCTACAGATTGCCTCTGTCTGTTCAAACTTTTCTCCTTTGATATCTTGTCACGTCCTGTTTCCCCCTGACTTCCTGTGTTCCGCGCTGCACTGCCATCAGTGCCCTTAGATCACTGGCTCCAGTGGAATCCACGCAGGTGGGGCGATCCGACTGCACCTCCCGCCCCCGAATACCTGCTCCACTGGCTGTGAAAAGCGAAACAGGGTGAAGTGGGGGCTCCTTCCCCAGAATCTCTTAAGAACGAGTCTTTGGCGGGAAGATACCTAGGCCCCTCTCCACATCCAGAAATTTATCTTACTAAAGTCTTGGGCGGGGCAGGGCTACGCCAAGTCCAGGTGGGTTTAGACTCCGTGCACTAGCAAGGCTCCCGTGCACTAGCAAGACTTCCCCGGCGTTTCTAAGAGGAGGTTCCCCAGTCCGTGAGGTTTCCCCGGTAGAGGGCCAAGAGATCGTAACCAGGGGCTCCCAGAACCCCCGCGCCCCCCAGGACCCCCGCGCCCCCGCGCCCAGGCCAGGCGGGCAGGCCTTCGCGCGGCGCGCGCTCCCGCGGGCCGGGGGCGGGGCGGCGGCCGGGGGCGCCCGCTCCTCCCACTGCGGGCGGCCGGTTTGGCGGCGCTGAGCCCCCTGCGCGCGGCACATGGGGCGCCTGACGGAGGCGGCGGCAGCGGGCGGCGGCGCTTCAGCGGCGCGCTCGGCCGGGCCCCCTCCCGCTCCCCTGTCCCTCTCGTCCACGTCCCCCGGCTGCGCGGCCGCCATGGCGTCCAGCGAGGAGGACGGCACCAACGGCGGCGCCTCGGAGGCGAGCGAGGAGAGGGAGGCGGTGGGCAAGCGGAGGCGCCTGGGCTTGTTGGCCACTATCTGGCTCACCTTCTACAACATCGCCATGACCGCGGGGTACGTGCGCCCAGAGGGGGCCCTCCCCGCGCCGCCGCGCCCCCGACTTTGCGCGCTCTGGTCGCTGGCAGAGCGTGCCCGGCTCCCGGGAGGGGCGGCGAGGGGCCGGGTGCGCGTGCGCGCGGGTAGCGGGGTGGTCGCGGCGCAGGGGTGCTTGCGGCGCAGGAAGGGGGCGCGGACGGCCGTCGTGGGGGGAGGGGCGCTGCGCCTCGGGGCTTGAATGGAGCGGGGCGGGGGGGCCGGGCCGTGCTCGCCCGGCATTGCCTAATACGGTGCACGGCGCGCGCGGCGGCCGCGGGGCGCGGGCCGGAGGTTAAGTATAGACCTGGGCAGGAATGCGGGGCCGACCCGCGGGGGACTCTGCCCCCGCGGGCGCCACCGCCGCCGCTGCTGGTGAGGAAGCGCCGGGGTCCCACCGCCCCCGAGCCCGGAGCTGTCGGGAGAGTGGCCCCAACCCTCTTTCCCGGTCGCCGGCCCCTGGACTGCACAGCCTCGTGCTCCGGATCGCTGGGCAGAGTTTGCTAACTGTTCCTGTCTCTGCGATTTTTTTTTTTTTTAAGTAATAGTGCGCCCGAGAGCTTCTTACCTGGGACGATTTTCCAAATACCCTGCGGGATCGGAGTTTGGCACTGGTGTCCAGGATCTTGTGGCTCCGTGACTGATACTCTGTACTTTTATTTCTGGCTTTGAGTGCGATTTACAAGTTAAAGTTACACAATGACTATCATAGCTCTGCAAAGAGCTGCCGCAGTGACTTTTAAAAACCTGCTGGGAAATGCTCTTCCATTTCTAAATGGCATTGCCTTTAAAAAAAAAAAAAAAAAAAAGCTGTTTTCCGTTATCCCACGAAGTATTACTAACCTCTAGAAATGTAGGGGGAAAGCTTAATATCGAAAACTTTCTCTAGAGCTTACAGAAAACTGTGATTGACCGAGATTTAATGAATGATTTGAGACTGTGCTGAGTACTTTTGTGCTTAATGCCTAACGAGGACTCACTGTGGGGCAGGCACTGTGTCGGTCCATCTAGGTGTAATGTGTCATCATTGGTCCTCTACGACTGTGAGGGGCGCATGATGTTAAATTTGATAGAATGGGAAACTGAGGCACAAATAGATTAAGTAACTTGCTCAAGTTCACACAACCAATAAGTGTCAGACTTAGGCTTCAGTCCAGACAGTTTGACTCCAGAGCCCTGTTACTTCTGCTTTCCACTCTCAAGTTTTCTAATCTTGAAAAAGAAAACTAATTGACTCACATGCTACTGGAGAACAGTTGGGTACCCACTGTGTGCTACAGCCTGAAAAACATTGTTTCTTCTGTGCTCATCTAATCCAGTTAATAAACACTGGGGAAGCCTGCCATTTATTAACTTGTCTGTGGTCCCTTTCCTTTCCAGGCCACTTTCCCTTTTGAAGGCCGAGTTACCTTTTGAAAAAATGAAGATCAGTGCATACCTCCAGTTTAAAGCCTTCAGTGACTTTGCATTACCTCCACTGGTAATGGAAGGGATTTAGGCTGTCATTCAAGGCAATATCTACCTGATTACTCTTCCCAGTTTTATTGCTTTTGGTATCTCCTCTCAGTCAACTGTGCCCTCAAAGCACCGTGCAGTTTTATTTTCACAGCTCTCTCCGTCTTTGCTCAGGCTGTTCATCCTGTGGATGATATTCCCTGTGTTCCTGCTATGACTTTTAACCAAGTCACCTCTTTGAAGTTTTCTGAGTGTCTTACCCCACCTGGAGCAGAATTAAATGTTCTCTCCGTTGTGTTCTCAAACTTCATTCCTGACTTTCCTATCTGGCTCGGCAAAATCACTGCTTCTCCGCAAACTTGTCTGTCTCCCAGTTGTTCAAAGGCAAGGGAAGCAGAAATAGAATAATCCATATAACTAACTCTTTGGAAGCTTTCTAGAGGCGTTGAGATTTGAAGAAAGAATAGGATTTGCATATGTAGAGGGTGGATATTCCAAGTGAGATGAGTTCTGAAAATAGGCATGAGATGCAATGAAACTTACTGATTTAATTGAAGGGACATAGTGCAGACGTTGTGCAGATGAGGTTGGCAAAGCTGTGGTATGCAAAGTGGGACACACACGTGTACATTGAGTGGTTTGGAGGTTCTTTTTTTCTTTTGTGCCTGCTTTTTTTCCCCCAGCTTTTTTGAGTTGTAACTGACAACCTAACACTGGGAGTTTAAGGTGTACAATATGATTGCTTGATGTATTACTTGGTATATGTATATATTACAAAATGATTTTCATCATAAGATTAGTTAGCACATCTGTCACCTTACATAGTTGCCATGTTTATTTTGGGATGGAGAACATTTAAGATTTCGGATCCTAGCAACTGATTTTTTTTTAAATTGAAGTTTAGTTGATTTACAGTGTTGTGCCAATCTCTGCTGTATATATGCTCTGTAGCGTAGTGACTGGAGAAGGCGATGGCACCCCACTCCAGTACCCTTGCCTGGAAAATCCCATGGACGGAGGAGCCTGGTGGGCTGCAGTCCATGAGGTCGCTAAGAGTCAGACGCGACTGAGCAACTTCACTTTCACTTTTCACTTTCATGCATCGGAGAAGGAAATGGCAACCCACTCCAGTGTTCTTGCCTGGAGAATCCCAGGGACGGAGGAGCCTGGTGGTCTGCCGTCTATGGGGTCGAACAGAGTTGAACACGACTGAAGCGACTTAGCAGCAGCAGCAGCAGCATAGTGACTTAGTTATACACATATAGACATTCTGTTTTTGTATATTCTTTTTCATTATGATTTATCATAGGATATTGAATATAGTTCTCTATGCTATACAGTAGGACCTTGTTAATTTAGTCTATATGTAATAGCTTACATCTGCTAATGCAGAGGTTCTTTTCGTTTATTTGCTTGGTTTTTTTGCTTTTAGCAGAACTTTGGAAGGTTTATTGATATTTTTGGTAATAGTTTTGAAATCAAACAATATCTGAGAAATGAAATTTTTACATAAGTGTAAAAAAGAAATTGCCTAATTCTATAAGCTCAGCATGACTCTTCATTTTTCCTTGTAATGTCTCATGAGAGTAACTGTTCAGATTTTTACTCAAATTACCATACTCAGGGAGGCCTTCCCTGGCTGTCTTCATTTAAGTAGAAGCTGCTTACAAATCACTCCTTATCCCCTTTGCCTGCTTTGTTTTTCTCCATCATGCTTGTTACCATATAACTGTATGATGAACTTTACTAAATCATCTTGTTGCTTATTGGTCTGCTTCTCAAACCCTATACAATGTTAGTTCCATGAAACTCTCAAGAAATATTGGGTTGGCCAAAAAGTTCGTTTGAGTTTCTCCATAACATTTTACAGAAAAACCCAAAGGAACCTTTTGGCCAACCCAGTATTTGTTGAGTAAATGAATGTACTGATATTATAGAGTATTGTAGTTACAATATCTACTCTGTTGGATATTCAGTTTTCATGCATTATTTCACCAAATATTTCCATGTAGTTTTCAAAATTACACTTTTTCATGGTTATATAAAAGTGAATAGAGTTAAGTTACAGTGATAGTCTAAATCATGCCTCTGATCATATTATCCTTTAATTTGTTTCTCTTGAATAACTTGTTTAGGATCAATTCCCAGAGTAGAACTACAGGATGTAATTGATTTAGTTAAGTAATAATGTAATTTAAAGGATGTGAGGATTTTTATGGTACTTGTTCACAATAGATGCTTGGCTAGGAGCATTTTCTCTCTCTTCTTTTTTGCCACAAACACTTTTGAAGCCTGCATGTATTTGTGCATTGTCTTAGGTCAAGTGAGAGGCAAAAGCTAAATATTTTAGGCCCTGTGCTTGGAGAAGTGTTACCAGGGACATTTATAGATTGCAGTAAAAGACGGGATGAAGTAAGTGTTCTGCAGAGGTGTCATGTCTGTAGGTAGGGAGAATCAGAGAAAGGTGTGTGTGTGTCTGTGTGTGTATGTAACCATTGCATTCTAACTGAGCTTTGAAGGATGAGCAGGATTTACTTGGCAGGGTTGAGGAAGCAACAGGAGTTAGGGTACAGAGATGTGACACCACTTGACATGCTGTTGGGGTGAAAACAAGTGGATCTGAAGCATAGGCTGGGACAGAAAGATGTACTGGTAACCTGCCCCTTTGCGCAGGCCTGACGTGCTTCCCTATCATGTTTGGATTCTAACCTGTAAGCAGTATGGGAAGGTGATAATTGAAGGTTATGTTTTCACCCCTTTTTAGCCGGGTAACCTCAGATAAGTTCCATAACCTCTCTGACCCTGGGTTTTCTCATCTGTCAAAGGAACAACACAACTACTTTGCTAGATTATTACAAGGAATTAAGTGGATATGAAGTGGTCAACGGAGATGCCTGACACATAGTGGGTGTTTAGAAATGATAATTCCTATTCCTAGTGGTGACTTGAAAAGTGCACTTTGTGCAGAAACTGATATATTCTCACTGTGTACATGGTGTGTGTTAGCAGAGCACCAGACCCAAGGTTCAGGCATGTACATTTCTCAACTTGGTAAGTAATAGACATATATTTTATCCCTGGGGAGGATGAATCCATGTGTGGATCTGTGACAGCTTTTGTTTTTTTTTTTAATTGGAGTATAGTTGCTTTACAGTGTTGTACAACAAAATAAATCAGCTATATGTATACATATACCCCCTCCCTCTTGAATCTCCCTCTCAACCGCTACCACCCCACCCCGCTGCATACCATCCCTCTAGGTAATCACAGAGCAGGGCTCCCTGTGTTATACTGCCGCTTCCCACTAGCTAGCTATTTTATACAATGTAGCATATGTATGTCAATCCTACTCTCCCAGTTCATCCCCCACCCTCTGTGCCCACACATCTGCACTCATGTCTGTGTCTCTATTCCTGCCCTGCAGATAGGTTCATCTGTACCATTTTTCTAGATTCCACATGTATGCATTGATATATAATGTTTGTTTTTCTTTCTGACTTACTTCACTCTGAATGACAGACTCTAGGTCCATCCACATTGCTACAAATGACCCGATTTCATTCCTTCATTATGGCTAAGTAATATTCCATTGTATATATGTTCTACATTTTGTTTATCCATCCATCTGTCAAAGAACATTTGTTTATTTATTTATTCATATAAATTTATTTATTTTAATTGGAGGCTAATTACTTTACAATACTGTAGTGGTTTTGTCATACATTGACATGAATCCGCCACAGGTGTACATGTGTTCCCCATCCTGAACCCCCCCCCTCCTGCCTCCCTCCCCAAAGAACATTTAGATTGCTCCATGTCCTGGCTATTGTAAATAGTGCATTTTATCCATTCAAACCACTCAATGTCTTCAACAGATAAAGTTTTCGAGAAAGAGAAAGGAGGAGAGATGAGTGGATGGATGGAAGGGGGCAAAATGTATAGATTGACATAGTCATAAAAGACATAGCAACTAATTACAGTGAATGAATCATTTCAGTCATGATTTCTTCATTTTTTTTTTTTTTTTTTTGGCTGTATTGTGTATGAGATCTTGGTTCACTAATCCAGGTCACTCCCATGCCCCCTGCATTGGCAGCACTGAGTCCTAACCACTGGACCACCAGAGAATTCCCCCAATTACGATATTAAAAAATTCTGAGACAGTTGTATCTTAACTCTAAGTTTTGTGATTGAAGAAGTTCTCATTCAATTTTTCACATGGGATAGTGGTGTTTTGGTTCCGTTTATAGACAATAAACCTTTGAGAAATCCATCATTAAGCATTTATCAATCATATTATAGAATGTATGAGATTTAATTCAGAATAATCAGAGAGGAAGGCTTGTGGGGAGAGAAGTGAATAGAAGTTTGGATGAAACAAAATTATTTGTAAGATGATATTGGTTGGGTCTTCCTGTGGTCCAGTGGTTACTCTGTGCTTCCACTGCAGGGGGCACAGGTTCAATCCCTGATTAAGGAACTAAGATCCCATATACCTTGTGGTCAAAAAATAAAATGAATTTAAAAAAATTTAAAAGATGGTACTGGTTGAAGCAGGGCAGTGGCAAACAGGGTTCATAGTACCATTCATGCTCTCAGTTCAGTTCAGTTGCTCAGATGTGTCCAGCTCTTGGTGATCCTATGGACTGCAGCACACCAGTCTTCCCTGTCCATCACCAACTCCCAGAGCTTGCTCAAACTCATGTCCATCGAGTCAGTGATGCTATCCAACCATCTCATCCTCTGTCATTCCCTTCTCCTCCTGCCTTCAGTCTTTCCCAGCATCAGGGTCTTTTCCATTGAGTCAGTTTTTAGCATCAGGTGGCTGAAGTATTGGAATTTCAGCTCTACACCTTTCATTCATGCTCTACACCTTTGTATATGTTTGAAGTTGTTCATAACTTTTTTTTTAAGTAGTGTTGAAATTTTAAAAAATAGGAGATATAGGTGTAGATAACCAAGTTCTTAAAAAAGCAGGTGGTCTCCAAGAGATATTAGGAGAAAAAGAGGCACCAGAAGACATCTGAAAGAGAGAGCTCCACCTTCAATAAGAATTTTTAGGGTCATCACAGCCATAGCGTGTAAGGAGGAGTTTAGTGAGTGCCATAGGTGTTTAGGAAATGATACATCTCTCTCCTTGCTACACTGTTGTGTCGTCTCCACTTACTAGAACTATGTCTTATCTCTAATTCCCCAGGACCTAGCACAGTACCTGGCATAGCAATAAATGTTGATACTGAAGCTGAATGAATAAGTAAATGAATCAAGCAAGTAAGAAACCTTCTACGTGTGGAACACATGTTTATATTTTCCAAAGAGAGTGTCTAGGTTCATATTTGTGTAATTGATAGCTCTGAAATATTTTTTAAGAAAACTTTCCAGAAAAGAATTCCGAATTGTAGAAGCTCTAGTTGCTTCTGGAAATCTTTAAAATTATAATGACTCAACTGATGGATGCAGCAGTCCAGGGTTACTTAAATGTAGGACCCGTAAGAGAAATTTTGGTCCTCATTCTTTGTGATGGAGGGCTTAGGAGGTGAGAATGGATTAGTTCAGATGAGCTTCTGGCTGTATTTATTGAAAAACAGGTGAGAGGTTAGCATAGATGGTTCCATGGTCCTTTATAACCCTAGAGTGTTCATTTCTTTTATTTCCAACAGGTTAATTAGTGGTGGTATTCGCCTAATACTGTACTATTAATAGTTGGTACAATACTGCCACCTATGGGACAACAGTAAAATGTGTTACTGTTAAGGATGCTTGGAGTTTTATATCATGCTTTTAAAAATATACAAAACTTATCATCTCGATGAATCTTCTGATGAATTCTTTGGTAGGGTAATAATTTTTGTTTTGCGCATGTGGTATCTTCCTGGTCCAGGGATCAAACCTGTGTCTCCTACATTGGCAGGCGGGTTATTTACCCTGAGCCACCAGGGAAGCTCCAAATTAAAACAACTTATGAAGCTTGTTTTCTTACTAGAAGTCATATAAGGCCTTGGAATTGAGGATATTGAAAATCATAACATTTTACAACTGGAAGGTACCTAAAACATCCTTCAGATGAGCACACTCAGATGAACCCAGCACAGGATTAAGTGTTGGGTCCAGTGTGGAGTGAAACCATGAGCTGAATCCAGGAAGCCATGGTGCAGTAAAAAGAGAACAGCAATGGGCTTTAAGAGACCTCCACCATGAACTTACTCTAAGCCTTAGGATAAGTCCTTAGATGTCTCTGCATGGTGATTATCTTGTATTGAACAATGGCCTTCAAACTTTCCTAATAACATACTACTATCAGCTGAAATATCTGAGTGTAACACTCTGTATAACTTTAAAAATTACTACAATTTAAATACACGTATTTTTATGATTAGCTAATATCCCCAGGCTGGTAGCTTAACTGGTAAAGAATCTCCCTGCAGTATAGGAGACGCCCACTTGATCCTTGGGTTGGGAAGATCCCCTGGGTCGGGAAGATCCCCTGGAGAAGGGATACGCTACCCACTCCAGTCTTCTTGGGCTTGCCTGGTGGCTCAGATGGTAAAGAATCCACCTGCAATGCGGGAGACCTGGGTTTGATCCCTGGGTTGGGAAGATCCCCTGGAGGAGGGCATGGCAACCCACTCCAGTATTCTTGCCTGGAGAATCCCAAGGACAGAGGAGCCTGGCGGGCTACAGTCCATGGGGTTGCAAAGAGTTGGATATGACTGAGCGACTAAGCACAACACACCAGGTACAGTGTATACTTAGGGCCTGACCAGTACAGTGGAGTAGTTGACGAGCATAGACTGTGAGATGAGTGGTGGGTTTAAGTCCCAGCTGACTGGCTCTATGGCCCTTTCTCCTATTTCCACAGCAGTGAAATAGGATAATAGTAGGTGCTACCTCATAGGGTTATTGTGAGGATGAAATATTAATATGTTAACTATATATATAGAGAGAGAACAGTGTCTAGAACATTGAAAGCACTCTACAAGTGTACTTGCTATTACTTTAATACTTCTACATTTCAAAGGTCTTTGTGATAGTTTCAGACATTTGCCTGATTTCATGTCATTCTCACTAGAAAGTGATTGTTCTTTACTCATTCTGTGCTGAGGAGGGAGCATTCCCAGGGTTGAAGTGCTGTTCTGCTATTTTCTCACTGTTCTATTGAATCTGCTTTTCATCCCACTCAATCAGTCATTTCTTCACAGGCACCTTTAAGCCATTTGTCTATTTTATGAGTGCTTTTTAATTAAAAAGTTAAAAATGTGTAATAATTTTTTAATTCATAAATCCATTTAACTAGTCACTTTGGAGACCACTGTTTCTAAAAGCCTGGGGCAGCTATTCATTTCCATGAGTGTGTTATTAAAGATGTTTAAAAGTTACAGGTGATGCAACTTTTTTAAACTTCAAAGCGCTTTTGTAATTGCAATGGGAAAAATGACCTCTTATCAGGGACTCTTGGAGATTGAGTATCTGACTGGTGAGAAAGCTGGTGTCCACAAGTTTGATTTGTGTTTGTAAGTACCATTAATTCACCACAACTACATTTAATGTATAAGTGGACAAAGGAGCTGAGTGGGCTACGGTTCGTGGGATCACAAGAACCGGACCCAATTTAGTGGCTAAACCACCACCAAGTTGAAAGGGGTGGGGATGTGCATTTTTTCTTTTTTGAAAATGAACCCTTTTTAAAAAAAGTGTAGTTGATTTACATTATTAGTTTCAGCTGTGCAGCATAGTGATTCAATATTTTTATAGAATATACTCCATTTGAAGTTATTATAAAACAATGGCTGTATTTCCATGTGCCATATGATATATCCTTGTTCCTTATTTATTTTATATATAGTAGTTTGTGTCTTTTAACCCCCTATTCTTGTCTTAATCCCTCTGCCCTTCCCTTTCCCACTTGGTAACCACTAGTTTGAGAATCAGGCTGGGGCTTCCCCTGGTGGCTCAGTGGTAGAGTCTGCCTGCCAGTGCAGGAGACATGGGTTTAATCTCTGATCTGGGAAGCTCCCACATGCCGTGGAACAACTAAGTCTGTGCACCACAGCTATTGAACCTGTGCTCTAGAGCCCATGCTCCACAACAAGAGAAGCCAGTGCATTGAGAAGCCTGTGCGCTAGAGAGTAGCCCCTGATCTCACCCAGAGAAAACCTGCATGCAACAATAAAGACCCAGCACAGCCAAAAATTATAAATGAATAAAAAAACATTTTTATAAAGGTTAGAAAAGCAGGTTTACATCTGACCTTCTATATGTGTTCCTTCTGCAGCACCACAATTGTTTTTATTTAATGGAAATTATAAAAAACATTAATGGTTCTTATTAATGACTTTTACTTATAGCTATATATTTGTATAAAATACATATTTATACACATACAGCTCTTTACATCAACTCTTTATATAATTATGAAATACTTTATAATAACTTCATTTTTCGTAGAGAAACCTACTTCTTCAGTCTGTCAGTTTATCTGCTGAAACCAAAAATACAGTGCACATTGTTTGACATTTGAATGTAGCTGATATTGAATACGGGCTTCCCTGATAGCTCAGTTGGTAAAGAATCCGTCTTCAATGCAGGAGACCCCAGTTCGACTCAGGAAGACTGCTGGAGAAGGGATAGCCTACCCACTGCAGTATTCTTGGGCTTCCCTTATGGCTTAGCTGGTGAAGAATCTGCCTACAATGCAGGAGGCCTAGGTTTGATCCTTGGTTTGGAGGATAGCCTACCCACTGCAGTATTCTTGGGCTTTCCGTGTGACTTAGCTGGTGAAGAATCTGCCTACAATGCAGGAGGCCTAGGTTTGATCCTTGGTTTGGAGGATAGCCTACCCACTGCAGTATTCTTGGGCTTCCTTTGCGGCTCAGCTGGTAAAAGAATCTGCCTGCAATGTGGGAGACCTAGGTTTGATGCCTTGGTTGGGAAGATCCCCTGGAGATGGAAAGGGCTACCCACTCCTGTTTATTTCCTTGAGGAGTCAATGTGAAAATAATGTTTGTCATTTCTTCCTGTGGGTTTTTGAAAATAGAATAATGAACTGAGCATATTAACACATACATGCTAGTACTGTATAAGTTATGATGTATCTTTTCAGGATTCAGGAGACTTCATTCTGACAGAGCTTCATAAAATGCTTTTCTTTTCTGTAGGTGGTTGGTACTAGCTATTGCCATGGTACGTTTTTACATGGAAAAAGGAACACACAAAGGTTTATATAGAAGTATTCAGAAGACACTTAAATTTTTCCAGACATTTGCCTTGCTTGAGGTAAGTTTTCAATGATGCTTGTTTTTATATCATATTTATTTGAAAATATGTCTGTTGGAGCAGAATCAGTCTTATTTTGCTTATTACTTACTCCCCATAGACTCACTTAAAACCAGTGGAGACAGGGATTTATTTTATGCTATTGACATGTGATTTTTTTTGTTTGTTTGTTTGCTTACAGATAGTCCACTGTTTAATTGGTGAGTTTTTTTTTAAATTGATTTTTATGTTTGGCAGAGATTGCATTTGGGGCAGTGGTTGACGTGTTTTTCTTTTTAAGGAATTGTACCTACTTCTGTGCTTGTGGCTGGGGTCCAAGTGAGTTCAAGAATCTTCATGGTGTGGCTCGTTACTCACAGTATAAAACCAGTAAGTGACATGACACTCTGTCTACTTGAGCCAGCAGGAAAGCTTTCTTATTAACAGGAACCCAAAATATTAACCTGACTATATTTCAGGAAGCAGAACCCTTGGCCAAAGAAGGGTTGAGTTTGGATGTAAGTGGGATTGTACATTGAGTTAGCGCATTCATAGAATGGATTTGAAACACCAGCAAACCCCCAAACTGGCATTTTTATAGCCATAATACACTCTCCTCTGGAGTTTTGCAGTTTTTAAAATCAGTGTTCCTCTGCTCAATGTTCTGTGGCAGCCTGGAGGGGGAGGGGAGCTTGGGAGAGAATGGATACGTTTGTATGTATGGCTGCTCTACTGTGCACCAGAAACAAACACAGCGCTGTTAATCGGCTATACTCCAGTATAAAATAAAAATTTTTTAAATAAGTAAAATAAAATGCAGTAAATTGTTCCTATTCTGTCACATAGTGAAATGAGAATTTTCTTTTCTGTTGAAGTTGTGTGTATTGTGTTTGACTATGTAATTGAAGTTGTCAGTATAAACAGTTCCTTTTTCCTCATTTAGCATCGAGCATTGTAGCTAGAGACACAAAGTTAATCTAGCTCTGTAGCTCTGAATACTTGGAAAAGACTCAATTAAAAGTTAGAAGAGTTAAGGAACTTAGAGAAAAATAAGCTTGCTACTCATTGAAGCATGACAGGAGACAGACTCGAGTCTAATTAATGGCTTAAAGCCTTTTAGACAAACAAACACCATGTTTAGCATTTCAAGCCACTGGGCCTCTTAAACCCATGACAGAAGCATTTCCCACATGGGCCCTCCTGACCTTCTTGACATCCTCTGGAGCCTCCTGTCTACTTGAGGACTGCTCTCTGGCCTCCTCTCCTTTCCCTCAGATGCCTGATTTATCCTGTCTGCTTGTGGTGACACATAACCTCCCTTCCATGGCCTGCTGGGCTCATGGCCTCCAGTCTGCCTGGGGACAGATGGCTGACCTTCTGCCTTTTACTGCTCTATACTTCAAACCTCTCGACTAGAATCCTTCACTCAGC
Organism: Bos taurus; assembly: GCF_002263795.3. Classification (NCBI taxonomy): domain Eukaryota; kingdom Metazoa; phylum Chordata; class Mammalia; order Artiodactyla; family Bovidae; genus Bos; species Bos taurus. The sequence goes on along the minus strand of NC_037340.1, from coordinate 32,066,001 downwards.
TGACTCAGTCCACCAATGCCTGCCGTACAGACGGCACGGGACACACATGTACACTGGACACACATGTACACGTATAAAATCAGGCCCTCATTCAGATTGCCTTGTCATTTAAGAGCAGGAGGCCAACAGATAAATAAAAGGGATCAATCAGATAAAAAGAGATGCTATTCTGGACAGTGCATACTGGTTCTGAGAGGCTGATATTGTCCTGGGATGGTTGAGTTATTGGCTGGAGCAAAAGGGGACAGAGAGGACCCAGTAGAAATTCAACCATTCCTCTGTTAACAGCATATTTAAATCTGATGTTGGTAAAGACCTAGGTAGTGGTAACTGCATTGAATTGTCTGTATTGCATCTTTCTAACCCTAACTCTCCATTATAACAAAAGGCACGTAGTAAATAATGAAAAAAAAAAAGTCTTCATGGAGAAAGAAGTTCAACGAACCTATGACTTTCTCTGTAATTCTGCAGATCCAGAATGAGGAGAGTGTGGTGCTTTTTCTGGTCGCATGGACGGTGACAGAGATCACTCGCTACTCCTTCTACACATTCAGTCTTCTCGACCACTTGCCATACTTCATTAAATGGGCCAGGTGGCGATGATGTCTTGTAGTTTAGTTGCTCATGGTGCTGCTCATGGTGCTGCGCATGCGTGTTTTGTGTGCTGAGCTAACACAGAAAATTAAAATGTATGTCTTAGCCATGTGTTGCTAGGAGGCTGTCATTTTGGATATTAGCAGTTTATAACTTGCATTCTAAAGGCTTAATTTAATGACTAGGGAACAGTCATATTAACATATATCTTGAGTGAAAGCAGTGCCAGACAAATTATGTTAGTCCTTAAATAAATCCCAAATTGGTCATTCATTTTTCCTTGAAAACAAGATATACATCTGTGGAATTATATTAAATCAACTCTTGACCCAAAATACGGCGTTTTGTCTGATTCACTAAAATTTTCTTTTTGACAGCTCACAAACTCCTTATTCTACAAACAAAGTTAGGAAAATAAACTAAAACACTAAAAATAAACTATAAAACAGGCAAGCTTTAGAAACAAAATGGATATTAAAGAAATTTTTCGAAACTTTCAGCCCCTAGAAATTTTTTTTAACATGACAGACTTTCACTGAATTAAATACATAATGTTCTTGTAATTGCTAAAAGTGATCCTTACATCAATCAGTCATTAATATTCAACCTATGTCATCTCCACATTTTTAGTATTTTGTATATACAATGTCAGCTTTGTGTGTGTATTAAGTAGCAGAGACAGTTTTTAAATGTCATCCTTATTTGGAATTGTATTATTTGGAAGGAGGACAACATTTATATTTCAAAGGTTCTAAATATAGTTCTCCCAAAGCAACAGTTTTTAAAGTAAAAGATATTCTGTCCTTTTTAAAGGACAAGTTTACATTGCTCAAGTTTCCAAATGCTCAAGTTTGCATTCTTGAGCAGCTGATATTTTACAAAGTTATTACAAAAACAAGACTGTTCTTTGGAGAACAGATCACAAGTCAGCATAGATTTGTTCATTTCATTCTCTTCATACTTATAATCAGAAATAACAGTGATAATAATAACATACCCAGGTGTGAGGACAACAAAATCTCTATCCTCTTCTGATGCAAGAGAAAAAAATAAAATGACTAATAGGTGTGAGAAACACTGGGTGGGGAGAAATGTAGGGAGGCTGTTAGAGTAAGAGATGTCTGTCCCATATATGGCTATGTACTGGATTGGCCAACAAGTTCATTTGGGTTTTTGGCCAACCCAGGAGGTAGGTAGATAGATAATAATAGATATTAATAGATAGATGAAGTGTGTTAGTTGCTTAGTTCTGTCTGACTCTTTGGGACCCCATGAACTATACTGGAATGGGTAGCATTCCCTTCTCCAGAGGATCTTCCTGACCCAGGGATCGAGCCCGGGTTTCCTGCATTGCAGGCAGAGCATCTTTACCATCTGAGCCACCAGGAAGGCCCTTAATAGATAGATAGATGGATAGATATCCCACATAGGTAGGATAAAAGAGTTTGATGGTATCTTCAGTCTTTAAATTTTTAAAATTTAGCTATGAAAGTAGTATGTTTTCATTATAAAAAACACAAACAGTTTTTAGTCTATATAATAAACATGAAAAGTTCTGCTAGTATTCCTACCCGACTGCCCTGCCCTCCCCTTGGAGAAAGTTGGGAGTTCACCATCCAGACTTTTTCTTATTAACAATGGGAACACACAGATGTGAGTTTTTGAAAAATAAATGAATGACATGATACTTGATTTTTGTTTATATACTGGAGCTCTTGTTTTCTTTTTAAAATTGGTACAGGTCCATTTAGAGCTTGCTCTCTGTCTCTTAATGCTGCATCATATTCCATAGGATGAATGACTCAGTTCTCTATTGCCAGAATTTAGATTACTTCTGGTTTTCTGATACTCTAAATACTGCTTTGTGATATCAAAACAATGCTATATCCATATTTCTGTTATTTTTTAAACAAACTCTGGTATTAGTACATAGCTAATATCAAGATAATCCATATCTAGTGTCAGACTTGTTTTTGATTACCATATACTAAAAACCTAACACTTTTTCTTAAGAATAAAAACTTAAAATTGTCTATATTCCCCTTATAAAAGATAATCACTATTAATTATACTATCAATATATATCCTTTCAAACTTTTTTATGTTCTCTAGCTCTTTTTTTGTGGCTTACCATTTTGTATATAAAGTGAGTGAGTGAATCAAAGTCACTCAGTCATGTCTGACTCTGTGACCCCATGGACTGTACAGTCCATGGAATTCTCCAGGCCAGAATACTGGAGTGGGTAACCATTTCCTTTTCCAGGGGATCTTCCCAACCCAGGAATGAACCGGGGTCTCCCACATTGCAGGCGGATTCTTTACCAGCTGAGCTACCAGGGAAGCCCTTGTATATAAAATAAGGCTTTAAAATTATAATTTGAGCTTAAACATTTTATCTGCTGAAGGTTACACTGCCATTTATAAGCGTTTGGTTGGAAATAATTTATTTTTCCTGTACCAGAAATAATTTATTTTTCTTGTACCAGAAAATTTAATCACTCTAGCAATTGGGCCTTTCACAAGATTAGCAGTTTGGAATGTGGCTGGATGCTAATCCCAGAATGTGACTCACTGTCATTTTGCATGACCCCAGTCTTTCAGACCCTCCAGCACCTTTGAAAATACTAATTCAAGATATAGTCTCTTTTTATTTGCTATATTTATAAAATTTGTTTGTGGAAGGTAATGATCTTTAATATTTTGTCTGCCTTTTAGAATGCATTTGCATGTCTTGAATTTCTGGAAAAGTTCAAAATTCTACCATTGCATGTTTAAATTTGCTGTCAGAAATCCTTTGTCAGTTGCCTTAATGATAAACAGGTTCCTGTAAAATCTTTCAACTTTGAAATGCATATTTTAACATAATACATCATGTCAGTTCATCATAATCACGAATAATTACGTTTCATGTAAAAACTCATAAAGATCCCAAACACCTATAGGTATTTGCCCACCCCATTAAACTAACCTAAAATAGCATTTATATTTATGTTCGAATGTTGAAGCCATTCTTAAATAAAACTTCACTTTAAAAATGGCTTCTTATTTATAAAGCATTGCCCTACTATGATGATTTGGATATTTGGATATGATTTGATTCTATTTATCTGTCAAAAGTGTTCCTAGAAAAGCTCACTGAATAGATAAATGTTTATTGTTATGCTTTCATACTGATTTCTTTTTATTTTCAAAAATGCATTCCCTTAAAAAAGTTTTTGATGACAATTGGGAATCTGTAAGGAAGCATCATATGTTTTTTGGAATATTAGTTAAATCTCTCATGCTGCTGCAGAATTTAGAGACTTGGTGACATACAACCTTTTTAAAGTGCAAATAAAGGCAATTAAATTATGTAATTTTTCCCCATTTCATTGAAAATAATTAGTTTTTATGAATTTGACATACTTTATTCTGAGTGATTTTTTTTTTCAATTAAAGAACAGTCCTACCCAAAAAAAGTCATCTGAGAGCCACATAAAGTTAAAAAAATACTTAAGTTTGAATGTCTTACTTGAGAAAGGAATATCAAATGTTCAGTTATGTGCTTTTAAATTGAGATAGGAAAAGATTGATATAAGTGATATACACAGAACAGCACAAGGTTGATGAGGACGGCGCTATGCACACGGCAAGGAGGGGGCATGCAGGGACTGTTGAAGAATCATTCTTCTTTCTTTCCCAGTTCATCTATTTTGGCAAATAATTCTGCCCTCCTCTGTCATCTCTTGTCTTTGCATACATATCCTTGGCACATAGAAGTAAGGCGACTTTTAAGTTGTCTCCAAGCTCCTGCCGTATTCACACATTTGACTTCTCTTTACAAATATGTCTTAATTCCAACAAAATGATTAAAATCCAGATCAATTTGCTTGCTTTCTTTTTCCACCAAAATTTTGACCTTAACTTCTGTGGTAACTATTATAGAGCAACTGACTTGGAAAAAACTGATTTTTTTTTTTAAATGGAGAAATGTTATTACCTGGGGTGCTTGAGGCTGTCCTGTTGGCCCACCAGTGGAGACTTTGCAGGGTACCTCTAACTGTAGGCGGGAGTGATGCCAGGCACTTGCAGGCTCAGTGTGTGTGAGAGGATGACCTGCAATCCAAATGAACAAACTGTGATTTGGATTTTAACTAGAACTTTCTCAGCTCCATTTTAAGCAAGCTAACTATTCCTTTAATATGCAGATTCAGGAAGTGACCCATCTTCCTTTGTTTATCATGAAAGCAATTTTAGACAACATGTTGGTTAGCAGTTATTGATGATGCTTCAGATGGTTTTTATCAGTTTTCTAACATAGGAGTTTCTTTTAATTAATAACCACAAAGTGTTTTCCGAATGCCTCCAAACAACTATTTTGGCAGTTTCAAAATTTAGATCTAAAATTAGAATCGTAACTGGCCTTTTAAAAACATAGCATTGGATCAACAAATGACTAGCTTCAGGGGAAAAAATCAGTCAGTGTGATTCCAGGTGTCCAAGCAGCTACTTTTACAATATTTTACAGTGCTTATATTTACTTTACAATAGACTGTAATAAATACTTGTGTTATTTATTATACTTAAAAATCAGTCATTGACTTTAAAATTTATAGTTCAGTCCTATAAAGTAACTTGACTTCTTACTTTATTAAGATCTTGCTGTTTAAAAGGGGAACTGCTAGAAGAAAAAACCTGACAATAATTAAATTACTAAGCGAATGATTAAAGTATAAAAATTAACTTTGTATGTGAGATTAATATAAGTATATAGGAAGGAGAATTTTTAAACTTAAATAAAGTAGTAGCAAAAGAATTATAAAACCCAGTAATTATTCTAGAAAAATAATTCTCAGATTATTCTTTCTCCAGATATAATTTTTTTATCATCTTATATCCTGTTGGAGTTGCTGGTGAACTTCTTACAATATACGCTGCCTTACCATATGTGAAGAAAACAGGAATGTTCTCCATAAGACTTCCCAATAAATACAATGTCTCTTTTGACTACTATTATTTTCTTCTTATAACCATGGCTTCATATATACCATGTAAGTATGTATCTGTTAGCACTCTGATGTAGCATACACTGTGAAAGTGCTTCGAAAGATGTCAGAAGATTGACATATATATTCTATGATATATGAAATAGATAGCTAACCAGAATCTACTATACAGCACAAGGAACTCTACTGTGCTCTGTGGTGACCTAAAGGGGAAGGAAATCCAAGAAAAGAGGGGATATATGTGGACATAGAGCTGATTCACTTTGCTATACAGTAGAAACAAGCACAATATTATAAAATAACTTTACTCAAAATTTTTTTAAAAAGGGAGAAATCATGTCTTACAAATACATCAAAACCTCTGTTCAGTTCCATAATTTGAAATAATTGAAAGGCAAATTGTGAGGAAAAAAGGTAAGTAAATTAACACACAAATGACTGCCTTCTCAAAATCATTTAAAAATAAGCTTAGTATGATTTATGTTTTTAAAGAAAAGATAAGCCTACAGTGAACTCTTTGAAAGCATTTAGAATTATGTATCTGAACAGAAATATTTTATCCAAGGAAATCTGAGGTCATTTTTATTCATTAAGCACATACTTAGAAAAAATGTCCCAAGGTGCTTTTTAGTCTTATGTGTGTTTCCCTATGTACTAGAAAATAATGAATGAGCTACTTTCTTAAGGTGTTTCTAATAACTCAGCCTTTTCACTAATTTCTTCTCATCTTTGAATAGTTGCAATGAATTGATGAGACTCTATTCATTTCATTTAAATACAGAATGGTGTATCTTTATGTCAGATTTTGATAATCACTACCAGGAAATGTGAAGATACAGCAAGACTGTTGTTTGCCCTTGTCAATAAAATTAGAGACTCTGAGGTCAGTGCAGGAGAAAAAAGAAATGAGAAACATTTATGGAATAAAAAATCAACATTGACACAGTATGAAATATTTCATTTAGAGAGGATGAGCATAAAATTTGGCCACTTCTTTGGGGCCTCCAACTTTTAAGTTTTTCTGAAGTAAAAATTGATGTGATGGTCATATAGTGTTTTTATTTTTAGTTTAATTTTTTAAATTAATTTTTTTAATTTTTTTAATTAATTTTTAAAATTATTTGGACTATAATTCTTTTACAGGTTGGTGTTCATTTCTGCCATATAACGTTGTGAATCAGCCAGAAGTAATACATTTATAACCCCTCTTCTGGAGATTCCCTTCCAGCCCCCAACCATTCCATCCATTTAGGTCATCACAGAGCACCAAGCTGAGCTCCCTGTGCTGTATAGCAGCTAGATATCTGATTTACATATGGTGGTGTATATATGTCAGTGCTACTCTCTCTATTTGTCTCCCTTCTCCCTCCTCCCCTATGACCCCCATGACCCCAGCATTCACTGCAGCACTATTTACAATAGCCAGGACGTGGAAGCAGCCTGGATGTCCACTGACAACTGAATGGATAAAGCAGATGTGCTACATAAATACAATGGAATATTACTCAGCCATAAAAAGGAACAAAATTGGGTCATTTGTAGTGATGTGGATGAACCTAGAGCTTGTGATACAGAGCAAACTAAGTCAGAAAGAGAAAACCAAATATTGTATATTAATACATACATGTAGAATCAGTGGTACCAATGAACCTATTTGTGGGGCAGGAATAGAGAGAGATGCATACATAGAGAACGGACTTGTCATATGTTTTTATTCCCTGATTTTCTCTCTTCTCAGTCTGACTCTCCTCTTTCTCTCCACCAGAACGAGTTCGGGGGGCTCAGGGACGCTAAGCCTACAATACTTGTTTCTTTCCCTGATTTTCGCAGCATCTAGTGAATAGCAGCACACCTGGAGCAAAACCACACTTGCCCCCTGATATAGGTTCAGGTCTTGAGTTCCCTTTTTCTTCACAGTCACTGAGGCATGTCTGTGAAAACCCAGGGTCCAAGAGATCATGGTTTGAAACCATGAAACCAGTAACTTGTAAGAGCGCATTTTCAGGTGTCCTGTGAAGACTGGCCTTTGCCAGTAGCAGCTTCTCAGTTTATCAGGCTGTCAGTTACCTGAGACCCTGCTCCTGCTGGAGGATCAGTCAGTCAGTAGGGGATGTTTTTCACCTAATGATTAGTATTAGTTTTGATGTTATTGTTTAGTCTCTAAGTAATGTCTGACTCTTTTAAATGCTTTGCCAGTTACAAGTATAAAAGTATACTTTGAGTGCTTATCTTAGCACTCAAAACAAGTCTGATGTAATAAGGATGTTATAGATGTATTTGCAAAACTTGGTCAGTTAGCTTTAAGTCTACATTGCCTGAATATATTTAGACTGTTAGATATAATATGATGGTTACATTTATGAAGGTGGATAGTACCTACTTAAATAAAAAGTAAAATCTTTGATGTATTTTGGCTCCATTTGAGCTAAATTCTATGAGTACTTATCCATAGTTCCCTGAGCAAAATATTCAGAGCTTGTTTTGTCATTAAATTCATTCATTTTGGTTATTCTGTTAATCATTTTCAGATATATTTTTTACATTTGTATTATTTATAGCTGATGTTAATTTGCTCATCCACTAGCATTTACCCTATAATTCAAAGTACTGGTTCAAATTGACTCAAAATAATTCTCCAAATTCAACAGGGTGGACAACCATTTGTTTAACTAATCTAATACATGTGCATTTGTGTGTTTGTAGATAACAGACCACCCTTATGCCCGACCAGTAGGGGTTTTTGCTCTGGGCCCACACTGATCACTTTTCCACACAGGACCCCTTTCCTTCAGATCACATCCTAGAAAGCTGGAACCATGGAATTTGCTACCCAGATGGCACTGGGCATGCATCCAGGGACTGCCTTGCTCTCTTCCCCAAACTGTTCTCCTGAGGGTTAACTGCGTCACCTGTGTGCACGTCCCTGAGACAAGGGGAAGCTATTTGGGAGGTGGATGGATGCAGCTGGGTTGCGTGGAGTCGGACATCCACACAGATGTTCCTGAAACCCCTCATGACATAGGACAGCTGTTAGAACACAGAGAAGGGGCCAGGTTGCTTTGTGCTGCACTGTTCTGGCACAGTATTCCTAAAAGTTATAGAAATCTTCTTTTTTCTTAATCAGAGTTTAGTTGCTTTACAATGTTGTATTTCTGCTGTACAGCAAGGTGAATCAGCTATACATACGCATATATCCCTTCTTTCTCACCACAGAGCATTGAGAAGAGTTCCTTGTGCTATACAGTTGGTTCTCATTAATTACCTATTTTATGTATAGCAGGGTATACATGTCAATCCCAGTCTCCCGATTCATCCCACACGCACCTCCCCCACTACCCCGTGGGTGTTCATATGTTTGTTCTCTATGTCTATGTCTCACTTTCTACTTTGCAAATAGGTTCATCTGTAGCATTTTTCTAGATGCACATATATGCATTAATACATGATATTTGTTTTCTCTTTCTGAATTACTTCACCCTGTATGACAGTCTCTAGGTCCATCCAGAGTTATAGAGTTCTCAATTCAAACATGGCCTTCCACGTCATTATAAAGAGATATTTAAGAACATATTTAAGTTTACTAAAAAAACTGACAGTTTATGGCATTAAAACATTTAGGCATATGGTATAGGAGCCTCCATTTGTACCCTTATGCTGAGCCCTGTAAGGATTAGGGCGGTAGCCATGGTGCATGACGGGCTTGCTCTCAAAGATCACCATGTTTGAGAGGCTGCAAGTATAAAACATTTCCAGCAAAAGCTTACCTTCTTGTTCTCTTTTCTCCATTAAGTGTTTCCACAACTCTACTTTCATATGTTACGTCAGAGAAGAAAGGTGCTTCATGGAGAGGTGATTGTCGAAAAGGATGATTAAATGATCCCCACAACAAGGTGCTTTTTCCAGAATAACCAGGATTACTTGAGTCCAAGTTTTAATAACAAGAATAAACAACTTGATAAATATTGCGGGTTGTATTATTTCTTAAACTATAACTTGGGGCATGTGGTATTTGCCAATATTTGTCTTCAGATTGTGCCAGCTCCATTTGCTACGAGTATAAACTCCTGGGTAGGTGATGATCATCAAAAAAATAATTGGGTATATTACCTGGGTTGGGGGTGGGGCAAAAGCTTCAGTAGTTTTTAAGTTTCACTAAGTAATTTTTGCTACATAGGTTCAAAGCTTTTAAAATCAATATTTAAAAATTAGTTTAATGATTTAACATTATGATGCCTGCCAGTGATATTTGTGTGATATTTATAAATGAAACTAAATACAGAATTATAATAACTTGTTAATAATGTATTGGCATTTCTTGAACCCAGGGTCTATTTCTCTGAAGTATAACAGGTAGCATTTTTGATTAATAACAGCTTTTGGAAACGTGGACATAATTTGCTAGGATAAATCTTTTGATTTAGATAAAGTAGCCATATAAAAGTCAAAAATATTCAAGAAAATGTCACAGTTGGAAAATAGTCTTTAGAAATGTGTTTAGGCCATTGAAATTACTGCTAAGCACATTTATTTTCATTTGAATTGACTACTCAAGGTCAACCTTTCCAACTGTAAGGATTTTAACAGATTAGAAAGAATATAAGTGTATACCTAGTTTCACTTGTAAAAGGAAAAATGATAATATCGAGTCTGATGGTAACATTGGGTCTGTTACATTAAGAACTCTGGCTGAAAAAGGCTGCTCTATACTGTGGGATCATCTAATGAAATTCATCTTGGGATATACCTTTTTGGTACTTAGGTAACAGAAATTTAGGATATGATCTAAAATAGACTTATTTTATTCTGAATTTTGTTGACCAGTAAAAAGTCTTATAATAAAGCTTCTGTCCACATGTTTAATAGAAAGATACACTGAAGATAATCTAATCATGCTTTAATTCTTAAGTATATCCTTTAAAATTTTCCCCTCTAATATTAAGGTATATTGCTTTCCTGACCTGTTTTAAAGAGAATTTTAAATATGTGACTTTAAAAAAAAGGAATTTTTTGCTTGCTATAGAGGTGTAGGTATAATTTTGGCTTTAGTTGTTCTGTATTGTTTCCATTTATAGTTGACATGTAATGTGTCACTTTTCACGTTTTTCAGAATTGCTTATTTTGTGTTATCACTTCCTCTTCAAATGATTTCATGTGGAAATTTGTAGTTCAGAATAGTTTTGCAAGCTTACATCTTAGACAACTTGATTTTTAAAAGGTGCTATTTCTTTTATTACATTTTAATATTTTCTCTGTAATATTAGGTTACTAATTTTCAAAAATGCAATGTTCATTCTGTATTTATTTGACTTTAATTGTTTTTATCTTGAATTTTTATATGGAAGAAATTTTCAGGGACTTTTCCCCTTTGGTAACGTAGTACAAGAAGTTCACATGCTTATCCTGTTAGATGCCTGTCTTATGAAAAGTATTTTCAGTCTTCTTCCTAAAATTTGCATTAATTCACCTTGTACGCCTAACCAGCAGATTTAATACTCTTTTTTTCCCCTTAAGTGATGGAATATCTTGAAGTAGAAACTGTGATCAACTTTAATAAAAATGCAATACATCAGACTATTCAGAGACTATGTTAATATGCTCAAAGTATGCCTAAACTTTAGATTTAGTTTATCTTCGGGATCTTTTATTTCAGCTAATTCTCAGCCATCCTTTGTGTAGAAAATAAAGTGCTTAAATGGTAATTTGATTGCAATAGGGAGAAATATTTGAAAGTCCTTTGCACTTGTCTCCTGTGATAGAATCTTCTTTGGAAAATCTCCCAAAGCCACTATAACATTCCTTTGAGTATGCACATCAGGCTTGAATCAAATAGATTTTGAATTCAGTCCTGAAGATTTTGGATTTGACAAACCATATACCAAGAAATTTTGATGCTAGTAACTTCCAATGGGATTTGACATTCCTTACAATTCTAGTTTTAAATTTTTCATAGCTTTATAGTTTAATATATCACACAATAATAGATATAATATGCATTTAAAATTTTTTCCACAGTCTTTTTTTGTTTTTGTTTTTTTTAACTTTTAATGGTTCTCAATTTGTTATTTTTGTTGTTGTTCTTTGGCTATACCATGTGGCATGTGGGATCTTAATTCCCCAACCAGGGATTGAACCTGCATCCCCTATAGTGGAAGCACAGATTCCACACAGATTCTTAACCATTGGACTGCCAGGGAAGTACCTCAGTTTGATATTAATAAAGCAACTTCCCTAATAGTTATAACTTAATGAAAATGCCAAAATAAATATTAAAATGTCACTTTTCACCAAAGGCTTTTGTTCTTTGACATCTGTAGGATCTCAGAAACATTACATCTTCAGATTGTTAAGCATCTAATTATTATGCCACTGTCTCATGGTTTCTGGTGATATATTACAGAAGTGATATAAGATTGTGCAGTAATCCCTTCCCCTCCTCTCTGCCCCGAAGAATATTTGTGCTCATTGTGTGCCAAGGACTGTTTAGGGAATTAACATCCTCCTAGCATACGTCTGTCTATCCAACATACACAGTGAACCTCTGACATAATTACTAGGTCAGATTGGTTAGAAAATCACAGTGTGAAATGATTACTTGTGCTTTAACAAAATTGGGTGCATAGGTAACCTGATGTGGCAGAGTTTATTGGCTTTTTAAAAACTTTTTATGTATGTTGACGTATAGCTGATTAACTAGGTTGTGATAGTTTCAGGTGGACAGCAGAGGGACTCAGCCATACATAAATATGTATCCTTTCTCCCCATCCAGATGTGGCAAGGTTCTTCATTACTCACGTGTAAAAGTGTATCAGACTGCCATTAAATAGGTAATATTCTGGTTTAAATTTATTTTCAAACCCTTACAGATATGCAACTGTTAAATCATCAAGGTGCAACACTGAAGGAAGAATAACTGTAAGAAGCAAGATTTAAATGAATGTGTAAAATGTAGACATATTTTCCATCAATATATACATAGATCTGGAATATACATATATATATGATAAAAAGAGCAACATAGTTTTGTAATTCCAATATGAAGGCATTAAATGAAATTGAAAATTCAGTTTGTTTAGTCTAAATTTATGAAACAGATAGACATTTGTTGTTCCTCCAAACTGGAAGCTTAAGAATATGTTCTTAAAATTTTATCTTTTTATCTAGTGTTCCTTTTCCAGCTTTTAAAAATATATGGTTCAGTTTTTGTTTTGAAAGAATTTCAAATTTACAAGAAAGTTGCAAGAATGCTAGTCTTCACTTGAATCCCTACTTGTTAACATTTTGTGATTTTGCTGTAACATTCTATTTGAAATATTTTGTGAACCATTTCTTCAGTGTATGATCTTAAGAACAAGGGCATTCTCTTAAACAGCCACAGTACAATGACCCAAATGAGGAAATTAAAACTGACAGAATATCTAAACTACGAAGTGAAAGTGAAGTCATTTTAGTCGTGTCCGACTCTGCAATCCCATGGAGCCTGCTAGGCTCCTCTGTCCATGGGATTCTCCAGGCAAGAATACTGGAGTGAGTTGGCATTTCCTTCTCCAGGGGTTCTTCCCAACCTGGGGATTGAACCGAGGTCTCTTGCATTGCAGGCGAATTCTTGACTCTCAGAGCCACCAGGGAAGCCTAACTCAACTACAGTCCTTCAAATACCAAGAGGGAAGTTCTGAACATATGTTGTGGGTCAAGAGCCCATCCAGGTTCAGGCACTTCCTTTAGTTGTTATCTCTTCTTGTCTGTAATGATTCCTTGGTTTTTCTTCATTTCATGGTTTTAACATTTTCAATAGTACAGGACAGTTGTTTTGGAGAAAGTCTCTCGGTTTGGGTTTGTTTGATATTTCCTCATGACTAGCTTTAATTTATGCACTCTTCCACAGGAATATTGATTTGTCCCATTTACTGGTGATACTGACTTTGATGTTTTACGTGATTTGTTTTTTCATATTTTGGTTGCAGAGTAACACATAGGTCTTTTTGGTCTAATTCACTGGAGTTTGGCTTTGAAATGTGGCATTGGGATTTTTAACCTGATTAATATGCCTTGCTCTGATACATGAAGATTGATGTCTTTTTAAGGGATTAAAAAGTGCTAAATGATTTTTACACCTGGAATTTCCAGGCGTTTTATGAATTCAACCTTTATGTTGATGTTTAAGCTCCTAGACTGCAAAACTCTGTGATTAATTAATATACTTTGATTTTGCTTCAAGTTCTTAACTACAGTTTCTGTTCTACTTTACTGTATACTCTCACCATGATATTCTGCTTTACCAAGATGATACATAATGCAAGGTTGAGCGTGCTCTGAAAGTACATTTTAGGGTCTTCTTGGAAGTACAGTGGTTAAGACTCCAAGCTTCCACTGCCAGGGGCACGGGTTCAGTCCCTCATTGGGGAACTAAGATCCCACATGCCATGCAGTGAGACTAAAACATTAAAAAAATTTTTTTTAATACATTTTATTTCTTGATTTAGGGTATTGCCTTTCCCCTATATTTTAAAATGTCATTTGTACAACTTGAAAATTAAAATTGTTCTTTAAATCCACTTAACATTTTGTGGATTTTACTTTTAGGATTAAGACTGTAGAAAAAAGGATTTTGACCACAGCTTCTATAAGAGTGATCCTAGAATCCCAGACCCCCTGCCTTAGAGACTCTGCATCAGTGGTTTGGTAACTGAGAAATCTGCATTTTTTGCAAGGACCTGGGCAGCTTGATATAGGCAGTTTAGAGGTTCCACTATCCGTTTGAGAAACACTGCCTTAGAGAAATACCAGGGGGCCGAGAAAGGTGACTTCTTACAAGTGCCGCATTTCATGTACTTACGTTAACTGAAAAAAATCAGCATTGCTACATTGTTCTATTGTCTCTCACCAAAATGAACACCATAGGTTTAAGTTTATATAGATGAAAAACTTGATATTTGCATAGTGTGAGATAGTAAGACATTTTGTATGTGTTTTTAAAGTATGTACTATTTTATAGCCATGCAATTGATCTGTCTGTTCACTTAAGTAGTGTAGAGCATAGAGAACAGTATTAAAATCTAGAGTGATAATCAGGTTATTTATTGTACTGAATTTAATCTTATGAAATAAGTGGACATCATGACAGTTAGATTTTAGTTTAGTAGTATTGTTCATTGAACAACTTCTAGTCTCTTTTGGTAATTAAAGACACACACGCCTCTTAGAAAGGAATATATTCAAGATTTTGAAAAACATATGTGTTACTGTTTTTGAGAAATATGCACAATAGAAAGTAATTATAATTTGCCTGAGTGATTTATAATTTAATCATCACTTGACTAAAATAGGTTTGTGGTTAAATGAATATGCTACGACTAGTTTTATTGAGTATACTTTAACTGAACTTTATTAAAAACTTTACAAAGGAAATTAATCTTAAGAACTGAGGAAATGGAAAGACTAATTTACAATAAATTTACTCAAGAAGGAAAAAAAATGACTTAAACAGCTTTCACCTGGGAAAATGTTGATTTTTAGAATCAAATATTTTTTTTCAAAGGTACAACTTTGTGACTTTTATGCATAAGCATTTGCTCTAAAATCTAGTATTACTTTTTGGTTTAAATTCCAAAATGAACATATATAAGATAATTTATATAAAAGCTGATTTTTTATCATTAAAATGTATCACATATTTTAATTGAAATTTACAAATTTCAGGATAATTTTTTTTTCTACAGAAGAGTTGATACTATATGTAGTAGGCAGTGTGAACTAACAATGTGATAGGTAACAACAAAGTTAGGTATGAGCATAAGGTAGCAAAAAAGGCCTATAAAAACAGGTTTGTGAAAATGTTGGTTATTTACAGGTTGTACATATTCATAGTTACGAAGCATTTTTGGCCCTGAAAAATCCTTATTGTATACTCTGCTTATGGAATTATATACTTTATGTAAATGCATTCAGATAGTTTTTGAAGAAGTATTTTAAAATATTTCCTGTGATTTAACTTTAAATGCTTGTATACCTTGAAAACACTTCCTGAGTTTGCTTATTTTTTGTGTTTTAAAAATTAAATTTATTTTTGGTTTTTAAAAATTGAAGTATAGTTGGTATACAATATTGTGTTAGTTTCAAGTGTACAGCACAGTGATTCACAGTTATGTTATATATATATATATATATATATATATATATATATATATATATATATATGGTGAAGGGAATGGCAACCCACTGCTTGTCTGAAATTCCCAAGACAGCTATTCTTGTCTGGAAAATCCCACGCACAGAGGCGCCTGGATCCCTACGGTACATGGGATCCCAAAGAGTTGGATACAACTAACACACACACGCACGCACACACACACACACACACATTTTTTTTCCTTATAGGTTACTACAAAATATTAAGTATAGTTCCCTGTTCTATACATTAGGTCCTTGTTTGTTATCTATTTTATATATCATAGAACAGTTTGCTTATTTTAAAATACGTGTTTTGTTCAGTAAACATTAAAAGAAGAAATCATTATCACATTTATTTTGAACTTCTGTGGGGTTAAGGCTGAGTTGTTTTAGTACTAATTCTAGTCGTGTAGTGAATAAAATGGATTCATCAAAAGCTGTAAATATTTATTTAGGGGTAAATTGTCCACGGATATATTTCCTGACAAATACTAACAAAATAAAGTTATAAGCAATACCATAGGTTATTATTATTCAGTTAAGTTCAGTTGCTCAGTTGTATCCGACTCTGTGCGACCCCATGAATCGCAGTATGCCAGGCCTCCTTGTCCATCACCAGCTCCCGGAGTTCACTCAGACTCATGTCCATCGAGTCAGTGATGCCATCCAGCCATCTCATCCTCTGTCGTCCCCTTCTCCTCCTGCCCCCAATCCCTCCCAGCATCAGAGTCTTTTCCAGTGAGTCAACACTTCGCATGAGGTGGCCAAAGTACTGGAGTTTCAGCTTTAGCATCATTCCTTCCAAAGAAATCCCAGGGCTGATCTCCTTCACAATGGACTGGTTGGATGTCCTTGCAGTCCAAGGGACTCTCAAGAGTCTTCTCTTATTATTAGATATTTAAAAATTCTCTAATCAGCTGTTTTCAGCAATAGAATGGTGACAGGTATAATGGTTAAGACCTGGAGCCTGGGAGTGAGACCTGTGCTAAATTTGGGGGGAAATACTTAATTTTCTTAAGCTTCAGAGTCCTCTTCTGTAAAATGGGGTTAGAATTGCCTGAGATACAAATGAGATAACATCTACAACTACATAGCACAGAGCTTAGCAAATAGAAATAATCAATGCTAATTGGAATTAATAACAATGGTTTTATAACAACTATATTGTGCCAGGTGAAATTTCTGGTGTCATATCAAACTCACTCACTTCTGAGGTAGAATTTAATATAACATCCAGCAAATTGTTTTGGTGGAATTTTCTTTTTCTATATTTTTTCTATTTTTATCCTTTTGAATGAAGGCTTCTATTTAGCTATTTTCCTTATCTTGAATTAGAAGAGAAGGCTAGGGCTTCCCTGGTGGCTCAGTGGTAAAGAATCCACCTGCCAGTACAGGAGACATGGGTTCAATCCCTGGTCCACAAGGATCCCATATGCTGTGGATCACCTAAGTCCATACATGAGCCCACATGCCACAGCTGCTGAAGCCTGTGTGCCCTAGAGTCTGAGCTCATCAACAGGAGAAGCCACCGCATTGAGAAGCCTGCACATGGCAACGGAGAGTAGTCCCCACTCACTACAACTAGAGAAAAGCCCACACAGCAACGAAGAGCCAGCACAGCCAATAAATAAAATTATTAAATTTTAAAAAAAGGAGAAGATTATAGTTTCATTTAGCAGGAGAACAGTGGAAAGGAGCAACCTAGGCATTATCTCTCTTAGGATATATGTGGTATTCTGATTGGCAGGCCTTTTAATAGTGAATATTTCCAATTACGCAGAAGTTGTAGTGAGATATTTTCCAGCCAACCTGGCCCTCTGGCATCACTCACAGGAGCAGGGGGAGAGGAGGTGAGCTTTGAGTCACTGACAGGAGGCCCTGTGCTGAAAGGATGTGAGCACTATCCTTACAACAGAAGATCTTTTTAGAGAATTCTCTTGTGTCAGCATATTACTAATAATTGGGGCTTTCCTGGTGGCTCAGATGGTAAAGAATGTGCCTGCAATATGGGAGACCTGGGTTCGATCCCTTGGGTTGGGAAGATCCCCTGGAGAAGGGAATGGGCGATACACTCCAGTATTCTTGCCTAGAGAATCCTATGGACAGAGGAGCCTGGCGGGCTAAAGTCCATGGGGTCGCAAAGAGTTGGACATGACTGAGCGAGGCACAGTATATGCTTAGGGCCCAACCAGTACAGCGGAGTAGTTGACGAGCATAGACTGTGAGATGAGTGGTGGGTTTAGGTCCCAGCTGACTGGCCTATGGCCCGTTCTCCTATTTCCACAGCAGTAAAATAGGATAATAGTACTTGCTACCTCATAGGGTTATTGTGAGGATGAAATATTAATATGTTAACTATATGCAAAGAGTCAGATATGACTGAGTGACACTTTGACTTTATATGTATGGTATTAATCAAAGGATGTAAATGTATTACAGGTTTCTCAAATGAAGAGTTTCTTCATCAGAATAAAATGAAAGAATTTTGTTCAGAAATGCTTCATTAATCTGCTGTTTTTAGCAATAAAATGATTTTCCAGAAACCTTCAGCAACCCCATTAAAAAAATACAACCCCATTAAAAAAAATAGGCATAAATCTATGACATCCTAAGTGGTGTGCAGAATCTAGATTATACATTATCTTCTTTCATTTCTAATCTGAAAAACTAGATGACCACATTGGTTAGAGTTGACTGAAGTCATATGGTCCAACTGTTATGGTTTCAGATAAATCAAGTTCACGGGTTTTGTAAGGAACATTGCAGCTTCTATTGGCTGTTCAGAAAGATCAAAATCCAGGCAATACAGAGTGACTCACAGTGAGAAAGTATGTCTCTTCACTTTTCCCTTTTGTTCCAATACTTTAAGCATACGTAATAGCTTGGTATCTTTTAGACCTTTATAAAACACATATGTATTTTTTCTCTTCCCCTTTACATACAAACACACACAGACACATACACAAATTGTTACATAAATGGAAACAATTTAAACATTTTATGTGGTTTTGCTCACATGTCTTGGAGATTTCATGTGTATACATATGTGCATATGCATGCTACTTCTTAATATATGATGGACATTTTTGTTTATAATTTATAATTATTGATAAGTCCAGAAAATAACGAGATGATAATGCTGATAATTGTAATATCAATGTATAATAGGTGTATATAGTATTTATTGACACTTATATACCAGACCATTTATCTCACTTAATAAGCAAATGAGGTATGCATATCTTAATACAAACTTTATCAATGAAGGATCAGACTTAGAGAAGTTAAGTAACAGTCTCAAGGACTTTTGGATCTTTGTACAGATGTATTCACGTAAGAGAGATTCCTCAGTGTAAAATTGTTATGTTAAAGAGAATACCCATTTTAAATTCTGATTGATGCTACTAAATTGTGTTCCAAAAATTTTATATCAATTTAATCCCAATAGCAAGGTATGGTAGCACCTGTTTCTTCATATTCTTACACTAAATACTGCAAATCTTTTCATTTTTTCCCATTTATATTTACCCAGTTATTTAAATTGAGTGTATTTTCATGTATTTATTAGTTATTTGTATTTTTTTCTGGAATTGCCGTCCCATATTGTTTGCCCACAGTTTTGTTGAATTGTTAGTCATTTTTATTGATTTGGATAAGCATATATATATATATATGTATACATATATATATATCTGTGCATTCTTTGTCACATGTGTTGAATTGTTAGTCATTTTTATTGATTTGGATAAGCATATATATATATATATATATATATATATATATATATATATCTGTGCATTCTTTGTCACATGTGTTTCTGTGGTGCACTTACGTTTAGTTTGTTTATGATGGCTTTTGTCTTACAGGAGATTTAAATTTTCAGGTACAAAATCTGCCAAAGTTTCCCCTGGTTTTATGTTTTGCTTAAAAAGACCTAGACATCTCAAAATCTTAAGTAATTTTCTTATCCTTCTGTGGCTTGTGTAACTTTATTTCCATTTGAAATTTTGAGTGTTACGGTATGGGGTAGGGTAAGAACTAATTTACTTTTACCTTTTATGAATCTCAAATTGTTCTAACAAGAATAATTTGAACAAGACATTCTTCTCACCAAAGTGGGATGCCTGTGTATATGTCAGGGAAACATTTCATTTCTGCTTTACTTGAATATACATTACTGTTATGAGATGAAAGGAAAGACCTTTTTAAAAAAATAAGATTATTTATTTATTTTGCTGTGCCAAGTCTTAGTTGTGGCATGTGGGATCAAGTTCCCCAACCAGGGATGAAAACCTAGGCCCCCTGCGTTGGGAACACGGAGTCCTAGCCACTGGACCACCAGTGAAGTCTCTTGGTATTTTTTTTAAACTTTATATTTTTTATTGGAGTATAGCTGATTTTAAAAGTGGTTTCCCAGGTGGCTCAGTGGTAAAGAATCCACCTGTCAACACAGGAGACACAGGAGATGCTTGTTCGATCCCTGGGTCAGGAAGATACCCTGGAGGAGGAAACGGCAAACCACTCTCGGATAATTCCATGGACACAGGAGCCTGGTGGGCTACAGTCTAAATAATAAAATGATAAAGTAGTTGCTCAGTCATGTCTGACTGTTTGCAGTTCCATGGACTGTAGCCTGCCAGGCTCTCCTGTCCTTGGGGATTCTCCAGGCAAGAATACTGGAGTGGGTTGCCATATTCTTCTCCAGAGGATTTTCCCAACCCAGGGGTCGAACCCAGGTCTCCCACATTACAGGTGGATTCTTTACTGTCTGAGCCACCAGGGATGTCTGTGGTGTCACAAAGAGTTGGACACAACTAAGCACACAATGACACTCACAGCCGATTAACCAATGTTGTGATAGTTTCAGGTGGACAGAAAGGAACTCAGACATACATATGCGTGTATCCATTCTCCTACAAATTCCTCCTCCTTTTTTTTTTTCATTAAGGAATATGATTTAAAAAATCAACTTCCTACCATGTAAAAATCCTCCAGGATGTATTGTTAATGTGGACTAGTGTGTGTAAGATGCATATTTTGTTTAGAAAGTGGGAAACAATGTATATTTGTATGTATACATAGAAACTTGAGGAAGATATCTTACAAAATATGAATGATTTTTACCTATTTGGGGCAGAGATGGGAGTGGAACTGGCCAGGTGTGGGGAAAAAAACTTGAGAGGAAGCTTCTTGCTGGTGACAGTTTTAAGCTTTCCAGTTTCTGAACTATATGAAAGTATTACCCATGCATTTTTAAACAAGGAATGGTCAGTAACCAAATGCAGCAGGAATTTCTATAAGGCAAGAATGGGACGTGTCTATCGTGTTTCCCAATAATTTGTTAAATTATGAATTTTACCAGAACAGATTTGCAGGAGTGTGAATGGCCAGAGAAAGACTGCATGCAGTGAATTGAAATGTGGATGAGAAGTAGTTTGTAAAGAAACCACTCCAGGACTTTCCATGGTTCGGACTCACAGTTTCATTGCTGGGTCCTGAAATCAGTCCTTGGTTGAGGAACTAGGATCCTGCTAGCTGTGCAGTACAGCAAAAGAAAAAAACACCCCATCATCTCATAACAACTTAGTGGCTTAAAACTCGTCATTTTACTTTTCCACCAGCCTCTAAGTTGACTGGGCTCAGCTGGGTGGTTCCTTTTCTCCGTGTCATGTCAGCTGAGGTTGCAGTCTCCTGGGACTCAATGGGTCAGAGCACCCATGATAACTCGCACATGTGACTGTCACCTGGGAGCTGAGCTGGGGCTCTTGGCTGGCTTTTGAATGGATTTTTTTGTCTGGGCTTGGCTTCTCTGGGGTAGCTGGGTTCAGAGAGGCTGCGTCCCCAGAGCAAGAAGGGGAGTGAACTGAAAGTCACTCAGTCGTGTCCACCTCTTTGCAACCCCATGGACTATACAGTCCATGGAATTCTCCAGGCCAGAATACTGGTATGGGTAGCTGTTCCCTTTTCTAGGGGATCTTCCCAACCCAGGGATCGAACCCAGGTCTCCCACATTGCAGGCAGATTCTTTACCGAGTCACCAGGGAAGCCCAAGGAAGCAAGGAGGAGAAGCTGTCCTCATTAAGGTGAGACTCAGAACTGGTTCAACATTACTCAAAGCCCATTCTGTTGTTCAGGCAGACCTAGGGTCAACCTGGAGTCAAGGGGAGAGGACAAGAAGCCACCTCCAGATGCAGAGAAAGACGATTCATTTATGTCTGTCTATCTTTTTATTTTGGCTCTACTACGTGGCATGTGGGATCTTAGTCCCATAACTAGGGGTCAAACCTGTGTGCCCTGCACTGGAAGCAGGGAGTCTTAACCACTGCCCCACTGGGGATGTCTCTAAGTCTTTCTTTAAGCAGTCACAGGAAGCCTTTACCAGAAATGTACTGCAACTCAAATGTGCACTGCACAAGTCATACTGAAAAAATCCTAGAAAGGAGATTTACAAACTTATTTGAAGAAAGTTTTAAGGTTATAGCTTAACAAAAAGTCTGCATGTCCCACCCCCTCAGAACGAGGAGGAATGTAACTGGCTCAGTTCAGTCACTCAGTCGTGTCCAACTCTTTGCGACCCCATGAACTGCAGCATGCCAGGCCTCCCTGTCCATCACCAACTCCCAGAGTCTACCCAAACTCATGTCCATTGAGTTGGTGATGCCATCCAACCATCTCATCCTCTGCCATCCCCTTCTTCTGCCCTCAATCTTCCCCAGCATCAGGGTCTTTTCCAATGAGTCAGTTCTTCGCATCAGGTGCCCAAAGCATTGGAGTTTCAGCTTCAACGTCAGTCCTTCCAATGAATATCCAGGACTGATCTACTTTAGGATAGACTGGTTGGATCTCCTTGCAGTCCATGGGACTCTCAAGAGTCTTCTCCAACACCACAGTTCAAAAGCATCAATTCTTCAGTGCTCAGCTTTCTTTCTAGTCCATTCTCACATCCATACATGACCACTGGAAAAACCATAGCCTTGACTAGAACGGACCTTTGTTGACAAAGTAATGTCTCTGCTTTGTAATATCCTGTCTAGGTTGGTCATAACTTTCCTTCCAAGGAGTAAGCGTCTTTTAATTTCATGGCTACAATCACCATCTGCAGTGATTTTGGAGCGCCAAAAATAAAGTCAGCCACTGTTTCCCCATCTATTTGCCATGAAGTGATGGGACTGGATGACATGATCTTAGTTTTCTGAATGTTGAGCTTTAAGCCAACTTTTTCACTCTCCTCTTTCACTTTCATCAAGAGGCTCTTTAGTTCTTCACTTTCTGCCATAAGGGTGGTGTCATCTGTATATCTGAGGTTATTGATATTTCTCCCAGCAGTCTTGACTCCAGCTTGTGCTTCTTCTAGCCCAGCAATTCTCATGATGTACTCTGCATATAAGTTAAATAAACAGGGTGACAATATACAGCCTTGATGTACTCCTTTTCCTATTTGGAACCAGTCTGTTGTTCCATGTCCAGTTCTAACTGTTGCTTCCTGACCTGCATACAAATTTCTGAAGAGGCAGATCAGGTGGTCTGGTATTCCCATCTCTTTCAGAATTTTCCACAGTTTATTATGATCCACACAGTCAAAGGCTTTGGCATAGTCAATAAAGCAGAAATAGATGTTTTTCTGGAACTCTCTTGCTTTTTCAATGATCCAGCGGATGTTGGCAACTTGATCTTTGGTTCCTCTGCCTTTTCTAAAACCAGCTTGAACATCAGGAAGTTCACGGTTCACGTAATGCTGAAGCCTGGCTTGCAGAATTTTGAGCATTACTTTACTAGCTAACTGGCTACTTTACTAGTAACTGGCTACTTAGTCCAAAATGTTTAGGTAGCTTAGTCCAAATTGTGTTTAGTGAGTTTTGCTCTGGAAATGCCCTATTCTTACCGTAAAGGAATCAATAAACCATCACAGGCAATCTGCTTCTGCATTTCTCTAAGAGTATGGATAATATCCTCTACATTACCTATGTGAATAGCGTTAAAGAATTTTTTCCAAACCCTAAGTGCTAGGAAACATCATGAGAAATGCTGGGATGGAAGAAGCACAAGCTGGAGTCAAGATTGCTGGGAGAAATATCAATAACCTTAGATATGCAGATGATGCCAACTTTATGGCAGAAAGTGAAGAGGAACTAAAAAGCCTCTTGATGAAAGTGAAAGAGGAGAGTCAAAAAGTTGGCTTAAAGCTCAACATTCAGAAAACGAAGATCATGGCATCTGGTCCCATCACTTCATGGGAAATAGATGGGGAAACAGTGGAAACAGTGTCAGACTATTTTTTTGGACTCCAAAATCACTGCAGATGGTGATTGCAGCCATGAAATGAAAAGACACTCCTTGGAAGAAAAGTTATGACCAACCTAGATAGCATATTCAAAAGCAGAGACATTACTTTGCCAACAAAGGTCCATCCAGTCAAGGTTATGGTTTTTCCAGTGGTCATGTATGGATGTGAGAGTTGGACTGTGAAGAAAGCTGAGTGGTGAAGAATTGATGCTTTTGAACTGTGGTGTGCTTTTGAATTGATACTCTTTGAACTTCTCTCAAGAGAAGACTGTTGAGAGTCCCTTGGACTGCAAGGAGATCCAGCCAGTCTATTCTAAAGGAAATCAGTCCTGGGTGTTCATTGGAAGGACTGATACTAAAGCTGAAACTCCAATACTTTGACCACCTCATGTGAAGAGTTGACTGATTGGAAAAGACTCTGATGCTGGGAGGGATTGGGGGCAGGAGGAGAAGGGGATGACAGAGGGTGAGATGGCTGGATGGCAT
Source organism: Bos taurus (assembly GCF_002263795.3). NCBI lineage: Eukaryota > Metazoa > Chordata > Mammalia > Artiodactyla > Bovidae > Bos > Bos taurus. Next base: position 32,041,486 of record NC_037340.1, on the reverse strand, counting down.
CACTGACTCGATGGACATGAGTTTGAGTGAACTCTGGGAGTTGGTGATGGACAGGGAGGTCTGGCGTGCTGTGATTCATGGGGTCGCAAAGAGTCAGACACGACTGAGCGACTGAACTGAACTGAAGTGCTAGGAAATCTTTTATTTTCTATGAATAACTGATACACTTGTTTCTTACAGTCAGTGCAAAACTGATTATAAAGAACATCAAAAATTTAAAGGCCAAATTTAATAATACTATAGCATGTGATCTGTATAAAGTTATGTGTTATTTACACCCTAGTGATGATTTTCTATACTAGCTAGACATTCCATGAAGTTATTTTCTATCTGTATTTCTATTTTCCCAGTTTGGTATATATAATAAATCTTCTAAAATCTTTTGTGAAATAAAGAGTACATGAATGAATAAAACAAATGACAAAACATTATGCTGATAGAGATTAAATATCTTAAATGTATATCCTATTGACTGAAAGCCAGAGTTTGTTTCATAGAAAGGCTCAAGCAGGAGACTGTTGAGTCTCTAAGTATCCAAAGAAATCTTGGAGGCATTAGAAAGGGCATCCTGGAGTCCCAAAGGTACTTTATCACTCAGAAAACTTTGGTTGTAGCTACCCTGTGCTTTAAGTTGAAAATGAAAGGGATTTTCTTAAACAAATACCTTTTATCTACAAAAAATCCACAGCAGACGTCATACTGAATGAAGGTGATCTAGGGAAGGGGTTCCCAGCCTCCAGGATCTAATGCCTGATGCTCGAGGTGGAGCTGATGTAATAACAATAGAAATAAAGTGCACAATAAATGTAATGAACTTGAATCATCCCTGTTGACTCAGACAGTAAAGAATCGCCTGCAGTACAGGAGACCTGGGTTTGATCCCCGGGTTGGAAAGATCCCCTGGAGAAGGGGACGGCTATCCACTCCAGTATTCTGTCCTGGAGAATTCCATGGACAGAGGAGCCTGGCAGGCTACAGTCCATGGGGTTATGAAGGGTCCGGCATGACTGAGAGACTTTCACTTTCACTTTGATTCATCCCAAAATCACCATCCGCCCATCTGTGGAAAAATTGTCTTCCACGAAACCAGTCCCTGGTGCCCAAAAGGTTGGGGACCAGTGCTCTAGTGAATGTTTCCCTTCTCATAACAGGAAACATGTCCGCTATTATGTTTTCAATTCAGCTTTGGCCTGGAGGTCCTGCCTAGTGAAATAAGAGGAGGAAAAAGCATGAGGAAGAAAGAAACAAAGCTGTCACTCTTCACAGGTGATACTGCAGAGATTCAGGCAGCAAATGAAGTTCTCCTGGTTATTAGGAATAGAGGAGACTGAGAGCTGGAATAAAGATTGCAGAACTAGAAACGTTAAGTGATGAAAGGTGACATTCTGCTTTGTAATTGAGACTTATAGTCATCCTCCAAATCTGTTCTCCTCTTTTATGGTAATTGAACCCTTGAGTTACAACTTGCCACAGGGAATAAAGATATGTCCCAGGGCCCCTTACATCCAGGCATGCCTGTATGACTAAGTTCTAGATGATGGCATGTGAAGAGCAGTGACACATGCAGCTTCCAGTAATTTTGCTCTTAATGGAATGTGGATGCAATGGCAGCAATCCATCTTGGAGCATGATGCTTGGAGCAATCCAGCTTGAAGCTCCCCAGAAATAACAGAGCAGTAGGAAATAGGAGCACGGATTTCTCTCTTTGTGGAGCTGGTACAGGACTGCCGAATATGACTGTGCAGTTGGACGTGACATAGTGGGTATCCTTCCCAGGGTCCACAGTGTGAACAGGACCCCATAGAATCATGCAACAGACATCAGGAAAAATGAGTACACAGCATCCCAGAGTCACCTGCCCAGGTAGGGCTCCCCTGGAGGGAAGCTTACACCTGGACCATTTCAAATATTGTTACTTTGGGGAAATCCCTGGCAGTCTGTGTTTTCATTGCTGAGGGTCTGGGTTCGATCTTTGGTCAGGGAATTAAGATCCCTCAAGCCATGCAATGCAATCAAAAAAATAAAAAATAAACTATGATGATTAACAAGGACCTACCATAAAGCATGGGTAACTCTGCTCAATGTTTTGTAGCAGCCTGGATGGGAGGGGAGTTTGGGGGAGAATGGATACATGTATATGTATGGCTGAGTCCCTTTGCTGTCCACTTGAAATTATCACAATGTGAAATTATCATGTTGGCTATACTTGAATATAAAATTAGAAGTTTATGAATAAATACATGACTGTTACTTTGGATCTCTGCTACAGCTTCTGAACCTCCATTACAGGTAATGAAAGTGTGTGTGTTAGTCACTCAGTTGTGTCCAACTCTCTACGACCCCATGGGCTGTAGCCCGCCAGTCTCCTCTGTCCATGGAATTTTCCAGGCAAGAATACTGGAGTGGGTAGCCATTCCCTTCTCTAGGGGATCTTCTCGACTTGGAGACTGAAAGCCGGTCTCCTACATTGCAGGCAGATTCTTTACCATCTGAGCCACCAGGGAAGTCCCGTTACAGTTAATACAAGATTCTAAGTCTGGGATAGGTCCTTTTAGCAAACAAAGGAAGTCAAATAGAGTAGTAGCCATGCGGCAAGATGAATTTCACATTTGTTGAGTGAATGCTCTGTACAAAGATCAGTGGTCAGTGCTGGTGGGATATACATAAAGGACAGTTCCTGCCCTCCAGGAACTTAAAGTCTAGTGAGGAAAAACCCATTTATAAATTCCAACAACTTTCAAGAATATAACCCTCAAGAAATTTAAAATATAGTGAAGAAAAATGTACCAATAATTTCAATACATAGGAGTGAAGTGAGGCTCTGAGGACAGCAATCTATTAGGAAAAGACATTCATGCCACTAATATTAATATATGGCAGTAAAGTGGGTACTGGAGGTGTTTCTGATATTAAGCGGAAAATAACTAGCCAGCCTCAAGTTTCCAAATCACGGCATTCATCAGATAGCCTTAAGTTATGAGATGCAGTACTAATTTTTCTATTTCAGTGCCCTTAGACATTTGGCTTTCTGTAGTATGGAAGCAGTTTGCCTAGTGTATTTTAAAGAATTTTTCTTAGTAAAAGAAAGGGAAAAATCAATATTTTTTTATTTGCTCACAGAAATGAAAACATACTTGGCCTCAAAGGAACAAAACATCTAATTTACTTTGCAGTATTTTCTAAATGTTACTCCAGAGAGGCTTATGTTTATGGAGAGTATCAGAATATGACCTTTAAAAAACTTACATTGATTTGGTGTTTTTTTTTTTTCTAAACAGACTATGATAATAATAATACCCAATAAAAGAAAATGCATTTGAAAAATAACATGTGTGTGTACTGGTTATGTGTGGGCGGGGACCAACCACAAATTCTGAAAATCTTTTCTCAATATTAAGACTCTTGTCATTGCAGGAGCAGTTTGCAATTTAAGCCTACCATGGATATTTATTGAGGATCTATTCTGAGCTGTGCTCTGCTGGGCACTGTAGAGAGTGGGCAATAAAAAAAAATTCTGCATTCTCATACAGAAGGCCACTATCCAAAAGGATATATATATCCTTTATATATACATATATATGTATATAAAACCAATACAGTTTTTTTTTTTTTAATTCAACATTCCAGAAACTAAGATCATGGGATCTGGTCCCAACACTTCAGGGCAAATAGATGGGGGAAAAATGGAAGCAGTGATAGACTTTGTTTTCTTGGGATCCAAAATCACTGTGGACAGTGACTGTAGCCATGAAATTAAAAGATGCTCGCTCTTTGGAAGAAAAGTTACGATGAACTTGCTGCTGCTGCTAAGTCGCTTCAGTCGTGTCTGACTCTGTGCGACCCCACAGACGGCCTCCTACCAGGCTCCTCTGTCCCTGGGATTCTCCAGGCAAGAACACTGGAGTGGGTTGTCATTTCCTTCTCCAATGCATGAAAGTGAAAAGTGAAAGTGAAGTCACTCAGTCGTGCCCGACTCTTAGCGACCTCATGGACTGCAGCCTACCAGGCTCCTCCATCCATGGGATTTTCCAGGCCAGAGTGCTGGAGTGGGGTGCCATTGCCTTCTCCGTGACGAACCTAGACAGTGTATTAAAAAACAGACATATCACTTTGCTGACAAAGGTCTATCTAATCAAAGTTATGGTTTTTTCCCAATAGTCATGTACGGATGTGAGAGTTGGACCGTAAAGAAGGATGAGCACCAAAGAATTAATACTTTTGAATTGTGGTGCTGAAGAAGACTCTTGAAAGTCCCTTGGAGAGCAAGGAGATCAAAGCATCCCTTGGACAGCAAGGAGATCAAAGCAGTCAATCCTAAAGGATATCAACCCTGAATATTCACTGGAAGGACTGATGCTGAAGCTGAAGCTCCAAATACGTGGGCCACCTGATGTGAAGAGCCGACTCATTGGAAAAGACCCTGGTGCTGGGAAAGATAGAGGGCAGGAGGAGAAGGAGGCAACAGAGAATGAGATGGTTGGATGGCATCACTGACTCAATGGACATGAATTTGAGCAAACTCCAGGAGATAGTGAAGGACAGGGAAGCCTGGTGTGCTGCAGTTCATGGGGTCTCAAAGAGTCAGACATGACTTAGCGACTGAAAAACAGCAATCAATATTGAGTGCTAAGTAGAGGCCCAAAGGAATGTGAGTACGTCGGGGAGGAAAAATATAATTTTTTTTAATTAAAAAATTATTTACAGCAAGGAGTGGTGGGTGGGTTTGGCAATCAGGCTGTAGTTTTCTGATCTTGTTCTAGAAGTAGAAAGACTCCAGCTGAGGATCTTCCTTTTTGGATGATAAAGAACAATCAGCAGTGCCTTAGGTCTTTCCTTTCCTTCCCTGGTTAGCTTGATTTATTCTTTTAAGACAGTATATACCCTTAGAGTGCATTCCTAGCCTAAAAGTCACTGCCGTGGGAATTAGGGCTCTGATCACCTGTTACAGCTATTTTGGTCCGTGAAGAGGGACTCATGGAATCTACTTCTTTGCCTGTGTTGGAGATGTTGTAAGGGAAAAGTCCATCGTCTCTTTCTCCAGTTGTTGGCCAGTCTGGCAGGAGGCTGGCTGGTCATCATCTCAAAGCCTAAGCGCAAATCTTCACCCACACTTTTATGCACCAGGGAAAAGATGAATTCTTATCTGGTGAAGCTTAAAGTCTTCATTAGAAAGATAGGCACTAAAGTTTATCCTTACTGCTTATTCATTCTATTTATAAAAGCTCACATCTGGTAATCTCAACTTCCCAGTCCAACCCTCCCTTTCCACACTCCTCCTTGGCAACCACAAGTCTGTTCTCTATGTCTGTGAGTCTGTTTCTGTTTTGTAGATAGGTTGATCTGTATCATATTTTTGAGTTGACATATAAGCAATATCATATGGTATTTCTTTCTCTTCCTGAAATACTTCACTTAGTATGATAATTTCTAAGTCCATTCATGTTGCTGCAAATGGCATTATTTCATTCTTTTTATGGCTGAGTAGTATTCCATTGTGTATATAAAATCGTTTTTATCCATTCATCTGTCAGTAGACATTTAGGTTTTTTTCCATGTCTTGACTATTATAAATAGCGTCTAATGAGTAAAGAGAAGCACCTCATTAGGAATTTCTGGTAAACTACTGTTAGTAAATTGTAATTGAAAAAAAAAAAAAAAGCCTAGTCTTAACAAATGTAAAATCTGCAAGATCTTAGTAATCATGCTGCTTCACTGAGTTTTGCAAACTAAAAATTTCTGAGGTGTGTGGTTAGGTTAACAAGTGATTTGGGCATCATTTTTCAAAACAGCCCTGATCTGCAGAAATCACCCAACCAATCATATAACAAATTCATTAAACAACTATATGTTAACCCTGTGCTCTGGGCATGGAAAGATGGGAGGTTTAACCTACCCTCAAGGGTGTCACGGTCCGTTAAAAAGTCAGCTTGCAACTAAAACGGTGTGTGCTGAGTGCTTTGTGAGGATGCTATGATGGAGTGGAGAGGGGCACAGAAGAGAGGCAGCTAACCCAGTAAAGAGTCCGCAGAGGGGGTCAGGCAGAGACTGAGTCTTGGAGGCTTGTGTGGGTTCCATGGAAGTGGAAGAGATGGGACAGGTCATGTTGGGTAGAGGCTATTGCAGCCGTGGACGTACCGTTCTAGAAGAGTTTGGGAAATTCCAAGTAGTTCTTTGTGGCTGGTACACAGGTGCCCTCCGAGAAGTGATGAACATGAGGATGGAGGAGTAGGAAGAGCCTAGATTATGAAATAGAAGTAGATACAAAACTAATGTGTGATGGTCATTCTGAACAGGGCACATTGTGGTAGAAAGGGGACCTGTAGTGGCAAGGGGGTGAAGCAATCCATACATGTTGTCATATTATAGTTGATATTTAATTAGGGTGTTCTTTAATAGTACTTTTTCTAGAAAAACTGTCAAGTATTATATGGTAAGTATAAAAATAACTAATACTGAACCTGAAGATTTTCATACTGAGTGAAGTAAGTCAGACAGAGAAAGACAAATCTTATTTGTGGAATCTAATAAAAGGCTACAAATGAACTTATCTACAAAACTGAAATAGAGTTACAGATGTAGAAAATAGGCTATGGTTACCAGGGGGTAAAGGGGGGCAAGGATAAATTGGGAGATTTAAATTGACATATACACATTACTATATATATATAAACGTATATATATGTCAGATATAGACATATATAATATAGACAGATATAGACATATATAATAGATACATATATATCTATTCAAGCCCTGGGTCAGGAAGATCCTCTGGAGAAGGGAATGGCAACCCACTCCAATATTCTTGCCTGGAGAATCCCATGGACAGAGAAGCCTGGCGGGCTACAGTCTGTGGGGTCAGCAAAGAGTCAGATATGATTGAGCGACTAAACACACATACGTATATATATTTGTATAACTAATTCACTTTGCTGTATACCTGAAACCAACACAACACTGTAAATCAATTACATCTCAATGAAAATTTTAAAAAAGAATAAATAATACTTTGATCACACATCAATTTTGATTAGATTAGTTGAATTGATAAGTTAAACATAGATGGAAAGTTACACACTTCTGTTTTATTTGTAGCAGGTAAAGTTAATGATGCCATTTGTGATTTTTAAGATTTTGAAAGTATTTTCCTTTTTGCTTTGAAAGTTCCTGTTTCTAATTCTGTGCTCCTGTGTATTTAAGGCACTTAAATAATTTTGTCAGCTCTGTAAGGCCCTCCCCACTGTCTGAGGGCAAACAGCCTTGAACTACAATTGCAGGATTTTTAGAGAAAATTCCTAGGCTTTGGAGCAGCGGAGGCAATCTCTCATGTTCAACTCACCGATTGATGGTTAGTGGCTGCTGGGGTGCTATGCCGAGGACTCAGAATCATGCCAAGATCAAGAGTGACATCTGCATGGGAGGAGATCGCCAGTGGTGGCCTGTGTCTCATCCCTGCTGAGGACAGTACACTCTGTCAACTCAATGTGGTGGCGCCAAGAAATTGGACCACTCTTTTTAGCCTTCTCCTTCACAGCCTTTGAACTCTTGGAATTTTCCAAACCACGCTGACTTTTAAACCCTTTGAATGATAAGAGACACAGGGATTGAATTTCAACACATGAATGTGTTTCCTGGCCATAAACTCTTAGACATCTTTTTCCTTGCTCTTGACCTTCCTTTGGCTGCTAGACAGGTTACCTATGTCTGCCAAACACCTCTGGTTTAACTGGTTGTGGAGCAGTCAACCAGTGATGCTCCTGCTTCCATACATATCAGGTAGGGCATTTTCAAACGCTTATTTATATGATAATTAAACACCAAAAGTATGAGTTTTAGCTTAGGTGAAAACATAAGAATAAGGGGTGTGGCAGAGAAGAAATTGGAAGTTTTCTTTTTAATTGAAATATAACTGACCTATAACATTATATTGGTTTCAGATATACAACAATAATCCAGCCTAAGTACATACTGCAAAATTATTGCCATGCTAAGTCGAATTAACATCCTTAGGGAAAGGGTTATCCTTATAGAATCAGGGTTATGTGCATGGGAACTACAAAGTTCTGACGTGGAATTTTTGTAGGACAAAGATTCAGCTTATTTCTTACTAACTGCTTGCTAAAGTTAATTAGAAACCTCAAATAAAACGTCAAGGGGTAGTAGAGGAAAACTAGTTCTTCTAACTAGTATATACAAATGTCTTAGCAACTTACTATAAAGTCAACAATGGATTGTGAGCAGCTCGCTCCAAACAGTGACTGGGGAATCCAGACTCTTTCTCTCCCATGGCTGTGTCATATTTCACATACGGCATCGGAGAACAATGAGCCTGTCTGTATCCAGGGAGCCCAACAGAAAAGACGTACAGATTCACATGTAGGAAGTTTTATGGGCCAGATGTGACCGTGGCATTCACAGAGGTTCCACTGGCAAAGACTTTTTCATAAAGCCAAAGCAAATACTGAAGGATGCTGGTGCCCAGGAGGTAAAGCAAACAGGCTGGTGAAGAACTTCCTTATTTTTCAAAGGAAATAGATATATCACAGATTTGCTTTTTCTATAAGGTGACCATGGGCTGGTGCCTATTGATAAAGGGGCCTCCAGTTTTATTTTTTTTTTTTTTAATGTTTTTGACTGTGCCGCTCGCGTGCAATGGAGCCCAGGTCCCCGCGGAGCCCCAACCCCAGGCTGCATATCTTCACTTTGCTGCAGCTAAGCTACCCTGGAGCCCCGAGGGATGGGCGGAGCGATCCTGCCCCAGCCCCGCCTCACCCTGCCCCACCCGGCTCCAACCCCGCCCATGGAAGCCCCGCCCCGCTCATCACAGCCCCGCCCCGCTCATCACAGCCCCGCCCCGCTCATCACAGCCCCGCCCCGCTCATCACAGCCCCGCCCTTAACCGGCGGACCCCAGGAGGCCAACCCACCTGTGAAACCAGGTCGGTCCTCCGGCTACGCACCATGTCGGCCTCAGCACCCACAGCCTCTTTTCAAGGAATCTCATAGTAATTTGTGGCCTCCTGCAAGGCCAGTTATCGTCACAACTTTGGTTGACCTGGATCTGGGAGTCTCCACGGCTTTGGGTTCTGGACGACGCCTGGCTGAGGGGACACAAACAGGAGGTCGTTGTCCTCAGAACACACTGAGGCTTCAGCTTCTGGAAAACTCTGGGTCCCGTCCACGCAGACAGGAACCCAGTGTCTTCAGGACCCGCTGTGGAGAGCGACTGCTGGAGTAAAAGGTGAAGAAAAATTGGGAGCAGCTTCCTGAATGTGGCTGGCTGCTGAGGAGGGAGGGGTTAATTTTCATAGGAGCCCCCAGAGGAAGGGCTTGGTGTGGAAAAGTGTGGGTTTCAGGTAGTTTTTTGGCTGTGGTGTAGACAGTTCCTAGTGTGTCTCTGTGGTGTGTTATGGGGTCTCTAACCTTGGGGTCACAGACCGGTACTTCCTGTCAGATCGGTGACGGCAACAGATTAGAAATAAAGGACACAATAAATATAATGTGCTTGAATCATCCCGAAACTATCCCCACCCCTCCCTGGTCTGTGGAAAAATTGTTCTCCTCCAAACCCATCCCTGGTGTCAAACAGGTTGTGGTCTGCTGGTGTGTGGTATCTAGTTTGCTTGGCATCATTTTTTGTTTTTTGTTTTTTTTTTTTTCAGAACATAAAACATGTTTTCTGTTTTATTTCAACCTTTCAAATTTCACTCTAATTTCTATCATAGCTGACCATGTTTTGAACCTAAAGAGAAATTTTTCAAAATATCATTTCAACTTTGGTAGGTTGATAAGTCAACTTTATATGCATAAAGCCACCACAGTTTCTAATATTTAAAAAAATATGTTGTATAGGGTCTTTTGTGATAACGTGAAATAACACTGGATTTTAAATTGATGTTGGAGGTGTTATCCTTTTGAATGCTTCTTAATTTTAAAGACTTTGATTCTGTACCTGATTTTACAGATACTTTCTAAATAATGACTAATTATTTCTTCCTGCCTTGTGCTAAAACCCTTATTTTTGTTTTGCTTTCTGTGCATTAGCCAGGACCTTGAAATATTACAGTATTACCTTGCCATCATTTTTGAAGGAATTTTCTGCAGTATATGACCTTGGCAACTTTGTTATAAATTAATGGACCAGATTGTTGTTGTTTTCGTTGCTAAATTGTGACTCTTTTGTGACCCTGTGGACAGTAGCCCACCAGGTGCCTCTGTCCATGGGATTTTCCAGGCATGAATAATGGAGTGAGTGGACATTTCCTTCTCCAGGATATCTTCCTGACTCAGGGATCGAACCTGCGTCTCCTGCCTTGGCAGGCGGATTCTTTATCATGGAGCCATCAGAAAAGCCCAACGGACCATAGACGTGTGGGTTGATTTCTGGGCTCTCTGTTCTGTTCCTCTGGTGCCTGTTTTTATGCCAGTTCTACCCTGTTTTGGCTCCATAGCTTCACAGTGTAGTTTGAAGTCAGGGAGCAAAGTTGACTCCAGCTGTGTTCTTTCTTAGAATGGCTTTGACTCTTTAGGGTCCATTTTGGTTCTATACAACGGAGAGGACTGTTTGTTCTGTTTTTGTGAAAAATGCCATTTTCATTTTGTTCAAGATTGAATGTATCCAATGCTTTGGCTGGATGAACTTTTTTCTTAAGATTTTTTTTTTTTAATGTGGACCATTTTTAAAGTCTTTTTTGAATTTTTTACAAATTGCTTCTGTTTTATGTTTTTGCTTTTTGGCCCTGAGGTATGCAGGATCTTAGCTCCCTGACCCAGGATTGAATCTGCACCCTCTGCATTGGAATGTGAGTCTTAACCACTGGACCGCCAGGAAAAACCCTAGATGAATGTTTTAACAATATTCTTCCAATTCCTGACCAAAGAATTTTTTTTAGTTCTTTGTTTCTTCTTCAGTTTCTTTACAAGGGTTCTACAGTTTTCGTTGTGCAGGTCGTTCACATCACTGTTTAGATGTATACCTGGGTATTTTGTTCTTTTTGATGCAGTTGTGAGTGGGATCGTTTTCTTAATTTTTCTGATACTTCTGCTTCTTTATTAGTGTTTAAAAAAGCTCAACTGATTTTTGTGTAGTACTTTTATATCATGCAACTTTACTCAGTTCATGTATTACTTCTACCTTTTGGTGATTCAATGTGAAAATTGTAATTTAAAAATACAGTTGTTTCTGCTGTATCCCAACTCATTCACAACACCCAAGACATAGTGACTACTAACATTAAAAGGTGCTGTGGGAACATTATATGTGGATTCCTACAAGAGTAATTAGCTTAAGCCTTTGGGGTGAACTGAATCTGGATATGACTTGTCCCCTAACATGAAGTTTGATGTCTTATCTACTTTTCTGGCATGGTATTGACATGTTTGTTTTGAAAAGTTATTTGCTTTCTAGTAACTTCAAACCTACAGAAAACTTGCAATAGAAGTACAATGTCCTCTTCATCTGTAGGTTCAGATGTCCAGTCATCATTAATTTACCACCTGTGCCGGTCTACATGACAACTTCCACTGTGCTTTACCCCAAAAAGGACATTCTCCCACGGAACACCCACATAACCCTCAAATGAGAAATCATTATGGTTTTCACTTTCTAATTTAATCCTCAGGCCCACTTCCATTTTCACCACCTGCTGCAAAGCATGAAAGTGTCTTGCCATTCTGATCAAGTTTTCTTTTTCTGAAAATGTTCTTGAGACTTTCCCTCATTTCCACAACCCTGATGGATTTAAAGCACACAGCTGAAATGACCTGGGTGGCCTTTTCTGTATAGCTTCTTTCCCTTAAGATCTTTTCCATGTTCATGCATGTTGTAACATGTACTGGTACTTCGTTCATGTTTTCTGTGGTGATTAAAGCTGTCAAATATAACATTTACTGTTTAAAGCATCTAAAGTATGTGTTTCTATGACATGAACTGCATTTACATTGTTTCACAAATATCCTCACCATCCATCTTTCATACTTTTTCTTTTTTTCCAAGTGAAACTGCATCCATTAAGCACTAAATTTCTTCAACCCTTGTCAACCCCATTCTACCTTCTAACTCTGAGTTTCATTTCTCTGGATACCTCATAGAAGTGGAATCATAATATTCATCCTTTGGTAACGGGGTTATTTCATTTAGCATAAGGACTCTAAAGTTTATACATGTTGTAGCATGTGTCTGATTTTTCCTTAGTTTTTAAGGCCGAATGTGTACATATCACATTTTGTTTATTGTTTCATCTGTCCATGGACACTTTCATGGGTTGCTTCTACCTTTGGCCAATGTGAATAATGCTGCTCTGAATACAGACGTACAAATATCTGTTTCACTCTCTACTTTCAAACCTTTTGAAAGTACATGCCCTGAAGTGGAATTGATGGATAATATGTTAATTTATTTTTAAGTTTTTGATGAACCACCATACTGTTCTTCACAGCCACTGTGCTATGTTACCCTATTTTTGTATATGGCAGAATAATAATGGAAGTTTATAGATCTACCTTCTTTTGCTTATTCATTCATCTACTGATGGACATTTAAATTGTTTCTATTGGGCCAGTGTCAACTAGGCTGCTATGAATATTCATGTACAAGTTTTTGTTTAAGCACTTGTGTAGCAATTATAATGATTTAAAATAACTATGTCATATTTCATGGAACCGATACTATTTACATAATTTCTCTTTTTTGGGATATTAATTTGATTTGATTCTAAGCTCTCCTCCTCCATGTTCATATATGACTGCAGTGAGCGAATTCTAGCAGATAATATTTTCATCATTTAAATTGTTTTTTTTAATAATTATGCAGTTGAAGTATTATATAAATAATTCTGAAGTTAACACATTTCAGCAGAGTTTTTTTCTTCTACTGTATTATTTTCTTGGAATAAATATAAATCAGTTACTTTACTAGTTCAATAGTATGAATGTTTTAATAACTCTGGATGCATTTTTTGGGTTGTGTTGCTTTTCAGACATTTATACTAATTTTCTAATATATATTAGTATATAGTATATATTATATTATTATATATACCAGTATATTAGTATATATATTAGTATATATTATTAGATATAATAATAATTATATATTATAATATATGTACTAGTATGCTGCTGCTGCTGCTAAGTCGCTTCAGTCGTGTCCGACTCTGTGTGACTCCATAGACGGCAGCCCACCAGGCTCCCCTGTCACATATAAATGTTATTTATTTATTTTTGGATGTGCTGGGGTTCTTTTCTAGTTGCAGTGAGTGGAGACATACTCTCTAGTTGTGATGTGGGAGCTTCTCACTGTGGTGGCTTCTTAAATTGCATGGGCTCTAGGGTGCATGTGCTTCAGTAGTTGTGGCATGTGGGCTCAGCAGCTCCCAGGCTCTAGAGCACAGGCTTAACAGCTGTGGCAAATGGGCTTAGTTACTCCATGGCGTGTGGGACCTTCTTGGAAAATCGATCGAATCCATGTCTCCTGCACTGGCAGGTGGATTCTTTACCACTGAGCCACCAGGGAAGCCCCTATATTAATTTTCACTGCTATTAACTTTACCTTTGTTTTCCAGCCTCACCAGCATTTGTAAAACATTTTCTGAAACTCATTTAATATGTAGGTGTAAATGGTATTTTTAGAGTTGTCTTCTTAATGATTACTGAGCTGAACATATTTTCATTGTTTGCATGTATAGAATGCCTGACGTTTTCTTTATAAATTTGAAAGAACTGTTGATCTGGTGGAGATATTTGTCTGTTGGTTTTGCTGCGATTTCTTTTCCTCTCTCCTGTTTCTTGTGACTGTAGGTTTTCCATACTCCCCTCTGCATGAACACAAGTGCTTCTGTGTACACAGGCTGTTTATACTTCCCATTGTGGTGTTTCACTTTAAAATTTGGAACCGTAGAAATTCATGTATAGCGGAATCTCTTTGAGACTTTGTGTGCATGTGTGTGTGTGTATGTGTGTGTGTATATATGTATGGTTTAGTTGCAGCATGTGGGATCTTCATTGTGGTCCCAGCTTCTCTAGCTGTGGTGTGTGAGCTTAGTTGCCCCACAACATGTGGGATCATAGTTCCCCAATCAGGGATTGAACCCACGTCCCCTGGATTGCAAGGCGGATTCTTAACCACTGAACCACCAGGGAAGTCCTGAGCCTTTGTGTTTTATTCTGTTGGTCTGTATATTTATCTCTGTGTCAATTCTGTATAGGGGGTAGTTGTAAGGGTACAATGTGTGGTAAAAGGAGAAATCAACCACTCACTTTTCTGCATCTAATTTTATTATGTTGACTTAAGTCTCTCAAATAATGGATGAGTATGTGTTAGTGTCTGGGTGTTGTTATGTCTGTGTCAGAAAGAGGGAGAGGTGAGGAAGAACGCAGAAGGTGGTGATAAATTGTTGGATTGGGATAAAACTAGTGAGCTGGTAAATTGTTTGGCATTCATGTAATAATTAGCCTACATTTCTCTATGGACTTCATGGATTCCAAATGGCTTCTGAATTGTCAAACTTGATAGAGCATTAACTTTGTATTTGATTATTAATATCTGATTTAAATAAGACTTCAAAATGAGTCAGTCATTCATGACAGTGAACTAAATTCAGGTTCTCATATTTTTCCCTAAACAAATCATGCAAACAACCTTAAAAGGTATTAAAATTAAGGACATGAAAAAATGCTATCAGGAAGATAGCAGAGTGATGTTTAATAAAATAATTTTGTTTTTCAGAAAGACTTGGGATAAATGACTTTTTGAATAAACACTGCAGTAACTGCATGCAGAATTCATATTTTCTTAGGCTGAAAGACAAAAAAAGGATTACTTCAAGTGCAAAGAAATTTATAGTTCAGTTATGAGAATGCATTGAAAAGTAGAATTATAGCTGCCTGGAGCTTATTTAAATTTATAATGAAGGCCATTCAGAAGGAAAGTACTGAAGACTTAATATACCCAATGTTGTGATCATTCTTAAGACTTTCCAAATTTCTTGATAATATAGAACTTAATTGTAGCAGAATTAGTGAAAGTATATGGAATCTGCACAGAATCCAAAATCTAGGGCAGTCCAAGGGAAAAGTTCTTTTGCGTGGTGAATATACAGAGGCATGATACACACTAACCTTCACCTATTTATTCTAGTTCATGGTGTGGTCATGTCCCTTGCCAAAGCTTTTCTGGGAAGCTGTAAGGAGAAAATGATTTGTTGGCCTAGCTTCTGACTTGACTTCATTTCTCTCTGTGGGGGATCACTTTACATTTCCTTAATTGCAAGGACAGCTTGTATGGCTGGCAGTTGTTTGAATTGAGAAATGGATTTTAATGAACTACAGTTTCTTTTGCTCAGCTGGAATTGTAGTAGTCATTGACTAAATTAACAGTCATGGTCAAAGCTAAGATGACAGCTGTGTCACAGAAAAGGAAAGGTAAGGGCTTATTTTGAGGTACTATATATGGATCATGCTCTTAAAATAATGGTTTTTGCAACTTCACACTTTTGAGTTTCTTTGTTATTCTTTTCAAAGTACCAAAAGGCTCCTCCAAAGCACTTTGGAAACCTCAGATGTCAGGATAGGGATAGAAACCTGGCTAAAAGTCATTCATTATTAATCAGATAGTAATTTGTATTCATCTTGTGATTTAAAGTACATAGTCTTAGATTTTTCTTCATTACAATAAAACACAATAGATCATTAAAGTTATCTGTCTTGAACATCTAAGGATACAAAGGCAGGTGAATGTTAAGGCATATGGACCAAACAGAATAAAAATTGAATTATATTCCCTAACTTTTAATTTGGGCTTCCCAGGTGGCACTAGTGGTAAAGAGCCTGCCTGACAATGCAGGAGACTTTAGAGATGCAGATTCAATCCCTGGGTGGGAAAAGCCCCTGGAGGAGGGCACAGCAACTCACTCCAGTATTCTTGCCAGGAGAATCCCTGCGGACAGAGGAGCCTGGTGAATTACAGTCCATGTGCTGTGTTTAGTTTCTCAGTTGTGTCCCACTCTTTGCAACCCCATGGACCCCATGGACTACAGTCCACCAGGCCCCTCTGTCTATGAGGATTCTCCAGGCAAGAATACTGGAGTGGGTTGCCATGCCCTCCTTCAGGGGATCTTCCCAACCCAGGGATCAAGCCCAGGTCTCTCGCATTGGAGGTGGATTCTTTATGATCTGAGCCACCAGGGAAGCCCAACAATACTGGAGTGGGTAGCCTATCCCTTCTCCAGAAGATCTTCCCGACCCAGGAATTGAACTTGGGTCTCCTGCATTGCAGGCCGATCCTTTACCAGCTGAGCTACAGTTCATAGGGTATCAGAGTGGGACACAACTAAAGCGACTTAGCACAGCTTTTAATTTAACAAGTAGTATAGTTTTACTATTTCTGTGTGCTTAATAAACCCTCCTTCAGGCAGTTTGAAAGCACTTTTTATTAGACATTATGCAAATTAAAATTATTAGTGTTAAGTTTGTTTATGTTCATTTTTAGTTCATTACTTCCCAGGGAAAGGAACTTACCCAGTGCTTTTCCAGGAAACTGTTAACAATGTGTTTTAAATGCATTCCTACTCATTTATCATTTTGATAAATAGCCTTAGATTTAATGTATTATATGATTTAGTCTCTTTAAAAGCCATGTAGCAATTTTGCAACAGAAAGTGGAAATGCTGTGGCTTAAGTTTAAAATATACGTCTTTCCAAAACCTTGGATGAAACAAAATGAAAGAAAAATCTAGTGAGAAAAATATTTATGGTGTTCCCTAAGTCCCTTAAGCTACCATCACTCCTTTTCATTCTCTTTTCTTTTTGTTCCTCTGACTGGATAATTTCCACCAACATACCTTCAAGTATGGTAACCCTTTCTTCCACTTGATTGAGTCTGGTATTGAACTTCTCTGTTGAATTTTTCAGTTCAGTTAGTGTGTTCTTCAATGCTGTGGTTTCTGATTGGTACTTTTAAAGTATTTTCGATTTCTTTGTTAAGCTTCTCACTTTGTTCAGGCACTGCTATCCTGACTTCAGTAGTATCTTTATGACTGTTACTATGAATGCTCTGTCAGATAGATCAGTTTCCAGATACTTATTCTTTTGTTTGGAACATATTCTCCTGTTTCTTCATTTTCCTTTTCTCTCTGTGTTGATTTCTTCACGTTAAATAAAACAGTCACCTCTCCCAGTCTTCATAGTCTGGCCTCATGTAGGTGGTGAGCTTCTCCAATCAGCCCAGCTCAACCTTCTGGTTACATTTGTATTTGTCCAAGCTGTTGTTTTTATTTTTAATGACTCCCAGAAGAATAGGGTGTGCCAAGACTCATCAGTGTCCCAAAGGTGTAAGAGAGAGATGCACACATGCCCATTCAGGCTCTTGGAGGACTTTTTTGTTGTTGAAGTTGATTTACAATGTTGTATTAATTTCTACTGTACAGTAAAATGATTATGTTATATATGTTACATATATATTATTCTTTTAAAATTCTCTTTTCCATTATGGTTTATGATAAGATATTGAATATGGTTCTTTGTGATATAGAGTAGGACCTTGTTATTTATCCATTTTATATATAAAAGCTTACATCTGCTAACCCCAACCTCCCACTCCATTCCTCACCCAATCCCCTTCCCCTTGGCAACCACAAATCTGTTCTCTGTGTCTGTGAGTCTTTTTCCATTTCATACATAAGTTCATTTGTGTCATATTTTAGACTCTACAGATAAGTAATATTATATGGTATTTTCTTTCTATTTCTGACTTCACTATCTGACTTTCACTATCATACTTCACTTGGTATGATAATCTCTGGTTGCATCCATGTTGCTGCAAATGGCAATATTTAATTCTTTTTTTATGTCTGAGGTAATATTCCATAGTATATGTGTATCACATCTTCTTTATCCATTCATCTATTTATGGACTTTTAGATTGTTTCCATGTCTTGGTTATTATGAATAGTGCTGCTTGAGCCTGTGGGTAACATATTATCTTTTTGAATTATAGTTTTGTCTGGGTGTATGCTCAGGAGTGGGATTGCTGGATCATATGGTAGCTCTACTTTTTAGTTTTTAAAAGAATCTCTATACTGTTCTCCATAGTGGCTGTACCAATTTACATTCCCATTAACAGTAGGAGGGTTCCTTTTTCTCCACACCCTCTCCAGCAATTGTTATTTGTAGACATTTTGATGATGGCCGTTCTAACCAGTATGAAGTGATATCTCGTTGTAGTTTTGATTTGCATTTTTCTAGTAATTAGCAGTGTTGAGCATCTTTTAATGTGCCTTTTAGCCATCTATATGTCTTTGGAGAGATGTCTATTTAGATCCTCTGTCCATTTTTTGAGGGTTGTTTGTTTTTTTGACATTGAACTGTATGAGTTGTTAGTATATTTTGGACAGTAATCCTTTGTTGGTCACATCATTTACAAATATTTTCTCCTATTCTGTAGGTTGTCTTTTTTTTTTTTTATGGTTTTCTTTGCTGTGCAAAAGCTTTCATGTTTAAGGTCTGTTTGTTTATTTTGGCTTTTATTTCCATCAATGTAGGAGATGGATCCAAAAAAATTGCTGAGCTTTATGTCAAAGAGTATTCTGCCTATATTTTCCTCTAAGAGTTTTATAGTATCTGGTCTTACATTTAGGTCTTTGATCTATTTTGAGTTTATTTTTGTATGGTATTAAAGAATGTTCTAACTTCATACTTTTACATGTAGCTGTCCAGTTTTCCTAGCACCACTTGTTGAAGAGACTGTCTCTTCTCCATTGTAGATTCTTGCCTCCCTTGTAGATTCTTTACCACTGAGCCATCAGGGAAGCCTTATATGCAGAATACATCCTGCAAAGTGCCAGTCTGGATGAATCATAAGCTGGGATTAAGATTACTGGGAGAAATATCAACAGCCTTAGATATGCAGGTGATACCATGCTAATGGCAGAAAGTGAAGAGGAACTGAAGAATCTTTTGATGAGTGAAAGAGGAGAGTGAAAAAGCTGGCTTAAAACTCAGCATTCAAAAAAACTAAGATCATGGCATCCAGTCCCATCACTTCATGGCAAATAGAAGGGGAAAAAGTGGACGCAACACATTTTATCTTCTTGGGCTCCAAAATCACTGCAGACAGTGACTACAGCCATGAAATTGAAAGCTGTTTACTCCTTGGAAGGAAAGCTATGACAGACCTAGTATTAAAAAGCAGAGACATCACTTTGCCAACAGAAGTCTGTCTAGTCAAAGCTATGGTTTTTCCAATAGTCAGGTAATGAGTTTAGAACTGTTCTCTCCTCTGAAAAATTTTAAAATAGTTTCAGAAGGATAGGCGTTAAGTCTTCTCTAAATGCTTGGTAGAATTCACCTGTAAAGCCATCTGGTCCTGGACTTTTGTTAGTTGGGAGTTTTTAAGTGACAGATTCAGTTTCAGTACTTGTAATTGATCTGTTCATATTTTCTATTTCCTCCTGGTTCAGTCTTGGGAGATTGTACCTTTCTAAGAATTTCTCATTTCTCTAGGATGTCCATTTCATTGGCATGTATTTGCTTGTAGTAGTCCCTTATGTAATGTTTCATTATGTGGATGTCCAGTAATCCTCTTGGTTACCTCACTGAAAATTTCACTAACCAATTTCATAAGCCAAAATGGAACTTTCTGATAATTTTATATGAGTGAGAGTCAAATATTCAGAAATGATAATGGAATCAACTATATAGGCTTTAAGGGTAAAAATATGTCCTTAAAATCTCTAGTAACAATTGGGAAATTTAACTTAAGTTATGGACAATAATTTTACAACAGAGAAGACTCTTGCTTTGCCTTATTAAATAATTAGAACTTCAGACTGCATGACTTGCCTGGAGAATCCCATGGACAGAGGAGCCTGGTGAGCTATAGTCCATAGGGTGCAAACAGTGACACGAATGAAGCAACTTAGCATTGCACACATGCTGCATGATCACCAGAAGATGCAAATAACTCCCTTTTCAGAGTGAGGATGTATTTTGCTATGGAAACCGTTTTATCAAAATGCCTCCTAGGAGTATTGAGAAAAGACCTTAAATGCCAACAGTTTAGGTTTTAGGAAAGGTCCAAAGAGTGAAAAAGTATTAAAAGCAGAATAAAGATCGATTATAGTTATCTTGTCATAGTAAAAGCTACTGAAAGAAATAAGATACTGATTTGATAGTATGTCAATAGCTTTCTGAGAGGTTTCCCTGATGGCTCAGTGGTAAAGAATCCACCTGCAATGCAGGAGGTGCAAGAGACATAAGTTTGATCCCTGGGTTGGGAAGATTCTCTGGCAGAGGAAATGTCAACCCATTCCAGTATTATTGCCTAGAAAACCCCATGGACAGAGGAGCCTGGTGGGCTATGGTCCATAGGGCTGCAAAGAGTTAGACACACCTGAGCATGCATGCAAACAATAGCTTTCTGAAAACAGAGTGAAGAATAATGGGTAGATCTAAAAAAGAGATGAAGAGTACCTGTAATCATTTTATTCCTGGACACTTATTTTTGTGATCCTTTAAATAAAAATTAAAAATTTGAGACAGCATATTCAGAGATGATCACCTGCACAATTAGGGATTATGGCTCCTAGAAAGATTTTCATATTTAAAAAAGCATAGTAGCAACTACTGACAGCAGGAAAGAAAAAAAGCAGCCTTTAGCAGATAGAGCAAGAAGTTCATTCTCAGTTGTTCTGAATTTTGAGAGAAGTGACCCATGGGGACTACCTAGAGCTACAAGATGGGGTATTATCTTCAATTTTATGAGTAAGAGACACAAGATGAGAGCATTTATTAGAAAAGTCTTTTTTGAGGGGGTTTGTTACAGAAGCAAAGAAAGGAAAACTGCAGTGCAGGATAAAAAGAGCCAAGTGTTTTATAGAGAGGAGTTCCACTATGTATTCAGTGTCAAGATTTGTCTTTGACAATCACATATTAAATAATTTTATAATGGTAATATTGAACTTCAAAAAGAAAAAAATGAATGGAAAGAAAAATACAAATATGAAAGGAATAATATCCATAGTTAATTTTCCTGGCATTTTTATAATCTTGAATAAGCATGTATACAGTGTATTTGGTTTAGAAAAATTAATAACATACCCACAGTATGGGAAAAATGTTGCAAATCATATATTATAAGGGACTTGTGTCCAGGATATGTGAAGAATTCTGAAGACTCAGCAATAAAAAGATAAATAACTCAATTAACAAATAAGCAGAAGATTGGAATAGATATTTCCATAAAGAGGATATGCAAATGACTAATGATCACATGAAGAGATATTTCAACATTATGATTGGGGAAATGAAGACCAAAACCAAAATGTGATACCAGTTCAAGCCCAGCAGAATCATTATAATTTTAATAACATACAACAAGTGTTAATAAAAACTATCTAGAAATTCAACTCTTAGTACATTGCCAGTGGGGTCATAAAATGGTTCAGCCACTTTGGAAAACAACTTGACAGTTCCTATAAAATGTTAAGTATAAAATTGCCATATGACTAAGAAAAACCACTCCTAGGTATATACCCAAACTAAATGAAAACTGTTTCTATGCAAATGTTCATAGCAGTGTTATGCCTAAATAGCAAAGAGTAGAATATCCCAAATGTCTGTCAATCGATGAATGGATACATACAATGGGGTATATCCATACAATTCGTGGTACCTAAAGAGGAATGAAATACTGGTGAATGTTGTAATGTGGTTGAACCTTGAAAGCATTATGCTAAGTAATAGAGACCAGTCACAAAAGACCATATGTTGTATGATTTCATTTAAGTGAAATAGCCAGAGTAGGTAAACTCATGGAAACAGAAGGTGTCTTCTAGTGGTTGCTAGAAGCTGGAGGATTGGGGGATGGGGTAAGACTGCTGATGGGTATAGAGTTTCTTTTTGAGCTGATGAAAATTTTCTAGAGTTAGATAATGGTGATGCTTGCACAACTTTGTGAATATACTAAAAACCATGCATTATCTACTTGAAAAGTGTGAATTTTATGGTACATAAAATATATGTGAAGAAAGCTGTTATAAAAATTGATAGCAATTAAATTTAAATTATAAACACAGAATTTCTAAAGATATGGTGCCATTAGATTTCTAGATTCATATATCACCTTTACTTTTTCTTTTAATATTATGAATAACTATACTGCCTTTGTCTACTTGACTGCATCATGAAAGTGAATTGAAGTGGTAACTACTCTTCCATCTGACCAAACTAATCTTGGTTTTGCTTTCATTCATTTAAGTCTCATTTTACTAAAAATTAGGAAGGAAAATGGGACTTCTGCTTTACTTGTTGACATAAAGGAAACATATTTCCTGTTTTTCAGTTTTAATTACTATTTTTCTTTGTGTGTTTCAATAAATTGCAAATCTTTTTACCCCCTAGAATGCATCATTAAAGAAAATAATTGGCCATACTAAGTGAATTAAGTGAGAAAGAGAAAGACAAATACCATATGATATCACTTATATGTGAAATCTAAAATATGACACAAATGAACTTATCTAGGAAACAGAAACAAACTCACAGACTGGTGGTTGCCAGTGGGGAGGGCAAGATGGAAGGATGGATTGGGAGTTTGAGACTCGCAGACGCAAGCTATTATATATAGGATGGATAAACAACAAGGTCCTACTTTATAACATAGGGAACTATATTCAGTATCCTGTGATAAACCATAATGGAAAAGAATTTTTTTAAAAAGAATGTATATAAGTATGTATAACTGAGTCACTTTGCTGTACACCAGAAATTAACACAGTATTGAAATCAACTCTACTCCAATAAAAAAGAAAGATAAGCTAGTGTTGGAATGATAGGGGAAGAAAAGCACTTATTATCCTGCTATTTTTATGAAACTTTTTCCACAATTAACCCTGATTGTCTATGCCATGTGTACATTTTTATATGACATATAATTTCAATTGTGTATTTTGCTTCAATTAGCATTGTATTAGAAATACTTTTCCGTGTTTTGGCATAAATTTCCTCATCATTGCAATAGACAGATTAATCATCCTCTTTTCTGCTAAGATGTTCACATCCCAATCCTAGGTCCTGTGAATGTATTGCCTTTTGTGGCAAAAGGGACTTTGCAAATGTGGTTAGGTTAGGTTCCTCAAGATGGGGAAATTTTCTTGGACTATCCTGGATTATCCTGATGGGTCTGATATAATTATGATAGTCCTTTAAGGGAAAGAAGGAGGTAGAAGAATCTCAGATGTGACCATGGAGGCAGAGGTCAGAGAAAGACAGGGAGCCAAGGACCAAGGAATGTGAGCTGCCTTAAAAATGCGGAAAAGGCAAGCAAACAGATTCTCCTCTAAAGCCTTGTACCAATCCATTTTGGTATGATCTTCATCGCTGAAATAAATATAACTTGTTTTGAAGCCATTCAGTTTGTGGTAATTTGTCACAGTTGCAATCAGGATCTAACACAATTATCACTTAAAATTGTTGCCTGTTGTCACAGTGGGCCATAGTTTCCCAAATCATTTCCTTGTTTTGAGACAGCAAACATTCTGAAATAGCAGTGGAGTCAATGAAGCCAGATCTGCATGAGGAGGTTTGGTCTGTGATTGCAGAGTGTGACCGACTTCCATGACGTTAGCCATTTGATTGGGTGACCTCATGGTGTTCGCCTCTATGAGGGGCAATAAACATTGAACAGGACTCTAGAGCACTTGGTCTCATGGCCACACAAAAACCCTTCATTCAGTCTCAGGTATCAGTCCTTTATTTTCTTGGGCTCCAAAATCACTGTGAATGGTGACTGCAGCCATGAAATTAAAAGATGCTTGCTCCTTGGAAGAAAAGTATGACAAACCTAGAGAGCATATTAAAAAGCAGAGACATTACTTTGCCAACAAAGGTCCTCTAGTCAAAGCTATGGTTTTTCTAGTAGTCATGTGTGGATGTGAGAGTTGGACCATAAAGAAGGCTGAGTGCTGAAGAATTGATGCTTTTGAATTGTGGTGTTGGAGAAGACTCTTGAGAGTGCCTTGGTCTGCAAGGAGATCAAACCAGTCAATCCTAAAGGAAATCAACCCTGAATATTCATTGGAAGGACTGATGCTGAAGTTGAAGCTCCAATACTTTGGCCACCTGATGCAAACAGCCAACTCATTGGAAAAGACCCTGATGCTGGGAAAGATTGAAGGCAGGAGGAGAAGGGGATGACAGAGGACAAGATGGTTGGATGGCATCACTGACTTGATGGACATGAGTTTGAGCAAACTCTGGGAGATGGTGAAGAACAGGGAAGCCTGGGGTGCTGCAGTCCATGGAGTCGCAAAGAGTCAGACACAAAGAGTCAGTCACACAGCTGAGTGACTAAGCAACAACAACCAGTGGTCAGGTAATGTGCAGCTGGACAGTTGTGAGCCTTGAGTACAGAACCTATATTTTCTGAACCAAGAGTTGAAGGACAGAGTATTGAAAGCTGGACTTGTAGGAAACTTGGAACCCATGACTGTTGACCATATGGCTCAGTGAGTGATGGTTTATGGTCTCTTTAGTTGGTGGATAATAGTATAAGCATTGCAGAGGACAGAGCTCCTTCTTTGGTGCCTTCTTGACTGATTACCATGAGATAACACCAAACAACTTCTTGCTGAAACAGTGGAGTTGCCATTTTGTCTTTCAAAGTTAGTCTGAATTCCAACAGATGGAAAGGCCACAGTGGTTGCAATGGATGACCATGGAGAGAGACCTAAAGAGAAGCAGAAGATGGCGATTCCCAACCTTGGAAAGTGTAAACCTTCCCAGAATCCAGCATTTATGGGGAAAAAAATTCATGAGGCAAATGTTCCATTAAATTTCTTTAATCTTTGGGCAGACAGGGTAGGTTAGGCTACATGAGCTATAAACTGTGATGATGGTATACCTTGTCCAATTAAACTGAGTCCATCTGACATATTTGGTGGTCTAGATTATTGGTAATAGGCTGCATGGTGATTAGGGAAAATGACAGTTCGTTCACATGAATGTGTGTCATTGGTAATTAATATTATTTGCACAAAGAGCCATTTTCAAACACTTGTTTTCTTCTCATTTTTTGAGTCTTCTGGTATTAGGAATCAAAATCACTATTTTTCTCTCAATTCATGCTCCATTTTCCATCCAGGTCATCATATATATTATTCTGCAGGGCAGAATCGGGAGTTTCCCCAACATTTTGCCCTCCATTGTCACTCAAGGTCTGAGATTCCTGACACTTTATTTTTGTGATCCTGTGTTCTATCCAACATTTCTTCCATCCCCTGCACCAAATGTTCTGCACAGGGAAACTTTGTGCTAAGAGGCTTTGATGTGCTTTCTACATCCCCGGGGAAGGAAAGATGTCAAGGGACATTAAGACTAATGGACAAGAGAGGATCCAGTAAAAATGTTATCTGAAGTTCATGAGCATGCCAATGCCATGGCAGGGAGAGCAGCCAGCCCCAGAATAGGCAGTAGGAGGATGTGCTGTTTGCAGAGAAGTGGAAAACAAAACTGGCTAAAAGTGGTTTGGCTTTTTGTTATCACCATGGAAGAACAATTCTAAACAATGTCATTGGTAAAATATTCCTCTCCCCTAAGGTCTTTTATTGGTCTAAGTTCTAAACAATTGCTGTGGTTTAGTGTTGAGTCTTCATGCTATATGTATGCTTCAAATCAGAAAACATTAGCTTATTTCTTTTTAATCTGTATCGGATTCTATATAGAAGTTAATTTGGATAACTCAGTTTTGTAATCACCCCAGGCATACATGGACTCAGCTACACATGTTTGTTTTGAGAGTATGTTTTTCATTGTTCAGAAATTTTGGAGCTCATTTGAGGCACAGTTGGTGTGTCAAAACCTTGTGATATCACATATACCAGTGTTAAAAAAACAGATTAAAATAAAGGATGATAGTAGACTGATTATAAAGACAAAGACAAATTGAATATTTCAGTCTATCATTCTGTGTGACCACTTGGGAATTTAATTTTGTTTATAGTTTCTTGACTGTGGACACATTAGAAAGTCATTAGACTCTATCCCACAGAAACAAATACTTGGATGTACTGCAATATCTGGAATTTATTGTGAAAAACATTTTAATTTCATTTTTATTATTTTAATTTTTCTGACTTTATTGATGTGTAGTTTATGTATATCATCTTATGAATTTAAGATGTACAACGTGTTGATTTGGTACATTTACATATGCAAAATGATTGCCACCATAGGGTTAGCTAACATGTCCATCACATCACATAACTACCATTTATTTTTTGTGATTGGAAATGTTTAAGATCTACTCTCCTAGCAAGTTTCAAGTATACAGTATTGTATTATTGATTATAATCACCATACTGTACATTAGATCCTCCAAATTTATTTATTATAACTGTAAATTTGTACCCTTTGACTAACATCTCTCTGTAAAAAGTATTTTTAAAGTCTCTGCCAAACTTAAGATTTTCTCTATTTATGTATCTGTTGCTTTATGTGAAATAAAATTTTTGAAGTTAAAATTAATAAAATGTGCTTTTGATCACCTATAAGCATTGATAGGTTGATAAACCTAGCTGTACTGCATGAATATGCAAAAGGATTAGTTTTTCAAATTGAAGTATAGTTGATGTACAATATTATACAAATTGTGTGTGCTACATGCTAAGTCGCTTCGGTTGTGTCCGACTCTTTGTGACTGTATGGACTGTAGCCTGCCAGACTCCTCTGTCCATGGGATTCTCCAGGCTGGAATACTGGAGTGGGTTGCCGTGCCCTCCTCTATGGGATCTTCCTGACCCAGGGATTGAACCCACATCTCTTATGTCACCTGCATTGGCAGGTGGGTTCTTTACCACTAGCACCACCTGGGAAGCCTATTATATAAGTTACAGGTATACAATATAGTGATTCAAAAGTTTTAAAGTTTATACTCCATTTATAGTTGTTATTACTGGCTATATTCTCTGTACTGTGCACTATATCCTTATAGCTTTTTTTATACATAATCATTTGTACTTCTTAATCCCCTACCCCTATAATGTCCCTCCTCACTTCTCTGTCCTCATTGGTAGCCATTAATTTGTCCTCTGTACATGTGAATCTGATTCATTTTTGTTATAGTCACTAGTGTGTTGTGTTTTAGAGTCCACATATAAGTCATATCATACAGTATTTGTCTTTCTCTGTCTGACTTAATTAACATAGCGTAATACCCTCCAATGCCATCCAAGTTGCTGCAGATGGCACCATTTCATTCTTTTATGACTGAGTAGTATACCATGATATGCATGCACCACATTTTCTTTATCCATTCTTCTCTTGATGAACACTTAGGTTGCTTCCATATCTTGGCATTTGCAAATAATGGTCCTATAAACATTGGTGTAATATGTATCTTTTTGAATTAGTGTTTTTGTTCTTTTGGATATATATCTAAGAGAGAAATTGCTGGGTCATATTGTAGTTTTGGGGCTTCTTCAGTGGTTCAGCAGTAAAGAATTCACCTGCAATTCAGGAGACGAGGGTTCAGTCCCTGGGTTGGGAAGATCCCCTGGAGGAAGGCATGACAACTCACTCCAGTATTCCTGCCTGGAGCATCCCATGGACTGAGAAGCCTGGGAGGCTACAGTCCACAGGGTCACAAAGAGTAGGACCTGACATGTGACTGAGTATGCATGCATGGTAGTTCTGTTTCTGGTTTTTTGAGAAACTTTCATATTGTTTTTCATAACTTCTGCACCAATTTACATTCCTACCAACACTGTATGTGGGTTACCTTTTGTCCACATTCATGTCAGCTTCTGTTATTAGTGTTCTTTTTGATGATCACCATTCTAACAAGTATGAGATGATATCATACAAGTATGATTTGAACTTCCCTCTGACCTGCCTCTTTAGAAACCTATATGCAGGTCAGGAAGCAACAATTAGAACTGGACATGGAACAACAGACTGGTTCCAAATAGGAAAAGGAGTACGTCAAGGCTGTATATTGTCACCCTGCTTATTTAATTTATATGCAGAGTACATCATGAGAAATGCTGGGCTGGAAGAAGCACAAGCTGGAATCAAGATTGGCAAGACAAATATCAATAACCTCAGATATGCAGATGACACCACTCTTATGGCAGAAAGTGAAGAGGAACTAAAAAGCCTCTTGATGAAAGTGAAAGAGGAGAGTGAAAAAGTTGGCTTAAAGCTCAACATTCAGAAAACGAAGATCATGGCATCTGGTCCCATCACTTCATGGGAAATAGATGGGGAAACAGTGGAAACAGTGTCAGACTTTATTTTGGGGGGCTCCAAAATACTGCAGATGGTGAGTGCAGCCATGAAATTAAAAGACGCTTACTCCTTGGAAGGAAAGTTATGACCAACCTAGATAGCATATTGAAAAGCAGAGATACTACTTTGCCAACAAAGGTCCGTCTAGTCAAGGCTATGGTTTTTCGAGTGGTCATGTATGGATGTGAGAGTTGGACTGTGAAGAAAGCTGAGTGCTGAAGAATTGATGCTTTTGAACTGTGGTGTTGGAGAAGACTCTTGAGAGTCCCTTGGACTACAAGGAGATCTGCCGGGGTCCAGCCCTGGCTGATCCAGGGTATTCGAAGGGGAGACGGCTTCAGCGACTATTTAAATATTCATCAAAGATATAAAGAGTAATAGAATGAGGATAGCTCAGTAGGAAAATTCAGTGGAGAAAAGAGGCTGAGTAGCTTGGTTTACGCGGGAGACCAATAAAACTTCAAGACAAGAAGCTTGCACCACTTACGTAGGCCGCAGGCGTCCTTCCATTCTCCCGAAGGAGAGGAGACACTGAGGCCTCCCTGGTTGGATCTTAGAAGCCCAGGCATAATTAGTAAGCATGGTGGGTTCCGTGCTCCAGATAGAGACTCAGCCAGAGTGAGAGAGAGCGCGACATGGGGAGACCAGTCTTTCGAGGAACTGATCCCAATTCTTTATTTTCCAGAGTCTGTTTTTATACACTGAGATGTTATACAAAAGTCACGCGGGGACAGCAGTCCTGACTTTTATTAAAGTCAGGTGCTTCACACAAATGTATACAGAGGTCTTAGGGGTGTTACAACATCTTCTGGCCAGGGGGACCTGCTGACAATTTACGACCTTCTCCTTGTGACGGTGGTCAGTCAACCAGAACACTTTTTTCTCCAAGGGTGATTATTCTTAAAACAGACGCCACCCAAATAAAGTTACATTCCTATAGGGTGAGGGTGTAGTGGGTTTTAGTTAAGGAAAGAATTTACTTAGCCTGAGGTCTAACGTGATTAATATCAAAGGTTAATACTTATTTCTTCTATATATTCATTAATGTGTGTAAGGGCAGGGGATGTGAAGACTTAGCAACAAACATTGGCTCAACAAATGAAAAACCCTTCACCAATACAATTTCTAATCAGCCCATTATACTTATACTAATAGTTTTCTAACTTTTCTAAGGAACCTGTTTTTAGAAGGTTTAAAGCATCTCGTGCCTCTCACGGTTGGGAGGGGTTGGGAGGCTGTGAGCAATCACATGTGGCCGGACAAGCCTGTCAGGCAGGCTAGAGAACCTTCAGAGGAGTTTGTAGGTTGAAACACTCCTGTCACGCCCAGGAATTATTATTAACTGGAGCTCTAAGTTAACTCCTTCTCCGAAAGAGGTGGTGGGGGACAGACCCCCATAAAGTCAGAGGTGTAGGGGAGAGCACAAAGTAGTAAAGTAGGCAGGCTCTGGTTATGGGGGTAGATGCTCGAGGATTTCCAGGGGGACTCCTGAGGCTCGATCCCGCCTTTGCGTATGTCGAGCCTCCTTCCTCATGACCTTTGCCACGGGTGGAGTACCTCACTCTGGCCCCCAACAGAGATCCAACCAGTCCATTCTAAAGGAGATCAGTCCTGGGTATTCATTGGAAGGACTGATGCTAAAGCTGAAATTCCAGTACTTTGGCCACTACTGTGAAGAGTTGACTCATTGGAAAGGACCCTGATGCTGGGAGGGATTGGGGGCAGGAGGAGAAAGGGACGACAGAGGATGAGATGGCTGGATGGCATCACTGACTTGATGGACATGTGTTTGAGTGAACTCCGGGAGTTGGTGATGGACAGGGAGGCCTGGCCTGCCGTGATTCATGGGGTCGCAAAGAGTCGGACACGGCTGAGGACTGAACTGAACTGAACTGAATGATTAGTGATGTTGAGAATCTTTTCATGTGCCTTTTGGACATCTGTATTTCCTCTTTGGGAAAATGTCTATTCAGTTCTTCTGCCTATTTTTAAATTGGGTTTGCTTTTCTGATGTTGAGTTGTAAGAACTGTTTATATATGTTGAATGCTGCTAAGTCACTTCAGTCGTGTCCGACTCTGTGCGACCCCATAGACAGCAGCCCACCAGGCTCCCCTGTCCCTGGGATTCTCCAGGCAAGAACGCTGGAGTGGGTTGCCATTTCCTTCTCCAATGCATGAAAGTGAAAAGTGAAAGTGAAGTCACTCAGTCATGTCCGACTCTTTGCAACCCCACGGATTGCAGCCCACCAGGCTCCTCCACCCATGGGATTTTCCAGGCAAGAGTACTGGAGTGGGGTGTCATTGCCTTCTCCATATGTTGAATATTAACCCCTTATTGGTCATTGTTCATTTAGTCGTGTCTGACTCTTTGTGACTCCACGGACTGCAGCACCCGAGGCTTCCCTGTTCTTCACTGTCTCCTGGAATTTGCTCAAATTCATGTGCATTGAGTCAGTGATGCCATCCAACCATCTCATCCTCTGTCACCCTATTCTCCTGCCCTCAATCTTTCCCAGCGTCAGGGTCTTTCCCAATGAATCAGTTCTTCACATCAGGTGGCCAAGTTATCGGAACTTCAGCTTTAGCATCAGTCCTTCCAATGAATATTCAGGGTTGATTTCCTTTAGGATTGACTGATTTGATCTCCTTGCAGACCAAAGGACTCTCAGGAGTCTTCTCCAGCACCACAGTTCGAAAACATCAATTTTTCAGTGTTCAGCTGTCTTTATGGTCCAGCTCTCACATCTGTACATGACTACTAGAAAAACCATAGCTTTGACTAGAGGACCTTTATCGGCAAAGTGGTCTCTGCTTTTTAATGCCCTATCTAGGTTTGTCATACTTTTCTTCCAAGGAGCAAAGGTCTTTTAATTTCATGGCTGCAATCACTATCCACAGTGATTTTGGAGCTCCCAAAATTAAGTTTGTCACTATTTCCATTGTTTCCCCATCTATTTGTCATGAAGTGGGGTGGGACCTGATGCCATGATCTTCGTTTTTAGAATGTGAGATTTAAACCAGCTTTTTCACTCTCTCCTCTTTCACCTTCATCAAGTGGCTCTTTAGTTCCTCTTTGCTTTCTGCCATAAGAGTGGTGTCATCTGCATATCTGAGGTATATTATTTGCACATATTTTCTTCCATTCAGTAGGTTGCCTTTTTGTTTTGTCCATGGTTTCCTTTGCTCTGCAAAATCTTTTAAGTTTAATTAGGTCATATTTTTTCTGTTTTTATTTCCTTTGCTTTAGGAGACAGATCCAAAGATATTGCTGTTATTTATGTTATGAGTTTTATGGTTTCCAGTCTTATATTTAGTTCTTTAATACATTTTGAGTTTATTTTTGTATATGGTGTTAGAAAACATTCTAAATTCATTCTTTAACATGTGGTGGTCCAGTTTTCCCAGCATCACTCATCGAAGAGGCTGTCTTTTTTTCCATTGTATATTCTTGCCTGCTTTGTCATAGATTAATTGACCATAGGTGCATGGGTTTATTTCTGGGATTTCTATCTTGCTCCATTGATCTATATTTCTGTTTTTGTGTGAATATTATACTATTTTTATGACTAGCTTTGTAGTATAGTCTGAAGTCAGGGAGCCTGATTCCTCCAGTTGTGTTTTTCTTTCTCAATATTGTTTTGATTATTTGGGGTATTTTGTATTTCCATGCAAATTTAAAATTATTTGTTCTAATCCTGTGAAAAATGCCATTGGTATTTTGATAAGGATTGTATTGAATTTTGGAAAGTATGGACACTTTAACAAATTTAATTATTTTAATCCAAGAGTTTGGTATATCTTTCCATTTATTTGTGTTTTCAGTTTCTTTCATCACTGTCTTATAGTTTTCAGAGTGTAAGTCTTTTTCCTCCCTTAGTCAGTCAGTTCAGTCACTCAATCATGTCTGACTCTTTGCGACCCCATGAATCACAGCACGCCAGGCCTCCCTGTCCATCACCAACTCCTGGAGTTCACTCAGACTCACGTCCATTGAGTCAGTGATGCCATCCAGCCATCTCATCCTCTGTCGTCCCTTTCTCTTCCTGCCCCCAATCCCTCCCAGCATCAGAGTCTTTTCCAATGAGTCAACTCTTCGCATCAGGTGGCCAAAGTACTGGAGTTTCAGCTTTAGCATCATTCCTTCCAAAGAACACCCAGGACTGATCTCCTTTAGAATGGACTGGTTGGATCTCCTTGCAGTCCAAGGGACTCTCAAGAGTCTTCTCCAACACCACAGTTCAAAAGCATCAATTCTTTGGCACTCAGCTTTCTTCACAGTCCAACTCTCAAACTCATACATGACCACTGGAAAAACCATAGCCTTGACTAGATGGACCTTTGTTGGCAAAGTAGTATCTCTGCTTTTCAGTATGCTATCTAGGTTGGTCATAACTTTCCTTCCAAGGAGTAAGCGTCTTTTAATTTCATGGCTGCAGTCACCATCTGCAGTGATTTTGGAGCCCCCCAAAATAAAGTCTGACACTGTTTCCACTGTTTCCCCATCTGTTTCCCATGAAGTGATGGGACCAGATGCCATGATCTTCATTTTCTGAATGTTGAGTTTTAAGCCAACTTTTTCATTCTCCTCTTTCACTTTCATCAAGAGGCTTTTTAGTTCCTCTTCACTTTCTGCCATAAGGGTGGTGTCATCTGCATATCTGAGGTTATTGATATTTGTCTTGCCAATCTTGATTCCAGCTTGTGCTTCTTCCAGCCCAGCGTTTCTCATGATGTACTCTGCATATAAGTTAAATAAGCAGGGTGACAATATACAGCCTTGATGTACTCCTTTTCCTATTTGGAACCAGTCTGTTGTTCCATGTTCCATGTCCAGTTCTAACTGTTGCTTCCCGACCTGCATACAAATTTCTCAAGAGGCAGTTAGGTGGTCTGGTATTCCCATCTCTTTCAGAATTTTCCACAGTTTATTGTGATCCACACAGTCAAAGGCTTTTTCCTCCTTAGGTAAGTTTATTTCCAGTACTTTATTCTTTTTGATGTGATGGTAACTGAGATTCTTTCCTCAATTTCTCTTTCATTGTTAAGTTATAGAAATGCAACAAATTTTTGTGTATTAATTTTGTATCCTGCAACTTTATAGAATTCATTGATGAGCTCTAGTAGTTTTCTGGGTATGTCTTTGGGGTTTTCTATGTATAGTATTATGTCATCTACTAACAGTGGCAGCTTTACTTCTTTTCCAATTTGGATTCCTTTTACTTCTCTGATGTTGCTAGGACTTTCAATACTATGTTGAATAAGAGTGGTGAGAGTAGAGAGTCTTGTCTTGCTTCTAATCTTAGAGGGAATTCTTTCATCTTTTCAATGTTGAGCATAATGTTAGCTATGCTGCTGCTACTGCTAAGTCGCTTCAGTCGTGTCCGACTCTGTGCGACCCCATAGACGCCAGCCCACCAGGCTTCCCTGTCCCTGGGATTCTCCAGGCAAGAACACTGGAGTGGGTTGCCTTTTCCTTCTCCAATGCATGAAAGTGAAAAGTGAAAGTGAAGTCACTCAGTTGTGTCTGACTCTTAGCGACCCCACGGACTGCACCCAACCAGGCTCCTCTATCCATGGGATTTTCCAGGCAAAAGTACTGGAGTGGGGTGCCATTGCCTTCTCGAATGTTAGCTATAGGCTTGTCATATATGACCCTTATTTTGTTGAGATGGGTTCTCTCTAGATCCACTTTCTGGAGGGTTTTTGTTTTTATCATAAATGGATATTGAAGTTTATCAGAAGCTTTTTCTGAATCTATTGAGGTGATCATATGGTTTTTATTCTTTAGTTTGTTAACATGGTATATCATGCTGGCTAATTTCTGGGTATAATAAAATCCTTGCATCCCTGGGACAAATCCAACTTGATCTTGATCATGGCGTATGATCTTTTTAATGTATTGCTGGATTCAGTTTGCTAAAATTTTGTTGAGGATTTTTGGATCTTATTCATCAGTGATATTGGCCTGTAATTTTCTTTTTCTTATGGTATCTTTTGTCTGGTTTTGGGATCAAGGTGATGCTGACCTCATAGAATGAGTTTAGAAGTGTTCCTTCCTCTGCAGTTTTTTGGAATAGTTTCAGAAGGATAGGCATTAACTCTTTTCTAAATGTTTGGTAGAAATCACTTGTGAAGCTATATGGTCCTGGTCTTTTGTTTGTTGGAAGTTTTTAAGTCACAGATTCAATTTCAACTTGTAATTGGTTTGTTCACATTTTCTATTTCTTTCTGGTTCAGTCTTGGGAGATTGAATCTTTCTAAGGATTTGTACATTTTCTATTGATTGTCCATTGTATTGGCATATAGTGTTCATAGTAGTCTCTTACAAGCCTTTGTATTTCTGTGGTGTTAGTTGTAACTCCTCCTTTTTCTGATTTTATTGATTTGAGGCTCTCCCTTTTTTCTCATACGCCAGCAAAGTAATGCTTAAAATTCTCCAAGCTAGGCTTCAACACTACGTGAACTGAGAACTTCCAGGTGTTCAAACTGGATTTAGAAAAGGCAGAGGAATCAGAGATCAAATTGCCAACATCCGTTGGATCATAGAAAAAACAAGAGAATGCCAGAAAGATATCTGCTGCTGCTTTATTGACTATGCCAAAGCCTTTGACTGTGTGGATCCCAAAAAACTGGAACATTATGAAAGAGTTGGGACTACCAGACCACCTTACCTGCCTCCCGAGAAACCTGTATGCAGGTCAAGAAGCAGCAGTTAGAACCAGACATAGAACAACAGACTGATTCCAAATGGGGAAAGGATTACGTCCAGGCTGTATATTGTCACCCTGCTTGTTTAACTTCTGTGCAAAGTATATCATGTGAAATGCCAGGCTGGATGAAGCACAAGCTGGAATCAAGATTGCCAGGAGAAATACCAATAACCTCAGATATGCAGATGACACCACCCTTATGGCAGAAAGCAAAGAGGAACTAAAGAACCTTTTGATGAAAGTGAAAGAGGAGAGTGAAAAAGCTGGCTTAAAACTCAACATTCAAAAAACGAAGAGCATCACTTTCTGGCAAATAGATGGGGAAACAATGGAAACAGTGACAGACTTTATTTTTTTGGGCTCCAAGATCACTGTAGGTGGTGACTACAGCCATGAAATTAAAAGATGCTTGCTCCTTGGAAGAAAAGCTGTGATAAACCTAGACAGCATATTATAAAGCAGAGACATTACTTTGCCGACAAAGGTCCATCTAGTCAAAGATACGATTTTTCCAGTAGTCATGTATGGATATGAGAGTTGGATCACAAAAAGAGCTGAGCGCTGAAGAACTGATGCATTTTTAACTGTGGTATTGGAGAAGACTTTTGAGAGTCCCTTGGTCTACAAGGAGATGAAACCAGTAAATCCTAAAGGATATCAGTCCTGAATATTCATTGGAAAAATTGATGCTGAAGTTGAAGCTCCAATACTTTGACCACCTGATGTGAAGGAACTGATTCATTGGAAAAGACCCTGATGCTGGGAAGGATTGAGGGCAGGAGGAGAAGAGGACGACAGAGGATGAAATAGTTGGATGGCATCACCAACTTGATGGACATGAGTTTGAGCAAGCTCCAGGAGTTGGTGATGGACAGGGAAGTCTGGCGTACTGCAGTCTTTGGGGTCAAAAAGAGCTGGACACAACTGACCTACTGAACTGATTGTACTATCTCCATTTAAAGTGAATCTTTTGTAATCAGCAATGACTAGACTTTGTTATTTATCTAGTTTATTTCTTACTGTAATTAAAGCATTTAGTCCATTTACATTTAACTTCTGATGTAGTTATGTTGTCTTCTTACTTGTTTTCTCTTTGTCCCACTTGCTGTTTGTTTTTTCCTCTTACTTCTTTTAGATTAGTCAAATAGTTTCTAGCATTATATTTTAGCTCTTCTATTAGCTTTTGGCTACATTTCTTTAGGAGTTACACAGAGGTTCTAAAATACAAACTTTGCAATCAACATCTGTCTGAAATACCACTTAGTAGACAATTAAGGAACCTTTGCAAACTGTAATTTACCTTACTCCCCTTCTGACTTTTATGGAATTATTGTCATATATTTGATTTTTGCACATATTAAAAATTCTATAGTACCTTATATAGTTATGACTGCTATAAGAATTTTAAATAAGAAAAAGTTTTGAAGCATTAAAAATTTTGCATCTCTACTTGCATATTTAGCTTTTCCAACACTCTTTATTCCTTCTAGGTTTTTATTCAGGATCATTTCTCTTCAACCCAAAGGACTTCCATTTGTCTTTATTACAGTGCAGGTGATGAATTCTCTCAGATTTTGCTTGCTTAAAAATTTGCTTATCTTGCTTACAGTCTTGCAGGACATTTTCACTAAGTATAGCAATCTAAGTTGACAATTTTTTTTTTCCCTTTGGCATATTAAAATGTCATTCCTTTGTCTTCTAGTTTTTATTGTTTTTGAATAGAAGTTTTCTGAAATATAGAGTATTCTTTTTGTCTGGATGTTATTAAGTTTTTCTCTCTAAGTGTGGTTTTCTATTATGATTTTTAGCGGTTTGGCTATTACATGTGTAGGTGTAATGTTCTTTCTTTTCCAACAACTTTTGTTTGTGGATTTTTGAGATTCTTGAATATATAGATTGATATCTTCCTTCACTTAAAAAAAACTTTCTGCTGTTATGTCTTCACATGTAGCTGTGCCCTATAATTTTCTCTGTTCTCTTTCTGGGACTCAAATTACATATTGTTCCATAATTCTCTGATGATCTGTTCTGTTTTCACTTTTTGTCTCCATTGTGCTTGAGCTGGATAATTTTCATTGACCTGTTCAAGAACATTTTTTCTTTCTTTTGCTGTGTCAAATTTGTTATTAAATCTTTCCAGTGAATTTTTCACTTTACATATTATATTTTTTGGTTATAGAATTTCTCTGATTCTTTTAAAGCTTTTCACCTTATAATGGAAGTTTCCCCAAATTCTCAGTCTTTCCCCACCTTGTGTGCACAACTTCTTTAAAGTTCTTTAGTATATTTGTAATAGTTCTCTTAAAATTCTTGTCTCTAGTTTTAACATCTGGGTCATCTGGGGGTCTGCTTCTAGTGATCATTTTTGTCTATTGATTTAAAGTCACATTTTCAAGCTTACCTTTATATCTATAACTTTCAATTGTATATCATTATGTGACAAAAGAGCATTAGAGATTTAAGTAGATAACATTTTTTTTTCCAGAAAAGCCTTATCTTTTAGAGTTAGAGATTGATCTCTTTACTCAGCAGTAAATGAACAGGGTCAGACTTGCTTTGTTGCTTGACTTACTTTCAGTTTACTTCTGATGCCAGTGGTCTTTCGAAGAGATCAAGACTTGAGAATCTAACCTAACAAACTGCTCTCTGCCTTCCAGCCCCATTTTATTTTCTATTTTTAAAATTTTACTTATTTATTTGATTGTGCTGGGTCTTAGTTACAGCATGTGGAATCTTGAGTTGCAGCATGTGGGATCTAGTTCCCTGACCAGGGATCAAACCTGGGCCCCTTGACATTGGGAGCATGGAGTCTTAGCCACTGAACCACCAGGGAAGTCCCCAGCCCCATTCATCTTCCCCAAGGTACTATTCCTCAGCATTCTTGTTGAGGCAGGCAGGGACAGCTAGCTCCATATCTGGAGATCCTCTAATTCTGCCCCACCAGACCAGCCGATGTGTGTAATCTTGGTATCACTCCCCATTTGGCTACCCCTGTATCTCCACCACAAGTCTGACGGTAAGTGTTTCTTCTGTTCTTTCTCTTTTTTCATACTATAGTGTTTACAAGTTTATAAAGTGTGATGTTTGCATTTCATGATTTGTTCTGATTGAGAGTCAGCTTGTGTAAGAATACTTGCCTAGTGAGGATATTTAGAAAATGCTCACACCACCAAATGTGTTATTGAATGTGTAATTATTTTAACACAGAAGCTTACCTGGCTACTTTCTCAATCATAATATATTTAAGTGAAATTAAAGTGATGTCTAAACATTATTTGGGCGGGTGTGTCTATGAGGGTGTTTCTGCATGAGGTTAACATTTGAATCATTGGACTCAGTGAAGCATATTGCCTTTACCAATGCAAGTGACCAGCACAAGTGAACATCAGCCAATCCACTGAGGACTGAACAGAGCACAGGACAGAAGAAGGTTGGAATCGCCATCCCTCTGCCTGCCTGCTTAAGCTGAGATGTGGATCTTTTCCTCCCTTTGTCTGGGAATTACATCTTTATTCTGGTTCTCAGGTCTTTGGACTTGGACTGACCTATATCATCAACTTTCCTGTCTCTGTCTTGTAGATGGTTGATTGTGGGACTTGTCAGATTCCATAATCATATGAACCATTGCCACATTAACAAATCTATATACATACTTATCTCTATCTATCTATGTCTGTCACTTATTGAATCTGTTTCTCTGAATAACCCTGGCTAATATTAATACATGGGGTATTCAATTACTGGTAGTGAGAAGTCTTTAGAGTTACTATAGTGGAAATGACAGAGTAATATGCTTGAAAAGATCAACAGAGAAGCAGTGTTCAATTCAAATGAGAAAGAATGGTCTGGATGTAGCAGCAAGGAGGAAAGAGGACCCAATGGATCAGAGCTAGAGGTTGAGTCACAATGGCCACCACTTGAAAAGAGCTGGAAAAGATGCAGCATCCTCAGGGAAAGACAGGTTTGGGCTTCTGAACAAGCACGGACTACAGTCAGTTCTTCTGTAACACTTGTTCTGAAATTGAAATTTGTTTTAACACAACTGACCTATTAGGGAACAATTTGATCATAAGGTGAATTTTGCTTGTGCTTAGATGCAGTTTCATCTGTGAGCAATACTAAGTGAGACACAGAGGAGCTTGTCAGGCTGACTGGAGTGCCTTAGGTGGACATGAAATGCAGATGCACACCCTCCAGCCTCCATCAGTGTCCTCAGTTTCCTGCAAGTGTTGGGAGCCGCATCAGGTGTTACAGAGTCTCTCGGATTTCAGCTGGCTTTTCTCTCGATGCTTTGTGACCACCCACAAGGTGTAAGCCCGCTGACATCCACTTCCGTAGTCACCTAGAGGTCTTGCTTGAGATAAAATGCCACATTCATTGTCACATTTATGTCTTTTTTCACCATCTCACAGGTGTCAAGTTGTGCCATTGCTTTTGATTCCTATGTTTTTCTGATATGTCACAGACAAAGTTCTTGACTATTCTGCCCCCATACTGTTTTTTCCCATAAGCTCTGTGGTTTTTATGACAATTTTAAATAGCATCGTGATTTTTGTTGCCTTAATGCAGACCTGACTGTGTTTAGAGATAGGCTGTATTGCATGGATTTTGCTGATGAATGGCCCATACGCTCCAGAGAGCATCGTGGAAGAGGTTTTGGGAGATAAGAATGCACAGGAGGAAAGGACAGAGAAGGGATTATGAGAATGCAGGGTATACAGTGTGACCTGGGAACCTGGAGCTGCTTGGGGATTAGACAAGAGACAAAGGGTAAAGTGGGATTAATGCTGTGATCTTGAGGCCGACGGTGACAGCTAGGCTGGGAGTGTGGAGGTTGGGAATGGAGGATGGGTCGCGGGAGGCGGGGCGGGGGTGAAGTTCTGGATCCCTTGTTCCTTCTGCCAAAGGAAGCAAAGAAATGAGGAGGTGAGAGGATCAGGGCAGGTGGAGTTTCTCTGGACAAAAGGGACTTCCCAAGATAATCAGCACTTGAGTTTGAACAAGTTCAAGATGAAAAAGAGGTAATACTCTTTATTACATCTGTTTGGATAGGAGGAGGGGATTTAAAAGTAGGAAAAGACATGACCAGGAAAATCAGAGTGAAGTGGAGAACTTATTCCCATGCAAGAGGGAGAATGTAACAAAAGAAGAGGTTGGAGAACACAGAAAGGAAAATGGTTTCACAGCTTTCCCGGTTTGCCTCAGTTTATTTTCAGTGTTTGAGCAGGAATTGTGATGAGCCCTTGGTATCATTTCTGTTGAAACTGTCAGATACTTTATGAAATGGTTTGAGAAGGAAGGATAACTTTTTGAGTAGAAAATATTCTCATTTTATTAAAAAATTTTATATTTTTTTTCTAAAAATTATATATGTATATATATATATATATATATATATATATTTTTTTTTTTTTCCCCCCACTTGCTGAGCCACTTAAGGGATCTCAGTTTTTCCTAGCCAGGGATTGAACCCATGTGGCCTTCAGAGGAAGCATGAAGCCTTAATCACTGAATAACCAGGGAATTCCCATAAAAAAATAAAGTTTTTAAATAAAAAGCTCCTTTCCACCAGAAAAGAGAGTGAGGTCCTGAAAGTAAAAGAAGAAAAAAAAAATCTCATTCTCCAGCAAGGAGAGGAACCACCTCTTATATTTTAGCATGTTTTCATTTGAATGTTTTCAGCGTTTCATCTGAAGCACTGTAATGTGAATGGACCCCAAATTAAAAGCATATACAATAAAAGCAGTAGAGCATGTTCTGTTGTTGTTTAGTCGCTGAGTTATTTCCAACTCTTTGGGACCCCACGAGCTGTAGCCTGCCAGGCTCCTTTGTCCATGGTATTTCCCAGGCAAGAATACTGGAGTGGGTTGCCATTTCTTTCTCTAGAGGCTCTTCTTGACCCAGGAATTGAACCCAGGTCTCCTGTCTTGGCAGGCTTATTCTTTACCACTGGGAAGCTGGAGCATATTCTAATTATTTTTAAAACCTTGTTTTCTGGTTTTAAAAATCAACATCTCAACATGGAAGTTTTGAAGCTAGAGAAGTATGAAAATTGAGTGCTAAGAACTCCATCACTTAGAGTTTAATGTATTGTATTTTCTGGAAGGTTATTTTATTTACAGTTTAATTTCACAATGTCATGTGTGTGACATAGTTATCTTGGGTCTATTTATAGATTCTGCATCCTTATTTTTCCAACTGTGGTCAGTGGGCCACCTGCTTCCAGA
Organism: Bos taurus; assembly: GCF_002263795.3. NCBI lineage: Eukaryota > Metazoa > Chordata > Mammalia > Artiodactyla > Bovidae > Bos > Bos taurus. The sequence goes on along the minus strand of NC_037340.1, from coordinate 32,000,272 downwards.
GCTCCTGTGAGCTTGTTGAAATGCTGAAACTTGGGCCCTGATTCAGGACCAATAAGCTGGGATCTCCAGGGAGTGGGTTGAGGAGTTGGCATTTTACAACCTCTTCAGCTGTTTCTTACAGTAAAGTCTGGAAATATGATTTAGGTGGGGGACAACATAAAGGGACACTTAGGTATAAATATCTAGTTATTAGACTTTTCTAATTAAAATTGAACCACTGGAGTTTATTAAGCTATGAGGTGCCAAGTATTTGACATATGAAAACTTTATTTCCCCAGGACTCTGAGCACAAATTGAATCATGTTAAAGATCTTATCTTATGAATTGATGCCCTTACCCCTCTCCAACATTTCCAGTCAGTTCTGGAAACCTGTGTTGTGTGTCTTCTGTGTCCTGGACACACTCTGTCAAGGTTGATGCTTTAAGGTACCCCTGGTGGTCCAGTGGCTAGGACTCCATGCTCCCAATACAGGGGACCTGGGCTCAATCCCTGGTCAGGGAACTAGGCTTGCATACCACTATAATGACTTGGAACAACCTGATAAATAAATTAATTTTAAAAATGTTAAAAAGAAAAATGTGATGCTTTAGTAGTTCCACTGATATTTCTCTTACTATTTCTCTTTCCTGGCTAGTTTCACTGGTACCTGCATGTTTTTGGATTCTGCAGAGAAACAGAGCAGATAGGATGTATACACATGTTTATAAAAAGAAATTTGTCATAAGGAATTGCTCACATGATAGGGAAACTGTCAAGTCCAAAGAACTACACGGTCAGTCAGCAACCTGGATGCCTAAAGAACTGATGGTGTGTTTCTAGTCTCAAGACTAGAAACCCAGGAAGTGTTAACGTTTCAGTTTGATCCAAAGGCCGAAAAAACCTGATGTCTTTGTTTTAGTAAGGAGGAATTCTCAATCTACCTGCCAATGCAGAAGATGTAAGAGATGTGGTTTTGATCTTTGGGTCGGGATGATCCTCTGGAGTAGGAAATGGCACCTGACTCCAGTGTTCTTGCCTGAAAAACTCCATAGCCAGAGAAGCCTGGCAGACTGCAATCCACGGGCCACAAAGAGTTGGACACTACTGAGCGACTGAACACTACTCTCTTCCTTGGGAGAGGGTCAGCCTTTTTGTTTTATTCAGACCTTCAACTGATTGGAGGTGGCCCACCACCCTAAGGAGAACAGCCTGCTTTACTCAGCCCATCAATTTAAATGTTCATCTATCAAAAACATCCTCACAGAGATATTCAGAGTGATATTTGACCCAATATCTAGGCACCATGTGGCCCAGTCAAGTTGACACATAATTAACCATCACACTGTACCTTACTTAGTCCAACCAGATGGTGCATGTGGTAATATATGAATAAATTAAATACTTATATTACTACCTAATTATCCAGTTCAGTTCAGTTCAGTCACTCAGTCGTGTCCGAATCTTTGCTACCCCATGAATTGCAGCACGCCAGGCCTCCCTGTCCATCACCAACTCCCAGAGTTCACTCAGACTCACGTCCATCGAGTCAGTGATGCCATCCAGCCATCTCATCCTCTGTCGTCCCCTTCTCCTCCTGCCCCCAATCCCTCCCAGCATCAGAGTCTTTTCCAATGAGTCAACTCTTCCCATGAGGTGGCCAAAGTACTGGAGTTTCAGCTTTAGCATCATTCCTTCCAAAGAAATCCCAGGGCTGATCTCCTTCAGAATAGACTGGTTGGATCTCCTTGCAGTCCAAGGGACTCTCAAGAGTCTTCTCCAACACCGCAGTTCAAAAGCATCAATTCTTTGGTGCTCAGCCTTCTTCACAGTCCAACTCTCACATCCATACATGACCAATGGAAAAACCATAGCCTTGACTAGACAGATCTTTGTTGGCAAAGTAATGTCTCTGCTTTTCAGTATGCTATATAAGTCACATATTATTATGTGTTTAAATGCTAATTCAAGTGTTTTTTTAACCATGCCATGATCCCAAGCAGGGATCAAACTTGTGCTCCCAGCATTGAAACCAAACCATGCAGTCTTAACTACTGAACCATCAGAGAAGTCCTTAAAATGCTTAATCAGGTTTTAAAAATAAAACACTACATTCTCACAAACTAAATATAAGTACAATAATTAATATAAAAGGAGAGATATTGCAGTTGGGAATATATTCTGGTCCTTAAATGATTTTGCTTTTATTTTTTTCATTACTTTTTAAAATACTTTTTAAAAGTATTTTTTTTAATACTTTATTTTTAAAAATTAAAAAAAATTTTATTTTTTAATACTTTATTTTTTAAAAAATGCTTTAAAAAAGTGTTTTTAAATTCTTTGCCTATTTTTTACTATTTGGTTGTGTTATTTTATTTATATGAGTTTCTTGAAAATATCATATCATTAATTTTTATTAACAAGTATTTACTGAGATCTTTCCTATGTGTAGTCACTATATGTATTGTAGCTACTCCTGTGAACAGATGGAATTGCAGACCACTTGTGAAATGCATATTAAACAAATCATGACATAAGTAACTTCTAGTAACACTTGTGGTCTGAAAGAAAATTGCAGCATGTGACATATTACAGGGCCTCTGTTCTGGAATTGAAGGTTTTGAAGTTGTGGAAATTTCCTCAAGCTGAGGCCATAAAAGATGATTTAGAGTTAGTTTCATGTTGGGTGTAAATAAAACTATTTCAGCATAGGAAACAGAACATACAAAGCTTCTGAGGGAAGAAAGAGCTCAGAGCATCTGGACTAAAGGAAGTATAAGGTGGTGAAAGCCAAGTACAGGGGTCCAAAGCCTATGCAGGCTTTGTTGAGAGTTTGAGATGTTTTCTCCTTCTCGTCTTTAAATTAATTTTTATTGGGGTATAGTTGCTTTACAATGTTGTGTTAGTTTCTGCTGTACTTCAAAGTGAATCTGTTATATGTATACATATATCCCCTCTGTTTCAGATTTCCTTCCCATTTAGGTCGCCACTTAATTATTGAGTAGGGTTCCCCATACTAAAGAGTAGGTTCTCATTAGTTATCTTTTATACATAGGGTATATGTGTTAATTCCAATCTCCCACTTCTTCCCACCCTCCCCTTCTGCACTTAATAATCATAACTTTGGTCTCAGATCTGTGACTTTATTTCTGCTTTGCCAATAAATTCAACTGTACCACTTTCTATATTCCAAATATAAGAAAAATTATATGATATTTGTTTTTCTTTCTGACTTACTTCACTGTATTACAATCTGTATGTTCATCTTTGTCTCTGCAATGGCATTATTTCCTTCCTTTTTATGACTGAGTAGTATTCCACTATGTATATATGTACTACATCTTTTTTTAAATCTGTTCCTCAGATGTACATTCAGGTTATTTCCATGTCCTAGTTATTGTAAATAGTGCTGCTTGGGATGTTTTCTTAAAACACATGGGAAACTGTAAAAGGTTTTAGGCAGATGGCATGGTTGGATGTGAGTTGAGAAGATCACTCTGGATGCTCCTTGGAGGTTGAAATAGTGTCAGGAGCTGCGTTAGGCATTACTGACAAAATGGAGGCATGGCCCCAGACCCCTCTCCTCATTCCACAGGCATGGCCCTGGGATGAAGGAGTTAGACCTTGTAATTCTGACTTGTCTTTTCCTCTCCTTGGCTGAGTTGACTGAAAAAGAATATTAAGGTGCTTATTGTTCTTGAGAGGAGCATGAGAAGGCACAAAGCCTTCTGCAGCTGTGCTCAGAAAATAATTCATAAAGTTAATCATTGACATTTGTTCAAGGACTTTTACAAATGAGTGTTCCAAGATGAGCACATAGGCCGTAGTTGAGGCCATGGGAGGGATTGCTATCTGAAGCCTATTTGTGAGGAGAATGTTTATGGCAAAGGAGTTTATTGAATTTAGGGCTTAGAAATAATTAAAACAGAAGTTAAAGATTTAAGGAATGTTGTAAAGTTAGCATATTTTACTATAGCTTATAGAAGTTAGGAATTTTTAGAGACACTATAGCTAGAAGCCTTTTTAAGAGATAGTGAGCTCAGGATGAGCTTCTTGGGCTGGAAGAAGCACGAGCTGGAATCAAGATTGCCGGGAGAAATATCAATAACCTCAGATATGCAGATAACACCACCCTTATGGCAGAAAGTGAAGAGGAACTAAAAAGCCTCTTGATGAATGTGAAAGAGGAGAGTGAAGGCTTAAAACTCAACATTCAGAAAATGAAGATCATGGCATCTGGTCCCATCACTTCATGGGAAGTAGATGGGGAAACAGTGTCAGACTTTATTATTTTGGGCTCCAAAATCACTGCAGATGGTGACTGCAGCCATGAAATTAAAAGATGCTTACTCCTTGGAAGAAAAGTTATGACCAACCTAGATAGCATATTGAAAAGCAGAGACATTACTTTGCCAACAAAGGTCCGTCTATTTAAGGCTATGGTTTTTCCAGTGGTCATGTATGGATGTGAGAGTTGGACTGTGAAGAAAGCTGAGTGCTGAAGAATTGATGCTTTTGAACTGTGGTGTTGGAGAAGCCTCTTGAGAGTCCTTTGGACTGCAAGGAGATCCAACCAGTCCATTCTGAAGGAGATCAGCCCTGGGATTTTTTGGGAAGAACTGATGCTAAAGCTGAAATTCCAGTACTTTGGCCACCTGATACCAAGAGTTGACTCATTGGAAAAGACTCTGATGCTGGGAGGGATTGGGGGCAGGAGGAGAAGGGGACGACAGAGGATGAGATGGCTGGATGGCATCACTGACTCGATGGACATGTGTCTGAGTGAACTCTGGGAGTTGGTGATGGACAGGGAGGCCTGGCGTGCTTCGATTCATGGGGTAGCAAAGATTCGGACACGACTGAGTGACTGAACTGAACTGAACTGAACTGAGCTCAGGATGTTAGGGGAAAACAGGATTTAGGAAGATAAGTAGTAAACTGAGGAATGTAGCATGAGTTACAATGTAATCACAAGTTAACTATAGGACACATTAGAGGAGGTAGATAATAGATGATGAGGCTGATTCTCAGAGAATCACTGAAGCAGGAACTCTTTGAAGAGCAACAATGATTTGTGGAGATAATAAATCTGAAAGAGGGGGAACTGAAAATGTCAAACCTCTGGTCTAATGTTTTTGTAAAAGTATAAAAGAGAATCTTAAACTTGAAATAAATAGTCAGTCAAAGAAAACTGAGAGGCTGCCTCATCGCCGACACTGTCCATCTCTTCAGGTTGAATCCCTGGCTACTGGAGCTAGACTCCGGCAGAATAGAGAGGGGGTGGGTAGTCGCAATGAGGAGGTGGTTTGGAGGCCATGGAAGAAGGGAAGGGAAGAGAATGGCTGACTCAGGGTTTTGATGGTGATGGGCAGCAGTAGATTCTTTGAAGACATTTTGAAGACACAGAATTGATAGACTTGGATTTGGGTGAGGGAGAGGGAAGAATAAAAAATTATTGCCAATTTTCTAGGATCACTATTGGAGTGGATGGTTTTGCCCCTTATTGGGAGAAGGCACCTTAGAGGAATAACCACCTTGAGGGGGAAGATTTTGAGCTCACTCCGCACTTAGAATGTCAGCAGAACTGCCGAGTATAGTAACAAATGGACAATTTGGAGTGAGGGGTGCTATGCTGTATTTAGTCAATCATGTCCAACTTTTTGCAACCCCATGGACTGTAGCCTGCCAGGCTCCTCTGTCTATGGGGATTCTCCAGGCAAGAATACTGAAGTGGGTTGCCATGCCCTCCCCGAGGGGATCTTCCCAACCCAGGGATTGAACCCAGGTCTCCTGCATTGCAGGTGGGATTCTTAATGGGAGTGAGGGGTGAAGTCTGGGCTACTGGTGTATAAATGCTTTGGTTTTGACCTGATCTGGGCAGACAAATTTTCTAGAATGAAAAATACTGCTTGCAGACCTCCATCTACTTTTATGTGCAATTGAGTCTATGGTGATTCCAGTCTATGGTCTCCAAATAGATTTTGGAAGAGAGGAACCTATGACACTGGTGACAAGGGTGGAATAATAGTGAAGAACGACTGAGAGAATTCTGAGTTTTCCAGAAGGACACTCAGGCAGAAGGGTAGCAGCTGCTCAGTCTTCTCCATGAAGCAGATCTTCCATTATTGAACCTGAGAAATGAGCCTAAGGCAGAAACAACAGTGTCTTTCCTTATTCTATTCAGTAAATCAGGCTCCTTTTGTTTGCAGTTCCATTGGACTTAAGTTGAAATTATCTCCAGTACTAAATTTTTCTAGTGGTATTCGTTTTTATTTTCTTCTGTTGTAGTGTGGCATATTTTAAGGGGAGTTTGGAAAGCTAGGTCTGAGATTTCCAGACAGACATAGCTTTTAACCAGTAGTCAATTTTCTTATTTTCTTTTTTTAAATTTTGATTAGAAATTTTTTATTAAAGTATAGCTGATTTACAATGTTGTGTTAATTTCTGCTATACACCAAAGTGACTCAGCTATATATATATATATTCACACACACACACACACACACACATATATATACACACATTTCTTTTTTCATATTCTTTTCCGTTATGGTTTATCATAGGATATTGAATATAGTTCCCTGTGCTATATAGTAGGACCTTGTTGTTTAACTATGCTATTTTCTGATTAAAGGAAATAATTTTGTATTTAGTTGATCTGTATATCCATATCACCGCTATCTTGTTTAGGACATATTCTTTTTTTTAATTGAATGAAGGATTCTTTAAATTCTGTAGTGCTTTACAGTTTTCATAAGTTTCACACACACGATTTCATGTAATACCATAATAACTGTTTTCTACCCCACCCCCATGTTGCCCCTCTCCCATCCCTACTGGTAATCACTAGTTTGTTCTCTAAATCTGTGTCTGCTTCTTTCTTGTTTTATTCACTAGTTGGTTGTACTTTTTTAGATTTCACATATAAGTGAGATCATACAGTATTTATTTTTATCTGACTTATTTTATTCAGCATAATGCCCGCCAAGTCCATCCATGTTGGTGCAAATGGCAAAATTTTATTATTTTTTATGGCCAAGTAGTAGTTGTGTGTGTGTGTTTGTATCACACATCTTCTTTATCCATTCGTTGGTTGATGGACAGTTAGGTTTCTTTTGCACATTGGCAATTGTAAATAATGCCAGTAGGAATACTGGGGTGCATATATTTTTTTCAAATTAGGGCTTATTCTTTTAAGTCTAATCAAAAACATATGAAAATAATACTATATTTTAAATAATTTCTGAAAATTTTTAAAGACAGAAAATGAAAGTTAGAGTTAGAACTCAACAACCTCTTTAGTTTTTATTTATTTAATAATTATTTGTTTATGTGGCTGCAGCGGTCTTAGTTGCAGCATGCAGGATCTAGTTCCCTATCAGGGATGGATCCTAGGCCTGCCTGCACTGGGAGTGCCAGTTGGGGTCTTAATTGCCAGGAAAGTCCCAACTTTGTAGTTTTTAAAGTTTCTGTTTATAATGGATCAATGTTTAGCATGAATGAGACATTCTGTTTTATCCCATTGAATATTTGAGGATCCAGAATAAAAATAACAGTAATATAATGGACTATTATGTTTTCTTCAAATCAGAGAATTTGGTATTATATTTTAAAAACAGAGGTCTTGGTATTTAGGACGGAGGAGTCTGGCAGGCTGTGGTTCATAGGGTCACAAAGAGCTGGACACAACTGAACTGAAGCGACTTAGCACTCAGGTAGCCAGTTAAGCAAAGAAGGCAATGGCATCCCACTCCAGAACTCTTGCCTGGAAAATCCCATGGATGGAGGAGCTTGGTGGGCTACAGTCCATGGGGTCGCTAAGAGTCAGACACGACTGAGCAACTTCACTTTCACTTTTCACTTTCATGCACTGGAGAAGGAAATGGCAACCCACTCCAGTGTTATTGCCTTGAGAATCCCAGGGATGGGGGAGCCTGGTGGGCTGCCATCTATGGGGTCGCACAGAGTCGGACAGGACTGAAGTGACTTAGCAGCAGCAATCAGTTAAGACATAAGAACCATTCAAGGAAGATTTTGACAATCAATCACTGTGCTTTGGGACTTCCTGGTGGCTCAGATGGTAAAGAATTTGCCTGTAATATAGGAGCCTCAAGTTTGGTCCCTGGGTCAGGAAGATCCCCTGGAGAAGGGAATGGTTAGCCACTCCAGTATTCTTGCCTGGAGAATTCCATGGACTGTACAGTCCATGGGGTCGCAAAAAGTTGGACATGATTGAGCGACTAACACTTTCAAAAGAATTCTGTCCTTACCTAAGGATTTATTATTATTATTTAGGCACTTTTTCTTTCCTTCATATCAAGAGTACTGAGTATAGCTTTCAATGTAATTCATAATTAGTGTCTAATTCGGTTGTTGGGGAGATAGCACAGGCTCTAGGCGCACGGGCTCAGTAGTTGTAGAGCTTGGGCTTACTTGCTCCCGGACATGTAGAATCTTCTAGACCAGGGATCAAAACCATGTCCCCTGCATTGGCAGGCAGATTCTTACCACTGGACCACCAAGGAAGTCCTTAAAGAGCTTCTGGTCCTAAAGGACAGATATGCATGCTTTAACACAAGAGGGTGAACCAAGAGATGGAGTGAGCTGGATGTGCACTAAATGGGGAAGCAGCCAAGCCCTGCATCCTACATGGAAGAGCTGGATTTATGGTTTTGGCAGGGCTGGGAGTAAGAGAAGTGGCCAGATGGAAAGGGCTCTTTAAAATCACCTTAGTGACTGGATCAAGTGATTTGCTAACAAAATTCCCAGTTTGGTACTAAAAATGAGGATTTTTATGATTGAAAAATTTTATGAGTAAAATTAGAAGCCATTAAAAGCAACATTTAGATCCAAATGACTTCACTTAACGAAGGGCCAAAATGTCTTTGTGGATCACAGTTGCTAATGTGAATTGTACCCAGAGATGAATCTGGAGCCAGAACAGACTGAGGCCCAGTTATTGCCTGCATCAAGACAGTACCTCTAAGTGAACCAGCTGCTGTGCTCTAAACCTCCTAGCACTTTCAGCTGTTTTCAAGGGTAGCTGTGAGGAGGGAGAATTCAATCCTGGCAGTGATTCTTTCAGTGGTATTATGGATTTAAGGTAAAAGTGTATGGACAAATAAGCTTTGGAAACATTGAGTAAAACAAAGTTAAGCAAGGTTTTCTACTACAGAACCTCTCTAAATCTTTTTTATTGAGTTATAATTTACATACCATACACTTCACTTGCTTTACTTGTTCGATTCAGTGATGTTTGGTATATTTACAGAATTGTATAACTCTCCACAAGCATAGAATTTTTGTTTCTTTGTTTTGAACTGTGTGGTATATGGGATCTTAGTTCCCCAACCAGGGATTGAACCTGCCTCACCTTCAATGGAAACACAGAGTCTTAACCACTGGACTACCAGGAAGTCCCTTTCTCTAAGATTTTAATACACTTACATGGATTGTAAACTTTAAGAATATTTCCCAAGTTTATTTGTACACTAAACCCTTTTTCCTAGAGAATCTTCTAAGAGTTGTATTCCGCATAATATGCTTTGGGAAACATTTTGTTGGACAAATTCTTAACTGGACTTCCCTGGTGGCTCAGATGGTAAAGAATCCACCTGTAACACGAGAGACCTGGGTTTGATCCCTGGGTTGGGAAGATCCCCTGGAGGAGGGCATGGCAACCCACTCCAGTATTCCTGCCTGGAGAATCCCATGGACAGAGGAGACTGGTGGGCTATAGACCATGGGGTCACAAAGAGTCAGACACAACCGTAGGCTATAACTGAGCACCTGTAGGCTATAACTGGGGTGCTTGCATCTCAGTTGCTCAGTCATATCCTATTTTTTGTGACCCCATGGACTTGGATGTGTCAGAGATTTATTGGGTGTCCCTCCAGGAAAGAATAAAGGGGAATGGAGGAAAGAAGAGCTTCAGACTGTGATGTGGATCTGATCCCTGGGAAAGGAGAGAAGGAAGGAAGCGAAGGTGGAAGGGAGGAGGGTTATGTAGGAAGAACCTCAGGTTGTAGCACAGTCCTGAGAAAGACTTGACCATACTGATGGGTCCCAAAGCAAAAGCTGCACATTGGAAGAATTCCATCTTGAATGGGTGCCCTCACTGTGGGAACCATACGGGGGAAGCTTGGCCTTGACATAGGTACCATGCCAGGTCCCAAATGTGGTGGCTAGATGTTCCTCTCACTAGGTTCTCTTGAAGAGGATCTGAAAGGCTCATCCCTGTGGCCACCACCTAAGTTAACTTCCCCAAAATTAAATATTGAATCACCATTATAATTGTCTCAGCCCTAGCATTTACACCTTGACATTGGACCTTGACCCAGGTCCCCACAGCCCTGTAGAAGAGGCTGACATTTCTTCATAATTGGGAAATCCTTTTGCTATTGAAAGACTCTTATCCCAAATGGGCATTGAGTGGAGGAGCTTTTAGATGATCCCAGAGGATGCAATTCTTTATGAATAGGTTGAGAGGATTCTATCATGGGCTTACATGCAGGCTTGCTTACAATGAAATAACAGTACAATAGATGTGTGGTGTTGCAAGGATAGTAGCGCTGTCATAACTCCAGGGTTTATTATTATACACATGATTCCTGTTCTTGGTAAATTCCAGCAGAGAGAGGAGAAAGCAGAATTTCAGCAAGTTTGAATTCAGGCTTATTCCTTTTCTGGCCTTGGACTTGGCTGTTGAAACATGGCTATTGGAAAGTTCAGTGCACTTTCTGAAGCATCATGAATGTATTATTAGAAGTGATGACCTGCACAATAGATTTCTCTGTTCTCCTCGTGGTTGCTTCTAGGAAGAGATCTATTTTGATTCAGCAAAGCAAAATGGAGCATTTGCCTATGACTATATTCCCAAACCCCCAAAATCAATTGTGATTATGCCACTGTGATGGTTAATTCTATGTATCAACTTAGATGGGCCATGGTACCTAGATATTTGGTCAAACTCCAGTCAGTTTGTTGCTGTGGAGATATTTTTAGCTGTGAGTAACACTTAAATCCATAGACTTCAAGTAAAGCAGAGCACTCTCCATAACATGGGTGAAAGTGAAAGTTGCTCAGTCATGTCCAACTCTTTGTGACCTCATAGACTATACAGTCCATGGAATTCTCCAGGCCAGAATACTGGAGTGAGTAGCCTTTTTCTTCTCCAGGGGATTTTCCCAACCCAGGGATCAAACCCATGTCTGTCACATTGCAGGTGGATTCTTTACCAGCTGAGCCACAAGGAAAGCCCAAGGATACTGGAGTGGGTAGCCTATCCCTTCTCTAGTGGATCGTCCCAACCCAGGAATCAAACTGGGGTCTCCTGCATTGCAGGTGGATTTTTACCAACTGAGCTATCAGGGAAGCCCTAATGTGGATGGGTCTCATCTAATTGGTTTAAGGTCTCAAGAGGAAAAGACTGTGATTTCCCAGGAAGGAGGGAATTCTGCCTCCAGACTGCCTTTGGGCTACAGCTAAAGCATCAACTTATCCCTGAGTTTTCAGCCTGCTGGTCTACCTACTCTATAGGATTTAAACTGACCAGTACCTACAATCATGTAAGCCAGTCCCTTAAAATAAATCTCTGTCTCCATGTCTCTTCCAAGCCCTCCCCCTCTTGACACACACACACACACACACACACACACACACATACAGTGTATTGGTTCTGTTTCTCTGGAGAACCCTGCTCATTACAGCCTCTTAACAGAGAAGAGCCATGGTACACGGCATCATAAATGGTGACTCATTCAAGTAGTCGGTATTTTACTTTGAAAAGCACTATCTGCCCCTCCCACCCTGGTGTCATTTCTAACGATGAAGAAACCTAAATAATAACAGTAGGACTGGGAGCGATCACAATCAGAGTACCCTGGTGCGGTCCTTACTGGGTGCCTGGTATTGTTCCAGGCACTTCCCATGTATTAACACTTTGAGTTTGCACTTAGCCACCCTGTGAAATGAGCATGGCTCTTCACATTTTACACATGAGAAAACCGAGGCACAGAGAGCTTATTCAGCTTGTTCAAGGGCCACAGCTAGGAAGTAGCAGAGCCAGAATGTCCCCAGACTCAAGAGCCTGTGCTCGTACCCACTGCAGACTGTCGCCTTTCAGGAGCTGCTGCACATGACGTGGATCCCACTACTTTTCAGTGATACCTGTTGGGCAACTGCCAGTCTCCTCCACTCAGTTTGGTCTCTTGGTCCACAGCCATCAAGGCCAGGGAGCCCCAGACCTACTGGCTTCTCCCCACTTCTCCAGGGGCCCAGGATGAAAGTAGCACCACATACCTGTCCTATTCAGCTCCTCCTCTCCTTGGCCTTCGTGGAAAGCTGTGCTTTTGTAATGATGTGATGAAACTGCACTTTTGTCCAAACCCATAGAATGGAAAACACCAACAGTGAAGCCTAATATAAACTATAAACCTTAGGTGATGATGATGTGTCAGTGTAGGTTCATCGACTGTAACAAACCTAGCACTCTGGTTAGGGTGTTGATGATGGGAGGTGTGTGATGGGAGGGACAGGGAGTATATAGGAGCTCTCTATGCCTTTTTCTCAATTTTGCTGTGAACCTAAAATTACTCTAAAACATCAAGTCTTTAAAAAAAGAAAATGACATATTGAAGCCCTAACCTCAGAATGTGACCTTAGATTTATTGCAACTCAGTCAAATTAAGATAAGTTCATTCTCAGGTAGAAGGGGCCCCTAGTTCAATAAGACTGGTATCCTTGTAAGAGAGGAGAACACCTGTTTACCTGTAAACAGAAGCATACCCAGAGGGCGGATGGTGTGAAGACACAGAGGTTGGTCATGTTACTGGGAAGGATACACCTATCAGTCAAGTAACACAGAGGACTGACAGCAAACCCCAGAAGCTGGGAGAGGAAGGGAAAGAGTGTCTCCTAGAGCACTCAGAGAGCTAGGCCCTGCCCAGGCCTTGACTTCAGACCTCTGGCCTCCAGACTATGAGCTTGTAAACTTTTTTTTAAGCCAAGAGAAAAGAAAAGAGAGGGAGAGAGAGAGAAAGGACTGCTATACTTTGATTTCTAAACATTAGGTTCTGAAACTTTCTGGGAGGGCCTCCAAATTTGTTCAGTTTTTTCTGGACCCTCTGAATGGACATTAAAGATAGACAATAGGAACTACTTCATGGAATGAATGAGGCCATCTCCCAAGGGATGAGATGTTCAGAGATTGCTTGGATGGGATCCAGGCTCTGGAACATAAAACAGAAATGTATTTTATTTTGTTTTTTGCTTTGTTCATAAGAACTTTTATTTTTTATCTTTATTTTATATTGAAGTGTTTGTTGTTGTTTAATCACTAAGTTGTGTCTAATTCTTTTGCTACCATGGACTGTAGCTTGCCAGACTCCTCTGTCCATGGGATTTCCCAGGCAAGAATACTGGAGTGGGTTGCTGTTTCCTTCTTCAGGGGAACTTCCTGACCCAGGGACTGAACTTGTGTCTCCTGCATTGGCAGGCGGATTCTTTACCACTGAGCCATCAGGGAAGCCACATATTGCAGTATAGTTGATTAATAATGTTGTGTTAGTTTCAGGTGTACAGTGCAGTGACTATTATACTAAGTGAAGTAAGTCATTCAGAGAAAGACGAGTATCATATGATATCGCTCATATGAGCAATCAAAAAAATGGTACAAGTGAATTTATGTACAAACAGAAATAGACTCACAGACTTAGAGAATGAACTTTTGGTTAGCAGGGGAGAAGATAGGGGAAAGGATAGAATGAGATCTTGGGATTGACATATATACACTGCTGCTGCTGCTGCTGCTGCTAAGTCGCTTCAGTTCATGTCTGACTCTGTGTGACCCCATAGATGGCAGCCCACCAGGCTCCCCTGTCCCTGGGATTCTCCAGGCAAGAACACTGGAGTGGGTTGCCATTTCCTTCTCCAATGCATGAAATTAAAAAGTGAAAGTGAAGTCTCTCAGTCATGTCTGACTCTTAGTGACCCCATGGACTGCAGCCTACCAGGCTCCTCTGTCCATGGGATTTTCCAGGCAAGAGTACTGGAGTGGGGTGCCATTGCCTTCTCACACACTACTATATATAAATAGATGACCAGCAAGGACCTATTGTGTAGCATAGAGAACTCTGCTCAATATTCTGTAATAACCTAAATGGGAAAATAACTTGAAAAAGGATACATGAAAATGCATTTTAATCAGGGATCTGAATCTTCTTAATGCTTATGAACATCTCAGAATGTTTTAAAATGAATTAAATAAAGTACATAGGTACAAAAGACACCGATAATATTATTACCAAACTATTGAATATGGTTGCAAAACTGTTAAAAATAAATTATGATGTAGTAATATAGGTGCTTTGTTATTAACATCATACTGAAACAGAGCAGGACTCTATGATCTTTGCCCCCCCATCATGTCTTCTGCCTGCCTTTTGCCTGTGTAAAACTTTGGTCAAAGAATAAGTTTAATTGGAGAAGTGAGAAATGCTGAAATGAAAACAGTCAAAGGAGACAAAACAATAATGATGCAGTCATTAAGCACAGTCAAGGACCTTTAGTTCTTTCTCAAGGGCTATAGATAATATTCTAAGCCATATCCTGCGAGCTGTCTTACAGATACTGAAACCTCAGGTGGAAAGTTAACTACATGACGACCAGACTGTACCCAGGACTTGAGCTGCCACAATTCCCAGAATTGACTGCAAAGAAATGGAAAGAAGTGCACCCCAGAACCGAAGATTAACAGTGCCCAAAACATTCAAGATGATGCTAGTCAGACCAGTGATGACCAATTTGAAGATGACTGTTAGAAATGACTGTACTGTTTCTGCATGTCGGCTCCCCCCCACCCCAACTCTGTCTATAAATGCTCTCACCTCTGTTTGTCAGGGGCAGGGGAGTTGGCCTTTGGACAGATGTATGCCACCCGCCCCCAAGTTGCTGGGATCTGAAATAAAGCAAACTTTCCTTTCCACCAACCTGGCCTGTTTACTGGCTTTTGAGTGAAGTTCAGCTGGAATCCCCACAGATACCTTCCAGTAACAATACCTCATGATTTAGCAGTGAGTCTCATAACAATATTTCAAAGTACTAACTAGGAATCTTTTGAACGCTCAGATAACTATTGTGATCTGAAATAGATGATATTGCAACTGGTCATAGAGTCCTCAGTATTGCTGAATAGTACTGTTGATTGTTGCCAACGTTTATACTTGATGAACATCTTCAGTTTCAGTTAGAAGACAGTGAAAATAAAGATGCAATGTTTTTCCATGCAAGTTTCATGAATGCCATGTTAAGAACGATTGTTTTTAAAAAGTTTCCATATATTTCTAGGTAGAGACCAAAGAAAGGCAATGCCAAAGAATGCTCAAACTACCGCACAATTGCACTCATCTCACATGCTAGTAAAGTAATGCTCAAAATTCTCCAAGCCAGGCTTCAGCAATATGTGAACCGTGAACTTCCAGATGTTCAAGCTGGTTTTAGAAAAGGCAGAGGAACCAGAGATCAAATTGCCAACATCCGCTGGATCATGGAAAAAGCAAGAGAGTTCCAGAAAAGCATCTATTTCTGCTTTATTGACTATGCCAAAGCCTTTGACTGTGTGGATCACAATAAACTGTGGGAAATTCTGAAAGAGACCCAGACCACTTGACCTGCCTCTTGAGAAACCTATTTGCAGGTCAGGAAGCAACAGTTAGAACTGGACATGGAACAACAGACTGGTTCCAAATAGGAAAAGGAGTACGTCAAGGCTGTATATTGTCACCCTGCTTATTTAACTTATATGCAGAGTACATCATGAGAAACGCTGGGCTGGAAGAAGCACAAGCTGGAATCAAGATTGCTGGGAGAAATATCAATAACCTCAGATATGCAGATGACACCACCCTTATGGCAGAAAGTGAAGAGGAGCTAAAGAGCCTCTTGATGAAAGTGAAAGAGGAGAGTGAAAAAGTTGGCATAAAGCTCAACATTCAGAAAACGAAGATCATGGCATCTGGTCCCATCACTTCATGGGAAATAGATGGGGACATAGTGGAAACTGTGCCAGACTTTATTTTTGGGGCTCCAAAATCACTGCAGATGGTGATTGTAGCCATGAAATTAAAAGACGCTTACTCCTTGGAAGGAAGGTTATGACCAACCTAGATAGCATATTAAAAAGCAGAGACATTACTTTGCCAACAAAAGTCCATCTAGTCAAGGATATGGTTTTTCCAGTGGTCATGTATGGATGTGAGAGTTGGACTGTGAAGAAAGCTGAGTGCCAGAGAATTGATGCTTTTGAACTGTGGTGTTGGAGAAGACTCTTGAGAGTCCCTTGGACTGCAAGGAGATCCAACCAGTCCATCCTAAAGGAGATCAGTCCTGGATGTTCTTTGGTAGGACTGATGTTGAAGCTGAAACTTCAGTACTTTGGCCACCTCATGCAAAGAGTTGACTCATTGGAAAAGACTCTGATGCTGGGAGGGATTGGGGGCAGGAGGAGAAGGGGACGACAGAGGATGAGATGGCTGGATGGCATCACTGACTAAATGGACATGAGTTTGGGTAAACTCTGGGAGTTGGTGATGGACAGGGAGGTCTGGCGTGCTGCGATTCATGGGGTTGCAAAGCATCAGACATGACTGAGTGACTGAACTGAACTGAGAGACCAAAAATTCCCTTTTGCCATGACTATTCTTAGAAGGGCTGGTTAAGTGGCCTCTGTCTATCCAGATGGGTAGGGACCTGATTGCTGTGCAGAAAGGATCATCCAGTATGTTTTATTGCTTGTCAAAGACTCTGCTCTAGACTTGGTTATGTACTGGGAAGTAGTGAAGTGGAGAGAGAGGGTAAACCTTACACAGGACTCAGAAAACTTCCTGGAAGCGAAGAGACTTCAATCTCTTTTGTTCTGATATTTTTTAGATGAATTTTTATTGAAGTATAGTTGCTTTACAATGTTGTGTTAGTTTCTAAGGTAGAGCAAAATGATCAGCCATAGGTATACATATCAGTTCAGTTCAGTTCAGTTGCTCAGTCGTGTCCGACTCTTTGTGACCCCATGAACTGCAGCATGCCAGGCCTCCCTGTCCATCACCAACTCCCAGAGTCCACCAAAACCCATGTCCATTGAGTCGGTGATGCCATCCAACCATCTCATCCTCTGTCGTCCCCTTCTTCTGCCCTCAATCTTTCCCAGCATCAGGGTCTTTTTAAATGAGTCAGCTCTTCGCATCAAGTGGCCAAAGCACTGGAGTTTCAACTTCAACATCAGTCCTACCAATGAACACCCAGGACTGATCTCCTTTAGGATGGACTGGCTGGATCTCCTTGCAGTCCAAGGGACTCTCAAGAGTCATCTCCAACACCACAGTTCAAAAGCATCAATTCTTCTGCGCTCAGCTTTCTTTATAGTTCAATGCTCACATCCATACATGACCACTGGAAAAACAATAGCCTTGACTAGATGGACCTTTGTTGGCAAAGTAATGTGTCTGCTTTTGAATATGCTATCTAGGTTGGTCATAACTTTCCTTCCAAGGAGTAAGCGTCTTTTAATTTCATGGCTACAGTCATCATCTGCAGTGATTTTTCCACTGTTTCCCCATCTATCTGGTATACATATCAGTTCAGTTCAGTTGCTCAGTCGTATCTGACTCTTTGCGACCCCATGAATCGCAGCACGCCAGGCCTCCCTGTCCATCACCAACTCCCAGAGTTCACTCAAACTCACTTCCATGAGTCGGTGATGCCATCCAGCTATCTTGTCCTCTGTCGTCCCCTTCTCCTCCTGCCCCCAATCCCTCCCAGCATCAGAGTCTTTTCCAATGAGTCAACTCTGTGCATGAGGTGGCCAAAGTACTGAAGTTTCAGCTTTAGCATCATTCCTTCCAAAGAACTCCCAGGACTGATCTCCTTTAGAATGGACTGGTTGGATCTCCTTGCAGTCCAAGGGACTCTGAAGAGTCTTCTCCAACACCACAGTTCAAAAGCATCAATTCTTTGGCACTCAGCTTTCTTCACAGTCCAACTCTCACATCCATACATGACCACTGGAAAAACCATAGCCTTGACTAGACGGATCTTTGTTGGCAAAGTAATGTCTCTGCTTTTGAATATGCTATCTAGGTTGGTCATAACTTTCCTTCCAAGGAGTAAGCGTCTTTTAATTTCATGGCTGCAGTAACTATCTGCAGTGATTTTGGAGCCCCCAAAAATAAAGTCTGACACTGTTTCCACTGTTTCCCCATCTATTTCCAATGAAGTGATGGGACCAAATGCCATGATCTTCATTTTCTGAATGTTGAGCTTTAAGCCAACTTTTTCACTCTCCTCTTTCACTTTCATCAAGAGGCTTTTTAGTTCCTCTTCACTTTCTGCCATAAGGGTGGTATCATCTGCATATCTGACGTTATTGATATTTCTCCTGGCAATCTTGATTCCAGTGTGCTTCTTCCAGCCAGGCATTTCTCATGATGTACTCTGCATATAAGTTAAATAAGCAGGTGACAATATACAGCCTTGACCTACTCCTTTTCCTATTTGGAACCAGTCTGTTGTTCCCCTCCTTTTTGGACTTCCTTCCCATTCAGTCACCACAGAGCATTAAGTAGAGTTATCTGTGCTATACAGTAGGTTCTCATTAGTTATCTATTTTATCTATAGTATCAATAGTGTATATTTGTCAGTTCCAGTCTCCCAATTCCTCCTGCTCCTGTTCTGTTCTGATTTTAAGGATGACGCAGTTAAGAGCACAGAATTTGAGCCAGGCTTTTCCTAGTTACTAGCTATGTTACCTTACTTTTCTCTGTCTCCATTCTTTGATCAGAAAAATGGGGCAAAAATTAATATTTACTCCATAGCATCTCTATGAGGATTAAATGAACAAAGTGTTAGAACAGACCCTAACTATTAATTATTATTATTGCTTTAGTTATTAAAAGTCAGTATATCATATCCTCTGTGAGATCAGAGGGAGTGCTGACCAATGTCTCCTTCGCTTGCAGGAATACTGAAGTTTTACATGATGGAGCTCACGGCAGGGAGAAAGTGCCTAGGCTCGTGGCACAGATTTCCCATGGGCTCCCTGGGTGGGGTTGGCTGGTTCCAGGGCAACTTTGGGTTGAGGCCAGAAATCTGTCTTGTCTCTGCTATCCTGGGTGGGCATGGGGCACAAGACCAAACCCGTGAATGCAAATAAAATAACTATGTTCATAAAAGCCTCATGGTGAAGTACCATCAAAGGAAAGGGATATGTCTTATTTTAAGAAAATGTGTGGATATGGATCAGCTATGAAATCATTTAGACAGTGACCATGGCATGACCTTCAGAAAACTCTCTGTCTGCAACAAAAACAATGATGATGAAACAGGGACTGATCAGATGCATAATTCTCTCTCTACCTGTTATTTGAAAGCCAGACTGGGTGTTCTAGAATAGAGAAACTTCCAGAGTTCTTCCACAGTTCCTGGCAAGTGGGTATTTGAGTGGTTAATTTGAAAATTACAGAGGTATAACCTTATTTGCCACCTTAAGCTGGCCAGGTAGTCATACTACTAAAAATATTTTTTGATGGATATTGTAATTCACATTCTATCTTGGAAGTGATACACAAACTGGGGAATAAAGGAGGACTCCAATCTAAGATTTAAAATATAATTGAGATTTGTTTTACAAATAATTTTGTATTTGCCATTGTTTTGAAATACTGCAAACCATTTTCTAGTCCTTTGCAGCAGTACCAATAATCCAAAATTAATTCCAGTTCTCCCCTGCAACTTCCAGAAACAGATGCAGAAATTCAAACCATAATAGATGCTTTCCAGAGTGTCAGTGAGTCATATCAGAAGGGCAACAATCAGGAGAGGTAGGCTGAAAAAAATGTGTAGTCACTCATCCGATGGACTGTGGGTCTGATTACACTGAAGCTTGTCCTCTAAAGGGCATTCTTGTTTTCAGATTTATTTTAAAGCATATGGAAAAAAACTATCTTCTTTTGACTAGTCTGTAAATTGCCAGCCTCCTTTATAGAGCTTGTATGACTAAGCTGGTTAGCTGGTGATCAGTGACTTCATCTCTGCATTTCCCCCAGCAGGCTGTGTCCTCTTGTTACAGCAACACTAAGAGGATGGTAGGTACTTCCCTGTGGTCTGGTGGTTAAGACTTCTTTGCCTTTCAATGTAGGGAGTGCTGGTTCGATCCCTGATTGAGGAGCTAAGATCCCACATGCCTTGGTGCCGAAAAACCAAAACATAAAGCAGGGGCAAAGAATTCAACAAAGACTTTAAAAAATGGTCCACACATAAAAAAAAGTTTTATAAAAAGAGGATGGCATCATGCTGTAGGGCTCTTCCCAGGTGGTGCTAGTGGTAAAGTACCCACCTGCCAATGCAGGAGATGTAAGAGACATGGGTTTGATCCCTGGATCGGGAAGATCCCCTGAAGCAGGGTGTGGCAAACCACTCCAGTATTTTTGCCTGGAAAATCCAATGGATAGAGGAGCCTGGTGGGTGGCAAAGGGGTCCATGGGGTCGCAGAGATAATGGGACATGTAGAAAGAAGATACAGGTCTTGTTTACTTTCCACCACTTTGTGGCTATATGATCTGAGAAAGTTACTTACCCTTACTGGGGAAAAATTGCTTTAGGTATTCAAAGTAGAACTGGATCAGATAATCTTAAGTTTCTTCCAAAAAGGATATTTTTGCACAGCTGTTTGTACCATGTTTGTACCATGTTTCTGGGTATGATTATTGTCTTTTAAATTTTTTTCTGGTTTTTGAGTGTTATGCAATGAGTGCTAATTAAAACCATTAAAAAGGACTTGCACTATTAGTATTTTCATTTTCCCAGTTCATGAATTGTCAAAATGTTATCATTAAACATTTAAGAAATTTTCCTGATGTAACTCTCGTCTCTGTTATTTTTAATTGTAATGGAAGCATGATCATCTTAAATCTTTAGTGGCACTATCAACCTGGTGCTCCTGGATAGAAAAGAGGAAATTGTCTCTGGTGTTGCAAAACCCATCAGAATTCTTGTTTTGGGTTTACACTGTGAAGATTAGCTGTGGGATCCCTCATTCCTTGTTGGTTGTGAGAACAGAAGCTGATGTCTTTCTCTTTGTTGCCATCTGTGAAATAGAAGTTGCTGTACAGATTAAATAGTGCCCACAATACTTTATAGATAGTATCATTCTTTAAAGAGTAGATGTTTATTAGCATTTCATAGGAGAAGGCAATGGCACCCCACTCCAGTACTCTTGCCTGGAGAATCCCATGGACAGAGGAGCCTGGTGGGCTGCAGTCCATGGGGTCGCTAAGAGTCGGAGACGACTGAGCGACTTCACTGTCACTTTTCACTTTCATGCGTTGGAGAAGGAAATGGCAACCCACTCCAGTGTTCTTGCCTGGAGAATCCCAGGGACGGGGGAGCCTGGTGGGTTGCCGTCTATGGGGTCGCACAGAGTCCGACATGACTGAAGCGACTTAGCAGCAGCAGCAGCATTTCATAAGTTAACTGTGCTAACAAAAGGAAATTCTGCTCTTCAGTATTTTTTTTAAGTATTTTTTTTCATTTTCCAATTACAGCGTCTGACATTGAATTGCCAAACATAAGCTATTATTTAATATGTAAAAATTTTTGAGTTGTCTTAAACTCATATCTTAATATCATGTTTTTGTTTTGTTTTTATGTAATTATAAATAATTTTTATATATCTTTTAAGAGTAGGACATAAACATTTTCTAAGGCCATAGAAAACACTCAATGCACATATCATTCACTGTCATATTCTGTTGGATAGATAGGCCATAATTTAATCACCTTCATTGTTTATTATTCTGTTTCCAAATTGTTACTACTATAAATATTACTTTGATGAATATCTTTTTATTGAAGTATAGTTGACATATAACATTGTATTAATTTTAGGTGTACAATATAATAATTCAAATATTTGTATATACTGTGAAATGATCATCACAGTAGGTCTAGTTAACATCTATCACTGTACATAGTTACAAGATTTTATTTTCTTGTGATAAAAACTTATTAATTTTAGTCAATGTATTTTTGTTTTTAGCTGCCCAGGTCTTCGTTTCTGCACATGGGCTTTCTCTAGTTGTCTCAAATGGGGGGTACTCTCTATTTGCGGTGCTTGGGCTTCTTATTGAGGTAGCTTCTCTTGTTTTGGAACATGAGCTCAAGGGCACAAGGGCTTGCAGCTCAAGGGCTCAATAGTTGCAGCTTGCAGACTCTAGGGTGCAGGCTCACTTGTTGTGGCACACAGGCTTAGTTGCTTTGCAGCACATGAAATCTTCCTGGACCAGGGATTGAACCTGTGTTCCCTGCATTGGCAGGTGGATTCCTAACCACTGGACAAGCAGGGAAGTCCATAATGAGAACTTTTAATATCCTCTCTTAGAACATCCCCTGGTAGCTCAGACAGTGAAGAGTCTGCCTATGATGTGGGAGACCTGGGTTCAATCTCTAGGTGGGAAGATCTGCTGGAGAAGGAAATGGCAATCTACTCCAGTATTCTTGCCTGGAGAATCCCACAAACAGAGGAGCCTGGTGGGCTACAGTCCATGGGGTTGCAAAGAGTCGGACATGACTGAGCGACTTTCACTTATCAACATTAAAATATGCAAGACAGTGTTATAGATTCATCCACCTCATTATGAAACTGAAAAGTGAAAGTGAAGTCGCTCAGTCATGTCTTTGCGACCCCATAGACTGTGGCCTACCAGGCTCCTTTGTCCATGGGATTTTCCAGGCAATAGTACTGGAGTGGATTGCCATTTCCTTCTCCAGGGGATCTTCCCAACCCAGGGCTCAAACCCTGGTCTCCTGCATTGTAGACAGATGCTTTACTGTCTGAGCCACCAGGGAAGTCCACCTCATTACAACTGACTCAAATATGTTCCTTTTTATGGCTGAGTAGTATTCCATTGTATATATGTACCACAGGTTCTTTATCCATTCATCTGTCGATGGACATCTAGGTTGCTTCCATGTTCTAGCTACTGTAAATAGTCCTAGCTATTGTAAATAATTATTGTAATTAACTATAGTCACCATGCTGTACATTACATCCCATGACTTATTTTATAGCTGGAGGTTTATTCCTTTTAACTATGAGCTCAGGCTTTTTGTTGTTGTTGATTTTTTAGACTCTACATATAAGTAGGATTATATGGTATTTGTCTTTTTCTGTCTGAATTATTTCACTTAGCATAATGCCCTCAAGATCCATTTATACAGTCTACCACATTTTCTTCATTACTGGTGAACACTTAGGTTGCTTCCATACCTTGGCTATTGTAAATAATATGGCAAACATGGGGACACATATGTCTTTTTGAATTAGTGCTTTCTGTTTTCTTTGGATAAATACCCAGAAGTGGAACTGATGGACCATATAGTTCTTTTTTTAATTTTTGAGGAACCTTCATATTGTTTTCCATAGAGACTTCCCCCGATTTATATTCCCGCTAAGAGTGCACAAAGTCTTCTTTGCATCATGTCCAACACTTGTTATTTCTTATCTTTTTTAAGAAATAACAACCATTATAATAGGTGTGAGGTGGCATCTCATTGTGCTTTTGATTTATATTTCCCTGGTGATTAGTGATTTGAACACCTTTTCATGTACCTGTTGATCATTTGTATGTCTTCTTTGGGAAAATGTCTGTTCTGATCCTCTCAGTTCAGTTCAGTTCAGTTGCTCAGTTGTGTCTGACTCTTTGCAACCTCAGGAACCGCAGCATGCCAGGCCTCCCTGTCCATCATCAACTCCTGGAGTTTACCCACTAAAGTCCATTGAGTCGGTGATGCCATCCAACCATCTCATCCTCTGTCGTCCCCTTCTCCTCCTGCCTTCAATCTTTCCTAACATCAGGGTCTTTTCAAATAAGTCAACTCTTCGCATAAGGTGGCCAAAATATTGGAGCTTCAGCTTCAACATCAGTCTTTCCAGTGAACACCCAGGATTGATCTCCTTTAGGATGGACTGGTTGGATCTCCTTGAAGCCAAGGGACTCTCAAGAGTCTTCTCCAACACCACACTTCAAAAGCATCAATTCTTCAGCGCTCAGCTTTCTTCACAGTCCAACTCTCACATCCATACATGACTGCTGGAAAAACCATAGCCTTGACTAGATGTACCTTTGTTGACAAAGTAATGTCTCTGCTTTTTAATATGCTATCTAGATTGGTCACAACTTTCCTTCCAAGGAGTAAGCATCTTTTAATTTCATGGCTGCAATCAGCATCTGCAGTGATTTGTTTTTTTGCTGTTAAGTTGTATGAGTTTCTTATATATTGTGAATATTACCCCTTTCTCAGGTGTATGCTTTACAAATATTTTCTCCCATTCAGTAGGTTGCCTTTTCATTTTGTTGATGGTTTTCTTTGCTGTGCAGAAGCTTCTTTTTTTGGTGTACTCCCAATTGTTTATTTTTGCCTTGTGCTGCGATTCATGGGGTCGCAAAGAGTCGGACATGACTGAGCGACTGATCTGATCTGATATGATTCAAAAAAAGTCATTGCCAAGATCAATGTCAAGGAGTTTACTACCTATGTTTTCTCCTAGGAGTTTTATGCTTTCAGGTCTTATGTTCAAGTATTTAATTCATTTTGAGTTGATTTGTCTGTGTGGTTTAAGATACACATTCATTCTTTTCATCTGGCTGTCCAGTTTTCCCAACACCATTTATTGAAGAGACTGTCCTTTCTCCATTTTTATGTTCTTGGCTCCCTTAGAATAAACTAGTTGACTGTATAGGTGTGGCTTTATTTCTTGGCTCTCTATTCTGTACTATTGATCTTTGTATATTTTTATGCCAATATCATACTATTTTGATTACTATAGCTTTTGTAATATACTTTGAAATTAGAGAGAGTGATGACTCCAGCTTTGTTCTTTTTTCTCAAGATTGCTTTGGCTAGTCAGGGTCTTTTGTGGTTTCACAGAAATTTTAGGATTATTTATTTCTGTAAAAAATGAAATAGGAATTTTGATATGTGTTCATATTTTGATTTCTTAGACTAGGATATTTTTATTAGAATAGCCATACTGTAGAAACAATAAGAATGAAAAATTAAAGATTAAAAACAAAGTAGTCATTCAGTTCAGTTCAGTTGCTCAGTCGTGTCCGACTCTTTGTGACCCCATGAATCGCATCATGCCAGGCCTCCCTGTCCATCACCAACTCCCAGAGTTCACCCAGACTCATGTCCATCGAGTCAGTGATGCCATCCAGCTATCTCATCCTCTGCCGTCCCCTTCTCCTCCTGCCCCCAATCCGTCCCAGCATCAAAGTCTTTTCCAGTGAGTCAACTCTTTGCATGAGGTGGTCAAAGTACTGGAGTTTCAGCTTTAGCATCATTCCTTCCAAAGAAATCCCAGGGCTGATCTCCTTCACAATGGACTGGTTGGATGTCCTTGCAGTCCAAGGGACTCTCAAGAGTCTTCTCCAACACCACACTTCAAAACCATCAATTCTTCAGCGCTCAGCCTTCTTCACAGTTCAACTCTCACATCCATACATGACCACTGGAAAAACCATAGCCTTAACTAGACGGACCTTTGTTGGCAAAGTAATGTCTCTGCTTTTGAATATGCTATCTAGGTTGGTCATAACTTTCCTTCCAAGGAGTAAGCGTCTTTTAATTTCATGGCTGCAGTAACCATCTGCAGTGATTTTGGAGCCCAAAAAAATAAAGTCTGACACTGTTTCCACTGTCCCCCCATCTATTTCCCATGAAGTGATGGGACCGGATACCATGATCTTCGTTTTCTGAATGTTGAGCTTTAAGCCAACTTTTTCACTCTCCATTTTCACTTTCATCAAGAGGCTTTTTAGTTCCTCTTCACTTTCTGCCATAAGGGTGGTGTCATCTGCATATCTGAGGTTATTGATATTTCTCCTGGCAATCTTGATTCCAGCTTGTGCTTCTTCCAGCCCAGCATTTCTCATGATGTACTCTGCATATAAGTTAAATAAGCAGGGTGACAATATACAGCCTTGACATACTCCTTTTCCTATTTGGAACCAGTCTGTTGTTCCATGTCCAGTTCTAACTGTTGCTTCCTGACCTGCATACAAATTTCTGAAGAGGCAGATCAGGTGGTCTGGTATTCCCATCTCTTTCAGAATTTTCCACAGTTTATTATGATCCACACAGTCAAAGGCTTTGGCATAGTCAATAAAGCAGAAATAGATGCTTTTCTGGAACTCTCTTGCTTTTTAATGATCCAGCGGATGTTGGCAATTTGACCTCTGGTTCCTCTGCCTTTTCTAAAACCAGCTTGAACACCTGGAAGTTCACGGTTCACATATTGCTGAAGCCTGGCTTGGAGAATTTTGAGCATTACTTTACTAGCGTGTGAGATGAGTGCAATTGTGCGGTAGTTTGAGCATTCTTTGGCATTGCCTTTCTTTGGGATTGGAATGAAAACTGACCCTTTACACTGTTTATCTTATTCAATTATAATAAATACTTTAATCGCTCCTCTACAGGGGCATTTCTACCTGATGAATTCATATGCTATGCTATGCTATGCTAAGTCACTTGAGTCATGTCCGACTCTGTGTGACCCCATAGACGGCAGCCTACCAAGCTCCCCCGTCACTGGGATTCTCCAGGCAAGAACACTGGAGTGGGTTGCCATTTCCTTCTCCAATGCATGAAAGTTAAAAGGGAAAAGGAAGTTGCTCAGTCGTGTCCGACTCTCAGTGACCCCATGAACTGCAGTCTACCAGGCTCCTCCATCCATGGGACTCTCCAGGCGAGAGTATAGCAGTACACAAAAATAGAAAGAAAAATAAAATTATGAAAACCTTTAAATAACCATTAAGCATATGCTTTTGATAGTTTATCAGTGGGAATAACTAAAAATCATGAGCCATTTAATGGGCCAATGTTTAAGTGTCTGCTGCTGCTGCTAAGTCACTTCAGTCGTGTCCAACTCTGTGCGACCCCATAGACAGCAGCCCACCAGGCTTCCCCAACCCTGGGATTCTCCAGGCAAGAACACTGGAGTGGGTTGCCATTTCCTTCTCCAATGCATGAAAGTGAAAAGTGAAAGTGAAGTTGCTCAGTCATGTCCGACTCTTCCCGACCCCATGGACTGCGGCCCACCAGGCTCCTCTGTCCATGGGATTTTCTAGGCAAAAGTACTGGAGTGGGGTGCCTTTGCCTTCTTCGGTTTAAGTGTCTATATTTTAATAAATACCAGGTACATAAACAGTTAAATTGATTTGTGAAGAAGCTGATCAAGATACAAAAATTAGAAAGCAGAAATGCCAATCTGATTTTTTCTTTCATTTTATTCAGTTGCTTAATATTTTACTATAGTTGCTTAATACACAGTTTTTCTCTTATCACTTTGAAGATTTCTGCCATGAAAATAATAATTCATTTGTTTGACATTTTGAAATAGCAGGCTTCTCAGTTATTATATTTTATCTCATTACTGAATAAAATTTATGTCCTCATGAGATACAGTTTTTATTAGTGGTGTGAAATAGATGGGGAAACAGTGGAAACAGTGTCTGACTTTATTTTGGGGGGCTCCAAAATCACTGCAGATGGTGACTGCAGCCATGAAATTAAAAGACGCTTACTCCTTGGAAGGAAAGTTATGACCAACCTAGATAGCATACTGAAAAGCAGAGATACTACTTTGCCAACAAAGGTCCATCTAGTCAAGGCTATGGTTTTTCCAGTGGTCATGTATGAGTTTGAGAGTTGGACTGTGAAGAAAGCTGAGTGCCAAAGAATTGATGCTTTTGAACTGTGGTGTTGGAGAAGACTCTTGAGAGTCCCTTGGACTGCAAGGAGATCCAACCAGTCCATTCTAAAGGAGATCAGTCCTGGGTGTTCTTTGGAAGGAATGATGCTAAAGCTGAAACTCCAGTACTTTGGCCACCTGATGCGAAGAGTTGACTCATTGGAAAAGACTCTGATGCTGGGAGGGATTGGGGGCAGGAAGAGAAAGGGACGACAGAGGATGAGATGGCTGGATGGCATCACTGACTCAATGGACGTGAGTCTGAGTGAACTCCAGGAGTTGGTGATGGACAGGGAGGCCTGGCGTGCTGTGATTCATGGGGTCGCAAAGAGTCGGACACGGCTGAGGACTGAACTGAACTGAACCGAGCTGATCACTTGGCTGCCTATAGAAAGTTGTGGCATAAAGGAAGGAGTCATGACTTTCTGACTGCCAAGCCTCTGGTATATTTCATTTGTGGTTATCTTTTCTGTGGAGGAATTCCATTCAATTCTGAGATGAGGTTGCTGCTTGTCTAGCTCCTAATGTGGCAAAGGTCACAGCCAGTGAGTTCTTTTTCACAAAGATTGTCTATTGATTCCACTTTTAGCATCAATTAATGTATCTGTTACTTTGCCTTTCTCCAGGAAATTAGTTTCCTGGAATATATTAGGAAGCATTTTCACTCTTTTTTCCAGAAATCTTGGAAACCTATCTATGTATCTATCATCTGTGTATCTACTTGCTTCCTTCCTCCTTTCTTCCTCCCTCCAAGTCTCCCTCCCTTCCTCTCTCCCTCTCTGTCTCTCCTCCTTTCTTTCATCTGTTTCTCCTGTCTGTCTATCAATGTGTCTATCATCTATTTATCAACTGTCTAATCTGTCTACCTACCTACCTGTCATATGTCTGTCTATTATCAATAGATGAACATATTTATTCCGCTCTCTGACTGTGGAGCATGCATCTGAGGTGTTTATTCTGCATCACTTCCCAGAGATTCCCAGTCTCCAGCTCCCATAACTAACTTACTAACTTTGGTTGCCTTCATTCTCTGTATCAGTTTTCTCCCTCACCTGTCTTTGTTCCTTATACCTCCTGACAAACTGCTTTCATTCAAATCCTTGGCTCACGGTCTTCTGTGAAAATCTAAAGTAAGAGATCCTATAACTGCTTTTTTTTTTTTCCTCAGGCTGGCATGGGAAACCTTGGAAAGGACTCTTTCTGTTTTGTATCACTTAGACTTCTGGGACTCCACCATGTGGTCCGAGTTTAAAAGTGTCCAGGAAAATCTTTCTGCTTAATCCCAGTTTATCCACCCTTTGTTCATCCTGGCAGATGAACAGATGTCAGCGTTGTTATTGCTTAAATTGTTACTTTCTATTTTTCTTTCTCCAGAAGCCCATTTGCTTACCCAAAAGTTGTTCACCTAGGTAGTTTACTCATCAGTCAAGGCATATATATCTCTTCATTGTCACTGGGGACAGAGAATCTGTCTTGGTTATCTACTTATTACTCAAAGCTATCTTCAAACAACAACCACTTATAATTTCTCAATGCTGTGGGTGCTCTGAGCTTCATTGGGATGCTCTTCTGCTCCACTTGGTCTTGGCTGTATTCAACTGGGAGCTCTGCTGGAATTTTTTTTTTTTTTTATATTCAAGATGGCTTTGTTCATGTCTATTTCCTCAGCTGAACTGAAAGTCTGGGCTGATTGCTCTCTCTTTCTCCATCTGGTCCCTCATCATGTGATAGTCTAGCCCAAGCTTCTTTATATAGTAGCTGGCTTCTAAGAAGGTGAAAGTAAAAGCTACAAGATCTCTAAAAGTCTTGACTCAGAAGTCCCAGTGAATATATGTGGAATCTAGAAAAGTGGCATAGATGGTCTTATTTGTGAAGCAGAAGTAGAGACACAGACATAGAAAACAAATGTATAGATACCAGGAAGAACTGGGAGATTGGGATTAACGTATATATACTATTGATACTACATATAAAACAGATAACTAATGAGAACCTATCATATAGTGCAGAGAACTCTACTCAGTGCTCCGTGGTGACCTAAATGGGAAGGGGGTCCAAAAGAGAGGGGATATATGTGTACATATAGCTGATTCACTTTGCTGTACTGTAGAAACTAACATAACATTGTAAAGCAACTATACTCCAATAAAAGTTAATTTTAAAAAGGAAGTCCCAGTGAAGTCCCATCACTTCCATTGTTTTCTTTTGGTCAAACCAAGCCATTAGGCCAGCCCAGATTCAAGGGGGAGGGAAATACAGTCCACCTCTTGATGGAAGAAATGGCATGTACATGCACTGCTGCTGCTGCTAAGTTGTGTCAATCGTGTCTGACTCTGTGCAACCCCATAGACAGCCGCCCACCAGGCTTCCCCGTCCCTGGGATTCTCCAGGCAAGAACACTGGAGTGGGTTGCCATTTCCTTCTCCAATGCATGAAAGTGAAAAGTGAAAGTGAGATTGCTCAGTCGTGTCCGACTTTTAGTGACCCCACGGACTGCAGCCTACCAGGCTCCTCTGTCCAGGGATTTTCCAGGCAAGAGTACTGGAGTGGGTTGCCAGTGCTTTCTCCGATGTACATCACAAATGGGAGGATTTGTTGGCCACCATCACAGGAAATGACATACATGGCAGTTCATCACTTTCATGGCAATGCCTTGAAACTATAGTCAACACTATGTTTCTCTTTCTCTACCAATGATTCAGCCTTACTGGGACAGAGATGTTCTTCTCATTTTCATTGGTCCTTCAATCCACCAGTGCCAATCCTTTCTAAATAATGTGCCTCCCTACACATACTCCACAAGGCACAGCAGAACCACCAGGTACAACCGCAGAGATCTCTCTCATGAAACACCTTGGTAACAGTCACAGTAGTACCTTCTGTCCTTAACAGTCAAATTAATTATTTGAAAACAAAACCTTGCAAACATCTCAAGATGACATTTATCTTCCAAATCTTTCTGAGTGCCTGGAAAAACTGGCATGGCTGTTCAAGTGTTCTTGCCATATAGTCTTCTTGTTATTTTATAGGAGGCACATGTAACAGGAAGTTTGAGTTGGTTACTTGCAAATTTAGCCTCCTTTTCTTGGAATTTTAATCAGTGAGAAGTGTAAGAAACTTACAGTTGTGCTTTTGGAACTGCCACTCGAAGCTTGTTGGCCTTGTCCTTGGGGAGCCCTGTCAAGCAATTCTGTCTCATTATCTTCCAGACTTTCTCCCCATGGAAAAGGACCACAGATTGAAACAGTTTACACTTCTTCCCCACCTGCACTCCTCAGAGAGTACTCCTTGAATCAAAAACAAGTGTGAGACCAGTCTTTGGGTGAAAGGCGTTCCTTTGTCGTTTATTATCCTCCTTTTTGTTATTAAAAAATTTTTTTTGTTCTATTAAAAGATTGCCTTAGAGCCAAGAGAATTTGTGGACAGTGGAGATTAATTAAAAAGTCACAGTTTCTGTATCTTTAGTAGTCAATGAAAGTATTTACTGTTTACCCTTTTCTCAGCAGGGAAATTGTTACTCAGATGAAACCTGTCCTTTCACCTCATTTTACAGATATTTTGAAGTGCTCTTTTTACTCAGTTCAAGGAACAAAGGAATTTGCATATTTAATTTGTCATGTTATAACTGTAAAATAGAACCATCTACAAGACAGAGAAGGTATTCCCCCTCACATTACTATTAGTGTACTAATGCTGGAGCAGATGCTGGAGAAACTCCACATAGGGCAGAAAACAATATTCAGAGGCGATATCAGCCAAGTGGCAGGCAAGCTATCAGTTGCGGCGAGGGGGGGGTGTCTGACAAAAGTGTGTTACAGTGCTCCAAAGGCTAGCTAGTTCAGTGAGGAAGAACACTAACACAAGTAATGTTGGAACCCTAATTGTGAACTCTTAGACTTAGGGAAGTCTATTAGAGCTTGTAAGACCTCCAGCTGCTTCTCGGGGCTTTAAGAGGGAGATTGGAATTTCCCGAGCAGTTGATTAGCAACAGCAAGGCAGGTTTCTTGTTGTTCTGTCACTAAGTCATGTCTGACTCTTTTGTGACCCCATGGGCTGTAGCCTGCCAGACTCCTCTGTCCACGGGATTTTCCAGGGAAGAATACTGGAGTGGGATGACATTCCCTTCTCCAGGGGATCTTCCCAATCCAGGGAGTGAACCAGATCCTGTATTTCAGTTGTATTCTTTACCACTGAGCCACCAGGGAAGCCTAACAAGGCAGGACCTTAGTCCCAAAATAGCTAAGATTATAGGTAAGTTTTCTAACTGGAAAAGGAGGTGAAGACCATTGATCAGACACAGAACATAGACATAGGATGTTGTCATTGACTGGACTAGCACTCTTCAGATTCCTTCCAAGTAAGATGCCTGCAGTGGTCACTTTGCTTCATCCATGGGAAGATTAAGACTTCATGGGTTAGAAGTTAGGCAAGCCACACCCAGGCATTTTGTACCATCTCTTGTCACCAGTTGTAACAAGGTAGATGAGAAATGAGGGTTTGTTTTATTCCAAAGAGATTTTGTGAATCAAAGAAGCCTTTCTTACTTGTGATCCATATATCCCACAATTCTAGGTGGGGTTCTATCTCCAGAAAAACATTTTTTTTCTTAAAATGATTTAGGTACAAATATTCTTTGGAACTTCTTTGACTCTATACAATGAGATGTAGTAAATGACAGTAATGGAGAGAGGATGACAGTGACAAGGCTGGATTGTGGAGAAGGTTTGAAGGTATAAAAGAAGAAATGAGAAAGGAAAAAACCTCCCTTACTTCAGAGCTGCAGTGAAGGTTGGGACAGATGTGGACCACTGCCTTATTCATATCCCATATTTGCTAGCTAGTCTGTCGTTTCCCAAATTAACTAATTTTTTAAAAAGCTTATTTATTGGTTTATTTATTTATTTAATTGAAGCATAGTTTATATAATTGAAGTATAGTTGATGGCAAACCACTTCAGTATTCTTGCCTTGAGGACCACATGAACAGCATGAAAAGGCAAAAAGATATCACACCAGAAGATGAGCCCCACAGGTCAGTAGGTGTCCAATATACTACTGGGAAGAGCAGAGAAATAGCTTCAAAAAGAATGAAGAGGCTGAGCCAAAGTGGAAATGATGCCCAGTTGTGGATGTGTCTGGTGATGAAAATAAAGTTGATGCTGTAAAGGACAGTACTGCATAGGAACCTGGAATGTTAGATCCATGAATCAAGGTAAATTGGACATGGTCAAACAGGAGATGGCAAGAGTGAACATCGACATTTTAGGAATCAGCAAACTAAAATGGACTGGCGTG
This sequence comes from Bos taurus, assembly GCF_002263795.3. Lineage (NCBI taxonomy): Eukaryota > Metazoa > Chordata > Mammalia > Artiodactyla > Bovidae > Bos > Bos taurus. Next base: position 31,967,202 of record NC_037340.1, on the reverse strand, counting down.
GGTGAATTTAATTCAGATGACCATTATATATACTACTGTGGGCAAGAATCCCTTAGAAGAAATGGAGTAGCCATCATAGTCAACGAAACAGTCCGAAATGCAGTACTTGGGTGCAGTCTCAAAAACAACAGAGTGATATTGGTTCCTTTCCAAGGCAAACCATTCAACATTACAGTAATCCAAGTATATGCCCCAACCACTAATCCTGATTAAGCTGACGTTGAACAGTTCTATGAAGGCCTACGATACCTTCTAGAACTAACACCAAAAGAATATGTTCTTTTCATCATAAGGGATTGGAATTTGAAAGTAGGAAGTCAAGAGATACCTGGAGTAACAGGCAAGTTTGGCCGTGGAGTATAAAATGAAGCAGGGCAAAGGCTAACAGAACACACAGACCAAGAGAACATACAGGTCGTAGCAGACACCCTCTTCCAACAACTGAAGAGATGACTCTACACATGGACATCACCAGGTGGTCAATTCAGAAATCAGATTGATTATATTCTTTGCAGCCAAAGATGGAGAAGCTCTGTACAGTCAGCAAAAACAAGACTGGGAGCTGACTGTAGCTCAGATCATGAGCTCCTTATTGTAAAATTCATACTAAGTTGAAAAAAGTAAGGAAAACACTAGGCCATTCAGGTATGACTTAAATCAAATCCCTATGATTATACAGTGGAAGTGACAAGTAGATTCAAGGGATTAGATCTGATCCCTTGAATGTGACCAAAAACATCCCCATGAAAAAGAAACACAAAATGACAAAATGGTTCTCTGAGGAGGCCTTACAAATAGCTGAGAAAAGAAGAGAAGTGAAAGGCAAAGAATAAAGGGAAATATATATCCAACTGAATGTAGAGTTCCAAAGAATAGCAAGGAGAGATAAGAAAGCCTTCCTCAGTGATTAATGCAAAGAAATAGAGGAAAACAATAGAATGGGAAAGACTAGAGACCTCTTCAAGAAAATTAGAGAGAACAGGGGAACATTCATCCAAAGATGGGCACAATAAAGGATAGAAATGGCAAGGACTTAACAGAAGCAGAAGATATTAAGAAGAGGTGGCAAGAATACACAGAAAAACTGTACCAAAAAAATGTCTTAATGACCTAGATAACCACAATGGTGTGTTCACTCACCTTGAGGCAGACATCCTGGAGTGTGAAGTCAAGTGGGCCTTAGAATCATTACTATGAACAAAGCTAGTGGAGGTGATGTAATTCCAGCTGAGCTATTTAAAATTCTCAAAGATGATGCTGTGAAAGTGCTGCACTCAATATGCCAGCAAATTTGGGAAACAGCAGTGGCCACAGGACTGGAAAAGATCAGTTTTCATTCCAATCCCAAAGAAGGGCAGAGCCAAAGAATGTTCAACTACTGTACAATTTCACTCATTTCACATGCTAGCAAGGTAATGCTCAAAATTCTTTGAGCTATGCTTCAGCAACATGTGAACCAAGAACTTCCAGATATACAAGCTGGATTTAAGGCAGAGGAACCAGAGATCAAGTTGCCAGCATCCACTGGATCATGGAAAAAGGAAAGGAATTCCAAAAAATATCTACTTCTATTTCATTGACTATGAAAGTGGATCACAACAAACTGGAAAATTCTTAAGGAATGGAACTACCAGACCACCTTACCTGCCTCCTGAGAAACCTGTATGCACGTCAAGAAGCAACAGTTAGAACCAGACATGGAACAATGGCTGCTGCTACTGCTGCTAAGTCGCTTCAGTCGTGTCCGACTCTGTGTGACCCCAGAGACGGCAGCCCACCAGGCTCCCTGTCCCTGGGATTCTCCAGGCAAGAATACTGGAGTGGGTTGCCATTTCCTTCTCCAATGCATGAAAGTGAAAAGTGAAAGTGAAGTCGCTCAGTTGTGTCTGACTCTTTGCGACCCCATGGACTGCAGCCTACCAGGCTCCTCCATCCATGGGATTTTCCAGGCAAGAGTACTGGAGTGGGTTGCCATTGCCTTCTCCCTGGAACAATGGACTGGTTCCAAATTGAGAAAGAAGTAAGTTAAGGCTATATATTGTCACCCTATTTATGTAACTTCTATGCAGAGTGCATAATGCAAAATGCCAGACTGGATGAGGCTCAAGCTGGAATCAAGATTGCCAGGAAAAATATCAATAACCTCAGATATGCAGATGACACCACCCTTATGGCAGAAAACTAAGAGAAACTAAAGAGCCTTTTGATGAAGGTAAAAGAGGAGAGTGAAAAAGCTGGCTTAAAACTCAGCATTCGTGGCATCTGGTCCTATCACTTTATGGCAAATAGATGGGGAAAAATGGAAACAGTGAGAGACTTTATTTTGGGGGGCTCCAAAATCACTCCAGATGGTGACTGCAGCCATGAAATTAAAAGACGCTTGCTCCTTGGAAGAAAAGCTATGAAAAGCTAGACAACATCCAAAGATCTGTATAGTTAGAGCTATGATTTTTCCAGTAGTCATGTAACAGATGTGAGAGTTGGACCATCGAAAAGGCTGAGTGCCAAAGACCTGATGCTTTTAAACTGTGGTACTGGAGAAGACTCTCGAGAGTCTCTTGGATAACAAGGAGATCAAACCAGGCAATCCTCAAGGAAATCAACCCTGCATATTCATTGGAAGGACTGTTGCTGAAGCTGAAGCTCCGATACTTTGGCCACCTGATGCAAAGAGCCAATTCATTGGGAAAGACCCTGATGCTGGGAAAGATGGAGGGCAGAGGAGAAGAGGGTGGCATAGCATACAGTGGTTGGATGGCATCATCGACTCAATTGACATGAGTTTGAGCAGGTTCCGGAATGCTGAAGGATAGGAAAGCCTTGCATGCGTCCATGGGGTCGCAAAGAATTGGACACAACTTAGTGACTGAACAGCAACAGCAATAGCAATAATTGATTTCCAAAGTTGTGTTAATTACTATTGTACAGTACTCCAGTACTCTTTCTTGGAAAATCCCATGGACGGAGGAGCCTGTTAGACTGCAATCCATGGGGTCGCTAAGAGTCAGACATGACTGAGCAACTTCCCTTTCTCTTTTCACTTTCATGCATTGGAGAAGGAAATGGCAACCCACTCCAGTGTTCTTGCCTGGAGAATCCCAGGGACAGGGGAGCCTGGTGGGCTGCCGTCTCTGGGGTCGCACAGAGTCGGACATGACTGAAGTGACTTAGCGTAGCACAGTGAAGTGACTCAGTTATACACATATATACATTCTTTTTAATAATATTCTTTTCCATTATGGTTTATTATAGGATACTGGATATAGTTTACTATGTTATACAGTAGGACCTTGTTATCCATTCCATATGTAATAGCTTACATCTGGTAACCCCAACCTCTCACTCCATTCCTCCCCCTACCCCCTCCCCCTTGTAAATCACCAGTCTGTTCTTTATGTCTGTGATTGTTTTTGTTTCATAGATAGGTTCACTTGTGTTATATTTTAGATTCTACATAAAAGTGATAATCATATGACACCAAATCAACTATTATTCACTGAATGCAAATACTTAATAGTTTTGTTTACCTTAGACTTAGAGGAGAAGACAAGAATTAAATGAATTGTACAATATGGTTTTCTGCCAAGATAAATTTTAGAATTTGATGGATTGCTAAAGAAAGAATTGTTTCCTTTAATAGCATTAAAACAATTCCTCTCAGGTCAGGAAAATGAGATTGTGATTTCTCTGCAACTTTATCTTTTCTGTCCTCAAGTCTGTAATCACTTAAAGTCAACGAGTATATATTAGGCATCTTTTATATCCTAAATATTTTGAGCAAAGCCAAATGCATTGAAGAGTTAGCCCTTGTTAAGTCCCATCCACTGAGGGTTTATTTTGCTAAACACCAATCTCATTGCTTTATATACAAGTCTCATTTAATCCTCATAATAATCCTTTGAGGTATTGCTGTGCAACAAATAATCCCCAAACTTGGCAGCTTGAGACAATAATTTTATTGTGCTGACTGATTCTGGGTCAACAATTTAGACAGAGCACAGAGGAGATGGCTTTCTAAGATTCATGAAGTCTCAGGTCTTAGCAGTGAGAGCATGAAATCTAAGGCTGGAATCGTCTAGAAATGTCCTCACTCACATATCTGGAAGCTGATGCTAGCTGTCAGTTGGGGCTGTTGACTGGGGTACCTACATTTGGCTTTGGTATGAATAGCCTCTAATGTCATTCATCATTATTTGAAATGCATTCTATTGATTACCATTGAATTTCAGGTCTGCTCTGTATTCTCTGTGCTTCTGAACTGGAGGCTTGTCAAAGAATTTGTGGACATTTTTAATAACTTTAATGAGTATTATCATCTTATTTTACAAATGACATTAAGTCGCTGAACCCAAATTCAGTTGACTCCAAAGGCAAACCTTTTGATCATTAAGGTAGATTGTTCTGTGTATTCTACAATGTAAACATTAATCACAGAAGGGAGATAATTTGGGGCTAAAAGATACAGTTCTTTTAGTTCAAGAGCTAAACTTGAGAAGGAGTGATGAAACAAGAGTTTTCTGTGTTAATAAAAAATAAGAAAATCAAGGATTTTTGTTGTTATAAAAATAAAACACTCATAATAATAATCACTAACAATTTGACTTTTTCCATATTAATCTAGGCTGGGAAGCATGTTAGAAAAAAAGGGCAACAAGAATTATTTTTTGTGTGGTTTGAAAAGAGGGGAGGGGGAAAGGCTTAAAGGTGGGGAGGGAAGGGAAGGGCTTGTCCAGAAATGCATTGTACAGATTCACATGAGTGCAGGATACATTGGAGACAGGCTGCGAGATAAGCCTGGACAGATAAGATGGTGGTATGTTGTGAAGGACTTTGAAGCCATGTTTAGGAATTTGAGCTTTAATCAGTGAGTAGTACTTCTAAAGTATTGGAACAGAAAAGTAGTATAATGTGATCTGTGTTTTGGAGAGATAATTTCAAAATATTTTAGATGGGGACTTCCCTGGTGGTAGTGGTTAAGAATCTGCCTTGCAATGCAGGGGACCCGGGTTTGATCCCTGATCGGAGAACTGAGATCCCACATGCCTTAAGACAGCTAAGCACTGCAACGAAAGACTCCACCTGCCACAATGACGACGCAATGCAGCCAAATAAATAACTATTTTAAAAAGTTAGCTGGATTATATTGTGGTGAGTTTGGAGGCAGATATCTGGAGAATAACTATTAGTCATGATGCTATTGTATTTAGATATATTTTTCTGAAGAAACATTATTCTTTTGTCCTAATTATCCCCTCCTTAAAAAAAAAAGACTAACACTCTAAACTGCATTCTATAACTGAATTTATTTATAAGCTTATATCCTTATTTATTCTGTGAAGATTATAGTATGGTTTACAGGCAATATAGAATGTGAGAGTAATTTTAAAAAAAGATCAAAGTCAGAGAAAATACAGGTACCTTAGTCAGATAAGAGACTGCAGAATATTTTGGAGCAATGTAAGACATCCAACCTGGGACTTCCCTGGAGGTCCAGTGGTCAAGGCTCCATGCTTTAAAAATATATATGTTAAAACAAAACAAAACAAAAAACTGATCTTTTACATTAAGGATTAGCACCTTTTTATGTAAGAGACCAGATAGTAAATATTTCACAAATTGTGGGCCATATGATTTCTGCCATAACTATCAACCCTGTAATTATAACACAAAAACAACTATAAATAATACATAAACAAATATTTTTTTATTTATTGACTTCACCAAAGCCTTTGACTGTGTGGATCACAACAAACTGGAAAATTCTTAAAGAGATGGGAACAAGACCACCTTACCTGCCTCCTGAGAAATATGTATGCAGGTCAAGAAGCAACAGTTAGAACTAGACATGGAACAACAGACTGGTTCCAAATTGGGAAAGGAGTATGTCAAGGCTGTATATTGTCACCCTGCTTCTTTAACTTAAACGCAGAGTATGTCATGCGAAATTCTGGGCTGGATGAAGCACAACCTGGAGTCAAGATTGCCAGGAGAAATATCAATAACCTCAGATACACAGATGACACCACCCTTAGGGCAGAAAACAAAGAAGAACTAAAGAATCTCTTGATGAAAGTGAAAGAGGAGAATGAAAAAGTTGGCTTAAAACTCACCATTCAGGAAACTAAGATCATGGCATCTGAGCCCATCACTTCCTGGCAAATAGATGGGGAAACAGTGGAAACAGTGAGAAGCTTTATTTTGGGGGGCTCCAAAATCACTGCAGATGGTGACTGCAGCCTTGAAATTAAAAGACACTTGCTCCTTGGAAGAAAAGCTATAACCAACCTAGACAGCATATTAAAAAGCAAAGACATTACTATGCCAACAAATGCCCATCTAGTCTATGGTTTTTCCAGTAGTCATGTATGGATGTGAGAGTTGGACTACAAAGAAAGCTGAGCGCCGAAGAATTGATGCTTTTGAACTGTGGTGTTGGAGAAGACTCCTGAGAGTCCCTTGGACTACAAAGAGATCCAACCAGTCTATCCTAAAGATCAGTCCTGAACATTCATTAGAAGGACTGATGCTGGAGCTGAAACTCCAATACTTTGGCCACCTGATGTGAAGAAATGACTCATTGGAAAAGACCCTGATGCTAGGAAAGACTGAAGGCAGGAGGAGAAGGGGACGACAGAGGATAAGAGGTTGATGGCATCACTGACTTGATGGACATGAGTTTGAGCAAGCTCTGGGAGTTGGTGATGGACAGGCCTGCCTGGCATGCTGCAGTCCATGATATCAGAAAGAATCATACATGGCTGAGTGACTGAACTGAACTGAACTGAAACAAATGTTCCAATAAAATCTTATTTTAAAAATGGCTCGGTGCTTCCACTGCAGGCGGCGCAGTTTCCATCCTTGTTTGGGAACTAAGATCCCACATGCTGCCTGGTGCGGCTGGAAAAAAAAAAAAAAAGACATTAGACTCTGAGTTGGCTACACTGAACTACCAAATGGGTTCTGAGCATCCATGAAGCCACGACAAAAAGGAAAACACAAAGTACTACAAAACATATCATCCATGAGATATGATCCAGATCACCCATGCCAATTCCTAGGGAGAAATAGAGCAACTGGTAGTGATGTGAATTTGAAAGCAGTTATCACATAGAAGTTGAAGGAAATTCATCACTAGATTCTCATTTTAGTAACAGAAGGAGGACGATTGTGTAGATTTTGATGAGAAACTCCACTGAAGATAGAAACAGCAGCATAATTCAAGCAGCATAAGGACAATGCAGCAAATGAAGTCCAAAGTCAAGGATTAGAAAAAGAATGAACCTGTCAGTCCTGGCTGGTCCTTCTCAGGGTCCAGTGAGAGTTTGGGAGACACAAGGAGAGTCTCATTGTCATTCTGCACAGAAAGCCTTTCTACAAACTGGTGAACCATCTGTTTTAAAACATTTTAGTAGGTATTTCATGCAAGTTTGTCACTCTTTCGTTCTGCAGCATATTAATTTGTAATTTAAGAAATTAAAGGGTGTTGATTTATTAATTGACTTGTAGCATAGAATCCTATTAATGATGGCATCCTAGCTGCAGATTTGACTTCATAGTAGAAATCATTCCAGGGTCTATGGAAAGAGACAGGGCTTTTTACAAAACCAAGTGTGTTTCTGTGCCTGTTCTGTGAGTCTTTGCCAGTGGGATAGCTTTCATTAGCATTCATGCCTTCTTGCTTTTGTCTTTACTTTTTTCAATAAACATCTTATTTTTGAAATATAGTTTTTTAAGGCAAATGATCAGGGCTAATTTTTAGGGAAACATGCTTAAAACAAGACCTTTGACGGCCCTGAACTGAGTAGTAATGATTATGCAGCAGGCAGAACTTTGAGTCTCTTGATAGACAGATTTATTTCATCAAAAAAATAACCAATATCATCAGCATCCAACCCAAACTTCATCCACTTTTTCCATTTGTAGCAAGAACTATTTGATGCCTGAATTTCTGGCTTGTATTAAAAGCTTATGAATCTGAGATCCATAAATTGAAGCCTACTACATCATTGTTAATATCTTTTTCTTCCCAAAGACTTCAAAGGAATGCTTCCCCCTTACCCCCTGTCATTTTTCTGGTACATAAAAGCTTCAGTTTTAAGATAGGGGACTTCAATTCTAACCATGCATTTCCTGGATTCCTACCTGCTGTGTGCAGGAAGTCACAGACATTAAAGCTGAGATAACAAAGGCCTAATTCAGGAAATGGATAGTCTAGGTAAGGACTGTGACAAGGACACAAACGGCCAGAACTCAGGGGAGGTACAGATGACAAGGATGATGGATTATGGAGCAGTGGGGGTTGTTGCTTGCATTCTAGACAAGATCCTATCTGATTGGGAGTGGGGAGAATCAGGAAAAGCTCTTTTTTGTTGTTAATGTTTGCTTATTTATTTGTCTGTGTCAGGTCTTAGTTGCAGTATGCAGGATATTCATTGTGTCATATGGAATTTTTCATTGATGTGCATGGGCTCTAGTTGTGGATCAAGAGCTCAGTAGTTGAGGCACGTTGGCTTGGTTGCTCTATAGCATATGGGATCTTAGTTCCCTGACCAGGGATTGAACCTGCATCCCTTGCACTGGAAGGAGGATTCTTAACCACTGGACCACCAAGGAAGTCTCAGGAAAAGCTGTTTAAAGGAGGTGAGAAGTTTGGTATATAGAAACAGGGTGACAACTTGAGGAAATTTAACTTATCACACTTAACATACTCAAAATGGATATCTAATATTTGGAAAACATCTGTAGCTCTACTATAGATTTAGCACCCAATTTGTAGGTGAGTAGCAGAAGAAATATTTCCTTGATAGAGTTATGCAAGCCAGGAAATGGAATGTCCCTTCAGGTTGCTATCGGGAAGAGAAAGTCTCATTCCTCTTCCAAGATCAACTCATAACTGTGCCTGGAGGAGAGTTCAGTTGGAATCATCGTATCTGCACCTCCAACTGTCCGTTCATGAGAGGCACTGCCCTTGAGTCATCTTGGAATAGTAGGTCAGTGTTAAAGTGTTTAAAAGTAAGGAAGTCTGTTGCAATGTGTTCCTCAGTGTCCATCTTCCTCCTCCCTCTTCTCTTCCCAATATACAGTTGTGGTAGCTTTTAGGTGTTTGTTTGTTTTTTTTTTTTCCTTTAAAAAAAAATTAATTTGTTTATTTTAATTGGAGGCTGATTACTTTAGAATATTGTAGTGGTTTTTGCCATACATTGACACGAATCAGCCATGGTGTACATGTGTTCCCCATCCCAAAACCCCCTCCCACCTCCCTCCCTGTCCCATCCCTCAGGGTCATCCCAGTACACCTGCCCTGAGCACCCTGTCTCATGCATCGAACCTGGACTGGCAATCTGTTTCACATATGGTAATATATATGTTTCAATGTTATTCTCTCAAATCATCCCACCCTTGCCTTCTCCCACAGACTCCAAAAGTCTGTTCTTTACATCTGTGTCTCTTTTGCTGTCTCGCATATAGGGTCATCATTACCATCTTTCTAAATTCCATATATATGTATGTTAATACATTGTATTGGTATTTTTCTTTCTGACTTCACTCGTGTAATAGGCTCCAGTTTCATCCATCTCATTAGAACTGATTCAAATGCATTCTTTTTAATGGCTGAGTAATATTCTATTGTGTATATGTACCACAGATTTCTTATCCATTTGTCTGTTGATCAACATCTAGGTTGCTTCCATGTCCTGGCTATTGTAAACAGTGCTGCGATGAATATTGGGGTGCATGTGTCTCTTTCAATTCTGGTTTCCTCAGTGTGTATAGCCAGTAGTGGGATTGCTGGGTTGTATGGCAGTTCTATTTCCAGTTTTTTAAGGAATCTCCACACTGTTCTCCATAGTGGCTGTACTAGTTTGCATTCCCACCAACAGTGTAAGATGATTCCCTTTTCTCCTCACCCTCTCCAGCATTTATTGTTTGTAGACTTTTTGATAGTAGCCATTCTGACCAGTGTGAGATAATCTGCAATTCAAGTAAAGACCATGCTAGGAATGACCCTACTTCAACTGAATTTTCAAGGGAAGATGAACTCGCAGTCCAAGACAGTGTGACCTTTTATTTCAAATATGTCATCCAATTAATGCCATAGCTAATGGAAGCTTTACTGATTTCTTGAGAAATAACTTATAAAGAAAGCTTTAGCTCATAGATCCAAAATAATGGAAGGGTGACAAAGAAGAGAGTATGGTGCATATAAAAATGATTTAAAACCCTGGCTGGTCTTCATTTTAATAAGTCATTGACTGACAGGACATTTATAACCTTAACACTCCAAAAAGAAGGCTTAGCATGAGAGGAATAGCTTCTGTACAAGATCGATCTATTGAAATAATAGGAAAAACCCAAAGGAAAACCTGAAATATTAAACTGTAAGATAAACAGATTGGAACAAGTCCTCAGTTTGTGTTAAGATTCCTTATTTGTTTGAACAGAAGCTGAAATGATCAGATGAGGATCATGTGATGGGAAAAGGAAGGTTGAGCAGGGAGCCAGGAGACTGTTTTCTTCCATTCATTTCTTTTGCCACTCTTTGAATTTAAGTTTTTTCATTTGTAAAAAAATCATCTACTGCCATAAATCTCACAAATCTCTCCTAGGGCTTTTGTTGGAATAAGATCAGATGAAAGATGCAGGAACTTCTTGGAGAAGGGCAAAGAATAAGCCAGTAATAATCATTACCATTTATATACAGAATGCTTCACATATACCAGACACAGTCTTTCAGTATATTATCTTAGCCCCAGAACAATCTTGAAGCAGGTGTATAAATATATATACATCACTATTCTATCAATTAGGACACTAAGGGTAAGAAATGCTAAGAATTTGCATATAATCATGGCAGTAAATGATAAAGCCACGGTTCTGTGACTCCATTGCTAACCAATTATATAAGCATTTAGAACTGGTAGGACTAATGGGCTGCTTTGTTCAATGCTACTGTTTACAAGGTGCACCTGTTTTCTTACCTTTCTCTTTCATTCCAAATCATGTTTCTCCATTTCACACCAGTTCCTTTCCTCAGCACCACTGAACTTTATCTTGGTCTAAACACTCTCCCACTGATAATTCTTACAACTCAGATAGTTCTTAAGCATCTTTCCAGTCTCAATTCAAACACACCATCATAAAAACATGATACTACACTTACCTCTGTATTCCTAGAATTAGCACAAAGCTGGTCACTTAGTAGGTGTGTAAATATACCATTCAATATTTATATTCAATGAAAGATTGAATGAAGGAAACAGACAGAGAATAATAAAATGTTCAGGTCAATGCCATGTGGCACAGCAGACATCCAGACATCCAAATCTACTGTTCTTCATACTTTCCCACTGGGTAAGTTGATTTCCTGTCAAAAATAATGGATTTTGAAGCTGAATACTTTAATCACAATCCATTAATTAAAACCTCAGTGATTCCCTAAATTAGTCATGCACTGTAAAAATAGAATGATATATTATTTTGGTTAAGAAAAAAATCAGCTGATAGGAATGTGGAAAAAGCTAAAACAAGATTTGGGACCAATTAATGACATGAGAATGAGAAGCTAGAAGCAATACACAGATATTAGAGAGAAGGCTCAAGGCTACTTTATATTAATTTTTGCAGCATATGGAATACTTTGTGTCAACCCAGTTTGAAGAATATAAAATTCTTCCTCCTACTTAACTAGGCAATGTTCAGTTTCTGTCTGACAGGATGCAGCACTTTTAAAATAAACTGAAAGGTGGAAAAATGCAAGAATGAAAATTACTATATGAAGAGAGTTTTTTAAAAACTGTGTTTAGGTGAGCTTGTAGTGCAGAGGCAAAATAAACATTTTAAACAAGATAAGATATTTCTGTCCACTAAGAAATGGGATAATTTCAAAAAGTGATGTCACCATGCCATAGCACTGATGGCATGATGTATATTATCCATGTCGGGCTTCCCTGGTGGCTCAGTGGTAAAGAACCTGCCTGCCAGTGTAGGAGATGCAGGTTTGATCCCTGGGTTGGGAAGTTACCCTGGAGAAAGAAATGGCAACCCAGTCCAGTATTCTTGCCTGGAAAATCCCATGGACAGAGGAGCCTGGTGAGCTACAGTCCATGGGGTCGCAAGAGGGCTGCCCATGACTTAGCGACTAAACAGTAACAAAAACAATTATCCATGTCAGTGGGACAATCCATTTTCTTTTTTGTCTCTTTAGTATGAAGCAATCACTATGCCATCTAGTGTTTATTAAAATCATTGACAAGAGATATATACCAATAGCAAAAGAAATGTGTCACATTTACTGGAAGATTCACTTTTTCAACTTAGAGCCCATTTTCAAGTGGCTTGGTAAACTGGAATTTTAATCGACCATGCTTACTTTAGAGAGATCGGTTCAGATAAAGTTGGAATGAAAAAAAAAAAGTGTGTTTTTTAAATTTTTCATGATGGAAGATTTCAAACACATAAAAGGTATAGAGAATTACACAGGAAACCACAAGTTTCATTTGCTTGCTGTTTGAACAATTTGAACTCAGTTTGAACAATTATCAGCTCAAAGCCAGCCATTGCCTGTTTACACTGTCCTTCCTCAGTAGATTAGTTTGAGGCAAGTTCATTAAAAAAAAAAATTATTGGGTAACAGCTGATTAACAATATTGTGTTAGTTTCAGAGGCATGGCAAAGTGATTCAATTATACATATATTAATTCTTTTTCAGATTCTTTTCCTATATAGGTTATTACAAAAGATTGAGTAGAGTTCCCTGTGCTATACAGTAGGTCCTTGTTGGTTATTTCATATTTAGTAGTGTGCGTGTTAATCCCAAACTCCTGACTTATACCTCCTCTCCATGTTTCCCCTTTGGTAACCATAAGTTTGTTTTTAAAATTTGTGTATCTATTTCTGTTTTTAAAATAAGTTCATTTATATAAGTTTTAAATTAAATTCCATGTATGGGAGATATCATATATTTGTCCTTCTCCACCTGACTTACTTCACTGAGTATGATAATCTCTGAGTCCATACATGTTGCTGCAAATGGCATTATTTCATTCTCTTTTATGACCATAGTGTATATGTACCACGTCTTCTTTATTCATTCCTCTGATGATTGACATTTAGGTTGCTTCAGTGTTTTGGCTTTAGTAAATAGTGGTGCAGTGAACATTGGGATGCATGTATCTTTTTGAATTATGGTTTTGCTTGGTTCTATTTTTAGTGTTTTAAGGAACCCCCATATTGTTTTCCATAGTCCTGCTGCTGCTGCTGCTGCTGCTAAGTTGCTTCAGTCGTGTCCGACTCTGTGCGACCCCATAGACGGCAGCCCACCAGGCTCCCCTGTCCCCGGGATTCTCCAAGCAAGAACACTGGAGTGGGTTGCCATTTCCTTCTCCAATGCATGAAGGTGAAAAGTTAAAGTGAAGTCGTTCAGTCCTGTCTGACTCTGAGCAACCCCATGGACTGCAGCCTACCGGGCTCCTCCCTCCATGGGATTTTCCAGGCAAGAGTACTGGAGTGGGGTGCCATCGCCTTCTCCCCATAGTAGTCCTACCAACTCACATTCCCACCAGCAGTGTAGGAGAGTTTCTTTTTCTCCGCACTCTCTCTAACATTTATTGTTCATAGACTTCTGACCAGTTTGAGGTAATACCAAACAACCCAATCAAAAAATGGACAAAAGATCTAAATAGAGATTTCTCCAAAGAAGACATACAGATGGCCAAAAAACACATGAAAAGATGCTCAGTGTCACTAGTTATCAGAGAAATGCAAATCTCAACTAAAATGAGTCAGTTCATTTTTTTACTGAAGCAAATCTTATGATATTCTTGATATTCTTTGATCCAAAAATATGTTAGTATGCATCCCTGAAGCATAAGGGGCCTTTTAAAATACAACCAGAACATCATTATTAAGCTTAAAATTATTAACAATAATTTTTTCATAGTATCAACTATTCAACAAGTGTTCAGATTTGTCTGAGTCATAATTTTGTACAATGGGTTTGTATGAATTAAGAGCCAAATAAGGTCCATACATTGCAACTTGTTGATATATTTTTAAAGTTTTTTTTTTTTAACCCAGAGGTGGTTCTTCTTTCTTTAATTTTTCATTATAATTGATTTCTTAAGGAAACTAGGGTACTTGTCTGCTAAACTTTACTTATTTTGAAAATTTCTAATTGCATCCCAGTAGTATATGGTTTCCCGAGAAGGCAATGGCACCCCACTCCAGTACTCTTGCCTGGAAAATCCCATGGACGGAGGAGCCTGGTGGGCTGCAGTCCATGGGGTCGCTAAGAGTCAGGCACGACTGAGCAACTTCACTTTCACTTTTCACCTTCATGCATTGGAGAAGGAAATGGCAACCCACTCCAGTATTCTTGCCTGGAGAATCCCAGGGACAGAGGAGCCTAGTGGGCCGCCGTCTATGGGGTCGCACAGAGTCGGACACGACTGAAGCGACTTAGCAGCAGCAGCAGCAGCAGTACATGGTTTCACGTCTTTCTTTTTCTTTTTCCTATTAACTGATTATTGAGATTTAGAGGTTTGATCATTCAGGTTTAAGGTTTTGATGGTAATAGTTCTTAAGTGGCTTTGTGTGCTTCCATCAGAAGGCAGCTTATCTGTTTGGTTTTCTATGATATCAATAATCTTTTCCTAGGTCAGTGATCAATAACTAATGATCATTGCCTAGATCTAGATTCATTATCTCATTAAGGCTGGCAAATATGGTGATAGTCTATCACTCTCTCATTTTTTATCTAAAATACTGTCAAATTTCCCCTCTTCAATGATTGTCCTGAGGCATATTCAAGTGCATAGGCAAGATAACTACTTGACTTCATAATTTAACCTCATCAGTTTTCAAAATGACTAATTGATTCTTTCCAAATGTGACTGTCTTCCAAATATGACCAGTGAGATTTTTTTTTTTTAGTTTCATTACTAACTAATGAATTTAAACATATTTGATGTCTTTCAATTCATTGCAGTCAGCTGTTCTTTCATGCTCAAATTGTTCCATTGTTGGCCAGTTAAAGACTCTTCAACTCGTTTGACTTGATGCTTTAGGCTCATTTTTGCATTACAAGGTATTTTAGGCTCATCTTGTACATTTCTTGCCCGAGACCTGGAATCAGCCATTTACCCAAGAAACCCTGATTTCTTTTAGTACAAAATAGTGTTTATAGGGTATAACCTGGACTCTAGGAATGCTCTTTGCTAATGTATTGTTATTAAACCCTTTTAATGGATAGAACTAAGACATATATATGTATATGTATATATTTTAAAATTATATTGATAGTACACATTAGTCCATTTTCAATAAAAAATTTAGATTATAGAGTTTTAACTTGATTCCTTGATTTTATCTTTTCTCTTCAGGCTGAAAATCTTAACAATGTTCATAGAATTACCTATTAGATTTCTCCTATAGAATACATGATAGCTACAGAATATCAGTACCAGTATTATTACTAAAAATAATTTAAAATTTATTTTGCTTGTTTATAAGGTATATACCACAAGAGATGTATCACCAGATTACCATAGTTTAAAGTCACTTGAAATACTTCTTTACTGTCAACTGGATGAATAGGTAGGTCTTATTTTATTTTGCTTTGATTTACAGGGATTGCTTTTTAAAGGAAGTTTGAATTGTAAGTATTAAGTAAAGTTGTGTTGTATCATGTAACAATTATAATCTACACTTCCTTATGCCGTCACTTATGTTAGTTTTACATATAATCATATATTCAATTCTCACAGTCAATAATTATGCCGGTTCTTCAGATATTTGGTCATCTGAGTCATTTTCTAATGGATCCTTCAGGAAGGGCATATGAGCACCACACTCCTGAGTGCTTGCATGTTCATAATAGTTTGTATATGACTTTAAACTTGAATGTTTTACTGCATTTACTTTTCATAGCTTTTGTAATATAAATGTTACTCTATTGTCCTGTGGCATAAAATGTTGCTATTGAGAAGTCTAATGTCACTTTATTTTCTTTCACTAATGAGGGCTTGGTCATTTTGCTTTGATGTTCAAAGGTCTTTTTTTTCCTTTTAAGTTTGATAGATTTACTAAGTTGTGTCTTGTTTTGGCCACTGTGGGTTGATTTTCCAGGGTCCTCATGTGCCCTTTAAATATACAGGTTCAGATCTTTATATCAGGAGCATTTTCCAGAATAAGCTATTGCTTTCTCTCCAGTCCTTTTATCTTTTTCTTTATTTCATTTCTATTTTTAAATTTTCTTCCTGTTCTTTCTTATGATATTATTTGTCCTTGTGTTCTTCTTACTTTTGTTCATTTCTGAAATTTTTTTTTTCTTTTAGTTCTAATTCTTAACCTCTCTCAGACCACTTTCCAAACTTTCTTTTGTCCAATCACGTCATTTTCTAATCCTGATTTATGGCATTCTTCCATAGCTTCTATAATTATCTCAAATTCTCTCTCTTTTTTTTAATCATTTATTTCTTTTTTTAAAATTTTATTTTATTTTTAAACTTTACAATATTATATTGGTTTTGCCATATATCAAGATGAATCCGCCACAGGTATACATGTGTTCCCCATCCTGAACCCTCCTCCCTCCTCCCTCCCCATACCATCCCTCTGGGTCGTCCCAGTGCACCAGCCCCAAGCATCCAGTATCATGCATTGAACCTGGACTGGCGACTTGTTTCATATATGATATTATACATGTTTCAATGCCATTCTCCCAAATCATCCCACCCTCTCCCTCTCCCTCTCCCACAGAGTCCATAAGACTGTTCTATACATCAGTGTCTCTTTTGCTGTCTTGTATACAGGGTTGTTGTTACCATCTTTCTAAATTCCATATATATGCGTTAGTATACTGTACTGGTGTTTTTCTTTCCGGCTTACTTCACTCTGTATAATAGGCTCCAGTTTCATCCACCTCATTAGAACTGATTCAAATGTATTCTTTTTAATGGCTGAGTAATACTCCATTGTGTATATGTACCACAGCTTTCTTATCCATTCATCTGCTGATGGGCATCTAGGTTGCTTCCATGTCCTGGCTATTATAAACAGTGCTGCAATGAACATTGGGGCACACGTGTCTCTTTCCCTTCTGATTTCCTCAGTGTGTATGCCCAGCAGTGGGATTGCTGGGTCATAAGGCAGTTCTATTTCCAGTTTTTTAAGGAATCTCCACACTGTTCTCCATAGTGGCTGTACTAGTTTGCATTCCCACCAACAGTGTAAGAGGGTTCCCTTTTCTCCACACCCTCTCCAGCATTTATTGCTTGTAAACTTTTGGATCGCAGCCATTCTGACTGGTGTGAAATGGTACCTCATAGTGGTTTTGATTTGCATTTCTCTGATAATGAGTGATGTTGAGCATCTTTTCATGTGTTTGTTAGCCATCTGTATGTCTTCTTTGGAGAAATGTCTGTTTAGTTCTTTGGCCCATTTTTTGATTGGGTCATTTATTTTTCTGGAGTTGAGCTGCAGGAGTTGCTTGTATATTTTTGAGATTAGTTATTTGTCAGTTGCTTCATTTGCTATTATTTTCTCCCATTCTAAAGGCTGTCTTTTCACCTTGCTTATAGTTTCCTTTGTTGTGCAGGAGCTTTTAAGTTTAATTAGGTCCCATTTGTTTATTTTTGCCTTTATTTCCAGTACTCTGGGAGGTGGGTCATAGAGGATCCTGCTGTGATGTATGTTGGAGAGTGTTTTGCCTCTGTTCTCCTCTATGAGTTTTATAGTTTCTGGTCTTACGTTTAGATCTTTAATCCATTTTGAGTTTATTTTTGTGTATGGTATTAGAAAGTGTTCTAGTTTCATTCTTTTACAAGTGGTTGACCAGATTTCCCAACACCACTTGTTAAAGATATTGTCTTTAATCCATTGTATATTCTTGCCTCCTTTGTCAAAGATAAGGTGTCCATATGTGTGTGGATTTATCTCTGGGCTTTCTATTTTGTTCCATTGATCTATATTTCTGTCTTTGTGCCAGTACCGTACTGTCTTGATGACTGTGGCTTTGAAGTCAGGCAGGTTGATTCCTCCAGTTCCATTCTTCTTTCTCAAGATTGCTTTGGCTATTCGAGGTTTTTTGTATTTCCATACAAATTGTGAAATTATTTGTTCTAGCTCTGTGAAGAATACCGTTGGTAGCTTGATAGGGATTTTAGCTCATTTGAAAGTATTAGGTTAAGATATTTATTATTTTATGGTCATGTCTTTATATTATGATTTCATTGTCTATAGCAGGGATCCCCAACCTCCAAGATCTAGTGCCTGATGATCTGAGGTGGAACTCAGAAATAAAGTCCACAGTAAATGTAATGTGCTTGAATCATCCCCAAACCATTGCCCCCACTATCTGTGGAAAAACTGTCTTCCGTGAAATGGGTCCCTGATGCCAAAAAGGCTGGGGACTGCTGGTATAGGAATAGTTCTCTGTCCATTGTTAACTTTCTTCTTAAAATAATATTATATGGATTCAACCACAATCACTGCTGAGGTCATGGTGTTTTGTGCTCTTCCAGGGGAGGATGTCTGAAATATCTTTCCTAGATTGAATGCTCTAGGGCTCCATTTTCCCTTGTTGTTATGGCATGAATGGCTCTTTCTGAGATATGTTGTCTCCACCCCGACCACCCCCACCCTCTCTACCTTAGTCTGGCTCTTCTTTTCCTTTTGCCTTTGGTGTCCTGATGTGTTCTGTTTCCGTGCAATGCCCAACGGTTTCTCTTCTGTCTGGGGATTTATCCTATAGTCTCTGCTTTATGAAAGTTACATGGAGTATTTTAGTGCAGAATTATCCATACTCATCATATATTCATTGTGAATGTTAGCTTTTAGAGTTACAAAGATTTCATCATCTTTTAATTTTACTTTTTCTAGACTTGCCTGTTCATAGTAGCTTTATTATTTTTAAATTAATTTTTATTGGAGTATATAGTCACTTTACAATGCTGTTTCTGCTGTACATCAAAGAGAATCACCTTTATGTATACATATATCCCCTCTGTTTTGGATTTCCTTTCTTTATCTTTTTTAAATGCATTGTGATCTGAGCTATCTGAGAGTTGGCAGGGCGTCTGGAGCCTGCAAAGCCCCTTCCCAGTTTTGGCAGCTCTTGTCCGATGGACCTGCAGAGCTTTCCATGCTAAGAGGAGACTCTTCCTTTTGGGAGTGGGTACCTGATGGTGATCCAGTTTCTGAGATGTTGATTGGAGACCCCTTGTGTTTCTTCTTCCTACTGTAGTTGTCATTATGTGTCTTGTTGCTGCTAGTGTCCTGGCCACTCCTGCTTGTGGTTGTAGATATTGTCTGTAGGGTTTTGTTGTTGTTATTGCTGACTCAATTGTATTTTTGTTGGGGGTGGTCTGGGGAAATGGAGAAACTGTGTGATTGCCACCACTGCTAGCCTTCTATCTCTGGGTGATTTGGGAGCAAATGTGCTGCTGTGGATGTTTTAAAACATGTGAAACCTGAGATGAGATTTTACTTGTTTTTCTTTGTAACAGTTTTGTTCCTCCCCAACCCCCACCCCCAAACATATAAGATAATAGACACAATCCTGTTTGAAAATACAATGAAAATCATTGAATGGGATTTGGAAAATATCAAGGATCTCAGGAGAAAATGCTGTTTTGTCTATGCTTGTCATATTATGGAATAAATCATTCCAGTCCCCTTCAAAATACAGAGAATTATGACCTTTTTTCCTAAGATAAGCCTCTCAGAAATTCATGCTTACCGAATGTATGAATAATAAGCCAAGAAACACAAACTGGAGGAATTATAAGGAAATGAACTTCCACATTTAAAAAATCTGCCTATTGTTATTCTGTTGCTGTGTAGTGTGGGATTTGCCAAAAATCTTATATCATTTATTTTTATTCAAAGTGATTAATGACAAATAATTTCTTATGATATTATAACAATCAACTTATGTAATTGCTTTGTTTTTTTGAACTTTTTTTTGTCTAAAAATCTGATTCATTTCATGGAATAAATAAGTACAATATGCAACACACAGAATCATGTCAACCTAACTCTCTGTTGTGTATACAGCTAGTGCCAAAGTCTCTTTGACTTGTCCAAGCTTCCTTAATTTCTAAACCAGGAAGACTCCTTCAGGTGTTTTTTGCTTTTTTTTTTTTTCAATTAAAATTCTATTTCCATTAAAATACATGGGCAAATGGTTCCCCCAACATGCACTGCTTAGCCTGTACTCTTTCCTAAAAAAAAAAAAACAAAAAAAAACCACTACAGATTTCTTTTCATATATCAATCATATATTTATTTATTTATTTGGCTTCACAAGTCTTAGCTGTGGCATGCAAGATCTAGTTCCCTGACCACAGTTTGAACCTGGGCCCCCTGCATTAGGAGCATGGATTCTTACCCACTAGACCACCAGGGAAGTCCCTCATTCATACATTTATTAATGGCTTAATCCTTGAAAGGCAGTATACCAGATACATTTCAGCTATTTTTATTCATTTCCTGTGGTCACAGCTATGCCATATAAGTATTACTATCTCCATTTTATAGATGAGACACTTGAGGTTCAAAGACTTGCAGTATTTTGTTCAAGAACTAATAATAAGTTGGTGAAAAAAATTGAATTCCATTCTAACTTCCAAATCTGGCCACTTGACATTGGACTGAGTTGGCTCATTTAATTTAGTGTTTCTTTACTTTCTTCCCCTCTCACTTCCTCCTCTCCTCTCTTTCCCTCCCTTCCTCCATGTCTCCCTTCCTCTCTCCCATCCTCCCTTCTTTCCTTCCTCCCACAAACATTTACTCTAAGTCTGGCACTGTTTTAGGTGATGGGAAAACAGCAAGAAATACACCATTTCTGCCTTCAGGAATCTTGCATTTGAGATTGGATTGTGTTTAGAGACAAACAAACAAATTTGTGTATGTATGTGTGTTCAGTATATCAGATAATGATCAGTACTAACTCCCCAGGACTCCCCTCCCCACCATCAAAAAAGACAGAAGGATATGAGACTAGAGAGTGCTTTGCAGTAGAAGGCTGTTACTTTGAGGAAAGTATACCTAACTCAATGAAGCATAAGACCCATACATTTGCTGGGGTGGCCAAAAAGCTCATTTGGGTTTTTCAAAAGCAATTTAAAATTCTTTCCACAAGCTTCTCTTCCAGACGAATCTTTACAAAAGTGAAAAATAAATTGTCATTTGCATCGTTCTTTTCTCTATAAGTTCTAAATGCTTGTAATTAACATGTAGCAATAATATACTATCTTCTGTCCAATGCTCCCTAAACATTGCCTTGTCAACCTGTTGATAAGACAAAATTGAATGATTACCACAGTTAGGGGCAACAGCATCTCAACAGAGTTTTGACCGGATCTCAAGGGAGAAAGGCAATTCAGATTTTATTAAGAGTTTGCAACTTGGTTTAAAATGGGGGCTTGATGAGTATTGTGACATAACAGTTTGGATTGGTGGAAGCAACAAAACAAAAAATTTGAGGCAAGGAATTTAAAGAGTCTCAAGGAAGCATAAACAAATGGTGATGCTTCATACGGAAGCCCTTCCTGGGTGTTTCCAGAGTTTCCTGTAATGATCAATCAAGTCATATGCAGGCAAGAGTGTCCTGGAATAGTAAAATCATGCTAATACAGTTATGAAGACCAGTGGGTGAAAGAAAGTGAAAGTAAAGTCGCTTAGTCCTCTCTGATTCTTTGCAGCCCCATGGGCTGTAGCCTACTAGGCCCTTCCGTCCATGGGATTTTTCAGGCAAGAGGACTGGAGTGGGTTGCCATTTCCTTCTCCAGGGGATCTTCTCAACTCAGGGATTGAACCCGGGCCTCCCGGACTGTAGACAGACGCTTCACTGTCTGAACCACCAGTGAAGCCAACAGAACAGTGGGCAGTGAAGTCATATTAATGCAGATCCTTTGATTGTATACATTAAATACATAAAATCCAGGTTGAAAATCTTTATGTGATTCTCACACATCATAATATGGATACCTTTTTTAATTCCTGAGAAGATGAATTTGAAAATTATATGAAATGTCCTGATTAGAAATGATGGTCTCTTTCATAGAGAACAGACTTATGGACATGGGGAGAGGGGAGGAGAGGGTGAGATACATGGAGAGAGTAACATAGAAACTTACATTACCATATGTAAAATAGACAGACAGTGGGAATCTGTTGTATGTCTCAGGGAACTCAAACAGGGGCTGTGTATCAACCTAGAGGGGTGGGATGTGGAGGGAGATGGGAGGGAGGTTTAAGAGGGAGGGGACATATGTATAGCTATGATTGATTCATGTTGAGGTTTGACAGAAAACAATAAAATTCTGTAAAGCAATTATCTTTCAATTAAAAAATTAATTAATTAAAAAAAGAAATGCTGGTCTGTTTCAAATTTATTTCCTCTATATTCTGTTTTGAAATTTCAGTGGCATTTAAAAAATATTTATTTATTTATTTGTCTACACTGGGTCTTAGCTGTGGCTCGCGGAATCTTTAGTCTTTGTGGTGGCATGTGAACTCCTTCAGTTGTGACATGTGGGATCTAGTTCCTTGACCAGGGATCAAACCCAACCACCCTGCATTGGGAGCCTGGAGTCTTAGCCACTAGAACATCAAGGAAGTCCCTTCAGCAGTGTTTGGCATCCATTCTTTTCTTCATCTGGCCCCACCATCTGAAATAGGACATGAAATTTTGTTTCTGACCCATCTTAAATCTGTACACATAGATTAAATGAAACTATATTGTTGCCAACTATATAAACTTGCCAACACTGGCTCTGGTTCATGCAAGGGAGATTCTAGGCCAACCTGTATTATCCTTTGCTACATTGTCATTTGGTTTTTGATCCCCAGGTCTTTGCTTTTCATCACCCCTTTTTAAATGTGCCCCCACTTTTACATACTGCTTCCTAGATGTGGTCCCTTTATGGCATCAGTGGTGGTTAGAATGGGGGTGAGAAGGAGGAATGGAAAAGAATTGGTTGGCAAGTTCCCTGAAATATTTTTAAGATGCTTTGGCCAATTTGGAGAAGTGGGTCATAATTCATGTGTCATAGACTGGCTCATTCATCCTCTTTGATACATTTCAGCTACAGCAAAATTGTCACAAGAAGGAAATTATAAATCTTTCTACATGTTAACATTCAAATTTAATTAATACTAATGGGCAAAGCTGTCTTTAGGGGCAGATGACATGATAAGGAAAAAGTCTGAGAAGCAGATAATAAAGGTAGAGTGTGAAAGTACTGTTTGAGAATCAATCCAGGTTTACTGCCAACAGTATTACCCTGTGTTCATACTGTCCAGATTTTGCTCTTTAGAATGGCCCTGCCACAGTTTGGATTTGGGGTTTTCTAATGTTTATTTTTAATTTATTTTTTTATTTGTATAGTTCTTCTGTGTATTCTTACCACCTCTTCTTAATATCTTCTGCTTCTGTCCTTTACTGAGCCCATCTTTGCATGAAATGTTCCCTTGATATCTCTAATTTTCTTGAAGAGATCTCTAGTCTTTCCCATTCTATTGTTTTCCTCTATTTCTTTGCATTGATCGCTAAGGAAGGCTTTCTTATCTCTCCTTGCTATTCTTTGGAACTCGGCATTTAAATGGTATATCTTTCCTTTTCTCTTTTGCTTTTCGCTTCTCTTCTTTTCACAGCTATTTGTAAGCCTCCTCAGCCAGCCATTTTGCTTTTTTGCATTTCTTTTTCTTGGGGATGGTTTTGATTCCTGTCTCCTGTACAATGTCACAAACCTCCGTCCATAGTTCATCAGGCACTCTATCAGATCTAGTCCCTTAAGTCTATTTCTTACTTCCACTACATAGTCATCAGGGGTTTGATTTAGGTCATACCCGAATGGTCTAGTGGTTTTCCCCACTTTCTTCAATTTAAGTCTGAATTTGGCAATAAGGAGTTCATGATCTGAGCCACAGTCAGCTCCCAGTCTTGTTTTTGCTGACTGTATAGAGCTTCTCCATCTTTGGCTGCAAAGAATATAATCGATCTGATTTCAGTGTTGGCCATCTGGTGATGTCCATGTGTAGAGTCTTGTGTTGTTGGAAGAGGGTGTTTGCTATGACCAATGTATTTCCTTGGGAGAACTGTGTTAGCCTTTGCCCTGCTTCATTCTGTACTCCAAGGCCAAATTAGCCTGTTACTCCAGGTGTTTCTTGACTTCCTATTTTTGCATTCTAGTCCCCTATAATGAAAAGCACATTTTTGGGGGGTGTTAGTTCTAGAAGGTCTTGTAGGTCTTCATAGAACCGTTCAACTTCAGTTTCTTCAGCGTTACTGGTCAGGGCATAGACTTGGATTACCATGATATTGAATGGTCTGCCTTGGAAATAAATAGAGATCATTCTGTCATTTTTGAGATTGCATCCAGGTATTGCATTCAGACTCTTTTGTTGACTATGATGGCTACTCCATTTCTTCTAAGGGATTCCTGCCCACAGTAGTAGATATTATGGTCATCTGAATTAAATTCACCCATTCCAGTCCATCTTAGTTCGCTGATTCCTAGAATGTCAATGTTCACTCTTGCCATCTCGTTTGATCACTTGCAATTTGCCTTGATTCATGGACCTAACATTCCATGTTCCTATGCAATATTGCTCTTTACAGCATCAGCCCTTGCTTCTATCACTAGCCCCATCCACAAATGGGTGTTGTTTTTGCTTTGGCTCCATCCCTTCATTGTTTCTGGAGCTATTTCTCCACTGATCTCCAGTAGCATATTGGCACCTACTGACCTGGGGAGTTCATCTTTCAGTGTCCTATCTTTTTGCCTTTTCATACTGTTCATGGTGTTCTCAAGGTAAGAATACTGAAGTGGTTTGCCATTCCCTTCTCCAGTGGACCACATTCTCTCAGAATTCCAGTTGAGCTGTTTCAAATGCTGAAAGATGATGCTGTGAAAGTGCTGCATTCAATATGCCAGCAAATTTGGAAAACTCAGCAGTGGCTACAGGACTGGAAAAAGTCAGTTTTCATTCCAATCCCAAAGAAACGCAATACCAAAGAGTGCCCAAACTACTGCACAATTGCACTCATCTCACACGCTAGTAAAGCAATGCTCAAAATTCTCCAAGCCAGGCTTCAGCATATTGCTGTGAACTTCCAGATGTTCAAGCTTGTTTTAGAAAAGGCAGAGGAACCAGAGACCAAATTGCCAACATCCACTGGATCATTGAAAAACCAAGAGAGTTCCAGAAAAGCGTCTATTTCTGCTTTATTGACTATGCCAAAGCCTTTGACTGTGTGGATCAAAGTAAACTGTGGAAAATTGTAAAAGAGATGGGAATACCAGACCACCTGACCTGCCTCTTGAGAAACGTGTATGCAGGTCAGGAAGCAACAGTAGAACTGGACATGGTACAACAGACTGGTTCCAAACAGGAAAAGGAGTATGTCAAGGCTGTATATTGTCACCCTGCTTATTTAACTTATATGCAGAGCACATCATGCAAAACGCTGGGCTGGAGGAAGCACAAGCTGGAATCAAGATTGCCAGGAGAAATATCAATAACTTTAGATATGCAAATGACACCACCCTTAGGACAGAAAGCAGAGAAGAACTAAAGAGCCTCTTGATGAAAGTGAAAGAAGAAAGTGAAAAAGTTGACTTAAAGCTCAACATTCAGAAAACTAAGATCATGGCATCTGGTCCCATCACTTCATGGCAAATAGATGGGGAAACAGTGGCTAACTTTATTTTTCTGGGCTCCAAATCACTACAGATGGTGATTGCAGCCATGAAATTAAAAGGTGCTTACTCCTTGGAAGGAAAGTTATGACCAACCTAGATAGCATATTAAAAAGCAGAGACTTTGCTTTGCCAACAAAGGTCTGTTCTAGTCAAGGCTATGGTTTTTTCAGTGGTCATGTATGGATGTGAGAGTTGGACTATAAAGAAAGCTGAATGCTGAAGAATTGATGCTTTTGAACTGTGGTGTTGGAGAAGACTCTTGAGAGTCCCTTGGACTGCAAGGAGATCCAACCAGTCCATTCTAAAGGAGATCAGTCCTGGGTATTCATTGGTAGGACTGATGTTGAAGCTGAAACTCCAATACTTTGGCCACTTGATATGAAGCACTGACTTATTTGAAAGGACCCTGATGCTGGGAAAGATTGAGGGCAGGAGGAGAAGGGGATGACAGAGGATGAGATGGCTGGATGGCATCACCGACTCAATGGACATGGGTTTGGGTGGACTCTGGGAGTTGGTGATGGACAGGGAGGCCTGGCATGCTGTGGTTCATGGGGCTGCGAAGAGTCGGACACAACTGAGCAACTGAACTGATACTGATAATGTTTATTTTAAAAAACAGACATCTCTACCTTTCCTTTGGAAAAGGCAGGATAACAAATTCAGACCCACCAAGTTGCTCAGCAAGATTTTAAAACTTTTACTCTCATTCCTGACATCCATCAGTGTAATTGTAGCCCAAGTTTCTTTTGGGTATTTAGCTAAGACGACGCCCAGAGGCTGTGATTTCTACGTGGTCCTTGGGGTCAAACTCATGTTGACTCAGTAGCACTGAGCTATGTGGGCATTGATTCATCCAGCATTTTTACATGTAAAGTGGCAGCCTAAATGATGACCTCCCTAAAATCCACCAGACAAGTCCCTTTTGAGATAATGAAGAATCCCTGAAGATTTGAACAAAAACAGCACACCCAGGACCATGTCATTTCAGTTGTGTTTAATGTGCAATATTATACACTGATGGGTGATGGAAAAGAAAGCTTTATTGAACTTCTCTCTTTGGCTGAGTTCTGTTCAGCATCAGAACAAGTCCAAGTAAGGCCTGATGAACTGAGGTGACTCTCTAGTGAATTTTAAAATGTTGATCTACTCTAGGTCACATGTTTCCCCAGAAACAGTCTCACTGATGATTTGAGTAACTTGAAGCTACCTGTAGGGTATGAATAGACTGTCCCAGCCAGGTCCCATTTGGTTTAACTTATCTTCCTTTCCAGGATCTACTTAGAGTCTCTTCCCTTCCTTCTAGGTCTAATGGTTTACTCAGATCTTCTGCATTGCAGGCAGGTTCTTTACCAGCTGAGTCACAAGCAAAGCCGTTAATATGCTACTATCTCCCTAAATTACTGTGCTCATTTCACATGCTAGTAAGGTTATGCTCAAAATCCTTCAAA
This sequence comes from Bos taurus, assembly GCF_002263795.3. NCBI lineage: Eukaryota > Metazoa > Chordata > Mammalia > Artiodactyla > Bovidae > Bos > Bos taurus. The sequence goes on along the minus strand of NC_037340.1, from coordinate 31,940,042 downwards.
CTATGCTTCAGCAGTACATGAACTGAGAATTTCTAGATGTACAAGCTGGGTTTCAAAGAGTTAGAGGAACAAGAGATCAAATTGCCAACATTCATTGGATCATGGAGAAAGCAAGTGAGTTCCAGAAAAGCATCTAACTCTGTTTCATAGACTATGCTAAAACTTTTGACTGTGCAGATCACAACAAACTGTGGAAAACTCTTAAAGAGATGGGAACACCAGTCCACCTTACCTGTCTCCTGTGAAACCTGTATATGGGTCAAAAGTAACAGTTAGAACCAGACATGGAACAATGAACTGGTTCAAAATTGGGACAGGAGTATAACAAGGCTGTATATTGTCACCCTGCTTATTTAACTTCTGTGCAGAATACACCATGTGAAATCCTAGGCTGGATGAGTAAAAAACTGAAATCAAGATTTCAGAGAGAAATATCAACAAGCTCAGGTATGCAGATGATACCACACTAATGGCAGAAAGTGAAGAGGAACTAAAGAGCCTGTTGATGAAAAGTGAAAGAGGAGAGTGAAAAGCTGACTTGAAACTCAACATGAAAAAAACCAAGATCATGGCATCTGGTCCCATCACTTCGTGGCAAATAGAAGGGAAAAGGGGAAAACAGTGACAGATTTTATTTTCTTGGGCTCCAAAATCACTGCAGACAGTGACTGCAGCCATGAAATTAAAAGACGCTTGCTCCTTGGAAGACAAGGTATGACAAACCTAGACAGCATATTAAAAAAGAGACATATTAAAAAAAAAAGAGAGAGACACTACTTTACCAATAAAGGTCTGTGTAGTCAAAGCTATGGTTTTTCCAATAGTCATGTATGGATATGAGAATTGGATCATAAAGAAGGATGAGAGCCAAAGAATTGTTGCTTTACAATTATGGTGCTGGAGAAGACTCTTGAGAATCCCTTGGACTGCAAGGAGATCAAACCAGTCCATTCTAAAGGAAATAACTCCTGAATATTTATTGGAAGGACTGTTGCTAAAGCTGAAGCTCCAATACTTTGGCCACCTGATATGAAACGCTGATTGGAAAAGACCCTGATGCTGGAAGAGATTGAAGGAGAAAGGAGCAGCAGAGGATGAGATGGTTAGATAGTATCACCAACTCAATGGACTGGAATTCGAGCAAACTGTGGGAGATAGTGGAGCACAGAGAAGCCTGGCATGCTACAGTCCACGGGGTTGCAAAGAGTTGGATGCAACTTAATAACTAAACAACAACAACAATCTCCCTAAGACCATTAAAAGATTCCGGTATCTGATTTTGGCTTCCCATTAAGATGATGAGCTAGGATGGGTTGCTAGCTTTCTCTTTTCAAATCAACTATAGGGAAACTAGAAGTGAAAAGAAAGCATGGATTAGAGAACTAACGACAATAGCATGAACTTTCTGGTAAGAGTGAATGGTATGGTGACTGCTGCGTGTGGAGGGTAGATTGAAGGTACCAGGGTTAGTTTGAGGAGGACACTTCAGGGGCAGTAAGAGTACAGACTGGAGAAGAGCTTTTATGTTTTATTCTTGCTTCTTCCTTATGTGGCTTTGAGTCAATAGTTGATGGATCCTTCACCACAGAAATCAACTTTTAGCACCCTAGTCTCTGGTGCCAGGGCCTTTGGAGTAATGTGAGGGCAGAGTGAACTGCTTACAGAAGTGAGGGACTTATCAAAATAGACAAGGAGCGCCAGACACAGTGTGGCACTGTCTTCGCTTCTGTGCTTCTGAACCCCCATGGCTAGTAGATTACAACTCATGGAGATGAATTACTAACAATGCCTATTTTTTTGACAAAAAATTTACTTAGTAGTTATATAGAAAATAATAACTCTATGTGTTGCTCAAACATGAACC